>NC_091790.1:201815000-203031500 GCF_041296235.1 Equus asinus | reverse complement strand
CCTGGATGGGCAGAGGGGGGTCTTGGGCAGAGATCCGTGGAGGGCGCCCCCGCTGGCTCCTCAGTGGAACTTGGGGGGTCAGGTGCCCTTTCGAGTCCGTCCCAGTCCCTTTCAGACCTGCCCAGGCTGGGCCAGCTCTGCCGGCGCTCTGGGACCCGCCCCGCCCCGCCCCAGCCCACTCTGGGGCTCCCAGCACTGCCCCTGCGGCTCTCCTTCAGAGGCGCCTGGGCTCTTGGGGCCACTTTGCTGCATTCAGTGCCTGCTGCACAGGGTTCTCAGAAATGTAAAAATGGTTTTGTTCTTAATTTCATTTTCCACTTGTTTTTTGTTAGCATATAGAAGTACAACTGATTTTAGCGAACTGACCAGATATCCTGTGACTTTGCTAAGTTCACTTCGGACCAGGTAGCCTTCAAGATCCCTTCTAAAAACTTAAGATTCTCTTGTTCTCTGACACTGAGGACAGGGAAGCATCCCGTAGTCTTACAGAAGGGAAAGCGGCAGACAGTCACTTCTAGGAAATACATTCTGCCACTGTAACTGCAGATTTCAGTAGCAAAACAAATAGAAGTTCTCAATTCCCCCAATAAAGAACTACCAGAGCAGCCTGTGCTCCCACCCCGCCGGAGGCTTCCTTTTCCAAGCACCAGACCTCCTGGCCATTCGTTTTCCACCAACGGCAAAGCGACAGGAGGTACAACCTGTGTCGGCTCTCACTTCCTCAGCATTTCCCTTGCTGTGAAATAGACTGTCTTCTGAATTTAGAGTCCAGCCAAAGTGAGTAATACATGGAAAATGTGACGCTTTATAGGTTGTCAGAGGTCCCTAATCCTGTAAATGTCATTTCCCTAATTGATGGGAGCTGTGCATGCATCCTCTCCTGGAAGCCACAAATCCCGAGAGGCTCTCGGCTTTGAGGGAGCTAAGCAGGAGCGGGGGATCTTTTGGCGCTGGTTACAGCAAAGCTGAAGATGCGGGTGAAAGGGGTGAAGGGAGTGTCTTCTAGACACAGACGGTAGTAGTCGTTGATACGTCTCCAGAGCAAAGAAGGCGAGCAGGGAAGGCAGTACAGGGGTGGCAGCGTACCGGAAACAACCCGAGTGTCCCCACTAAGAGACTACTTAGAGCGCTTCTGTAGAGGCGTGCAGTAGAATACCATGGAGCATTTAAGAAGAATGAAAAAAATGTTTGTCAAGAATATATTTATTTTTTAAGTTACAAAAGCAAGTTGCAGAACAATACGTATTAAGACCTAGTTATTCTGAGGGTACAAAGTATCAGAGTCATAACTGGTCTGGGGACCAAAGTCAACCATTTGCAGGTAATTAAGGCGTTAAGTCAGAGAGCAAGAGGGCAAGGTAGCCTTGAGGCACATTGGTGCTGTGCCGGTCCAAGCACACGGCTGCTCACGGTCCTTGTAAAGTGGTGGGGAGAGAAGGGATGTGTCCGGGCAGCAGCAGCAGGTCCCCCAAGATCCACATCTGGAACAACCGCTGCACTGAGAGTCACCGCGTGATAGTGTTTACAGTAATTCCAGGACACGCAGTCACATGCCAGACAGGCGGCTTACCTGGGACGTGGTGTAAACCTCCTCTGCCTCTCCTCATCTCTGCACTTCCCCCAGGATGATCGCCTGCATCTGATTGGCTAGCCTGGCAGCAAGAGGAAGTTCCAGAGGCTTCCTTCTTGGTCCTTCTTACCACAGTGCCCCTCCCCCGTGGGTCTGAGAGCCAGCGTAGGGGTCCTGCCACTCGTCGGGATGTCATTTTCAGTTACACATTCAGGAACTGAGGAAGTAACCACAGCGTGGTCTGCAGAGCTCCTGAGCCCCTGCTGGTTCACCTTAGGCCAGGACTCCACCTGTCACCTGAAGACCATAAGTCCCCCATTTCACTAGTGACCACATGGCATTTTGAGTTCTAGTATTGGCATCCTTTCAGAGCGAAGGTCTAGTAACCCTGAAGAGCCTGCGTTTGCTCTTCCCCAGTGCATGGCCGTTCTGGTAAGTGGGGGAGTAACAGTGTGTGCAGGGATAGAGCTGGAGACCGCTTCCTCAGGGACCTGGCCTCCCTCTGAGGGGGGGCCTGGGTCTGTGAGCCAGCCGGGGTCTGGACACTGGCTGAGAGGACTCAACTCCATCTGATGACTTGAGTCAGGGTTTTGGCCCCTAGATTTAGAGTTTTTCTTATTATATAGGTCAAGTGTAAGCCTTTCAGAAGGCATTGCATCTGTGTCATTCCTAGGGACCCTGTAATCAGCTAGCCACCGCCACACCACCCGTGGGTCACAGCATGCTCATCACCGCACACGTGCTCACCCTAACTCAGGCAGGTCAGCACCAGCACCTGCCTGGCCACCACAGGGCCCGACGTCCACTGGACTCAGTGAGCCGTCCTGGGCGCCATCTCTTGCCCTGGTGTCTGGCCTGCAGTGCACAGCCAGCATGGAGCTTTTCAAGGGTGGAGGGGTTCCCCCTCCTCGTACAGTTCTCAAAGGCTGGGTGGGGGCGTGACCTCTGGGCCCTTTCGGGGAGTATCTCTGGGGCCCCACGTGATGAATCTGCCCTGAGCCTGTGGATTCACTCTTCATTATGCCACAGAAGTTCTGGCATCTTAACCTCATTAAACACGGACTCAGCAATGCCCTGTATTTCAGGCAGTCAACCCAGAGAGCTTTATAGCCTCTTCCAGCTACATACACTAAACATTAAATCCACTTTTCTGGTAAGCCCCCCTATATCAATAAATTCTGCCAAATCTGCTGTTAAAGTCCACCTTCTTGGTCCAACATTATTAGAAGCTGTTCTCGCACTTACTTCCCAGATTTCTGCAGGTGTGAAACAGCAAAACCTTACCATTCTTCCCATGCCTAAGCCGTTCCCCTCTGGAGCATACTGGAGTCCACAGTCACAGGTCCAGTGGCAGCAGAGCAGCTGTGGTTGTCTGGAGAATGATGCTGGTGTAGAGCATCTGCCCAGGAAAGCTTGTTACTCGGCTTCCAGGGGAAGAAAGGTGATTCTGACACTGCAGAGCCAGCTGTTTGCACTGCCGAGGGAGGCTCAAGTAACTCCAGGACTCAGGAATCTCAGCTTTGTCTAGTCCAACTGATGTCCCTGTGCTGGGTCCTAGGGTCACACTCCTTCCTAATTAAGGTCCCAGTTTTGATGTCAGAGACGTTGTGAGGCTGTGAATTCAGTGATGGTGAAGTTCTGCATCCGTCAGAATTACATTTTGTGTCTGATTTTGGAAATATCAGCCCTGTAGCTACAAGATAAAGGGCTTTTTAGGGCTGCCCTAGAGCCTCTCGGGTTCTCCAGCTGTGACCAGAGACCGTGACCTGAGCTTGTTGTTTCTGCTCTGTACAAGCCCAGCGCGCTTGCAGGACGACGCCCGCACCAAGTCCTGTGGTCCTCTTGCTGCCATAATGGCCAGAGCAGCAGCCGCCTGGATCCCGGCACCCCTGGGGGCAGGGGTGGTGGTGACACCACAGTCACAGTGACTCGTTCCCTCTTGATGCTACTGCCTGCCCAGGGCCACCGGGATCTGCTTTCCCACTGACCAAGAGCTCAGCACTGTGTTCAGGACAAGGACGTGAACCCAGTCCCAAACCCTCTATTCCCAGAACCCCGTCTGGTGCCACTTTCTGTATCGGTCAGGGGCCAGTCAGGACACAGAAGCCACACTAGCCATGGAACAGAAAATTAACATAAGTGATGTTAGTTGGATATCAGTTAACTAGATAACGGACAGGGTAAATACGACCTCTAAGGTGGTATTCTCAAAGTGTGGCTCCCAGACCAGCAGCATTCCACATCATCTGCATTATGGGAAATGCAGATTCTCAGGCCATCTCGGACCCACTGAATCAGAAAGTAGGGGTGAGGCTCGCTGCTCCATGTCTTACCAAGTTAAGTCCTTCTAGAGATTCTGATGTACTCTAAGGTGTGAAAACCCCTGCTGGGAGGTATCATGGAGGCCACAGGGGCCTCTGGTGCCTTCTGAAGAGGATGCCTTCGAGCTGGGGCTGTCTCTGGGTAAGAGCGAGGGCGTGGGTGAGGCTCGTTCTGCACGTATCAGGAAAATGACGGACTGGAAGGAAACGGGTGCCCAGTGGAGCATCAGTGCTAGGGTGAAGCCCACAGGGACTGCTGTGGTCTGAACTGTGTCCCCTCCCCCTCCCCCCCACCAAAGTTCCTGCGTTGAGTTCCTAACCCTTAGTACCACAGAATATGACCTTCTTTGGAAATAGTCGTTGCAGATATAATTAATTAAGAAGTGTGGGTCCTCATGATCCCACAAGGAGCTCAGCCCATGGGGTGATGAAGCCCACCACAAGAAACCAGGACATCAGTCAGGACTGTGAGCAGTAGAGACTAGGGCTCGAGGGGGTTGAGTGGGGAAGGGCACTGCAGGCCAGGGGCACGGGGTGGGTTAGGTGCAGGAAGACCACACGGCGTAAGTGAACTCCAGCCCGGGTCTAAGCTGCATAGGCAGAGCTGGGGAGTTAGCTGGGGGTGGAAGAGAAAGAAGTGCTGGTCTGCTCAGGTGGGAAGAGCAGATGGGCGTGTGAAGGCACCAGGGTGCTGGTGCAGTAGCCCCTTCTTGCTCCTGGGCTTGGGACACAAAGTCTTCCAGAACGGGCCCTGCTGCAGCCGGCAGCCAGCTGAACGTGGAGTTCTTAAAGCACTTGCTCACTTCAGCCTCAAGCCTGGGATCCATGGGAGCAGCTTCTCTTTGGGAAAAGGGAGATTAAAGCCTTCCCCCAGGGCCGTACCAAGCCCACCAGAGGCCCCCGACTCCCAGCTGCTTGGTGAAGGCTGAGGTGGAGGCAGGCGAGGCTGGCGGTCAAACTGGGGTCTTCAGCCCACACCCCCCAACCATGAGTTGGGAGAATCTTCCTTTCTTCCCTTCATTCTAGAAAGGAAAACAAGGCTGGCAACTTGGTATAATGAGACCTTTTACACCCCGCCTGTGCCGCTTGTCCAAGTCTGGTCTGAAAGGTAGTAAAGAGAAGCTACAGTGACGAAGAGTTGCTTGGCAACAAAATAAATAAAGTAGTGCTGGATTACAACCCAAAGTATAAAATACCCATGAGTCCATGCTGATACAAAGGAGTGACTGAATAAAAAGTGAGGGAGAACAGACTAATGTCCCATGCAGAAGAATTCCAAATGATCCATGCAGATCCTCTGCCCTTAGGAGGTGGAGCCTGACTCCTCATGCCTGCGTGTGGGCTGCACAGTGACTGCCTTCCATAGAGTACCACATAGAAAGGGGGAAGAGAGAAGAGCAGCTCACAGCAGAGAAACCTGACAAACCTGACAAACCCTGCCTCAGCGAGGTGAGCAAGGTCAGCGTCAACCCTTGATATGGCGTGACGAGAACAGCTGCTTACCTCTGTGGGCTTCCTCCCCAAAACACACAGCCCCAGTTTAGTCATGAAAAAACATGAGACAAATCCCAACAGAGGGACAACCTACAGTATGCCTCACCCATCCTCCTCACAGCTGTCAGGGTCATTAAAAAACAAGGAAAGTCTGAGAAACTGTACAACCAAGAGGACCCTAAAGAGACATCATGGCTAAATGTAACATGGGCTCCTGGAACAGAAAAAGGACATCAGGGGAAAACTGAGCAAATCTGAATAAAGTATGGTGTTCAGTTAATAATAATGAAAAAAAAAGATGTGTGGGTCCTAATCCAGTATGACTGGTGTCCTAGAAAGGGGAAATAGGGGCACAGAATCCTGCACAGAGGGAGAAAACCAAATGAGGATGAAGGCAGAGAGCAATTTGATGCTTCTGCAAGCTGAGGAATTGCACAGATTGCCAGAAACCACCAGCAGCCAGGTGAGAGGCTGGACGGATTTTAACACACAGGAGAGGAAACAACCCTGCCAACACCTCCAGCTCAGACTTCAGGCTTCTGATAAATTTCTGGTGTTTATGCTCCCTGTTTGTGGTACTTTGTTATGGCCACCCTTGAGAGCTAATCCAGGTAGCAAACAGGTAGAAGCAACTCCTTCGCAGGCTAGCTTTGCAGGCCCCTGCCGGCCTCCTTTCTGCCAGAGGCTGCCGTAGAGCCAGTGGCAGAGCCGGAATGTGGTCCACAGCTCCCAGCATCACAAAGCAGAGTTAGAAGGGAGAATTTGGAGCTGAGAGACAGTGACTTAGCACCTGGCGCAGCAGAGGAGGGGGGCACACCCCGTTCCCTCCAGAGAAGCCCAGTAGTTCAGAGAAAGGCAGGTGTGACTTAATGTCTTCAGACTCTAGGTGGTGACACCTCAGGAGTTGAGAGAGGCTCAGAAATAAATAAAGTTTCACAATGGAATCATCACTTCCCGGGAGTGGGTTTGGGGGAAGCATTAAGAATCATGTAGGTCTTCCCACCATGGCAGTAGGATTCTTTTAGCAACACCCTACAAATGATAACTATTTTCAGTAAACTCTTTGTCTTAGAGTAGTTTCAGATTTATAGAAAAGTTGTGAAGGTAGGACAGAGAGTTCCCACATAGCCCACACCCGGTTTCGTCCATTTTTGCCAACTTACATCAGTAGGGTGTACATTTGTCACAGTGAACAAACCAGCATTGATACAGAATTATTACCTGAAGTTCCGTGCTTTTTACCTAATGTCCTTTTTCTGTTTGAGGACCCCAGCTGGGTTATTCTGTTACATATAGTCGTCACATCTCCTTAGGCTCCTCTTGGCTGTCACGTTTCTCACTCTCCTTGCTTTTGGTGACCTTGACCGTTTTGAGGAATACTGGGCAGGGATTTTGTAGGATGCCCCCTATTGGAATTTGTCTCATGTTCTTCTCACAGTCAGGCTCGGATTCTGGAAGGCTTTGGAAGGAAGAGCACAGAGGTAAAGTGCTGTTCTCATCACACCATGTCATGGGTGCGTACTGTCACATGACTCATCGCTGTTGGCCTTAATCTCGATCACCTGGCTGAGGTCGTGTCTGTCAGTTTCTCCACTGGAGAATTACTCTTTTTCCCTCGTTCTATACTGTCCTCTTTAGAAGGAAGTCACTTGCACAGCCCACACTTAGGGGGTGGCAGTTAGGCTCCACCTCCTCGAGGGCAGAGTGGCTCTATAAGTTAACTAGGATTCCTCTGCAAGGGACATTCGTCTCTTCCCCCCAATTATTTATTTATTTAATCATCTATATCAGTATAGATTTGTCAATATATTTATTCCAGTGGCTTATAATCCATTACTACTTTATTTTGTTGCTCAAATTATTCCAGTCAATGTGATTTTTAATAATGGCAAGAAGAGGAAACAGGCAAGTATCCAAATAAGTGGCTGTTCACCAAGCACGAGTTTTTGGAAGAACAGGAAGAAAATATAGAGTGAAGAGCATAGAACTGAAAATAAGCTCGAAGAAGGGCATGAGTAGGAAGGCTGCCCAGGGTCGTCTCAGCTGGGGGTTGGATGAAGATCCGCAGGTAGAGGCAGCGTGGTGCTTGCCTGTCTTAGAAGGAAAAGAGAAGGGCCAGGCCTTTTGCTCAAGACCCGAGCTTCGGTCCGATCATGAGCGGGTGGGTCTCTGTGGCTCCGTTTGTACTTATTCATTATCACGGAAAGTGATTTCAAAATGTTGAAAAGGTAGAATAAGTGGTGATTAGAGGACATTACAGCCCAAGATAGCTATCAAGATTATGGGAGGGTGCCTGTGGGCTGAGCCACTGTGCCTTCTGATCCAGGTGAATCCCACTCGAGGGTAATGAGGGGATGCAGAAAGCAGACCGCCAAACTGTTAGTGATGTTGGAGGAATTGTGGATATTAGTCTGATGACCCAGGCTAGAGAGGAAAGGAAAGATGTAAATTCCTCAAAAAACTGGGTGTGGAATGTGGTGTCACTCTCAGGTAAGATGTTTGAATGAATTATTAATGAAAATACAAGAAGCAGTAATCTCTAGGAGCCTATCATAAATTGGCCCAAAAAAAGTCACAGAAGATGAAGCTGATTTCCTTTTTGGACTTTCCATAGATGTGGTAATTCCATGACAGGCATATCGGGGTTTCAGCCAGACCCTTGACAGAGCCTTGTGTGATATCCTGATGGATAAGATACAGAAGTAGAGTTTGGCAGCTCAGCGAGTGAATTAATGACTCGTTATGGACCTTAAAAGGATATTGATTAAATCTCAGTCTGGAGCAAGGTTTCTAGTTGTATTGGATACCTCTTGTGGCTGTTTTAAAATCTTCTCCTGCCACCTGTTACTCCAGCCACACTCGCCTCCTGCAGTTGCAGTCAGGGGGCACCTCGCCTCGGACCACCGTGGCATACTTCAGCCTCCTTAACCAACAGAGGACGGAAGCTGGTGGAGAAACGCCTCCACCTTGCTCCCTCAGGGTGGATGGTCCTCAGAAGGTCCTGGTGGAGTCTAGTGTCAGTCTGCCCCTACTTGTGGTCCTCTCAGTCACCCGTCCACATGCTGGCCCACCTGCTCACCTGTTTCACTCCTGTCCTCCACTCCTCCAGGGGTCACATTCCCACAGAAACAATGCGCAAGCCAGGCTCTGCTTTCTAGGGAACCTAAGCCAAGAAACTGGTGGGATGCCATAGGATTCTTTTACTCTAAGCTCACCAACAATTGGAACAATGACTCGAATATTGATTTTGTTGCTGGCATCATCTAATTTACACAGATGACTTGAAACCAGGAGGCGTGGCCAATAATAATCAATATCTAGAAAGATTACTCAACAAGCTAAATTATTCTTAGGACCAATTAATAAGTAGATGGTATCCAGAACAAAGGAAATGATAGCATATCAGTATTCCAGAAAAGAATAAAACTGGAGGCGAAACGCTGTGCTAAGAAGTGGCAGATGTGCAGATGAGCAGACAGGCTTACGCTGGGGAGGGGACACACCAGCTCCACGGACTATTGACCAAAGACATACACATGAGTAGTTTTGAATGTCAAGTGGTACAGAAAAGCTTACAATAAAAACCTCTTGTCCCTGTTCCTTATGCCCTTGTCATACTCCTCAGAAACAACCAGGTCAGCTGTTAAATCTAGATATACTGCCGTCTTACCTCAGTTCATTAATTTTATGCATTTTTTACCTCCTAGTTCGGTCGATGGCTGTTTTTGCTCCTTGTATTGCTTCCGCCGTCCCCTCGTCTTCCCAGTGTAACTTTCTCAGTTTACAGTTAAGACCTTCCTGGCCTGCCTTCGTTGTTTTGACTGTGTCATTGTCAGTCACTGGTGAGCCCAGTGGACACTGCGGTTACATTTCCTTGTTTCTACAGTTCAGTGTTATTCCTGGAGTTTAGAATTCTTCTGTTTTATTTTCTTTGACCATCTAAGTCTTTTCACACCTTCTAACTTCTTGATAGAATTTTCAGTCAGCCTTGTTGGATAGGTTTTTAGCTACCCTTGGAGCCACTGCCGCTGGGTTCTCCATCTTCCTGCTCGACCCTGACACGTCACTCTAACCTGCTCGTCACTGTCACCTGGGTCTTCATTTGGTTATCCCAGAAACTACCTCCACCCTCTCCTTCATTGGAGCTTCTGTTTTTCTACACCTTTTCTGCTTTGATTTGTGTCCTCCTTTTTGGTGGGGCACATTCCCCGCCAGCTTCCTGTCCTAGCCCACTCGGCTGCTATAACAAAACACTACAGACTGGGTGCATAAATAACAGGAATTTATTTCTCACAGTTCTGGAGGCTGGAAGTCCAAGATCAACGTGCCCACCAATTCAGTTCCCCAGTGAGGGCCCGCTTCCTGGCTTGCAGACGGCTGCCCTCCTCCCACCGTGTCCTCACAGCAGGGAGCCAGTGAGCTCCGGTGTTTTCCTCTTCTTAGAAGAACACTAATCCTACCGTGGGGGTCCCACTCTCATGACCTCATCTAAACCTAATCACCTCCCAAAGGCCCCACCTCCAAATACCATCATATTTGGGGTTAGGGATCCAACACATGAATTTTAGGGGACCACAAACATTCAGTCCATAACACTTCCCCAGAAAAGATGCATGGGAGGTGATTACTTGAAATTTTAAATATCTGTATCCTTTCTACTCAATTTGTAGACTACTATGTATAGAATTCCATAATGAAAATACTTTTTATTTAGAATTTTGAAGGCATTGTTCCATTGCTTCCGGCTTCCAGAGTAGCTGAAGAGAAATCTGTTGCGATTTGTTTTTTTATTAATCTCCGTCTTTTATATGTGATTTTTTTTCCCCTCTGAAACCTTTGGGGTTTTCTCTAAATCTCGTACTTCAGGATTTCATGCTAATGTGCCTCCTTGTGGTCTTCTCTCACTCTTTGAGCTTGGCACATGAACCTGATGCACACGTCGCTCGGGTCTGTGTTCTCCATGTTATTTCTTCAGTAATTTACTGTTTTCTTTCTTCTGAAACTTCACTCAGCAGATCTTGGGCCCCCTGGTTGATCCTTTAATATTCTTCTCCTGTGTCTCTCTCTCTTTGCCTTTTTGTTCTACTTTTGGGGAGGTTTTCTGTTTTCTTAACCCTTCTAATAAGATACATCTAAAACTAGAACTTGGGTAAATTCAACAGTCAAGATTTTGTCGAGTGGCTGGTGAGTCTTGGCTTCGTGCTCGTAATTAAGAGTGAGCACCAGCGCTTTGAGCAGACACACTGTGTTCACAGATGGGCTTCTTGCTTTGTGGTTTCACTGAAGAGGGGTAGGACTGCCATCTTTTTCACGGGAAGCCCCCACACATTCCTATCTGTCTGTTGTATTTCTTGAGTGGTTTCTCCAGAAAATAATCTGTTGATGCTGTTGGTGGGTGGCTCTGGTTATGACCTGATTTGAAACAGTCTTCCTGTTTGTTTTTGTACCCTGTTCCCACCCCTCCCAGAGCGTCCAGGGCCTCCAGCCTTGGGTCTTCTATGTCCAGGGAGAGATCGGTCTGCTTCTCAACACCTGACCCCCCAACCCCTCCCCACACGAGGCTCTTCTTTGTTACTCAGTACCCTCTCTCCATCTGCTTTGGTCCTGTGTCTCTCATAGGTCATTCTGTTTCCAGTTTATACTCCCTGTAGTTTGGGGGTAACTTTTCAAGAGGAAAAGTTGTCAGAAATGTTTTTCCTCTGCCGTTTTTAAACCTAAGGAATCACAAAGGGGACTCCAGAAGTAACAGAAAGGGGATAACTTAGGTACTGTGGGAGCAGAGGAGGGAATCTCAACGTGATTGGAGTACATGGGTAGGTTTGTTGTGGGGTTAAAAGTTAAAGCTGAATTGGGTTTTAATAGGTAGAGTTGAAGGTAAGTTCATTTGAAGTAGAAGGAACATTGTGACACCCAGGCAGAAAAATGGAAGATGAGTTCAGCGTGTCTGCCTGAGCTGCAGAGGGCAGGCTGGGGCTGGATTATGGAGGGGCTGGGACAAGGTGCCCAGACGGTGGACCCTTCTTCACACAGTGGAGAGCCATCAAAGACGGGAGAGATGCCATCAGGAGTTGAGCCCATTTGACAAGCTCTGATGTAAAAATTGAGTAAGAAACCAAATTGCATAGTTATAAAGAGCTTTAGCTGTTCATCAGCACTAATTTTAAAAGTCCTGCAATCAACTTAATTACTGAAAATCAGGGTAAAACTGTGTAGAGAACAGCGAAGCGTCAGAGGAACCAGATCTCCATTTTTTGGAGCCCAGATGTGCCGCTTGCCGTCAGATTGCGAGAGTCTCTCAGAGCAACTGAGGCCTGCTTACTATTTTGAAAACCATTTCTGTATTAAAATTTTGTTTTCCATCTTCACTTATCTAATTATAACATTTGGTTGTTTGAAAATTCTATTAAAAAGTCAATTTTAAAATTGATAACAGAGCAAATTGCATCTCAGTTGAAAAGACAAGTTTTTAAAGGTACTCAAGACCCCTGAGAGCTTTTTCCTGCAGCTTAGAACTACATGCCAGTCCTGTTTTTATCCTAATTATGGGTTAATTGGTAACACCCTGTGCCTTCTGTAGTTGTGAAGAATTTTCTATATAGAGTTTTAAGTTGCTCCGCAAACGACCCCAGACACGTGTTGTTAAGAAAGCCAGGTTTTTGAAGGCATCATTCTTGGGAGGGAGGTGCAGCCGAACCGCCAGAGCAGTGGGCACGGTTCCTGAGCTGGGGACATTCTGGAACGTTCTTAAGACGCTGTGAGTGCATCTCGTCCGCTTTAGAGTGTGATATTGCATCTTTGGAGGGTGGAGTTGTGACTCCCTCCATGATGTGTGGGCGTGCCAGTGGTTCATGTGGTTGTGAAATTAAAGCAGTAAATCTTCCTCTGTCTGCTTCTGGTTGCGTCAGTACAGGATGCAAGATTAAAGCAGTTATTCTTTTTGGCTCTTAGTGCTGATGCCAGGCTGCATATCTTCACATACAGGCCATTTAATCACGCAGTACCCTCTGGGGAAAGCATTACCTGCCGGTCTCATTTTATAACCGAGAATGTCGAGGCTGAGAGAGGGCTCAGTAGCAGAACCAACAAAAAGTTGGAGTTTAGTCGGTCTCGAAACTTCACCTGTTGAAAGGAAGAGGAGATGAACTCCAAGTATTTTCCGTCATGTTCGATGGTTTTCTCTTCTCTTGCAGAAGTGATGGCACTTTTCACAGTAAATTCATCCCATTCTTGGCCGTTGGGCTGCTTCATTGGGAGTTTTCTCACCAGCTCCCTGGTGCTGACCCGCTGGCACACGTGGGTCATCTGAACGCCCCGAGCCGGCCTCGCCCCTGCCGCCTCCAGGGTCAGCGTCAGTGTCAGCGCAGGCCGGCCTCCCCTTGTGTTAGGTTTACAGCGGTCTGCGGACTCAGTGAGCAGCTTTGCAGCATTCAGGGCTGTTTGAGAGCTTTTAGGTAGCAGATTGGTGGGAGAGGTTATCGTGGGACGGCAGGGGCTCTGTTTCTGAAAGAACAGTCATTGTATTTGAGTGTTAGAATTAACCCGTGCTGACGTTCCTGTCACCCTCGGTCTGATTCTTGCTCCTAGAAAGTTAACATGTCTTTTCTTCTCTGGCTGATTTTCTCTTTGATTCCATTTTCAGCGTCTTGTCTATGATGTGCTTAGACGTGGTTTTATTTGTATTCATCCTGCCTGGGTTTTATTTGAGTCTTTTTGGTAGATTACAGTTTTCTGTTGAAGTTTCCCTATTTGAAGATGATTTGGGAAATGCCCTCAGAAAAACTGCAGGTGCCCCTGGAGCTCAGTTCCTGGGCTGCTTCTCTCTCGGGGGCTGCGGCTGTTTGAATCCTTCCTGTGCGCTGCACTCGGTGCTTTCAAGTACTGAGCTGTGTGTTTTGTCCAGCTTGTATAGTTGTTCTCAGCTCTTTCATTGTGGCCAAACTCGGAGCTTTCTGGAATGGCTTTTCAACAGCTGTGATCACTTACAGTTTTATGAATGATCCTGATGAATGATTTTAACACTGGTTTTCTCTCTTAAATCTGTTATTTTGGAGAAAACAATACGCAATTTGTGGTTTTAAAAAATGCCCCCACTCCCTTCCTATTCCAGCAAGTTTAGAAAAACAAGTTAAGCAGGTATTTGTTTTAAAATCTGTGTATCTGTGACTTCTCCATAATTTTTTATAGTACTTCTAGGTCCACAGTCAAGGATTCCCGGAGCATCATCCAGGTAGAAAGAGCAGACCATTCACACTGGCACATCGTCCCTGGGTGCCGTTTAGTTACACAAACAGCATGAATATTTTTATGATTCTTGACACAAGCTGTGGTTCAAAAAACATTTTATCGATTTATAGGTGCTGATTAGGGAGTGTTTCTCTCCCGTGTCAGCAGACTGGCTCTAGTCACCTCCTCTTCCCAGTTCTCTACTAATCCATTCAGCCCGTAGATAGGATCCCTGCTATGTTCAGGACACAGTGCTGGACTCCGCTGAGTGTAGAAGATAATTGATGAGATCTGCCTTACCCTCCAGCCGTCCCTGTACTCCTTTGTGGGTGAACCAGGCATCTACGTGAGTCATCCTAAATAAAGGCAAAATGTGTCACTGTAAGGGCGTAAACAGGTGCCGATTTCTTATTCCTAGTCTGCTTTGAAGCTCTAGGTTCCTGTAATCCTCTCATTTCTTTTCATTATTCGTTAAGTTAACATTAAGTTCATTAATAATTTCATTAAGTTAACAAGGGGTTTTAGAATATAGTGGCTGAGAAGATAACCTTTTTCTTTCTTTTTTTTTCTTAAAGATTGGCACCTGAGCTAACAACTGTTGCCAATCTTTTTTTTTCTTTTTTTTTTTCTTGCTTTATCTCCCAAACGGCAGCCCCCCCCACCCCCCGTACATAGTTGTATATCTTAGTTGCAGGTCCTTCCTGTTGTGGGATGTGGGACGCCGCCTCAGCGTGGCCTGACGAGCGGGGCCATGTCCGCGCCCAGGATCTGAACCCTGGGCCACCGCAGCAGAGCACGCAAACTTAACCACTCGGCCACGGAGCCGGCCCCATCTTTCTTAGTTAAAAGGAAAACTATGCCACAGCATTAAAAAAAAAATTTAAAGAAATAACTTTCACTGTCCTGGCTCATTAATATACAGTTTAATTTTTTGCTTATTTGTTTTTGATCTTTTCCATTCAAACACATAGTTTATAATTATAATGTATAATTGTATAATCTGCATTTTTCACTGCCATAAGCCTTTTTTTTCTTTTTTACTTCAACATAGTCTTCATAGTTATACTATCTGATAATTGTTTCTCATTGGTATGCCAAGATTTAACAAGTTTTCTTTTGTTGGTGGTGGATATTTTTCCAATTTCAATATTAGAAATGGGGCCACTTTGAATATTAGAAATTGGGCACCGTTGATTCAAGCATCCTGCTCCTGAAATTTTAGTGTGAGTAAGTAATTCAACAGGGAAAAAGCTAGTGCACACACGGTATGAATATTTTTGTGGTTGTTGTTACAAGCCTGTGGCTCAAAAAATATCCTAACGATTTATGGTGCCACTAGTCGTTTTACTATAGCACTTGCATTAGGTGCTATAATTTTAAAATATTGGCTTATTTAGCAGCTATACATGATACTTTAAATTTGCTTTAATTTTAAGTTCTTCGGTTGTGAATAAAGTTGAACCATTGTCCCTGTGTTTATTTGCTCTCTGTGTTTAGAGGATCATTTTCAGCCCTGAGCTTCTGGCTTTTAATAAATCATCACCTCTGATGCCTTCTTTACCAGTCATGGTAGAGGCGTGTTCGTCATGAGGGTTCAGTGAGACACCATATATAAACGTACTCTGAACAGGGCCTGACCCATAACAGGCCCACAGTGCAGGTCCACAGCCGGAAACCAAACCCAGGCTGCCAAAGTGCAGCACGCTGAACTTAACCACTAGGCCACCGGGGCTGGCCCAATATATATGGTTTTAATTACAAGAGTCTTTAGATACATTAAGAAAAAAGTTTTTGAAGTTAATTGCATTATTTCAGTTTCAAAAAATAATCTCCAATTCCCATATGCCTTTAAATATAATACAAAAACACTTTTGCTTATGTTAACAAATTAATGTATTTTAATTTATCAAACTTACAAAATTTAACATTGAAGATAACTGGTAAGATTTGGTTGAATATTTTAGTTGAAGGAATTTTTCTCCCTGATATAAGGACTTTAAAAGTATGTTCTGTTTCTCTTATTTGCCTTCAGGTTAAAAAGGCCTTCTTTGCCTTAGTAGCCAATGGTGTCCGTGCAGCGCCGCTGTGGGAGAGTAAAAAGCAGAGTTTTGTAGGTAAGCATTGTGGGCCCGGGGAAAAATCTGGAAGGAGAAAGCTTACAAGCAGAAAGCCAAGGTATTTTAATAGGTGCTGGTTTGGAATTCAGCCTAGTAAACATGTTACCAAAATAAAGAACATTCTTTTCATCCTGGCAGAGGTGGGGCCGCTAGTAAATTCAAAACACTTATGAGCCTTTATTGAGTTTCCTTTTTATATTTATTTACTGTTCCTTTCGATTTATCCCCTCTGGCTCTCTGAAGGATCTTCTGTGCCTCTGCCGTTCCTGCGAGCCCAGGACGGTTCTGCTGCGGAGGCTGCGCCAGACAGCGCTCTGTCGGTGCCCTCTGCTCACACGGACATGCCTGTGCTCTGTCCCTGCCTCCTCTCTGCTGAACGCCTGTTTGACAGGGCAGATGAGATGATGTCAGTGTGATTGACGGCTTTGCTAAATCCTTGTTACACTATTAAAGATGTTGTGTAACTCACAATACCTAAACTCCATAATTTTTCATCTTGTAACTTCTAGTAGACAATGAATATCGTCTCCCTCAGTATGGCTCACGTTATTTTGAAGTTACCAGTTTACGTTTGCCTCCCCCTCTAGTTTACAACTTCCTCGGGGCGCAGGGTCACATCTTCTTCATCTTTGTAGCCCTGGTGTCTGGTTCATAGTAGACACGTAATGAATAGTGACTACTGAAACCGCTGTTTTTAGAATGCTTCTCAGGAAACAATCCAGGTGCCCCAGAAGTATCATATTTCTAAAGCTTATGGAATACTTTATTATTTTAAAGTATTTCAAGTTATTTACATTTAGCTGCAAGTTTTGTGTGATGTTTTATAACAATCAGTAAGTTTTCTCGCATTGAATTGCCAAATACTCTGACTAATTCCATTGTACTTGTTGTCAGGTTCAATTTCAGCTAAATTTGCCTATCTTAGTTTGGTGTAGTTAATTAACAGATTAGTAGTTTTAAATAATATATTAAACTGCTTGATATTTTAAAAGTATATTTTCGAGCTTTTCTAGTGAATATTTCTGGTTTGCTCGTCATTTGAAATTTTTCTTATAAGTTTTCATAGTTGCATATTTAACATATAATTCTTTGTTCCAGGAATGCTAACAATTACAGATTTCATAAATATACTACATAGATACTATAAATCACCCATGGTAAGTGACAGAAACCCTTATGTCAGTAATTGGAGCTGCGTATTTCTATGTATGTGTGTAGGGCTGTGTGTAATTTAAGATTTTTGTGGTTTTTTCTTTTTTGGTAGGAGGGGTTAGCAGTGCTGGTGGTTGATTTTGCCAAATATCTGTAATGTGCAGAGAACCCCGGTGTAAATTAGTCCTATATTTGAAGCTTGAAGAAGGCAGTCTCGGGAAAAATAAAAGGCAATACCTTACTTACTGAGCTCTCAGAAACCCTCGAGTGTGTGGAATTCTGTGTGCTAATTTATTGCCTAGATGTTCTATAAGCTTCGCTAAATTTGTCATCTGTATGGCACTGTGGGCCTGCTGCAGTGCTGAGACTCTGCCTGGACCCGTGAGCGGAGGAGGCCCCTTGCACCACTCTCGTCCGGGTGCCATCACCAGAGAGGCCTCCCTATGCAAATGAGGATGCCCTGGGCCTTGTCTTCACTGGCCCGTTGATGTGGGTGCAGCTTCATGCAGTTATTACCCCAATATTTTATAGCAAGGACTGAATGGACTCTGTGGTTTTCAAGAAGTAAAACTTAAAATTGAAGAAATTCAGTTTTGACATTTTTCTGCTGGTTAGGAGAAGACTGCTGCTGGCTAACTGAAGTGGCAGAGCTCCTGGTCCCTGGTCTGTTTTTCAGAGCAGAGTTTGGAAGCTGCACACGGCCTTTCCCATCACTGATTGTTTTTATTCTGCCAGCTTGTTTGGCTTTTATTTTGGCTTTTGTGGTTTTTTTGGGTTATTTTGTTTTTGTTCTTTTGGCAAGGGTGGGGAAGGACAGAATTGTATACTCTGTTTCTTTAACTAGTACTATTTGGGGTATCTAAAAGGTAAAAGACAATCCAATTCATAACTGTTTTTACATATAATGGTCAGTATTGCCCAATAATTAAATTCCTACCTAAAATGGAAAAATGAGTTTCTTCATAAGACATATTCTTAGAAGTACATTTTAGCAAAGATTTTGTAAGTATTCCATATTTATTTCACATGATCTATCTGATTTCTTAAATACTACCAATGCAGGTGAATATTGGTTTTCCTTATAATAGTCGCATCTCTGCTTTTGGACCAGCAAAATCAGCACTAACCTCTTATGACAAATCTCAGCAGTAGTTAGTTAAATCAAAATTTAGAAAACAGTTATGTCTAAATATACAGCCCAAAGTGTTTCTTACTACTTGAGGACACATTTTTTTCCTCCACATTTCACCTCATTTTCTAGTTATGAACAGAAAAATGCTGTTGTGAAAGCTATGGCTCATTTTATTTTCTAAGAATTTATCATTAGTATGTAAAAACACAATTGATTTTTATATATTGACCATTTATGCTGTAAAATTCACTTATTCCAGTAGCCTTTTTTGTACGTTTGTTAGGACTTTTTCTCTGTATGTAACGTTGCCTGTGAATAAAGACAGTTATACCCACACCATTTATTGAAAGGACTTTCTTTTTAGTTACAGAATTGTTTTAATGCCTTAAGTGTGGGTCTGTGCTGGATCTCTTCTGCTCCACTGTTTTGCTTATCTATCTCTGTGCCAATACCATGGTCTCTTAATGACTAAAAGAAAAAATACCTGCTGGTATTATTGGGAGTTTGTAGATCAATTTGGGGAGAATTGGCAGAGCCTTGCAATCTGAGAAGGTGGTATTTCTTTTTCTTGGTTTATTTCCTTGGCTAGTGTTTAAGTACAGTGTTTAAGTCAGGAGAGCAGACCTCCTTGCCTTGTTTCCCATCTTAGAGGGAAAGCATTCAGTATTTCACGGTTAAGTATGAGGTTAGCTATAGTTTTCTCATAGATGCCCCTTATTGTGTTGAGGATGTTCCTTCTTTTCTAGGTTTGCCAGAAGTTTTTATCATGAATGGTTGTTGAATTGTGTGAAGTGGTTTCTCTTTATCTATTGAGATTATCATATTCTTTTTCTCCGTTCTCTTAAATATTATTTCTTCCAATATTTTTCTGTCCCCTGCTCCCCTTCTGGGGACTCCAGTTACTCAACTGAGACTTTTGTGGGGTTTTTGCCTGTATTTTTTCTCTCTGCTTCATTTTGGATATATTTTATTTCTATGTCTTCAACTTCACTGTTCTTTTCCTCCACAGTATCTAATCTACTATTAATTTTTTTTCCTTTCAGATGTTGTATTTTCTGCTCTAGAAGTTCCATTTGATTCTTTTTTATATTTTCCATTTCTCTCCTTATGTTCATGTTCTCTTTTAAATCCTTGAATATATCATATTAGTTGTTTTACAGTTCTCTGCTGATCCCATCATCTCTGTCAGTAGGCCCAGAATCCTGGGTCTGATTCTATTGACTGACTTTTTTCCTGCTTCACATTTTCCTGCTTCTTACAAATCTAATAATTTCTAATGGATGCTAGACATTGTTAATGTTATGTAGTTGAATATCTGTATTGTCTTCCTTTAAAGAGTATTGGAGTTTGTTTTGGCAGGCTGGTAATGGACTTGCAGATCAGCTGGATCCTTTTGAGGCTTTTTAAAACACATATATTGAGATATAATTCACATACTCTATGTTGGATACAATTCAGTGGCTTTTAGTATGTTCACAGACTTGTGCAGCCATCGCCACAACCAATTTTAGAACATTCTGATTACCTCAAAAAGAAACTCCACCCCCCTTAGCTGGGACCCTCGTCCCAACCCCCCATCACCTCCAACCCTGGGAACCACTAATCTGCTTTCTGTCTCTCTAGATTTGCCTATTTTGGACATCTCATAGAAATAGAATCCTACAACGTGTGGTCCTCAGTGACTGGCTTCTTTAGTGTAATGTTTTCCAGGTCCCTCCATGTGGTGGCATGTATCAGTACTTCATTTCTTTTCATTGCCAAATGACATTTCCTTTTATGGATATACCACATTTTACTTATCCATTCATCAGTTGATGAACATCTGAATGGTTTTCACTTTTGGGCTGTTGTAAATAATGCTGCTATGAACATTTGTGTACAAGTGTTCCTGTGGAGATAAGTCTTCGTGTCTCTTGGGTATAGACCTGCGAGTGGAATTTGAGTCATATGGTAACTTATGTTAACTGTTTGAGTAACTGCCAGACTTTTCCACAGCAGCTGCACCATTTTACATTCCCACCAGCAGTGTATGAGGGTTCCAGTGTCTTCCCATCCTCATCAACACTTGTTACTGTCCATCTTTTTGATTATAGCCATTCTAGTGGGTGTAAGGTGGTATATCTTGTGATTTTGATTCACATTTCCCTGATGGCTAATGATGTTGAGTGTCTTTTCATGTGCTTATTGGGGGGCTGATTTTTAAGCTTTGTTAGGATGTTACTCTTTACTCTGACTGGTTTAGTTGCTTGACTTCTGGAATCTCCATGGAATTCCCTGGTTGTTCAGCAAGTACTTTCCACTCTGCCTGCTCAGAACACAGATGTCTTTCCGTGTAAGTCTTTGCCTGGCCCCATGTGGTTGCACTCCATGCATGCCCAGCTTCGTATTCAGTTAAAAACTAAAGGAGATCTCTGTGCAGCCTTCTTTTCTTTTTCTGAACACCTCCCTCTTGTCTGGTGCTCTGCCCTGCAAATTCCGTTTGGCTCAGTCGCCCAGACTTTGACTTCTGTCTCCACAACTCAGTGAGACTCTTGTGCTCTGCTCAGGGCCGGCTGACTGCGCCACGGTCCAGAAAGTGCCTCCAGAGAGAGGAGGCGATTGTGGGGCTCCGTTTGTTGGCTTCCCTTCTCTTAGGATAACGGTCCTGTCCTGCCTGTTGTCTGTCTGAAAACAGTTGTCTCACATGTTTTTTCCCACTGTCTAGTTTTTTCAGCAGGAGACTAAGTGTGGTCTTATCTACTCCATCATGGCTGATAGAGCTCTTTTGATATTTTAGGCATGCCTCTTTGCAGTGTTTTCTTGTGGTTGCTGTATGGATTTCAGTATCAGTTTCCACTTAGCGCTATCTATTTAGAGTTAATATTGAATTTTTTGCATAAAATATTGTTTCATTTAATCTGCCCCTATCATTGTTGTTTTAAACAAAATGAAGAGTAAGAGGAAAAGATATTTACAGTTTTTTATGTTAACCTTCATAGGTTCATTCTTCATTTCTCATTCTTTTGTGGATCTGAGTTGCCGTCTGGTGTTATGTCCCTTAGTCTGAAGAACTCCTGTCAGCATTGTGTAGTCCAGTTCTCTTGGTAATGAATCATCTCAGTTTTTTGTTCCCCTGCCAGTGTCATTATTTCATCTTCATTTTTCAAGGGCAGTTTTGCTGTTTTACAGAAATTGAGTTAAGGTGTTTTTTTTTCTTTAGCACTTTAAGGATGTACTTTCGTTGTCTTTTGGCTTCCCAATGCTTCTGATAAGAAGTCAATAGAAGTTTCTATCCTTTCTCCTCTACGTAATGCGCCGTTTCTTTCTGGTTCACGATTTTCTCTTGACATTGGATTTCAGTGGTAACTGGGATATGCCTAGGTGTGGTTTTCTTTGTATTTCTCCTACTCCAAGAATGTTGAGTTTCCATGATCTTCTAAGTTGTCTTTTCACCTAATTTGGGAAGTTTCTGGCTGCTGTTTCTTCAAGTACCTTTTCTGTCTGATTCCTTCTCTCCCCCCAGCGGGGACTTCAGTGACGTGTGTGTAGACCACTTGATGGTGTGCCACGTGTCTCTGAGACTTTGTTCATTTTTCAATCTTTAGTGTAATTGTTCTTCAGATTGGATAGTTTCTGTTATCTATCTTAAATTTGCTAATTCTTCCTTCAGTGAGTGCCAGTCTTATTTTCTGTTCTTTTTTTTTTTCCTGATTTTTCTCCCTGAATCGCCTCAGTACATAGTTGTATATTTTAGTTGTGAGTCATTCTGGTTGTGGCATGTGGGACGCTGCCTCAGTGTGGCCTGATGAGCGGTGCCATGTCCACGCCCAGGATCCGAACCAACGAAACCCTGCGCCACCGAAGCAGAGTGCACGAACTTAACCACTCGGCCACAGGGCCGGCCCCTGCCAGTCTTATTTTCAAACCCCATTCCTATTGAATTTTCAGTGATAATGGGAGCTTAAACTTCTTTCTAAAATTTTCTATGGTTGATTTTCTACAAAATGGAAATGAAACTTTTAAACAATAATTTTCATGTGTGTTTTGGAAAGAACTGCTCTTTATAATGAGAACCAAGGCTGCTACTTTTCTTATCAACCACTGTATTTACACAAATACAGACACTAGATACCTTTTTTCCTAACCATTAAATTTTGTACTCAAGAGCCAGTGGTTGCTTCCTCTCCACCTTTCGACAGAGCCTGGTAGAATATTGTTCACGCTCGGTATTGGTGATACTTGTTGTTTCTCCTCTCCTCCTAACCTGATCCATTAAGTTTCTCTTTCTTCCTCCTCCTAATTCATTGTAGGTATTTTCAAAGGCTTGGCCTAGGGCTCTCTGCTCTTCTGTGTGACATCTCTTCTTTGGAAATCTTAATCCACTTCTTTAACTTCACTTTCACATTCTCCTTCCCGTCCTTAGTCCCTGCCCATTGAAATTCTAGTCTTTCAGAGTCCCACTCAAGTATCACCGTAGAGATGGAGAGTTCCCTATATTAGTCTCCCTCAGGCAGAATTAGTCACTATTTCAGTGCTCCCCCATTAATAACCTTATGACACTTTTCATATTGTATTCTGATTAGTTGTAAGGCAGTGTTTCTCAACTGGGAGTGATTTTTGCCCCCCAGGAGACATTTGACAGTGTCTGGAGACATTTTTGGTCATAGTTGGAGGAAGGGTGGGGTGGTTCTACTGGTGTCTAGTGGGTGGAGGCCAGGGATGCTGCTAAACATCTTACAGTGCACAGAATGGTCCCTACAACAAGGAAACATCCAACCTAAAATGCCAGTAGTGCCATGGCTGAGAAATGGTGTTGTAGGGGTATCTCAGTTTCTTGCTAGATTTTGAGTTCTTTGAGGTGGAGACTGTATCTTACTCATCTTTGTACCTTACGCACACACGTACACACCATTCCCATCGTGCCAGGGCCAAACACTCCTGGTTCATAATAGACCCTTGTGTTAGTTGAATCATGTCCATGATGGTGACTGTAGTTAAAGAGCTAAGGGGTTGTACAGACAGAGAGCAGAGAACCCTCCACTCGGCTAAGCACTGGCTTCATCTCAGAACTTCCTAGGGACACTTAGACCAGTGTGTTCTACTTTAGACTTTGTTAAAACCATATCCTCATCTTCCCTTACCCTCAGTCAGGCTTTATTCTCTGTTGTGGAGATTATCATTCAGTCACCTAGCATCAAAATTGGGGGGCTTTTTATTTCTTCATTCATCTCCATTTCCTTTATTTGATTAATGTCTAAACCTTTGGTTCTTCCTTCCAGTTGCTCTTGTATTCCCACAGTCGTTGCGTTAGACCTAACTTACCACCTGAGACTTGGTTTGGCATCTGGCCCCAGTGCCATGAAAGTCACCTTCTCCGAGCTTTCTCTCCCATCGTCCACAGCTCACACCTGTCAGCGCTGGCCCAACCTTCTCTCCCAGACTTGGAGCCCGCCGTCGCATCGGGTGCTTAAGTCAGCATCAGGCCATGTCATTGACCCAGCCATCACTCCTGTCCTCCAGCACGCTGGTCTCCTGTCCGTGTTCCATGAACGCGAGGAAGTCTGTTTCCTCTCCGGGCCTTCACCGTTTCCCTAAAGCCCTCCTGTGGTGCAGGGCCAGGCTGGAATCTGCCTCCACCCCATTTTCCTTGCCTGACCCCTGTTCATCTCTTCTTTCTCTGCATCCCTGCAGAGATAACCTTTTAGATATGAGCTGATATATATTCTTTCTGGAGTTGTCAGTGACGTTTTTACATAGACTGTCATAATGTTCCTGCCAGCTGGATTTTAAGCTTCAAGAGGAGGCCAGGTTTTCTTATTGCTGATGTCCCCCACAAGTCCCAGGAGAATGCTGACCTAAGGTGTAATTTTTTTGTTTTGTTTTGGTTTTTTGGTGAGGAAGATTGACCCTGAGCTAACGTCTGTGCCAGTATTCCTCCATTTTGTATGTAGGACATTGCCACAGCATGGCTTGATGAGTGGTGTGTAGGTCTGTGCCCGGGATCTGAACCCATGAACTCTCATGTCTCTCATGTTCTCCTCACAGAAGCTGAATTTGGAGGGCCTTTTGATGCAGTTGTTGAGGAAGGGAGAGATGGTTAGAGAGGTTAGGTAATTTGGACAAGAATAGCAGCTGAGAAGAGGCAAGGCTGGTGTTGAGATTTGAAACAAAGCTGAGCGGCTCCCAAATGGCTTTGTGTTACCGCACACTGTTGGCCCTTCCAGGTGGTTGACCCTTTCTGCTCTGTGACTGTTGGCCCTTCCAGGCGCTTGACCCTTTCTGCTCTGAGAGGACTGCTTGTTATGGTCCAGCACAAACTGACCTAAAGACTGAATTTTAGCACATGATTTAACCAGTGGCCCTTTTTTAAATTCAAGATGCTAAGAATCTTCTGTATCCTCAAAACCAAGGAAAGAGTATATATGTCCGTGTGTATGTTTTAAAATTTAAGTGTATCAGAAATTTTCAAATTAAATTAATGAAAATATAGTATTATACTGGTTTATTATATTTCAAGTTTATAAAAACATTTATCTTCAAAGAAATGTAGAGCATTTTATATTTCTCACATATATTTCCAATATTCTCAATTATCTTGACTGTTTCCATCTGCTGAATTATGGGACTCAGCAGCAGTTATAAAAGAATTTCTTTTTTTCTTATTGTATGTGTTAATATTTGTAAAAAAGAATTTTTCTTATTTTCAGGTACAGATTTATGAATTAGAGGAACATAAGATTGAAACATGGAGGGGTAAGCACTATTGGGTGTTAAAAATCTTTTAATATCAGGGGGGAAAGTTCTACTTAGTTTATAAAATATGTTTTAATTTCGCAGATCCTTTTCTTTCTGGTTAATAATAAATACGTTCATTAAAACATTTCTTTCTCTCTTACTTTTGATAGTATGCCATACCACTATAAACATTATCCATTCTGTCAATAGACATTTATAGACAGCCTGGAACAGGTCTGTCTGCAAAGCCTGGGAAGATAAAGATGAGTAGGCTGACCAGTGCCCCAGTCTCCACCCCGCAGTGAAGCCACGTTCACTACTAAGGATTCCCCCCAAACTCGCCTTTGGATGAGAAATGCACCAAAGGAATGCCTAAGATTAGCAAAAGCAAGGATCTGTTCTTATTGAAATTTAATAATTATTTCTTTACAAATTATGGAGAAACATAAAACAAGTGAACCTTAAAGTAGATGATTTGGATCAAATAACATGAAAATGACTTCAAGATTGCTTTCTTTTGTTTGTAACATTGAAGTTCATCCTTTATCATCACAATACCCTTTTCTGAAATGGAGCCATTTTTTAAATTCTAATTTTACGATTGTGAAATTGTTCTGTCCTAGTGAGACCTGTCACGCTGGCGTGGTGGAGACGGGGCAGAGGGCATGCCAGTAGGGATATCAGGGGTCCAAGCCTGGACGGGATCCCTGAGGAGCTCAGTCTGAGACTGAGGGGAGCTCAGGGAAGAGCCTGGATAGAAATGGAGGGACCATTTGAAGGAAAATTTTACTTTAAAATTGAAGGTTAGCTTTGTACTTCCCGTAATCTGCTTGGTATGATAAGCAGCCTTTGTGACTGGCTGCACCATCTGGACATCTGCTGGAATTCTCTAAGGGGGTGGGGGCTCTTTTCCTTCCGTGTGATTTGGAAGTTTTATTGAGTGATGTGTTTGATTTATGACGGCTTTATCAAGTCAAACAAAGTCAGTCAACATGGGGTCCATGTTTTAGCACTGCCTATTGTGAAGTGAATATATAACTTAACACCAAGACAGGTACTTCTTATCACATTCTGCTGTATGAGTAATGTTAGACCAAAATTTAAGTATATTTACATTTTGAGGTTACATGGTATTCAGTAGTAATAATAACAATGTCAAGATATTCTTGAATTCCTTCTGTATAGAAACTTCAGCAAAGCCAAGTAATTACAGATAATCTTTAATAAGATAATTTCCACGTAGTAGAAAGATGCCCAAGATGCAGACTTTGAGCATTAGTTTGGTAAAATAGAACTTAAGAACATTTAAAGAACAAAGTTTATTATAACTTTTATTTTATCTTTTAACTTAGGAAAACTAGTTTTGAAGGATTTCATAAATGCTTCATCTCTTGAGGGCGATAGTAACTTGGCAGCGTTCTAGTGACCTCTGCTGCTATTGCTCTTTTATCAGACTTTTTGACTTCTCTTCTGATTTTTACAACATCTCTTGTAGTACTGTTTTTAAATATCTAATTTTTCCACAAAGGCAACATCCTGAAAACAGTTTGGAAGTTGTTTAAAATAGCCATAACTATAATTGACACAACAGTTTTCAGTAAATTAAATATATTTGATTTGGGTTTTTAATCCTTCTAATTATTATCTGTAAATTGAAGTGTATTTTAATTTATGTAATAATTGTGAACAGCAAATGCGTTACTAATTGCATATTTTCTTTCTATAAATACAGAGCTTTATTTACAAGAAACATTTAAGCCTTTAGTGAATATATCTCCAGATGCAAGGTAAACTTGTAAGATTTTTCTCCTTTGAAAACATTCATTCATTCAGATTCATCTGTTTTGTTACCATGATTGATTGATAGATTTTTTTTTATCTAGATAGGGGCCAGCCTCCTTAATTCCAAATACTAGATTCAGTCAATTTAGAGACAATAGAAATCACAGCCATTGCTGGTCCAAAGGATTGGTGGTGGACTAGGAAGATGGTCATACTAAGCAGTTTTAAAGTCCAGATTACCTGCCACAGAAACCACCTGGGGAGCTTGTTAAAGTTGCAGGTTCCTGGGCTCCACCCCCAACCTATTAAATCAGTCCTTGGAGGGTAGAGCCCAGGACTGTGCGTTGAAACAACTCCCCAGTGGTTCTGACATACCCTGAAGTTGAAAAGTCAGTCTTTATTGGACATGTGTCCAGAGGTGGTCAGAAGAGTGGGCTCTCCTCTCAGTAGTCTTCTAGCGCGTCTGTTTTGATCCAGGCCTTCTGGGATGGTTCTGATACATTTCCACCTTAATGAGAAAGCATTCTTAGAACTCTAGAGCACTAGCGAGAAAAAGTGGAGTATCGATTTACATTATTTCATTTCCAAGTCCTAACAAACAGATACCCCCACCATGCCTCCTTGCTGGTGGTCACAGCAGAGGCCAGAGGTGGGCTAGCCAAGCAAGGAAGCAGCCAGCAGGCTGCATCAAGTCAGAGTGGCCCATCCAGGGGGCTACGCCACCGCTCCCCTCTTCTGCTCATGTTGTCATCTGTTAGCTTTCCCAGGGGTTAGCTTCTGTCATTCCTCAAATAAAAGCATTAAACTATTAAAGCACTATTTAAAAAACTCTCCTAGAGATTTGTAGCTCACACTTATATTTGAGATTTATTAACAAAGATTGTGAAAAGTTAAAAAATTTGCTGAGATCTCCAATTTAAAACTTTTCTAAAATGCTGTTTCAAGTCAATCAACCTTTGTTATTGTGATATAAAACACTGAAAATTCTTTTAAAGCAGGGGTGGTCCAAAGTTTTCTAATTTTTCCTTAAAGCCTCCTAACAACTTTAATGGCTTTTCCCACAGCCTCTTCGATGCTGTATACTCGTTGATCAAAAATAAAATCCACAGATTGCCAGTTATTGACCCTATCAGTGGGAATGCACTTTATATACTTACCCACAAAAGAATCCTCAAGTTCCTCCAGCTTTTTGTAAGTAGTTTTTAGTGTTTCTAAAGACATAGTTGCATCTACTTTAACTAATTTACTTCAAGTAAATTGGCTCCTCTTACCTCAGTAGAGGAAACTGTTAATTTTGAGGTCTCCATTTCTAAACTTCAGTTTCTCAACCTGCTGCTGTTTGAATTGTACTTTCTTAAAGTTGATTCCAACTGAAAAGCAGTCACCTTTCAGTGCAAGTATCAAAATAGTAAAAACACTTGGAATTCTCTATGTAAATTAGAATATTTTATCACCTAAAACATGTGCAGAAATAAAGCAATTTGCAAGTCAGTCTGATTAAGAAACTACTACAGAAGATGAATTGAGCCAATATAGATAGCAAATTACCCTATGATGCTTTACTGATATCATGCTTTTAGAAACATAGATTCGAAAAATACTGTCCCCAGGATTATCTTCTTATTAACTGCAGCAGTGATAGAAAACCCAAAGCAAATAAAATTTTGGCTAGAGACTATACCATGTTGGTCCAAATTAGGCTATATTTATCTGTAGGCTTTCTCAGCTGCATTTGGAATGAGATGGCTTCATAATCATCCAAAACGTGGAACCTCTTGGTCAGCAGTAGTGAGGCTCAGAAGGACCAGAGTGTTTACAGAGATCTTTAATTGTTTCCTTTTAATTACATGCACTGAATTTGAGGTTATAAGTAATTGGCCAACTAGAACCAGTAGGAGGCCTCATTCATGGTTCAGAAGAGATCATTTGAAGTTTTTTTTTTAAGAATATAATAGACATTAAAAACCTACATCAAATTAGCTTTCCGCTTTCCTTCTCCACAGCTTCAAATAAGGAGGTAAACTAGCGTGCAGCGTGATGCCGAGGAGCCAGGGCGGCTGCTCCCGGGACGCGGCCTCACTCTGCTGGACAGAAGCACAGAGGGTTTAGTGATGGGGAAGAATACCTTGTCCATCAGACCAGTCCTATATTTTAATAGTTTACATGTGAAAATAACACTCTTCATGTTTAAATAAATGCTAAGCAAAAGGTAGGAAGGAGAAGTACAATTTTCAAAAAAGCATGAAGTTTGGTAAAGAGACAATCCAGGGAAGGAGAATTAGCGATGGACGGGTATTGTTGTTCGGACTTCGCGTCTCTCGTGCACAAGCTCTGGGTCGGCTTTTGCTGCGCATGCAGTTGCCTCAGTACGAGGCCTAGTAGGACCCAGGGCGGGGCTGTGTATTCAGGGCACCCGTGTGCCAGGCTCTAAGCCCATTTACCCCTTAGAGTAATAATTTTGAAATCACGTTAATCATGAGAGCGAAATACTGTTTGGCGTTCACGCTGTGTCCAGCACTGTCCTAAGCACTTCACACAATAAGCTAACCCTCGCCACCACCCTCTCAGGTAGGTACTTTGATGGATCCCGTTTATCAGTGAAGAGACTAGGCGAGGTTGAGTAACTTTGTCACTGCTGGTAGTGGTGGAGCAGCATCTGACCCAGCCAGCCGCCCCCTCAGCCTCCGCGGGGTCCCCCTGCCCGGCCCTCTCGGGCAGTGTTTAGCTCCTCTGTGCAGAGGCACCTGGCTCGGAGGGCGAAGCGTGCACAGTCCCCCAGGTGGTACGCGGTGGAGTTCCAGCCCATTTCCACGGCCACTGCCGCAGGAGGAGTGACAGTTTGTCAGGCCTTTGGCATCTTTCTCTTCTATAGAAAGTAGGGGAGGTTGCTTCTGCCAGTACTGCCTTCTATTTGGGCCAATATGGTAATTAGAATCATGCTATTGGAATATTCAGCCAGAGGTTTTCAGATAAAAAACACAGAATTTTAAATAAATTTCAGAACCTGATTTTTACTGAATTGAGATCGTTTTCTGAGAACGAGTGGCGTTACCCTGGAGACAGGGGACAGTTAGCCTGAGCGTGCAGTGTGGAACGGGTTGTCCTGCATCGACATGGGCTAGGTGACCTAATAGGTCTTTCTTTTTTTCTCTAAATTTCTAGGATTCTCATGATTTGAATATTGATGAACTCTTTGACTTGAACATTTTGTTTCTTCTAATTGTTCATCTTTTCCTGATAATTATAAGGTACACCAGGAGGATGGAATCAACTATACCCTTTATAAAAGGTGGATTTTTGAAACCATAGACCTTACTGTGTTTTAGTCAAACGTGATCCTAGACTTCTCTCTTCTGACTTCTCCCTCCTCCTCTAAAACAGCCCGTGAAAAGAAAAGTTCACTTGTAAAGTTTCTTTTAATTCTGTTCAGTTGGCTTATTCTTTGTTCCTAGTAGACAAAAATTGGAGTCCTCCAGTGGAGAATTCAGGGTGTGGAGGTGGGATGGGTGGGGACTAGCTTAGCCGCTCAGAGGCTTTGGGTTTGGAAATATGTGGGTTCTTAATAAATATTACTTAATGATGACAGCAGGCCCAGGAATTTAACGTGAATAATTAAGAATAAAGGATTCTTGGTGGCTTATGGGTCTTAATTTCCAAACAGACCTGTTGTTCCCTTCTTCTGTCCACTTTTTCAGTAGGTGGAGAGAAGGGGAAATGTTAGCAATGTTAGTGCTTTGCAGTATTTTACTAAGTGGTTAAATATAAGCGTTGACATATAAACTGATCTGAACAAGAGACACAATTCTTCTGTGTAACATTTTCATCTTAGTTCAGACGTCCAGGTAGATCGTTAGAAAAGACTAGTTTGTTGCACATAGTTTTTCATTCAAGTGTGGACATGTGAACATTGAAAAGGTCCCTTCTGGCTCTAGAGCATCTGTGTTCATCTTGCGGTTTAGATGTCTGATATGCCAAAGCCCGCCTTCATGAAGCAGAACCTGGATGTACTTGGAATCGGGACCTACCACAACATCGCCTTCATACACCCGGACACGCCCATCATTAAGGCCCTGAATGTCTTTGTGGAAAGACGGGTGTCGGCCTTGCCTGTAGTGGACGAGTCAGGTCTGTGTGTTTGGCCATCCCAGTTGAACAGAAACGACTGTTTGTCTCATTAGAGTAAAATTATTGTTAAATGACTCAGCCTATCAGATAATGGAGGAAATGAAAATTTAGATATGGTGAATAAATTCAGCACCAGGGAACACTCAGGATAATAAGAATTTTAAACTGGCTTATTTTCACATTTTCCTTTAAGATACTGTTTCGTTTCCATTCAAAAATAGACAAGTTAATTTTATTTAGCAATATTCAATTCCTAGTAATTATCTAGTTAAGATTGATTTTATTGTTTTTTGTTTCTAAGACATTTTTCTAACATATATTTTCATTTTTAGGAAAAGTTGTAGATATTTATTCCAAATTTGATGTAATTGTAAGTATTTTTAATTTTGTTAAACCTTATCATCTAGAATGTGCTTAAAAACATTAATTTTTTTTGTTTTTTCCTAATGTAATAGTTCCTAGCTTTTTTGAGGATGAGGATCTTATCAGAGAATTCCATAGACTCCTCATAGATTTAATATTCATCAGTTTGGCAATGAATAATATTTGGTAGCGTTTTATAATTCTTTGTCCTTTCAGTACATGTGTAGTTTATCATCACTACAGCATGTATTCTATTGTAAATGATCATATTTCTATGTGGGAGGCATTATTCCTTCCGCCAACATTCATGTGCTTAGTGGACACATGAGTTTCTGGACCCTTGTCGTCCACATGCCGTTGTTTGCAAATGGGAACAGCTGTTCTAAAGAAGACGGCAGATGTGTTCGATAGAGTTATGTGAAGTCCTCTGTTTTAGTCCCTGGTTTAAATCTACTTGGTAGATTTTGGTGCTACAGCTTTCCACTTGACGCCCTTTTTTCTCATTCGTTTTAAAGGCACTTCCTTAGAGTTTTACATTATTTTTAAGAAAAGGAACTGCAACTTTAATAGCCCCAAACATGCACACCATTTTCTGCCATATTATTGACCCCAGCATTAAATATTCTTTTGCGGCTGTCTCAGACCCTTTTGTTTCATCTTACTCTGTTTAACATAATAGACACCAAAAAATCTGCCTATTGGAATTTGATTGAGTGGGACCCTCTCAGGTTAATCAGCGCCCTGAGAAGCCGTTTGGATCTTTGGGGCTTATATGGCCTGTTCTTCGTCCATAATTGGTTGATTCTGATGGGTCCCCCAGAAACGTGGGGAGAGACCATTCATTCAGGTTCCCTAGCTCTGTGGCACTTCTCACCCTTTACAAATGTTAGGCCACCTCTTACACGATTGTTCACTCAGGGTATAGAGCCTCATAGGGTAAGAGTGGGGGAATCTTCAGTAGGACGTACAGTCAAAATTTAACAAGGGTGCTTCATAATTAAGGTACGCTTTGCGAGCTTTAATTATTATTATTAAGATGATGAAATAACAGTACTAATGGCATGTCGCAAGCTGGTATGGTGTTACTAAGTTAAGATAAACATGAACGTTTTTAAAAATCAAGTTGCTTTAAACTTACTAATTTTGGTCATTAATGTGAATTGACATGAAAGCATATAATTCGTTCTGTTACCTTATTACAGAACCTTGCTGCTGAAAAAACGTACAATAACTTAGATATCACAGTGACCCAGGCCCTTCAGCACCGCTCACAGTATTTCGAAGGTGTTGTGAAGTGCAGTAAGCTGGAAGTGCTGGAGACCATTGTGGATAGAATAGTAAGAGCTGAGGTGAGATGGCTGTCCCCTGCTCCTGCCCTCCTTCCCTTTCCCGCCGAAGCCGCACTGCAACAGGCACTAACCAGTCAGTAGTGCCTCGGGAATTCTGAATCACGGGAATGGCCCATGAAGCAGCCTTCAACTTCAGTCAGATGGCACGGTTCCCTTATTCCAGACCCTAGCACGTGACTTGGCGCCTAGTAGGTCATCTGTAATAAATGTTCACTGAACTGAATTGATTAAGTCCTGATACATAGTTGAATCAAATAAACTGGTAAGATACTTCCATGGTTTAAAAAACCTATACTTGAGAAAACGGAAGTCCCAGGAGCTTTAAGGCCATTAGGGTATTTACAAATTTAAAGTTAAAAATGTACAATTATCTGGTTTTAACAAAGTGAATGATAAATCAATAAAATGTGTTCTGATCTCTTTTTTAAATTAATTTTCTCTCTTCCCACCAGTCTCTCTCCCTCTTTCCTGATTTGGATAAATAGAGGATGGTCGAGTAACTTTGTCCCTTGACCCTCAGCACTCATGTGCCTTGCACTTTACTGCCCGTAGCGTTTTCAAGTCTACTCTGCATAACACTCTAAATAAAAGATAAGCAGCATCGGGGCTGGCCCCGTGGCCGAGCGGTTAAGTTCGCGCGCTCCGCTGCAGGCGGCCCAGTGTTTCGTTGGTTCGAATCCTGGGTGCGGACATGGCACTGCTCATCAAACCACGCTGAGGCAGCGTCCCACATGCCACAACTAGAAGGACCGACAACGAAGAATATACAACTATGTACCAGGGGGCTTTGGGGAGAAAAAGGAAAAAATAAAATCTTAAAAAAAAAAAAAAAAGATAAGCAGCATCATTTTATAGTGTATCCAATTCAGTATGTCCATCCCCCAAATCGTTTCTCCCCTTTCCTGTTAGAGGGGATAGGAATGTTACCCTGTTTCATTCTGGGACTGAAGGATGCAACCGTGTTCATTCTGGAGCAACACCTAATTAGGCAAAATTAATTCATAATGATAAGTCATTTTGATGTTTTTTATTATAAATGCAAGAATCCAGTCCCAGAAGAAAAGTACTTGATAATTTTTTAGGCTAATAACGGGCAACCGTGACTGTCTGAAAGTGACACACGAAGGTGGTGTGTTGCATCAGAGCGAGTGCTCCCTTTCAGGAGCCGTCGCTAGAAGTCACCTAGCCCTGCTTTCCTCGCTGTGTGTTCCCCCTGCTGCAGCCTCGCTGAGGACACTCCCCCGGCTTCAGCTGTCATGGCTCTTAACATGTCTCTTAGAATCTCAATATGAACTCTTTTCTTTTTCTACTTAAATTTAACATCTCATCGCTGCTTGTTTTCCAAACAGTTTTTAATTGCCTTAGGAATATGTTTTAACTTTTTATTAATGTCCTTAGAATTGTGTGCCTTTTGAAGATCATAAGCAGACATAGGTAAGGCATCCCTCCCTAGTTATTAATAAGAACAGTGGACATCTGTATGATGGGATCCATTATTTTTTTATTTTATTGAGGTCATAATAGTTTATAACATTGTGAAATTTCAGTTGTACATTATTATTTGTTAGTCATCATATAAATGTGCTCCTTTACCCCTTATGCCCACCCCGAAAGCCCCTTCCCCTCTGGTAACCACTAATCTGTTCTCTTTATCCATGTGTTAGTTTATCTTCCACATGAGTGAAATCATACGGTGTTTGTCTTTCTCTGACTTATTTCACGTAACATAATTCCCTCAAGGTCCATCCATGTTGTTGTGAATGGGATGGTTTTGCCATTTTTTATGGCTGAGTAGTATTCCATTGTATATATACAACACATCTTCTTTATCCATTCATCAGTCAGTGGGCACTTGGGTTGCTCCCATGTGTTGGCTATCGTGAATAGTGCTGCAGTGAACAGAAGGATGCATAAGTCTCTTTGAATTGTTGATTTCAAGTTCTTTGGATAAATACCCAGTAGTGGGATAGCTGAGTCGTATGGTGTTTCTGTTTTTAATTTTTTGAGAAATCTCCATACTGTTTTCCATAGTAGCTGTACAGTTTGCATTCCCACCAGCAGTGTATGAGGGTTCCCTTTTCTCCACATCCTCTCCAACATTTGTTATTTTTTGTCTTGGTGATTACAGCTGTTCTAATGGGGGTAAGAGGATAACTCATTATAGTTTTGATTTGCTTTTCCCTGATGATCAATGATGTTGATCAGTGATGTTGATCAGTGATCTTTTCATGTGCCTGTTGGCCATCTGTATATCTTCTTTGGAAAAATGTCTATTCATATTCTCTGCCCATTTTTTAGTTGGATTGTTTGTTTTTTTGTTGTTGAGTTCTTCATATATTTTAGAGATTAACCCCTTGTCAGAGATAGGATTTGCAAATGTTTTCTCGCACTTGTTTGGCTGTCTGTTCGTTTTGTCCCTGGTTTCCTTTGCCTTGCTGAAGCTCTTTAGTCTGATGAGGTCCCATTTGTTTATTTTTTCTTCTGTTTCGCTTGCCCGAGTAGACATGGTATTTGAAAAGATCCTTCTAAGACCAATGTCAAAGAATATATTGGCTATATTTTCTTCTAGGAGTTTTATGGTTTCACATCTTACCTTAAAGTCTTTAATCCATTTTGAGGTAATTTTTGTGTATGGCAAAAGATAATGGTCTATTTTCGTTCTTTTGCATGTGGTTGTCCAGCTTTTCCAACACCACTTATTGAAGAGACTTTCCTTTCTCCACTGTATGTTCTTAGTTCCTTTGTTGAAGATTAGCTGTCTGTAGATGTGTGGTTTTACTTCTGGGCTTTCAGTTCTGTTCCATTGATCTGTGTGTCGTTTTGTACCAGTACCATGCTGTTTTGATTACTATAGCTTTATGGTATATTTTGAAGTCAGGGATTGTGATGCCTCCAGCTTTGTTCTCTTTTCTCAGGATTGCTTTAGCTATTCAGGGTCTTTTGTTGCCCCATATGAATTTTAGGATTCTTTGTCCTATTTCTGTGAAGAATGTCATTGGGATTCTACTTGGGATTGCATTGAATCTGTAAATTGCCTTAGGTAGTATGGACAATTTAACTATATTTATTCTTGCAATCCATGTGCTTGGAATATCTTTCCATTTCTTTATGTCATTGATTTCTTTCAATAATGTCTTATAGTTTTCATTGTATAGCTCTTTCACCTCCTTGGTTAATTTTTTTTTTCTTTTTTTTTGTTGAGGAATGTCCTAAGCTAACATCCTGTTACCAATCTTCCTCTTCTTGCTTGAGGAAGATTGTTGCTAATCTACGACAATCTTCTCTATTTTGTATATGGACACTGCCACAGCATGGTTTGATGAGCAGTGCATAGGTCCACGCCTGGGATCTGAACCTGCGAACCCTGGGCAGCCAAAGTGGAGCACACGAACTTAACCACTATGCCACCAAGGCCTGCCCCTCACCTTTGTTAAATTTATTCCTAGACATTTTATTCTTTTTGTTGCAATTTTAAATGGGATTGTACTCTTGAGTTCTCTTTCTGTTAGTTATTAAAGTATAGAAATGCAACTCATTTTTGTAAGTTGATTTTGTACCCTGCAACTTTGCTGTAGTTGTTAATTGTTTCTCATAGTTTTCTGACGGATTCTTTAGGGTTTTCTGTATATAAAATCATGTTGTCTGCAAACAGCAAGAGTTTCACTTCTTCGCTGCCAGTTTGGATACCCTTTATTTCTTTTTCTTGCCTAGTTGCTCTGGCGAAAACTTCTAGTACTGTGTTGAATAAGAATGGCAAGATCAGGCACCTTTGTCTTGTTCCTGTTCTCAGAGGGATGGCTCTCAGTTTTTCCCCATTGAGTATGATGTTGGCCGTTTGTATAATAAAGGCCATCATCATATATGGCCTTTATTATATTGAGGTACTTTCCTTCTATACCCATTTTATTGAGTGTTTTTGTCATAAGTGGATGTTGGATCTTGTCAGACGCTTTCTCTGAGTCTATTGAGATGATCATGTGGTTTTTATTCCTCATTTTGTTAATGTGGTGTATCACATTGATTAGTTTGTGGATGTTGAACCATGCTTATGTCCCTGGTATAAACCCTACTTATCATGCTGTATGATCTTTTTTTTTTTTTTAAAGATTGACACCTGAGCTAACAACTGTTGTCAGTCGTCTTTTTTTTTTTTTTGGCTTTTTCTCCCAAATCCCCCCAGTACATAGTTGTTTGTTTTAGTTGTGGGTCCTCCTAGTCGTGGCATGTGGGACGCCACCTCAGCATGGCCTGATGAGCAGTGCCATGTCCGCACCTAGGATCCGAACCAGCAAAACCCTGTGCCACCAAAGTGGAGCACGCAAACTTAACCCCTGGCCACAGGGCCGGCCCCTGTGTGATCTTTTTAATGTATTGCTGTATTCAGTTTGTCAATATTTGATTGAGGATTTTTGCATCTATGTTCGTCAGCGATATTGGCTTGTAATTTTTCTTCTTTTAGTTGTCCTTGTCTGGCTTTGGGATCAGGGTGATGTTGGCCCCGTGAAATGTGTTAGGAAGCACTGGTCGTCTTCAATCTTTTGGAATAGTTTGAGGAAGGATGGGTATTAAATCTTCTTTGGATGTTTGGTAGAATTCTCCAGAGAATCCTGGACTTTTATTTTTTCGGAGGTTTTTGATTACTGTTTCAATGTCTTTACTTGTGATTGGTCTATTCAGATTCTCTGTTTTGTCTTGATTCAGTTTTGGGAGGTTGTATGAGTCTCAAAGTTTATCCATTTCTTCTAGATTGTCCAGTTTGTTGCCCTATAGTTTTTCATACTATTCTCTTATAATCCCTTGTATTTCTGTGGTATCTGTTGTAATTTCTCCTCTTTTATTTATAATTTCTTTTATTTGAGCCCACTCTCTTTTTTTCTTAGTGAGTCTGACTAAGAGTTTATCAATTTTGTTTATCTTCTCAAAGAACCTGTTAGTTTCATTGATCCTTTCTACTGGTATTTTTTGTTTCAATTTAAATTATTTCTGCTCTAATTTTTATAATTTCCCTCCATCTGGTGACTTTGGACTTTGTTCTCTTTCTAGTTCTGTTAGGTGTAGTTTAAGATTGCTTATTTGAGCTTTTTCTTTCTTTGTTCAGGTGGGCCCATATTGCTATAAATTTGCCTCTTAGGACTGCTTTTGCTGCATCCCGTATGAGTTGGTATGGTATGTTTTCATTTTCATTTGTCTCCAGGTGTTTTTTGATTTCTCCTTTAACTTCTTCAGTGACCCATTGGTTGGTCAGTAGCATGTTGTTTAATCTCCACATATTGGTCACTTTCTGAGCTTTTTTCCTGTAGTTTATTTCTAGTTTCATAGCTTAATGGTTGGGAAAGATGCTCAATATGATTTCAATCTTCTTAACTTTATTGAGGCTTGCCTCGTTTCCTAACTTATGGTCTATCTTTGAGAATGTTCCATGTGCACTTGAGAAGAATGTATATTCTGCTGTTTTTGGATGGAGTGTTCTGTATATATCTATTAAGTCTATCTGGTCTAGTTTTTCATTTAATTCCACTATTTTCTTGTTGGCTGTCTTCTGTCTGCATGATCTATCCATTGATGTAAGTGGGGTGTTGAGGTCCCCTACTGTTATTGTGTTGTTGTTAATATCTCCTTTTAGGTTTGTTAATAGTTCCTTTATGTACTTTGGTGCTCCTGTGTTGGGTGCACAGATATTTATATTCCACTTCTTGGTGAAGTGTCCCTTTTATCATTATATACTACCCCCTTGGTCTCTCATGGCCTTTTTTATCTTGAAGTCTACTTTGTCTGGTATAAGTATGACAACACCTGCTTTCTTTTGTTTGCCTTTTGCTTGGAGTATTGTCTTCCATCCCTGCACTCTGAGCCTATGTTTGTCTTTAGAGCTGAGATGTGTTTCCTGGAGGCAGCATGTTATTGGGTCTTGTTTTTAATCCAGCCACTCTGTGTCTTTTGATTGGAGAATTCAGTCCATTTACGTTTAGAGTTATTATTGATAGATAAGGGCTTAATGCTGCCGTTTTATTACTTGTTTTCTGGTCGTTCTGTATTTCCCTGGTTTCTCCTCCTATATGTTTCAGAATGCCACTTCACTTTGGTAGTTCTCTATGATGGTTTTCTCAGTTTTCTCTTTACTTTACCATTTGTGTCTCTGTTGTGATTTTCTTTTAGTGGTAACCTTGAGGTTTGTATAAAAGATCTCGTAGATGAGCTAGTCCATTTTCTGATAGCCTCTCATCTCCTTTAGTGTAAGCAGGTTCCCTTCGTTTCCTCTTCCCCTTCGGAGTTACTGTTGTCACAACTTACTCCATTTTGTGTTGTGTGAGTTTGTGATTAAAATGACGAGATTATAACTAATTTTGATGTTTTCCTTAATTTTTTAAAATAATTTTTATTTATTTAATTAACTTTTGTGAGGAACATTGGCCCTAAGCTGACGTCTGGGCCAGTCTCTCTCTGTTTTTTTATGTGGGATGCTACCACAGCATGGCTTGACAAGTGGTGCTAGGTCCACACCCAGGATCTGAATCTGTGATCCCCAGGCCACCAAAGCAGAGCACGCCAAACTTAACCACTGTGCTACCAGGCTGGCCCCCCCACCTTTTATCTTTAATGTTATAATTGTTTGATAACGTTGCGATAGAGAGCTGAAATTTTTTTCTTTTGTCTCCTTATTTATCTCCTTGCACAAGGCTTTGTAAACCTTTTTTTTTTTTCAGGTATAAGGGCCTTGTTGATTATTTCTTGTAGGGTGTGTCTTGTGGTGATGAATTCCCTCAGCTTTTGTTTATCTGGGAAAGTTTTTATTTCTCTATCATATCTGAGGGATATTTTTGCTGGATGGAGTAATCTTGGCTGAAAGTTTTTGTCTTCCAGAATTTTGAATATGTCATTCCACTCTCTCCTAGCCTGTAAGGTTTTTGCTGAGAAATCTGCTGAAAGCCTGATAGGGGTTCCTTTCTAGGTTATTTTCTTCTGCCTTGCTGTCCTTAATATTTTTTCTTTGTCATTGGCTTTTGCCAGTTTAACTAATATATGCCGCAGAGAAGGTCTTTTTACATTGATGTAATTAGGAGTTCTGTTAGCTTCTTTTACTTGTGATTCCAGCTCCTTCCCCAGGTTTGGGAAATTCTCAGCTATTATTTCTTTGAACAAGCTCTCTGCTCCTTTCTCCCTCTAGTCTCCCTGTGGAATACCTATAATCCTTATGCTGCCTTTCCTAATTGAGTCAGATATTTCTTGGAGAATTTCTTCATTTCGTCTTAGTTTTAGTTCTCTCTCCTTCTCCATCTGAAACAGTTCTATATTTCTCTGCTCTAAATTGCTAATTCTGTCCTCCATAATATCAGCTCTGTTATTCAAGGAACTCCAGATTTTTCTTTATCTCATTCATTATGATTTTAACCTCCAACTTTTTCGATTGGTTTTTTTTTAAAGTTTCAGTCTCTTTTGTGAAGAATTCCCTCTGTTCATTAATTTTATTCCTGATTTCATTGAACTAGCTTTCTGAATTTTCTTTTAATTCATTGAGTTTTTTTTATGATAGCTATTTCAATTCTTTGTCATTTAGATAGTAAATTTCTGTGCCTTCAGGATTTGATTTCTGGGTGCTTGTCGTTTTCCTTCTGGTGTTTGTATATTCCTTCATACTCTTTGATGGGGTAGATTTGTGCCTTCGCATAGTGGTAATATCTGGTCATGGATTCCACCTGCTGCCACGGGGAGGGGTCAGGAGCAGTGTATTCTGAGCGTGCTGTGAACCCTGGCATCTGTGCCTGTCCTTTGGCATCTCTGCTGACAGAGGCCTGTCTGCCATTGCCCGCTGGCAGCTGCTGCTTTACTAACACATGTGCTTGTGCCCTGGCAGGGCTCCCTTGCTCTGGCCAACTGGCCAAGCTGTTGCACTGGGTGGAGGGAGAGGCGCTTTCTTTCATGTGTGTGATCCCGGGGACATTCTCGCTCTGCCCTCGTTATCTGCCCTCCTAGGGTGCTGGCTTGATGCAGACACCCCCACAGTAACTTAGCCTCATCTATGTGGAGCTTATCCACATCTAGGAGGCAGTTCGGGGAGCGAAGGCATTCCCACAGAGAGCTTCCACCTCCTCCTTCTCTTCTCAGAGCTGTGTGCAGTCCCACACCCTAGGTTGCTGCTGGGGAGGGAGAGGAGATCCCCTTACCTCCTTCCACTTCCTCCCGGGGGGTCCTGCACCTCCACCTTCATACGTGTGGCTGCCTGGGTCTCTCAGACGTTTGTTGTGTTGTGTGAATGTTCTCTGTTGGTTTACGAGTGTCCTTTCTGTTGTGTCTTAGAGGGGAGAGTCTAAGGGAAGAGCTCACTCCACCATGATGCTGACATCACTCTCCTCTGGAATCTTTTTTAACAATTAAAAATCATGTTGATATGGAAAACCATTAACAATATATTGCTCAGGGAAAAGGTCAGTTACTACATATAGTATGATTCATATGCATATAAAAGAGGCTAGACAGACTCACACCACAGTATAAGAGCTGCTGTTTCTGGGTGATGGAGTCCTGGCTGACGTGAGGAACATGCAGAGTGCCAGCGGCTCTCTGTGGTCCCAGGCGCTCTCGTAGAAGAAGGAAGTGATTGGTTTGTTGTTTAAGTTCATCTGGTGAGCAACAGAAATTTCATTGAAATATGAAATAAGTCATTGAGGAAAATAAAGATGTAATTAAACAATTTCTTAAGTTATAGATCTTGACCTTTTTCCTCATTAAAATAATTCCTTTTGGGGCCAGCCTGGTGGCGCAGCAGTTAAATTTGCACCCTCTGCTTCAGTGGCCTGGGATTTGCCGGTTTGGATTCTGGGTATAGCACTCATGAAGCCATGCTGTGGCAGGCATCCCACATATAAAATAGAGGAAGATGGGCATGGATGTTAGTTCAGGGCCAATCTGGCTCAGCAAAAAGAGGAAGATTGGCAGCAGGTGCTAGCTTAGGGCCAATCTTCCTCAGAAAAATAAAAAATTTAAAAAATAGTTTCTTTCACCAGATGACTCCTCACTGGGGGGCAAAGACCAGCTTTAGCTTCAACATAATGTTAGGAGAAGGGTATGTGGTATCAGCGTTGGTTTATTTATATGACATAAATATCACAGCAGCCTTTAGATACCTCAGACAAGGAACATTCATAAGTTCAGGCTCAGCGAGAGATGACGAGAAAATATTTGGTGGTCCTTTCTGTCTCATGGTTCTCTAGGGAAGATGGTCTCCCGTCGACCTTCAGTAGTTCAAAAGATAGTTATTTAATTATTGTTATTGAGTGTTAACAATAAAGTGTGTCTAGTTTAGAATATAAAGCATTCTGTGATCCTGGATGTAAACCATCATTTTAACTTATAATTTTAATAAATAACTGTGTCATTATGTCAGGATTATTGAAGAACCTAAGTTTTTTAGAGAAACTTTTAAAAGAAATTTGTTGATTGGCATGAGAAAGATGACAAAGTGATTTTTTTAAACCTAAAGCAAGCTGTGATGTCAAAAGCATCACCAATACAGTATCATTAGGGACAAAAATAAAAACAATTTACCCCTCTTTCCATCTCCTTCCTGTGCCCCCCGTTTTGTACCTGCAGTGGGGTTGACTGTTCAGTATGAAGAAGATGGTCTCCAAGGTAGCCGAGCGTGTGTGGGGGCCTCAGGCCTCAGTCCTGCAGCTTTTAAATCAAAGAAGCTGACACTTTCTTAGTCCTTTCGCGTGTAAGGATGCCTCGTTAGAGTGATGCCTCAGAACGTTATCCACTCATTTATAAAAGACTTTCAAGTAGAAAATGAGACATGAATGTAATCTATTTCACCTTATTATAATATTTCATTTATCTTCTGAATATTAACATATGCACTTTGTAGAGAAAAGACAATAAGAAATAAACAGTCTAAGACCAGTGAGCTGTTTAGTTTCAGTGCTCATTTGGACTTCTTTCCCGTGTAAAATAGATCTGATAGTTATTAGACAGTAAGATACAACTTTAAAAAACTGAAAACTATTTAAGAGACTATTCTAGCTACATTGTACTTCACGTTTTGAGTTATATCTTTCTTATATTAATATTTTGAAATTTGAAAACTCAGGGCATAGCTGGCTGGTTTTTCTTAAAAGTAGGCAAGCAAATCAGCATTGCATTTCAACATGAGAGCCAAAGACCTTTATTTGGTTCTGCTCTGTTACTTCCTCTCATTTGTGGGATATGTGCATTGTATAGTATTTGACAGATGTTTTTTCTAACATCCATTTTAAAACTTTTTTATTTAGACTTTGACATGTGGCCCCCTTTTCTCTTGTTTGCAGGTCCATCGGCTGGTGGTAGTAAACGAATCAGATAGTATTGTGGGTATCATTTCCCTGTCAGATATTCTACAAGCCCTGATACTCACACCGGCAGGTAGGAATGCCCATTTCTGACCTTTGCCCTGAAGTGAAGGAGGAGCGGGAGGTGGGGGAGTGGGCACAGCAGGTGGTGGCTTCTCCACCCCCGCCTCCCGCAGATGGCAGCTTTCTGTGTGTTCCCTTGTAAACCATTTTCACTTTCATTGTGGTTTTGAAGTTTTACTGTTCTACTTGGGTGACAGAGAAGAGTTTATAGCAAGTATTCTGACTCAGGAACATCCTTTCAACACCCCGCGGTGCCTGCATGATCGGGGCTTCACTGCCGTGCTCATCAGAACCTTTTCCATTGAAAGGCTACACTCTCTTCCGTTTTGCTTTATTTTCAGTATTACTCAATGGAAAACATAGGAGGGAAGTTCTTTGGGTTCTATCCATCGAAGTCTTCATCGACCCTTTTTTTTTAAAAAAAAAAAAAGCTTACTAGTGTTTTGAGTATATAAAACAAAAGACCTAAACACAAACTTTTTTCCATTAATAGTGTATGGAAATTACATTAACTACCAAACAGTGTTGGTGACTAAACTCATTTTCTGCCAGATTCCGTCTGAGCAAGCCCTCAGGTCACAGTCAGGGAGCGTGCAGCGAGGGCAGGAGTGGAAAAGAGGAGCTGGTGTTTCTCCTGTATCACACATTTAATAGTAGGGTGGGCTGAAGGGGCCCCACAACCACCAGCCGTCCCTCTTTCCCTTCCCGCTCTGCCCTCCGCCCCATTAAGTACACACAGCCCAGCCTCGGGCCTCAGACGGAGGCCAAGAGGGGGGACTGAGTGACGTGCACTTTGAACTCCTAGAAGTTAAACATTAAAGTGCCCGTGTACTACGGTATTGATTTTTCTCTGGTTCAAAAATCAGTCAGACTAACTAAGACTAGTTTTTGCAGTTGGCCTGTAACTTGGATACCCAGCCTGAAAGAATCCCCACCACCAGCGAGAAGCATATCACGTCCCCGAAGTGAGGACACCACCGGCGTGATCCCAGAGCGCTGCCTCACAGGGGCCGCAGGGCAGCGGCAGCTCCCGGGAGTGCTTGGAATGCACACTGGGGAGCCCCACCCCATGTCTGCAGAAGCCGAAACCGTAGAGACAGGACCTGGGGCAGTCATTGCCAAACGTAGTAGAGAACCTGAAACTCACGGCAAGCTTTCTAATCACGAAATATTGATAAAATGAGTAAATGGGTGTGAGATTGTTCAGAGCATTATTTGTAATAACCAAAACCTGGAAATAACCCAAATACCTTTGAGCAGAAGAATGGTCAGATTGCATTGTATTCATCCAGTGGAATGCTACACAGCATTGACAGCGAGCACACATAGCTATATTTGATGGTGGACAAACCTCACACAACGTCAGGAAAGGAGCAGGACCAATCCAGAGAGTGGGTTATGTTTTACATACGACTCTCCAGTCCCTTTGTCCACGTTAGGAAAAGGCCTCATCTCTGGGCAGACGCATCCCCACAGGCACATATCTTGGCACCCTCAAAAAAAGACCCCCCTTTTCCAGGCGGCTGGCATGGGCCAAGGCACACAGTTTGCCCGGCAGAGTCAGGCGGAATCTCAGCTCTCTTCTGTGTCTACAGCCAAGATTCTTTGTGCATCGCCAACGCAGAGTAAAGTTCTTATCCTCTCTGTGCCTTGGTGTCGCAAACCATGAGAATGAGAATGTTGGGCTGGATGGGTTTAAATTTCCATCTAAATTTGCTATTTCAAAAGTTCTAAGCCGTTAATGCTCCTCTGCAGGGAGGAAACGTGTCCCAGAGCTGGATTTGAAATGCGCGTTACCGTAGAAGGAACGTTAGAAAGACAGCAACAGTTGAATTAGAATTCTCTATAGTAGAATGTGTGTAACACTACTTGGGACAATGTTGTGTGTTCCTAATAACTGGATTACAAGTGGACATTTGGAGCAGAACTCTGCTGGAATGCAGGACTGCCTCCGTCTGGCAGCAGCAGTGCAGATGCCCCTGCACGTGGGAGACAGCACGGTATAAGCGTCAAACCAGGGGGCCAGTCTGGTTAGCCCAGTTGCCGTTATCCCCAGCAGCTGAGTGTGAGCAAGCCGCTCACCTCATCGAGCCTCCATCCCTTCAGCTGTAGAATGAGCGGCTGAGACAGGCCGTGTCCCTCCATACTTTGAGTTGAAACCAAAAGTGTGAGTGAAAGCTGTTTGTGTGCACTAAGGCACCGGACCCAGGACGAGCCCTGTTGGGTGGGTGTTTATCGAATAATCAGTAAGAGGCACTTTTAGAAAGCATCCACTATAAATGTGAATAAAAGGCACCAGTGGTTATTCTTTTTACCAGATAGTGGAAACAATTCCTCATTACAGACACTGATTCAATATAACATTTTTTCACAAAGTTTTTAGCAGTAGTTCATTGTCCGACTGTCCAAACGAACCTCGGTATCTACACATGAAACCAGGGAGTAAGCAGTGTGATGGCAGTAGTTACAGGTTTTTAGCCCTTTATTTCTGTAGATTGGTAATCTCTTTCAAAAGTCTAGTGTCTTCTAGAGTCGCATGAGAAAATAGGAGGGAACCTGCTGTGATGAGAACAATAGTAGCTCTCCCTACCAACCCATTTTGAAATATCCTGGCCAGATATGGGTTGGTGCTGTGCACAGTTATCCTTAAACATGTTATAATGCCCTTTTTTACATTTTTGTAAGTATGTACAACAGAAATACTTTGCACCTTCACTAAAGCATAAGTACATATTTCTTTTATAAAAATTTTATCAGAACCCTTTTCCAAAGTCAGTCTTGGGTATTTGGAACTACAGTGTGTCATATGGACTAAAAGCGAGCTGTAGTAACGGTAGGTGGGGGGGGCGGAACTTGAGCCCACCTGCTCACCCCACTTCTCCAGCTCCTGCAGCTCCAGAACGGCCTCGTAAGGCCCTGCAGGGCGCGGGTGGAGCCGCCGCAGGGCAGAACCACTGCTGCTGTGATGGAGGACGTGCACAGCTGTAACATATTTTTATGTTGCTTTGAAACTTTCCTTTTCCATCTACTGACAGGTGCCAAACAAAAGGAGACAGAAACCGAATGACCGCTGTGAATGGAGAAGCCCTGGTGGGAAAACTTGAACAAAGATTCTGGGTCACGCTTTGCCTCATGAACACTGACCGCGAGAGAAGAGACTGAAATGGCTATGAATGTATATCAACGTTTAGTGATGGGTATTTTTTCCAGTAATGTTGAAACTAAGCATAAAAAAAGAAAGATTTTATGTGTTTGAAGATTCAGGCTTGCATCAAAAGGCTATTTTCAGACATTTGTCTGAAATATTTCAAATGCTGTATGTCATTAAAGTGCACTGTGTCCTGAAATTTTATTAGTTTTCATTTCAAAGAACTCACTGGTAATGTGACAGGTATATGACATAAGGCGAGTGTATGGCATATTCAGATCTAGTGCCTTATGTCGGAACACAGCGATATGTCATCACTACTGCCCTTCGCCACAGAGCGTCCTGGTGTGAGTGACACTGCTGGAGCGAAAAGTCTTTGACCCTTTACCAAATCAGTTTGTTTTCATTAGATTTGTCGAACAGTCGTAATTTGAATATAAATAATTACTTTATAAAATTTTAATGACAGTTTTATGTTTGTGTTCTGAACTAGAGTGTAAGCAAGACTGCTTTACAACAGCTTTATTTATTTTTACTTTCATGCAGTTTTTTACACATCTTTTGGTGAGTAGACGTCACCATACTCATTCATAAACCATCGGTTGTTATTTTAAAATGGCAGATTTCTCATTATTTAAGTTTGGATCTGTGAAGGATATGACTTCTCAAAGAGCCACTGTGCGGCTTTAAAAGATGAGGTTTCTGGAAGCCTGTGTGGAAACTGCTCTGCGGACTGGGGACAGCCGCGGTTACGAGGAAGCAAAGTGCCGGGAAGATGTCTATTTTTTTCTTGTGTATTGAAATGTAAAATCACAATGTTTGTGTGACTGCTGATGCGATTGTTTCTGTACATTTCGTTGTGGCATATGCAGTATTGTCATAGTTGGAGAGAAACACAATGTTTCCTGATGTAAGTGCTCTGAAAATGTTGACACTGTATATATATAAGTATAGTTTGGTTTTTTTGTTTTTGGGGTTTTTTTTTTTTTGCAGATTGAAAAATTAAAATAAATCCTACTATCTACCATTTTGTTAAAGAAGTTCTTTAAAATATCATGTATTTCAGCACATAATTAAAATTCTGCATGCAGTTTCCCTCTTAGATATTTCTCCCTGAATAAAGGAGAACATGAATTCTCATATCCTTTTTTCTAATCAGAAAAAAACCTTAATGATTTTATTCATAAACTGTTTTACTCTCCGTTCTTTTTCTTTTTTTTTTTTTTTTTGAGGAAGAGTAGTCCTGAGCTAACATCCACTGCCAATCTTCCTCTTTGCTAAGGAAGACTGGCCCTGAGATAACATCCGTGCCCATCTTCCTCTACTTTATATGTGGGACACCTGCCACAGCATGGCTTGACAAGCAGTGGTCCACACCCAGCATCCAAACTGGTGAACCCTGGGCCACCAGAGCAAGGTGCCCAAATTTAGCCACTACGCCACCAGGTCAGCCCCTATATCTCTCCACTATTAAATAGAACATATTTAATTAAAAGTTGCCATGCAGATTTTCTTGTGCTTAGGTGTCAATTTTTTTGTTTGCTAGGAGGCCGGATATGAGCGGAAGAGCCTTAAGTATATGTTTTCCCCATAGAAACAAGAGCGGTTGTGACTTAGGCTAATGGTAACGCTTGGGAGAAAGGAAGAAAGTCACAAAGCTACTGAAACAACGCAGTTCTGAAGCTCAAAGCATCTATACTCAGTCTTCCCCTTGTCTGTGAAGAACACACAAGTGGGCAGAGACTACGGGATGTGCAGGTGACGTGCTGTCTATCTTCTGCTTCAGCAGTTTGGGGCCACTTAGAAATTTATTAGCATTTCCTCTTCCCACGAGGCATGCGCACATCCTGCAGGCCTCCGACCCTCCCTAAGTACTTTTTAAGGGTTTAGAGTCGTGCGGACGTGTGTTAACGCACGTTGGTTTGAGTGGAGCAGCCTCGTCTAGTCATCAGACAACCAAAAACGGTTCATTATCCTTTTGTTCCCATCTAAGAGTGAGCATTTGTTCTCAGCAAATGCTAAAGGCTGGGTTATAGTGAATGTGCTTCTCAGTGCCCTTCTAGGAATCAGGAGAAGTGGCGCTTAAAGGAGGCCAGGTGCAGGAAGGATTCTAAGGGAAAAAGTGTTATCAAGAGAGAAACCCGCGTTGAAACCCTTGCTGGGCGAGCCACGGGTGTCTGCAGCGCGCTCATCACCGAAAGGCTCGCCAGGACCCCGGGCGGAGGGCTCACGCGGTGCTGTTGCGCCCCCAGCAGGGACTCTGGCCCTTGCACCAAGAGGAACTGGCAGCCCCTCAAAGGGTTGTTGTGAACTAATGATGAATATGAGAGCAAGAGCATGTCAGAAACATCGTGTCTGTTGCAGGAATGTAGTGTCCATTCTGTTTTGTATTCTAATCTCTAAGAAAAATGTAAACATTTATTGATGTTTCTTATAACATTTTCTTAGAGAGCCACCTGCCTGAGCAGATACAGCCTTCTCAAACCCGTGGTTCTCAACCAGGGGAGACTTTGACCTTAGGGGACACTTGGCAAAGTGGAGACATTTTTGGTTGTCACCACTGGGGGTGGGAAGGAGGGCTGTGTGCTGCTGGCATCTGGTGGGTGGAGGCCCCTACGACTAAGAGGATCCAGCTCACGATGTCAGTGTTGAGGTTAGAAACCCTGTCCTACGCAATTAGAATGTTCTGGGTCTTTTGGTTACATTTGTTACTTCCTAACTGAATCCACCTGTCTTTAAAAGAAAAATTCAGCAGACAGCCTTTCTGGGCAAGGGGGCGATGGAAATAACCCACAGGTGAATTCTGTAGGTCCATGTGACCCTTGTCACAATTTCTTCCAAAGCATTTTCGCCAAAAAGGGAATTTTGCTTTGCAGAATAGCACTCAGGAGAAAATTCCTCCCCATAGGGATATACCTGGAAGGTAAATTTTACTCAGTTATTTTATTTTCAAAAAGAAATCTAAAACAGGCTCCAAAATTGTTTTTCACATAAAATTACCTGCAAAGCTGGCATAGCTGTCAGTCTCCATATAGAGCATGCGTAAAACACCTTCACGTGAAACCCCTAAAATTCCCTCTCACTGTGGACAGCCCCATCTTATTTCTTGGACTAAACGCACTGCATTAAAATTTACTTTTAGGGGGCTGGCCCCGTGGCCGAGTGGTTAGGTTCACGTGCTCCGCTTCGGCAGACCAGGGTTTCGCCCGTTCAGATCCTGGGTGCGGACATGGCACCCCTCATCAGGCCATGCTGAGGCGGGGTCCCACATGCCACAACTAGAAAAACCCACAACTAAAAAATACAACTGTACGAGAGGGCTTTGAGGAGAAAAAGGAAAAATAAAATCTTTAAAAAAGAAAAAATGTAGCAAGGACATAGTAAAACTATCATTCAGCTCAAAGCATATCAAGGTTCTTTCTGGCAGGGTGGTTGGGAAAAAAGTCAGGTACCCAGTTCTCTCTAGACATCTCTGCACGTGAAGTGCTGCTGACCTCTCCCCACCGGAGCTCACATGTCAGCATTCCAAACACCCACAGGAACCGCTCTGACTTCAGTGTGCATTGCCTCCCTGGATGGCCTGCGTGGCAAATTCCGTTTGAGACCAGAGCCCTAAGGGGCACCGGCTTCTGGTGTGTTGGAGATGGAGAATTGGCCTCATGGCTGCTCCTACTCGATGTCAGCAACTCAACATCTCGTCCTCTCTCGCGGCTCCCGGGCCCTCAGTGGACAGGAGAGTGGTCAGCACCATGGTGAATCTGAGAGATCGAGGTAAACACGGCCATTGGGGCACCGTGCTCCCTCCAGCACGCCCCTGGTCCTGGTGGGCCCTTAAGGGAGAATGCTTCCTAGCCTCCCCCAGGGGCGCAACTCCACCCCCGCTGTGCTCCTCGCAGGTCTTAGGAACAGGCACCTTCCCTGCCGTCGTTCCTCCTGTAGAGTGTGCCTCCACGGCCTGTGAGGGAGAAAAGGCCCAAAGCCGAGCCCTGTGCTGCTCAGGACATGGCCTCAGCTACAAAGACCAAGTAGGAACCTCAAATTACTGCCCATGAGGCCGAGGCCTTCCCGGCCCGCGAAGATCTGAGGAGGGCGAGCATCTCTCCCACCTTTCAGCATGTGCGCCCGAGGCCGTCCTTGCTTTGGCAACCCTTCCAATATGCTTCCTGGGAGACAAGGCCGCCCTGGCTGTGGGGCCAGCTGCCTGCTGGCTGCAGGGCCTTTCCCTGCCCGACCTGGGGAGGGGAGAGGTTGCACTCAGCTGAACCTTGACCTCTCTCAGCAGCCCCAGCCCCTGAGTTCCAGGGCCAGGGCTTTCCCGCCCACCAGGCACCTCCACCAACGTGGGACCCACTGTCTTCATACACAGAGCAGAGACACTGGAAACGTCTGAAGCTTCCATGAGCTTTTTAATCCTTTCTCTGCTCCCCGCTCCTTGAAAAGACATCATAAAATGGCAGCATTTCTGACAAAGCTTTCCAATGGATTCAGACTGATAAGCCCCAAAAGGTGACCCTTCCAACTTACATTCCTCAGAGTCGTTAAATTGCATGATTAAACCAAAAATCTAGTCATCTTTTGCTGCTCAGAAACCATCAATGGCCCCCCTGCCTACAGGGCCAAGCCTGACATCCCTGGTGGGGGATGAGGCCCTTCACAGCTGCCCCAAGGGGCGTCCCAGGCCGTGTCCTCAGCCCCTGAGCCCCTCCCCCACCTTCCTGAAAGCACCGCCCCTCCACACCTGCCCAGCAACCTGAGCTGGTCCCCGCCTCCTCTCTCAAGGCCCAAGTCAGATATGAGTGCCGCTGTGAGGCCCCCGTGACTCCCCCACCCCACAGACAGATGCCTGCCTCCTCTGTGCTTCACGTCCTCGGTCCCTCCTGCCTCCTTCCTGCACAGCAGAGAGCGGCCCGGGCAACCACCCAGCATCTCCAGTCAGAAGATCTGCTTCTCGGCACTGCCCTGTGCTACCAGGAAACAGCTGTAAAACCACTCACCTTTCTTAGCCTGGGTTTTCCCCTCTGTAAGGCTCTTGAGAGGGATAAGTATATGTGTGTACACACACCATTAGATGGAAGGGCACTCCATACCTCTAAAGGACTATACAAATGTCAGCATCAGGCATTGTCATCGTTGACACGGTGGCCACCTGGGTCCCTGGAGGAAGGTAGCAACATCCTACTCATCTCCATACTCTCGCCCTGGCAGGTCTCTGGCACCTGGTAGGTGCCTCATGAATGTCTCCGATGTTTGATGAGTGGTTGGTAAAGGTCAGTACACCTCCTAGACCGTGGGGCTGGTGAAATGCTCCCGTTGCACGAAGCGTTTCCCTCTAACTTGCCGGTTTGCTGGATAAAGTTCAACGGACGCCACAGAATATGGAGCATCATCTACAAATTCAGAGGCAGCCCTCTTCTCCGCCTTCAGCCTTGACATTCAAGGACAGACACAGGGCTCCTGGAAGGAGACGCAGAGGCAAGGCTTCTGGGGGTGAGGGTGTTGTTCCCTCGCTCTCACAAAGGGCACTTCCTTATCAGAGAAAGGATGTGGATGCCTGTGGACCCCCAGAGCGCGCCCGAGGTCAGAGGAGAGAGGGGCCTTCATGTTATGATCGAGAGCACAGAACAATACAACAGACCCTGTGTGAAGGGAGCTCCCTTCCCTCGTGAGGAGAATGCAGAAAAGGACACCAACACCTGCTCAGAGAGAAAAATGAGACTGGCGTCAGGAATAGGAAAGACCAGAAAGGTGTGAGGGTAGAGACAGCGCCTGACAACTCCATGGAAGGAGCAGAGGACTCGAGGAGCTCATTCCTGACCCTCCTATAATCCAGAAGCAGCCACCCCATGATATTTTGAGAGTTCCTGGGTACCTTCTTTCTTTTCCCCTTTTCTCTTTTTGCTAGCTGGAACAATTTTCAGAAACTCCCAAAAAACAGTTTGATTAGCATGAAAAAGCTAGGTACTGAGTACATGTTTGAAATGTTCCATAACAAAAAGTTTTTAAAGCTTTACAAAAAAATTTTTACAAAAGTAAATAGTCTATTTCCTTTTAAGTAACTTTATCTTAACTTAGACATATTAAAATTAAAATAAGTGATAGGAAAGACATACTAAGATTAAAAAAAACACTTGAGATTGCTTTCAAATGGCGACAGAGATTTATTTTCTGGTACCTTGAAATGCATTCATCAGAAATAGGGCAGGCTACTATTATTAGCAATTGACAGGAAAGTTGTCGCTCAGAAGTAACCATATTAAAGATTTCAGACATCTTAACACAACAGTTGGTGATGAATAACGTCAATTTGTTCATTATACCTATGCACCTGAAAGTTCTATTTTTTATGCTATAAATTAGTTGACCCAAATGTTTTTTTTTAATAGGTTTGTTTAAGAAGTATAAACAGTTTTTAAAAGAGAACAGTGTATACTTCTTCTATTATTTGCAAATTGCCTTGGAGAAAGACCGCTGCCCACCTCTGTTTGTGAAACTGAAAGGATAGCGTAAGCGAGAGGAGGAGCCAGCGTGCAGGGAAGAGAAGTGACGCGAGCGGCCTCCCCTCCAGGAGCTCCATCAGCAGCCAGTCCTCCCTCATTTTCAAGTGGGGGTCACTGAGTGAAAGAACACAGTGACCCGGGCCACAGGGGCCCTCCTCCTCCTCCTCCATCACTTCTCCCAGCCCCTTGCTCGGGTCCCTGTGAGCCCACAGGAGGCGGCCAGCCCACAGCGCCACAGTCCCTCCTGGTCTGCCCTCCCACTTCCCTGCGCTCCTCGTCCAGCCTGGATACCAATGTCCATGCCCAGACACCCCAGACCCTGTGCCCCTCTCCTCCTGAAACAGTCCCATCCCTGGATGACCCCACACACGTCCTTGGCTGGCCGCAGCCGTCACTTCATTTGCCTACTTTTTCGTCATCTACCATTAATTCATCTTCAAACTCTCCACAAGAAATGCTCATCTCCTCACGCCAAGTTCAAAAACACGAGGTAACCCATCTGTTTCCTTCTTGGAGACATCCGTCCTGGGCCTTGCTATCCTCCTGCTTCAATCTGGACCAATGACTTTTCTAGACCTACTGCCCAGCTAGACACTTGTCAATTTTATTGGTCCTTTCCAAAACCAACATTTTACTTTGTTGATAATATTGAATTTTTTGTTTTCTGTCTCTTTAATTTCAGCTCTTTACTTTTCCTTCCTTCTGCTTTCCTTGAATTTATCCTGTTGTTATCCTAAGCTCATTAATGTTCAGCCTTTTACTGTTGTTCTAATATAAGCATTTAAGGTTAAAAATGTCCTTTTGATGGTATCCTATAAGCTTCGATTTGCAGTGTTTATTTGTAGGATTTTTATTATCATTCAGTTTAAATTTTTTCTAATTTGTTTTCTGATTTCTTTTTGACTCATGAATTATGTAGAAGTATATTTCCTGTTTCCCAAATGCACGGGGGTTCTCTCTGTTTTTGTTATTGATTTCAACTTAATTGCATTATGGTCAGAGAATGTGGTCGATATGAGAATTCTTAGAAATTTGTTCAGACTTGCTTTATGACCCACTACATGGTCACTTTTCATAAATGGCTTATACATGCTTGAAAAGAATATGTATTTCTTTTCATTTGTTGAGAGCAATGTCCCATAGGTTGGCATTAAAGAAGTTTGTTAATTCTGCTGTTCAAATCTTTCCTGTCCTTACTTTTAAAAACTATTTCACCTATCAGTTATTGAAAGGTATTAAAGTGTCCTGCATGATTTCTATTTCTGCTTTGTAGTTCTCTCAAGTTTTGCTGAATATATTTTGCATGAATAGAATGTTGTTGGTTGCATAAAAGTTTAGAATTGTGATATGTTCCTGGTGAATTAAACCTTTTATAATTTTTTAGAGACTGTCTATCCATAGTAATGGTTTTGCTTTAAAACCTATTTTGTGGGGCCAGCCCGGTGGTGTAGTGGTTAAGTTCATGTGCTCTCCTTCAGTGGCCCAGGGTTCACAGGTGGGGATCCTGGGCATGGACCTACACACTGCTCATTAAGCCAAGCTATGGCAGCATCCCACACATAAAACAGAGGAAGATTGGCACAAATGTTAGCTCAGGAACAATCTTCCTCAAGCAAAAAATAAAAATTAAAAATAAATAAATAAGTAAAACCTATTTTGTTTTATATCAATACAGCTTCACAAATTTTCTTTTGGTCAGTATTTGGTATATTCTTTTCCAATTTTTACTTGCAATTTTTCTGTATGTTTTAGATGTGTCTCTTGTAATCATCATATGGATGATGATTAAATCCATAATCATGGATAAAAAATCCATCTGATTTTTTTAAGAATCCATTCTCTCCATTTTTGTCTTTAGAATATTTAGGTCCATTTGTTATAACTACTACTATATTTGTATTTTGTGTTTATTTTGTGTTTTCTATTCGCACGACTTTTTCTCTCTTTTTTTCTCCTTCTACTCCATTTCTTATTCCATTTGTCCCCTTCTACTATTTGGAATTTTTGCATATTTCATCACTATCTCAAAGAGATAGGGGCTCTTTAAAAAATTTAACTATCATGCCATTATCCCAACTGAACAAAATTAACAAAAATCTCTTAATATCACGTAACACTGTCCATTTTCAGACATCCCTGGTGTAACACATTTGCTGTGTTCAGATCAGAACCTACACAAGATCTACATGTTGGATTTGGTTGATTTCTCTCTCAGGTCTCTTTTAATCTATAAGAGTTCTCTACCTCCCCCCTCCCTTTTCCATGTCACTTATTTGCTGAAGAAATCGGGACACGTGTCCTATAGATCTTCCCACGTTCTGGATTGCTGATGTTTCCGCAGGGCGTCATTGAGCGTGTTCCTCTATCCCTGTGGTCACACCTGGGGGTTGATCAGACTCAGCTTTAACTTTTTGGCAAGAACATCTTATTGACGGGGTTTCTACTGCCTGTTACAAGACAACCAGACGTTGTGTGCTTCCTGACATGATGCCATAAAAGACAAAAAGCAAACAAACACTTAAAAACAAGAAATACAGTGTCAAAAAGCTTCTGAAATTTCCACTGATGCTCCAGTCTGGCATAAACACAAAAATTTAGCATTGCAGAATCTTGAGTCTTATTTTAAACCATCTATTTCCATCTTTCGTTTATTTGAAAATAATAAGAATCATATATTAAAAAAGAAATAACTTTATTTTGTTAGATATCATGATCCAAATTTTCCTATATATTCAGTGAAAGAGAAAAAAGTATGACTACATAATGCCAACACTAACTGGTCCAGCAGCTGGCATATACTTCTCTTTTTTGGTCTTTGGAGGTAGGAAATTTTAAACATTTTAAAAGATGAAATAAAAATGACTGATTAAAATAGATATAAATATTTCATGATGATTTGATAAAATTGGTTTTAACTATGATTTTTGAACAATGCACACAAGCTGTGAAAAAAATATGAAAGTTTTATCCTTGGGTTTTATCCAGTGTATGTTAAAAATTTTGGTGGTTTAAGAAATTTTTTCAGCTATATTTAATAGAATCAGCCTAACTATCATACTGCTTTGGCCACTTAAAGTTCCTTTCCTTCTCGTTACTGATATAGCTGAGAGATGAGTATTGAGAGCAGTTGAAAAGAATTGTGTTCTGATAAGTTTGGTTTTTTTCAAAGCTGTTTTTTACACACATTGTTTCTTATCAATGCTCTCTTTGCTTTGCTCTTATGAAACTCTCCCTCAAAAATTATATATATTGACAACAGCCCAGGGATGGAAGAGGGAAATAAATGAAAACTGTCATTCTCATCACCCCTCTCTATCCTATTTCTGAATATCTCAGCTCAGGATAAAATACTTCACTTCTAACACCAGGCTTCAACCTTGATATAAACGTATAAAAAGGAAGAATATAGGAAGCACGAAGGGTTTGTGATGTTTCCATTAATCACTAAAGGAGTTTCCCCCTTTATTTGGTGCCTCAGGGTTTTGTGCACCTGGAACAATGCAACCTGGTGAGATCCAGCACTGGTGAAGGGTCTACATTTCTTTTGTAAAGTGGGCAAGGAGCCACCATGAACTCAGGTATATTCCCAGGGAGATCCATCTAGGAAATAGTACATATTTAAGTTGAAAATCTGGAAGTTGATTCTCTTTAAATATCTGTTCTTGTGTCTCTTCAAAAGCATTTACATCTTCCTAGGGTTCCTTGTGCTCCTATTTAAAGACCTCGAACTTTTATGTTTTTCTGCCTGAGAAAGATTCGCCCTGAGCTAACACCTGTTGCCAATCTTCCTCTTTTTACATGAAGATTTTCCCTGAGCTAACATCTATGCCAATCTTCCTCTATTCCGTATGTGGGTCACCACCACAGCATGGCCACCTATGAGTGGTTTAGGTCTGTGCCCGGGAACCGAACCCCAGGCTGTGGAAGTGGAGCACACCAAACTTAACCACCAGGCCACAGTGCTGGCCCTGACCTCAAACTTTTTAAGTGTATACTGATCCTGCAGAAGACTAGAATCAATTTGTCCCCCTTCTAAGTACGTTTCCTAGGTTTCTACCAACTGACATCACACATTTAGAAGCCTAAATGAGAACGCCATCAGAGCATCATCCTAGGAAATCTGGATTAAATTGAGCATTTCTCAGAGATAATCTTAACCAAATTGGAAAATAGCTGCCAACCTCATTTATCATCACAATCTATTAATGTTGGAAGTCAGCCCTTTACCCATTTATGAACTCACTCTGCTTCCAGAAGTAGTATTGTATTGGGTTCAAGTTACACCCAGCTAGCAGTTGCTAGAAACAGCCTTTTGAGGAAGGTGCTGTGCTCTTCCACACGTGGGAAATGACTGCTCTCCTAGTAGGGACAATAGGGGCAGAGCAGATCTTACACAATGTATGTAGGCATGTTCTTTAATTTCTGACTTTCTGGCATGGGGAAAAGTATGTAGGGGCTGGGGTGGGGTGGGGCAGAGGTCCTAAAGTGGGCAGGAGAGGAGAGGCACTGTGTCCTTCTTGTCTCCTAGGCAGCTCTTCCTCTCTTGGCTAAGCCTGGGAGGGAAGAGACCCTGTCAGCAGCTGAGGAACTCAGCCAAAGGCATCTGTGAGACAGAGCAGCCTTGGGACCACATACTGTCCTGAGTCTGGGGAGGTTTGACCACAGAGGGGAAGTGGAGGGAATTAACACAGCAATCTCACCAAGAATGGAATTAGCATAAATTGTAATTTGAGTTTATTAAATATCAATGGGAAAGGCATAAAATTTTGTGGCCTTTACTTTAAAAACTTGTTCTATGAAATACATGTTCATCTGGTTAAATAAAAAATTACATTTAGGGGGCTGGCCCCGTGGCCGAGTGTTTAAGTTCGCGCGCTCCGCTGCAGGCGGCCCAGTGTTTCGTCGGTTCGAATCCTGGGCGCGGACATGGCACTGCTCGTCAGACCACGCTGAGGCAGCGTCCCACATGCCACAACTAGAGGAACCCACAACGAAGAATACACAACTATGTACCGGGGGGCTTTGGGGAGAAAAAGGAAAAAATAAAATCTTTAAAAAAAAAAAAAATTACATTTATACCAAACTAGGATTGGCGTGTGGATCTCTGGAGGCCACCAGAGCACCCAACAATAGGAAGCACACGAGCACAGTTGCTGAAAGTGGGGGTGCTGGGATCGGACACCCCGCATTCCCGTCTCCACTGGACGGACATGCAACCTAGAGCAGGTCGACAGCCGTAAACCTCAGTTTTCTGTTTATTAAATGGGGATACCAAATCATACTTATCCTCGTAGAGTTGGCATGAGGATTCGTTGAGATAGTGCATATAAGGCAGTCGGAAGCAAGTAAAAGCTCCACCAATTGCTATTATCACACATCATGATACAGTGATACAATGGCACACTAGGTAGACAGTCAAAACTATGCTGTAGACAGATGCATATTTGCCAAAGAAAAATGGCATAAAATGGTATGAATAGTATGACTTCATGTTTGTAGTCTATAAATATATAGATATATGATTAGAAAAAAGTCTAGAGCCAGCCCTAATGGCATAATGGTTAAAATTCAGCACACTCTGTTCGGCAGCTGGGCTTAGGTTCCCAGGTGTGGAACCACACCACTCATCTGTCAGTAGCCATGCTGTGGCAGCAGCTCACATAGAAGAAGCAGAAGAACTCACAACAAAAATATACAACTATGTACTGGGGCTTTGTGGAAAAAAAAAAATAGGAAGACTAGCAACACATCTTAACTCACAGTGAATCTTCCCCAGCAAAAAAAGAAAAAAGTCCAGAGCACATTATACCAAAGTACCAATAGCAGTTACCTCTGAATAATGCAATTCCAAGAGATTTTTTATTTCTTCCACCATGTGAGAATACAATAAGAAATCTGCAACCTGGAAGAAGCCCTCACCCAACCCTGCTGGCACCCTGATCTCAGACTTCCATCCTAAAGGACCGTGAGACATAAGTTTCAGGTGTTTATAAGCACCCAGTCTATGGCACTTTGTTACAGCAGCCCCAACAGACTAAGACAGGTGCCTTCAGATGAAACCCGATCTGCAGTGAGCCTGTGCTTGTTTGGACCCAGCCGGGAGCAGCGAGTAATCTGGACTGCCTCTGCTAGCTCTTCACCCTGTTTGCAGCACCGTTACTTAAATGGGGAAGGGGGCTCATGAGTGAAAAAAACTGCAAAACTAAAATTACAAAATGTTGATAATTGTTATAATCGACAATTCTCGTTTAATGGAAATCTACCTATACAATCCAAAATTTGAAAAGTAACGAATTATCATAAATTCTAAGACATATCCTCCAAATTCACAGAATTTAGTTATCCTACCCTTTAATATTTTTTTTGGCTGTATTACTGGTTGGCCTATCTGCCTCTCCCTTTGTATGTGTTCTGGCTAAACACCAACAACGGCCAAGGCCAACACTGCACCAAGCTCCTTCAACGACACCGGGAGCCACTGCTGAGAACCAGTCGGTTACATAAGCAAAGGCCTTGCCTGGTGTCCTGGCTCCTGAGAAAAAGCTATGGGTCAGTTACCTTCATGACAGGTTACACTGAGAGGTGAGGGAAAGAGAGATGGCAAGCCTGCACGGCTGGCCCCGCGGGAACCTGGTGGAGTGCTGTTTCTCCACTTGGGTTCTCGGTCACCCCAAGAGGAGCAGCAGAACCCACTATTTCTATCCTGTTGCGCCCCTCTCTGCTTTGTATCTTCTGCCGCTCATGGGTCCTGTCTCCCTGTGCGTCTTTCAGCTTCTACCCTGCCTCCAACTGCTGACTTTCCACATCTCACATTCAAACTCCAAGAGGATAGGATTGACGGAGCCAATCACCACACCATCTAGATCACCCTTTGGAGCAGAGGTTTGAGCAGGCCACAGTCAACTCATCCTGGTCCAGCCAGCAGTGGGCCAGACTTGCAGTCATGTGGCACAGAACATGCCAACCTATGAGGAAGAAATCTCTAGAAGGGTCCTATCAGCGTGAAAAGTCTTCCAAGAGCGCCCCAGAAAACAGCTATATAGTTAACCAGCGAGCACCTTGCCTGATCTGCTCAGTAGAGTTGGAAATAAAACCATCCACACAGACAGTTCTAATGTAATGACCTTTATCTAATATTAGCTGGCAGGTTGCTAACGAGCTTCTGCATCTCAGCAAACACTGAGATAAAGCTATATTCCAAACCAGGACGGGATATTTCCGTTTAGAATTTATATATTGCTAACTAAATTCTATAAGGCAATCCATTGTTCAACCAGGGTGCAAAGTTTATTCCTAAAATTTTCCTGTTAGAATATTTTCACTATTTAGTATATGGCATACTGAATGACAAATTTTCTTCAACTATTGATGGTAGGCTAATTTTATGCTTGCATTAATCTTAAAAACTGTAATCCTTGTGGAAAGAAATTAATAGCCAAATTTTCTTATACACAATAAACTCAAGCTGGCTTCTTTCTTAGAGTTTATCAGGGCACGTCACTATATTTTTTAACATCCAACCTGTTTTGTAAGTTTTCTGTTTGACCCTGACCTTGGTCATGCTGGCATCCAACTGACAAAGGAGACTTACAAACCAAGCCTGGCTCTGCCCAGCCCAGGGAGACCTCTGTAGGGCATGCTCAGGTCAGACCACTTTCTTCCTCCAGCCAAGAGCTGCCTCGAACACTCCTCACTGGTTCCTCCCCAGCTGGCTGCTCTGCCCTCGCCTCTCAACTACTGCAGTTGGTTTTCTTTTCTTCTGGGCTACCTCCTTCGAGGTCAAGCAGTAAGAGCCCTCCCCACTTTAGAGGTTCTGGGCTGGGAACCCTTTTAGTTCAGAGAAGCATTGATACTCCTTTGATGTTTCTGTTTTGGTTGACTTGCTTTAATTTCAAAAGATTTATGTAGCTAATCTTTCTTCCATCAAAATCAAAGGAAAGTTGCCCTTTCCTTGGAAATAAAATCTTTAACAAAAACCACATTAAAGAACAAGTAACAGGAAATGAACTACTATTATGAAAGAATTCAGGGAAAAGTAAATATCACAGAATAATTCGAAAACAAGGTTAAGAGGAAACTTCATATTCAGTGTCCTACAGTGTGGACAGAATCGAGCATTTAATCCAAGCCCAGAAGAGAAAAGAGGGGAGGCAAGCGGACGCGACAACGGGCTGAGGCTCCGCGCTGTGTTAGCTCAGCCGGCCCTCGGCCCTCGCAGCAGGCGTGGGAGACATAGGCTGAGTACCCGCCGTGCCAGCTCACCTGGCCCGCTTGGTGGGCTTGTGAGACACAGGAAGGTGGGGTAGCTTGTCCAAGGCTGTGCAGATTTTAGGAAGCAGAGCAGGAATTCAAACCTAGGGGTACTCATTTGAAACTGAAGTCCTTGCCTTGGTGATAGGCCATTTCTAGAATGAAACTGGCATACTGGTCAATGTTTCTCTTTTCCGAATGATTTAAGATACACATATCCCTTGCAAAAATCTCAGAGTCTGAACCAACTGTATCTTGTCATCAGTCAAATAAACACCACACTTAATGGTGAAATTTGGACTGCTTAACCACCGAAGATCAAGGACAAGACAAGGATGTCTGTTCTCGCCACTTCTATGCAGCATCATAGTGCAATAAGGCAAGAAAGTAATATGAAAAGCATCCAAAATGAAAAGTAAGAAGTAAAAACTACATGAATATCTATGTAGAAAAACCAATGGACTCTATAAAAAATCTACTAAAACTGATAAGAGAATTTAGCAAAGTTTTAGGATAGGAGATCAATAATCAAAAATCAATTGTATTTCTATATACTAGCAACAAGCAAATAAAAATTGAAAAATTTTTAATCCCATGTATAATAGCATCAAAATATAAAATACTTAGAGTAAACTGATAAAAGATATGCATAGCCTGTACACTGAAAAGTACTAAAATATTGCTGAGAAATTAATGAAGACTTGAATAAATGGAGTAATATGCCTTGCTCATGGGTCAGAAGACTCAACATTGCTAAAATATAATTCCTCCTAAAATTGCTTTATAGATTCAAAACGACGTCCATCAAAAATCCCAGCAGGGGGCTGCCGGCCCTGTGGCGCAGCGGTTAAGTGCACACGTCCTGCTTCAGTGGTCCAGGGTTCACCAGTTTGGATCCCAGGTGTGGACATGACACCACTTGGCAAAGCCATGCTGTGGTAGGCATCCCACATATAAAGTAGAGGAAGATGGGCACGGATGTTAGCTCAGGGCCAGTCTTCCTCAGAAAAAAGAGGAGCATTGGCAGATGTTAGCCCAGGGCTAATCTTCCTTGGGGAAAAAAAAAATCCCAGCGGGCATTTTTGTAGATAGTGACAAATGGATTCTAAAATTCATATGAAAATGCAAAGGACTTAGATTAGCCACAACCACTTTGGGAAAGAAGAACAAAGTTGGAGAGATAAAACCACCTGATTTCAAGATTTATTATAAAGCCACAGAAGTCAAGACTGTATAGAGTTGACATAAGAACAGACAAACACACCAACAGAACAGAAGAGTGTCCAGAAACAGACCCACACATACATGAGCAACTGAATTTTGACAACGATGCAAAGGCGATGTGGTGGAGAAAGGAGAGTCTTTTCAACAAATGGTGGATATTCATGTGCGAAAAAAAGAGAACTTCGATCCAGACCTTTCAGCACAAACAAATATTAACTCAAAACAAAGCTCAGCAGTTTTCAGAAGAACATACAGAATCCAGAATTTTTACAACATATCATCCATAATGTCCACTATAAATTACTAGACGTGAAAAAAACAAAGACTATGCCCTGTAATCAAGAGAAAAGTCATTCAATAAAAGCAGACCTGTAAATCACCCAGACGCTACAATTAGCAAAGACTTTTAAATAACTATGATAAGTATATTTAAAAACCTACAGAAAATATGAGCATGTGGGGTAGAGATGGGAGAATTTCAGGAGACAGAAACGATAAAAGAGAACCAGATGGAAATTCTAGAACTGAAAAATGTTATCCAAATTTTTTAAAACCCCACTAAACTAGAAAGGGGAAAAATAGGGAAAAGAATAAGCAGAGGTTCAGAGACTGGGAGAAAGCTATCAAACTGCCTAAAACGTGTGAAATTGGAGTTCCAGAATGAGAGGAAAGAGAGCATGGGGCAGAAAAAATACGTGAAGAAATATTGGCTGGGAAGTTCTCCAAATTGGATCAAAAACAGTAACTCACAAATCTAAGAAGCTCAGTAAACTTTTTTTTTTTTGAGGAAGATTAGTCCTGAGCTAACCACTGCCAATCCTCCTGTTTTTGCTGAGGAAGACTGGCCCTGAGCTAACATTGTGCCCATCTTCCTCTACTTTATACGTGGGATGCCTACCACAGCATGGTGTGCCAAGCGGTGCCATGTCAGCACCCAGGATCCGAACCGGCGAACGCCAGGCCACCGAAGCAGAACGTGAGCACTTAACCGCTGCACCCCCGGGCCAGCCCCAAAGCTCAGTAAACTTTAAACTGCATAAAAGCAAAGAAAACTACACATGAACACATAGTCAAACTCTGAACACCAAAAATAAAGAGAAAATCTTAAAAGCATACAGATGGGGAGAAAACACATTACATAAAGGAAATCGCAAGATAATAGCTGATTTCTCATCAGAAAAAAATAGCGGCCAAAAGGAAATGGAACATCTTTAAAGAATTAACACACACACACACACACACACACACCCCGCTGTCTACCTAAAATTCTCTATCCAGCACAAAAAATAGAAATAAAAGGATAGTATGAGGAATATCTTTGTGGTGATGGGATAGCTTTGTATTTTGATTGTGGTTTTGGTTACACAAATCTACACATGTAATAAAATTGAATAGAACTACACACACACACACACACACACACACAAACAAGTGCATGTAAAACTGGTGAAATGTCAATGAGTTCTGTGGATTGTACGAATGTCAACTTCTCGGTTTTGATATTGCAGTATATTTACGTAAGATGTTATCCTCTGGAGAATGGTACACAAGCCCTCTCTGTGCTGCTTTTGAAACTGCCCCTTAATCTATAATTATTTCAAAATACAAAGTTAAGGAAATGAAATAAAGGCGACTTTCAGATAAATAAAGCTGAATTTGTTGCCAGGAGACTACAAGAAAGGAAATTCTTCAGGCTAAAGGAAACCAGGATCCAGCCTGACTCCCAGTCTGTGAGGGCTGCACACAGGGACTTCCTTCCAAAGAGGACAGGGTGGAAAGGAGAGAAAAACAGTCACTTTCCAGTGGAGAAGCCTGACAAACATACCCTCAGCCAGGTGGTCAAGGTCAACATCAACAGTGATGTCATGTTGACAGTGTGCACCCTTATATGACGTGATGAGAATGGTGCTTTACCTCTGTGTTCTTCCTCCCCAAAACCCATAATCCCAGTCCAATCCTGAGAAAAACATCAGACAAATCCCAGTTGAGGAACAGTCTACCAAACACCTGACCAGCACTCCTCAAAACTGTCAAGGTCACCAAAAACGAGAAATATCTAAGAAAAGGTCTCACCAAGGAGACATGGCAACTAAATGCAACGTGGGATCGTGGATGGGTCCTGAAATGCAAAAAGGACATTAGGGGAAAACTGAGGAAATCTGAATAACGCATGGACTTTAGTTAACAATAATGCATCAGTGTTGGTTAATTAATTCTAACAAACGTACCGCACTAATGTAGATGTTACAATGAGGGCAACTGGGCGCAGGGCACATGGGAACTCTCTACGCTATCTCCACCATTTTTCTGTACATCTAAAACTGTTCTAAAAAATAAACTTTATTTTTAAAAAAGACAAGACATAATAGCAACCAACTGCATTATATGGATTTTATTTGGATTCAGATTTGAAAAAACAAATTGTTAAGGAAAATTAGGAAGCATTAAGAGATATTTGAATTGTCCGGATATTTGGTGGTACTAAGGATTCCTCAATGGGTTGTGTTTGCTTTCAGTGTAAAAATGGCATGTTATATTTTTGAAAAGTCATCTTTCCGAGAAAATATTGAAATATTTACGTATGAAATGGTATGATGTCCAGGATTTGCTTCAAAATAATCCATGGGTGGGTGGGGAAGTGGGTAGTTCACAGACGAAACAGGATTGTCCCTGTCTTGAGAAATATACTGAAGCAGGTGATGGGCCTGGGGCTCATTGTTCTAATCTCTCTACTTTTATACATGCTTGAAAGTTCCAAACCAAAAAAAGTTGCAGAAAAATTTGAAAGTCTGCCTTCGTATTTGGGATGCTTAGTTTTTAAACATCTCACTATTTGTTAAGGGATGCTGCCCATGTCATCAGCTGATCTCAAGGGGTAATTATACTTAGTCATCATTAACGAGAGTGGATGTGAATCCGTATTTTAAATGCTCCTCTTGGCAATTTTTGCTTTTTTGTAAAACTTTCTGGTCATTTTCTTGTCAGGTATGATTAGATTGCCATGTTTCCCTTTAATGTGGCTGGGAGAGAACTCATACAAGGAAGAGGCAGAGACTCCGCCATTTGTCTTAGCGTATACTGTGTTTTATTCTCATTGTTAATTCATGGTTTCTTTGATGGAAATCTTTTGACACTCGCAACCATTTTGTGCGATTTAATTTAGTTTAGCAGGACTTGAATAATATATTCTGTAATTCCTCAGAACAACTCATGTGAAAAGCAACATATTATAATATCTGAATGCTAACCATTGAGGGCAACACAGCCAACTCCTCCCTGTTGAGGAAGTCCCACCAGGACACCTCTTGTACCAGTCAGGACATACCACCATCCGTCACACAGGCCATGAGGGTGCCATGGTCAATCCATGTATTACATACTTGCGAAGCTCAATTATTTTATTTTTAAAATAAAAATGATAAAACAGAAGTTCTATTTTCTTTCCTGCACACCAATGGAAGACACTCCCTGGATGCCAACATGCTGGATAAAATCCGACACTGAGAACTCTTCACACAGGAGGAGGAACCAATAGGGAATTGTCCCTCTAAGGGTAATTAGAACTTCCCTTGGTTTATGAACACGTGCCTAAATTGCACATCTAAGGCCCATTTGAAGAGCACATGTAATGCAAGCCTTACTGGCAGAAGCCATCACCTGTTTTATTGCAAGGAAATAGCCTGCTGGCTCTCCCTGAGCACCTCCCAGGCACTGTGCACAGGCTCGGGAGAAGGTAGGAACGGGTGTTCTGCTCTAGCCCTCTTGCCAGGCGACTACCAAGGACCCTCAGGAGACTTTCTCTGCTGGGCACTGCAGCCCTCTGCTGGGGAAAGCTCCTACTAGGGGTACTCTGTCTTGGAGAATTGGGGAGAAGGCCAATTTCATCCATAGCCCAGCAGAAACTAGATTCAAACTTTTTTTTTGTAATTTAATTTTTTGTTTTTCAAAGATTGGCACCTGAGCTACCACCCGTTACCAATCTTTTTTCCTTCTTCTTCTTCTCCCCAAAGACCCCCAGGACATAGTTATGTATTCTAGTTGTGGGACCTTCTGGGTGTGCTGTGTGGGACGCCGCCTCAGCATGGCCCCATGAACAGTGCCATGTCCGCACCCAGGATCCAAACTGGTGAAACCCTGGGCCGCCGAAACGGAGCACGCAAACTTAACCACTTGGCCATGGGGCCGGCCCCCTAGATTCAAACTTTTAATGAAACTCTATTGACGATTTGAGGATAGCTGATGGATTGGTTTTCCAGGACTGCTATAACAAAGTACCACACAGTAGACGGCTTAAAACAACATAAACGTACTGTCTCACAGTTCTGGAGGCCAGAAGTCCAAAATTAAGGTGTCAGCTGGGCCATGCTCCCTCTGACGTCTCTAGGGGAGGATCCTTCCTTGCCTAATTCAGCTTCTGGGAGCCCCAGGGGCTCCTTGGCTTGTGGCAGCATCACTCCAATCTCTGCCTCTATCTTCACATGGTTGTCTTCCCTCTGTGTGTGTGCATCTGTGTCTCTTCTCTCCTTACGAGGACACCAGTCATACTGGATTAAGGGCCCACCTTACTCCAGTATGACCTTAACTAATTATATCTGCAACAGCCTTACTTGCAAATAAGATTTCTGAGAGGGTTAGGACTTCAACATATCTTTTTGGGGGACATATTCAACCCCTAACAGTTAAGAACAATTTACAACCACCGCGTAGGCCTAGACATAGCCTCAGAGCTCTTTGCTGAGCCAACTTCCCCCCTGACGTGTGGCCTACCTCTGTGGACTCCGGGCTGGCTTACTGCACTTCCCTCTTCTGGGAGCACTCCATGCAACTCTCTGTCTCAGGGTTTGGGCTGGGCAGGTCCCTGGCTTCAGAGAGAAGAGGATCTTTTTTCACCCCAGTGTAAGCTGGGGACTTGCCTTCCCCAGGATGGCCTCCTGCTAGGATGCTGAGTTCAGGCCTATCAAGGCCCTGTCAAGGAAGCTGCTCTGCCATCCACAAGACCAGCCAATGAAATGACCTTGACATGTTTCCCCAAATCTGCATTGTTTGGTTTTGTATAATACCCTATGTGAGAGAGAACAGCTGAGTCTAATTCGGCTTATGCCAAGATTAAGATGAATCCAGTCTTTTCCAGTCTTCCTTCACCAAATATTTAAGAAGCAAAACAACTACAACAACAACTACACGCCTTCATGGCTACTTTCATTTAGGGTTACCCTTTCACATGTAAGAAGGGAAAAGAATTTCACAAATGTCCTCTTAGTAAAAACAAGCATAGCAGTGGCTTTCATGCTTCTCTTTTAGTCTAACGCAATGGTATAAAAAAAAAGAAATTTTGTATATTACCTTCAGGAATTAAAAAAATGTTAGGACTAGAAATCAGATGTCATTGGACTTGGAAATGCTCTCAGAAAGTTAACAATAATCCCGCAGTAGCGAACAGTTCAAGCTGCAAGTAACTGCCATTAACTGCCACACCTAGCAACACAGGAGGGTCAGGCCATTCGAGGCTTACTGGCCAATCTACAGGTTCAGCATGAGCTCCTCACTCAGGGATGACGGTAATTAGCTGAACCAATCACGTTTTGTCTCTGGAATTTAAACAGAAGAGACGGAATTCTTAGTTCCCAAGGAAACAGAACATAGTGGAAGGACCCACCAAGAGAAGGGAGCATGCAGGAGCCACAAGACAGAGCAGTCCTGAACAAGCAGAACCTGCAGAGAGAAACTGACTGGTGGCAGAAGCTCCAGCTGCTTAAAAGGGTAAGAAGTGAACCCAATCAGTGGACTGACTTGAATTCAGAAGCGAGCCAGTTTCTCCCAACCACGTTCCCGTATCGATTGCAGTCGTTTCTGTGTGAATTCACAGCCTCACTCCCAAGTATTTTAGGTAATCGGAGTCATTTCTTAAGCCAAACAAATTCTCCCCATTCTGGAATAAAGGAATCTTCAAAACCCCTGTGTCTGAGCTTAAAGGGTTTTAAGACAATTAGAACATTTCTTGAATGAATTTGTCCTTTACAACTGTGCTCCTTAATCTGGATTCCTAATATTCCCAGGTTAAGGCAGTGCTTTCAAACTTTTTTTTTTTTGAGGAAGATTAGCCCTGAGCTAACCGCTGCCAATCATCCTCTTTTTGCTGAGGAAGACTGGCCCTGAGCTAACATCTATGCCCATCTTCCTGTACTTCATATGTGGGATGCCTACCACAGCATGGCTCGCCAAGCAGTGCCGTGTCCGCACCCGGGATCCAAACTGGCGAACCCCGGGCCCCGGAAGCAGAATGTGTGCACTTAACTGCTGCACCACCGGGCGGCCCCTGGTTTCAAGCTTTTTGAGGCAACCCACATTAATAAATACATTTTACAATGGAACTCAGTATGATGCCAGCCCTGATATCAGTTCCCCTACATTAAACCCAGCATATATGAGTTAAAACCAAAGCACTCATTCCCTGCTTACTCCCTGGCTTCCTGGCTCCAGAATCCACTATCCACCATGGAGACAAACAGCCAAGGTTGCCCACCTGCAAATTCCCTTATCCTCCCTGTAAGCAGCCTCCCAAGGCCACACACAGGCTGGTGCGGAAGCACCCAAGGCCACAGCAGCTCCCTCCCAACCCATCCCTACAAAGAGAAACATTCCTTGCAATCTTTAAAACTCCACGCCTCCCCTCTTTCAGGGAGACGAGACAAAACGAGATGAGTTTTAGGGCTCTCTCTTATCTTCCCACTGATATCATCCAAAATAAAAACGCTTTCCTTGCCATAAACCTGGTGTTCCTGATATCTGGCCCATCTTGTGTGGCAGGTAGGGAACCTATGTTTGTAGGCGGTAACAAGTACACAATACATACATAGCACATCTATAGGTATAGACTATACACCCAACAAAAGTGTCATGAAACCATACTTCCCCTTACTATGCACAGGGTACTATTTTCTATTCTGTTCTTCTATTAAAAAAAAAAAAAACGTAACACTCACTAAGCTGATTTCACAACCCACCAGGGAGTCGAGTGCCATCAGTTCAAAATACTGTGGTAGGCGGCATCCAGATCCACAGGACAAAAATGATACATTTTTCTTGAGGGTCCATTTTAAGACCTGAAGTTTTAAAATACTTCAACTAATTATAGAGTAGAATGCAAAAATCCATTAAGATAAAACACAGAGCTTCACAGATATTTCTCACTTCCAGCTGATCGTCTGGCGCTTCAATCTGCAGACCCCCGGGATATGAACGCGCACGCATCCCCCTCTCCTAGGTGTACTTCAGCCTCACGGTGGCATGATTCTGCCTTAGCGCCACTGTTCTAACTCAACAAGGCATATTCATGGGACAGTCACCTCCGAATCTTCACACCCAGGAACCCAACCCTGCCCCTCAGCTTCCCAGGGGCTCCTTCTCTGTGCTCATTGGGAAAGGCGAAGGGCCGTGCAGCTGTCCCAATCAACCACGCAGGTGACTGTCAAACCGCCCGAGGACAACAGAGGACGCTCATAGGGGTAGCGAGGTATCTGCTTCTTTAGCAACCACCAAGGGTAAGGATATCCACCACGATGGAAAAGTATCCCTGGCTGGAAATCTCCCAGTCACGTCCTCATTGCTCAGGCCTGGGCTTTTACCTTCCTTTTGCACAACCGGGGCCTCCCGGGCTGCCGTCCCTTGCTGCACTCTAACATGGGTGCCGCAGCAATATCTCTCCCCCAGCACCACTGGGGAAAAGGGTTGTCAGTGCGCCTTTTGTGGGAAATGCACCCTTGTCCCCTTCCTGGAGAGGTCGGCCCACACCCGAGGGCGAGCCCAGCAGACTTAAATACCCCTGCCCCAAGGACGGTTCGGAGTGTTCCAGCCCACGACGGCTGGTGCTTGTCTACCGAATTAGCCACGCAACTGCTGACACTAAAGACGTGTTGACTTGCCCTGTTTCCTGTGGGGTGTGCTGGGTCCCCAAGCTGCAGAGTTGAGACGAGAACTGGGAAGGAGCACATTTTTTAATGAAATGCGTAACATTTTTAATTAATGCATATTCCATTCTTCCCACTGTCTGATACTCATGGATGACGCTTAGTTACCACCTACATCCTCAAACCCAGACTCCCCAACGCCAATATAGCAAAGGGGTTTAAAAATAAATAAATAAACTAAAAAAGAACCAGCCAACCCACAGCCCAGCCGGCAACAGCCACGCGCCTCGCGCCTTTTACGGGCTCAGCGGGCGCCAGACTACCAACCGCTCAGCGTTCCGCCAATCACCGCGCCTTCCACAGCTCGCCCCGCCCCTCACAATCACTGCTATAACCAATCACTGGGGAGCCAGCCTCTCTCCGCCCCGCCCACCCGCCCGCCCCCGAACCCTGAGACGTTCCAAGCCTTCAAACCTCACTGGCGCCCAACCGCGCGGTCGCAGCCGGATTTTATTTTTAGCTCCCGGGCGAGCAGCCCCGCCCCCGGCTCCGCCTCCTCACCGCCCCCAATGAGAGACGGAGTTTCCGTCGCGTCATCGCGCGGGCGGGCGGGAGCTGCCCAATCAGCGCTCGGGGAGGATTGGCGTAATTAAAAAGCGGCGGAAGACGGTGGGTGGGTCATGACGCAGCGAGTTTCAGTCGTGACTTTTCCTGGGGCATCTCGGCGTCCCCTCTTTTTTCCTTTGAAGTAAAACGCCGCCCGTCGCGTCTCCGTGCGTTTCGGAGGTGGGGGCGGCAGTCGCGGCTGGGGGGGCGGCGCTGACGCGGTCCGCCGGTCTTCGGTGGCGGCGGGCGGTCACGTGGGCGTGTTTGGGGGCGGGGCCGCACGGCGGTTCCGGGCGGTTGGGCGCGCGAGCGAAGAGCCCAGGCAGCCGCGCCCGCCCGCCCCGCCCCTGGATGCCGCTCTGCCCCGGCGCGGCAGCCGCCGATCGCAGCACAGGAGCCGCCGCCGCCGCCGCGGTTGATGTGGTTGGCCCGGGGCTGAGGAGGCCGCCAAGATGCCGCAGTCCAAGTCCCGGAAGATCGCGATCCTGGGCTACCGGTCTGTGGGTGAGTGGCAGGCGCCGCGCGGCCTCTTCGTGCCGGGCCCGGCCTCTCCTGGGCGCCGGGACGCCGCGGGCCCGGCCAAGTTTGGGGCCGGCGCGGCCATGTGGCGGCCGCGCGTTTCGTAACCGGCCGCCCGCCGCCGCCACCTCCATTTTGAGCGGAGGCGGCGGCGCGGCCGGGCCCGCGGGCGGCGGGGAGGGCGGCCGGGGAGCGGGGAGGCCGGGCCGGGAGGCCGCGGGCGCGCGGGGAGCCCCGGGTCCGGCCGGGCCGGGCGGCAGTGGAGGCGCTGCGCTCTGCGGGCGCCGCGGAGGGAACCGCACCTGTCTCTGCGCCTCTTCGCGGCTGGCTGGCGTGGTCCTTGCCAGCAGCCTTTCCGCCGCAGATTCAGTCAAGTCCGTGGGGTTTTAACAAAGGGAACAGCGCCTTGGCTGTTCTCTCTCCGTGGCAAAGTTCAGCATTTTACAGAAAAACAGGGACCTACAGGACGTTTGGCTGCTGAGGGCAAGTTTCCCACCGAAGAAACCCCAAAGAGCCCTCTTCGGAAGCCGCTGGATGCTGCCAGCGGCCGAAATAGGAAGGCAGAGAGAAAGGAATTTCTCATATCTCGGTGTCCTATTTTTCTTCGGGGAAAAAATAAGGTCAGGTACTTGTAACCAGGCTGTTGGAGTAATTCAAAAGTTGTGTGTGTGTTTTTTTCCCTCCCCCAAAGGTTGACATATATTTGAAACCGTTCCCGGCAGTTGCCGTTTTGCTCGGCTGGGGCGGTCTGGGGTGGGGTGGGGTGGGGTGGACAGGATCCCAGAAAACGAGTGGGAAAGCTGACCCGTTGAACTTAACCAGCTTCCGGGTGAGGCTTTGTCGCCTCTGACACCTGGAAGCCCGGGGGAATTACGCTTCTGTTTCCCTGGTGTCTGTAAGAAGTAACTGTCTAAGGAACATGTGCGCTTGGCCACCCGAGCGCGGGGAGGAGGCGAGCGCGAGGGCTCGGTGTCCGTGGTGGTCGCGGGAGGAGGGAACAGCACTTGCCGGAGGAAAGCTCGGAGCTGCGTGCCGCTCAGCCGGTGAACTCCCCCTCGCTTTCTGTGCTGCTTCCTCACCCCGGTTTTCCGCCGCGTGTGCCAGGGTCTCTGTGCTCTTTGGCCAAGATCAGCGGCAGCATGCTTACTCATCCTTTTATCATCTGTGTCAAAGTGCTCAGGCGGGGGTGTGGGGGTGGAAATCCTAAGAATGGGGAGCAAATCAGACTGAGAGACGCTTGTGCAGAGATGGTGCCTAGAGTCATAGGGGTAACTCTTGTATGGTACAGTGCCAGATCGTAGGTACCTGTTGGGGAAGGACAGGTGACAGCCTGAGCAACTGCAGCCATAAAGTAACCATGCATCAGATTGAGGCTTTTAAAGTCACTAACAGTCCACTCCCCAGATGCCCGTATGGAACCCGGCATCCAGCCTTTATTGGCAGCCTGAATCACCAAGCCCTTGCTTCTCGGTTCTTTAGTTCCTCCTTTGCATTTTGAACCGTGGGACTATGACGTGTCGTGCTCTCGAGTGAGCTCTGTCAGATACAGGGTGCCCACTAATTGAAGCTAGTCTCTGAATAATCCAGTTACAGGTGACATGTACCTGGGTGACCCGATTTCAACTCAAAAGAATGTCCCACAGATCCTCGTTTATTTACCCCTTGAAATTCTTGAGATAGTGATTCTAGTTTTCAGTAAGCAAATCTAGTGTTTTATCACTGTTTTGCTAAAGAAGGTCCTTATGTCCAGTTGAAATCTATTCTGTTTTATTTTTCTTCTAATCATCCTTCTCCTAAAGCCCTGATGTGACAGGTCACTTTTAACCTTGTCTTCACAAACGTTTAAACTTTAAACTCCTGTTAAAATACTGTGCTAAATTAGCCTCCAGTGGAATACAGAGTAAGTTCTAGTCCCTATTTGCTATACCCTCCGTATGTCATATTATTGTAGCTTCCATTTTCTCCATATATGTGTTCAAGTGTAGGGATGATTAAAGTAAAAGGTATTTTGGAGCAGTTGCATTACTCTCAATATTTGCATTTGATTTTAAAGTTGTCTATCTTTGTTATGAACCAGACACTTTTTAATTTGTGGAGTCTTTTGTTTTGCCAGCATCAAAAAAGCGAGTAATTTCCTGATTGCGTGTATTAGCCACCCTTCAGAGTATTATTCGGGATTGAGACTTCTAGGAGTTTACTGACACGTTTGCTTGCACATGGTGCTGTACTAGAGAAATTTGAGCGTGTGCGTTTCTGGGTTGTGTTAAGCTGTGATGCTAAGCTGTTGTGGCATGTTAGGCTCAGCTAGAAACCACACCTTTCTTAGAATGTTCTCTGGATTAAATATTTTCTGCCAGTTTGACTAGGAGAGTACTTGTCAGTGACACTGCCAAATCACAAACTTTATTGTAAAAGTTTGCCTTCAGATAAAACTATTAAATGCTATGATTGTTTTACTGCTTGGCTTTCAAGTTTTGTATTTTTTTAAAATATTGATAAAACTACCAGTGAGGAAAATGTAATTCTCAGGTAATTTATACAGCTTTTCTCCTGAAGTACTTTCCTCTTATTTACAATGTTAAGCTTTTAAGGACACGTCACCTGTAGGGCAGGCTGGCTTTCAGGGAGTGCCTGGTATTCATTGTTTCAGTGATGGCCACTGTACCAGCTCCCTTCCATCCGTTGTTTCTAGTACAAAGGTAACTAAACTTAACCAAGTTAAAATTGTGGTGCCAGCTAACTATGTTCAAATAAAATCTGGCACGTCTCTTACTGGAATCCTCTACAGAGAGCTTTGATAATCTAGTTTACCATTAGACCATAATCAAAAGGTTATTTGTTGTGTGTAAGTCTCTGAGGTTAACAGGAGGGACAGGATCACAGGGATGTGAAAGATCGTAAGCGAGAAAACGAAGCCGCTCTGTGGCTTGGTAAAAGGCCGTCCAGCAGAAGTAACTCAACTTAGTACCTTGTGAGAATGTTTTAGGTAGTAAGGAAGATGCATCCTTTGACTTGGATACTTAATAGGTAAAGATGTCATTAAATTTGTTCCCAATACAATACAGTCTCGTTGTATTCTGATTTAGTGTCTATTTTTAAATTATCCTGTCCCTTTCTGAGGCATTTCATTGAAAATTTAAAGGTAAAACATTGTTTGCCATATATAAAATTTATTAGTATGTGAAACTGTGTTCAGGTGCTTAGTAACATTTTGAGGTTGTGTACTTGTGGGTGGGGGTAGTCCTGTAATGGTCACCTTGTGTTGAAGCTTGAAATTAACTTGTTTTCAGCGTCATTTATTGTTCTGTACAAGAGAATAATCAGAGCCCGCATTTGTGATTATGACTTTCTAGTGCCAAATGTTATTTTGACGTTCTTGTGGCTTATATCTATCCATACTTACCTTGATCACTCTAAAAAGGAACTCTGTACCCACTGGCTGGGACTCCCCATCCTTCCCTCACCTCAGGCCCTGGCACCCACTTAACTGCTTTCTGTTTCTATGGATTTCCCTATTCTGGACATTTCATATAAATGGAATCAGACACACTTGATCCTATGTGACTGGCATCTTTCAGTTAACATAAATATTTTCAAGATTCATCCATGTTATAGCATGTATCAGTAATTCATTCCTTTTTGTTACCAAATAATATTTTGTTATTTGAATATGCCACATTTTATGTACACATTTGTCAATTGATGGACATGTGGGTTGTTTCTACGTTTTGACTTATGGATAAAGCTGTTATGAACATTCTTGGTCAAGTTTTTGTGTAGACATGTTTTCATTTTTCTTGGGTATATTCCTAGGAGTGGAATTGCTGGGTCATATGGTAACTTTATGTTTAACATTTTGAGGAACTGTCAATCTGTTTTCCAAAGCAGCTGCACCATTTTGTATCCCTATCAACAGTTGAAATTGGCTTCAGTTTCTCCACATCCTCACCCATATTTGTTATTGTGTCTGATTTTAGCTATCTTTATGGGTGTGAAGTGCTATCTTACATGATTTGCAAGTACTTTCTTCCATTCTGTGGGTTGTCTTTTCATTTCTTCATGGTATCCTTTGAAACAAAAAGTTTTAAATTTTGACAAAGTCCATTTTATCTGTTTTCTCTTTTGTCACTTGTGTTTTTTAGTGTCATACCTAGGAAACCATTGTGTAATCCAAGGACATGTAGATTTACTACTATATTTTCTTCTGAACATTTTATTCTTTTACAGTTGTATCTATGATCTATTCAGAGTTACTTTTTGTATATGGTGGGAGATAGGGGTGCAACTTCATTCTTTTTTTGTGTGTGAGGAAGATTGGCTCTGAGCTAATTCTGTTGCCAATCGTCTGTTTGCTTGAGGAAGATTGTCACTGAGCTAACATCTGTGCCAGTCTTCCTCTATTTTATGTGGGACGCTGCCACAGCATGGCTTGACAGGCGGTGCTAGGTCCATGGCTGAGATCCAAACCTGTGAACCCCAGGCCCCCAAAGCAGAGAGTGTGAACTTAACCACTACACCACTGGGCCAGCCCCACACCTTCATTCTTTTGCATGTAGATAGCAAGTTATCCCAGCATGTTTTGTTGAAAGACTGTTCTTTCCTCAGTGAATTGTCAAAAACCAAGTAACTATAAATATAAGGGTTTATTTCTGGACTTGCTTCCTTTGATCTCTCTGTCTGTCTTTATGCCAGTATCACAGTGTCTTGATTACTGTAGCTTTGTAGAAAGTTTCAAAATAGGGAAGTGTGAGTCCTCTGACTTTTCAAGATTGTTTTGGCTATTCTGCATCCCTTGCATTTCCTTGTGAATTTTAGGACTAGCTTATCAATTTCTGCAAAAAAAAAAAAAAAAAAAAAAGCAACTGGGTTTTCATAGGATCTTTTGCAGTTTTGCAAGTATCTTTAAATGTCTGGTCTAAAAAACAACTGAATACTGATATCCGCTTCTGAATTCATTCCGTTGCAGTACGTTACTCTAATGAAGTACGAATATGAAGGAAATCTGGCCTTGCACAGATACATAGTTGGGAAAGGGAGGAGTATTTGAATAACTTTTTCAGATAATTGTGGATATTCTTTGATACTCGCCAAAACTCCATAGGTGGTTGTTTCTTAGAGGTTATTGTGACGTGCAGTCTGAAATCATGGATGACTTTTGTCTGCTGTTACATGTAACTCCATTGATTTGCTTTGCACTTTGAATGGATCTTCTACGCGCGCCTCATTTTATAACTTCATGCATCGGTCATTTGGAAAATACGTATTAGTTCACTGTTACACAGATTCTTCCACATTTTGACATATTTCAATATACAAATACTTTTTTAAAATCACATTTTTAATATCACCACCAGTTTCAACAATTTAAATATTGGGAAGCTGTTAAGCTCTCCATGAGTAATGCAGGTTTTCCGAAGTGTTAATTCCCTCTTCAGAGTTTGAATTTGATCATTGGGAAGGTCCTGCCAGTTTTTCTTGAAGTGACAATCTCATTTCCAAGAAAATGTCTGTCAGATATCCACATTTGAAATAATGATAGTTTGTTGGTCATTCTTGCAAGTAAAAGTGGTGTTCTGTGATGACAGTGCTGCTTCAGAGCGCTTCCCAAACAGCTGCGCACATGCTGCTCCTCGAGCCAGCCGTCGTCCTTCAGTGTGCAGCAGGAGCGCTGTGCGTGTCCAGCCCATTGTGTCATGCCGAATACCAAGAAGACAAGTACTTAAGGGTCAGATTTAATACAATTAATCATTCTTACTGCTTCAAGGACACTGTTAAATGAAAATGACTTTTTTTTTTTTTTTTTACTGTGGGTTCCTCTTGATGAAGAATACAATGACTTTTCACCACAGTTTGTAACCACTGTCTTGATCCGTGCTAAGGGATACCAAGCTAGTAGCTTACCTACTGTTGCTTTTGCAAATTAGTGCTGATGTGAACATGATGAAAAAAGCAAATATCTTAGTATTGTTTTGAAAATAGTTTTGACCTGATGAACCCCCTGAAAAGCTCTCAGGGGACCCCTGGATTTTCACAGTCTGCCCTTTGATAACCACTGAACTATGGTATGCAGAATCTTGCTAGACTGCTGCTCGCTGTTATGCAGAATTGCAACCAGAGTGGCTGCATCCTAGATACTGTTCAAGGGGATGTGGTTACTGCAGTCTTAGAGCAGCCTTCCAGGGGAGGCCCTGTAGCGTTGTAAGAGACAGGGATGGCGAGGCAGGAAAGAACTTGGCAAGCGTGCGAACGGAAGGAAGCGGGGGTGGCTGGAACATCCTGAGCGGGGAGTAGGAAAGGAAGTTGGAAAGGTAGTCAGGAGCCGCATTATGCAGGGCCCTGCAGGAACAGTAGGGAGTCCTTCCTTCTGAGTAATAAGCAGTGAGTTCCTAAAGCAGGGAGAGGTAGGGGATCGAAATGCCAGTTGACTTGGCCTGATTTTGGTGCCATTTGGGGTGAGTTGTTTTTTGACCTAGTGAAATAGTGAGTGAGGCTCCCAAAAATTAATAAAAATTGGCAAGGGTGGCAGCATGCCAGGACCTATATACAAATAATGTGGTTTTCACCTACAGGTATCATGATGAAGGGGGGGTTTACATAAATAAAAGCCTACTTTATCACAAAATGAGAAACAGCCACCTCTACCTGTGATTATGAAGTCAAAAATCTGCAACACTTTCCTTAGTTTAGAATCTAGAACAGCTTTACGACATTGTCTGTGAGTGGATTGTGCTTAGTTATTTGAATAAATCAGAACTGACCTTGGGCAGGATTGTGCAGGTTAAAGCATTACGAAATATTTAGTGATCACACTTGAGAGAACCCTTTATTCTTCATTCTAGTTGATTACGAAGTACCACAGTAAGTCTTAACAGTTGATAGAGTACTCAGTCTGGCTTAAACTGCTAACTGTCAGAATGCAAACTTCTGGGTACCTTGAAAGTGAATTGCTTGATTGATTTAGAAATATAATTTAACGTCTCAAACACTGAGGTTCTGGATACTATTTTAGTATTTTACTATTCTTAAATGTATATATTAGGCTTCTGATAAAAGAGTTCCACGTAGGATGTCAGAATTTGAAGTCTGAGTTGGTATTACTGTAGAACGAAAGTGCTAGAAACCTCGTCTTTCACTTCGTGGGCAGGTGAAAGAAAGCAGGGCGGGTTAAGGACCTGATACAATTAACGCCTCCACATCCTTGGTTGGTTGTTATGTGGTGTCAGAAGGAGAAAGTGATTGAGTTCCCCGCTACCTCCCTGCTCCCCTTCCCCCATTTCTCTTTTTGTTGTGCTTGCTTGCTTGCAGAAAGAATTCTTAGGAACTTTTGAAACAGAAATTGGTATTTTAACAAGATACCTGATCCTGATATTTGCAACATTAAAGGTAGAATGTTAACTCCATGATAGCATGGTAAATAGTTTGTGAACATAGAGATGAAAATCCTGACTTTCACAGTTATAATATAGTTTTATGAAAAGAAAATGCTTTTCTAAGATTTGTATGTCTTAGATATAAATGCATCTGGCTGATATTTTGCTTGTTTTCAAATCTAAATCACGTTTGGAATTTCTTTTAAAGAGAATATTTTAAAATACGTGTTCTCTTTATTCTTGATAATGACTTGTATGAGTGACTGAATAAAAACCTAAATAGCAAAATTCAACCATGGCAGCTAACATCAAAATGGAGGAGGGTTCAAAATGACCTTGGCAGACTGTACACACCAAGGTAAGTATGACACTCCATTGGCTGGAGTGAAAGTGGGAAAACACTATGGAATTTCCAGTCCGTCTGCTAGGAAATAACTAGATGTAGCATGGTGAAGTTCTGACCTGGCCTGTATGGCCTGGACTACAGCAGGGGCAGGGGTTCCTGATACTGAGATAAGAGAGCTGTGCAAAGAATTCAGACCAGAACATCACTGAGGTGGCTCCTGGAGGAAAGAAGGACCACAAAAATGCAGGCCACAAATGTAAAGTCTTGTGTTTACGTTTCAGAAAAAAGTCTGTGTGCATACAGCTTGAGAGACTGGGTTAATTTTCTAGGCATTTGAGTTGACCGTGTTCTTATCGTGAGCCAGCGGAGCTCTGAACCACAGGTAGAGCGTTCTCTTCGGTTCTGGGTGTCACGTGTTGAGGAGCATTGCCAGCTCAGCATAGTGGTTCTTAACGTAGAGTTCATGAGCTTTCTCCGAGATTGTGTGCATATTTTTCTCGGGAAAGGGTTCAGAGGTTTTATTAGCTGTCCAGAGGATTTCTGTCCCCCAAAAGATTGAATTGCTAAGATGACTGATTGAAGAGGACAGTGTTTGTGGGTAAGTGTCACATGTTATTCAAACAGGTATTCATTAAATGTTTGAATAAACTAAGTCCCTACTATGCCCGTCGTTGTGTGCTTAGTCACAAAGGCTAGGGCAGCCTGATCCCTGCCCTCAGGGAACTTCAGTCTAGCGAGGGAACCACAGAAAACAGTTACTGCTACTATAATAGTTGGTGTTTTTAAAGCATTTATTGGTGTGTGTATGCCCTCTTGAAAGTTTTAGACTTTCTCTCGAAACAGTGGAAAGTCAGTGCAGAGTTTTAAGCAATAAATGAGATCATCTTCTAGACGAGGATTAGCAAACTTTTTCTGTGAAAGCCCAGATAGTAAATAGCTGAGGCTTTGTAGGCCACGTGCCCTCTGTTGCAACTACTCACTTCTGCCTTTTGTAGCACACAAGTAGCTATAGACAATACATAAACAAGTATATGTGGCTGTGTGCCGATAAAACTTTATTTATGGACACTGACATTAAGATTTCATCTAAGCCACATGTCATGAAATATTGATTTTTTTTTTCAACCATTTAAAGATGTGAAAACCATTCTTAGCTCATAGGCTGAACAAAAACAGACTGTGGGCCAAATTTGTTCCCTGGTCTGTAGTGTGCCAATCCTGTTTTATGTCCTCAAGAAGATCCGTCTCACTGCTCTGTGAAGTGGATGAGGGCAGGCAGGGAATTGCACTGGGAAAACCAGCCATGCATTGAAGTTCACCAGCCAAAGTATCACGGACTAGGGTAGCGCAGGCGGGATGAAGAGGAGAAAGGTTTGAGACATAATCAGAGGAAGAATTGACAAGACTGTGATGTGGGAGATGTTAAGGATAAACCTTCAGGTTGTTAGCATGAGTGCCTGAGTGGGTAATGGTGCCACTGGTTAAAATGAGAAATGGTAGAACGGGACCAGGATTTGGGGATGGACAAGATTCATTTGCACACCTACCAGATCCACATGCTTGCTTGCTGACTGCAAGGCCCTACCAGGGACCCGCACCATTCCCATGGTTCAAGAGACGGGTGGCTGCGCCTGCAACTGGGATTCTGAGGGTTCTGCTGCTCCTGGGTCCTCATGTCACCTGAGCGTATGCCCCAGCATACCCTCATACTGCTCGGTGGTTTCCCTGTTGCCTTGGAAACAGAGGAAATTGCAAGATCCACTTGGCCCCACACACTCATGCTGCTCGCTCCACCAGGCGCTGAGGATTGGAGTCCAACTACAAGGATTTCTGTCTTTCCTGCTTTTGGGGGTGGGGGTGGGCTCCATCTCTAGACCTTTTCATTCTGTATAACTGCTACCAAAATGTGTGAATAGGTTTTAGATAGTGTTCTTAATCTGACCGCGTTTCTGGGTAAGCATTATCCTAAAAAAAATGGGACTGTATACAGAATGAACAAACCTTCCGTTGCTTAGACCTCCATGGCAGTCTCTCTGATAAGCAGCTAAGTTTATACAAGAAGGTGTTCCTCTTCCCTTAACCTGTGGTATAGGGCAGCATTGTCCGATAGAAATATGATGTAAGCCACATCTGGAATTTTAAATTGCCCAGTAGCCACATTAAACAAGTAAAAAGAAACAGGTGAAATTAATTTAATAATATATTTAATTTAGCCCAGTATGTCCAAAATGTTATTATTTCAATATGTATTGGATATTGTTGATGTTCTTACTTTTTTTCATGCTAAGTTTTCACAATCTTGTGTCTGTTTTACACTATATATGACACATCTCGGTTAGGACTAACCACGTTTCGAATGTTCAGTATCCACCATGGCTACTGGCTGTGCGCTATCGGACAGCACAGGTATAGTGAGGAATGAATTGGTGTTCGTAAATTCAGTCAATGCAGGTTTTTTAAGAACTTTTGAAGAATAATCATTATTAATAACCGTTCATGCAGACCAATGAATGTGCTTTATTTTATGTCTCATTTCATTTTCCTAGTTTTTGTTATTACTTGTTTTGATCAGTCTTAAACTTCACGCTCTTTAATATGTTAAAGATCGTGTTATAATTTGAGAATTTATCTCATTTGCTTTTCTCTAACTCTTTCCCACCCTGACACCCAGCCTTCTTCCAAATTTGGGCCACAAATCTAGCAAAATTCATTCTTCATTGTTGCCACACATTAATTTCCTGCACGTATTCGGGTCTGTCCCCCTGCCATCCAACTCGGTGTTCCCTCTAAATCATCCTATAGAGATGAATATTCTATTTTTAAAATATTTAGGCTAACAGTTCCATGGCCTTTCTTGGCAGTACTTAGTTTTTCTCCTTTTAGTTTAATAACCTGACGGTTAATAAAATTATTTATGTAACTCGAATCTTCATACTGTAATATAAACTTATTTCTCTTATTCTCCTCAGTGGAGTATATCTGGTAGCATACTTAGCAATAATAAGCACCCAGTAAGTATTTGAATGAGTAATAATTTTGTGAACTAGTTTTACTTGGTTATTCTCTGTCTTGTCTTTGTCATAATGATAATTACACCTTAATTTTTTTCTCTCCTAGCATCTATTTTTAAAAAATTGGGAAGGGGGTGTGAGAAAGAATAAGATGATGTCAACCCTGCTTAACTCATAGGACAAGTGAGATAATTCGTGTGAAAATGTTTTGTAAACCCTTAAAACAGTATCTCACTTGTAGGTTCTGGTGAATAATTAAAATTTGGATTCTCTGCATCACATGCCCTCATCTGACTCTGTATGTGAGGGAGACGTGGGGATGGGTACTCGTAGCAGAACCGCCGCGAGCACTTCTGCAGAACACACAGGAACTCCTTATGCGCCCCTTTTGAAGTGAGAATGGTGAGCTAAGTGTATTTTTTCAAGAGGCTTCCTTGGTGACCCTGATATATGTATGTATGACCCCGCCCGTCAAAAAAGTGACAGCGACTACTGCTACTCTTGATGGAACTACGCATTTTTTTTTTACTGAAGTGGGTGCAGTACTTTAATCCTGTGATTAGCATCATGTCTCGTGTAAGGAACACACTAAGAGCTTCCTCCAGTTCCTCCTAGCCCTTCTAACGATGGTGTCTTCAGGTTGCAGTCCTCTTACCACCCCAGGTGATTGTGCATTTTGCAAACCTGGTCTGTTTTATTGACGTCAGCTCTGTTGGTGGATCCCAGAGAAGCACCTTCCTGGGAGTCCTGCCCTGGCCCTGTGGCACTCTCGAACCAGCAGAATGCTGCGGAGATGGTGGCGTGCCTGTGCCAGGCTTTACGCCTTAAAGAGTCGGCAGCCTCTGCTTTTTGTTCTCTGGAGCCCCGGGTAGCATGCAGGAGAGGCCTTAGGAGAGGACACGTGGGAAGAGAGAAGGTCCAGCTGTCCCAGCTGAGCCTAGCCCCCCCGCCCCCCCCAGCTAGGGCAGCCGAGGAGTGACTACAAGGCCAACAGAGGACCCAGCTGAGCCCAGCCTCGATGGAAGAGTTGTGAACAGAGGAGATGGCTGCTGGTTTCAGCCCCTGAGTTTTGAGGTGATTTGTTATCCGCAGTGGGTAACTGAACAGTCAGTAATTTTCTGCTTTAGCTGGGCATATGTGCACTTTTCTGTTTATTGGTTTTCTTATGGTGTTATTTAGAGGCTTTAGCTGAAGTAGTTGTTACTCTGTCATTTTCTTAGATTTCAGATTAATTTATTAGATATAATTATTAGAATGTGTTTTTCTTCTAAGCTGATTATTTTTGTTTGAAGAGCAGTTGCTAATAGTAGTACTAATAATAATGACATTTGTTGAGGACTTAGTGCATGCCGGATATGCTACATGTATTTTCATCTAACCCTCACTGCCACCTGTGTCTGATACTGTTATCGTCTCCATTTTACAAAGGAAGAAACGGGTTTGGGAAAACTGCCTGCAGTCACGGAGCTAATAATCACCATCCCACTCTACTTAGTAAGAAATAGTGTCTTGTCTTCCCCTTTTTTATACCTTTTTTAAAGTCAACTTTTGTTGTGGTATAGTTTACCTATAATGAAGTATTCATTTTAAGAGTGAAGTTAGATGAGTTTTGATAGATTTGTTCACCTGTGTAACCACCACTCCAATCAAAATAGAAGACATTTTCATCATCCCAAAAAGTTCCCTCACACCTCACCTGCTCTGCCAGTAAGCACCCATCTGGTTTCCATCACTGTGGATTAGTTTTTCTTGTAAAATTTCACATAAATAGAATCATACAGTAAATACTCTTTTTTGTCTGGCTTCTTTCAGGAAACATGGTGTTTTTGAGAGTCATTTGGTTGTCATATGTGTAAGTAGTTTCTTTATTTTTTTTTGAGGAAGATTAGCCCTGAGCTAACATCTGCCACCAATCCTCCTCTTTTTGCTGAGGAAGACTGGCCCTGAGCTAACATCTGTGCCCATCTTCCTCTACTTTATATGTGGGATGCCTGCCACAGCATGGCTTGACAAGCAGTGCCCTGTCCACACCCGGGATCCGAACCAGTGAACCCTGGGCTGCCGAAGCAGAACGTGTGAACTTAACTGCTGCACCACAAAGCTGACCCAGTAGATTCTTTCTTTTTATTGCTGAATAGTGTTCTCTTGTATGGATGGGCCATAATTTCTGTCTCCAATCACCTGTTGGTTGTTTTCAGTATTTCACTACTTAAAATAAAGCTCCAGTGAGCATTTGTTATGTCTGTGTGGACATGCAGTCATTTCTCTTTGATAAACACCTAGGAATGGGGTTGTTGAGTCACATATGTGTTAAGTATATAATTTTGTGAGAAACTACAAAACTGTTTCCCAGAGCGTTTGTACTGTTTTACAATTTCACCAGCAATGGACGAGTTCCATCCTCACTGGTACTTGGTATTGTCAATCTTTTTAACTTTTGCCGTACTGTTGTGGTAGGCCATGGTTTTATTTGAATTTTTCCAGTGACTAGTGATGTTGAGCATCTTTCTGTATACCTATTGGTCGTTCGTATATCTTTCGTGGAGTGTCTGTTCATGTTTTTTATCTATGTTATTGGGTTCTTTTTGAGTTATATATTCAGAATAACAGTTCTTTATCAGTTTTTTTGTTTATCATTTATTCACTCTGTCACGTAAGGAATCTTTGCCTACCCAAAGATTATGAAGATTTTCTCATGTTCTCTTCTCAAAGTTTTATAGTTTTAGCTCTTAAATTTAGATCTATGATCCATTTCTAATTAATTTTTGTGTATGAGGTAAAGGTCAAGATTCTTTTTTTCTTAACTAGAGGTGTAATTTACATCCTTTTGCTATATGGCTTAGTGAGTTTTGAGAAACACATACAGTCGTGTAACCACAACCACAGTCAGGACGTAGAACAGTTCCATCAATCCCAAAAATGCCTGTGTGCCCTTCTGTAGTCACCCATTAGCCCCGTTCTGTTTTCTATCCCTATAGTTTTGTCTTTTCTAGAATGCTATATAAATGGAATGAGACGTCATGCCGTTTTTTGCATCCGGCCACCTCACTTAGCGTAACGCATTTGAGACTTAGCCATGCCGTTGTGTGTATCAGTAGTTCATTCCTTTTTATTGCTAAGTGGTATTCCTTTGTGTGAATTTAACATAGTTTGTTTATCCGATCACTTGTTGAAGGACATTTGATCTGTCTCCACTTTGGGGCAATTATGAATAAAGCCACTATAAATATGGGCATACGAGTTTTTGTGTGACCATATTTTCATTTCTCTTGTGTGAATACCTGGGAATGAGATTGCTGGGTCAGATGGTAAGTGTATGTTTAATTTTTAAGAAACTGTTCTTCCAAAGCACCTGTTCCATTTGCATCCTCACCAAAAATGGGTGAATATCACTTGCTCCACATCCTCTCCAGGACTAGTGTTGTCAGTATTTTTTATTTTAATCAGGTATGTTTATCTCGTAATTTTATTTGCATTTCCCTAATGAATAATGATGTTAAGCCTCGTTTCCTGTGCTTATTTGCCTCTGAATATTTTGTTAGAATGTTTAAATCTTTTGCTTATTTTCTTAATTGGGTTATTTGGTTTTTGTTACATTTTGAGTTTGTTATATATCATGGATACATGTCCTTTGTCAGACAATGTATTTTGCACCTATTTTCTCCAGGTCTGTCACTTGCCTTTTCATTCCCTTAAGAATCTTCTGCAGAGCAGCTTTTAATTTTGATGAAGTCCAATATATCATTTTTTTCTTTATGGTTTGCGCTTTTGGTCTTATACCTAAGAAATCTTCCCTAACTCAGGGTCACAAAGATTTTTCTCCTGTGTTTTCTTCCAGAAGTTTCATAGTTTAAAATGATTTTACATTTTGATCTGTGATCCATTTTGATCCTATACTTTTTTTCGGGGTGCACATAAGATGTGGTCAGATTCTCTCTCTGTTTTTTTAGTATTGCTATCCAGTTGTTTCAGCACCATTTGTTGAAAAAGAGTATCCTTTCTCCCTTAAACTGCCTTTGCACTTTTATTGGAAATCAGTTGACCATATGTATGTGTAGGTCTGTTTCTGGAGTCTGTATTTTATTCCTTTAATCTTTGTATCTGCCCTTATGCCGGTACCACACACTGCAGTGATTACTGCAGACTCCTGCTAAATCTTGAAATCTAATACATACATGTTCTTAAAATAGTCTGAATTTTTTTTCCTTACAGATTAGTTTTTCCAATTTTTTCTTTTCCGGGTTTGTAGTAAACACCTTTTTTTTTTTTATTGAGGTCGTAATAGTTTATAACATTGTGAAATTTCAGTTGTACATTATTGTCAGTCACCATACGTATGTGCCCCTTTACCCCTTATGCTCACCCCCGCCACACCCTCCTTCCCCTCTTGTAACCACTAATCTGCTTTCCTTGTCCATGTATTTATAAACATCTATTTTGAAGCAGGTTAAAATGCCCCATTTTAATTTCTAGTCCATTTTTCAGAATTTCATCCTGATCTTCCTAATGTTTCATCTTCTCATGTCCCTCTCCTGATTGGAGAACCTCCAGTGGCTTTTATTGCAGGATAAAGTGGAAAATCTTTGGCTTTTTTTTTTTTTTTTTTTTTAACTTTCAAATTCTTGGTTGGGAGGTGCTTAACTTTTCACGTGAGTGTCTTTCTCCTTGTGAAAATGATAGGGTCCTTGTAGACGGCAGTCAGATCGTTTGTACTGACATCTTTTTCAGAGTGACTCATGGACTAGAGTCTCAGTCTGTGTGTGCGGACTCAGAGCGTACTGTGTTGATCGTAATCTGGGAGCAGCGTTATTGGAGTGCTGTACTAGAACTCATAACCGTTTGTGGAACACGTGATTGGTGCTAGGGGCTGTGCTTTATATTTATGATTTCACGTAGTCACCGCACGCAGAAGGATTCCGAGGCACAGAGGGGTTAACTTCTCCAAAGACACAGCTGGGATTCACACCATAATCTGAGTTCAGATCCTGAACTTTTACCCGCTATCCTGTTCCTACTAATTACTACATTTCCTTCATTCTATGATGCTTGTGTTGTTTTCATGTTTTAATATTTCTGAAGCCAGGGTGTATTGTAGTTTCAATCAGCTTGTGCACTGTCACCAAACTCTGTCCCCCAAGCCGCCAGTAACAGATGGTATGTCTTGGAATCAGTGGAATCCTAGAAATGGGAAAAGACGGTTACTGTGCGGGGGATACTTTTTCTTTTTGACCTGTAGAGATTACCACAGTTATCCCATCGCTTGTTTGAAATGAATGCTGATCTATGTTTTATGTCACATAGTAGGAACTTATTTCAAAAGATGTTACTTAGGTTTTTTAAAACATTCTATTAGAATGTTAATGAAACAGTTTTTTCATATTCACTTGGTTGCGTTTCACCTGTTTTTTCTTAAGTTTTTAAAAGTAGAAGTGATGCCTTCAATAATGTTTGGAAACTTAACATTTTGTTATTTTGTTAAAAGTCTTTGGCACGTCTTTATAAAATTAATTTCACCTATTCCAGTTATTTCGATGTCTTTTTTTCCCTTAGTAATAGAGTTCTTTTTGTGGTTGGGAATTTGGGATTGCAGGTTCATACCTGAGTTGTTTTCGTCTTACTTCCTCTGCCCTCCTCCCACCTTTACTCTCTCTTTTCTTTTGGATCTTTTTGGGTTTTTTTGTGAGGAAGATTGGCCCTGAGCCAACATCCATTGCCAGTCTTCCTCTGATTTGAATATGGGACGCCACCACAGTATGGTTTGACAAGCAGTGTGTAGGTCCACACCCGGGATCTGAACCCGCAAACCCCGGGCTGCCAAAGCAGAGCACACAAACCCAACCACTATGCCACTGGCAGCCCCCTCTTTTGGGTTTTTTTTTTTACTAGCCTTCATCTGGCCCCTGTCAAGGATCCCCTGTGGGCTTGCTTGGTTCCTGGTAGGGAATCAGTGACTGTGTCCTGTCTCATTTGTCCCCATTCCCCAAACACAAAAAAAAATGGCACCAGTGCTTGTCAGCGGCTTTCTTTAACTTTCTGCCTTGGCATCTTATGAGCGTCACTCAAGTCGTTTACTAGAAGGCATCACTGATGCCTGTTTCCTCAAGACCTAAGTGTCTTGAGGAATTTTACTTCTAGCTTCTGTAAAGTAAGAGTGTGTATAGAGTCAAGTGATGTGTAAAGTTCCTTAGAGCAGAGAAGGCTCCTGTCACTGTAAAATACAAATTTACCGGATAGAAGAGGAGTGATTTGAGTGATCCTGATGAGAAGATGGAAATTTTTCAGTTCTGTTATGATAATACAATTAATATTGTAATCAGTTAGGTTGCTCTTGACCGCAAATTAATTTAACTCATACAATCTTAAACAGTAAGGAAAGGTATTGACTCACATAAATGGAAGACTAGAGGTTGAGTAGTCAGTTAACTCAAGAATAGAGGTTCTTTCATCTCTTTAGTCTGCCATCCTTGACCTTGGCTTTAAGGCAGTGGTTGTCAAACATGTAGCACGTTAGAATCACCTGGGAAGCTTTTTAAAAAATCCCCGTGCCCGGGCTGTACTAATTAAATCAGAATTACTGGAGTGAGACTCAGGCAGGAGTTTTTGGAATTTCCTGGGTGATTCCAGAGTGCAGCTAAGTTTAAGAACCAGTGTTCTAGACTTTAGGACTTGGTTTGGAGATGAGCATCACCAGGGACCTTGGTAGAAATGGAAAATCCCACACCCTCCTCCAGATCGGATGGATTCACAGTCTGCCCTTGAACGAGAGCCCCAGCTGAACTGTGTATTCTCTAGCGTTGGGGAAGCACTGCTTTAGAACACTGGTTTTCAAACTTGCTGTGCTTTGGAATCACTGGAGGAATTCTGAAAATATTGAAGCGTGAGTCCTACCCCTGGAAATTCTGATTTATAGGGGCCTGAAGTGTTACTCAGATTCTGGGTTTTGCCTTTGCACCCCCATAGTGTTTAACATGTCCCTTTATTCCCTGTATTTCCTGTAAATTGGTAGTTAGATCTAGCAGTTTGATTGGATTTAGGTAGTTGCTTTCTCTTCTCCCCTGCCTCTCCCCTTACAATTGTATGGTGGCCTGTGTTTGCATCAGGAAGACCCATGATGTCTGGTTATTTCTCTTTTTGTGGGCTTAATAGCTGCTCATCATCGTTGGTTACATCCATTGGTTCATTAGTTTAAAAAATCATTGTTAAATTCTTGTGGTTACAGGGGATACATACACACGCAGATTTTCTCCAAATTACCACGTTTGTTGTGCTTTTTTTTTAAATGTGTTTCTCTCCATTAGAATTTACATGCCAAAGAAGGAGTTTCTGTTTGTTCACTGGTAGATCCCACTGCCTAGAAATGTGCCTGGCACAGAATAGCTGCTTAATAGGTATTTGAATAAAGAAATGAGCTAACCCACAGTCAGTGCTCCAAAAACTCGGGATTTGGAGCAGAATGACCTGTTACCGAGCTTGGCACTGTAAAAATACAGCTGTTAGAAGGTAGAACTGGGAGGAAGAAAGGCGGTTTGACACGTTGGGAGCTGATGTCCTTCGTTTACAAAGTGAATAGTCAAGCAGTTCTGCTGTCACTGATGAAAGCAGAAGTGGGGGTGAAGTGCGCGTAGAGCGAGGGCTCTGGGGGAGCCGGGGGAGGACAAAGCTCATCACTGCTTTGTGGCAGTGGCAGCCTTTAGACCCTGTAGACATGGTCATCCAGGGGCACAGCGTGTTTCTCGCAGTGGTTCTACCCTGCAGACTTCTCTTGTAAAGTGAAAAGCTGCGTTTTTTCCTCAGTTGCCTCCGTAGCTTTACCCTCAGTTTACCCGACCTTTTCCTTGAAGGCTCCTCAAACCAGAGTCTGCACACTTTTTGTGAGGTATTATGGTCAGATTCCTGTGGAACACATCCAGCTCACATGCATCCTCGTGAATGCGTTTGACTTGGGTTAGTGGAGTTGAGCTCTGAGTGGCTGAGACCATTTTCTATAGAGTATGCTCATCATCGTGGTCAAGCAGGTAGCACCCAACATCTTTGTATAGCGCTGAGAGCAAACGGGGAACATAAGTCAGTATGATTGGTATTGCATTTTTAAATATATTTAAATGTTTCGGAGGCACTGTTAGTAAACCACATGGAATGGAGTAAACTGGTAGAGAAGACTAAGAATGTGTTCCTGACTATTTCAGGAGCAGGAGGGTCTAGAGGAGACCAGGAGGGAATGGGATCTAGAGCTCAAGGGGCTGTTAGAAGAGCTTTTAAGAGAAGGGTGTGTGACCTCTTCCTTTGATGCGTGGTGATAATGTAAAGAGGGCCAGGCAGATGGGGCTGCATTGCACAACCCAGGGGCTCTGTTCACATTGTCTGATATGCATGGAGGCCGAGCCAAGGCTGAGTGGAAGGTAGAGGTGGTCACAGCAGGTGACCTCTGAGGTTAGACACCACCTCATAATCATGGCTGTATCCCAGTGCCTGGCCCATCTTAGATGTTCTTTAAATGCTTATGCTCTCAGCTTTCGGAAAGCACTAGAAAATTTGGGAACATCCTGGATACTGGAGGAGATAGGTAATTTAGGGTGATCAGTTAAATCTGATCTTGTTGTCTGAGCGCAGTGGTTCTTAAACTTCAGTGTGTAGCAGAATTGGGGGGAGGGGCTTGTTAATACTCCCATCCAGTAGGTTTAGATGGGGCTCAAGAATTTGCATTTGTAATAAACTACCCAGTGATGCTGCTGGGACCACACTTTCACTACTGCTTATGGAGGAAAGGGAGCCTCAGAGAGGATTCCTAAAGAGATAGGACAACCGGGAAAAAGACCAAAGCTTGAGAGCGGTCGCCAGCCCAAGTTGTGGAGTTTTTCTGCAGCTCAGCTCAACAGCCTCACCAAAGGTAGATGAGTAGATTAAGATGATAGGATTTTTCAGACGGCCCAGAGAAAGAAAATTGGAGGGTTCTGACAAAAGACTAGTGGACAGTGATTTATCTTGGGGCTTACACTGATAGGGAAGGAAGTGCAGCGTCGTGGAGATTTGGAGAGTCAAAGTTTCGTAACTTTATTATTTGCAATCCAGTCTGGTGTTCCTGTTTCTTTAAAAACAGTGCTGGTCATAGCGCAGTGTATTGATTTCATGACCTGGTGGGTTACAACCCCTGGTTTGAAAATATTCCAGAGATGGGCTGGGTAGGAGTCCCCAGTGAGGGCACTGGGAGGATGTGGGAGGTGCTGTCAGCCAGCGTTTCATGGTGTGCTCATGGTGAGGTGGGTCACTGAAGTGGCGTGGAGATGATTATTGGTGGCAAGATCAGTGAGCTTTGAGGCTTGTGTACACGGACATTGAAGTCCCATGAGGTGATGTGAAGAGTTTGAGGTGAAAGTGAAAGCAGTGCTGGGAGTGGCTTGTATCCCCGATGCATGACGCTGGTCCTGACGGCCCTCGTGCTGAGGAACTTGAGACACCGGTTGATAGACTGAAGCCTGCTCCTCACCCCCTGTCGCAGCGAGCACATCACGCCTCGCCTGTCCCAGAGAGGGCTGCTGCGAGCGGGTGCGGCCCTGCTACACGGAGGTATCTTTTCAGAAGAATAAGCATGAAAACTAGTTCAAGATTAATTTGAAAACTATTAAAATATTTTGTGTAAACAGTACCTGTTTTTCAGTAATCACAAAGTGTGAGAGATTCGGTCAACAGTTTTGAAAGGATATATTCTATAGTGAAAATACCGGGTGGAAAACTTACTGTGTCGTATTATCATTGCAAGAAAATATGTCAATGCTATTTTACCTGGTAAAAGTTTAGAAGAAACTTCTAAAAAATAGTTTGTATGATTTTTAAAGTTAAGGTGGTTTTTAGTTTGGAGGAAGAGTTTTTGGAAGTTGATTGTGGGATATTGGGATATGTTCTTTTCAAACCTTTTATAGTACTATGTTATGTCATAAAATGATTGGGTTGTGTCTCTTTGTAAGTTGATAAACACACATCTGGTTATGTGCTGCTTTTCAGTTCCGTTCAGATCACTCCTGTGTTGTTTTCATATAACATTTCTCCAAAGAGTTGATCTGGAGCTGGAGGGTCTGCTCAAGTTGGACAAGGTTATGAGCCTTCTGAGATCATGATTGTTGGTGAGATATCCTCAGAAAATAGTGTTTGAGAATCTGAATTTGATTGGAACAGAGGACAAGGTGGTAAATGCATGATTCATAATGAGGGAATCGTTTCAAAGGTGGTAAGTAAACAGTTGACTGTAGATAAACAGTCCTTTTTGTAGCTGCAAGCAACTTGCATGCAGAACTTGACCCAAAGAGCCCACTTGCTGCTTTTAGAGGACCAGGACGTCCTTTAAAGCCAGAAATGACTAGAACCAGAACTGAGGACATTATGAGCAGTGGGATTTATTTACCAAGATTAATTATCGTTTAGTGCTGACTAGTAAAGATTTCAACACTAGTTGTCTAATAATTCTACTTTTTAGTGGAAACAACAGAAAACCTCTGTGTCATGTCAGCAGTTGTAGCCTTCCTGTCCCTTCTTAAGAATTAATTTAATTCTTAAAAATTAATTTAAATAATTAATGATCTTCCCTTAGAGGAGAGACCCAAAGGACACCTAGCTTTTCTTCAGTCCCACTTCTGCTAATGAATAATCCCTTTCTCCCGGGACCAGTGTGATTGAGAAATCCAGCTTGCTCCCTAAGGACTGGGGTTTTAAATTCCTGTGTCCCAGTTCACCGGTGAAGACAATAGTTTGCTGTCAACCTGCACTGTGATTTGCGTTGAACTATATTGTCTGCTTTTGCCAGAATGATTACTTGTGTTTTCAAATTAAATGTTACTTTAACCCGTCAAATAATTCATGCCCTTTATGATACGAATGAGGAACTCTTCTTCAGATATGTGCCAATAATTGTATTTTTAAAATGTGGTCCACTTGTTATCCATAACTCCGTTTTTGTACTTTATCTCATGCTGTCTTGTGAACGTGTCTGATGTTCTTTTCAGTTTGGTGCGGCTTCCTGAATGTCGTGTGGTCACTGCTGAGTCTTCTCTGCCTTCCCTCCTGCAGGGAACGCTGCTGAGACTTACCTGGGGCCAGTGCAGACCCCTGTCTGATCCCGTGTTTCTGCCACTTTCCTCCCTCTTGGGGGAGCTTATCACGTATATCATATTTAACCCTCTTCTTTCCTTTTTTCTTTCTAACTCCTTCCTTTTGCTTTGTAACTTTATAAAAAATTATCTTCTGCTTTCTTCCTTCCCTTCCTTCCATTTGCAAGCCAAAAAAATCCCCCCTTATCCTACATAAGGGTATCAAAAGCCCACCAGTGTACCTGAAAGTACTCTTCAGAAGCCCTAAAGAAGTTTCTTTTCTTTCTTCCCAGTTAAACTTCTTTTGGGTCAAGCAATAGCATTCAATGTAAATAAGAGTTTTACTATTCATTTAAGTTTCTCAGTTTTGCTAACTTATAAAAGAGAAGTTTTTTTCTTGCTATTTTCATGACATACAATAGTTTTGCTATGTTTTGAGCTAAATGCTTCTTTATGAGCTAGCCTATACAATGTGGTTTCTTTTGAACACAGTCCGTTTGAAATACGTGGAGTTCCTGGCCTGCCGCTGCACCCCTGTATCACAGGCAGGCCTGTGATTAGGTACCACTGAATGCTAGATCATTGTTTCCTAATGCCTGTTGAACTTGGATTGTGTTTCCTACTCACGTGTATGAAAGTGAGAGCTTCGGTAGTGTCTGGATGGATGAGAGTGTTCTTTGGAGGGCTGAACTTTAATTTCTTTCGTTTGTTCAGAAACCCAAGTGCTACAGTATGTCAGACACTGTACTGGTCTTGGTAGACTAGTTAATGAATGAAGGTAATTTCAGATAACTTCAAGGACTAAAAGGAAATAAAACAGGCTGGCTGTGATAGAGTGACTGTTAGGGAGCAGGCGCCACCTTCGATGGGGAGGTCTTAGCGAAGACTTCTCTGAAGAAGGGACATTTGAGCTCAGACCAGAATAATGACAAAAGTGAGTCATGCATTCAGAGGTCTAGGGGGATGGCTAGAACAAAGGCACTAAGCCTGCCAGGAACTTGGCAGGTCCTTAGGGATGTGACTGGAGCCCTGGGTGTGGTAGCAGATGGGGTTAGGGAGATGGGCAGAGCACGGCCTGAGCAGGGCAGGCCTGGGATTCAGGGCCATGGTTACGAGTTGGGAATCTGTTCTAATTGCAATGAGGATTGTAAACAGGGAAGTAATATTTAATTTTTAAAAGCTCTTGTAGGCTGCTTTATAGAGAGTGATTTCAGTTTTTAATAATTCTAGAGACACTAAACTGTGTGTTGTGTTGAGTAAATAGGCCTGCTAACCTGGAGGTTTTCTAGTTGTCTCTCAGCAGCACCCTCTTTTAAGCCTGTTTGTTATTTTCTAAGTATATGGGGCCTGCCTCTGGTGCAACATTGTGTCGCCTCTGAACTGTGCCTCTTCATGGTTTGGAGGAAGGCAAGCACAGCTGAGACCCCAGGAGCAGAGACTTGTGCCTCCAAACCTCTCTCCTGGGCTCCCCCTGCAGCTCTCTGAGATGGAAGCTCAGCGAGACGCGGCAAGCATATGGAGCATGTGTTTCATAATACTCTGAGCACGTGCGAGAGAAGGAAGGGTTTGGGGAGCAATTAGGGAGGCACCACTTCCTGTTTCCTGGTGATAAAATAATCTGGACTGTATCTTGCACTGTCTTCACAGGCTACCCTGTTCAAAATCCTCTAGTAGAAATTGTAGGTAACAAAGAAGGGTGAGAACTTAGGGCTCTAGTTCTTGATTTGTTAACATACAAGTCCAATTATTACTGGTGATTTTGTGAAATCCACACATTTCTTAATTGTCTTCTGTGCACCAGACAGTGCTAGGCCTTTGATGCTGAATGATTGAGACAGGATTTCTACCTTCAAGGGGTTTTTGAAAGAAAGGTTTTTGTTACATATTTTCAGATTACCCTTTTTAAAAGCTGTACTTGGTGACACTTCTAACAGCTATATGTGAAAGAGCCCAAAGAAACTAATCATGTTTTATTAATTTCCATATTAACGTTATTAGCCAGATTTCAAGGACACCAGAGGAAATTAGGTTAGCTTAGATCTTACTTAAGAGTTTGTTTACCTCATGGAATATGTGATGTGCTTGTCGGTTAGGAATATTTGTTAATGTCACAAGTGTTTAATCGTAATAGTTTGATTGCTTAAATTCCTCTCATATAAAGCAAATTAATGAAATTTATTTCCTTTTTTTGAAATTACCCAAATGCTAGTTAAAGGAATGTTTTCTGGTCCCAGTACCTTCAGTTTCTTCATCTGTTTGAGTGGGTTTTTTTGGTAAAATGGCAGAATTAAAATCTTTTACCTTAATACGCCAATACATACTGAGCTCTTGCTCTCTTTTATAGGGAAATCCTCGTTGACGATTCAGTTTGTTGAAGGCCAATTTGTTGACTCCTACGATCCAACCATAGAAAACAGTAAGTATTGTTTTCAAGGCTTTATAAACTGAGAAGCCTGCCTCTGCATACAAACAGCCATTGTGTATTCCTGGAGCTGTGATTGCAGGAAGTATTCGGTGAACCTATAGGTCTGCAACCAGGGTCCAAGAAAAGCTTCCAAAGTGCTTTACCCACTGTATACTGAGTGATTTTTTATTCAGTGTCTGGATCCCGCCATCTAGAAGCTGTTATTCAGTTCCATAGGAATCAGTCCTACGAGGGAACCTCATATTCCAGACTCTGCTTTAGGAAAACAGAACAGAGAATACAGTCTTTTTTCTTCCTTCCTCTCAACAGTAGCCCTTTTTAGAGATTCCAAGCTTGAAAAGAAGAAGGATGAGAACACTTCACATCCTTTGTACCTTACTCTTGTAGAAGCACCAGCCCCCCCCAACCCCTTCCAGTCCTAAAGACTTGAAAGAAGGCTGTGGGAAATGAGCTATTCTGGGATTGGAGAGAGCAGGTGCAGCATTAAAACAAAGTTGGCTCCAAAGCCTGTTGGCATTTCAGGCTGTGTGCAGAAAGAAGCACCGAAGAGCAAACCAGCCACAACCTTAACCTTGTCCAATTTTGATCCACAGTTTTGTCATCTTCCTGAAGGTTCCCAGGACCATAAGACAAGTCTTGATTCTAGGGATCACAGAAGAGAATCTGAAACACTTCCATCCAGGGAACGTGGTTTGTTGGAAGCTGGTCATGTTTCATACCATCTTAGAACCCTAGGTAGCCCTGGAACCAGTCTCACATTCTTGACACCAGGACTTGCCTAGGATTTGTCACCAGGAACATACAGATTTAAACATGGCACTCATCAAAACCTGATTGGCATATTAGATATAAAGCTGACTTAACAGCCCAGTTAACAACTAGATTGATAAACTTCATCTGCCCAAAGTTTGCAAGAGAATCTTAAAGAGAGACTTGTAACAGGGGGGTTAACAGACTACTGCCCACAGGCAAAAAGACCCACTTCCTTTCTTACAGCCCACAAGCTAAGGATGGTTTTCTTTTTTTTAAGGAAGATTAGCCCTGAGCTAACATCTGCTGCCAATTCTCCTCTTTTTGCTGAGGAAGACTGGCCCTGAGCTAACATCCGTGCCCGTCTTCCTCTGCTTTATACGTGAGACGCCTGCCACAGCATGGCTTGACAGACGGTTGCATAGGTCCGCACCCAAGATCCAAACCGGCAAACCCCAGGCCACCGAAGTGGAACATGTGAACTTAACTGCTGCACCACTGGGCTGGCCCCCTAACAATGATTTTTAATTAATATTTGGAAAAAGTAAAAAGAAGATGACATGTGAAAGTTATATGAAATTCACATTTCAACATCCATAAATAAAGTTTAATCAGAACAAAAGCCATGCTCATTCATTTACATATTGTCTATGGCAGCTTTTTCTCTGCACTAGCAGAGTTATGGAATAGTTGCAACAGAGACCATAAGGCCCACACAGCCTAAAATATTTACTGTCTGGCCCTTTACAGGAAAAGTTTGTCTACCTCTGGCTTAAAATATTCATCTGTCCTTTGTGTCCCACTATGCTGGTGGCAGGGAAGGAAACTGGTTGGTTGCTAAACCAACTCTCGGAGAACCCATGTTTGAAATTAACCTCTGCTGGTATCGGGAAGGAAGAGTCCTGACGACATCCTGAGTTGACTTGTGAAGCTGTCACTTACAGAATAGTATGCCCATGTGAGGAGCAGATTAATTTGAATGCTAGGTGAACAAGTTTGGTTGTCTCACCAGTGGAATAAGAACATAAGGAAAGTGTGATCTTGGCCTTAATATTTGGTATACATAGCAATTTCGGATTTTGTATCCTAAGAGATAAGGCTTGTTTGGGAATTTTATTAATGATAGAAGATAGTTTTCATTGTAAACCCTGCTCATAAAAGCAGTTTTTGTAAGTGTGTATCTTTGTGCCATTTAAAATTGAGTCATTGGGGCCAGCCCTATGGCCAAGTGGTTAAGTTTGCATGCTCCACATCGGCGGCCCAGGGTTTCCCTGGTTCGGATCCTGGGCACAGACATGGCACCGCTCGTCAGGCCACGTTGAGGCAGCGTCCCACATGCCACAACTAGAAGGACCCACAATTAAAATATATACAGCTATGTGCTGGGGGGATTTGGGGAGAAAAAGCAGGGGAAAAAAAAAAGATTGGCAACAGTTGTTAGCTCAGGTGCCAATCTTTAAAAAAAAAAAAAAAATTGAGGGGCTGGCCCCGTGGCCGAGTGGTTAAGTTCGCGCGCTCCGCTGCAGGCGGCCCAGTGTTTCATTGGTTCGAATCCTGGGCGCGGACATGGCACTGCTCATCAAACCACGCTGAGGCAGCGTCCCACATGCCACAACTAGAAGGACCCACAACGAAGAATATACAACTATGTACCGGGGGGCTTTGGGGAAAAAAAGGAAAAAATAAAATCTTTAAAAAAAAAAAAAAAAAAAAATTGAGTTGTAAGGAAAGCCATAGTGTTGTATATAAATACGTTTTCTCTATATATGAATATTGGATCAGGTGAAAGCCCAACTTTCTTAACTTGATGTTATCTGAGAAACAGAATGCTATGACCCTACCTTAAAGGCTGTCAGCATCATCTTTAATCGTGCTTTTAATATTTTTCTATCTAATAGTGTTTAATAATAAAGATTTCTTTTTCATCTCAAAAATAATTTCAAAGTATTAAAGTCTCTAGGCAATAGCGGAAATGAATGTCAGATTATGTGAATCCTTTCATGAGGAGTATTCAGACACCAATTCTTTTTACCATGCTCTGACGGTCTACCACAAGGCCGAAACCCTTGCTCTACCCTTTCCCGCTTTTTAGTAGGAAAACATTGTTGAGTGATAGCAGGGAATTAGAGAGAAATGGAACCGATCATGAACTTGTGGCTAGCAACATAAATGATGGATGATTTGATGGCTTTGAAAAACACAGTACTCTGTAAATCAGGAAATAACCCAGTAGTTCTTTTTTAAGATTTTATTTTTTCCTTTTTCTCCCCAAAGCCCCCCGGTACATAGTTGTATATTCTTAGTTGTGGGTCCTTCTAGTTGTAGCATGTGGGATGCCGCCTCAGCGTGGTCTGATGAGCAGTGCCGTGTCCACGCCCAGGATTCGAACCGAGGAAACACTGGGCCGCCTTCAGCGGAGTGCGCGAACTTAACCACTCAGCCACGGGGGCCAGCCCCAGGAAATAACCCAGTAGTTCTTTTACACATTATAATATAGAACAGGTTGTTTATATGTAGCAGACATTCACTGGTGACACATCTCTGTGAAGTATCACTGCAAAAGCAAAAATTCTGCGACTGTGTCATGTTTTAAAATAGGGCTATATTGGGGCCGGCCCAGTGGCGCCGCTGTTAAGTGTGCATGTTCCGCTTTGGCGGCCTGAGGTTTGCCGGTTCGGATCCCAGGTGCAGACGTGGCACCCCTTGGCAAGCCATGCTGTGGTAGGCATCCCACATATAAAGTAGAGGAAGATGGGCACAGATGTTAGCTCAGGGCCAGTCTTCCTCAGCAAAAAGAGGAGAATTGGCAGCAGATGTTAGCTCAGGGCTAATCTTCCCCCCCAAAAATAAAATGAAATAAAAAATATGAAAAATAGGGTTATGGAAGAATAAAACTATGTATTTTCTAGTTTGGGGAAATTTTTAGACCAAAAGTACTGCTTGTACGGATGTGCTTTCTTATCTGCTGTAGTGTTGATCTAGCTACTCAATACAAACTTGATCTGATGAAGTTTAACCAGTGGTAGTTTATAATTGAAAAGAAGAATAGCGGCAGTTTACACCTTCTGCCATCTCAGTACTGTGGACAAATTAATAAAGCTCCTCGCAGAAAACTGGGACACTCTGATAGGAATTTTGCGGCATTATCCAGCGTGGCCTGGTGGGTGGACTTCTCCGTAGGGTATGGATTAGATGTTCTCAGTAACAGTTTAGTAACACAAATCTGACTTTGTGAATGCCAGATTTTGGAAATCTGTATTACTTTGCTTGTTAGTAGGTTGCACTAGTAACTAGTAGTCTGCTCAGAGTAATTTCAGGATTTTAGGTTGGAAATTAGATTGATTTCTCCAGTGATTGTGAAAGAGAAGAAGAGGCTTCAAGGAAAGCGGTAGGAGAAGGCCAGGGTTCCGTTTCTACGTGAGCTTGTGAGCGCAGGGGAGCCACATTTGTTCCTTGTCTCTGGGACTCACAGACATAGCTCTTATTACACTTCTTTTTTCTAGTAACAAGAAGAGGCACTTTTCCCATGACAGATGGAAGGTCTTCAGTTTCATATTACTGCTGTGTGTAGGAGGAGTTAGATCCATTTTATGTGCAAGGATATACGAAAATGTGTATTCCTATTTTCTTTCTTTTATATCTTATGTACAATTACATCTCCTGCCTTTTTACTCTAACCTCACTGGCCAGCACCTCGCCGGTCTCCTTGCCTTCATCGTCTTCATTTTCTGACCTGGCAGTGTAGGTGCCCTGGGCTTCGACCGCAGGCTCAGGCTTTCTCTGCACTTGCTCTCTAGTGGTGTTCTCTCTTCAGGAATTTGCTTGTCTCCTGGTACCCCAGCCCCTGCTTCTCCCCTGAACTCTGGGCTTTTTTATTCAGCTGACTTTATTTCTCTTTTAGTATTTAATAGGCTCCCGGACGGCATACATCTAAACCCAGCTCTCAGTTCCCTTCCTCTCCGTCCCCAGTGCTCCTTTCCTGTGGTGGTAAATGGCAACTCATGCATCTGGTTGCGCAAGTCAGAAATGATGGAGTCGTCCAGTTCTCCGTTCTTCACACCCTACTTCCAGTCAATCAGAAAATCTTTTTGGGTCTACCTTTGAAATACATCCAGAATTCCACCGTGTCTCACACCTCCATCTCTGCCCCTCTAGTCCAGGTCACCGTCATCTTCTTCAGGTCGTGATAGTCCAAATAGCCACAATATCGTGGGCTCCCACGAATGTCCCTTATCCGTTTTGGCCCATTTCTATTATTTATGGCCTAGCCAGAGTGATCTTTTTAGAATATGAATCAGATCAGGTTACTCCCCTGGTCAAAACCCTTTGTTTCCCATCACATTCAGAATAAAAATCTGAGTAACTTACCATGTCCTGTAAGACGTGTCTCCTCCCCAACCTGATTACCTACCCCCGTTCTCTCTCAGCCGCAGCTGCATTGACTTTCTTGCTTTTTCTCACTGAGCTTTTTCACTTAATGTTTACCCTCTGCCTCTATGCTTCTCCCAGAGAAGATACCTGACAGTGTGTGTGTGTCTGTCTGAATGCGTCTTCTTTCCGTTACCGGGCTGTAAGTTCACTGACGTCAGGGACTGCAGCAGTATCTTGAGCACCTGGAACAGTGCTAGGTGGTGATATTAGGCTCTCAAGAAATAGTTCTTGGATAAATGAATGACATTTTATCTCAATAATCTTTTCGTAATAATTACATTATACTTCATAACCACAATTACTTAGTTCTAATTGAACCTTACTGGCATTATTGCTCACCAATGTTTCTTACATAATTTTCATCAAATCTAAAATGCACTTTTTGATCTTTCCTAAGGTGTCAGTGGCAGGTTTTCCCACAGGAACGTCCTGACTGCCCCCTGGCTGACGGTGATCAAAAAGCACAGTTGGTGCAAGATGCATCCCAAGTTCAGAGAGGTTACAATGTGAAAAAAAATACGATAGAATTTTTTCTTAGAATTGATAAAATAGGTTTTATTGGGTACTTGCTATCTTGAAATATTCTGATTCAGTTTTCATCTGGTTTAACTTTTCCTTAAAGTGATAATTTCCAGAAAGAGCACAAGAATGATAGAAAGTGTGGCAGATGGCCTGAGTGGTCTGGTCTAATTTGTATTCGCCTGACTCCAGCACCCCTGCTGGCATTAGGAGAGTGTGGTGCTGGTATGATTCTCTTTGATGACTGCTTCTCTTTCACCCGTCCTTTCTCTCCCTGTGGGGCTCAACATTCAGATAAGATCCCCTCTCTGTCCTCCTTGTCACTTAGAGTTTTCCCTCATCATTTCCTCTGTCTGTTTTTGCCTTCTCTTTGGGCAGTGGGACCAAGTGGGCACAAGTGGGTCTTCTCTCCACTGTGCAAGGGATGGGTTCTGCTGCCTGGCTGTCATCAAGTCGAATGGCTGGCCAGGTCTGAGGACTCATCGTGAATCGAGATGGCTGGGACCGAGTATGCAGAAGAAATCTGTTCTGTGTAGTTGTCAGGGTTCCAGGTGGTTACTTTTTAATATTCCATTACTATTAGTAGTTCTTTCCTCTTTTGTCTATGTCTGTTTGAAGTCTTTTTCTTTAGAATTCTGAATTGACTTTTCCGGAAGTTATTTGAGTCTGGTTTTTTTTTTTCTTTTTTTCACAAATTTCTTGGATCCTTAAGCTAAGTGGGAATGATGGCTTCACACAGAACATCTGTTCCATTGCTGTTTTATCCATCAATAAAATTGTTAATTTTTTTACATACTGAAAGTTCTTAGCACTTGAATTAATACTAGCTTTTTGTGCTCTGAAACTAGAATTCCTATAAATTAATGAAAATTTTTGTGCATTTTGGTTCCTTCTAGACCTCAAGCTTTCTGTATTATATTTCACTTTGCACAAGAGAAAGAACTATCAGCAGATGAAACATTCAGATTACTTTTATAGGATATGAATTGGTGCCTAATTTCACTTTCTTTGAAAAAGATTCAGGGTTTACCCAACCTTGATTTTAGTCAGCCAGCCAGTGTTTCTTAGTTAAATTGTGGAAGTAGGGAAGAATCTGTAAACTAGAGATTTCTTCTTTTTTGTTTGGTGGGACCTTTTTATGAGATTATTAGGGACTCTGCTTAACTGGTTGTCATTGTTCAAGCTTTAAGTGATCTAAGGTTAATTTTTTTAGCTAACTGGTATTTAATTCCCTTTTTCTCTGTAGCTTTCACAAAATTGATCACAGTGAATGGACAAGAATATCATCTTCAACTTGTAGACACAGCTGGGCAAGTAAGTATCTCCTGTATCAGAATCTCGTACAGCGTCTCTGACAGTCCTGGCCCTGGCATTGATGCTTACACACAACAGCAACGCCAGGAAAACCCCTTGTGATTTGTGTAGGATGGAATATTAATAGGCTGTTTGCTTTGTCCTTGTAAGACTTTCATGGCAGTTTTTCAAATAATTAACTTGTTTTCTGCTGTAGAGTTGTTTTAAATATATTCATAATGTTGTGTTGGGGCCAGCCCCATGGCCAAGTGGTTAAGTTCACGTGCTCGGCTTCGGTGACCCAGGGTTTCACCGGTTCAAATCCTGGGTGCAAACATGGCACCACTCATCAGGCCATGCTGAGGGGGCATCCCACATGCCACAACTAGAAGCACCTACAACTAAAATACACAACTGTGTACCGCCGGGCTTTGGGGAGAAAAAGGAAAAAGTAAAAATCTTTAAAAAAAAAATTGTGAAAGTTTATGTTTATGACAGGGATAGTGGTTTCCTGTTTTCTAAACTTAATTCTGTACAGGGAATCATATTAATGCTCTTCCTCTATTTGTAATATGTATTCTCCTACATTAAGAGCAAAAGTAAATCTTTTCTAGGGAAAAGGCAGGAGAAAGATTTAGGGCAGAAATGACCTTGTTTATACATGTTTATATGATTGCTAGAGTAAGAAGTGTCAATTTGATTTGCTAGACAGTCAGTAATTGCCAGAGCTTAAGTAACCCCCAAAAAAGATATTCACAGGTTAATGTAGCAGTGATGTGGGTAATGGGTCTCTAGGGGAATTGACTGGAATCAAAGGATGAAAGAAATTGAGAGAACTTGAAGGGAACAAAGAAAATCCTTTGACAGCTTAACTTCCCTGTCACCATGGCAGCCAGCCCAGCTTTTACTAGGAACCATTCTGTTAGGCTGCATCTATTGCAGTTCACTGGAGGATGGGGAGTGCAAAGAAGCTGGAACGTCTAACTCCTCACCTTGCGTCTTATGCTCAACAAAGGATCAGACTAAGAGGAGGGCGAATGTAGTATAATCTAGTCTGCCACGTTAAATGGAGGCTTTTTTCCTGGAACCTGGGGAGATTGGGATAGACCGGAATGATGTGGCCTGTCTCATGGGTTTGGAATGAGCTCCCTCTGCTTTATGTTTTGAAGTGAGCGTGGAGGGAAAGTGTAACCCTATAGTGAAGCAAGAATGTAGCTGTGTTAAGTTGTTTCAGCACTGGAGAAACCCTGGAGTTTCTATTCTGGAAGCTTCAAATAAAATAAATCAAATGTGTATGTCACAAAGATGGAACATAACTCTCACTGACCATATACACTCCCACCTGGTGGTGGATATAATAAGCCTTCATCATCAGGCCTCATGATGGTTTTCTTAGAGCAGAGTCCTCCTAGGCTTTTACTCTACAGGGAACCTGTCCATGGTGTAATGGGAGTTTGCAGCTTATTGGAACAAGGAGAGCAGTAGAAGTCTCCGTGAGAGAGTGATGGCATAGAGGACCTAGCTTCTCTGAGAAATTAGTGTAGAGGAGCCTCTGGGATGGGACCTTGCGTTGCATTCTTAGGGTTTGTATTCTTCTTTTATAGTTATGGCGACTATGTAATTTATTACCTAAAATAAGACATTTTTAAGAGTGGAGGGGGCACTCAGTATATTGATTCACTGAGACAGCAGGTATAAACTGAGAGTGTTCTAGGCAGAGAAATATGACCACACACCATTTATGGTGGGACTGTGACGTTATCAATATTTCAGTTTGCCCTTATATCTCTGTTTTGAATTTTCATGAAGCTCATGGAAAGTGCGGGTAAGGATGTAAATTGGTAAATCACTTCCATGTAATGTTACTCTAGAAATACATTTAAAGTGGACCAGAAGGAGAACCAAGATGTCATAGTTGGAGTATGGCCTCTGCAGTCCTGCTGCCTGTGTTTGAATCCTGGCTCTTCTTACTAACCAAGTGACCTTGAGAAAGTCATGAACCATTCTGTGCCTCAGATCTTCATCTGTAAACTGGCGATAATTGTGGTACCTACCTTCACAGGATTGTTGTATGCTTTAGAGTCGATTTATGAGCTTACAGAAGATTTGATCCTTATTTGTAGCTCTTTGATGCTGCTGAGGCTAGAGCGGTGCCTAGAGGCCACACTCACTCGATGCTGACAGTGTGAGTGGGTGTCGTGCAGGTGTCTTAATACTTGGAGGAGAGCTGTCCTTGAAAACGTTTCTCTGGAGAGAAAATTTCTTTATATTGACTCTCCTTATCAAAATAAAAGATATATTCCTCTGAGGTTATGTTTTACTCTAAAACATAAAGGCACACTTGGGCATCTCACGTCTTTAAATGTTTTAATGATAGAGTGATACAAAGAATGACCCCAAAAGGATCAGAGATCTCAGGGAGTGAGCTTACGGTGTGAGGGATGGCAGGAGCAAGGTCAGTTACCAGCTCTGCTTGCCTTGCTCCTTTGGGTTCTGTTACTGCCAAATAAGAATATTTAGAGAATTTTTGCACAAAGTATATCCAAATTTAGCTACTTTGAATAAGTTGTTTTCATTGCAGCTAATAGTTGTTAAAAGCTACATCCAGAGCTGAGAGATCATAAAATAAAAAGTTATGCTAGTATTTGCCATCCATGATGGTGTGACACAGGCCTTTCCTCCTGCTGTGGTTCTACCCTCACTCTGTAGAAACTGGATGAGACGGCACGTAGCATTTACTGCTCCAAGAGCGGTTTTTAAATTGAATTCATGTGGGCTGGGTGTGGGGTTAAGACTGCTAGTACTAGGGGAAGGTGATTAAAGGACAGATTCTTTGAAAGCTGTATATAGTAAATTTGTTCACTAACTTACACATTTTGGGAGTAAAATTGCACATAAGAACTTGCTGTATAGCAATATATGATAGCAAGTACTGTTTGCTTAGGAGCTTATATTATAGCTGATTTAAGTGCCCAGCTAGAGATGATGGTGAGCATAGTTAAATACAAGTTGATTATTTTTAGTTTGAATGAAATATTATATTTGGGCCTAATTTAAGTAGAGTCAGTGATGGTCAATTTTATAATGTCAAATTTCCCTTTAAAAAAAAACAAGTATTACTTAAGCTTATTTCTAGAAAACAGTACTAAGTGCACTTGTTACAGAAGTAAACTAGCACAAAAGGTAAGTAGTGAACTGTAAGTCTTCTCCACGCTGGCTGCCCCAGGTCCCCCCGACAGCAGCCCTTGTTGCCGAGCTCTAGGATGCGGTTCCAAGATACTTTCTACATGAACATGCAGTGTAGTTTTATTCTTTTCTTTTTAACACAAAAAGTAATGTATCTCTATATTTCCATCTTGGAGATTATTCCACATCAGTACCTGCAGCCTCTTTTTTCTCCCTATGGCTGCATACCATCCCATTGTTTGGATATATCATAATTTAACCATCGATCAACAATTAGGGGGTTTCCAGTCTTGCTACCACCAACAGCGCTGCATCAGTATCTTAGTCATTTTAGACAGATGGCATGTATGTAAGAAAATCTGCATGGTGGATGCTGGAGCCAGGGTCACAGTTCACACTCTCACCAGCTGGGAATGGGAGTGCCTGTTTCCCTACACACTCGCCAACATAATGTGTAACCAGCTTTTTTGTGTGTTTGAAAACCTTTTTTCTTTTGAAGTCACAATGGTTTATAACATAGGAAGTTCAGGTGTGCATCATTATATTTCAGCTGCTGTTTAGACTACATTGTGTTCATCACCAACAGTCTAACTGCCATCCGTCCACATTTCTTGGTATTTGCCAATCTGCTGGGTGAAAAATAGTCCCAGTATCATTTTAATAAGTGTATTTCTTCTTATGAAGGAGTTTGATCATATTTTCCTATGTTTGAGGACATTCATAATTCTTTTTCTGTGATTTATCCTGTCTATTCATGTACTTTTCCCTTTTTCTATTGAGTTGTTGGTCTTTGCTTATTGATTTGAGAGATCTTTTAATATGTGAAGAAAATTAGTATTTTGTATATGATCTGAGCTGCAAGGTATTGTTTGCTTTCAATTTGTCATTGGTTTATCGTTTTTGAAAGGTTTTCAGCCGTAAAGAACTTTTTCGTTTGGTTGAATTTACTTAATCTCTTTTTAACTGATACTATTTTTAAAAAATTCTCCCATCTACTATGCACATAGTTTCAATTTTCATCTTTAAATCTTTGATTCCTCTGGAATACATTTTTGCTGAGGTGTGAGTTAGAGATCCAACTTAGCCCCAGATGGCTCTGCATTTGTTCCCTATACATTTTGTTGAGGGTTACTTTTTATACTTACTGATTTGAAGTGTCAGTATTATCATGTACCTAATTCCCATATTTATTTGGGTCTTTATAGATTTTCTGGTTTGCTCCATTCATGAGCCGGTGCTGTACTATTTTGATTGCCATAGCTTTATGGGTTCCACCCAGTTGCCTCTGAAATTGCTATTCTTTCTCAGAAAGTATACTTCTTATCAGGATCATGTTACAATTATATATTAATTTAGGATCGATCAATGGATAGCCTTATGATTCTGCATATTCTTGCTGAAGACCGTGGCACACTCTTCCATGTATTTAAGTCTTTTATTTCTTGGGAGTATTTTAAGGTTTTCTTCAGATGGATCGTGCACTTTTATTTTCTTAAGTTTATTTATAGGAATTTTGTCGTTTTTGGTTGCTGTTATAGTGGGCGGTCTTTTTCCTTCATTCTGCTTTCTAACTAGGTTTTTTGCACCATGCTTCTAGAATATGCTTATTCTGTTCTTTATTTCCACATCTTCCTTTCAGGGAAAAAGTAATTTGAACTTTGGATCTGCTGGTGACTTAAAATCATTTGGATTTTTTTTGGAGGAAGGCTAGCCCTGAGCTAACATCTGCTGCCAGTCTCCTCTTTTTGCTGAGGAAGACTGGCCCTGAGCTAACATCTGTGCCCATCTTGCCCTATTTTGTATGTGGGATGCCTGCCACAGCACAGCTTGACAAGCGGTGCATAGGTCGGCACCAGGGATCCAAAGTGGTGAACCCCGGGCTGCCGAAGCAGAACGTGTGAACATAACTGCTGCACCACCGGGCCGGCCCCAGGAATTTTTTTTTTTAATCTGGGTGAAAAAATCTGTCATTCTGTTAACAATTTGTTTTCATAAATCAACACTAAAATGAATTTGACGTAATGAAAGTTGTACTAATAATGAAAACAGTTTTATTTAGCGTGTGTAGTAAGCTCTGTGATGCAGAAGCGCTGCTTTCTGATTAGTGACTACTGTTTATGATATCAGAGAGTTTACAGTAAAAGTTAATTTTTCTTTGATTTTTTTTTTTTACGGTTTTTTGCCATAGGGTAGTAATTCAGGGCCTTGTGAACATTAGTTGTTACCATACCATGGAATTACAAAGTTAACAGAGACAGTTACTTGATATAATGGTGATTGCCATTATTTTTCTCTAGTGCTTGGGATATGTAGTATATTGACAATTGTATTTCAACTGAGAATGAAATGTTTGTTCCGGACAGTGGCATGTGCTAATGAAAACTACATTGACCTTAGAACCTTTCCTATGCTTTAATAATTCTGTATCTAAAGCAGAGTTTTGTAAAGCTTTATAAAACTGAGTAGTAGCTATACGCTGTTGCATAATGTGTACCTTTGTTTTTAATCCCTAAAGTTGCTCATTAAATAACTCATTTGATCCTCAGAAGTCTGAGTACACTGATCAAGCCTAGTGTTTTGATTCTCTTCTCTCCCCTTCCTCTCTCTCAAGTGCCGGTGGCAGCCTACTGACGACCAGTAGACTGGTGCTCAGGCCGTTGTGACTCACGTGCAGAAAATAGGTCAAGTGATAATATGACATTTCGAATATGAAAATGCAGATTAATGGAATAAACCAGTAGCACTTGTGAATTTCCTGTGAAGTCTTAAGACATTGTGGACTTTGCATCCATAAAAGAAACGTAGTAGTGCTTTCCCCTTGATACAGGATCACAGAGCCGGTCACCTTTCCATTCATTCCATTCTCTTCTCCCAGGAATGTCTCCCAAAAGTCTTAAAATAGCCAGTCATTTTTTAATATTGGCTTTATAGCACATTATCACCCCTCAGCCAGTCTTACATAAATCTTAAGTTTGTAGGCTATGTTTCTAGAATGATATTGTAACCCACTTTTTGTTTACTTTGATTTCTTTGACCAGGTGCTATGTGAAAAACCTTGGGTAAAGAGTGCTTGTTATGATATATGAAGAGTTTACTCAACTGTTATTATTTTTTCTTCCACAGGATGAATATTCCATCTTTCCTCAGACATACTCCATAGATATTAATGGTTATATTCTTGTGTATTCTGTTACATCAATCAAAAGGTGAGCCTCACTCCTGCCACGTGCTCCTTTTAAAGGGTTAGGCTGGAATTGGTGTTAGTAACAGTTAGACTTGGTTATTAGGCTAAATGTTTTTTAGTGGTGGTCTTGTGGAGCAAACAGGTAGTTATGGGGAAAAATTACCCTGATAGATGTTCTCTTACACTCGTGGAATAAAAACTCCGTATTTCTTACTTGAAGCTGCCTAGATAGATAATGATTGAACACGATCTGAGCTTTCTACTAATCGGGATGAGAAATACATAGATTGATTTGCTTTTTGTGTGTTTTCACCATATTAATGTGGAACACGGGCTGACTGCTGGGGCCCTCTAGCTAAGGAATGTTCTACACATGTTTATTCAGAGGTTAGAATTTGTGTTTATGTGGTTTGTCAGCCCAGTGTTAGGCTTTCCTATTTAAATATCTTACCTATTTCGTTTTGAATACTCTCAGTAAGGATTACTGAGTGTCAGATAATGCTCATGTGAAAAAGATTGGTGGGAAAAAATAGAGCAATTCCTTGTGTTCAGTTTATTTTATGTTAAAATGGTGACTCTGTGACATTTTATATTTTTCCCACTATAAACATCTAAAAACATCAACACTAAAATGGATATCTGATTTCATGCTTTTGTTTTGTAGTTTTGAAGTGATTAAAGTTATCCATGGCAAATTGTTGGATATGGTGGGGAAAGTGCAGTAAGTAGCCGTACTTTATCTCGGTAGATAGGTCTGTTGTAATAGTAGCTCCTGGACAGTAAACTCCACACTGACTACTTTACTTCCTTTTTTCTCCTCATATTAATAGAATACCTATTATGTTGGTTGGGAATAAGAAAGACCTACATATGGAAAGGTATGTAGCTTCTAAATAATGACTGATTTATAAAATCAAGGCTAAGATGATTTAGTCACTGAAGTTCCATTTTTAATTACTGTTCTTACAGCAAGAATATTTTTAGCTGTAGCATATCTGTGTTTCTGTGTTCAGGAATGTGGCAGTGATTGTACATAGGAGAAATAAAACTGCAGTATAAATCCCACATATGTTGATAAATGTTTCCTGTAGAAAAGAGTGAGCAAATACTGTAGAAAATTATCTTTAGATTCTTCTACCATTTTGCGTAAAGCAGACTGTAAAAAGACAACAGTAACACTCATTTACTCAACAAATCGTTTTTTTGAGGACTGAGGTTAGGGTTAGAGTGATGAACCAGGTGGGCAAGGCCTATCCCCATGATGTCTAGAGAGGAAGGCACTTGCTGGCTGAATGCCTGCAGCCTGTGCACAACAGAATTGGACTGTGGCCCCTTCAGAATTGCCCCTGTCCTTGGGTGCTTACAACCTAGGTGTAAAATAGTCTATTGTTACAGATACTGGAGTACTAGGAAATACAGTTATATTCTCTGAACTGTAAGAGCTTGCTGGAGCATGGGTAACCCCATAGGCAGTGTGTGTTCTATTCCCCAAGTCGGGCGTAGTTAAGATGCTCCTCTGTGTTGCATAGTGGATGGTAATACTGAGCAGAGCTTGCTTCTGCTTCGTAAGGGAAAAATTGATAAAAGTGGAGCCTGTTTCATAAATCAATTATAGATGTTTTATATAATACAGAGAAAAGTACTTTATTTAGAATTTTATTTTTCCTTTAGGGTGATCAGTTATGAAGAAGGGAAAGCATTAGCGGAATCTTGGAATGCAGCTTTTTTGGAATCTTCTGCTAAAGAAAATCAGGTACTTATTCTTTAAAACTCTTCAGCCTGCCTTCCGTCAGTCATAGGCATGTGTTCCTCTTAATCAGCGTTTCACCTCCTATCACTCCTGGTTAATCTTTATCCTTCCACCATTTCTAATGTTAGTCTTTGCATTGCTTTAGGAAGATTGTATTTATGTTTTAATTCAGTCAGTGTTCTACTTATGATGGGACCTAGAATATTTGTGAGATAAACAGAAGTTAATAGTAAAGGAAATACTACCTTTATGAACATATATTGTTATTTTTGTTTTATATTAAAGACGGATACAGAAATAAGTCCAGACACAGGAAAGAAGCAAGAATGATCTTAAATTACTCTGGCGATAATTTTCTGTCTGCACCTCCCCGCCTTTTTCTGTAAGAGAAACTGAGTTAGATATATGTGTTGTTTTTAACATAAAAACTATTAAGAACGATTTTACAGGCATTTATTACCAATTTCAGTCCTGCAAATATTCCTTTCAAGGCCTGTGCCAGGAAGGATGTCACTTCCACTTCAGAAGGCTTCCGTAGCTCCTCTTTCCTTTTCCTTCCATGGCTTGAGTTTAGACCCGTAGCATCCAAGCTCGTCTCCAGCCTCCGTTTCCTCCCCAGTACACTTCTCTTGGCTGCCATTAACTTTCTAAAGCTACAGCTCGGATGATGTCACCCTCTACTCAGACTGTCAGTGAGTTGCCCATTGTCTGCAGAACAAGGCTCGAAGCCTTTAGCATGATATTGAGTGCAGTGATGACTTGCGCTTTTCTCGTTTCTTCTCTCACTACATCCTGTACTTCACAATCGCGCCAAACTACTGCCACTTCCTTAAACACAGTGGGCACTTTGAAAATGCCTCGCCTTTACTCATGTTCTTCTCTGGCTTAAAATAGCCTTTCTCTAATTAAGTACTTAAATTCATATGGTGTTTTCTAGTTTTTAACGTATTTTCAACATGTTATGTTGTTTGATCCTCAAATCAATCAAAAGATTGATCGGTTTTCATTACTGTGAGGCAACAGCTCAGTGAGGGTGAACGGCTGGCTTGTTCGGGGTGAGGAGAGCTAGCGCACAGTCAGCCTGGTGCTCCTCGTTCCCCGTTCTGCCACTCCTTCCCATTACTAAGACCCCTAGCCCTCAAGGTTCTCTTAAATTTCCCCTTCTCAGTGACCCCCGCTGCTTGATTCACCCAGCCAAAATTAACAATAGTTTCTTTTCTCTCGTCTCCCTTCATTCACTCTAAGATCCAGGACAGCGTGGTTGGCCTTCGTGGCCTCCATGGTGTCCCGCACAGAGTTCTTGTAGCTGGTGGTGCTCAGTCAGCCCAGCCGTCCCTTCAGAGTCAACCCTCTTCGTCTCTGTTCAGACAACGAGGGATATTAAATCTGTATGATTGGTTCCCGAGTTCCAAACAGCAAGGGATTTATCTGAATCTGTTCAGTTCCTGAGTGCAGGTGGTGAGAATTCAGATCGTAAGAATTAAGAGGGGCTGGCCCTGTGGCCGAGTGGTTGAGTTCGCGTGCTCCGCTTTCGCAGCCTGGGGTTTCACCGGTTCAAATCCTGGGCATGGACATGGCGCCACTCATCAAGCCGTGCTGAGGCGGCGTCCCACATGCCACAACTAGAAGGACCCACAACTAAGAACACACAACTATGTACCGGGGGGCTTTGAGGAGAAAAAGGAAAAATAAAATCTTCGGGAAAAAAAAAAAAGAAGAGAGTAAGAGACTTGTGGTTTTAATTGAATGAAATCAAACCCTGATTGGGTATCTAACCTATCCTTAAGATCATCTAGTCGAACGTCTCATTTTAGAGTTGAGGAGTTAAGAGGTAAAATGACTTTTCTAAGATCACTCTATACTTTATATAGTATAGGAAAGAGAATTAAGTTTTAAATTTAACCCACATTGGGTCCTCTCTCCTGTGCCTCAGGCTGTCTAGTGGATGCAAACACGGGCCTTGTGCGTGACCCAAGTGCAGTAGAGATTAAAGTGCTCTTGGGGAGAGACTGTTCTGGATTAAGAGTCTGTGTGTGAACCTTAATTGGAATCTGGTTCTAAAAACCCTCGTGTAAAAGCCATTTTTGATCAGTTGGGGAGATTTTATTATACTCTGGATATATTAGGGAAAGTGTTAATTTTTTTAGGTGCAATGATCGTACTGGGATTATGAAGAGAATATCCTTACTCTTAGGAAATGCAAACCAAAGTATTTAGGGGCCAAGTTTCATAATGTCTGCAGCTTACTTTCTTTTTTTTGAGGAAGATTAGCCCTGAGCTAACTACTGCCAGTCCTCCTCTTTTTGTTGAGGAAGACTGGCCCTGAGCTAACATCCATGCCCATCTTCCTCTACTTTATATGTAGGACGCCTGCCACAGCATGGCCTTCCCAAGAGGTGCCATGTCCGCACCCAGGATCCGAACCAGCAAACCCTGGGCCGCCGAAGTGGAACGTGCGCACTTAACCACTGCGCCACCAGGCTGGCCCCATGCAGCTTACTTTCTCATGGGGTGTGTGGGTGGATGGACAGAGAGAGTGAGCCAGCTGATACAGCAACGAGGTTAACACTTGCTGAATCCAGATAGCGGGGCAGGTTGATTATTGTTCAGTTCTTTCCATTTGTCTGTATGCTTGAAAATTTGCATAATAAAAATTGGAGGTGGAGAAATGCAGTTGAATGGCCCCAAGCTCTCTTTGGGTCTGTTTGCTAGCTTCACTCTGCTTCTCCTGGGTGAAGGTCTGAGGGTCCTAAAGCGCTCATTCTATTTGGCGTTGTAAGTCAGCCTCAGCAGTGTTGCTCACTCTTCGTGGCGGGCGCGGGGGCGTGTTACTGTGCTATGTGTGTCTGGCAGTTACTGTGTTATCCTTGCTGCCACCTCGAAGGCGTGGATGGCTTTGGACCCCACCTCCACTCTCGTTAAGAGGACTTGCTTAGGAAGGCGAGGTTGCCTCAGGTTACTTTCTCTGGTGAGAGTGACCTGTACGGTTTGCTTAAGGTATGTTACTAAACTCCTGGTTGAACTGGCACGCAGGCCTTTTCTCTATCTAGTTTGTGTGATACTTCCCTTAGCTTAAGGTTTTCATATGCTTCTACGTAGGTTTATTCTTTAATCTTTTAGTTTCCCTTAGCAGGTAGTAAAGGGCTTTTTGAATACCCAGATAAAAGATGAATTCCACCGAAGGCTTAAAGTTAAAATGAAAAAATTTCAATTAGTGTAATTCTTTTAGGTTTTGATAAATTTAGCAAATTTGTCTGATATTAGCCAAAAGCCTAAAAGAAGGCAGGAGTCTTGTATGGTAGCCTCAAACATCTTAAGCCAGACAAGCCCAAAGACCAGATGAGCCAACTGATGGTTGTCTCGGTCTGCTCTGGCATCATTATCAGATCGACAGATACCTGGACAGACGTAATATGAATCCTTTACGGCAAAAAGATTCTTGTACCAAACTAGGTAAGTCCAGCGGTGATGAAGATGTCCTTGGAAAGCAGCAGTCCTGATCAGTACCTTAAAGGCATGTCTAGGTACTTCTCAGCTCCCTGTCGCGGCTCTTGTCATACTCCTGCCCATTTGGTCTTTGCGTGTGCTGGAAGTGAGGGGCGTCCTGAGCCTAGGGAGTTTCTCCCTGTCAGGTGGGAAGAAACGAGTAATTCTAGTCCCTTAGAAGAGGCCCTTCTGGAAGAGCTATGAGTGATTCTAATCCACACACATACTACAAGGCTACTACTATGTGTCCGTTTTAGTGGGGGAGAGAGAATTTGTGTATGTAGCGGACACACACACACACACACACACACACACACACACACAGCATCAGTAGTCATGTGATCAGAGACCAATCTGTGTGAGCTGCTCAAATTTTTTATTGAAAAGTTTTCAAGTATAATTTGTTTGTAATTTGTATTACTTACTAAAAATCCACTATTTTAAAGTAAACTGTCCTAAGTAAAGTTTAGTCAATTTTGTTGGTAACAAAGTGCTCAGGAGTAAAAATTGTCAAGTCATTGAAACTGCAGCAATAGGAGGGAGACTCGCTGAAGCCAGTGGCCTTGATTAGCTGGACAAGAGTCTAGGACCTGGGGCTGGTGTTGGCTTGCTTAGGAGCGCTTCGTTCACGCCAGCGGGAGAGAAGGAGCCAGGGTAGAGGGCCCAGAGGCAGGGGACGCTCGGTCTGGTGCGCAGAGGATGTGGCGTTCCCTTGTGAGCACTGCTTCTGCTCTCCCGGTGAACTGTAACCCAGCTGTCAGCTGGTGTGAGAGCAGGGGAGAGGTTTTAGAAATTTGAAGCGAAAGGAGAAGGTGTGAAATTTCATCTGGAGGAGTCTCTGGACCAGGGACATGGAGTTGGGCTGCTGGCGGCACCGAGGCTCCCCTTTGGACTCAGGGTCCTGGAGGTCAGGTGAGCCCCGGCGCAGCATGGGTTTCCCTGGGCTGCGTTGGCTGTGAGGTTGCCGACCCCAGCAGGCGGACAGTCAGCAGAGAAGAGAGTCCGAGTCCACGGACTGTGATGGTGGGCTGTGCAGTCTGTGCTGGTCAGGGAGGAAAGTGAGGACAAGACATGGCTGAGGGACAGGGAAAATGTAGTCGGATCAAGGAAGCAGGTCCCTGTGGGGTTAGGAGTTGTCGCATTCGGGATATCCAGAGACAGAAGGAAGATGGGTCTGGTGGGTGCTTGACCTTGGGGTGAGGGAGGAGGGCGGTTATTGGTAATGACAGGGTCTAGGCACTGGCCTCCAAGGCTTTGGGGAACAAGAGCATTTTTTGGCTACCACAATGACTGCATTTAAAGTATAGGAACCGACATTTGGCCTAAGAGACGATTTCTTGCCCCAAATGACAGTGACTCCTCCTTGTGAAGGGCTAGTAGGGTTGCCCGTGGGCCGAGAGGCTGACTGGTCTTCTCCTTGTTTTTCAGACTGCTGTTGATGTTTTTAGAAGGATAATTTTGGAGGCAGAGAAAATTGATGGGGCTGCTTCCCAAGGGAAGTCTTCCTGCTCAGTGATGTAGCTCTGCAGAGCCTGTCCACTGAAGGAGCAGGCTGCCCGGCGTCCTTCCTGGTAGACTCGGCTGCATTTCTCTTCTGTTAACCTGAAAGATTTCATTTGGGTCAGAGCGCTTTCCCGCCGTCCCCTCCAACCCCTTCAGATTATGTTAAACTCTGACTCTGTCCAAATGAGTTCACTTCCATTTTCAAATTTTAAGCAATCATATTTTCAATTTATATATTGTATTTCTTAATAATATTATGACCAAGAATTTTATTGGCATTAATTTTTCAGTGTAGTTTGTTGTTTAAAATAATGTAATCATCAAAATGATACATATTGTTACACTACTATTAACTAGGCTTGGATATATCAGTGTTTATTTCATTGTGTTCAATGTATACTTGTAAATAAAATAGCTGCAAACCTTACTCCCTGGTGCTGCTCAGTGTGGCTTTGAAAGAAGGAAAGCTTGTCCTCCTGAGGGTTTCTTTCTCGGCCTCTAGGAAGGCTCAGCATTGGGTTCCTGGAACTGGTGGAGGCTGTGGCTGCAGGCAGAGGCGAGCAGAGCCCGCAGGGACTGCTGACCGCAGGGGCTCCAGGCCGTGAGGGGGCCGCCGGACAGCAGTGGGTGGGCAGTTGGGGAGAGTAGAGTGCCAGAATTGGGATGGCTCTCTGTCGACTGAAGCTCTGCCTCCACCCCCGGAGGCCTGGCCTCCACTGGATGGTTCATGTGGGCCAGGTGGCGGGGTTCCTTAGAGCTGCCTTGTTCCCTGCTTGCCAATTAGGCTACTCGAAGAAAAGGAAACCTTAAGAAGTGCTTCCGTGGGGCCGGCCCTGTGGCTGTGAGTGGCTAAATTCACGCGCTCTGCTTCGGTAGCCCAGGGTTTTGCCGGTTCGAATCCTGGTCACGGACATGGCACTGCTCATCAAGCCACAGTGAGGCAGCATCCCACATGCTGCAACTAGAAGGAGCCACAACTAAAAGATACACAACTATGTATCAGGGGACTTTGGGGAGAAAAAGGAAAAATAAAATCTTTAAAAAAAAAAGGAAACCCTTCGTGTCCCTCCTCGTGCCTAGCTTGATGTCCATGTCAGACAGGATCTGATTTAGAAAACAGATCTGCCTGTCACCATCCCCAAACCTCCAGCGTGAAGCGTTCTGTGTAGAGCTCCGTGCACCTCCTTCCGGCACAGGCCGTGTCCCCGCTCTGCAGGCAGCAGCGGTGAGGAGGGAGGCGGTTGGACTGCGTGGTGGCCGCCACCTCAACTGGAGGTCAGAGTTCAAGGTGAGTGATGTTTTTAAATGATGCCCCTTCCAAGTTAACATTTCACAGGGCTGTTTCCAACATTTTAAGGGAATGTTATTGACTCTGTTAATAAAATACAATTTTGCCTTGTAACTGATTTTTTTAATGAAAAATTGTGTTTTTAGAATATGCCATTATTTTAGATCTTTTAACTGTTTTTGTCTTGACATTCCAAGATGAAATTTGAATCTTAGAAGACCTCCACCAACTGCTCACTTCTTAAAAATAAATTTTGACAATGTAGTATTGTTACTTATTAACAGGGTTTATTCTTAGGCTTAATATCGTGCATTAGAACTCAGCATATGGGACCACATTAAATCTGGATCCAGTCAGCCTTTTCCATCTGAAGTTGTTTCTGCGTACATGGAAACTTTCAGCAGCATATTCGTGCTGGACACTTACGTTCAGCTCTCACAGAGTGGACCTCTAAGCACTGGATCTCCTGTTGGAGGCAGCATCATGTTCCTTCACTCAGTGCAGTTCACCTATTCATTCAGATGTTTCCTGAGCACCTACTGTGTGCTCAGCACTGTTCTAAGTGCCAAGAACAGAACAGAAATCTGCTATAAATCTTGTAGAGCTTCCTCCAACCTTGAGCCTTGCAGCTACCCTGCGGTCGGTCCAGTCCGGCTCCCCAGTGCGGAGATCCCATCCACAAGACAGTTGATTCGCTTGCTAGAGGGGTTGTTTGTCACATGGTCCAAATGTGGTCTTGCAGCTCGGGACTTCCAGTGACGGGGAGCTCATTACCTGGAGATGATGATGGGAGGTGGTTAGTGGTACCTGCTGCACGCTAATGTGCTGGTTTGCTTCCCATTCACCCTGGGAAGACAGTGCCCCACTATTTACAGATGAGGAAACTGTCTTAGAGGTGTTACTGGTTGACTAAGGTCGATAACCAAATTCACTCTGTGTCTGCTGTACTCATGTGTTAGAGCTGCTGAAGAAAGTCTTGCAACTGCCAGGTTTGGCTTAAATTTTTTATTTAATACTGTATTTCACTGCTTCTAACACTTTTTTTAAATTTTAACATTTCTTAATTGAAACGAGTCTTACAGTCAGTGATAAAGCATTGTATTGGAAAAGGTAGTGTTTTCCTTGGTGGTGCATAAATGCAGTCTTAGAGTGGCTGAAGTGCAGGAAGTGCAAATATAAAGCTGAATGTATATTCAAAACTACTCTGCGGCTCATAATAAATACAATTATAAGATCACGTTGCAAATTAAAATTAATGTGATGGAATTGTGCTAAAACTAAATTATCCATCCTCTCTCAGCCCTCTCTAGTCCGCCATGTCTCCCCACCGTGTCCCTGACAGTGCTCTTCCTGAATTGCTCATCACCTCCTTGTCACCAAATCCACTAGGTTTTCTGTGGTTTCTTTCTTGTCCCTTCAGTAGCGTTGCTCCCAGCTAATTGCTTCTTTTTGAAAATCTTCTCTGTTTCCATGACACCACGATCTGCTTTTCCTCCCAGCCCACTGTGGCTGTTTCCTTCTCTGTTGGCCTCTCAGTGGGCCCTTTTTGTATCTACACACTCTTTCTTCACTTTATCCAGTCCTAGAGCTCTCACCACCATGTTTCCCAAAGACCAAAATTTATGTCTCCCACCCGGACCTTTGTGGGTTCCAGGCTTATCTTGTCTTAAATGTCTCATAGGCATCTCGAATTTATTATGCCCAAAATTGATTTTGTTTTTTTTGCTTTTTGGTGAGGAAGAGTGGCCCTGAGCTAACACCTGTTGCCAATCTTCCTCTGTTGTTTTGACCCCCCCCCCCACCAAAATTCCCAGTACATAGTTGTGTATCCTAGTTGTAGGTCATTCTAGTTCTTCTGTGTGGGATGCCACCACAGCATGGCTTGATGAGAAGTATGTAGGTGCACGCTCAGGATCAGAACTGGGGAACCATGGGCCTCCAAAGTGGAGGGCACAAACTTAACCACTTGGCCAAGGGGCTGGCCCCATGAAGTCTTGATTTACCTCAAAAACCTGCTCCTCCCCTAGATCCTGTTGCAAGAAAGGACACACCATTATCCACTAGAAACCAAAGATAGGAACTTGGAAGCCTTCCATCCGATCCATCAGCAAATCATAAGAGCCCCGCCTTCAGAAATCCAGCTTGTGCTTTGTCCATTCCCTGTCTCCACCGCGTTCAGATCTATTGCAATAGCGCGCCCTCCAAACCCTTTACGCTGCAGCCAAAGTCAACTTGTTTAAAACATCAGTTGTTTTGTGTTACTCCCTTGCTTAAAATCCTTTAGTAATAATTGTGCCAAAACCCAAACTTTCTGCCCTCGAGACCCAGCATGATCTAGCCTAGCTTACCTCTCAGCCTCATCTGCCCCGAGGCCCTGCTCCAGGCAGCCTGGCCTCAGTGGCTCCAGGAGCTCAAAGCTGTCTTCCCTCCAGCCTCTGCTGTTATATATGGTTTCTTTAGTTGTTTTTCTGGTGATTGCCCTAGGAATTACGATTAACATCTTAATTTATAACAGTCCAGTTCAGATTAACGCCAGCTTCAACTCTACAAAAACTTGCCTTCTAAATATAGCTTCATCCCCACCCTGTCATTTGTGATATTGTCATATAATTACATTTTGTATATTGTATAAAATTAACCAATCTGTTGCTGCTTTAGTTGCCTTTTAAATCAAATAGGAGAAAAAGTTAACAACCAAGAAATTCTGAGAGTTACTTTTGTAGTTACCTTCCTGGCCTTCTTCAGTCTTCGCTGGGCTCTAGCATGTCCTTCTGTCCCGGCCCGGAGGACGCCTGTTCCTGCAGGACAGGTCTGCCGGCTGCGAATTCTCTCAGTTTCTGTTTATCTGGGAATGTCTTCGTTTCCAGGAGGGACAGTCTGATTGATGCAGTGTTCTCAGTGGACAGTCCTCCTCTGGGCACTTTTTCAACCCGACTTGTCCAGGTCTTTCACCAGCAAGCACAGCCCTACGTACGTGGCCCTTGGGTTCCCAAGAGTATCTTGCCTTTTCAGAGCCCCCTTGGACATCTCATTTTCCAGCTTATTGTGTTAAAAAAAAAAAAAAAAAAGGCGGGGGCTGGCCCTGTGACCAAGTGGTTAAGTTCACGCGCTCCGCTGCAGGCGGCCCAGTGTTTCGTTGGTTCGAATCCTGGGCGTGGACATGGCACTGCTCATCAGACCACGCTGAGGCAGCGTCCCACATGCCACAGCTAGAAGGATCCACAACGAAGAATATACAACTATGTACGGGGGGGGGCTTTGGGGAGAAAAAGGAAAAAGTAAAATAAAATCTTTAAAAAAAAAAAAAGGCCGGCCCGGTGGCACAACAGTTAAGTGCACACGTTCCGCTTCGGCAGCCCGGGGTTCGCTGGTTTGGATCCCTGGTGTGGACATGGCACCACTTGGCAAGCCATGCTGTGGCAGGCATCCCACATGTAAAGTAGAGGAAGATGGGCACGGATGTTTGCTCAGGGCCAGTCTTCCTCAGCAAAAAGAGGAGGATTGGCAGCAGATGTTAGCTCAGGGCTAATCTTCCTCAAAAAAAAAAAAAAAACTTTTTTGTTGGCTTATTGTTTCCTCCAATGTCAAATAAATTGCCACTGAATGTTTTTGACAAATGCCGGAAAGGAAAAGGCAGGTCGAATGAAGACAAGCTTTGCAGGTGGAGTTTTCCAGAGAACTGCCAGATGTGGCAAGTATGATAGTTCTCTGAGCATGGGGCTTTGTAAGAGCACCAACCCCAGGAGACCCTTCCAGGGGCTTCGCAGCTGCTGTTTATTAGGCCAGCGTGGCGCTGGGGAGGGGCTGGCAATAGGGCAAGAGAAAATGCTGGGAACTAGTGCTGAAATTCAGAGGTTTGCTTAAACAAACACTCCCAGAGTTGTTGCGAGTGTTTAATTCATTTCCAGAGCTCTGAACGGGTCGACACTTCTTTTGACACCATCCACCAGCCTTGCTGGGTTCTTGGAGGTGCTGGCTGCGCTGTCCTCATGGCATCCTTCCACGGTTGGTGCTCGTCTGTTGACGGTTGAGTAGATGAGCTTCCCCTGGGGCGGCCCTCTTGGCGCGTTCCTCTGGGTTTGTCCTGCTGAAATTCCCCACCGTTCAGACAGTGCCCTGAGGTGGCCTTCCTGCTTGAATTCACCCCTTAGCAGCCCAGAATAAGGATGGAGTGCTGCTGCGCAGTGATCTCTGCCATTGTCAGTGCAGACGGCCTCCAACTCTGATGGCTGCAGGACTCCATTAGCAGGAAGTTATTCAGATGACCCAGGATATGAGGCTGCCTTTCGGATTATCATCTAAATGGAAACAAGGCTTAACGATTCTTGGAGACACCTGGACTCCCAAGAAAATGTCTCTGGCTCCTGCAGGCTGCAGCCGTGTCTGTTGTGCGCGCTGGGGCGCCACATGTGGGGGATCCGGGAGGAGTGCAGCTTGCAGAAGGCCCCCGGCTGCCATGGGGACTGCCGTTGACCATGACTGTCATGCATACTGACGGGCTACCGTGAAGCCTGTACCCAGGAAACCAGGATGCCTTCTGAAGCCTTCCTCAGAAGATTTCGGAACCATCCTCTATCTCCTTCGCCTCCCCCAAGAGGGGCAAGTTTTATACTAAGCAGAAGTTTTGTGTTAGCCATCCTTATTACCTTTCTGCACCTTGGATAGCTTCCTAGGGAGTAACAGAATGACCAGGGAGGTCTGCTCTGGAAGAACTGGAAAGAAACTGAGAGCTAACTTAACATCTGTTTTCAGAAGAGGGACCTGAGGCCCAGGGAGGTCTCCCAACTCAGTCTCTTGTTAGCACTACACTACGTGTGAACACAGCCCCTGAGCCAGACACCCTGGTACGCCCAAGGAACCCCGGATAGATAGAGCATCAGACTAGACTCAGAACAGCAGCTCTGCTCCCAACTCTATGGCTAATGTGTATCTTTGGGCAACTGCCTTACACCTTCTTGTCTCGATTCTTGCTTGTTCCCTCAGCTTCTGCACGGGGACCTCAGTTCATCCTTGAAGACAGACTCCGAAGGTCCCTCCAGCTCCCACATCCTGTTACAACTCAGGAAACAGTGTTGGCTTATATTTCTAAGGCATGAAGTTTCTCAAGAAATAGCATAAGATTCTGGAGACACTGTGGCGTCAGCAATCAAGACCTTTTTCCCAGTTCTGCTGCTGCCCAGGAAAGGCCCGGGAGCCGCGCCTCTTGATTTATTACTCGGAGAACGAAACCCCCACACGGCCGCCTGCTCCTAAGGAGAGCCTCCTTCCGGCTGAGCTGTTGGCTTCCTAGCTTGTGCTTTATCATGTTTTCCCTCCTCCTGCCCCTGTCATCAGACTAGCAAGGAATCCAAGTAAATCAACACAGGAATCTCTGGCTTTGACATGTGGCATCTCTGTGAGGTTACGTCCTGAACTTTACCCGAAAAGGCTTCAGCAGAAGCCCAGTGTGGTGGTGACCACTGGAGCAGCTGCAAAGGTTAAATTTCTCGGCTCTAACATGTGAACAGAAACCATCCTGAGGCGCGACCTTCTCTGTGCCTGTGACTGGAGCGCTGTGTGAAGTTGTACAATGGCTGGAACAGCTCTAGGGCAGCCTCTGACTCCCCTGTGACGCCTCAGGGAGGCGGCTCCACCTCCGCCCGGAGGGTCTCAAACTTCCTTGTGCCTCAGAGTCACCTGGAGGGCTTGGTAAGACACACACAGGCCTTACGGCCTCAGCCCTAGAGTTTCTGATTCCCTGGGTCCAAGATGGAGCCCAAGACAATCTGCTTTTCCAACAAGTTGCAGGGCTGCTGGTGCCAGTGGTTCCGGGGCCGCATTCCAGGAAGCACTGACTCAGGTGCTGACGCCTAAGAATGAGGGGAGGCACCGGCAGGACCGACGCGAGCGCCGGGCTTCAGAGTGTGGGAGGGTGACAACCACCCGGGTTTGCCTGGGACTGAGGGGCTGTTACAGGCTGAAGTCCTGAGCCCCTGGACCTGTGATGTGCCCTTATTTGGAAACAGGGTCTTTACAGACGTAATCAAATCAAGATGAGGTCATACTGGAGTAGGGTGGCCCTAATCATGTGACTGGTGTCCCTAATGGAAGAGGAAATTTGGACACAGAGACTGACATACACAGGGAAGAAGGCCACGTGAGGACAGAGCAGGGACGGAAATGAGGCATCTGCACGCTGAGGAACAGCAAGGGCCGGCAGCAGCTGAGAGGCATGGAGCAGATCTCCCTCTGAGCCTCCCGGAAGGAGCTGCCACCGGGATTTCAGCCTCCGGCCTCCGGAACTGTGACACAATAAATTTCTGTCATTTTAAACCACCCCGATTGTGGTGCTTTTGTTCTGGCCGCCCCGGGAAACTAACACAAGGGGAGTCTTGCAGTGTGGGACTTTCACTTTTATAACCAGGACCGTCCCTGGCAAAGCTGAGCAAGTTGGATCCTCAGTGCAAGGAATGTAAATGACGCGTGGCCAGAACTTGCAGGTTTATGACGGAGAAAACCGACGCTCAAAGAAGCTGGGAGCTGCGGTCTCAGCCCAGCCAGGCTGCTCTAACAGAATACCATAGACTGTGTGGCCTCTGACCAAGAAACTTACTTCTCGGTCTAGAGGCTGGGGACTCCAAGATCCAAGGCCCTGGCAGATTCAGTGTCGGGTGAGGGCCACTTCCGGGTTCACAGACGTGGTCCTCACGCGGTGGAAGAGGCAGAAGAGCTCTCTGGGGTCTCCTTTATGAAGGCACTAACTTCACCTGTGAGGGCTCCCCCGTCATGACCTAAGCACTCCCAAAGGCCCCACCACGTCTAATTCCATCACATGGGGGCTGGGATGTCAACATAGGAATTTGGGAGGACACAAACATTTATTTAGTCTGCTGCACTTGCCAAGGGTCACCTGGAAAATCTGTGTGAGGACGAAGACTAGAATCTGTTTTCTGAGTTGACCATAATCCCCAGATGATCCACATATGTGAATGCGTACATGCCCACACACGTGTGCAGATGTATGAGCTGCCCTTCACACTCGGGGGGCTGCTTAGTGCAGATTCAGATGCAATCTGTCTGGAGAAGAGCTCTAGAATTTGCATTTCTGACAAGTTCATGGTGGTGCTGATGTTGCTGGACTGGGGGCCCCACTGCCTCAATTGTATATAGTTATATACAATCTCTCAGGAAGAAGCAGCCCCTGGCATAAAGAAAAGATCTGGAGCTGACTGCTGGGCGGACAGGGGCCGTGTTCGCACCCTTGCTCCACCACAGGGTCGACAGTCACATTTCTGGGGTTCACCTTTGTTTTTGCATCTGCAAAATGAAGAAGCATTTGAACAAAATTGGTTGTTTCCAATTATGCATGTTTCTCAAGCTGGATTCAGGTGTTCCACTGCAAAAACTAAAATTTCCAAATTTTTAGCCAAAATTTTTTTTTCAATTTTAAGGTGGTTTTTCCAAACACTTTTTCTTAAACGGGTAGCACCTGCAGCCACTTGTTTCTGTGATTTAACTCCAAATTATACATCTGTTTTAAGTGCTGTGGCCAGGTGTCAAGGTGCTCTGCCGCAGCCATGGTCCCTGCAGGAATTAGTTGAGAGCAGTTGACCTGGGACCCTGAGGTCGGGTTTGCTCTGTCGTCCCCTAGAGTCCGAGAAAGACTCAGACATCTGGACTGATTTCTTCTTTTTCCACATTTCTTGATCCTCTACAGCTCCTATGGGCCTGTTGGTTCCCAAAACCCTGCCTCTGTCCCCGGGGTGCGCATGGAGGTGCAGGTGAGCGGCTCGTGGGGGCTGGCCGGCTGCCACGGTGCTTGCAGTCTCTGCACTGTTCACTAGAAGTGATTCCAGCCCTGATAGCAGTTCCCCTACACTGAACCAGCATATATGGGGTTCAAACCAAAACCCTCATCCCCTGCCCCTGCTGCTCTAAGTTCCCTTCATATGTAAATATCAGAGTTTTTTGACCTTTGTATCCCTGAACTTCACAAGGCAAATGGAAGTTAGAAATTGTTAGCGCCCAGGGGGCCTCATGCTAACATTTTGGCTGGTTACGGGTCCTTTGAAGTTTTATTACTGGGAAACTGATGTCCAGAGAATATCAAGAAGCTGAAGCTTCCCAGACCCCAACTCCTCTGCTTCCTGGCACCGGCATCCACCATCCACCATGGAGGTGGACAACCAAGGACAGCCACCTGCGATTCGCTTATCTCTCCACCCTCCTTCCTGCAACACCCTCACAAGGCCAAACGCAGGCTGGTGGGAAAGCGCTGACCTGCGAGGCCACAGGCTCCCCCTCCCCTTCCTAAAACCCCTAACAAAAACCCCTACCTTTTATCCTTTGAGGAGGCGGATCTGAGTTCTAATGAACTCCCATCTCCTCGTCTGGCTGTCTTTCAGTAAAGCTCTTTCCTTGCCCTCAGCCTGGCGTTCCTGTTTTTATTTTGGGCTCTCTCTTGTATGGCAGGTAAAGAACCTGTGTGTGTGGCCAGTGACTGAAGGTTTCCTGTGCTCTCCTCCCTCACCTTCCAAGATTCCTCCTCGGGTTTTCTGGGGTCAGGGTGGAGGGCAATCTGAAAGCAGGGTGCTCCCCAGGAAAGGGAGGAGCTCGTGACACCGTTGGGTGCGGCGCTGCCCGGGGCTCTGCGTGCTAACCATCTCCAGGAAGGTGGGAAGGGACAGACTCAGCGTACCATGCCCCAGGTCACCGCAGGTCCAGTGTGCACACTCCACGACACCATGGGATTTGAGGCCCCAATGTGGTGAGGCCCTCCCTCTGTTTCCACAGATCCCAGCTTCACTTGCAGCTGCAGGCTGCATTGTCTTCTCAGGCCTCCTGGCCCAACGGGCCCTGGAGCAGGGGCCCTCCATCCTGCCACCATGGCCTATGAGTGCCTGGCCACCAACAGCTCACATGTCACCCTTCCCGAGGGCCTGGCTAGTGGGCTCACACTCTCCTTCGCTTAAAGAGATGTCTGGCCCAACATTCACCCTGGATGGATTTGAGGAGGAAAACCCTGTGTCAGTGGGCGCCTTTTACACGCACTGGGGCGGAGCTCCTGCCACAGCCTACTTTTGATCCAAAAGCAAAAATCATTTCCCAAAGTGATCTCTACAAGACTCTCCTATTTGGGATGCTGCTGTGGAAATTGTGTCCCTGCTAATATTAGCCCACTGTGCCCACCACACAAAACACACACCACAAACACCATCACTACATCCCACCACACACATGCACACACAGAGGCCTCGGGCCACGCCCTCCTGGGAGGCTGAGCTGAGCCCCACAGGTCTCTGGAATTCCCGCCGGAGCTGCCCGGCAGCTGAACCCGAGGCCCCAGGAATAGCTGGGAGGAGCCACAGTGTCGGTCGCCAGGTTAGCAGGGCGGTTTCCGCCCTTCCTGGGCAGGTGCAGTTCCATCGCTTCTATCTGCTGGCCGCTCTGTGATGAGTCACTGGGATGAAGGGTCCTGATCAGGGCGGAGACCAGCTCTGTCGGGGAAAGATCCATCTGGTGATGAGCACCCCAGCTGACCCATTGGGGATGAGGGGAGGGAGGCCAAGGAGACAGGAGGAGCCTCTGAGGAGAGCATCTGACTGTCCCTGTTAGATTCTTGACAAGCCCCCCGCCCAGAGACACTGTTGATTACACAGTGGGCGGCACCAGCTCTGCCCATAATGGGAACACATTTCAGTCTTGGGAAGCTGGGAGAGGCCCACCTGCGGGCCCAGTGCGCACAGCACCTCAGGGTCTCCCCGGCTCGGATGAGGGCTCCCTGAGGCAGAACAGGAAGCAGGTTAGAGAAGAGCCAACGGGAAGAGGGAAAGCCAGACTCACCAAGTACCGGAGGGACTGAGGGCCGCTCGCACGTGTTCAATAAACTCAGACCTGAATGTCAGCAATGGAAAGAGGGTACAACGGCAGGTAAAACAGAGTTCAAATTTTTCAACATAAACTATGAGCGTCTACATGCCAGTAAATCTGAAAATGTAAATGGAATGGTCAATAGAATAGAAGAATATAAATTACCAACATCGACTCAAGAAAAAATAGAACGCCCAAATAGACTATAACTGTTAAAGAGATTGACTCTGTAGTCGAAACCGTAACCACATGAAAAGCGCTGGGCCTAGACTGTTTTAAAGGCCAGTTCTAGCAAAACCTCCAAGGCATAAACTCTTCCAGAGAACAGAAATAGACAGACACTCCCCATCATCTTTTATGAAACCAGCATAACTTGATGCCCAAACCGGGAAAGGGCCAATATGTGGAAAGAGGACAGGAGGAGAAAAGAATCCAGCACTGCTGGGAGGTGACAAACAGCAAAGACACACGGGAGCTGCCCATCCTCATGCCCACGGGGCACGTGACAGGAAAAGCCAATAGAAGGCACAGTTCCCCCTTGGCGTTCCAGGACCTGGGAGCGACAAAGCTGGTCCTCCCTCCAGAGCCACTTGCTGCTTGTAACGCTGCTCTGGGCTTACCGGCTACCCCGGCCAGCGGGGCTGGGCCTGGGCCTCACTGGCCCCTGGGAAGGAGGCCTGCCCAGGGAACCCTGGGGTCTCTCCCCCTGCAGCCAGCTGCCCTGTCTGCCCAACGAAGGCCAGCCTGTGCCACGCACTCTCAGCTGAACGCTCAGGACAGGAGCACTCAGCACTCACTTTCTTGTGACCTGTCACTCTGCCCTTCTGGGACTCAGCTTGCTCGTCTGTAAAATGGAAAAATTGTACAGAACTCTAGCGAGATGGTAGGTTTGTTATGAGTGGTCACTAATTAAACAAGAACTTATTAAACACCAGAAAAAAGGAAAAAAAGAAGAGAAGAGAAAAGAAAAAGAAATGGCTGCCGCGGCCCCCACTGCTTCCCCCTCACCTGCTGCTGAGCCCCCACAGTAGGTCTGTGGATGAGGGGTTGGATTCCCCCTTCCCAGATTAGGCAACTGAGGCTCAGGGACTGGCACCAAACTGGGTCCATGTGACTCGGTGGGCCCAGGCCTGTGGAAACTCGGGACACCCAGGAGCCCTGCTCCAGGGGGACAGTGGAGGATGACACAGCACAAGCCACCCCCTGCCCAGGGCAGAGCAGCCACCAGCCCTTTCCTATCCTGAGTGACCAGGACATCCCCTGGGTGACATCCATCGTACCAACCTACCAGAAGGGACCAAGGCTTCTCCCCTCAGGTGGCAGGCAGTGGCCATAAAACAAATTCCTACAAGACAGGCCAGGCGCCCTGTGTGACACCCAGCCTACACGAATCCTGTTGAATGTGCCCCATCACCCCACACACTTGTGGGTGCCACCCTGGCCAGCACTAAGGGTCAGGGAGGAACAGCAATGAAGGAGAGACGGGGAGGGGGAGCCAGGTCCGCAGGGTCCTGAGTGCCTGCACCACCCACAGGCTCTGCGGCATGCAGCCCCCACGCCACACGCCCCTCCATCTACAAGAGAACCTCCCTATGGCAGATTCAGTTTCCCCAGAGCTCCTCCGTCCACCAGCTCAAACTGGCTCCTCGCTGTACCAGAAGCCCCCAGGCGAGGTGCATTGTTCCCAGCCTGGAATGTCCTCCATTTCTACTGCCTCTGTGAATCCTGCCCTGTCCAAGCTCCTCCTCCTCCAGGAAGCCTTCTCTGACCACCCCATCCATCTCTGAGCTCCCTTCTCTGGACACCAGAGCACTGTTTCTGGTTGTCTGCTGCATGCACTGACTGAACCAGAGGCTCTGTGGAACCTCGTTGTCACTCATCCTACCAACTCAATTATTCCCTTAAGATAAATTCCCAGGAGTGGATTTTTGGGTCAGTCTACAGGCACGTTTCTAAGAGTATTGATACATAAAATAAATTGCCTTCCAGGAAGATTGCAATGTACATTTCCACTAACAATGAATGAGAATAATTTTCTGTGTGTGTGTGTGTGTGTGTGTGAGGAAGATTGTCCCTGAGCTAACATCTGCCAATCTTCCTCTATGTAGGACACCACCACAGCACAGCTTGATGAGTGGTGTGTGTGTCCACACCCAGGATCTGAACCCGTGAAGCCCAGGGCTGTCAAAGCAGAGCACGTGAACTTGACTGCTATGCCACCCGGCCTGCCCCACAATGAATGAGAATAATTTTTTAAACTGTCACTTTGACCGGTGAAAACTGATAATCATTGTTTTAATTTACATTTCTTTAGTTATTAGTCAAGTTGAACTTTTTCACGTGTTTTTGACTGTATTTATTATTTTGTGAATTATATATGCATGTCTCTAGGCCATTTTCCATGGTCATACTTATCTTTTAAAATATTTATTTGAAAAAAGTCTATATAAGTCTCTTGATGGTTGCTTACCCAAAATGATGCAAATATTTTCATAGTTTATTGTTTGTCTTTATATTTTTTCCTGGCATTTTTACGTAGTTGTCAATCTTTCTTTTATGATTTCTGCCTCTGGGGTAAAAATATGTTTTAAGTACCTAAAAATGAAGAATAATGAAAACAATTTCATCATTTACAAGCAGCACAGACTTAGTCGTGTAACTTCTCTGCACTCTTTTCTCCCTCTATAGAATGGAAATAGTAACAACTGTCCTCATGCTGTGAGAAGAGAGTGTGCGCGAACTTACTTTGTCACCCGCAGGCACCGTCTACAGGCTGATTCTAATTGCACCAAGTGAGAACTCTAGGGCTGAGGACGCGTGCTGTGGATGGAACACTTTGCAATTTCATGAAGTCAAATGCCCAAATCCTAGGTCCACTGTGTTCTTTCTTTCCTCCCATCAACTTAGCAGGTGTCCTAACTTGATTTGGAGTCGGTCCCCGGGGCCTGTGCCCCCTTCCTCCTGCTGTGGGCCCTGGTCCCCAGCTCCCACTCCACATGTTTCATCTGCACGGCCTGGAGAGGCTGGTTCAGCCTCACTCTGGTTTTGTGGTTGAGGACCAGGCTAGAGGCGCTCTCATTCCCACACTGGTCCAGCCTCCCTCTGTGCCAGCTGGCTGCCTTGGCCTCCTCCTCCTGAGGACAGGGGCCGCCAGGAAGGCTTCAGCTCTGGAGATATCCCTCTGGCCTGGGAAGGGGCCGAGCTGGGAGGGGAGGAGGCCAGGCGGGGAGCAGAACAGGCAGGCTGCCAGGTATGGCAGGGCCTGGGCCCTGGGAGCAGAGGAAAGAGAAGGAACCTGAACTCTTGAGGGGCTCAGTTAGTAGGTCTCAGGGACAGGAGATGCAGAGGGAGAAGGAGAGGTCAGGGTGGCCCCCAGGTTCCTGACTTGAGACCCTGGGTGGGGCGTGGAGCAGGTTTCAGAGGAAGAAGGTGGGTCAGTCTTTGAACATCTCCACCTTGAGAGGCTGATGGCATCTGGGTGCACAGAGACATCCAGGAGGCAGTCAGGTCATCAGCTGTGGAGCTCAGCAGAGCAGTCTGGGCTGGAGTCCTCAGCATGGGGGCTGGCGGGCCTGGCTGATTCCTCCTAGGGAGAGGCTGTAGAAGGGAGAGGTGGGTGACAACATCAACTTTCCAGGGTGGGAGGGGGGCTGCAGGTGTAAGTGTCCAGAGAATCACTGGTGTCCCTGCTGCGTGGAGGGGGCTCATCGTGGGGACGCAGCACCACCCCTCGGTCCAAAGGGCAGGTGCTCCTGGAGAGGACAGTTTCCTTGACTGGGGGTTACTGGAGCCAGAGGGAGTGGACTGTTTATGTGGCAGGTGAGGAGCAAAAATAAAAAAGTGAGGTTTGCAGCGTTGGGGTGAAAGGGGAATTTATAAAGGACTGTTACTTTTTTAGGTGTAATTTACACACACTAAAATGCACCCATTTTGATGAGTTTTGACAAATTTATGCACTTGGGTATGTACCGCTATAATCAAAATATAGAAATTTTCCATCACCCTAAACAGTTCCCTTGTGTCCCATCTTAAAATCCCCATTGCTGCCACTGCCACCTCTGGACCCAGGCACCTGCCGACCTGCCGTCGTCCCTGGAGGCTCGTTCTGTGCTGGCTGGAGTTTCAGGTAAACAGAGTCCCCCAAGTTTCAGTCTTTGCGTCTGCCTCCCTCGCTCAGCGTGAGGTTTTCGAGAGTTTTCTGTGCTGTCGTGTGTTTCAGTAGTTTGTTCCTTTTTACCGCTGGGTGGTGTTCCACTGTATGGGTGAACTACCGTTCATTTGTCATTCAGCTGCTGAAGGAGGCCTGGGCTGCCTCCAGCTTGGGGGTGTCAGAAAAAAGCTGCTCTGAGCGTCCTGTGCAAGCCTTTGGCCTAAGTTTTCATTTCTTTTGGGTGAGCATCACGTCGCATGCTAAGTGTGGCTGTGCCATTTTTTGTTCCCACCTGGAGCTCATGAGAGTCCACTACCCTGCGCCCTGCGTCCTGCATCCTCACCAACACTTGTTAGCGTCAGTATTTTAAACTTCTACCATTCTAATGGATGAATGGTGAGGTCTCATTGTGCTTTTAATTTGCATTTGCAGGGCCGTTTTTTAAAGGCTGGGCATGCATTTCCCCTCTGAGTCATTAGACCGGGAATGTTGAGGGCTGAGGTAAAGACGGGAAACCAGAACAAGAGCAGGAAGAGACAAGCTGGGCTTCCTGGTAGAATTGCAAATGCTGAAAGAATGTGAAGAATTATAATATCTTAGGGGTTAAGAGCACCGATTCTGCATTCAGATCCCAGCTCGACTGCTTACTTGCTGTGTGTGTGACCTTGGGCAAGTTACTGATTCAGTCTGTGCCTCACTTTCCACATCCATAGAATGGGGTGATAATATTACCTCTTAAGGTTGTCGAGAGAATTAAATGACATAATATATGTTAAGTCCTACTTGGTGCCTGGCTATATACACGCTGCGAGACATTATTACCGTCTGCATTGAATTTATTAGCATTCTAAGTGCTCCCTCTAGCGGCCCCCGGCAACGGCCCCGGGAAGGGAGGGTGTGTAGTTCTCGTACCCGCCACTAGGGGCCAGGCTTCCGCGTCTTCCCCTCGCCCAGGCGGCGCTGCCCAGGTGGGCGGAAGACCCGGGCAGGGGCTTCTTCCAGGACGCGGGCGTGCAGCCTTTGCACATCCACCCTAATCCGACACCCCCGCCCCCTAGACCTCGGGCCCCTCTTCTGGGAGGGAGCCGTGTTCTCGCCTCCTGGAAGTGGGCATGGACGGCGCAGAGCGGGGACCCGGGCGGGGGGCTGACGCGGAGCGGACCGGGGGTGTCTCGCCCCTGCGCCCGCAGACAGCCCCCTCGGAAGGGCGCGGGTTCCGCCGAGGGCGCGGCCTCCCGCCGCCCGCGCTTTCGAGGCTCAGCTTGGGACCAGCGCGCGCCCGCGCGGAGCATCCACTGCCACCGGCCTCAAGCCCTGTCCGCCTTGCTGCGCTCGTTCGTTCATTCCCCCAATGTGCTCCCCGAGCCGACCAGGATGGACCCCCCTGTCCTGGTGCCGGGAGGCAGCGGTGAGGACGGGGAGGGCCGCGCCTGGGGAACGCAGCCCAGGGAGGAAGCACACGGCTGGAGAAGCGTCTGCCGGGCCCCTGGGCGCAGGAGGGGCTCTCCAGGCGCCACAGCTCACTCCCCGCCCTGCCAGCCCCGTCAAGCGGGAGCCGCTTCCCTCCCGTTACCCTTTTCCTGCGGGACCTCAGTGAACTCGAGGATCAAGCGAGACTAACAGCTGCGGCAGTAATTAGGCAGCAATATTAGGGGCTGGACGTGCTTGGGCCCCGCACATCCACGTCTCACCCGTCACAGCTCTCCCATCTCTGAGCTTTTGTATGCGAGTGTTTCCAACTTTGTATTCATTTGTGAAATCGTTTTTATTTTTCTTTTTTGGCTGAGGAAGATTTGCCCTGAGCTAACATCCGTGCCAGTCTTCCTCTGTTTTTTAGTATGTGGGCTGCCAGCACAGCATGGCTGCTAACAGAGCCGTGTAGGTCTGTGCCTGGAACCCGAGGGAATGGAACCCGGCGGCCAAAGTGGAGCACCCTGAACTTAGCAGCTAGGCCACCAGGCTGGTCCCACCACTTGTGAGATCCTTCGATCACCTCCTCTCTACCAGCAGCTCCTCTGTGCTCAGCACTGAGGATACAGTGATGGAGAGGGGCCCATCCCCTACCCTCTGCGGCTGACCCTACAGAGATGAGAGACAGATCACTGGCAGAGTCCTGAGCACTAGGGAGCGACACCCAAGCTGAGACCTGGGGGTGCCTCTGGGTGAGCCCCGCTCAGGGGTGTTCCAAGCTGAAGCAGAGAGCGTAGAGAGAGGAGTGTTTACAGATGAACCTGAATGAGGCTGGAGAGCTAAATGGGGACCAGATCATTAGCCCCGGGGAGCCCAGTTCCGGAGCTTGGACTTCACGCCAGGACCGGGCCTCTGATGAGGTGAGTGGGTTCCCCGGGCACAGAATTTAAGGAGGGGCTTGCCCTCAGGGACCTGTGTGTCCAGACCCTACTTTACATGAAGGACAATGGGAGCCTCGCAGGGACTTTAGGCAGGAAGACGGGATCAGGCTTTAGGTTGTAAAAGATTACTCAGATCAGGGAGGGACCCGGAAGCCCCTACCGTCTGTGATTTTTGTTTCTTAAACGGGGAGGCAGATCCACTGGTGTTGACTGTCTGCCTGAAGTGACTCATAATTTAGAGAGAGGCCAGTGTGGCTGTTGAGTGGAGGATGGGCCAGAGGGACCAGGACAGATGCCAGGAACCCCGGTGGGAGGCTCCTGCCAGGTTGAGTCGAGCAGCGATGGCGATGGGAACCGGGCGGTGGGATTGGAGACAGAGGTGGGGGATGGACAGAACCTGGGGAGCGTGTGATGGGGCTGGAGGCAGCTATGACACCTGACTTTGGCCGAGTAATTGAGCAGGAGGATGACGGTGACCACAAAGAAGCACACATGTGAGGGAGGAGCAGTTGGGTTGGAGGTGGCAGTGTCCATCTCATTGGACACGTGGCTCTGCGGTTCAGGAGGGTGTGGGGGAGGCAGGGATGTGGGGTGCTCGAAGCCACATGGTGGGTAGGATTGCAGGGGCGGGGGACTGAAGGGCACGGTCCAGGGACTTCAACACGCAGGAGGGAGAGGAACCTGGAAAGGAGACTGAACAGAGGAAGCTGGGAAACCCAGAGTGTTGGTGTCACAGAAGTTAGAGAATTGTAAGAGAGCAGAAGTGACCCCAAGCTGCCAGGACTTCATGAAAGGGTCTGTTGTATTCTAATGACACCTTCCTGTGGTCCCACCTCCACTGTCCCCCTAATGCCTCCTCTTCTGAGCCCCCTACCCAGATTCTGACCTTCTACCATGTTGCACCTCAAACATCTCCTGTCCAGAGGGGTAAAGTCTTCGATAATCTATGTCCTTTGATTTGGCGGGGTGGGGCAGGGGGAGCATTTGCTGTTTGTGCTATCCCCCTTAACCCTCACTTCTAAATGCTCCTTCATTATTTCCTGACTGCTTTCACAGCTGGGTTGTAATTCCCGAGGGTAGGAGCATGGCCACCTTGACCTGTCTTTATCCATCTTGCTGCGTGATAAGCACACACCTGGGGGCAGACACCGACTTCCATGTCATTCCATGTTTGGCCAGTAGGCTGCGCTCCAGAGAGAGGATGCTGCCCATGGCCCCCCTTGGGAGTCAGAAGCGCCTGGCCTCAGTTTGGAGGGGAGCATGGTGCCCAAAGACTATTCAGTGCTCTGGAAACTCCCAATCCAAGAAACTAACAAAAATGGGTTCCAGGCTAGTGGTCCTACATGCAAACTGAGAAAAGGTCTTTACAATGCACACACAACACAAAGGAACAGATAACAGGTTAACAGACACATACACACATCAATAAGGAAAGACTCAGAAAAAATGGGCAAAGGATATGAACAAGCAGTTACAGCAGAGCAGCACACCCAAATGGACAAGGCACATACGGACAGATGTTGAGCAGCTGGACAAATCTGCCGTGGGTGCATCTGCTGGTCAGTAGGCCCCCTGGAAAGCTCCTGCTGCATCCCGAGAAGTTGAAGGTGAGCTCAGGCTTCACCCAGCAATGTAACACAGAGGTGTGGACCCCAAAGGCGGCAGGCTTGGCCCTTGGGGGCATTTGGAAATTTGAGGGTGTTTCCATGTGTCAGAATGATGGAGGAGGGGCAGGCCTTCCGTAAGCAGGGCCCAGCGATACTTGGTGTCCTGCAACACACGATGAGGAACTGTCGGACGGTTTCACCCGTTAACACATTACTTTGAGTGGTTTTAATACACACCGAACTTCCCTAGCATGCGATTTACTGGCTAAATAGATGGAAGATTTTACTTAGTTTTCTGAGGAAATTTACCAAGTTATTCATTCACCTTTTCAGAAACTGAGGTCACTAACAACGAAATGACAAATTGAAGGAGGATATATATACATATATATACACACATGTATATATACAATGTTGCCACATCATAAAAATGTATATTATTTCTTGGTATGCAAATAGGCAGTTAGGATATGAAAACTTTCAAAGAAATAATAAACACAAAAATCAGGATAGTGAGTATTTCTAGAGAGAGAAGGCTTCCAGTGACTTCTTTCTTTAAAGGAAAAGATCAACCTGACAGAAACATGGCGCATGTTAAGATCTGACAAACCTGGGGAATGGGTGTGGCTGTTCCTTCTATTATTCTTTAGGCTTCTCTATGCTCTAAATTACCCAAAAAGGGGAGAGGCTTGACACAAACAAGAGGTGGGAGGGGGGAGGCAGACAGTTGGGCCCTGGGTCAGCGCACGCTTTGCAACTCTCACACTGAGCGGCTGCTAGCAGCTTAGGGTTGCGTGTTATTGAGATTTTCTTAAGATGAAGACAGCATCCTCAGCCCTACTCCTTCTACCACTGTCACCACATCTATTCTGAGCCCATTCTCCTAGCATTCTGTCCCCAATTAGCAGTCCTATATGGCTTAGGATCTCCCCTATTTCAAGGTACATTTTAACAGTGCAGTATTGAAGATGCTTCACTCAAAGAAATGACTCTCTAATGCTGAGGTTTTGCCAGCCTTGCATATGCATATGTGTGTAGCTATTTGGGGCAGGGGTTCTTCTTGGGCACAAATATGTCGTATGAGTCTTGGCAGACCTGACCTCCTTATAGTGAAAACCCTGGGTGAGAATTGAGATGTTGCATTGGGAATGGGAATCGAGGTTAAAGTGGCAGAAATCTTATCCACCCGTTCATTTTTACCGATTCTTTTAAAGAGGCTTGCGGCTGGTTGTTTTTCATGTATATTTTGCAGAAAACACCCCAAATCCCTGCTTCTGTTTTGAGTTCTGCCCACATCACCTGTGTGCATTGTCTGTGGGCTCTAGCCCTGGTGCTGTAAGGGAAATACAAGTTAAAAAGAAGATGTTCTTAAAACAGCCAGACCCCACTACACACCTATTAGAATGGCAAAAATCCAAAATACTGACAACGCCAGATGCTGGCGAGGAAGTGGAGCAACAGGAACTCTCATCCATTGCTGGTGGGGGTGCAAAATGGTGCAGCCACTCTGGAAGACAGTCTGGGGATTTCTTATAAAACTAAATATACTTTTACCATGTGATCCAGAATCTCTCGCTGGTATTTACCCCAAGGAGTTGAAAATTTACGTCCACGCAAAAACCTGCATACGGATGTTTATAGCAGTTTTATTCATAATTGTCAAAACTTGGAAGCAACAAAGATGTCCTTCAGTCAATAGATGGATAAACACCCAGATAGTGGCATATAATTCAGCACTAAAGAGAAATGAGCTGTCAAGCCATGAAAAGACATGGAGGAAACCTAAACGCACATTACTAAGTGAAAGAAGCCTATCTGAAAAGGCAGCACACTGTATGATTCCACTGGATGACATTTTGGAAAGGCAACACTGTGGAGACAGTAAAAGGATCAGTGGCCGCCAGGGAGGGATGACGGAGCACAGAGGATTTTTAGGGCAGAGAAACCACACTGTATGATACTGTAATGATGGATACATGTCATTATACATTTGTCAAAAACCCATAAAAATACACCACGAAGAGTGAACCCCACTGTAAACCATGGACTTCAGGTGATAACGATGTGTCAGTGTTGATTCATCAACTGTTAACAAATGTACCACGCTGGTGCTGCTGGGGGATGTTGATGCGGTGGGGTAGGGGTAGGGGGATATATGGGAACTTTCTGTGCTTTTAGCTCAATTTTGCTACAAACCTAAAACTGCTCTAAAAAATAAAGTCTGTGTGTAAAAAAAATTGAGGCTTAATTTTCCAGTTGAAAATAAGAGAATTCCCCCTCTCCTTTTTCTTGCAGAATTTCTTTCTCTGTCCTTCTCACATGTGTGTACATCTTTTTTTTTTTTAATTTTTTATTGAGTTAATGATAGGTTACAATCTTGTGAAATTTCAGTTGTACATTAATGTTTGTCATTCGTGTTGTAGGTGCACCACTTCACCCTTTGTGCCCACCCCCCACCCCACCTTTCCCCTGGTAGCCACTAATCTGTTCTCTTTGTCCACAGGTTTAAAGTCCTCATATGAGTGGAGTCATACAGAGATTGTCCTTTTCTATCTGGCTTATTTCACTTAACATAATTCCCTCAAGGTCCATCCATTGCAAATGGGACGATTTTGTTCTTTTTTACGGCTGAGTAGTATTCCATTGTATGTATATACCACATCTTCTTTATCCAATCATCTGTTGATGGGCACTTAGGTTGCTTCCATGTCTTGGCGATTGTAAATAATGCTGCAATAAACATTGGGGTGCACAGGACTTTTGGAATTGCTGACTTCAAGCTCTTTGGATAGATACCCAGTAGTGGAATAGCTGGATCATATGGTAGTTCTATTTTTAATTTTTTGAGGAATCTCCATACTGTTTTCCATAGTGGCTGCACCAGTTTGCATTCCCACCAGCAGTGTATGAGGGTTCCTTTTTCTCCAAAACCTCTCCAACATTTGTTACTATTTGTTTTAGTTATTTTTGTCATTCTAATGGGTGTAAGGTGATATCTTAGCATAGTTTTGATTTGCATTTCCATGATGATCAGCGATGATGAACATCTTTTCATGTGCCTATTGGCCATCCGTATATCTTCTTTGGAGAAATATCTGTTCATGTCTCCTGCCCATTTTTTGATCGGGTTGTTTAATTTTTTGTTGTTGAGTTGTGTGAGTTCTTTATATATTATGGACATTAAGCCTTTGTTGGATGTATTACTTGCAAATATTTTTTCCCAGTTAGTGGGTTGTTTTTTTGTTTCAATCCTGTTTTCATTTGCCTTGAAGAAGCTCTTTAGTCTGATGAAGTCCCATTTGTTTATTCTTTCTATTGTTTCCTGTGTCTGAGAAGACATGTTGTCCGAAAAGATCCTTTTAATACTGATGTCAAAGAGTGTACTGCCTACATTTTCTTCTAGAAGCCTTATGGTTTCAGGTCTCAGCTTTAGGTCTTTGATCCATTTTGAGTTTATTTTGGTGAATGGTGAAAAAGAGTGGTCAATTTTCATTCTTTTACATGTGGCTTTCCAGTTTTCCCAGCACCATTTGTTGAAGAGACTTTCTTTTTTCCATTGTATGCCCTCAGCTCCTTTGTGGAAGATTAGCTGTCCATAGATGTGTGGTTTTATTTCTGGGCTTTCAATTCTGTTCCATTGATCTGTGCACCGGTTTTTGTACCAGTACCATGCTGTTTTGATTACTGTAGCTTTGTAGTATGTTTTGAAGTCAGGGATTGTGATGGTGTGTACATCTTTTTAATGGTTAAATAAGCCTCTTGCCAATCTAGCAACCGGGAATGTTTCCTCCAGGACTGGGGGCCATCTCTTTGAAACATGATCGTCAAAGATGATGCCCCATCTCCCAGGTTCCTGGGAGGAGAAGGGCTTAACTTCAGCTGTCACCTTACTCTGAATTGCAAAGCCTATCTTGGGCAGAAAGATGAGGAAATTAGCAATTTTATCTTTAGAACATGTAGGTAACAAGCAAGCGCACCTGCCTGGCTATGCAGAGGCCGAGCTGTCTCTTCCTGGCAATCTCTTAGACTGCAGTGGCATTCTGGCCATGCAACCATTTTCTTCCTCTTCTACCTTTGTGGACAGACTTTCCAGGTTGGGGGATTTTGTTTTTAATTATATTTCCCCAGCAGGGCCCCTGTCCAGAGGCAAACACTGGAATGCGGGGTTTGGCCAGTGTGGATGCCTGTGGGCAACAGCCAGGCCAGGCCCCCTGGGAGGTCCTTGGGTGCCAGGGTGACGTGCAGGTTGCAGTGTATGTCCTGTCCTCCTTGGATGGCCTCCCACAGCAGGGGCAAGGTCACCCCTGTGCCCCAAGTACTGCATGACCTCCTTTTCTTAGGCCTGAAGCGTTTCATTTGTGAGGTGGTGATAAAAACATACTTTCCTTGGAGTAGAGAGGCAGCTCAGACCACCCCCCAGCCCCCTCCACCCCATCCCCCAGGTCCCACTGCCCCCTCCTCCTCACTGGCCCCTCCTCTTGAAGCCCCTGGGGCACCCATGCGCAGACAGCGCTCTCTCCTTTGATCTCAGAGCTGGCCCCCAGCCCAGCTAACCGCGGGTGTACAGTCTCATCTCCCCAGCAATCTGGGGGCTGCACATCTTGTGGGCTCAGTGTTGACTCAGTTCATTCCACAAACTCTGAGCCTCTGTTCCGTGCCAAGAATTTCTGTGCCCTCAGGAAGTCTCACGCCGCAGTGGAGCGGCATGTTGCTGTACACCGGCCCTTGTCGTCCAGGGTGGTCTGGGTGCAGAGCACTGTGACCCACCAGCTCAGGCAGCTCGGGTGGGGGCAGGTGACAGATGGGGATCAAGGGTGAGCAATGATGGGAAAGGGACACACAGGCATTCCCGGGAGCAGGACGGCAGGAGCAGGGGCAGGAGGCGAGGGCCTCCACTGGGGCTTAGCGATGTGCGGGCGGGCGGGGGGTGTTACCGCAGAAAGTTGAACTTGGGGCCGGGACCTAAGACCAGAGCGCAGGCAGGAGGTCGGTCGAGGGCTGTCTTTTTTGCCCCCGGGAGCACGGCTCCATCCTTGGTCCCGAGACAGAACTCGGTAACCATGTGAGTTTGGGTGACCAGGTGAGAGCTGAGAACGGGAGCCGGGGAGGTCAGCGAAGGCTCTTGCGGAATGGGGGAGGGGGAGGGGCGCGCTGCGGGAGCTCCGTGCGTGAGTGTGTGTGTGTGCATGTGTGTGTGCGCGCGCGGGTGGAGACCGCGGGGCGCACGTGGGGCTCGAGGGCCGGGGGCCGGGGGCCGGGGGCCGGGTTCCCAGGCGGGCGGCCCCCGCGGGCTTAGCGCGCCCACATCACTGCCGCCGGCCCAGCAGATCTTTTGTCCCGGGCGGCGCTGACCCAGCAGGGCCCGCCCGCTATATACGGCCCCGGGCCGCGCGGGGCGGGCGCACCATGGCGCAGCGCTCGGGGAAGGTGAGTGCGCTCTCCCAGCCCCAGCCCTGAAGGTAACCGCCTGGGCCCTGGAGCCAGGTCCCGAGACCCGGCTCCCACTTGCTCTTGGTACTCGGGATTGAGGCGGGGGCAGGAGGGGCGACAAACTCTTACTCAATGAGCCCTTCCTTCGCCCTTTGCATCCTTCCCACGGGAGCAAAGCTGGCTAAATTTCTCTAACAAAACGCGGCGGCCTGGCCCTGGCCAGGAGCCTCTCCGGCCTCCCCCTCCCACGCCGTCCAGCACTGGCTCTGGGGCCCTAACCCCGCCCCTAGGGTCGGGAGCAGGGAGGGTGATCAGGCCTGAGGGCTGCCTTGGTTGGGGTGGGAGAGCCTGGACTTGTCCTGCAGCCCTGGGCCCACTGCTGTCTCTTCTTTTCCTGAGGCTGGTCTAAAGGGGGCTTCTCCTTCCTCAGGATCTCCTCAGGGGCGCTTGGGGCTGGTTCTCTGCCAAATGTTGAGATTTGAGGGCCCTTCAAATTCTGTGGGGGACGAGTTCTCCCTGAATATCCCCAGGGAGGGGGCGGCAGGGGTTGCTCCCCACCAGACCTGTGTTGTGCAGGAAGCGTGACAGTTAGGAATTTCTCTCTGTCTCTAGCTCCCTCTCCTAGCTGATCTGAGACCCCTTTGGTCTCCAGGGGCTACATTCAAGGCTAGCTCAGTCTGCATGGGCTAGGCTGTGCTGCAGTGACAAACAACCCCAGGGCTCCGGGCCGTCCTGGTCCGCACGCCCTCCCCTGGGCCCCCGAGGGGTGCCTTGGTCTAGGCAGAGGGAAGGGGGAGCTGGGCTCTCAAAGATTCCACTCCAAGGGGCCAAGAGGGCAGCTCTGCCATCGGTGACAACACAAATGACGAGGCCCCAGGCAACGTTATTTGTACTTAGCCAGAGTTGTTCCAGGAGCACGATTCTTGAAACCCAAAGAGTGATGGAATGGTTGGAATTGTGGATTCCATGGCAGAAAGTGAGTTTGGGGGTTGATGTGGTTTATGTTGTTTAGTTTGGGGCCAAGGAGAACCTGTCACTGCTGCATCACCATAGGACAGCTTCTGAACTGACTGCTGGGTTGGTAAAGCTCCACATCTGACACATGCCTGCCACCCAAAGGAGTGGCCTAATAAACAAGGGGACGGGTTACACTGAAAAGGCCCTCTTTTAAGCCATTAATCCCAAGCCAGGCCCTGACTTGGCTCTGGTGGACTCAGTCTCTCCCGTTAAGGGGCCCAATCCCAGGAACCTGGCTTCCTGAAAACTAAATATTGGGTTATGATGGTGGGGTTGTGGGTGAAATGTAACATTTCCTTGGATGTTAATGTTTTAACATTAAACAAAAATCGAGTTTTAAAATGCAGTGGGAGCATGAAAAGAGCCTGTTTTCAAATGGGCCCCTGGACAAAGGGGACTTTGTCCTCCTTGTCCCCATACATCTTCTGAAATCTGCTCAACCTCCAGCCCTCAGGATGGCTGACCTCAGTCCACCATCCGTGCATTCTTTCACCCAGTCAACAAACAGTGTTAGGCACCTACTGCGTGCGCAGCAGGTCTGGGCTTCAGTGGCCTGGGAGTCGGGGTTCAATGGAGGGTGTTGGGCCTCAGGCTTCCCTCCCAAAACTGAGGGAGAGAAGTCCCTGCCCCCACACCCTCTCACCCACCTTTCTAGATCACTCTCTATGAGGGCACCCACTTCACGGGGCGGAAGCTGGAGGTCTTTGGGGACTGTGACAACTTCCAGGACCGAGGCTTTATGAACCGGGTCAACTCCATCCACGTGGAGAGTGGAGCCTGGGTCTGCTTCGACCACCCCGACTTCCGGGGCCAGCAGTTTGTCCTGGAGCACGGCGACTACCCTGACTTCTTCCGCTGGAACGGCCATAATGACCACATGGGCTCCTGTCGGCCTGTGGGAATGGTGAGTGGGCCGCTCCACCTGGGGGCTTTCTGCTGGAGAGACCGAGGGTCAGTCCTGATCAGACAAGGTGCAGGTAATCAGGGAGCCTGGCCCTCCCAGCTGTCAGATCTGATGAGGCCGTGGGATCTGTAAGACAGAGAGGTGTCTCCCCACGGACCCAGCCCCTCCTGTGGGTGTGGGATGGCGTGGGGACCAAACTGGAGAGCCCCTGGAAATTTTCACGCCTACGTTTTCAGGTATGGATCAGGAAACCACTTTCAACTTCTGATCCCAAAGTCTTGCTGATTTTTCCACTTAAAACGCTGTTGGAAATATTAGAAGTTTGGATTTGCAACCGGATGGGGGAGCATTTAGCGAAAGAAAGGCTGCTGGGGGCCTGGTGTCCCCCGCCGTGCAGCTTGTCTTGTAGTGCTTTTCAGACTTCGATGCTGTGATATGGACGCTTAGGTCGCCGCCAGTCCTTGGGAATCTGGGGGGCTGCCATCGCACAGGGTGGCCCAGTATGTGTAGGGAGAGCAAATGAGGGGTGTCGCTCTCCATGGCAGAGGACAATGTGTGTCTAGTTGCCCCATGGTGGGAGTTGAGAGCTGGCATTCCCATTCCTTAGGATTCTCCCAAGTCACAAGCCCTCCCTGACATTCTCTGAGACCCAGACGGCCAGGAGGGAAATGGCTGATTTCTGAAGCAGAGTGAGCAGCTCCCAGCAGAGGCTCAGCCAAGGGTCTGCAGAAGGACCGCCCTGGACGCAGGGCCAAGGGGTGCTGGTGAACATCTGAGGGACCCCAGGGAAGAGGCCTCCTGTGTGGGGCCCCCTCTCTTTTCTACACGGGGTGCAAAAGCAGCTGGGCTTTGGCATCTCAGATTGTAAGAATGCTTTCTTAGTATCTTCACCAGGCCACGGACATTTGGAAAAAGGAATTAACGTGACTGGCCCTGGATCTTGCATAATGCTATGAACATGAAACATATCCTAGGTATCTTTCAGATGCTGTTCTCGTACGAACTATCCTTGGGGCCAGCTGTGACGCAGACCCAACCCCTGCCGGTGCCAGGGCCAGTTGGGAGCTGGCCCTCCGCTGTCTTTTGGAAACACGGGGAATCTTATAGGGAGATACGTGTCCTCATCCCAGTGAGCCAGCTGGCATTTCAGCAAACGAGATCTGTATTGTTTTAGATTTTTGGCTTCATATTTTAATAAAAGGTTCTATTACAGTTTGTAAAATATTATCATTTGAAGTCTTGGCCATGGCTTATAGGCCTGGGGCGGGGGTGTGGCGGTGAAGGACAGAGGAATGTGTTGGTGTGGCTGGGTAGGGGTCCTGGAGGGAGCCCAGTGACCCAGGGCTGGCCCTGGTCTGAGCACAGCCGCTGTCCCCTGGGGAATTTTGGCCCTCTCTGACCCTTGGATTCTTCAGTTGAAGAAAGAGGAGATTGCACCATTTCAGAAACTCTGGAGCTTTTTAAAGTAATAGAACCCTTGTATCCAACCAAGTCTCATGTGCAGGAACAAGCAGAGGTGCTGGGTGGAAGTGCTTGTGTGGGGTTGGGGGCCCAGCGCCCTGGGTGACCTGAGTTCCTGCGCACAGGCACACGGGCTTCTGCGGACTGGGCGGGAGACTCAGGCCATTTGCCTCCTTTCCTTCCTCGTCTCGCCTGCAGCATGGGGAGCACTTCCGCCTAGAAATCTTTGAGGGCTGCAACTTCACTGGCCAGTGCCTGGAGTTCCAGGACGACTGCCCCTTCCTGCAGAGTCGGGGCTGGGCCAAGAACTGTGTCAACGCCATCAAGGTGTACGGGGACGGAGCGTGAGTAGCGGCCCAGTGGGGCCCCGCATAGCCGGGTGTGGGGAGGCTGCTGGGATGGGTCAGACCCCAGAGAGGGCAGCGTGGCCCCTGCCCCAGAGGCCCTTTCCCTCCCTCAGCTGCCTCCTCTGCCCCATTCAAGCAGTCGGCTGTCTTCCTCCATGGCCCAGGAAGCCCATGGAGGGGACGCAGGGCCCCAGAGGCAGCCCTGAGGGAGATGCGCTCCAGGGCCGCAGCAGAGGTGGGAGGACACTGCAGCCCAGCAGCTCTGTGACTGACCTGATCTCATGGACTGCACTGGATTTTCTTGAGCCGGAGGACGCCTGCTCTGAGGAGGGCGGCCCTGCCCACCCCTTACTTACCCAGCAAAGCCGACCCCTGAGCTGGACCTTTCCTGCCAAGCGGGCAAGCCCCCGCCATGCTGGCCTCCCAGGGGGAGGGACATCAATCTCAGTGGCTCACTTCTGATGGACGGAGTGCCTGAGGGCTAAGGCTCAAGGTCCCCCAGTTCAAGAAAAACAGGTGCCTGGGCCGGAGGGGCTGGTCTGCACTGCTCCAACAGAGCCAGCAGCACTGCGCTTGCCTATGCTTCTCTTGGCTCCTGCACACTCGATTCCTTCCGTCAGCTAAGGGCAGTCTCTACGCCCATTATGCACATCCGTTGTGCACAGCTTCATAGCCCCTGTGCACACTCAAGTTGGCCATCTCTTCATCCTCCCGTCCATCTGGCTGGGTGGAGCGTGTTGCCCCATTTTACAGAGGAGCAAGCTGAGGCTCAGAAAGTTACCTGAGCCCTTGTGAGCGGCACAGCTGGGAGTGCAGCCAGGCCTTTGCTTCAAGTCAGATTGTCCCTGATCTAGAGGCTCCCCAGACCTCAGCCCCATCCCCCCAGGACGAGAGCCCCCACGTGGGTTTCAGGAGCCCAGCTCCTGTTGCAGCAGCTAAGGGGTCCATTTGCTGTCTGTGTGTCTGAGGTACAGGATCTGGGAATGTCACGAGGGATGCAAGCGAGCGGTCATGGGAGGGACTGAATGAACACAGTGGCTGAACCAGAGGAAGAGCTGTACCCCACCTTCCCCTGGGTGGCCTGAAGTTGGCTGCTGCACCCAGCCCCCTCACCCAGGGGTCTCTCTTCCTTTCCTGAGTCCCAGGGGGACTCTGCTCACTTCCTGCCATTTCTCTGTCCCTCTGGTTCTCTCCAGGGTTCTTTTTCTCACATCTGCCTTGCTCCGCCTTTCTGAAATCCCATGTTTGCCCTAAGTTGATGGCACCTAGGAATCTGGGGGTAGAATCCCAAAACAAGAATTTACCTGGAAAACCCCTGGTTAGATTGTGTCTCAGGAGGCCACAGTCATACCTTTGCATGGAAGGTGTCCTGAGACCCTTAATGGAATCCCCCTGCACCCACCCCAGGGGCCTCCAGGGCTTGTTTAGAAGCAAAGGGAAAGGCAGGAGCTAAGAGTTTTGACTGTATGGGGTGCACCTTACCTATGAGGAGACAGAGGCTCAGAGGGGTAAGGGGCCCACGTGGAGGCTGCCCGTGGTGGACCCCACATTTAGACCAGGGGTTCTGCTCGACTCCCCGTGGAGCCCTCATCCTTTGTCTCCTGTGACTTTAACTTGTAAAAAAAATTTCAAGCCCTTGGCAAAGAAAAGCTGCCAGACAGATTCCCCTGGTCCGGACAGGACCTCCTTCAAGGCCTTTCCTGGAGTCTGGGTGGGGGGGCACACGGCGGGTCTCCCCACCACCTCCCATATGCCTAGAGTCATTTTCTTCTGGGGCCCGTGTCAGCTCAGGAATGACCTGTCCCCACAGGTCCATGTCCTGGAGGGACTTGGAGGGAAATGTGCCAGCATTGCATTCTCCCTCCTGGCCCCCCTCAAGGGCGCGGTCCTCATGCTGATGTGGCCAAGCCATGCCCCTCCTCCCTTCCTCTTTCTGCCTTCTCCCCAACAGTGGCAGCAGGAAGCAGGGGCCAGGAGAGGATGAAGCTTTCCAGTGGAGGCTCAGCCAGTCCCTTCCTCTTCTTCCTTTTGGGGACACCCACACATGCTCTGGGGCAGCCCATGACACTGCTTGGGGTATTTCCCAGCTCTGTGAGAGAGGGAGTGATGGGCCCACTCCCTTAGAGGTGCCTCAAGCCTCACCACGGTTGTGGGCATGGGAAGGCCGTGGGCATGGGGAGCGGGTTGGGGACATGGGAGGAGCCATAAGCATGGGAGGTAGGAGGGGAGAGGGCGCGAGGGTGTGCTGTTGGCATGGGTGCTCTGTGGACGTGGGAAGGCTGGGCTGAACCAGGCCCGCCCTGAGCTCCCGGCAGGCGCTGCCTGCTCGTTCACATGCTCAGCCTCTCTCTCTTCATGCCTGAGCCCTGACCCTCACACAGACTGCCACATACCAGATGTGGGGTTAGGATGGGGAAGAGAGGACCCACAGTGGCAGGAGAGCGGAGAGTGGGGGTAGACTCAGTGGGCTATGTGGCTTTGGGCAATCACTCCCCTTCTCTGGGCCCTGAGCTGGATGGGATCATAGATTCTGAGTCCATGTCCCATGGGGAAAAAGCTCCCTCAGCCGCAGAGTGCTTTGGGGCCAGTGGGCAAGAACTGGTAGGGACAAGGTAGGGGTTCAGGGCAAAGACAGGGTCAGAGCAACCCTCGGCCTGAGCCAGAGGGACCCCAGCAACTGGCTCTGGGTGTGTGGTCCCAGAGACTGAGCCCACTTTGCTGCCCAAGGCCACCAGCCCCCTCCACGACTGATGGAGAAAAGCTGTTTTCCATCAGTGGTGAAAGTGAAAGAGAGGTCAGTGAGGCGGAGAGGCTGGGCGGCCTTGACCAACAGTGGGTGTGGACGAATTGGCTTTGAGTCCTGCTCCAGAGAGGCCAGCCTGTGTGCCCCCTCCCCCACGCCTCTAGCCCCTCAGCACAGGCTCCAGACCCCGCCTCCAGTGGGCAGTGAGCCCCGTGGACCTTTTTCTGGTCCCTCCTCACAGCTCCGTGCTTGTCTCAGGGGTGGTGGAATGACAGGGTTGGAACAGTGATGCTCCCCAGCTGTCTGAAGGTCTCTCCCTGGACCACACTCCCTCCCTAGGGGGAGACGACTCTTCTGGTCCCCCTTTATCCTCCCCAACGCCCCATCTAGAGAGAAAGCTTCTTGATTACCGGGGCATCCTTCACCTGCTGCCCCTGGGTGGTGGAGGGGCAACATGTGAGTGGACTTACTTTGGACTCTCCAGGGCCTGGAAAAGTGCAGGCACACGCGTGAACTCGAGAGCATGCGCTGAATGACTCAATAGCAATTGGTCCCATTCTGTGCCAGCTCCTTGCCAGGCGTCTATGCAAACAGCCCCTTCCAGGAGCAGGAAAGAGTTGGGGGGGGGGGGGAGCGATAAGGGCAGACCTGCATCCTGGAATCATTCCTTGCGATGAACATTCTGGACTGGTCAGTTTAAAATGTGAGCTTTTCCTGTGCACCCTCGGGCACTCAACACTGACCCTAACACTCGGGGCAGTGAAAGGAGGGCAGGCAGCGGGGGAGGAAATAAGCCAAGAACAGGGCTGAGTGCCACCGGTGCTCCCGAGAGTGAAGTGGGTCTGCGGCCGGGGTGGGGTAGGGGACCTGCGCTGCTCAGCACTGGCCGTCTGACCTTCTGGCCTCCTGGCCCTAGGTGGGTCCTGTACGAGGAGCCCAGCTACCGCGGCCGCATGTACCTGGTGGAGCGCGGCGACTTCCGCAGCTTCTCCGACTGGGAGGCCCCCAGCGCTCGCGTCCAGTCCCTGCGCAGGGTGGTCAACTTCTTCTAGCCGGGCAGCCCGTGTCTGGCCTGGAGAGGGCGGTCCCCTCCCACCCCTCCCCGGACAGGGGGCCGTGGGGAATAAAGGTCATAAAAGCGGAGAGCTGAGCCGGCCTGCGTGATTTCTCTGCCCCTTCCTGACCGCGGGGCAGCCGGGTGGGGGCACCCCAGGCCCTGGGCAGGAGGCTGGCAGGACTCTCCAGGGCAGAGCTGAGGGGACCGGGAAGAGTGGAGGAGGGCACGGTGAGGCACCCACTGGGGCAACATTAGGGCTGGAAGGGGCCTTTAAGTCATGAAGTCCAACTCTTTAATTTTACACGTGCCCCAAGGGGGAGTGACTGCCTCGGGTCCCAGAGCAAGGTCCTGGTGGTGCCAGGGCACTTCCTGTGACCCTGCACCCCCCCACCCCGGCCACTTAGGGGAGAATGGGAGGGAAGAAGTGATGGGGGGAGGGACAAGGACAAGGAGAAGTGATGGGGGCGGGGGCGGGGGACTGAGGAGTCTGCTCCCTCTGGGCTGTGCCTCTCCCTGACTCAGCAACATGGGGCTGCGGGCCATGTGGTCTGCTCCGCAGCCAGAAGCCTGCCCCAGGGTTGGGGAGTCTGCATCTGCAGCTGATGTTGGCCTCCGGGTTCATAAGGGAGGTCGCTCTGAAAGGATGGGCTGGACCCCAGGGACACATCCACCCCTTGTGTCCTGTAAGGAGAGAGAAGTGGGCAGGGGGCTTAGCAGACAAGGGGGTTGTTGCGTGGACAGGTGAGTCCGCGGGGAGCGGGGAAGGAGACGTGGAAGGAGCTTTCAGGGCTGGAAGGAGCCAAACCCCAGCCGCTCCCAGGCCTGGGCAGACCCAGGGCCCAGGCTCCCTTCACCCCCACGGGTGAGTCCACTGAATTCTTGGTGGCCTGGGCCTTCTCCAGGACACTGGGTCCACCCTTTTGGGGGTGGGCTGGATTGGGGGACACTGCCCCAGGGGGAGAGGGAGGGGGGTGCCTGTCCTGGGAGGTGGTAGGATTTCTGGGAATAAGAGAGTCCTGGTCCCCAGCATCTCCCCACCGAGTGTCCAGCCTCCCCTACCCAGTGAAAGAGGACGAGAACCTGCTGGACACCGGGACTGGCCCGGGTAGCTCCCGCCCCTGCCCACAGCCCTCACCAGAATCCTAAACTGCAGAGCCGCCTGGACTGACCCTGGCTTTTCAGAAGTGGATGGATGTGCTCCTCGGGGAGGAGACCTTGGCTGCTGTCCTCTCCTGTGGGCCGGGCTCCTGGGAATGCAAGGGCACTGGACACCTGGACGGGGTTCATGGAGATGAGGAGCCCAGCAGTGTTCCTCCCGCCTGGGCGCAGACCAAGGCCCCAGGCTGGAAGAGGCATCAGAAGCTGGGACGGTGTGATTCACCCGCCACTTCTGACCACTGGGTAAAGCTCATGGTCCAGCTTTCCAGACCCCCATGCTCTGCGATCCTGGGGTCCCCTGCCCCCACCGCTGGCCTCTGCCGGTCCACGCCATCTCCCACCCCCGCCTCACCGCACTTCTAGCTGTGCTTTTCCGAGTAGGTGAGGGTGTCCTGACTGGGGAAGACCCAGTTCCACTGGCCACTCCCTCAAGACCCTCATGGGAAAGTGCCTGAACTTGGAATTGATATGTAAACTGGAACTGAGGCTGGCAGACAGGCTGGGTGTGGTAGGAATGGAACCTGGAGTTTAGGGAGGGAAAAGTGGGCCCCTGAAAGAAAACAAACAAAAACAAAAGCAAAAATCTCAGGAGCTGGGTTCTGCAGCAGGGCCTGAGTGTGGAAGAGAATAGGGTGGCTGTCCCAGTGGAAGGCAAGGTGACAGTTGCCCCAGTTCCCAGGTACCTCCCACCCCCACCCTCTCATCCCCCATTGAGAGAGGAAGGGGAAAGGTGAATCATCAAGGGCTCCCCAGTTCACCCTGGACTATGGCCACCGCCACGAGCTGAGAGGCAGAGGTGTGGGGCCCCGTGAGTCTGCTGTGGGACCCTCCCAAGCAGAGAAATTACACCACTGGGCGACCGTCTACACTGCTGGAGCTGTGCTGGCTGCTCTTCTGCCACTTGTAAATGGGGGCCACAAAGGTTGCCCTGTACCCCCACTGCCCCTCAGTCCGACCCAGGGAAGGGTGCTCTGGAAGCCTGCGGGATCTGAGGACTGCCAGGTGCAGCGGCTCCCTCCATCCAAACCCTCCTCCACGAGAAGGTTCGGAGCAAGAACTGAAAGAAACCGCCACAAAACCAACAGCAAACCTGTTCAAATCTCTAAGCCCGGAGCAAACTGACGTTTAAACGTACCGTCACTGTGTCTGAGTCGGCAAGAGCGTTAGTTTAAAGTTGTGCTCTTGTTTTCCTTTTCTCTGCCAGTCTGTTCAGGAATGGAGAGCTTCCTGTGTGAGCTCAGCCACGCTGTCCCCACATGTGGGAGGCCCTGCCCAAGGCCAGGACCCTGTCCCTGCGCAGCTGGTCTTTCGTGACCCACGGCCCCTCAAACCTCCATGCCAGGTCTGAGAAAGGGGGATCAGCAGGTCCAGCTGGCTTCGGGCCTCTAAGATCTCACACCCCTTGCCTGTGGTTGAGGATGATACCATTAAGCATTTATTTTATGCACTGACTTTATGCCAGGCTCCGTACTAGTGGAATCTATGTAATTTTACTTATTATGTACAATAACACCAAGATTGTGATACGCTGATTATCACCACTACAAATGAGGAGAGCTAGACACAGACAGGTTAAGCAGCTTGTCCAAGGTCACACAGCAGTCAGGATTCAAACCGAGGTCTAGCTGATCCCTTTGCTCCCAACCTCTCTCCTACACTGCACCACACATTTGCATGTATAGGTATATTTTACAGTGATTAAAATAATAGTACCCCACCCAGTAGCAATTGCTTGCTCAAAGCATTGTCCGCTGTACCACCTCATTCAAACTCCCTGTGACCTATGAGGAAGGGATCCAGGCGCCCTTACCCTGGATCAAGGATCGTAGGGAGAAGCCAGACCTGCCTTCTCCACTCACATCAGTGTGAACTGAGAGCAAAGTGTATTAGTCAGCTCGGGCTGCTCTAACAAACACCACGACTCGGGGCTTAGACGACAGAAGTTTATTCTCTCACAGTTCCAGAGGCCAGAAGTCCAAGATCAGGGTGTCGGCAGGATTTCCCCTGAGGCCTCTCTCATTGGTACGTGGACGGCCATCTTCTCCCTGTATCCTCACATGGTCTTCCCTCTACATATGTCTGTCCTCACCCCTTCTTATAAGGACCCCCGTCATGTTAGATTAGAGTCTAACGTGAGTAGAGTCTAACGTGAGTTAGATGACATCCCAGCTCCCTCATTTTAACTTAATTACACCTTTAAAGACCCTGCTTCCACACGCAGTCACATTCTGAGGTTCTAAAGGTTAGGACTTCAACATATGAATTTTGGGGTGGGAGCACATTTCTGTCTATAACACAAACAAACAGCCTCAGGCCTCAGTTTCCTGCTCTGTGAAATGAATGCAGGCATATCTGTTGTTCCAACGGTATACAGTTGAGCAAGCCAAACCAGTAACCCATGAGAAGCGGCTGTTAGGGAAGACATTTCCTCTACCCACTCTAGGTCCTTCTGGCTGGGCTACAAATTAAATTGACAAGAGACAGAAAAACAGGAGAAAATTAAACAAAGCTTTCTAACATGTATACATGGGAGAGACTCAGGAAAACTGAGCAAATCTCCAAAATGGCAGAAGCTCTCACCTTAAATACCATCCTCAGCTAAAGACAAAGGTGGTGGTTGGGACTTCAAAGGGGAGGAAGGCAATTCATATGGAAATGGAAAAGCAAATGTTTGGTAGACAGAACTTTGATAAGAGTGGGCTTAGCAAGGACCCTTGAAGTCTACTGTTAGAGTTAGCTATGGTGATGGCTTGTCCCGGGGATAGGCCTTTATTTTAAATTTCTTTTATGTAGTCAGGGGGAAGGTCAAAGTTTCTCTCAAAGTCTTTTGTTCTTAAATATAATCAGGGCAAGGCGAAGAGACACATTTTGGGGTGGGCAATCCTGAGCCTCCACAGAGCCGTGTGAAGATGACTTATTAGTAGTCGGTCAGGAGCTCCAAGACACCTGGAGCGCTGGGGGAGCAGGAATGGCTGCATTGCCTGGGGAGTTCGGGGTCTGCATTCCGACTCGGCTCCACCCTGCTCCTCTCTCTAGTACTCACTAGGAAGTGACCTCGGACAAGTCACTGCTCCATGCCTCAGTTTCCCCAGCTGTACAGTGAGCATAACAGCACGCTTTCCTTGGGATTACACGAGAATGGCTGATGAAGGAAGGCCCCCCCCCCCACCTGCCACGGGCCAGGAGCTCAGTCCAGCTCCCCAGTAGCCAGGGGAGGAGCCAGGCCTTGCAGCCCTTACAAGCGTTCCAGAGGTTTCTCTTGAACTTGTCCTCGCTCCCAGCGGCCACTGAGGAGTAGCGGCACCTCATTAACTGGTGATTTAATGCTTCACCCGATAGGCTTGTGCTCCTGTGTGACCTCTCCCTCACCCCAGCCCCATGTTCCCTAATCTGTCAGCAAATCTGCTTTCTGTCTGAAAGAAGAAAAACAAGATTCCCACCAAAGTGTTTGTGGGCAGGCTTGTAATTTGTCTGAAGTTGGGCCAGGGGGTCTGTGGACCGCGGGCCAGCACCTTCTGAAGAATCCCACATGCCTCACAGATTTCCGTCTTCCCTCTGTGGTTTGGAGAGTAGGGGCTTTCGCTGAGCCATCCCTCTGTCTTCAGCCCTGCGTCCTCCTGCCCGCCGGCCCGCTGACGCCTGGGAACCACACACACTGGTTATCCGGCCCAGTCCAACACAGGGAAAACATGCCCTTTGAAACGCCTGCACGTGTGTGTGTGTGTGTGTGTGTCCCCACCAGCAGATGGCAGGCCCTTTTCCTCCTGGGGGGAGCTCCCTGCCCCTGCCCCCTCCAGGTGAGCCCAGCTGCCCCCCTGGCCCTTGGGGGCTCCCTACATTCTCTGCTGTGTCTTCGCCTTCACCCCACCGGGAGGAATCCCTTCAGTGCCTTCCATATCTTTGTTCCCCTCAGAAACCACAGCAGATTTTCAATAAAAACCTATTGAATGAGAACATTTAAAAAATTCAGCTCCACAGTTTCAGTTTGGGAAGATGAAAAAGTTCTGGAGATAATGGTGGTGATGGTTGCACAACAATGTGAATGAGCTTGATGCCGCTGCACTGTGTGCCAAAAAGTGGTTCGGATGGTCAGTCTTATTTCTGTATATTTTCCTACAATAAAAACAAAAATTTAACTCCTTGTCGCTGGGGTGCTGAGGGCTGCTGGGAGGTCATTTGGGTTTGGAAGACCCTCCTGGATCCTGGAGACCCTATGGGTCTTATCTGATGGCACCTCCCCTTATCTGAAGAATCTGTGGCTTTCTCATTGATCTCATTTGGTTCCCCACCGAATGCTGTGCCCAGACAGCGGAGGAAAGGGCACAAGGCGACATCCTTCCACAGGGTGAGGATGGGGCTGAACCCTGACTTGCTGAGCCCCAACCCAGCTCAGCCACACAAATGTCTCGGGGCAGCCCAGTGACGCTGGAGGGAGTAACTGGCGTTGCGTGGTATGAAGCCTGGACCTGTAAAATGAGCATCCTTGTGAACAGGCTCTTGGCCTCCCTGCAGCCTATGGCTAAGCCCCTCTTTGGAATCAAGGATTGAAAACATTCTGAGGCGTCCAACTGACTTTGCTCCTTGGCATCAGCTCCGTGTGAGAGGAGCCGGGCGGGGGACTGTGGGTGCATCCCCAGAGGGCCCTGCGGGTTTGGAGACGGCCATGCTGGAAGCTGAGACCAGCCCCTTGCTCAGGGTGTGTGAGGGGAGCAGGCTGTGCAGTCAGAGGTGATAATCTTCCTCCTGGTCCATGCCTGTCCCGAGTCCCCCAGGACTGAACACTCTGGGCGGGGGTGGGGCAGGGGCAGGGTGAGCCAGCCACCACGTGGGAGGGTCTGTGTTCTACCAGATGTTCTGGCCATTGTGTAGGACTGCTCGGGTTGGGAGATCAAAGTTAGAGGAGTGGACAGGAAGACCGAACCACACCCTGTCCATGCGCCCTGCCCATCCCCCAACACCCAGGGCGGACAGCCCACAGTTTGGGGCTGAGATGGTTGTCTCCTGGGTTCCTTTCCCGTAGAGGATTGGGGAGGCTGCCCCGGGCGCCAGGCATGGGGAGCAGGGCAATGTGTCCACTTCTCAGCTGTGCCCAGGCTGCCCTAGGCGGGTAGGCTTCCCGAACCACATGGCTGGAGAGGGCAGCAGGAGTGGGCGCTGCCCACGGTATGAGACCGCCGGCCACGGAGAGAGGGGCCTCCAGAGATGGAAGCAGCCCTCCACACAGGGAGGGGGCGCTCGAGTGCCACACTTTACACCTCATGGGGGGGCTGGACGCCAAGGCCAGGGAGCGTCCATCTTACTCAAAAATAAAATTTAAAAAGTATATGAAGAAATCTTTGGGATTTGGAAAAAGGTGGAAGAAAGAAAGGTGAGGCCAGGGGAATGTGAGCATCCATAATATTACACGCAGCACAAAGTCCTGATTCTTCGCTGCGTGACTTTGAGAAGGGCTCCCGATTGGGCCAAAGCAAGCGGAGGAGCAGGATGGGTTCCCGAGGCAGAGGCCAAAAGATAAAAAGAAACCAGCCTCCCAGGAGGCGCACAGCAATTCCTGGGACTCGGGCCAGAGAGAACATTCTTCCCTGGATCCTGGGGACCCACGCTGACTTCACGAACTGCATCCCCAGCATATCCCTCCTGCAAAGAAAATAGCCAGTTTCCTAGGATTTCTGCTAATAACATCCCACAGGGCTAGGCCAGTGGCACTGTGCCAAAGTAAACTTTCTGTGGGGCAGAAGATTTTCACATCACTTATGTACGTAGGAACCTTTAGCTAATTCTAAACGAATCTAATCGGGCTGTTAAATCAGGGCCTGGTAAGACTTGGTTATCAGTAAATACCAATAACAACATCTCAGCTAACATTTATTGAACATTTAGCATGCCCCAAACGCTGTGTTAAACCATTTGTACGTAGAATGAAGGGGGGATGTTATTCTTGTTGAAGAAATAGACTTAAAATGTTATTGTAACTTGCCCACAGTTGCCCCATAAGTGGCAAAAGACACACAAAGTGCCCCCGGCCAGCCTCCACCAGCGCCTGCACCGACCCCTGCCCGGGGCCCACAGCAGAGCTTTCCCAGACTTGCCCACGGGGCATTATACACACAAGTGAAAATGCCGTCACAGCACACGCCTTACCCTCAGCAGACAGTTGAACATCAATATTTTCTATCTTATTTTACTTGAAAACAGTGCTGGTCAGAAACCCACTAAATTAACTTCACAAGCCCCAGTGGGTCACAATTCTCCAGTTTGGAAAACACTACACTACCTCATGGTGTGAACAAACAAAGAACTAAGGAGGCGTGGTGGACATTGTGGACCAGCTAACGAAGCCCAGTTGTCTCCGCTTGCCTGCCTTCAGTAACGCGCCTGGGAGAGCCTACTACTCCTCTCTTTCCAGCCTCCTGTGCCCAGACACAGCCATGGGACACAGCCCTGGCCCATGAGATGAAAGCTGAGGGCTGTTAGAAGGACTTCTCAAAAAGCTTTTACTTTCTTGATAAATAGGCCCTTTCCCCTGGCTTCCTGCCTTGAGTAAAGATGTGATACCAGGAACTCAGGCAGCCTTCTTGTAATCATGAGAGAAAAGCAGAGAGAATCAAGGAAATGCTTCCTCCAAGCTCACTGAGCTGCTAAGCCAAAGTCAGCACTCACTTGCTTGTTATGTCAGAGGAATGAACCCCTATTTGTTTCGTCACTCTCAGTCAGGTTTTCTATTACTTGCAACTGAGAGCATTCCTAACTGATAACAAAAAAGCAAGCAAACAGGTAGTTCCTAATGTCTGCCAAGCCCTGTACTTCATTGTCTGGTGAACTGTTAGGAACTTGCAGTTGGAAGCACAGTACTAAGACAGATGGAATTTTTTTTCAATCCACAGTCTATCATCAAACAGTTTATTTATGCAAAGGAGCCATCCTCTTCCCAGTTTGTCCAAATTTGAGACATAAGGGTAAAGAGCACAGCAAAGGTTCTATAACTCTTTAGTGCATCTTTTCTCCCCAGTGGAAAGTGGGCTAATCGTGTGATGTCTGCATAGAAAGGAGAGAAAATATTTGATTCATTATCGTCTGTGGCCTCTTGGCATCGTCTGATGTGCCCCAATCTACTGACCAGCAGTACTTGGGGCACCACGTGGTTGAGGAGAGACTGCTCTGACCTCACGTTCACCAGCTTGGGTATCATGCCCTCCTCCGTGCCCTGAGGGCTTGTCTGTGACCCGTGGCATTGAGAGTATGACCCTCAGGTGCGTGGTGCTTCTTGAATCTCCAATTGCCAGCCTATCCTTCACTCAGGTACCATCACAACATCATTTGCTCCCCAACAAACTCCTGCAGTTCACTGAGTCCTTAAAACTTACTGTCAAAGATAATTATCTTTGTAATTTAACAGTAGTTAAACTCCTGTTGATATTCTAGGATGAATGGTGTTAAATTGTGTCCCCTCCAAATGTGTATGTTGAAGTTCTGAGCCCCAGCATCTCAGAGTGTGGCCTTCTTTGGGTGCTTGCAGATGTGATTAGCTAAGTTAGGACGAGGTCTATGTTAGTCTGCTCAGGCTGCCATAACAGAATAACAGACTGTGTGCTTAAACAGTAGAAGGTTGTTTTCTTACCTTCCGTAGGCTGGGAAATCCAAGATCAAGGTGCTGCCAATTCGGTTCCTGATAGATGGCCCTGCCTTCTTGCTGTGTCCTCACACGGCCGTGAAAGAGCAGGCTCTCTGTCTCTTCCTCTTCTTATAAAGCCACCAATCCTATCAATTCGGACCCTGCCCTTACGACCTCGTTTAACCTTACTTACCTCCTAAAGACCCCATCTCCAAATACAGTCTCATTGGAGGTTAGGGCCTCAACAGATGAATTTGGGGAGACACAATTTCATCCATAGCAAGGTCATAGTGGAGTAGGGTGAGTCCCAAATCCAACATGACTGGTGTCCTTATAAGAAACGTCAATTTGGACACAGACACACACACAGGGAGAAGGCCACTTGAAGGTGAAGGCAGAGATTGCGGTGATGTTTCTACAAGCCAGCAAACCACCAGAAGCAACGACAGAGGCCTGGAACGTATTCTTCCTCATAGCCCTCAGAAGGAACCAACTCTACTGACACCTTAATCTTGGACTTCCAGCCTCTAGAACTGTGAGACAACACCTTTCTGTTGTCAACACCATTCAGTTTGTGGTACACTGTTGCAGCAGCCCGAGGCAGCAAATATAGATAGAAAGAGCCGCCAGTGGTAGAGAGTGACAAAGTGACTAGTCAAGTTGCCCTCTGTGGCCAGCCAGGACCAGGTGCCCACTGAGGCAAAGTTTTGGAGGGCTATTTGTACAGTTGCTGTTATGAAACTATTCAAAAAGGATGCAGAGTGGAGACGCCACTGTGGATATTTGTTTCTACAACACTGGATATTTGGATCTGCATCAAGATTAAATCTTATAAAGTTCATCTCAAGGCTAAAATTTCATTGGAAACAAAGTTTGGAGACTCATTCTATAAGTTGCTGAATAAAACACCAATTATATCCGCAAACTTCCTAGAGAGCTTTTATGTGAAATTTAAAGCACTAACAAGAAAAGAATGAAACCCCCAACCACTGGAATGGGGATATTGGGGAGGATTTGGAGGACTCAGAGAATCCCCAATCCATCAAATCCTTTGAACCACTTCCCACTCAGCTGAGGAAGATGCTTCTCCCTTGAAGGAGAAAGTTGGCAGTTTCCTCCACGCCCCGCCCCTCATGGCTGCTTGCCTAATAACAGGATTTCAGCTTGTATGGCTTAGACTAGAGACAGAGATGCAGTAAGGAAAGAAACACCCAGAGAAATTTCAAGAGTTCACTAATTTACATTATTAGAATTCTGGAGAACATGGGAATGGATTTTGAGGGTACTTGACCAAGAGAGAAGAACACGATTCTGCATCTGATTGAAGATATTGATAAGACAATCCCGTGTTTGACGTGCTGGCTTGGGGACTGCTGTCTGTGTTCTAACATTTTGCTGGGCTGGCTGATGCAAACTTGATGCATTGAAATGACATGGAAAGGCTAGAAACCCTTGCATAATACAGAGGAATTAGTTGTAAGGGTGGGAGACAGGAATGCTGAGTTGGATCCATCCACATGTACCCACCCCACCCATCCCCTGGGAATGTACCCTGAGAGGACCTGCTCAACTCCCTTCCCTCACCCTTGCCACAGGAATAAATCGGTGATGGAAGTTCCAGAAACCTTAAAATGGCCTTACTGGCTGTCATGAAATGCTAATGGGAGTGTTGGTGATGGAAATGGGTCTTGGAGCTCAGAGAGGGTGAAGGAGCCCTGGGAACTGGGAGCACTCACTGTGGGAGGAACAGCGGGTAGGGCCCTTATAGTGGGTCTCAGGGCAGGAGTGGGGCTCAGTTCCCAGGGAGCACTCTCACCTTCCAAGATCTCGGGCTGTTGGTGATTAACAGAGATCTCCAGAAGTTAAATCGGAAAGCAACCTGCTAAAGACCCCCTTGATTTGTAGACTCAGGAAGGTGAAGAGAGGCCGGTCTCTGTGCATGTGTGGGTCACATGGGGTAGTCACTGTAGAGCATGGGCATTTTTGGAACTGTAACCATGGGAAGAAGGGTGTTTGCACGCGAGCATTGGGCAGCCAAACGGTAGATTACAAAGGGTAGGTGGGTTAGTTTTAGGTAATTGCTTGCAAGAGGAGGTAGCAGAGTTGGCCTGAAACCACAACCAAAGATGGCCGCTGCTGGCACAGTGAAAAGTCAGGACGCTGGGGAAGAGCTCTGTGAACCAAATACGCCTCCCTCTGCCTCGTTAAGGCTGAAATCTGGAACGTGGGGAAAAAGCGTTTTTTTTTCCTTAACAGCAAATGGAAACTCAGTAATTGCACTTCAAGAGGAGTTGTGAAGTATCTCTCTGTAGGGTAAGGGGAGGGACCCTGTGCTAGGGGTGGAGAGGGTAGAAGGGATCAGACCAGGACCCTGACGGAAGGAGGCACCCCTGGAACAGCAGCCCAAGGACGGTCCCTGCAGGCCACTTGGCCAACAAACTGGATGCCAAGGCAGCAATACCATGGAGTAGGCAAGCGACACTCTTGACAGGATGTTTGGGTTCTTTCCAGGTTGTGACTATTGAAAATAAGGGTGTTATTCATGTGTAAGTCTTCATATGGACACAGCGTTTCATTTCTCTTGGAGAAACAGGAATGGATGAGTCATATGGTAGGTGTATGTTTAACTCTTTGAGAATCTGCCAAACTGTTTTCCGAAGTGATTATACCATTTTATATTCTCACCAAATGTATGTGAAAGTTCTAGATGTTCCATATTCTTGCCAGCAAGAATTCTTGGAAGGACCAGACTTGTTCATTTTAGCCATTCTAATAGGTGTGTCCTGGTATCTCATTGTGGGTTTAATTTGCATTTCTATAAGGACTAGTGATGTAGGGCATCTTTTCATGTGCTAATTGGTTATTTGTAATCTTCTTGAAGAAATGTCTATTCAAATCCTTTGCCCATTTTTATTTTTTTTATTTTTTATTTTTTGACAGAAAGAGCTCCATTTTAAAGATTTTATTTTTTTTTCCTTTTTCTCCCCAAAGCCCCCTGGTACATAGTTGTATATTCTTCGTTGTGGGTCCTTCTAGTTGCGGCATGTGGGACGCTGCCTCAGCGTGGTTTGATGAGCAGTGCCATGTCCGCGCCCAGGATTCAAACCAACGAAACACTGGGCTGCCTGCGGCGGAGCGTGCGAACTTAACTGCTTGGCCATGGGGCCAGCCCCCTTTGCCCATTTTTAAATTGGGTTGTCTTTTTATTGTTGAGTTTTTAAAATATATTCTGGATACTAAAATCTTATCAGAGTTTTTCACATAATTCTGGGTACTAAAATCTTATCAGAGATATGATTTACAAATATTTTCTCCCATTCTGTGATTGGTTTTTCACTCTCTTGAAAGTGTACTTTAAGCACAAAAATTTTTAATTTTAATGAAGTCCAATTTTTCTGTTTCATTTGTTTGCTTATGCTTTAGGTGTCATATCTAAGAAATTATTGCCTAATCCAATGTCATGAAAATTTATACCTATGTTTTCTTCCAGAGCTTTTGTTTTTTTTTAAGACTTTTATTTTTTTATTATTTTTTTTTTTCCTTTTTCTCCCCAAAGCCCCAGAGTACATAGTTGTATATTCTTCATTGTGGCTCCTTGTAGTTGTGGCATGTGGGACGCTGCCTCAGCCTGGTTTGATGAGCAGTGCCATGTCCACACCCAGGATTCGAACCAACGAAACACTGGGCCGCCTGCAGCGGAGCACGCGAACTTAACCGCTCGGCCACTGGGCCAGCCCCCTTCAAGAGTTTTATAATTTTACCTCTTACATTTAGGTCTTTGAGCCATTTTGAGTTAATTTCTCTATGTGGTGTGAGATAGGGGGTCTAAATTCATTCTTTTGCATGTTGTCCCAGCATCAGTTTTTGAAAACATTTATCTTTCTCTCATTAAATTGTCTTGGCACCATTGTTGAAAATGAATTGACCACAGATGTATGGGTTTATTTCTGGGGTCTCAACTCTTTTCCATTGATGTATGTGTCTCTCTCATGCCAAACATTGATTTTTGAATGTTAAACCAACCTTGAATTCCTGGGATAAATCTCGTTTGTCGTGACGTTTTGTGGTTTTTATATATTGTTGAACTCAGTTGCTTAAGTTTTGTTTAGAATTTTTCATCTATGCTCATAACAAATATTGGCGTGAAATTTTCTTTTCTTATAATGGCTTTGATTTTGGTATCAGAGTAATACTAGCCTCATGGAATGAATTGAGAAATATTCCCTCCTCTTCAATTTTCTAGAAGAATTTGTGGAGAACTGGCATTATTTCTTCCTTAAATGTTTGGTAAAATTACTCACTAAAGACATCTGGGCCTTGAGTTTTCTTTGTGGAAAGATTTTAACTACAAATTCAATTTTTAGAATAGTTGCAGGACTATTCAGCTTACATATTCTTGGTGGAGCTTGTGTCTTTTGTGTTTCCTGTGCTTGTGCTTGGTGAGTTACTTGGGTCTGTGGATTTGTAATTGTCACCAAATTTGGAAACTTTCAGCCATTATTTCTTCAAGTATTTTTTCCGTTACTTTCTTTTCTCTTCTTCAAGGACTTTAATTACTTATATATTAGGCTGCTTGAAGTTATCCCACAGCTCACTGATGCTCTTTTCACTTGGAAAATTCTTTTTTCTCTGTTTTTCATTTTGGATAGTTTCTACTGCTGTCTTCAAGTTTACTACGATTTTATTCTGTCCTGCCTAATCTGCTGTTAATCCCATTCTGCGTTGTTTTTGTTGAATGCCAGACATTGTTTTCATCTGTAAAATTCAGTTGGGACCCTTTGATGTCTTCCGTTCTTCTATATCACCTTTTGAGCACATGGGCTACAGTTATAGTAACGGTTTTCGTGTCCTTGCCTGCACTACTCTCAGCCTGTGTGTGTGTGTGGGGGGGCAGTTACCTCTACTCCTTCTCCCCTCTTGAGTAGTTTCCTCACATGCATGTGTTGATCAGTCTCCAGCTGCATACCGGAGAGGGACCTTCCGTGGATCTCCAGGGGTCTCTCCTCTCCGATACTCTATCCTGCCAACTCCAGGCACTTTGTTCTTCCTGAACACTCAGCTATTTCCTCAACTCAGGGAGTCCGTTGGGCTCCACTTGGGTTCCCCCTCCCTGCTCTGTGGTCTGGAAATGCTCTCAGAGCAGTGAGCTGGCCCAACTGCAAGGCTCACCTTGTTTTTCCCTCCGTCTCTCAGGAATTACTCTCCTTCATTGCCTGTTGTCCAATGTCTTGCAAACTATTGCTTCATATATTTTGTGTGTTTGTTTTTGGTTGTTTAAGGTAGGAGGCAGGAGGGTTAATCCAATCCCTATTACTCCATCTTGGCCAGACATGGAAGTAAGTCAAAGCTAGCACATTCTGAAAGCTGTTTAAAAAACTCCTTTTTCTTTGTCTAGTTAGCCTCTGACATTTCTCTGAAGCTGCTAGGAAGAGTCTGTTGGGGCAATAAAGTAAAAATTTAGGAGGATGGGATGTTTACCAGCTGGTTTTCATATTATAGAATAGCCATGTCTTTAACACTGCCCTGGTCAGACACCCAGGAAAGGCCCAGACATTCCAGTCGCAGATGTGGGGTGACCTCGGAGAGCCATAAGCATGTCCACACTCTGGACCTCCTCTGTGCCCCAGGGCCAGTCTCTGAGTGGCAACTCTCTTGCTCAGAGGGCGTGACTCCTGACTTCGGGGAACAGCAGTAGAGGCAACGGCCAGGAGTGGCCAGAACAAAGGAGACTTTCTTGGCATGAGAAGGAGATGTGATTTTCTAAGCCCGCTTCCTCTTAAATCTTGACCCTGATTGGAATGAACAGTGATCCCTTGGCGCAGATTGAGAGAATGTCATCCTATGAATGAGAGAATGTGGGGAGTGGGGCTCACCTGAGCCCAGTGGTCCAGCTCAGCCTGGCTCCAGACCCTTGCTCAGAGACTAGGGGACTCTCTCTGACATCTAATGCTGACCCCATCCTCTGTGGACCCCGACAACACTGACAGTCTGGGACACGTGTATATACAGGGTTCTAAGGGCATATGGTCATGTATTACTCTCCAAACAATAATTTTAATTCTCTGATAATTGTCCTCCAAACATTACCAGTAGTAGTAATAGTATTGAGCCTATAAAGCCTTCTTTTTTTAATGGCACAATATGTTTTGTGCAACAATATGTTATGTTATGTGTACGGTAAATACACATAACATAAAACTTACCACTGTAACCACTTTAAAGTGTACAATTTGGTGGCATTAGGTACAATCACAGTGTTATGCCACTATTACCACTATCTAGTTACAGAACTTTTTCGTCACCCCAAACAGAAACCCAGCACCCGCCTGCCTTTCTTGAGGCCCCACACAGAGGCTCCAGTGGGGTCGTTCTTTCCAGCAGGTGGAATTGTGGCTATTTGTGTGGCATGCGGTATGAGCACCCATGGCACAAAACGGTCTCCTTCTGTCCATGTCCCCCACAACCTCACTGGTTAAACATCGCCCCTTTCCTGTTTCTTCTTAAAACCTAACCATCCCTCCCCCGCCCACCAGGACGTCTTCTGGTGACTTAAGCTTACACAGTGATTTGACACAGGAGAGACGTGTGCACCCTAACTGTGCTGGGCCCTCTGGACGGGCTCTGTAACAGGGTTATGGGCATGACGTGGGGGAGGGAGGCCAGTTTTTGCTGATTTCACAGTTTTGCTGGCCAACCTAGCTTGGGTCCCATATCTCTAGCGCTCTGTTTCTCAAGATGGAGGGGGCGGGAGACTCTAGTTTCAAGGGAATTGGGCGTTGTTTTTCAACTTTCTCGCCTTCTTGCACTCCTGGTAGAACTGGGCAAAGTTCACCACCGCAGAGTCTGTAATTCGCAACCTGTAAGAGAAAAAGGAAGAAAAACTGGTTCAGGATGGTGTCTTCACTGCACATCCACACACCCTACCCTGTTGCACACACACTCTCTGCCAGGGGACCACTGTGCCAAACCAACGTGAGAGAGAGGAGAGGAATAAAGGAGGGAGGGCAAAAAGAACAAAAGATAAATCAACTTGGAAAGAGGAAGTTGGTGGAGGTGAGTAGTACTGGGTGGTAGGCTTGTTGATATTGATGAGTTGATGGCACCAGCACTCCTGAACCCCCTCTGTGTGCTGGAGCTGAGAATGGAGGAGCAGGGTTTGTGTGGGTGGCTGGATGGAGGAAACAGAAGGTATGATCCCATCTTGCTCACTAATATTGTGTGCCCCCTTGGAAGGCAACTTTCCTCCTAATGTGGTTGTCTTGTATCGCACACTAGTAGGCAGGCTCCTTGAGGGTGTGGCCATGGTCATCTCACCCTGCCTTGGCTATCCCCCACTTCTTAAACACCCTCTCCTCTTCATCCAGAACGGTTGGGTCTCCTCTGGCTCTTCTCTATGTAAGCTCTTCCTCTGTCTTCTCACTCCTCAGACGCACATTCCCGAGGGCTGCTGCTCCAGGGAACGCCTATGATTCTTACTCCCTCTACCTGGCCACGCCTCACCTGGAGGCCACATCTGTATTGCCACCTGCCCATCAGTCTTTACACTTGGATGTTGCAATGGCACCTTGAAGTTCACAGGTCTTAAAATGAACTCATGATCAGCTTGTAGGAGCATCTCTGAAAACGTGTCAACAGCCATCACCTTCCAGTCTCTCAGCACAGTGCAGACTCCCAGAGTCCTACTTCCCTCCCCGCACACATGCAATTTCTGAAGAATCCCTCTCTGGAATATGTCTCCCCTTTCTGCCCTCCTCTCTCCTGCTGGATCACCACAGCCCCCTCCTGCCTCCTCTCAACTCACCTCCACCAGTCTTCCAACGATTCTAAATCCCACTCTAAGGGACCCACCAAACCCCTCACTGGCCCCCACTGCCTATGAAGTAAGGTCTGCCCCTTAAGCTGAGTTGCAAGCTGATTCACAAGTTTGGGGAAAGAATGGATTTCTTTAGTTAGGCCACTTGGGTAATAAACAGCCCAACGCCCTGTGGGACCCCACTATGGGTTTTCCTTCAGAGTCTGGACATGGTCGATCATTGGGAGAAGGTCCTGTCGTCGTGATGAGGTTTGGCTTTCTAAAGTCACCCTGCTCCCCTCTCCCCAGCCCCAAACACACAAAGGAATCCAAGGTTGCCCGACCAGCTTCTAGAAAGAGCCCTGGAGGGTTCGGGAAATCCTGCTACCTTTAGGACCTAGAGGATCTGAGTGTGTGGGGGGGTCACCCCTCCGCGCCCCCCGCGAAGTAGGCACCGGAACTGCTCTAATGGGAACCAGCAGCCGGGCGCTCCGGGAGGGCTCGCAGCCGGGGCTGTGGGATTCCCGCAGAGACCTCAGCGGACCGTCAGAGGCTCAGGCCGAGCGGAGGGGGCGCGGGGGTGGGGTTGGAGGCCGAAAGATGCTGGTGCGGTGGGCGGGGTCCACGCCCCCAGAAAGAGAGCGGAGGGAGCCCGGCGCCTAGGACCCTACGGCCTCTCGAGGGGGTGAACCTGACCTTTCCCGGAAGCCCCACCGCCCCTCTCCGCCCGGGCTCGCTCCCCACCCCCACTCTCCTCCCCGTCCCCTGGCGGGACTTATGTAGAAATCGGGATGTGCGCGTGATTTCTCAGCGAGGGCGGAGTAGGGGCGCTTTCCGACGAGGGGGACTGCCTCCAAGTCCCCCGAGAGCCCCTCTGGCAGGGTCTTTAGGTCTGGGAGCCTGGAAGGAGCAGACTTGCCCGGTGGTGGCGCGCAGCCGCCGACCGGAGTGAGTTCCCGGGCTTGCACGTCTCCCCCACCCAGACCCTTGTGTCCACCTCCTCCTCCCTTGTCCCGGTCTTTGGTCCCGCGGGGGTGGCAGAGGGCTGGAGCTCAGAGGCGCAGCCGAGGCAGCTGGGAGGGTCGCACGTGGAGCCGACCTCCGCATCCCTGGGGCGGGCGCGGGGACAGCTGGCCGAGGTCGGTCCCAAGGGACAGGGGGCGGGGGGTGGGGGGGGGAGGTGGCTGCGGGAGTGCGGGGTGGGGCTGGAGCTCAGGCCGGAAAAGTGGGAGGGGACAGGTTGAGGGGTGGTCTCTGAGGAGGAGCCAGGCGGGACCGTATTGTTCGACACTCCACAACCCGGAGCGCGCAGCGCTGGCTGGGGAGCGCGCGGAGCGCGAGGTGCGGGGCGCTCGCCTTCCCTGGTTCTCCCCACCGCCTGCGCCCCACGAAGAGACCCGGGCTTCCCAGCGCGTCTCTGCCCGGCTCGCCCGAGCCCCGAGGGACGGGTCTGCACAGGTGGGGTGCGGGTCTTAAGAGGGGGCGCGGGGAAAGGGGGCAGTCTGCGCCCGTGGGGCTGCCCCATTGGAGGGGGTCCCCAGTGGGCCGCCCCCCGCAGCGCAGCCTCCGCTGGATCAGTAGGCCGGGAGGTCCGGTAGGCAGCGCGGGAGCGAGGGTCCCTCACCTCACCCCCGCCGTGCCCCGTGTTCCTGCAGGCGCCTGGCGTCCCGGCCCCCTGCGATGGCCGCGGGACACAGCCGCAGGGAGCAGCCGCGCGGATGCCGGGGCACCCCTCCCTAGCGGGGCGCAGCTTCTTCCTGGTCCTCAGCTCGACCGGCGGGATGGGGGGCGGAGGGTCTGCCTTGAGGGTCTGCGCCGACCACCGCGGGGGCATCAACTGGCTCAGCCTGAGCCCGGACGGACAGCGCCTGCTGACGGGCAGCGAGGACGGCACAGCCCGGCTCTGGAGCACCGCGGACGGCCAGTGCTGCGCCCTCCTGCAAGGTAGACACTCTGCGCCGCGCCCTCCCCACCCTCCTGCTCTGTCCTCTGTTCCGCCCGCTCTCCTGCCTCAGACTTCGGCTTTTCCGCCCGAAGACTGCTCCCCAAAATTCCAGCCCCCGCCGCCCCCGGGGCACTCATGGAAGAGCGCTCCCCCGGCCTGGCCTCCGACCAGCCGAGCGCGTTGGGCGGGGTGCAGAGCGGGCTGCGATTGGGGTCAGGGGGCCGAGGGGCATCCGCCACGGCGAGGCGAAGATCACTTGTCAACGAGCTGCATGAAATCATTTCCATTACAACCGTTTGAACAAAAACATGGCACTCAGACCACTTCAGCTAAGCAGCGCCTTCCCTTGTCACTCACTGGCCGTGTGACCTTTGGCCGGACATTTCCTCTCTCTGGGCAACGGGGGCTTTTTAAGTGGGCTTGTTGGGTGCCGCCGTGCTGAGCACTACCGTGTACAGTCCTCACACTAATGTTATCCCACTCGTGCAGACGGGGAAACTGAGGCAGGAAGTAAGTTTCCCAGGGTCACACAACCCGTGGGGGGTAGAGTTGAAATTTGAACCCTCCTCCCACCTCGGACCACCCAGCCCGGCTCTCTGCTGCTTCATTTCATCCCCTGTAAAATGAAGGTGTGTGGGGATGAGATTGGTTGAGGCTTCTCTAAAGGGGATTGTTACATCAATTTATCAGATTTGGAAACTGTGAAATAGCAGGAGGCACACGTAGTAGGTCTGCGTGCGTATTTATAAAGCAGTTTTACAAATGCAGCCCTATTCTTACGTGTCAGAAGTGGGTGTATTTCTTACCCCGGGTCGCTGTCACGTGTCTGCACTGCAGGACTGAGGTCCCTCCAGCTCTGCCCCTGCTGTGGCCTGAGCAGCAGGACAGCCCCTGGATGGAGCACAGGGCTTTCAACACTGTGCAGTTATTTATCTCTGTCTGCTTTTTCCACGTAATCAGCAAATCCTGGGTGGCCTCCCCCAGGCCTTCCAGCTCTCGTAGGCACAGGGAGTACAGATTAGCTTCAGTGTTGGCCGATCCCGACACTATTGGTTTTAGATAAAAGCAGTTATGGTAGATATTTCAAAGCCGGGTACGGATGCGTTTTGGATTGCCAGTTAATTGGAAGTTGGTGTGGATAACGGAGAGTTGACCACAAACTGACACGTTTAATTCTCTCCCCCTGCAAAAAAAGTCACACACACTGACAGACACTCAGCCAGGGCTGGAAGATCTGAGATCTGCTAGGGATCTTGAATCTAACTTGTATTGCTTTCCAAACCTGAGCCTGGAGGGCTTTCAGATATGTGCATTTCCAGGACCCGGTTTCCCATGGGGTAGGACTCTAGAATTGGCATTTCTAACAGGAAATTCTAGAATTGGCATTTCAGGTGGATCTGATGCATAGCTGGCCTGGGGAGCCCCTGGGCTGGGGCCCATGGTGGGAGCCCAGTTTGCAGGTGAGTTTCCTCCCCAGTTAAGCTCCAGCCTTTCCAAGGGTGGCTCTGGCCTGGTGAGCACCCTGGCTCGGCCTGCAGGGCAGCTCTGGAGCCTGGGACCAGCCTCCAGGGCCCACCCTCCTGCCCAGCTCTGCCCCGCCATCCCCACCCAGCTCTGCCTGGCAGCTGCCCTTCACATCCACTTTGGTGGTCCTCACAGCTGCTTGTCCCCTCAGGATACCAACACCTGCTTCCTAGTGAATCTGTGCCTGATCCTCTGGTGCCCTAGAGGGCCAGGCCACTCAACAGGAAAGCCATCGAACTGAAAAAACTGCTGCCTGTTTCTACTAGGATTGTTTCTGCTGTTAAAACAGTTGGCACTTCAAAAATCTTCAAGGACAGAGGGGACACAAGTAACCTTTCCTTATGCTGGAATCGCGCTAACAGACGCGACTTGCAAAAGAGTCATTTTGGATGTGCGACAGTCCTCATGTGGCCCCCAAGGAAAGCAGGGTCTTGCCAGCTCCCCCACCCTATAGGATTTTTTCTATCAGCTCAATATTAATAATATGTCTTAACATTTGTTTAGTACCCTTTGTTTTATAAATAGCCCTCGAAATACTTGTCATGTTATTAATCCTCAGGACTGTGAGCTAGATAGAATTGACACTGGTTTTGTTTTTTTTTAAAGATTTTATTTTTCCTTTTTCTCCCCAAAGCCCCCTGGTACATAGTTATGTATTTTCAGTTGTGGGTCCTCCTAGTTGTGGCATGTGGGATGCTGCCTCAGCATGGCTTGACAAACAGTGCCATGTCTGCGCCCAGGATCCGAACCAGTGAAACCCTGGGCTGCTGAAGCAGAGTGTGCAAACTTAACCACTCGGCCACGGGGCCGGCCTCCCTTTGACACTGGTTTATAGATGAGCATGGGGATTTATTTACCAACACACAGAGCATCTTAAGTGTTTCTAGGTACCTGTGAGGTAGGTGGTGGTGTCAACATCCCCCAAGGCACGTAGTGCAGCTACAGGACTTGTCCAAGGTCACACAGCAGGTCAGTGCAGTTACAGGACTTGTCCAAGGTCACACAGCAGGTCAGTGCAGTTACAGGACTTGTCCAAGGTCACACAGCAGGTCAGTGCAGCTAAAGGACTTGTCCAAGGTCACACAGCAGGTCAGTGCAGTTACAGAACTTGTCCAAGGTCACACAGCAGTTTGGGCCGAGAGGGCTTCTAACTCACTGTGTGGCTCCTGCTCTCACCAGGACGACACTGCAGGGAGCTGTGCTTGCCCAAGGCCACATGGCTGATCAGGGGCAGCCCTGATCATCGGAGGTCTTCTGACCCCAAATCTAGGCTCTTTCCACTTCTGTTGTGGAAGCTACTAGTTGGGGTTGAGTGCCAGCGCCTTGTGCAGCTCTGGGCGCACAGAAGGCTGTGAAGAGCCTGTCGGTGGGTCGGGCCTGGATTTCATGGGCACAGTGGCTGGGTTGGCAGCTCCTACCATGTGCTTTCCCTCTGCAGACGAGCTTCTTGCTTAGCTCACAGCAGCAGAGGCAACCGGGGGCTGGGGCTTTTCTGTGAGTCTTGCAGCATTTAGGAAATTTGTACTGAGGGGTGGATGGAGAGGAAGAACAGGGCCGTGCCCTGTGGGTGGGAGCTTGGTGAGCAAGTTGTCGCCCTTGGAGGCCCCTGGAGAGCAGGTGCGGAAGCGGTGCCCCAAGCGGCTCTGCTCCTGTGGAGCCGTGAACCTGTGAACTTTTTTATAAATGGAATTGGCTTTGAAATGCAGCTGGTGAACTGCAGTGAAATAGAAGGCTTAACTGCCAATTAATCTGTAAAGAGAAGAATTGCTTTTAATGTAATTATCGCCTCCTCCTCTTTTTCTTTTATCCCGTGGCTACCTGCTTATTTGGGGCACTTCATTGGATCAGTGGGATAAGGAGCACTTCCCACAGTAGCGTTGCTGTCCCTGTCTGTTCCTATGTAGTAAGGGACCCAGCCTGAAGGTTCTAGCCCACTATGGCTGGTCCACAAGCTTCCTTATCTTCTAACATGATGGGGGTGGTGGTTTTTTGAGGTTTTTTGGTGAGGAAGACTCGCCCTGAGCTAACATCTGTTGCCAATCTTCCTCTTTTTGCTTGAGGAAGATTGGCCCTGAGCTAACATCTGTGCCAATCTTCCTCTATTTTGTATGTGGACGCTGCCATAACGTGTTTTGATGAGCAGCCTGTAGGTCCACACCCAGGATCCGAACCCGTGAACCCTGGGATGCCAAAGCAGAGCATGCGAACTTAACCATTAAGCCATGGGGCCAGCCCCAGTGGTGGTTTTTGGTTCTGTGTGGACAAACTGCACACTCCTCTTTATTGGAAGCCTGGTGGTACCAGCCCAATGGCATGACCCCACCAGGGAGCGGGAGAGGCCATTAATGGTCAAGATCCTGGGCCCTGGAGCCAGACTGCTTGGGCTTGAATTCCGCTACTTAAATTCTTGTGCCTCAGTTTCTTTTTTTCTTTTTTAAGATTTTATTTTTCCTTTTTTTCCCCAAAGCCCCCCGGTACATAGTTGCATATTTTTAGTTGTGAGCCCTTCTAGTTGTGGCATGTGGGACGCCGCCTCAGCGTGGCTTGATGAATAGTGCCATGTCTGTGATTGGCGGGCGAAACCCTGGGCCACTGAAGCGGAGCGCGTGAACTTAACCACTCAGCCACGGGGCTGGCCCCCATACCTCAGTTTCTTTTTCTGTGAATTGGGGTGATAACAATAGTAACCTAGCCTTATGAGGTTGTGGTGGGATTCAGCCAGTTAATAAGCAGCTCTGGCCTCATTGCGTTAGTTGTCTTGTCCTTCATGCCAACGTCAACAAGCCCGAGTTGAGGAGCAGCATCTCGATGGCACCATATCGTGCCAGCTCTAAAGCTCTTCCTCGTTTGTTTCTCACAACCCTAAAATGCCCATTTTGTAGATGAGGAAACTGAGGCTCTGGAGGGCTAGCCACCCTCCTGCATTTACACGGGCAGAGCAGGCCCTGGGTGGAGCCTGCGCTCCTCCCTCCTGGTCCGGAGCCCTTTCCCCCTCCCTGCCTGCTGGGTGGACTGTGCTGGCTGCCTGTGTGGGACTGGAAGATGCGGGAGTCTCGGCGCCTGCCCCAGGGAGTCTGCAGATTGGACTGAGAGAACGAGTGCTCAGCGGAGGGGCTGTGTGCGCTCCACCTCCAGATAAGCAGGAGCTGTGGGCTGGGGTAGTCAGGTTCACCTCTTGGCCCAGGTGGGCCTGGAACTGGACAGTTTTTAATTGTAATGAAAAACACAAAGTTTACCATCTTAACCATTCTTAAGTGTACAGTTCAGAGAGATTAAACATTCATAATGTTGTGCAGCCATCACCACCATCCATCTCCAGACTTCTTCATCTTGTAAAACTGAAACTCTGTCCCCAGTGAACAAGAACCCCATTCTCCCTCCCCCAGCCCCTGGCAGCCACCGTTCTCCTTTCTGCCTCTACGAATCTGACTATTCTAGGTACCTAGTATAAGTGGGATCATACAGTGTTTATCTTTTTGTGACTAGCTCATTTCACTTAGCACAATGTCCCCAAGGTTTGTCCATGTTGTAGTGTGTGTCAGAAACCTTTTTTTTGAAGGCTGAATGCTATTCCATTGTGGGGATATGCTGCATTTTTTTAATCTGTTCATCTGCCGATGGACACTTGGGTTGCTTCCCCTTCTTGACTATCGTGAATGCTGCTGCTATGAACATGGGTGTGCAAATCTCTCTCCAGGCCCTGCTTTCAATTCTTTTGGGTCTATACCCAGAAGTGGGGTTGCTGAATCATCTCATACATATTTTAAAGGGCCTGTGGGAGCTCAGGGAAGGCTCTCAGACATAAACAAATCATTATTAGCTTTGTCCCCGTCAAGGAAGAATTCCATCAAAATGCAGTTTGTTTTAAGTACGGATTTGAAGGAAGCCCACACTGGTAATTCATTCTTCAGCTCTCCAGAGACCACTGTCTGGGGGTGGTCTCCCCTGTGGGGGCAGATTGAGGAGGATGGGGATGGAGGCAGGAGAGTGGTTTGGTGAAGGTCATGGGGCAAGAGAAGCTGGGCTGGAAGGACAGGCCCTGTGGCAGCACCAGTGACAAAAGCCTCAACCTGCCCTGGCAGGGAGCCTGGGGCCAGGTGGCCGGGGCTGAGTCTTAAGTGGCTTTGTCAGACCTTGTCCATTTCAGCCACACCCTCCATGCTCTGGAGTGGGAACTGCCACTCTGGCTTGCTCAGAGAACGCATCACGAGGCAGCTCTAGCAGGCAGGGTCCCAGAAGGAAACAAAATGGTGCCTTCAAAAGAGTAACTCAAGGAGAGTTTAATAAAGGACACTTGCAAAATGTGGGCAGAGTATAGGGGACCCACAGTGCTGGTGGCCGGTACCAGCCGGACTCTCGCCACTCCCAGGCCTGAAGGAGGGAGAGTGGGAGTGGTTACTGCAGCCCAGAGACGGGCTTCCTCCAGGGAGATGCACCAGGCACGGCCAGTGTAGCCGGACCTGCTCCTGCAGGTCATGCGAGGCTCCTGCTGGGCTCCCAACTGTCTGAACCCTGCTGGCAGCGGGGGGACCACGGAGCCCACAGGGGTGGTGGTGATCTTGACACAGGGGCTAGGGGAAACGGCAGAGAGTGAGCTGGAGAAGAGCTGAGGGACAGAGGGAAGACTCGCTAGGGACAGCAGAAGGAAAGGAGACGTCGCTTTGCATGCTGAGTCCAAGGCATGTTCCAGCTCGGCCGGCGCCCTGAGGCTGGTGCCCACTCCAGCCCATCTGTGCCCCCGCAGGCCTCCTGTATGGGGAGGGGGCCCTTTGACTTTAAACTTGCAGCCAGCCCGAGAGTGTGCGGGCAGGGAGGCGGGAGGGCCGACTACCTTGGCAGGAACCTCTGAGCCTCAGTGTGTTCTTTAGAACATAATAACTGCATCTTATCTGCATTCTTCATCCCTTCAAAAATATTTATTTTTACTTTGGCTTTTTTGCTTATTCTGCGCAATTCCGAAGCTCGTGGTCGAGGCGCTGTTGTCCCTGGAGACGTGATGGGCCCTCCCTCCTCCATCCCCGGGGTCGGGGCAGGGGCCTTTGCTCCCTGGGTGACCCTGCAGGCCCAGCGGCCGTGGAGCCCTGTTGTCTGGTCTGGATTACGGTCAGCGCTCTGCAGCCTCCAGGGCCCCTCTGCTGGCAGGGCTCCGAGTCAGCGTGGGTTTTCAGATGTGGGTGGGTGTCTGGTGTGCAGAGGAAGGGGCCTGTCCTCGGGAGAGCCTTGACCGCTGCAGGGAGCCTCAGCCAGCTGGGGCCACGCCCCCAAGAGGGCAGAGGGGCAGCTTGGCCCAGCTGCAGAGGGGAGGTTATTTTACATGGAAAAAGCCATCTTTTCATTTTCACTCCTTTTCTTCAAGACTTTGTGTGTATACATTTATATTGTTACTGATTCTCATTGATCTATGTATCCTTTTTTTTGTCATCACAGCGGTCCCACATCTCACGGTCTTCAGCATCCCTGCTTTAATGGCTATGGTTGCACCGAGTGGAGGTGTCAGGGTTTCCTAACCACCCTTGGTTTCCAGTGCTTTTCTTGGCTTAATTTGCACTTACGCTTGGCGTTTTGCCTTTCTGCTGTCGGATGCTCTTGAGATGGGACGGAAGCAAGTGGAATGGGGATGATGCCCCTGAGGTGGCCTCTCCTGGCCTCGCCTAGCGCCCAGCCACGCCGGGCCCGTGGAGATCCTCAGGATGGCAGGACGCGATGCCCGCGCAGGGCCAGCTCCGGCTGAGGAAGCCAGGTGGTTCCTTCCCAGATGGGGTTGAGCCTTCCCCACAGCAGATAGACATGCTCTCAGGGAAAGTTTGTTGACAATCTTGAAATGCTTTATAAACTCTTTGGGGTTGGCAGAAAGCTGGGCTGTGTTTTGCCAAACACATTTTGCCCTCTACTTTTAAATGGAAGTGTATTTTAAGGAAACATAAACTGCAGTGTCTCTAAGTGTTTACTTTATTCGGAGAGACGTTTTCCTAGAGGCTGGTATATGCTGTCCAAGAAGAGTGGAAAACATTTCTTTGTTAATTTTTTTAAAAAATTCTGTTTCTTAGAACCCAGGAAGTTGCATTCTTCTGAGAGTAACTAAGCTTAAACCTAGAGCTAAAAAAAGTGTGGATCAGCTTGAAACTGCCTAGGAGATTCTAAACCCCATTCTCCCTGATCCTAGACATCTAGACAGAGTTTAAAGTTCAACTGAAACCTTAACGTAATACAACATCCCCCAAAGGTGTGGGTATTTGAGTGCAACAGTCTGCTCATCTGTGAAATGGCTTTTGGGTCTAACATGCCTTTGATTCTGTCGATTTTTCTGGTCCCTGAATTCCCCTCAAATATACTCAGCTTCTGTGTGCTGTTAAAAGTTGTTATCTGAGGTGAAAGATCTTGCCCAGAGGCCAGGCCCTACTGTGATCTCACCAGAGCTCCCAGGGCTGCTTTTTTTGTGTGTGTGTGTGAGGAAGATTGGCCCTGAACTAACATCTGTTGCCAATCTTCCTTTTTTTTTTCTCCCCAAAACCCCAGTACATCGTTGCATATCCTAGCTGTAAGTCATTCTAGTTCCTCTGTGTGGGATGCCACCACAGCATGGCTTGATGAGCAGTGTGTAGGTCTGCGCCCAGGATCCAAACCTGTGAACCCCGGGCTGCAGAAGTGGAGTGCGGGAACTTAAGCACTTGGCTTTGGGGCCGGCCCCTGCACAGGGCTGCTTATTAATGCCCCAGACATGAACACTGATCCCCGGGCTGGGTGAGATCTGACAGGCGCACTGGTAAGAGGGATGATCAGGTGCGCTCGGCCGAGAGCCCAGACTCTGTGTGGCCTCCCGCCGTCCTAGACCGCCACGCTCACGGTGTCTCTGCCACATCCGCCATTTCTGCCAAACACCTGAATTCTGGCCTTGGGGCTCCTTCTTTTTTGGTGAGTGCCCTCTGCTGTCCCAGAATGCTCTTCTCCCATCCTCGCCCCACGGGTACCTGTGGACCCTTCCTGCTCTGCAACATCCAGGCTTCTGCTCTGTTGACCCCTGGCACACTCTGTCCCAGTGCATGTCACGCTCAGCTGACTGTCTCTCCTGCTGGGCTGGCTGCTCTCTTTGAAGGCAGGGAACATGTCTTAATCATCTCTGATCTGTGTTCATTTCCTGTGGCTGCTGTGACCAGTGATCACAGTGGATGCCATAAAACAAGAAGAGTTTATTCTTGCACAGTTCTGGAGGCCAGAAGTCCAAAATCAGTGTCACTAGGCCGCTATCGAGGTGTCAGTAGGGCTGTGCTCCCTCTGAAACCTGTAGGGAAGAATCTGGTTGCCTCTGTCAGCTGCAAGTGGCTGCCAGGGCTCCTTGGCTTGTGGCCACATCACTCTAGTCTTCAGGGCCAGCACCTTCAAATCTCTCTCTGCCTCCTCAGATCTCCCTCAGCCTCCTTAAAAGAACATTTGTGATTGCGTTTAGGGCCCATCCTGAGAATCCAGGATAATCTCCCCATCTCAAGATCCTTAATTTAATTACATCTGCAAATGTGTCTTTTTCCAAGTGAGGTAACACTTCTTGGTTCCAGGAATTAGGACCTGATATCTTTGGGGCATTATTCTGCCTGCCACAGTGTCTCTCCCCAAATGTAAGAAGAACAGATAGCACCTGGCATTTACTCAGTCTGCACAACAGCCCCATGACATAGGCATCCTTACTCCCCCATCTCAGGTGAGGAAATCGAGGCCCGGGGCAGGTGAAGTGGCTTGCCTTCCACAGTCAGTAGCAGCATCAGGATGCTGGCCCAGACCTTCTGGCTCCAAAGACCACACCCTTGGCCTCTATACTTCTTGTCACCATAGCACTGGGTTTGTTGAATGACTTGAGTGAATACAAATAGCTGAAAAGTTTGAAGACTAAAAAGGAGACATTGAAGAAGGCGGAGGGCAGCAGAGGAGGGAGGAAGAAGAGACTGGAAGATGAGGGAGCAAAAGGATTCAGGGGCAGACTGAGTGCCCCCTGAATTGCTCTCGGCACCCCATGGTTCCTGAGACTCTGTCCCAGAGTAAAATCATCATGTCCAAAGGACTCACCTCAAACACTCCCTGCCCTCTGCTTTCTTCCCTCACCCCCCTCCCCCATCTCAAACATTCTTCCCAGAAAAAAAAACAATGGCTGGCATGCCCTGGCATGCTCACGTCTCCCCTCGCCTGCAGGACACGAAAGCTACGTGACCTTCTGCCAGCTGGAGGATGAAGCCGCCTTCACGTGCAGCGCTGACTGCACCATCAGGAAGTGGGATGTGCTGACGGGGCAGTGCCTGCAGGTGTTCCAAGGACACACATCCATTGTGAACAGGTCAGTGTGGCCTGGGGGGCAGAGATGTAGACCGTGGGGCCCCTGCCCTGGAGGAACTTCGCTTCTCTGGGGAAGTCCACATGTGGATGCATGGAGAAGTCATCAGGAGCCATAGCAATGGAAGGCCCAGGAGACACGTGGCCCCAGGCGGGACTACTGTTAACTGCCCAGGGCTGCAGGTGCGGGGGTTTGGGAGGTGGAGGTGGGGGCAGGGAAGCACCACTGACACACTGACTTGTGCCTGGATGCCCCCCCACCTACCAGGGGGCCCTGGCAGCACAACTGCCCCCTGCTAGGCACAGGGAAAGGCATTGGAGGCCACAGCTCCTACTGATGGGAACAAATTCCAGAGGAAATGACTTAATTGGTACCGGATGGTGGCAGGGCTTGGAGGAGGAGCAAAATGGAGGTTTTGCAGATGGAGTCGAGGGTATTTTTAAACCTGTCCTTTCTATGTTGCTGTTGAAAATATTTCACCCCCCTGCCTCTCGAGGAGGTTTGAATTTTTCCTTTCCTTATTGAATTTGGGTCTGAGCTGAGCCATGGAAATTCCTTTGCTGACCAGATCAATTTGACACTATTTATGTAACTTGTGGTGGCCTCTCAAACTCCTGAGGGAATGCCCCGTATAAGCAGGAGTCTGGGCACCCGTCCTTGGGCCCTCGTGGCCACAATGACCTGGAGGGGCACCTGCCTGGGATGTTAACCAAGTAAAGAAGGGGCCCAGCGCAGGCGGCCGTTTGGAGGGGGTCAGAAGGCTGGGCTGGGCTAGGACGGATGGAGAGGGAAGGGCGTTGGCCAGAGGGACGCGGCCAGCGTGGGCTTTGTGCATGCGTGGGTCGGGGCGCGCACTTGGCCAGCTTTGCGCATGCCTGGGTCGGGGTGGGCAGTTGTCCAGCTTTGCGCATGCCTGGGTCGGGGCGCGCACTTGGCCAGCTTTGCGCATGCCTGTGTCGGGGTGGGCACTTGGCCAGCTTTGCGCATGCCTGGGTTGGGGCGGAACCCACTGGGCTCGTGGTCCAGCGCACCGTGGCGGGAAGGGGTGGGCCAGGCCGATCATTAACTGCTCGCGGAACCGGTGGCCTGCAGTCGGGATGATGCACCAGCAGGGCAGGAGCTAGGTAACATCCCTGAGTAGCAAGATAGATGTAGACCAGCAGACATCGTTGTGTTGATTCAGGGTGTTCTGAGTGGAGAAGCAAGTCTGGAGGGACCCGGGTAGGGACCCCAGTGGAGCTCCGGCCCCACCCCCACCTTCCAGCAGCTGAGCTTTTATCTCCCTGGCACCCCCGCCCCCCTTAGCCAGAGCAGGTGAGGCCTGGAGACCTGCGAGACCAGGGCCACGCTAACGGAGGTGGGAGAGAAGGGGCTAGAACCAGGCCTCGGCCCCGCAGCTCCTGCTTGCCTCTTCCCAGCACTCTTTCTTGAGACAGACGTTTGTGATTGAGGAGAAGTGTGTGCGTGGGGGAGTCTCCTCTTGTGCGGCCATGAGTGGCTCCAGGGGACAGCCCCATCTCAGGTGACCACCTTGCCCTCAGGTTGAACTGGGAACTGTCTGCTGCTCCTCACCAGGAAATCTGGACAATTAAGGCTAGAAAGAATGCTGTGCCGCGTTTAGACTCTCTCCCAAGTGCACACACAACATGCACACATGTTCACACATACGTGTACAAACACACTCACACACACACACGCTCTCACACACAAATACGTATACACACACATGTTCACACACATATGCAAGCACACATGACTTTTGAGCAGTCAGCTATTCCAAACCCACAGCTCTGGGTGGATATTTGCATTATTAAGTAACTGCTCACAAATGTGTGATATCCCTGAGATGAGGACATGGACTTCACTTTTTCCCCTATTTTCAGAGCTGGGCCAGGTGTGTGAACTTCTTGGGGTGCCAACCAGGCCTCGTGTCCCTGCCTTCTCATGCCAGGCCACACCTGGCAGGACTCATACCCCCAGAACATCACCTACCCCTGCCACGTGGCGTCAGGTCGTCACTTTCCTTTAGAAATACGCGTGTCGTGAAAACCATGCCTGTGGGTGTTAGGGAAGAAGCCCATCAGGAATGGCGTTGTCGTGTTTAGTGCTGTCTGTTTCCTTAGTTACCTGTGGGAAGCAGGGCCCGCCCTGAGAGAGGCGAGGGCCGTGTGCAGGCGGAAGGTCTGTTTTTGTGAGCGGCTGTCTCTCCTCCCATCCACGTCAGCCTCGCAGGCCAGACCTTTTCAAAGAGGGAGCACGAGGTGCCTCTGACACTGAGATGGGGGTTCCTGATCCCTCTGTCCCCACACCAATGACATGCCCCCATTCCAGCTCCCTTTGTGCCCTTGGTGGTCTCCTGGGGGCTCAGGGCTTCTTCACAAGGGTGTATTAACAGACCCTTTGAAGTTACATGCAAAGTTCTATACTAAAGACAAATGTGTGTTTTCTGGGGAGAAGTTCTTATTTATCAAAATGGTAAGAATCATGATTATTTACTCTTGGGGAGTCCTCTCCTTCCCCATGGTGTGGACAGAACCTCTCTGCCCGGGGCTGTGACCTGGAGCTGGAGTGTCGCCAACAGACCTCAGCCCAGTTAAGGTTCTGCTGTGTGAGCTGACAGCAGATGCCCACCCCAGCTGCACGGTGACTTATCTGACTGTGCCTCCCGTGGGCCCCACCTTTAGGGAGGTCACCCATGGGCATGATCCTGGGACCAGTGTTGTGAGAGCGACAGCAAGGGCTGGCCAGCTCCTCCAAGGCTGAACAGTAGGAAGTGCCCTGCCCAGTCTCTTGAGTCTGACCTGACCCTGGGGTGGCAGCGTGTCTCGTTTTGCCCAGTTTTCAAACTGCAAGTCCTGCGTCTACAGAAACCTTTCAGTTCTGGGCAAAGCGGGAGGGTCCGTCTCCCTGCCTGTTCCCCTCCCCTCTCTCCCTCCTCCCTTTGCCCCTGCTTCCGTAGCCGTGGAGTAGCTGCTCCGGGCGAGGTGTTGGGTGGGAGCATTGGAGCCTTGGTCCTTGCTGAGGCGAGGGTCCGAGTGGACCACGGGCCCAGCATGTGGAGGGGTTCAGACAGGAGGGTGACTGGGGGCAATTCTGGGTGCTGTTCAGGAATGAGTGCCTTGAACTGGACGCAAGGTGAGTGTGGCTGGCTCTCCACTCACGAGTGGAGAGAGGGGAGCCTCTTACAGCTGCTGCGTTGAGGCAGCTGATCTATGGCCTGGGCAGCTGTGCACACAGGGGCGGGTGGAGGTGTGGATGGCAGTGACCGAGGACGCCTTGAGTCTGGGCTTCATTCTGTGGGTGGTGGAAGCCCAGAGGCTGAGGCTCTCTCTGGGGTCCCTGACATTTCCAGGGGGTCTCTCTTGGCACCCCCACTGTCACCCTTGATTCAAAGGGCTTGGATTCCCCAGCCCTGTGGTTTTCTCAGATTCATATCTCCCGTTCCCTGGGAACAGTTTGTGCTTCCCATCACCTGGGCTCATTGAACACATGAGACCCCAGCCAAAGGGATCCTGTGATAGTCTGCAGGGCAACACTGTATGGGCTGACCCTGACCTTTCCCCTCTTGCCACCAGAATCCTGGTCGCCAACAACCAGCTCTTCAGCAGCTCCTATGACCGGACAGCTCGTGCCTGGAGTGTGGACAAGGGGCAGGTGTCCCGGGAGTTCCGGGGCCACCGCAACTGTGTGCTGACTCTAGCCTACTCTGCTCCCTGGGACCTCCCTGGGGCTCCCTGTGCAGAGGAGGCCGTGGCTGGGGGGCTCCTGGTGACGGGCAGCACAGATGGCACGGCCAAGGTGTGGCAGGTGGCCAGTGGCTGCTGCCACCAGACGCTGCGGGGCCACACAGGCGCTGTGCTCTGCCTGGTGCTGGACACGCCCAGCCACACGGCCTTCACCGGCAGCACTGATGCCACCATCCGAGCCTGGGACATCCTGAGTGGGGAGCAGCTGCGGGTATTCCAGGAGCACCAGGGCTCTGTCATCTGTCTGGAGGTGAGAACTGCCCGGCCCCTGCCTTTTTGCTAGGGAAGCCCCGGGGTCATCTCTGAGCTGCTGCCCTACACCAGTGTACTAGTTCAGCTCAGGCTGTGTAACAAAGGACCACAGGGACGGGGGCTGCAACCACAGAGACGGGTTGTCTCACAGGTCTGGAGGCTGGAAGTCCAAGACTAAGGTGTGGGCAGGGTTGGTTTCTCCTGAGGCTTCTTTCAATGGCTGGTAGACAGCTGTCTTCTCCCTCTGTCCTCATATGCTCTTCCCTCTGCATCCAGATTTCCTCTTCTGAGGACACCAGTCATACTGGATTAGGTTCCACCCTAATGACCTCATTTTAACTTAATTACCTTTTTAGAGACCTTGTCTCCTAATATGGTCACATTCACAGATAGCAGGGTTAGGGCTGTTGTCAGTGTATGAATTTCGGTTTCCTTACATGTAAAGTGAGGTTATGTCTACCCACAACCCCTAGTCCATAATTCCTAAATCCGAGAGTTGCAAAACATGAAGAGTTTTTTTCTTAGGCTTGGCACTGAAACTTATTTGGCAGCAAAGCCTGACCTGAACACATACGAGGCTTGCTGTGATTCAGTTCATCCCACATCCTGGGAGTATGCCTCCCTGTGCTGCGGAAACATGAGTGTGTTCCTAAAATCCACAAGATGCTGAAACACGTGCGGCCTCAAAGTTTGGATTAGGGATTGCAGAGGTGAAGCTGTGCCCGCCCCTGGGTGGTTGCGAGGATTTAGTGAATTAACAGCAGACAGGCGTGGGGCCTGCTGCCTGGCGTGTGCTCACGCCCGTTAGCCTGTGCCGTTGCTGCTGTTTTGCATCTCAGCGCTGTGCTGCCCATGCGTGGCCGGCAGTGTCTGCTGGATACGGTCCCTCCCTCTGTCTAGGTATTGGGATCTGCGGGTTCCTGGCCGGGGTTTGGCCAGCTTCTTCCTTTCCCCAGGCCAGTTTCCACGCCTGACATGGGCGGGTTGGGGTGCAGCCCTGGGTGGCACCTGAGAAGCCACAAATGAAGCACTGGGGGTGGGCTCGAGCCAACAGGAAGCCGAGTACAGTGGTCCCCTGGAGAGCGAGACCAGGAGGCCTGTTTTGGGTTCTGGGGGTCAAGGGCAGCCCTGGGACCCTGGGAACAATGGAGTAAGGAAGGGCTCTATTTTCCCTGGGCGGAATGACCTCTGACCCCTGGTGAACCACAGAGCAGCTGGGTCCCTGCCATGCTTTTTCGGATGTATAATTGGCATTTTTCTAACTCAGATCCTGCTTGAGGACATTATGATGGGGTAGGGGACCTAGTTGGAAGTCCGCCATATGGTTTCTAATTTCCAGGGTTTGAAGTGGCTGGAGGGCAGAGAGAGGACCCCAGCAGGTACCTGGGAAGCAGCATTGTGCATGATGGGCAGAGATGTGCAGGGAGCAGTGGGGATGGTGTCCTGGGTACAGCATGGCAGGACAGGCTTGGGGTCAGTGAAGAAGGGTGGAGCGAGTCTCTGGGCAGCCAGCTGGCTCAGAGCTTCTGGTACCAGCCAAGAGCGAGTCTGTCTCCTCTGCTAGGTCAGCCCCAGGCCATGGAGCCCAGTGCCTGGCACAGCAACGGGAAGTGAATGAGTGATGGGGGAGTAAAGTGCTGGTGGGGGCTTGGCACTCTGCAGGGTGCTCAGGAGACTGCAGGACCACAGGGCAAGGCTAACTCCCAGGGTTGGGTGCTCCAGGGTGGGGTGCTCCAAGGGTGGAGTCAGTCTTGCTCCCGTAAGCACAAACCAGGCTAGGTCCCAGTTAGGGAGTGAAGGGTGTGGGGGGTACATGGGGAGAGGGCCTTGCTGGGTGGTGGCGTGGGGCCAGGTGCAGACGGGCACAGTGGAGTGTGTGGAGGCCCCTGGGGTCGGAGCTGGGAGCAGGGAGAGCGCTTCCCGTCGGAGGAACTGGGCGCCTTCGTGGAGGCCGGTCCTGACAGTGTCTGAGGGCCTGGCACAAAGGCATTCTCGCGCTCGCACAGCCAGCGCGTGATTCAGTGAACGTCCAGTTATTTGGTTCGTTGGTTAGTTAGTTAGGTATTAATTCACAGCCCGCTTCACCCCGAGGTGGAATTGAGGTAGAGAAGCCCCCATTTTCGAGAGCCGTTGGGGGTAGGGTCCTGCCTGACAGAGCGCCAGGGTCACCATCGCCACAGTGGACGCCTGGCACCTTCCAGAGAAGCAGTTCCACAGCGGACCTGCACAATGCCCGGCAGGTGGTGTTTGTGACCCTGCCTTGCACGCCACGGCCCTAGGGAGTGCTGGGGAACACTTCCTGTGGTTCGGACACTAGATAAACGAGTCTCCGTGTCTTGTTTCCTGTCGCTTCCCCTGTGTGAAGTCTGGTTGTACGGTGACTTGGGAAATGCCCGTGCATCGATGCGCGGGTGTCTCTGCGTTGGTGTCGCCTGCTTTCAGGATTCCCTCCTCTCCCCGTCGCGGGGCTGCAAAGGCGCCTTGCCCGCCTCTCCTGATCTGCCTCTGTGAGCGGGACTGCTCCCCGCCTTACCCTGGCACTCAGGACCTTTCAGGGCCACCTGACAGTCTCTCGGCCCAGCCTCTGAGACCCTTGCTGTGTGGGTCCCTCACTGCAACCTTGCTGTCATCTCCAGTCTGAGTGGGAAGCGCAGCCGCGGAGTCGAGGCACCCATCTCCTTCACCTTCTCCAAATAGGAGGCGACCCTCGGGTTCACGTCAGTTCCCGTTCTCTGTCCCTTCTCCTGCGTGTCACACCCAGGGCCATGCACCTGCGACATGGAGATGATGTCTTCTAAGGGACCACACAGAACTCCCACCCCTCCCAGCACGGCGCCTTGCCAGACGTACTGCAGACGGGCAGGGTTCCCGGGTGTTGGGGACCCCAGGAGCATCCTGGACCCCCTGGATGGTTTTGGGAGCCCAGCAGCCTGGCTCCTGGTGCTGTTTTGCTGAGGAAGCACTCGTGCTTGCAGATTGAGAGGTGCACTTTCCTGTTAGGATGAGTGTGGGGTATCGACTCGCTCCTGAGGGGAGCCTGTTCCGTGGAGCTGTGGTATTTCCACTGTTCGTGCTGGACGGGTCAGGCCCACCGTGTGTTGAGATAAATTTGTGGGCTGCCTTTTCAGAGGTCGGGGAAGAAACGAGGAAACTGTACAGAGTTACACAGCCTCTTATGCCTTGCTTCTGAACCTGTCGGCCCCACATGGACGAGGTCCCCACTGAAGCATTCCCCCGCCTCCTTGCAGGCATGCGGCCCACTCTGGGCCTTGTAGGAGCAGAGACGAGGCCTGAGAAATCAGCCAAGCCCTGAGGGGCCTCTGCCTTTCCCGTTCATTATGGGACGTGTATCCAGGGTTGAACACGCCAACCCCAGAGGGTTCCAGGAGCCAGGTCGGGCCAGAGCCAGGAGTGCACAGGCCTCCTCTGAAAAGGGTGGTCCAGCTTCCAAGTAAGAAACTCAAAGTCAAGCCCACTGACCACCGAGGGGGCTGCTCCCTCCCCTCTCTTGAGAGGAGCTCCCAAGGTCGGTGCTCAGCTGGCTGCTCCTTGTGAAGAAAGAGAAAATTTTAGTTCTGAAACATTTTAATGCAAACAGTAAAACAGACAGCTCTGTACCCACTTGTGAAATGAGATATCAGCATTGTGTCATATTGACTTCATATCTTTTTAAAGAAATAAACATTTTGAATACAGCCAGAGAGAAGGGGAGGAGCTGCCAGGTCTGGGGGCAGCCCGAGGGCAGCGGGGAGCGCTTGTTCTCTGCGGCATCGTCGGGGAGCACCATTCTTTTCCTGCAAAAGCACTGTCCTGCCAGACCCCGAGGGGCGGGGGGCAGAGATTGCTGTTGCATTTTAGGGGGAGGTACTAGCTCCCATGTTGGACCAGGCTGTGTGCATTATTGCATTTATCCTCATGGCCACTTCTAGGGAGATGATTTTTTTTCATTTTGTACTTGAGAAGATGGGGGCTCAGAGAGGGTAAGCAGCTTGCCCAAAGTGTTACAGCTGGTAAGGGGCAGAGACAGGATTTGAACCCAGGACCGAACATGTAGCCTGTGCCTGTAACCAGCGGCGTGTAAGGGTGTGACCGGCCGTGCCATGCCGGAGTGGGGGAGCCTCTTGCCACAGTTGGGCTCAGGAGCCAGAATGTCCAGTGCCCAGCCCTGCTCACAGCCCAGCCCAGCTGCTTCTCCTCCCTGCCCTGGTGCATGGGCTGCCGTGAGCTGAGCTGAACAGGGGAGAGACCCGCATCCCAGGGGCCTCGGCAGCACAGTCAGGCCGCCCGCCTTATCCAGCGTGCGCCTGGATGGGTCACGCTGCAGGGAGCTGGCCCAGGAGCCCCGTCCCCTCAGAGCTGCCTTGACTGCAGGGCGTCCTGCAGGACTGGCCTTTGTGATGTGCTCCCGTTGGGGTCTGTCCTGCTTTCCCCATCTGCCTTGGGCCTCCCCTGGCCTCCCTGGCTGCCCTGCTGCTCCCCATGGGCGTCCCTCCAGGAAACAGGCCAAAGCGAACAGAGGCCTCAGCCGGCCAAGGACAGCATGCTTGGAGCGGTGCCTCAGCCTCCGGGCTCAGGGCTTGTACTTCGAAAGTGTGCTGCTTGTTCACTTTTTAAACACAGTGTGACATGCCCTGCGTCACCAGGACATGCCGCGGGGGGAGCAGGAGGCGACCATGGATGCTCGGCGTGGAGGCGGGGCTGTGGGACCGCGTGGCCTGGGTGGCCCCCGGAGTGGGGTCTTGGCCTCGCACACACCCGCTCCCCTTGTTACAGGTCCACGCTTCTCAACGGGTGGTTTGGAATCGTGGTCACTGGACGCCTGGGGCTGCCTCCAGGAATGACGGTGGGGCACGGCCAGGAGACACTGGGGCCAACAGCGGTCAGCCTGGCGGGCAGGATGCAGACACAGTGCTGGGGGCAGCATGAGGAGCAGACCCGGGGGGTGGCTTGCTCATGAAGCGTGAGGGGGGATCAGTGTGGGAGAGCTTTCTGGGCAGACAGGACTTGTCAGAAACCTGGGGAGGAAGGTGTGAGGACACAGGTGAGCCTGGAGAAGCCAGGCCACATCCGGGCACTGGGCTGGAGGGGCTGGGAAGGCTGAGAGTGGAGTAGGGGAGTGCGGAGCAGGCTTGGGAAGCCCTGCTGGCTTTTCTGCCCCTGCCCTCGTCGATGTCCGGGGACCAACCTCCTGGAGGGTGGTGCAGATGGTGAGAGGACTGAGTGAGGTCTGGACCCTGCTGGAGCCCCTCAGGTGTGTGGATGTCACACGCGTCCCTGTCCCAGGGGAGTGGACTGCCAACGAGAGAGGCCAGAAGCCAGGCCCTGCTGGCTGGGCTGGTCATAAACCTGGTGGGACATTAGGGCAGAGCCTGAGAGGTGGCAGGCGTGCCTGGCTCCCACTCCATCCCCAGGAGACCACCCCCAGCCTCTGCCTCAAGGAGGCTGCACCTGTTCCTCAAGATTGCACCCCTCTGCCAGAGGGATTAGCTCAAGGCCAAGTTCGGCCTGTGCTGTGGCTGGGGTGGAAAGATGAGCTGGGCTAATTGTAGCCCTGTTCTTGGATTTAAACTGGTAAATATTATGGGGAAACTGAGTCAGCCACAGGAACTGCAGTGGGAAGTGGCTCAGAGTGTGACTGTGATGGGCAGGTGTGTACTTGAGCTAGGAGGGCATTAAGGATGCTGATGGACAGCCTGGACTGGTTCTAGGCCCACCACCTGCTGCCCCTGGGAGAAGGGCCTCATCTTTTCTAAGCCTCCAGCGGCCCCGGGGCCCAGCAGTGTCACAGATGGCTCTCTCTGAGGCTTCTAGTCTGCCCTTGTCTTCCTGGGCCCTGCAGAGAGGGAGGCCCTGTGTCATCAGTCAGCTAACTGCAGCTGAGGACCGCACCCCGCCTGGCCTGTGGTTCTCGTCTTCTCCTCCACCAGCCAGAAGTGCTGGCTGGGAGCTGTCGTGGCTGCAGGGTGTTTCTCTAGGGAAATTGGCGGAATTACTCTAATAGTCTTTGCTCTTCCCTCGGGCTAGTACACTGTCCATCTTGGCGGGGACGCTCCTGTGAGGGGTGCCCCCCAAATCCCTTCTCTCTCCCCCGGGCCCTATCCTTACCTCCTGTGACACCCAGCAGGGTGTGAACGCCCCTCCAGCTGGCTGGGTGAGCAGGAAGTAGGGGAGCCTGTCCCCAGGGCCCTCCTCCCTCCCTACCAGGGCAGCCCAGGGGCAGGCGCAGGACCCCATGATGGGCCCTCACACATACCACAGCCAGTCAGCTTACTTCTAGAACTTTCTTCTTTCTGCCCTTCCACAAGCAGAAGTCTAGCATGAAAGCCCTGCCCTGGAAGCCCTTTTTTCAGGCGGGACAACACGAGGGACCAACTGGTGCAGTCTCGCGGTGGCTGTAGGTGGATTCACGGTTGCCTTCCCGGGCACCAAGCTCCTCTTGAGTAGGGCACTGCCAAAGACACCTGACAGCAATGATGTCAGTGCTGGCCAGCCCCGGGGGTCTTTGTTTCTGTGGTGCTGAGCACCATCTGGCCAGCCCCCGGGGTCCTTGCTCCTGTGGTGCTGAACGCCATCGGGTGGGATCTGTCTCCCCTGAGGAAGTGGCTGGCCTGATCCTTAACTACAGGTGAAGTAGCTGAGGAGCAGAGTCTGACTTGGCCAAGAGCATGGTGACAGTCCAGCCGGCTCTGCCTGACCCCACGCTGCCCTGCGGAGAAGGGATGGGCAGCGGGGGCTGGGGGGTGGGGGGCTGCAGGGGGACGTGTTGGGCTCATCCACGGCTTCTCCCCTGAGCCCCGCCCATGCCCCTCCCCGTCACACAGAGAGGTTTGGGGAGCTGCCCAGCTGCCCGGTTGCGGCCGTACCCACGTCTGGTGCCGACCCTCTCCCCGCCCCCCAGCTCGCGAACCGGCACGTGTACTCGGGCAGCGCCGACAGGACGGTCAAGTGCTGGCTGGCAGACACCGGGGAGCGCGTGCGCACGTTTGCGGCCCACAGACACAGCGTGAGCGCCCTCAAGTACCATGCGGGCACCTGTAAGTGACCCTGCTCCTGGCCCTCCCCACCCTGCCCTGCCCCGCCGTCGCTGCCTGTCCCCTTCACTCCTCGCCCCCCACCAAATCCTCCCCGCAAAGGGCCGCTCTGCTTTTCTACTTCTTACTCGACCAGTCCCTCCTTGAGCCTCGCTGCCATCCCGGCGGGTCAGGGCCCAGGGGCAGTGGCTGTGCCTCCTTCATGCACACGTTCCTCCAGTTATTTACAAAGAAGGGCAAATAAGGGTGTGAGGGCTCCTCCCCACCTTGGCCCCATAAGAATGTGCAGTGACCTGAATGTTCACTGGTCCTAAGGTCAAGAGCATGTCTCAGGGCCACATTCTAGTTCTCAAAGTAAGACAGTGATGTCACTTACTCCATCCAGACTTGAAGTCCACGTGGATTTGGCTTCACCTGGCATTAGGTTTGACTACAGATAGGAGGAAAAAAACCCAGATAACAGTAGTTTAAATGAGAGAGTGGTTTATTTTTCTCTCAGGTAGAAGAATTTCAGAGACTGGCAGTCTAGGCTGGAATGGATGGCTCCACAAAGTTATCAGGCTCCCAGCTTCCTTCCATCACTTTGCTCCATCATCCTCAGCAGATATCTTCTATCTTTAACGGGGCCTCATGGTTCAGGAAAGCTGCTAGAGCTCCAGCCATCATAGCATCTTTTAGGCAGGCAGGAAGAAGAGGAGGGAAGGGCAAAAGGACGCATGTCCTAGCTAAGTAGGCCTTTTAAAGATCTTTCCTGGAAGCCCTACCCAAAGACTTCTGCATACATCTGACTACTGCCTGCAAGAGAGAATAATACAATCTCTTACCTGGGGACATTGCAGCCAGGATTAATCAGGATTATTTTAGAAAGAAAGAAGAGCAGAATGATTTATTGGGGAGGCAAGAAGCTGTCCCACAGGTCTCAAATTGTCTCACATCTGGGCTTCGCTGGCTCTGTCCAACTGGTCTGCCACATGTTTACACCCTAGAGACTCCCAGAAGACAGACACTGTTCCGGGGAAGCAAACCCCCCAACCTCGCCACCCCTCCATGGCACTGGGGCTCCCAGGGCCCTGAACGTCTTTCCCAGGATGATCCCCAATGTTGTTTTGCCATCAGCCCTCCCTTTCCCCCTGTTCTCTCTCTCTCTCTCTCACACACACACACACACACACACCCTGACAGCAGCAGGAAGCTGGCTCCACCCGGAACTGAGCCCGAGAGTCATCTGTAGTGCTAGAGCGGGGGAGCAGATGAGGGGCAGAGTCGTCGCAGTGGGAAATCCAGGTTGGCTTCACGGCACAGGTGTTAGATGAAGGGAGAGTGTGCATCTCTGAAAGTAGAGCCTGAGACGCCCTTGGGATTTAGGCGTCTGACACAGAAAAGTTATTTTTTCCTTCTTCCTGTGTCCAAACCTGTAAGTGTGATTACGGCTCTGCTCCCAAGTTGCAGACCTCTAGAAAGAAGAATGTTGCCTCGGCTGCCTCCCCTTGGCAGCAGCCGGGATGGAACCTGCCACTGCAGCGAATCCCACAGACCCTACCTGCTGCCCGCTAGTAAGGAACTGGGTTCTTGGTCTTTGCCAAGGGCCACAGGATGATCCAACTTAACTCCTGATCTGCTTCCCACCCACGAGATGCCCAGCAGCCACACAGAGTTGGTGAGGGGAAGGCAGGAAAGGTGCTGAAGAGGCCTGACATGAAACTTCCTCTCCTGGGCCGCATTCACCTGTAGCTCTGCAGACCGGCTGGGAGTAGGCAGGTGATGCAGGAAAGGGGATAAGTAGTAGATCCCCCGAGGCTAGGGTGCCCCAGAGGGTGTCAGCTGTTCCTGCTCAGGCTGCTGGGTGGGTGTGGCAGATGTTGTGGGTCCCCTGCTCAGGGGTGCTTCTTGCTGCAGCAGCTGAGATCCCCTGCCCGAGGGCCTTTTCCTGGGAGGGGCAGGTCAAAGGAGGGCTGGGAGTTGACACCCATAAGAGAGGCCCTCAACCAGTGGTTAAGGGGAGTCGATTGATAAATAGCTCTGTGTCCTTCTTCCCGGTTCTGACAACTCTAAGATGTGGTCTGCACTTTCTCCCAAGGGCCCCCAGCAGTCACCGCCTAACAATGTCCTGTATGGGTGTCCTTCCTTCCTGTCTCTCTCCCCACTTCCTGGAATGCCGAACCAAGTAACTGTTTGCATGCAAACCCTAGTGTCAGGGCTGCTTTCGGGGAAAACCTGCCAAGACCATAAGTGCACAAGGGAGGGCCCTGGTCAGTGTTCTCAGTGTGGCCCCTGAGCAGTGGCTCCAGCATTGCCTGGAACTGACTAGAAATGGCAGTTCTCAGGCTCCAGCCCGGACTCCTCCACAGAAATTCAGGTGGGCCCAGCACTGTGTGTCTGAACAACCCTCCTGGTGGTTGTGTGCACACTGGAGTTTGAGAACTCGTGGACTAAGTTATAAAGTAGGAAGAAGCCCAAGGGAGGCAGAATCTGGGGCCCTGCTGCTGTGAGAGGTTGGGCAGGGCGCCTGATGAGCCCCAGAGCCCCAGGGGCTCTGGTTTTGTTTGGAGGGCCAAGTTCATTACTGAGGGCTGGGAGGACTGGGTTTCTGGTTGGCCCTTGCCCCCTAGGCTGCTAAGATGGTGGGGGAAGGGATCACCCCCCCACCCCCACCCCCAAAGCGGCTTCAGAGCTGCCAGAAACACCGGCAGAGAAGCCAAGCTTCAAAGGCTTATACCATACGGCCTGAGAGTGGGAACCTGGGCTCAGGCGGTACTCAGGAGGGATGGAAGCACCTGGAAGGGCAGGGCAGGCAGCCCTGAAGCCCAGTGAAAGCTCAGCTGCGGCTACGCAGGGCCGCCTGTACTCGTCACCCTGAGCTCACGAGAATGTAGTAAGACAATAAGGGTGCCGCCGCCCTCCTTTCAAGGGGCTCCTGCCATTTCCCATTGGAGCCTTATGACGCCCCAGTGAGGCGAGTTGACCGCCTCGGAGGCGTCCCAGGTCACTCTTCCACCTTGCCCCTCCGTGCCCCCCGGCCTGTGGTGTCCTGGAGAAGGTAGAGGGCTCTGGTCTGGAGGCCCAGTGGCGCCGTGTGTCCACAGTGTTCACAGGCAGCGGGGACGCCCGCGCGCGCGCCTTCGATGCCCAGTCCGGAGCGCTACAGAGGGTGTTCCGCGGGCACGCCTTCATCATCAACTGCATCCAGGTAGGCGCTCCCGCCTGTCCGCTGGGCCCCTGGGAGCTTGTCGGGTGTGCGAGCGCGAGCCCGTCTGCCTCGAGGGGAGGGGCGGGGCGGGGCCTCCTCCCCGAGCCCGAGGTCTCTGGGGTGAGACGCCTAGGGAGTGGATGTTCACGCCGATGCCCGGGGCCTGCGACCGCTGGAGGCAGAGCAGGGCTTGTGCGTACCAATCCTGGGACTGGGGACAGCTGCTGTGACGCGCTGGGGGCGGGGGAGAGCTCGGCGTCCCCTGCAGCGCGGCCCCCGCTCCGCGCCGCAGGTGCACGGCCAGGTGCTCTACACGGCCTCGCACGACGGCGCGCTGCGCCTCTGGGACGTGCGCGGGCTCCCGCGCGCCCCGCCGCGCCCCGCCGCCCCCAAGCGCAGCCTCTCGCGCCTCTTCAGCAACAAGGTGGGCTGCGCCGCCGCCGCGCCCCTGCAGCCGGCCTGACCCCACCGACGGACGGGCAGACTCCGGAGGGAGCACGCCCTGCCCGCCCGGATGGCCGGAGCGGGAGGGGCGGCCCAGGCTGCGACCCCGCCCCTCTGCATCTCCAACCTCTTCAGCCAGAGAACCCCCAGAGCGACCCTGTCTCAGGCCTGCTCACCGGCCCACTGGGACCCTCCCGGCTCTCAGGGTGTCCAGCCCCACAGCCTCGACCGCCCGAGGTCCCCGGAAGACAAGCGTTTCCTGCTGACAAAAAACAGGGACGTTTCTTCAAAAAGCTGCTGAGCTGCAGATTGTCGTTATTTTGGCAAATTGTCCCGAAATACACATCGTTAAAAGTGCTCTGGAATATGTCTTTTGTTCTGCAAACTGAGTCTCAGAGGGAGGAGGGATTCCAGGAACCAGGGGCCTCACAGCTGGCCTGGGCCTGCCTCTTCTCGTGGGTGAGAGCGAGGGGCTGTGGCCTGATGGCCCCCCCCAGTGTCAGTCGTGTGGGGAGGGCCATGAAAGAGGCCGGGGAACAAGGAACCAGCTCTTCAGCCTGTCTAGGTGACAGCGCAGATGCATTACCCCTGCTTTGGAGCTCCCATTTCTGCATGAGTGGAGGAGGGCCTCCTCTCTGACGTCTGGAGTTGAAAGGCCAGAGCAGTAGCCACCTAGCCCCATACACAGGAGTCAGCCCAGCCCTGCCCTCGAGAGCAGCTGGAGTGTTTGTCAGGAGGAGCTTAATGGCTGCGGGCTCTCAAGCTCTGGAGCGGCCCCAGTAACTCCTCTCATTACCTGAAGGGGGTGCTCTTCCAGCCCTTGGCTGGTGCCAGCGTCCACAGTGCCCTCTGTGCCAGGCCCTGGCTGGCCTCTGGTGCAGGAGGAGAAACTGCAGAAGATAGTGTCTGCCCTTAGAGCTCAGCAGCTCACCAAGGACAGAAACCTCCCCGTGCAGAGGGGGCCCTTGATTCAGAGAAGTGGCCGCTCCATTGCCTTAATGCAAAAGGTTTCATCAGCAAGAGGTGCTGCAGGGCAGGTTGCGCCTGCCCCCGAGCCCAGGGCGAGCCTAATGGGTGGATCGCTCCCCCTCAGGTACATGATGAGATGAACAGGTACAGTATTGGCACCAGAGATGATAAGAAGGGATGCAGACCTTTGTGATTGTGCTCTAGGCCACACCCCCAAACCCTGGGAACCCAGGCTTCCCCAGGAAAACAGGCTTGCTGGGGAGAAGCAGCTGCAGAGGCTGCACCACTCAGCATTCTTTGGGTGGGACTCAAACACACAGTACAGGTGTGGGGTTCCACATGGGCTGCCTGCCAGGGCTGGGAGCACTCACTTCCAAGTGGTTCTTCTCCAGGGCCCACCCACCCCAAAAGGGCTTCCGAGGAAGCTGATGCTCATTTCAGGGAGGGCAGGCACAGAGTCACCTTCTCAGACTGCTTTGCTGACAGAGGCAACTTGAGTAACCAGACGCCATTGACGCTGACAGCTGATGCTGCATTCCTGCCTCAACAGTTCTTGCTCATATGTCATCTTAGGTCCCCCATCTCCTCCAACCACAACAAAGAAGAAAACACACACAAGTTACAATATGCCCAGAGCAACAGCCACTGGATGCGGGACCCACACCAGGCTGCTGCGTTCATCTTCAGCCTGCCTCCCCCCAAAGAAAGAGTAGGAAATGGTAAACCACTCTTTAGCATTTATATAGCAGCATACCTTTGGGTAATTTTTATTTCAGCAACACAGAAGCCTTTGCTAGATGTTGAGACTACAAAGCAGACCAATAAGTTTGTATTTATCAAAGGCAAGAATACATTTTCAAAGGCATTCTGTTGGCTAGGGAAGAAGGGACAGGAAGTACTTATAGGACATATGGACTGGAAAACAGGGACAGGACACAGCAGTGTCACTCGAGCCAAGAGCAGGCAGAATTTCATGGGAAACATCATCGGCACCAGACGCGATGGAGCGCAGCACGTTTCGGCCATAGGTTCCCAGGCCTCCGGTTGACCACGCGTACCTTACAGATATCTGTAGCCCACTCCTCCCTGGAACTTTCCAGCGCCTTGGTGTTCTGCCACTCAGATCTAGACCCCTGGCCTGCCTCTCAGGGTGCTCTGTCCTTGGACTCAGCAATTTCTTCAACCTTATTCCCCTCCCCTAAAAACACCCTCTGGTGGGTCTGGAACAGCCCCCGGAACCCTATGAATATGGCACACTCAGGCAGTCCTACCCCACTTTACCTCCTCACTTGTCCCAGGTCTGGAACGTTCTCTTCTCCAAGGAGAGCCACTCCAAGGCCCCTCTGATTTTCCCAGCCTCACCTCACTCCCTTCTGTTTATCAGCATTTTGTCACAAATGTCCTTTGCTTCTCTTCTTACCCTCCAGAGCAGAGAGTGACAGCCTCTGCCTGTCTAGTTTCCAGCTAGAGGCAGAGGTAGGACCACGGCCGGCTCCCAGCTCGTGGAGGCGGGCGGCCCTGCCTATGGATAGTGGACACCGGAAATGTCCCCAACTCTGAACTGGCTTCTCTGCATCTCTTCATGAGAAAATGGAGCACAGTCAGGAACCTGCTGGCATGGCTTTGCTTCTGATCATTAAAAAGCACATGGGAAGCTAGAAGCCACGCCTGGCCCAAGCCCAGACAGTCACTTGTTAGCCAAAAACCGCAAGTCAGGCCCCAAACCTGAGTCTGACAAGGTCTCAAACGAGGCTGAGAGACCCCCCTCATCGTCTCACCGTCAGCCACTTCCCACACCGGGAGCAGGACCCCCGCTCTCCCTCCTTGCTGGGTCTTCCCTGCCCCCGCCCAGCCAGCTTTTCAGATCTTACCTTCTCCTGACAGAACTGGCGATGCATGGATTTCCTCAGAGAACCCAAGGAAGCCAGCGTCTCAACTCCACATGGGCCTCTAGACCACCCAGGCAGGTTCACCATGGCGAACGCTGAGGAGTCTGAATAACTTACTGCAGAGTTAGGCTGACAACTTTTGAATATATTTTCCACCGTTTATTTCTGTCTGTATCATCCATCTTAAAAGAATGACAACAAAAGATTTCCACCCATTCACCCTGGACTGCTGTCCAAGCTTTACGAAAACGATTAGTGAGGACGTCGAAGGCTTTCAGCCAGTCCCTCGACAGCAACAACATGACCACCTCCCTCAGTCACAGGAGCTTCCAGCGACTCCTGGAAAGGCAGCAAGTGTCAGGAACATCTGGCACTTGACTCATTCAGCACCTGGCTGCTGCCAGCTGTGTCCTGGTCTGGAATGGGTGTTCATTTAATGCACATCTACAGAGGAATGCGTGGTGCGATGAGAACCGTTATTTGAGCCATTAAGAGGCTAACTACATACCTTTAGAAATAGTCTTCTGTAATACAGATATACCAAAAAAGCCCCACAAAAATCTGGAGAAAATATATCTTAATCTCTGATAGGTATCTTAGCCAGCAGTGAGTTTAATATGACAGCATAGCGTCTGAAAATGCTAATTAAAAATAAGTTGCTTTGGTTAGCATTTAACTTTCTCATTTAATAAAAGATTTTATTTTTGTAAAGAAGAATTCTGAGCACATATAAATTCTGAATTTCGAGTGCACATTTCACTAAACTAAGAGCATAAAACACTGATGTTTCAGGCTAAAGGCGCCTGCCGCCATCTGGTATGGCTGCTGTAGCCGATGCCTCACTGGGAGGCCCACTAAACGCTTGGAATGGCTGAAGACTTAAAGGACATTTCAGGGACAGGGCAGAGAGGTGAAGCAGGAAGGCAGAGCTGCATCACGGAAAGAAGGAAACGATCAGCAGTGGGCTCAGGGGGGCAGGAGAGCTGGGCAAGATAAAGAGGGGGACCCAGATTGGGAGCCTTCCCTCTCCATTCTCTTCCTGGAGACATTCCCCAGTGGCCACCCTATTTTCAGACCTAACTGCCCTTCCCGTTTCTGGGTGGAAAATCCAAGCAGGGAGGGCACAGTTAGGGCCGCAGAATCTGAAGGCAGCCAGGAAGCAGCAAGAGCAGGCCAGAGAAGGCTCCTTCCCCCAGATGGCCCCTAGAGACCAGCACTGCTCCCACCCCACGTCTCCTCTCAGGACCTCGTCCATCTCCGTTCCCTGCCCGCCCCAAGCAGCACTGGGGCAAAATCAGGTAAAAAGGAAGAAAAAAAGAAGATCTGCATTAGGCTTTTCATAATGATAGGATTTATAAGCAGAAACTTAGTACTTCTTTCTGTTCATTATTTAGTTTTTCTTGGTTGCTGACTTTATATTTTCTACATAGCATAAGTACTCTGCAATAAGAATTTCTTCATCTTCCAGAGTTGAGTCAAGATAATCTTCTTCATGTTCTGGAATATCTTCCAATATTTCATTGACGGCCTCTGTCTCCATATCTTCATCTGTTGAGGCACTAGAGGCAGCTGCAGTAAAGGAGAGTAATGAGTGAGTTCAGGGAACAGAACGGAAAAAGGAGAAAAAGCCACAGAAACACAGCACTGATCCGCGTCAGCCTCGGCTGTGCCTGCCCTGGCCACACTGTCCGAGCCCGCCCTTCTCAGTCCCCATTTCAGCCTAAGTGAAGTCACGTCCCCCACCGGTCAGCTTCGGGTTTAGCAGAATGCTCTGCTCTCGGTCAGAATTCAGACACCTCAGACCCACCTGCAGAATCGGAAGGGGACGTGGACGGCGTTGATGAAGAATCTTCCGCCGAAAACTGGAGGTCGGGAGGAAGACTTCCTCCATTGTGGGCAAGGGTCTGAGCTGCCAGCTGGACGTTTCCCCTGAACACCCTCAGGGCAGCTTCGGCCGCTACCGCTTCAAAGCCCATGTACACCAGCTAGGGGAGGACACAGGGAGGTGGCGGTCACTGCCAAAGGACTTCAGCTACACGGAGCTGACACACGTCCAACACGCCTGTCCCCCGCATGCCCAGCTGGACAGCCTTATCTTAGAGGGAGTATGTTTTTAAAACCCCCGGCATGCATGTACCGCTGCCTTCTTACACACACCGCTCTTTAGCCCCAGCAGGCATATGAGGCGACCTGGACAGGATGGAGGAAGACTTGTGCCTACTATGTCAGTGCCCAGTCGTCTTAGAAAGGCAGTAAGCTCATGGGCCAAGAGCAAAGTGCTATACAAACTTCGTGACCAGTACCATCAGTTAAGTGGCCACCACGCACCAGGTGTACTAATGTGAAGGGGGGCAAACGTGGACAGAGTCACCAGTGACATCCTTTTGGGTCACAGGTGGAGAAACGGGCTGACAGAACCAGTACGGGTACCTGAAGTGGTGGACTATGAAAGAGGAGGAAAGCCTGAAGAAACAACACCTTCCAGCTGCTTCCTCCTCCTTCCTACTCTTGAAGGAAATCCTCCTGCTCTGCTCCCACCGCTGCAACCGGTGTGGGCCTCGGAGGCCCCACGGCCAGGCCTGGGCCACACCAGGCACCCAGGGAGCCAAGGACTCAGCCCTGTCATGTCACCAACCTTGTCTCCCCACCCAAGCCCGCGCAAGGCTGCACACGTGGAGAGGGTGCCAGTGCATTTCACTTACTTGGTTGATACTTTCCTGGGAAGGACTTTCTTGACAGTTGTTGGTTTGAGGATCCGAATCATTTAACCACCACATCTGAGGATTACTGACAAGAATCTAAAAACACACAGGAATCCCCTTTACTCAGCACCAACATCTGCTGACTTAGAGACTGAGCGCCCAGTGTGTGCTAGGCAAACAGATGAGTGTAGGACACTGGGGAACTATGCAAAAAGTGCTAGGGCAGCAGAGAAAAGGGACCCAGACCCAGGCTAGGGCCCAGGAGGCTGGTGTTCAGAGAAGGCTTCCTGCCAAAGGTCACAGCCAAGCTGAGGTTTGAAGGGTGAAGATGAGCCAGGCACAAAGACGGCTTCTGAGGAAGCAGGAAGGGATGAGAGCGAGGGCAGAAGGATTCCAAGAAAATGGGGACCAGGTCACAAAAGGCTAGACACAGAAAGGTTTCTTATGCAGTGCAGAGTGCCCAATGTCATTTCTCTCTGGCAGGCGTCATGCTCTGGATTTAAAAGGTCAAGAAGAGTGGAGTTCTTTTGCCCTTTGATTTCTGTCACACAGTACCTACTGTTAACTTTAAAGTACCCTTTTAGGGCATCTCCCTTTAAACACTAAATACTACTATGTTGGTTGAATGTATTTATGTACTATTTTTATAATTAAAAAATACAGGGACCAGCCCAGTGGCATAGCAGTTGGGTTCACACATTCCACTTTGGTAGCCCAGGGTTTGCAGGTTTGGATCCTGGGCGCAGACATACACACTGCTCATCAAGCCACACTGTGGTGGTGTCCCACATACAAAATAGAGAAAGATTGGCACAGATGTTAGCTCAGGGATAATCTTCCTCATCCCCCAACAACAACAAAAAGGACATATATTTTAAAATGCTGGGGCCAGCCTGGTGGCGCAGCGGTTAAGTTCGCAAGTTCCGCTTTGGCGGCCCAGGGTTCACTGGTTTGGATCCTGGGTGTGGACATGGCACTGCTTGGCAAGCCATGCTGTGGCAGGCGTCCCACATATAAAGTAGAGGAAGATGGGCAACGGATGTTAGTTCAGGGCCAGTCTTCCTCAGCAAAAAGAGGGTTGGCAGCAGATGTTAGCTCAGGGCTAATCTTCCTTAAAATAAAAAAATAAAAAGTGCTGACTTGTCGGGACTTCCAAGGAACAGGATGGGAGGTCTTGAGGATAAAAGGCAAAGGTAGGGCAGCCCCCACTGGCTGGAGGATCCAGCGTGAACTCCTCAGCAGAACAAACAAAATGACCCCCGCCCACCTGGCCTGGCCTAGCTGTCCAGCCCCATCTCTGGCCATTCTCTGCCCCGTCCCACTGCCCCTGCCTCAACAACCCCGGCAGCTCCCCAAGGTCCTGCTCACTCCTGCCCTTCCCGCTGCCCCTGCCTCTCTGCCTAAGAGCTTCTCTCCATCTGCCACCCGCTCCTGAGTCCCCCACTCAGCTGGAGGCCCTGCTCCCCACAGGGCTGTGTGGGGGTCTCCCTGCGGGAAGTTGTGTCTCCCAAGTCACCTGCTGAGATTCAGCATGGCCCCTGCCCCACTAAGTATTCCATTTGCTGCTTGAACAAAAACTGGAAAGGAGTGGACCCAAGTACAGTTCCTTCTCATCTGGATCCCAACCGGTTAGTCACTTCTGAGGATTTTTTTTTTTTTTTAAGATTTTATTTTTTCCTTTTTCTCCCCAAAGCCCCCTGGCACACAGTTGTGTATTTTCAGTTGTGGGTCCTTCTAGTTGTGGCATGTGGGACGCTGCCTCAGCATGGTTTGATGAGCAGTGCCACGTCTGCACCCAGAATCCGAACCGGCACAACCCTGGGCCGCCAAAGCAGAGCACGCAAACTTAACCATTCGGCCACGGGGCCGTCCCCTGAGGATTTCTTTAAAAAGCCACTTTGCCAATATGTACTACTACTGACTAAATAAAATAAAACTAGATATTCAAATAAAACATTTTAACTTGAGAAAGTTATACTAAAGCTTTAATCACCATTTTCTTCTTCCATGTTACTGTTAAACTCCTATTGCAAACAGAAACCTCACACAAACTTCTGCCTGCGGGCTCTGCTGGCTTGTGGACAGGCACGAGGTGGGGCCCGTCATTCTAGCTCTGTCACTGGGTGGAGAACAAGAGAGCTCTGGCCCTTAGATCCAAACCAGGAATGAGGAAGAAGGCCCTCATTCAAGGAGCGGGGCTCTGTGCACCAGGGAGGGACACCCTCTGGAGGGGAGCTTCACTGAAGGGGGGCCCTGGGCCCGAGGCAGGTGCTCAGGGCAGGCCAAGAGGCCCGGCAGGGAGCCGTTACCTTCAGCGCTTCGTCCAGGTTTCCGCTGGCCTGATGGAGAGCCTGCCTGGCTGCATGGGTGGAGTAGCCCATTCCTTTCAAAGAGTTTATGTTCTCTAGGCGGCGTCTTTTCTTCTCTTTTTCCTCTTTCCTTATTTGGGCCAATTCCTTTAGGAAAAAAGCAAAGTCACTGAGTTAGGAATTGAGAGTGTGTAGAAAGCCTTCTCAATCTGTGCTCTGAAGGATTCCCAGGGTTGCCAGGCAAAGTGAAAAACAAAGGAAGAGAGGGGAGCCTCTCTCTACCTGTCTCCCCCAGTAAGCGCATGAGGGCTCCCAGGGCAGAGACCAGGGGTGCTGCTCCGGGTCAGACCAGCGGGAGCTGGAGACCTCAGTCCAGGTGGAGAAGGGAACACCTCACACTTACCATCACCCGGCCCCAGCACAGGCCAAACAGTACCAGCAAGCTCATGGCTGCCTGTCCCAGAGGGAGGCGGACGGGCCCTCTTCCAGGGACGGCGAAGAGCTTCCTGCGTGGGTTGGAGGGCTTCTCGGCCTTTGATGAATCACCTGGGAGCTTGCTAAAATGTGACTCTGAATGTGTGTGTGTAGGTCCTGGGTGATGGGAAGGCTGCTGATCCACTGACCACACTCTGGAAGCAAAGACTTAGGGGCCTTCTAGGGCCTATTAGTCTGTTTAAAACTCCCAGAATGCTCAACATCAGGTGACAAAGGTCATTTAATCCCATGGTTCTCAAGCCTGAGTCTCGGGGCTGTCTGGTGGTGCCCTAAGAGCCTGAGATGGGGTGTGGACGGCTCTAGTCTCCTCTCCTCTCCCATCCCAGCCCCAGCCAGGAGAGTTCTGAATTTATTTTGAAAACAAATATTTAAAAAAAGGAATTTTGCTGCTTAAAAAACAACTACACTAAAACAAGTTTAAAAACCATTAATTTAATCCAAACTCATCATTTTGCCAATGAGAAGACAGAAATCTCTCAAGAAAGTTAAATGACCTGGCCAAAGTCATCACCGACAGAGCTGGGACAAGGGCTTCTGCACAGTTCCGGAGATGGTCAGTCCTCGCCCTGACACAGTGAGAAGAGTGAAGAAAACAGCTTTTTCTCCTTTGCCATATCTATTCCTACCTCCATGGCTCAGCCCAAATAACAAGTGCCCCTTCTGCACTCTGACAGCAGGAACGTGGCCTCATCTCTTAGGAAGAAAAGGTGAGTTTCCATCGTCTCCGTGGAACCAAACATGCCGAGCCAGCAGCAGGACTAGGTAGAACAGAGTAACTGTCCAAAGCCTTTCCAGGGCTGCGGGCTCCTTATACCGTAACTTCCTGTGCACAACATGGGAGAACCTACCAGTGAGCAACCCGGACTGACCATGGCATCGTGGCTCTGCCAGCCAGTGCCCTTCACCGCCACTTCATCTGCAACAGGCCTTTCTCCTTGTCTCTACCTCCTTGACATCCTCTAACTGCCTCCTAGGCCAGTCTCCCCCCGCCAACCCCTTCTGCACAGGCAACAGGCTTGGTCATCTCACCCACCTACTCCAAACCCACAGCGGCCCCGTCCTCGATCCAAGCGGGCCCAGTGCCTTATTCTCACAGGCAGGCCTCCAACTCCCTGGCCCCCACACCTCCAAGCTACCCTCACCTACTCCAGCCACACAGGCCAGCAAAATTATTCTGTGTCACTCGCATTTCGACTTTTATTCACACATGCACCCCATGTAAAATGCCTTTACCCCGCCCATCCTCTGCTTTCAATTCCAGCTTCTTCCATTTATATTTCAAAAGGCTAAGAAACATGCAAAACATTCAAGCAGAGAAAGACCCTGCCATCCAGCAGTCACAGGCTTCAGGCATTCTCTAATTCAGATCTGACACGCTGGAGTCCCAAAGAATGCTTTTTCTTTAATTACAAATGTCTAAGTCAGTTTTCTTTTAGTCATGTAGATAAACATGAGGAAATTAAAGTACTTTCTGATACTTTTCTTTATACTAGAAAGAATTAGAAAAATACAACAGGCCAAAGAAATGACAGTGAGTACTGCATTGAAGTATTTCATGGGTACAGTAGAATCAAACCTTACGTGAGAGAATTATGTCCTAAACTCAGGGTGAACGGCTACGTATGGGCAAAATGAGCAGTGAAAACCTGAGGAAGCAGCTGCCACGCTGTGGTTCGCAGCCTCTTAGGACGCCAGCACTGCAAGTGATCTCGGTTTCTTGAGTCTCCGTTTCTGTGGCCAGATGCGAATCTGGTCTGCACTCAGGGCCACAATGTACAAAAACGACAAGCTTCTAGGAATTACACATTACCCTCAGGTCAGTTGAGAGGCCCAAACCCAGAGCCTGGGCACTGAGAGGGCAGCAGACTCCTGGGAGCTTATGCTCCATGGGACACGGCCCTGGTCTGCCCTCCCTGAGGTGCAGGAGGCTGACCCGGCTCCCTGTGTCTGGGCCGACCGGTCGAATCAGGTCTCGGCATTCCCTTGGCCACAGTGGCTGGCTCAAGGGGGGCCAGTCAGCGAGCAGCTCAGGATTTCTCTGAGGATTCCAGGACCCATATTCTTAGTGTGATGGGATGACAGTGATAACACAGAGGGGACAGACGGACAGACACCAGGAACTCAGGGACAGGGTGAAGCCAGTGAATCAACTCACCTGAGATCCATCCCACCTCTGGACTCTTTACAAGTAGGTAGGCCAGTAAATTCCTCCCCCGCCCTTTTTCCTGTGTGTTTAAGCCAGTGTGAATTGGGCGTTTTGTTGCTTTCAACCAAAAGCATCCTAACTAACACACACCCACTGAGTGAAGAGTGAGCAGGGTCAACTGCACTATATATACAGTTGTTTTTCCTTTATTTTTCCCAAGGGCTTATAGCTTAATTCATTAAATGCATGTCTGATACGACTCCACAATTTTTTTAAAAACATTTATTTTTGCTATTTAGGAAGTGAAGTGGTACCTTTCACCACTTTATAAATCTCTTGGCTTTTCAGAACCCTTTGTAAAAACTCATCAGAATGCTATTCTCCAATGGAATATGCAATATAGAAAGTGCATGAGAAAACCAGTCTTAGTTTACATTTTACCACTGATTTGACCCATGACCCCAGAAAACTCTGAGCCCCGGTTTTCTCTTTTGTAAAACTAGGCATATTAGACATGGTAAGATTCCTTCTAACTCCAAAATTGTAAAGTTTTTTTACTGTACTTATTTCTAAATGTTTATTTTTTTATTGACGTATAACTGACATACAATGTCCTATTAGTTTCAGGCGCACATCATCGTGATCTGATATTTATATATGTTATGAAATGATCACTGTGACGAGTTACCATCAGTCACCATACAAAGTGATTACAATATTACCAACTATATTCCCTGTGCTGTACATTATATCCCACGACTTACTAATTTGATAACTGGAAGTCTGTACGTCTTCACCCCCTTCCCCTATGTCACCCACTCCCCAACCCTTATTTCTAATTGTTTTAAATGACTATAGTTTCGTCCCTTTACTTTCATAATATAATGTTAATTGTTCCTATGATGTGACATGTTTCTAGGCAAGAATGCCATCCCAAATTATAACAATGGCCCTATGGGAAAACACACCCCCTATAAAACAGTTTCTAGAAATATACTATAGTAAAAAAAAAGAGAAAGCAGACTGTTTGGATAACTTATAAACTACTTGTCACCATAGCAAGAAATAAAACTAAGGAAATTGTGCTGTCTGAAAACTGACTCAATCAAAAGGGACAAGTTTCTCCTGACTTCCCGGTCTGAGGTGATAGAGAGTTCCTTGTTGTCAATACCTACTATGGAATTATCTTTTTCTGTTCTTTCATATCCGAGAGCTACGGCCCTTCAGAAACAGGCCTGCTCTGCCTCAAGTTGCACACCTACTCAAAGGCACAGGCTGACAAGCGCCGCCGAGCCCACGGTAAGGTACCTCTCTGCGGTTGGTAATGTGGGCGGCTGCGTGATCCACATTCCCGTCACATGCCCTCAGGCCAAGCCGGGCTTCCTGGGCAGTAAATCCCAACTGCAACAAATTGTCAACTTTTGTTGGATCGATATATAGCTCTTTAAAGAGTTGATGTGCCTATAGACAGGGAAAAATATAAGAATCATGCAACTATAGCAACATTAAAGCTTAACACCAAGCTAAAGGCAAAGGAAAATTAGACAGTACTCAATGTGAATTAGGGCATGTCAGATTTTAGATAAAAACTCTAAATGTGACCTATTACCAACTCGTACGAACGCAAACGGCCACCACTTTCTCTGCTCACATGACTTTATGTAATATAACATGAGAAAATAGGCTGAGCATTGCGGGAGGGGCTGGTGTCCGTTATCTCCTCCTTTTTTTAGTAAAATCCCCCAGGGTTGAGCTGTGCACACGGCATTTATCACCCTCCCTTGAGCTGGGTGTAGCCAGGTGGTTAAGTCTAGGCCAATGGCACGCAGAAGTGACAGGCGCAACTTCTGGGTCTCCTCTCTGAAGAGGCTTACCCTGGACTCTCCTGCCCCCTCTGCTGACTGGAAGAGGCACTGACAGGCGCTGCCTTGGCTGCCACATGAGGCTCCCCTGCCCTGGCCCGCTCACCTCTAGCCGACTAGATGAGGGACAGGGAAACTTGCAGTCAATCAAAGTCCCTGCCTTTCTGAGCATCTTGCCTGTAACCCTAACAAATACAGATACGTTTATGGTACATGTGCAGGAGAGGGAATGGGCGAGAGAGGCATGTTCCTCACAAGTCACTAACTACTGAGTTTATAAAATACTTAACTTCTGGGGATTTAAAAAAAAAGTAGGTGCAAATGGTTACAACTTTGGAGTGTGCATTTGCTTACCTTACTGAGATAGTCACAAGCCACTTCACCATTCCCACTGAGATAATTTCGGATACCCTGAAGCAAGTAAAGTCTTAAAAACAGTATCTTCTCTTTTCCACAATTTCCCTAAAATTATTGGGGGAAAAAAGGGATAAAACTGTCTTATTTCTAATTATAGGTCTTTACTACTCACACCTGTAATTCCCTTCATCTCCCCAAGGGCAAAATGGCATTACTAAAATGTGTATATCTTCACTATTGCTGACGGCAAAAGTGAAGATCTCAGGGTAGAATGACATCCCTGTCCCACAGAGAAGAAACAATGTCAGAAACCTCTCTCCAGACCCCCAGGACAGTGGCCCTTTTGAGGGAAGTATGCAAAATAGAGGAAAGTATGCAAAAACCCAAAGCAGGAATATCGTGTGTTGCCTTGCAATTCCCAAGCAGAATTCTGATGACTTGTGGAAATCACCTTAGAAAAATCCTTATTCAAATCACGGTTCTTGAGCTGTGACTCATTCATGTGAACTGTTACTGTTCACAATATCTGTTCTCCACATTTAAATCTTTTATTAGACTCTACAAACACAGTTCACCAGCTCTCTCAGTCAGACTGATCAGTGGGGTTCTAGGACTAGAGAGCAGTGTTCCTCTGTGCTAAACCCTGCAGAGACCAAAGTAACAGCCCAACTTATAAAACGTTTAACAATCCTGTTAAAATACAGCTTAAAAAGGGGCTGGCCTGGTGGCATAGTGGCTAAGTACATGTGCTCCGCTTTGGCAGACTAGGGTTAACAGGTTCGGATCCCGGGTACGGACCAAGCACTGCTCACCAAGCCATGATGTGGTGGCGTCCCACATATAAAGTTTGGCACAGGTGTTAGCTCAGGGACAATCTTCCCCACCAAAAAAAAAAAAAAAATATATATATATATATATAAAACATATATATAAAAAATAAATATACATATAGCTTTAAAAGAGCACATTACATACTACTATAAAAAATCAACTTTTGGCAGCAGTCTAAATACTTTAACAGGAATAAACTAAAATTCTAGAAATGGGCTCAATAATACATAAAACAAATTACAGTAACATACTTTTATGTGGACTAGTCTCTGATGATTTTCTCCATAACAATTTTTAAAGCATTTCTGGGCCAAGTTTAATTTTTTTTCTGCATCATCAAGGCATTCCAGTTGTCCCAAGCGGAAGTAACACCACACTATATCCAGCTGGAGCACTGCATAGTTATCTACCGTATCCAGTAGTTCTGGGCAACACTCACTGGTGGAGAGAAAGGAAATGACATTACTGAAAAGCAGCATTAAAAGGCTTTTTGTGAATTACTGGAATTCCTTTCCAGTTTTTGGCGTATTTCCAAAGACTGCTCTTAAACAGGGATACCAATGTTTATGAAGGGAGCCATATTTATAATCTGAATCCTTCAGATTCAGGGGAAAAAGCAGTTAGGGCTCAGGGATAGCAGTTTAACATCATATGCCTCAGGACACAAACACACCCCCCACCCCGCTATTTCGGGAAAGAGGCTCAGGAGGAAATAGAAATCGGGGCCACAGCATCAGAACCCCTCAGCGAACAGAGGGAGACCATGCTTTAAAGCAGTGGTTTCCAACCTCGACTGCAAATTAGAATCACCTGGATGTGAGGAATTTTTCTTTTTCTTTTCTTTTTTTTTTGAAATACTGATGCTGGGACCCATTTGGATCAATTCTAACAGAAACCTCTGGAGGTGGGTCCTGGACCTTGTATTTCTAAAATCTCCCCAGGTTATTTTAATGAATAGCCAAAGTTGAAAACCAATGCTTTAAAGATACGCCAAAAAAAAATCACTACTTACTATGAATGCCTTAAATGATGAGGACTCTGACAAGACATTCATGTCCAGTTACATTCAAGCAGGCAAGAAAAACAATCCAGAAAATGCCAGACTCTAAATGCCTAGCTGATATGGGGGCCAAAGTGCAGGCTAAATGCTACCTGGTAGCTGTGGCAGCAGGCTGAACCCCTGCCCAGAGAAAGGGAAAGACAGACAAGGTAACAGGATGTTGACAAAGATGGTCAACATCATTATTTATTTTGATTTTAAATTGTGATTGTTAGAAATTCATAATGCAAATAGAGGTCTCAAGTTTGAACTCTCTCTTCAATAAGCAAGGAAAACATTTGGAACCAGGCATTTTATACATTAACAAACTTTAAAGGTCTCATCTGTTTGTCTTCATTGGTATTCTACTAAACATAAGACTGCTCTTGTATAAAATTACAAAATCTACATGCCCTCAAGCTTCCCATCTTGCCCATCAAAATCTGCTTGGGACAAAAAAGAAAAACCGAAAGAAATCTGGTGTTGTCACGGACGCTTACAGCAGCAGTCCACTGAGTGGAAGGGCTGCACTCCAGGGCTCGCACGAGACAATCCACGGGGCACAAGAAAACACATCAGAGAAGGACTTTCATATTTATTTGTTGTCTCTTTCAACATTTTTATTCTTTGTGAATGTTTTATGACACATACACCATATTTGACACACATGCACACACACCAGTGTCTGACTGGGTAGGAGCACTTTCTCCGAATCTTTTGCTCAGCCTGAGAACCTGACTTCGAGGGAAGAGGAAGCAGCTTGTGGACTGTGGTCTGATCTCACACTCAAAGTGAGGCTCACTGACCTATCGCTAGACACCTGTTTCTGTGAGAGAAGACTACCGTGCCATTCACAGGAAAGCAGGGACATCTGCCACAGTTTTCAATGTCTCAGATGTGTGAATAGGCTCATTCATGTTCAGTAAGCATCAAGAACAGGTCAGAAATTGCCTCGTTTCAGTTAAAAATAAAATCATGGGTACAAGTTTGACCCAGAATTGAGTACTTGTGAGGCAAAAAAAACCCCAAAACCAATCACAGGTCTCATGCTAAAGAGGTACGTTTTATTCTTTTAGTTTTAAAAATAACACTTTTATTCATACATAGGCCTATAAGAGAGATTACAAAATCAATACTCGTATATAATAATTTGAAACTGTTAGGGCTATATTTGAAGCTGATCATGTCACTCAGAAAAAAAGGTTTTTTTAAAGCCTTTTATAAAATTGTGTCTTTGAGTATTGTTTTATTAATATTACTTTGGTTTATGGTTTTAGTAGCTTTAATATTCAACAGTCAATAAGTTTTCAGTTAAAAACATTAATTAATGTACATTTATTTAAATAAAAGCTACTCAACCTAGCCTTAGAAAAATTAAATCCCATTTGGGCTTAAGTCATTTAACAGAAATTTATTAGATTTGCCTCACGAGTTTTAAAGCTTTACATAAAATAAAGATACTAATTTCAAGAAAGATAAGCTAAGCTTAAGTATTTCCTTTTTTTTTTTTTTAAAGATTTTATTTTTCCTTTTTCTCCCCAAAGCCCCCAGGTACATAGTTGTATACTTTTAGTTGTGGGTTCTTCTAGTTGTGGTATGTGAAACGCCGCCTCAGCATGGCATGATGAGTGGTACCATGTCCATGCCCAGGATGCAAACCGGTGAAACCCTGGGCCGCCAAAGCAGAGCATGTGAACTTAACCACTTGGCCATGGGGCCGGCCCCCCTTTTTCCTTTTTAAGAAAGCGTGGATAAAAAGTCATTTTTAGTTTTATTACTGGCTTTAAGGAATTGCATGATAATGTGCCTGGTATTCTTTTTTCCATATTTCTTGTACTCCGAGGTTCATTAAGGGTCTTGTATCTAGGGGTTTACAGTTTTCCTCAAACTGGGAAAAATTTTGGCCATTACCTCTTCAGATACTTTTTCTGTCCCACCTGCCTTTTTCAGGGACTCCAATTACACTTATATTAGGCTGTCTGAAGTTGTCCCACAGCTTGTGGATGTTCTCTTCATTTTTGGGGGTCTTTTTTCTGTTTCATGTTGGATCATTTCTATTGCTTTGTCTTCACATTTATTAATCTTTTCTTCTGCTATGTCTAATCTGCAGTTAATCCCACCCACCCAGTGTGCTTTTCATCTTGGACATTGTATTGTTCGTCTCTTCAATTCCAGTGGGGTCTTTTGTGTACCTTCCATGTCTCTATTTAACATGCTCCACCCGGGGCCGGCCCCATGGCCGAGTGGTTAAGTTCACACGCTTGGCTGCAGGCAGCCCAGTGTTTCGTCAGTTCGAATCCTGGGCGTGGACATGGCACTGCTCATCAAGCCACACTGAGGCGGCGTCCCACGTGCCACAACTAGAAGGACCCACAACTAAGAATATACAACTATGTACCAGGGGGCTTTGGGGAGAAAAAGGAAAAAAATTAAATCTTTAATTAAAAAAAAAATATACACTCCACCCTTCCTCTACCTTCTTGACTATATAGAACATGGTCATTAGAACTGTTTTAACGTCCTTGTCTACTAATTTTATCTTCTGTGTCACTTCTGGATCTGTTTCTGTTGACTGATTTGTCTCCTCATTATGTGTTATATTTTCTTGCTTTTTTGCATGCCTGTTAATTTTTAATTGGATGTTGGATATTTTTGTATTGCTATAAATACAGGTGAGCTCTGGGAAGCAGTTAAAAATGTGTTACTTGAAAACTGTGTGATCCTTTTAAGGCTTACCCTTAAGCTTTGTTAGGTGGGACCAGAGCAGCCTTTAGGACTAATTTTGTCTTACTACTGAGGCAATGTCCTTTTGAATTCTCTTTCCAATGCCCTGTGATCACAAAGTTTTCCACTCTGGCTGGTGGGAACAGAAATTATTCTTGACTCTCTGGGAACTCTGAAGATTGTTCTTTTCTCTCAGGTGGTGATTTCCCCATGCCTGTGCTGATCATCACTCAGGGGCCACAGGGGACCCCCTGAAACTCTCCGATGCACTCCCTCAGGCAGGGCACCCCTCTCACTGCTTCAGCCTCCCTAGATTCCTATCTCTGTCTCTTCAGCTCAGGGGAGGCATGAGGTTCTGCGTGGGTTTCTCCTCCCTGCACCGCAGCCTGGAAGCTCTCTCCAGGCAGTGAGCTGAGGCCATCACAGGGCTCCCCTCGTTTGTTTCCCCACATCAGGGGAAACTGTCCTGCATTGTCAGATAACCGACATTTTCATACATTTTGCCCAGTTTTCTGGTTGTTTCAGGTAAGAGAGTAAATCCAGACCTTGTTACTCCTTCTTGGCCAAAAGCAGAACTCCCATTTTCAGTTTTAAATAGGGAAAGAAACTACTCCTGGTCATACTCCATACCATACCCCTCGATGTGTAACAGAAAGTTGTGCTTGAACTTGTAGCCACTTGGAGAAAGTAGAAAAACATCAAGTAGGAAAGGAAATAGAACCACTGAAGTTTCTTCCCCCTCCACTACTGATTGCCTTAGAGCTGATATCCTGACAAAGAGAGGGCACTCACATAAAACTTACGCAACTAAGTTGGCCTGAATAAACAGATCCTCAGAAAAAATGTCACTTGCTACTTAAAAAGGTACTGACAATTATTAATGGATTATTATATCTACTACTTACTGAACATTAACATACCATGAACTGAAGATACAGTTATTTCTATTCAGGGGTTCCCTGAGACCTGAAAATGATTTCGAGGATTTGTCCAGAGTAAAAAAAACTGAGAACGGCTCATACAGATGAACCAGCATAACCATATCTTGATAAGTGCAGAATCACGATTATAAGTATATGGGAATTCATTATATTAGTGTCTTTTTACATATGTTTAAAGTTTACTATAAATAAAAAATTAGAAACAATTATGAAGGGAATGAGAAATTTACCTAAATTTTAAGGACCTAACTCACAGCCTGCGCTGTCTGCAGCAGAGAATGAAACCGACATTCAGCAAGAAGCAGAAACAAAGCGGCAGAGTAAGAAAACCCTAGGGCACCAAGCCCTTGTTCTAGTTACTTCCAGCTTTGCCCCCTCCTCCCAGATATTTGAGACAATAAATGCCCCCTTTTGATTAAGTTAGTTTACTTGAAATCCAAGGGAGCTGCCAATACAGTCATCAAACTGTCAACATTTGTATTTATCTTCTTGAAGTATACCTCAGGAATTTACCGAAATGGAAAAAAAAATAACACCAAAGTTGTTTCCTTTTGACTATTTGCAAACATCATGTCTCTTCTTCAAATATTTCATTGCCTGGATTTTAGGCTCCCTGTGCCATTTCCCATGAAGAGGAACCAGGAGTCCCTGGGAAACTGCGGACTGCTGGGCTGGGGCAGGAAATGTCCAAGATGAGTCTGGAACACTTTTTGCCACCAGAGACCAGAGCCTACTAGCAGTAGGTCAGAAGGACGCAGGACCTGCCTGCTGGCTGAAGATGGCCAATTTAAGCACTGGGTTTTGAAGTACATCAAATGTGTTAAAATTCATGAGCTCGTACTGATACTTTAAAAAAAAAAGAAAAGGAAACCTCACTGGTGATGTCATCTTGGGAGGATGCCAAGGAAGCAATTCATTTATTCCGAAAGTAAGAAAATAAGGAGAAAGAACCAAGCATTTTATTCTGTCTCTCTGTGCAGACTGCACCTCAGTATAAGCAAAGAGCTGATGAGGAAAAAGAATTCTTTTCAAAAGAATTCCAGCAATAAATGCAGAGGGAATAATAAAGTAGCTCCATTTTGCAGCTGCTAACGAAACAATGGATTTCGAGAATGATCAGCAATGTCCACCCCAAAACCTTTAAGTGAAAAGCTGATGGGGACTTTATGATGGATAGTTCAGTCTGACAACACATTACAAAAACAGACGTGATATTCTACATGCTTGTAAAAAAATAAGCACATATGTTTATAAAATTCTTTCCGGGGAAGAGAGATCAATTAGAAACATGAAGGGAAGACACAGCTCACAAATTGGTCTACGCCGTAACTACTCTTTTACATTAAGCATCTTGAGTGAAAACCTGAAGTCTGAAGTGTATGGGGGTTGGGAGGGAGGGTGCTTTGTATAATTTGGGCCATCTTCCTTAAAACTGGTATTCACCAAGTACAAAAGTGCCTACCAGAAATATCTGTCAGCGTCCAACAAACATGGCAAGGCTATTCCATATTCTTTTCTTTTCAGGAAAGCTCTGCCCTTCTCATGATATCCCATAGCTAACACAAGGGCCTAGGAAAAAATAAGGATTTAAAAAAACATCACTATAAACTATAATAAAACAAATTATATTAAAAACATATTAAGTCTAAAGAAATCAAAGTAAAAAAAAAAAAAAAGTATAAGGTCACAACTAAATCTAAAAGCCAAAATTGAGAAAAACATAATTAAAGCTTTATTTCACCTAAACACGGAAAGCAAGCACTCTGTTTAATGTGGCTGATATGGTCATAACCAGCTCCTGTCCCTGTTTTCGCCAGTTTATTTTAGTATCTGCTGATTTGGACCTATTTCTAGTATTCTGTAAAACTAAACATATTAAAAAAAAAAAAAGCAGCCAGTAATGCTTATATTCTTTGTATCCTTTTTGAAAAGAGCATTCACTTTACTTTCTACTCTTAATCAAGTTTTTTCTAAAGTATTTGTCAACTTTAGTATTTCCAAAATAATTTTTAAAAACTGATTCAAAATTTTTTAAAGTTCATTAATATTTTTAGATTAGATTTTTTTTTGTGTGAGGAAGACTGGCCCTGAGCTAACAGCTGTTGCCAATCTTCCTCTTTTTGCTTGAGGAAGATTGTCCCTGAGCTAACATTGGTGCCAATCTTCCTCTATTGTGTATGCGGGAGGCCACCACAGCATGGCTTGATGAGTGGTGTGTGGGTCTGCACCTGGGATCCAAACCTGCAAATCCTGGGCCACAGAAGCACAGCACGTGAACTTAACCACTATGCCACCAAGCCGGCCCCCTAGATTTGAATTTTTATATAATTCCATTTTGTAAAGTTTTCCAAAAAGATCTGGATGTCATCATTTAATAAAAGAGAGCAGTGGGCAAACAATCGCCAACATTTAAAAAAACAAACATCAATCCACTGATAGCTACAAAATTCTCTTATTAAAACTTAACTTTAATCCTTAGAGTAATTCATGTAGTGGAACCTACTCAAAACTGTCCTTTAAAGACAGAAAAATTAAAATTAACTTGACCCATAGTCATTAGAGCTTTTCATTTTAAGAAGCTACTGGACTCCAGCTCAGAGATTGATCTCAGGGTCCAAGATGTAAAGTGCTTCTATAAAGACCCCCTAGACATATTCAAAGGTAAAACCACCTCCTACCTTTTCCAAATTCTAGAACAGGACGAGGGGGAATGCGGAGCCAGGGGAGAGAGAGCAGAACCACCTGTCATCCTTTTCCCAAACTACATGGTTCCCCCAGCGCCTGTTCTGATCCATCTTTAGGGGACATGTCCCTCTAGTAAAATAAACCACGCCAAACAGCCACTCCCGCAGGAAGCCACTCATGCTGAAGGCAGAGCGTCACATCACTTGGGAATGTTCAGTCACTGCCACAGGACAGTGGGGTGGTGCCATCTTGTACCACGGCACTAAAATCACCAGCTGAGCCTGCTGTATAAACTTCCCACTGTGTGGCTACACTCTCTGTGTATGAGCTGGAGACAGAAAACTGTTTCTGGGGCCCGCCCCGTGGTCGAGTGGTTAAGTTCGTGTGCTCTGCTTCGGCAGCCCAGGGTTTTGCTGGTTCGGATCCTGGATGCAGACATGGCACCACTCATCAAGCCATGCTGAGGTGGCGTCACACATGCCACAACTAGAGGGACCCACAACTAAAAAGATACAACTATGTACTGGGGGGCTTTGGGGAGAAAAAGGAAAAATAAAATCTTTAAAAGGAAAATAACCCAAAAAACTGTTTCTAATCTCTTACGATGTCCCAAGATAAAATAACCAGAAAACAACCTCTGTTCTGAGAGCAAATCAAAGAACAAGCCATACATTTCTTACAGTACTTACTTTTCTTTCAGATGGAGGTATTCTGATGGATCTGCCCGTCTGGTTAGCTATGTCTAAGTATGGTGTAGTTTCTGGATCCACCACCATCTCAGCTGCAACAAAACCAAAAGGACCTCCATTAATTCAATGTCAAAAAGTAGGGTGGTTAAGTTTGCACACTCCGCTTTGGCGACCCAGGGTTTTGCCTGTTTGGATCCTCGGCGCGGACATGGCACAGCTCATCAGGCCATGATGAGGTGATGTGCCACATAGCACAACCAGGGGCACTCACAACTAGAATATACAACTATGTACTGGGGGGCTTTGGGGAGAAGAAGAAGAAGAAGAAAAAAAAAAAAGTAGTGATGGTGACATTAAAAATGTTAAACACAGGGCCAGCCCCGTGGCCTAGTGGTTAAGTTCGCACACTCTGCTTCAGCAGCCCACAGTTCTACTGGTTTGGATCCTGGGCGCGGACATGGCACCACACATCAGGCCGTGCTGAGGCAGCATCCCACATAGCACAACCAGAGGCACTCACAACTACCATATACAACTTATGTACTGGGGGGCTTTGGGAAGGAAAAAAAAACAAAAGAAGATTGGCAACAGTTGTTAGCTCAGGTGCCAATATTTAAAATAAATAAATAAATAAAAGGAAAAAAAAAGTTAGACTGCTGGGGAAGGAAAGCCAATGAGAAATGTGACACCCCCCCCCACACCCCCGACGGCGTGATCAGCTGCTACCTTAAGTCCTGGAGTGAGCTGAAAGCTCAAAGCTCTGTGTACCTCTCTCTGCCAGGATCTCCAGTCCTCTCTTAGTCCTCTGAATTCTTTTTTCTTTTAGTTTGGCTTCATTTTGCTCGTCTTCTTCAACCTGGACATTTTTTCTTGTATCCTCTTCAGACTGTTTTAGTTCGAGCACCATAGCTTTGACATTGTGTGTCACTCCTTGTTCCTCAAGTGTTCTCCCTGTAAAAATCAGAAATGCATATTATAAAAAAAGCTACTAAATTTACTGGGTAACAGTCCATTCTCCACGTTAAATGGAACTCTTAAACCTGTATTAGCACTTACGAACCACCATGCCACGTAGTAAGAATACATTTAAATCCGCTTGTGTAACTGTTACTGCTAACCAGTGGATAAAATCAGCCAGTGGAACACAGAGCTGACTACATTTATCCTTTCCAGTTTTCTTTATTCTCATCCTAAGATCAAATCAAAGCAATAAATATTTGAGAATCTACTACAAGGAGAGCTCAAATCAAAGCAATAAATATTTGAGAATCTACTACAAGGAGAGCTCTGTGCTAGGCAATATAAAAGGAAAATGAGAAAGTATAATCCATGAATTTTCCTACCCTCTAGCTCGAGAAACAGTACGCCCCATTCACAGCAGTGGACGAGAAGCCACAGTGCAGCAGGGCACTGGGACGGGTAGCTTACTGTAACACTTCAAAGCAAAGGCCTCGGGTTCTCGCCCTTTTCAACTCTGTGGCCCTGAGTAAACTACTTATCTTCTAGGACCCAGTTTCCTCAAGCATGAAATGGAAATAAAGATAAGGGCAGAAATCAATGAAAGAGAATATTAACAAAATCAACAGGTGGCTCTGTGAAAATATTAATCAAATATACAAACCTAACAAAAATTAAGTCAAAGATGCAGACAACAACCAAAATGAAAAAGGGTAAATACACATGCAAACAGATTTAAAAATAGCAAAACAGTATTATGAATTATAAATGTACAAATTTGAACACATTTCTGGAAAACTCTAGTTTGATTTTTTTTTTAGAAACTTGAAAATCATTCTAACATTTATATAGAAAAATAAAGGCCCACCAACAGCCAAGTCACCTTGATAAAGAAGAGCCAAGAGAGGGACTCACCTTACTAGATTTTAAAACTATAACAAAACCACAGAAATAAAACACTCTATGGGTGAAGGCAGTCAAAAGGTGCAAACTTTCATTTATAAAATAAAAATAAAATAAAATATAAAAATAAAAAATAAGAAGTCCTGGGCACGTTATACACAGCATGGTGACTATACAGTCACGTGTCACTTAATGATGGGGACACGTTCTGAGAAACAAGTCATTAGGCAATTCTGCCATTGTATGAACATCATAGTGTGTACTTACACAAACCTAGATGGTACAGCTTACTACACACCTAGGCTATATGATACTAATCTTATGGGACCACCATCGCATATGCAGTCCATCATTGACGGAAATGCTGTTACGCAGCATATGACTGTAGTTAATAATATTGTATTGTATATTTGAACGCTGCTAAGAGAGTAGATCTTAAAAGTTCTCATCACAAGAAAAAAACAATTTTGTAACTATGTATGGTGATGAATGTTAACTAGACTTATTGTGGTGATCGTTTCGCAATATATACAAATATTCAATCATATGTTGTATACCTGAAATATAATAGTATATGTCAATTATATCTCAATTAAAAAAACACAACTCTATGGTTCTGGCCCAGGAAAAAACCTACAAGTAAACGGAAAGAATATATACGTAAAGGGGGCACCAAATAGCACTGTGGAAAGAGCAAGTTTAGTGAGGTATTGGATGAAAAATAAAGCCAGATCCTTATATATAAAGGGGGACTCTGGACAGACTGAAGAACTCATACAGATTAAGCTAAAGGAAGAAAACACAGAAGCCTATGCATGTGGCTCTGTGGTTAGGGAAAGAACTTCCTAAAACACAAATGATAAAGTGAAAAATTGAGGGATATGATAACATCAAAATCAAGTATTTCTGCTCAATGAAGGATACCACAAACAGAATTAACAAGAGATTAGATGACAGTGAAAAGATATCTCTGACATCTATAACAGACAATGGGAAATGGCTAGAGGTGATGCTGGAAAGGAAGACTAGGGCTAGGCTGTGAAGGCTGCATTACACTAAGCTGGGATGTGAACTTGATTCTCCAGGCCACCCCAACCTACTGGAAACTGATTAGACTATAGTATTTGCCTGAATTGCCGCAATAACTAACTGGTCTCCCAAGTCCTTTCATGCCTCCTTCAAATCCATTCCCCCACAGCAGCCAAGTGATCTTTAAAACACAGATACATTGTGTGTCACTCCCCAGCACGAATGGCTCTCCACTTCTCTTAGGAGAGAGGCTCTGATACTGAATAAGGCTCACAGAGTCCGGGGTTTCTCAACAGCAGCACTGCTGACACTGTGGGCTGGGGAAGTCTTTGTTGTGGGGGCTGTTCTGTGCCTTCCGTGATGTTCAGCAGCACCCCTGGCCTCTAACCACTAAGTGACAGGAGCACAACCTCCCCCCTAGCCCTGCCACCAAGCCACAACACTCAAAAATGTCTCCAGACATTGCCAAATGTCCCCTGGGTGGCAAAATTGCCCCTGGCTGAGAACCACTGCTATAATCTTTACAATGTGGCCTCTGTCTGGCCCTCCATCCTTAAAAAGCGCTACCCTCTCCTCAGTTTCCACACTTAGCCATACTGGACCATTTTCAATTCCTCAAATTCACATCACTGGGCTCCTACATGAGGCTCTCTCGGTCTGGAACACTTCCCACAGCAGCCTTCCCTGCTGTCCTCACTCAGCATTAGCTCTTCTCCCTCAGGGAGAATTTACCGGAACTCCTATTTCACTCAGCACATCTACACTTCCATTCTGCCACATTTTATCAGACCTATAGTGAGTGTCTTTCTCCCCTACCAGCACAAAACAGAAAATATTTATTAGAAAAGTTGTTTTCTGTTTTATATTTTTATTTTATTAAACCCTAAAATAACTGATTTTGGATTATATATGCAATAAAGCCACTAAAATCTGTGAACAAAGGAAGAGTGAGGAAAAAAGGATGCAAAGTCATTATTTCTATATTAGCTTGATTTAAAAATTCTGCATACTTTGCCATAACATACCTAGTTGAAGTTGTTTCTTATTTATGACAATTTTGATATAACTTTCTTGAAATCCAAAGGTTTCAGCTATTCTGTAAAATAAACCAATGAAAACTGTAGGTAATCAAATTTGTCACTGTTCGTTAATCATGATAGCCATTTTATACATTTTACTCAGAAACCCTCTGTATTTCAATTTACTGACTCACAAACATCACTCCACAATAAAGTAAGCTTACCAGACGGTTGTTTGAAATGGTGTAAGAGACAATGTCCTTTTTTAAACTATCTGTTTTACTACTTGTTTCCTCATGAAGTGGAGACCAGTGGCGTGGTGTACCCGTGTGGACAGGAAGGCCCTAGCCGCACGTCAGGAGAAAAGCCATTTCCTATGCCTTTTGCGGTCTCCTTGGAGGAGCCCACAATAGGGGGCTGTTCCGTACAACCTTCTGCTCACGTGTGTTGAATGAACAATCGTTCCTGAATCCATCCCTAACAGCCCTGATGTAGACCAAAGAAGAATATGAGGAAAATCAGCTTCAGAAACGTGGGCTGTCTAGCCCTGGAGGTACTCACAACACTTACCATTTAAAAATGTGTAAGTGGATAAAATAACCAACCAGGCCTCAAAAGTTAGAATTTCACTAGTATGGGACAGGCAGGTATGTTTTCTTTCTACAGATGGGCCAACAGCCAGAAATTCGCTAAAACATTTTGCTGAATGTCATAGCACGTTATTAGTACACTAAGGAATAAAAGTCAAAGCTACTGATCTGGGGAAGACCAGGCTGTCTCCTATTTATATCACTCACGCATTGATTCAAACACGTATCAAGTTCCCGTTAGGTGGTGGACACGCAGTTCCCATCTGATCTCAAGTATACCAGGAAACGGAGAAGAGTGGTGCAAGTCTTGAGTTCTCACTTTGCCCTTAACTACCAGTGTGAGCCTCAACACGTCTCAGTTTTCCCTTCCCCAAAACGAGGCTAGTAATACCTGCCCTCTCTCTCACAGGATAGCCACGGAGGATGACAGGGGCCAACGTCAGGGCCGAGAGCACCTGGGGCAGCGGGCACAGATACTTACTTAGACCTCAGTTCCCTGCCAGTGATGTGCAATCGGGTCTCCAACCGGTTTTTTCTATCCTATTTAAAAATAAGACAAATAAAATAAAATGTACTTGAATTTGACACTTTTGTGTCAAAAGTCAAAAGACAGTGTCATTACCCTGTCTATAAAATCAGAAAGGTTGATATCAAATGACGTAAATACTTAGGTCTCTCTGTGCTCAAGGACTAAGACTGCACATGCCTGGTGGAGAAATCATTGAACATAACCTGCCACATGCAGTCACGGGAGCGCAGTGAGGTCCCAGAAAAGGGCTTCAGCCTCTGCTCAGAGGGGTTTGTCATAAGCCTTTATTCAGTGGAACCGGCCTATGCTACGCAACGACCCGGCCCACCACCTCCAGCACTGGGGCCCTCTCAGCGCGCAAGAGACATCCTCTTCACTATGCCCACTGAGCAGGGAGAAGGGGGACATGGTTTTGGGGCCTCTTCATTCTCCTCTGGCTGGGCTTAGGAGGAAACGTGGGATCACCAGGAGGCCTGTGAGCCCAGGCAAACTGCTCCCTCCACACTCACCCATCACACTGTGCTCTGACTGGCGGTCTGGTTTCCCAGGGCCCTGCTAACGGCAAAGCAGAGGCCTGAACATGCACACTGCCTCTGACCTCCGCCAGCACAGAAAAAGGGACGAATTCCTTTCCCGCTGCACGCCGTTTTAGAAAACCTCAAGTACTCTCTCATTCCCCGATATTTCTAAATGTTCACTGAAACTCTTTTAAGGTAAAAATGTGACGCACAGCTTTGTAAAGTTTTGGAGGTCTAAGAGGCGCAAATCTACCTTGTAAATATTCCAGTTTAAGAATCCACAAAATTAACTTTTCGGTTGATAATGTTCAACATGTAAAATAACTTAAAAGAACTTTAACTTTGGATTGTAGCTTTAAGGAAAAATCATAATTTATTTGACCACATCACTAAATTAACTAAACATTAGGCCTTACATAAATTTGGGGAAATTACTCACTTTTCTTACTCGTGGAGGTAAAAATACCTCAATTGTAGCAATCCCTGTCGTTTTATAATGTTCATTTCCTGTGCCACGCTCGATTGCTTTGCAACGTATTTCTTCCATTATCTTTTCTACTTCATTTTCACAACATTCTAGCTTGTCAGAGTACTTCTTAGCAAGATCCTATGAAGAAAAATCAGAAAACACAGATCAATGTAGTACCAACTCAACAAAAAGGGGGCAAAATACAGAAGAGCACATGCAGGACTCCACAGCAGAGAACTCCAGTGAGTGGCAGTCACCCCTATTACAGCGAAATCCAGACGGCTCACCATCAGGAGGGGCATAGAGGGGAGAGAGGATCCAGGGAAAAATAGAAACAAATAAAAGACAGGAAAACAGATGCAAGAGAAAAAGTGAAAATAATTGGGATTATTCTACAGGGAAAAGAAAGATGGGCTTGACCTGTGTGACTGCAATACATAAAAAATCATTTTAAAGAATAATGAACTAGGGGCTGGCCCAGTGGTGTAGTGGTTAAGTTTGTGCACTCTGCTTCAGTGGCCCGGGGTTCACAGGTTCAGATCCCGGGTGCGGACCTAGCACTGCTTGTCAAGCCATGCTGTGGTGGCATCCCACATAAAGTGGAGGAAGACTGGCATAGATGTTAGCTCAGTGACAATCTTCCTCAAAAAAAAAAAAAAGAATAGTGAACTGATCAACTACATTGGAGGGGAAAATAAGAAAAAAAAAATAGAGAAAACATTCTAATTTTTCTAACTTGTGAGAACACGTCAGGTTAGACTTTAAATAACTTCCTTAATGGAAAATTCTGAATCACTGGTACTGGCTGTAAAATAATAAATGCTAGAATGACTCAACACAACTCAGGAAAATGCTATACATACGATTACAGTCTATTATAAAGGGTACAAATGAACATCTCAATGAAGAGGTATCGAAGGTGGAGTGTGGAAGGGTCCGGAGTGCAGGAGCTTCTGTCCCTGTGAAGTTGGCGTGCACCACACTCCCAGCATATAGATGTGTTTGCTAACCTGGAAGCTCCCCGAAACCCATCATTTCAGATGTTTATGGAGGTTCCACTATGTAGACATGACTAATTAAATCCATGGCCAGTGGTGATTAACTCAAGCTCCAGCCCTCTTCCCTCCCCAAGGCTGGAGGGTAGGGCTGAAAGTTTCAAGCTTCTAATAAGAGTTTGATCTTTTTGGCGACTAGCCCCATTCTGAAGCCACTGCCAAGAACTGCCTCATTAGAACAAAAGATGCTCCTATCACCCTCACCACTGGGGAAATTCCAAGGGTTTTAGGAGCTCTGTGCCAGGAAGTGGGGACAAAGACGAAATAGCTTTCTTATTATGCCATATCTAGTTTCTGAGCCAAAGAGATTACAACAAGCAAAAAAAAAAAGGAAGAAAGGTCAGAAGGTGAGTAGGAAAAACTAAAAAGTGAGGCCTGTCAGGAACACAGGATGCGAAATTCTAAGACCCTAATACAGTATGTCACCTCCCAAGTGCATCATTGTGCCACAACACAGGACAATGTGATGCCCTCATGACAATCCTTAGTCCCTGATAAATGTCACATCATTTGTCTCTGGATGCTCAGACTGAGAAAGCAGAGAAGTACACGCTAGGGTGCTTCCCATATAACAGATGACTATCAAAAAGACTAATGTTTCTCTACTTAAAAAGCAGGCAAATGTTAATTTCTAGAAATTTCAGTTACGTACAATAATGCCATTTCTTATGATGCTGTAAAAAACTGAGGACTAATTATTAGAAAGATATATCTTGAAAAAAATGAACAAATAGCCATAGCGTAAAAAAAGCTGGGGCAGGGGGGCACTCGTGTTACAGCAGACCATGCTAGTAAGGAGCACTGAGAGCTGCCCACGCACTCCCTCACACACACGGCACACCCACTCACTGGCCTCACGAGCTGGCCAAAATTAATTCCCAGATTAACAATTTTACGCAACACTGTGAAGGTATTAAAAACAGTATATACCTGAGAAATTAGATAACATTCTCATATGCATAAAATCTTACTAAACAAAAATAAGCTTGTAACTCCCAGTAAATAGTGGGTACCTGCTTATTACTAATGCTTTTTGGTTATGCTGAAAGTTTACGTGGTTGTGCCTGGCAATTTCCGGTGACTGCAGAATCTTATTTCCCAAGGAGACATATAACACTGCTAATTATTTATGTCTTAAAAGAAAAATACCTTCAACGCCAAACCAACTTCTTTATTTTCATCTGTATATGGAGGTTTCCAAAGTTGAATTCTGTCTTCCCTTAAAAACTGGGTCAATTTTGCTTGGAGATATTCCTTTTGCGCCATTCTTAAAAGCAAAACAGTCCATCAGTGACACCCCACCCCACGTTTCGAAGTGTTTTATAACGTACCTAACATGTTGATGTGCCTTGTAGAGTAAGCTGAGCTCCCCTCCACTGCTCGTTCTCCAATTTAATCTAAATTACTTTTAGATTACATTTTAACTACCTCCAGTCTTCTCTAAAATATATATTTCTATATATATTGAAATATTTATTATTTATTCAATTATATATTATGTATTACATAAAAAGATATTTAAAGTGCTGGTATGTAGCAAAGTTTATTACACTTTTCTATATCTTAACCTGCTATTATTTTCTGATCTAAGAGAAAAGGTAAAGAAAAGGTGAATCCTTAAAGTAGTCAACTTTTATAAGCAAGTCAACATAGAGCTTAGAAATTCTCTTGTATTTTGGCTAGTTTAACACAAAACACCACCCACCTTGGCAGGCTAACATAAAGAAACGCTAGCTTCAACTGTGAACAATCAATAATAAATATTCTCTATATCTGAATTTTTAAAATTAAAAACGTTTACACTACTAGAAAAGTTTTGCGTGGTATTTTGTGATAACAGCACAATGGCAGATCTATGTATACTATTCAAATCTAACACTGGCGCTGGTTGGATCATCATTTACAGGTGAGAACACCCAGGCCCCAGGTTTGTCAAACGACTCAGCCAAGGTCACAAAATGAGGCAGCACCACAACCAGCACTGGGACTGCTGCCGACAACATCAGACTCTGCATTGCCGCGCAGTCCTTTGCTGCTTGTGTGTCCTGAGTATGTAACTACTCTCTCCCAAAGAATACCCGCCAGCCACGGAATTCTCTCCTCATCTCTCACTAGCATAGCCATTCAAAGGGGCGGGTGAGGCTGCTAGAGACGTGAAACAGCTGACAAGAGTAGTACAGCCCGACCAGACAAGTAGTGAGAAAAGTAAAAAGTTATCAGCTTCTGAATGATGAAGACAAGTTCTAAAGGGTGAAAAAACAAGGGTTAATACAACCTGGATAACTAACTTTCCTTTTTCTATGCAGGGCCTGTATTCCACCCACTCCCCCAACCCAATTCACCTGTTTTTTAGATCAAGTTTGATAACTTAAGTGTATTCTACAAGTAAGAATTTTAAAAGGAAGTTCATTCTGTATCAGTTTCGTGGCGAGAAAGAGGGTAATCAGGAGAGGGAGGAGAAAGGGCAAGAAACAACAAACACATCAAGGAGGGGGTTGTGTGCATCCAGGCGAGGCATGGAAGAACTCCAGATTTCCAAGTACTAACGAAAGCTTCTCACACAGAAAAGCAAATCAGTACTATGAGCACTAGCTTTTCAAACCAATGAACTTACAGAACCACTACACAAAGCTAGTTCCCTTCTCATGTATCTTCAGAAATTGTAAATAAAATATGAGGGAAGTGGCGGGAATCATTCCACGCACCGCTATTTGGAAGGCTGAATGCCCTGCCCTCCCTGAGCCCATCCGAGCCACTGCCTGACCCAAGGCCCAGAGGGCTTCACAGACCTGCCGCCGGGCCCACGCCTCACCCAGGAGCAAACCTACAGGGGGCAGGGTCTACATCACGCAAGACTCAATGTTTAAAAAAAGATTAAACTGCTGTCTTGAAAAGTACAAAGCTTCAGTTATAGACAACAGAATAAACGAGAATACGTATTTTAAATCAAACCAAAAGGAAACAGTTTAATAAATCAGTCTTCAATTTTAACTGGAGAACTGAAAGTTGCCTGCCATACAAGGTTCCTTATTACAGCCAAAAAAAGCGCAGAGATCTACGTCAATTATTTCTCAACAGGAAAAAAATCCATTACAGCTCATAACTGAAAGTGAAACCTTATGAACCACGCTTTAAAAATTTCACTTTCACTTCTGTAACGAATTATCTAGGCTACCTTTACCCAGAGCTTTTCAAATATATATACACAAAAATATATTCAAAATACATTAAATTTTCTGGGAGAGTAATAAAAGACGCTTGTATTAAAAAACAAGAGTAAAGGAAGGAGGTGAGAAATATAGACTCAGCTGGTCAAGGTTGGAGAAAAATCAACCGTGTTTTCTCCTTAAATAGCAAAGAAAATCTGGCTTTGATTGCAAATAAATCCCAAATGGCATATCTGGAATAACAGTGTTATGATTCAAGCTTTTCGCTTGGCTAATTGGCTTAATTTCAATATATACATATATTTCTGTCTCTCCCCCAAACAATACTCAAGCTTTTTAAAATACCCCACCTCCCCCGCCCAGCGCAGCGCAAACCCAAGGCCTGATGAACCGCCGGCGTGTCCCGAAGCCCCGGCCCGCCGCCCCCGGCCCAGTCAAGCCTCCTTGCAGGGCGCCCACCGCCCGCCAGTGCAGCCGCGCCAGACCCGGGCCGGGGGGCATCGGGTCGTGCCGGGGACTGGGGCGCCCGACGGCGTCGTGAGGCCGGGTTCGGGGACTGGACGCACGGCCGCCGTCTCCTCACCTGCGCCACCGCCGCTCCTGCCCGTCGCGACTCACCGAGTGCCCGGATGCGGCGGGGGCCACCGTTTGTTTTCATTCCGGGTGAGGCTGCCCCGCCCCCGCTGCCGCTGCACCGCCCTCGCGCGACGGGGAAACAGGGTTATGGGCGGGGCCAGCAAGGGGCGGGCCGTGGGCGGGGAGAAGGCGGTGTGGTGGGCAGGCGTGTGGGCGGGGCCAAGACGGGGCGGGACTGATACTGGGGTGTGGGCGGGGCTAAGACGGAGCAGGGGTGGGGCGAGGACGGGGCGGGGCTAAGACGTGGTGGGGTTGTGGGGCAGGGCTGGCGAGGACCCTGGCTGGGGTCTGAGGGGACGGGGGGCGGGGCTGGCGAGGACCCTGGCTGGGGTCTGAGGGGACGGGGGGCGGGGCTGGGAATGGACCGCGGCTGGGGTCTTGTGGAGGACGGGGGGGCGGGGCTGGGGAAGGACCCCGGCAGGCGGCTGCGGGGACCCGGGCCGCGGGATTCGAGGCGGTGTCGAGGCGGGACCAACCACTAGTCCAGCCCAGTTTGCCCGACTTTGGAGGAAACTGAGCCTGGCTTCGTTTCTCCAACAGCCTTGAAAGGGGCCAAGCACCTGGCAGGAAGACCCTTTCCCCCAGAGAGCAGGTCCGGACCTCCTACAGCTGGGTCCCGCTCCCACACCCGCCCCTCGGTCTGGGCCGGACCACGGCTGTCCCCCTAAACCTCCGGGGTTTTATCCCGCTCTCCATCACCCCACCACCAGCCTCCCCTCAGGGTGAAATTGGGTTCCTTCTCCCCGACTTCCCAGCCCCTTGCCCTCGCGCGCTTCTCCCCCGATGCTGGCCCTGCTTACCTCGCATCCGTCACAGCGTCTACAAGATCTATGGAGATCCGCCTCCTTCCACAGCACTCCGCCCAGCGCTGGGTAAAGTCTAACAAACCTGCCGTCTGGGCTGGGTCTGTCTGTCTAGGTGAAGAAGTGAGACTCGTGTGCATGAAAACCAAAGGCAGTCTGAACTGCCCTGAGAACGAGCGCGGAGCCCAGTGGCTGAGCACAGGTTCTGGCGGAGCTTTGAGGGATGGGGAGACCGGCCTTTGGCAGGCGGACCCGGGAATGGAAGACAGAAAGAGTCCATCTCGGATCCCAGAGAGTTTGCTCGCCTGAGACTGTCGGCCCATCCTTTCCAAATCCCAAAGCCCATCCTTGGACCTGCTCTAGCGCTGTCGTGGGGCGAGGCCTGAGAACAGAGGTTCTGCACGCGGCAGCCGGCTCCAACCGGTGCCCGGGGGTACCTGCGCAAGCTGCTGAGTGCTGTCTCTGCGGGAGTAACAGTAACGCTGCCCACCAGGGCCTGATGGATAAAATCTTCCGCTAGGATTTGTCCTTCTCACTACACTAGGACAACCCCCGGGACACGATTAGTACCAGCAGTACATTTCCCAAAATGGATGTATTGGGTCTAGAATAAGACCTCGGGGCCCTGCCGCAGACAGTATGAAAGGGGCTTTCACGCCCTCGGACGCCCTCTACCAGGGTAGGTGAGGCAGGACCCCTCCTCCTGGTGCCGTTCCATTCTCCGCTGGTAAATCTTGGGCAGAATATACACCTAAATCCATTTTAAGGACGAGAGACATGTTCCCAAAGGCACTAGGTCTGCCAGTGTTCCCGGCCCATCCCCGGGAGGACTCGGCACACACTAAGCAGAGCAATTTCAGTTCCACTTTTCTCATCTCATGACTTGCAGGCATCGCCCAGGAGCCCACAGTGCGTACGAGCTGGCTGATTTCTGTGTCTGTCCAAATGAGAGTTTCTATCTCGATAGCCTCCTTTCGGTACACAAACACTTGGAAAATCTTTGAAATTAAAGCTCTTTACCTTGGACCAAATGAACTTCTTAGTCAGAGCAAAAGATAAATGGCAAAACGGGGGAAGACATGCCAATCACTTCGAAGACAAATCTCTTCAGTACATAAAGAGCTCTTACAATTCGATTTTTAAAAAAAACTACTGAAATAGAAAACTGGGCAAAGGCTATAAAAATATGATTCTCTGAAGAGGAAATATAAGTGATTCATAAACTTATGAAAAATTACTTAACGTCACTCAAAATGAGATAAATATAAATTAAATACCAAGATACCACTTTTTACCTATCAGACTGGAAAAAAAAATTGATAACCTACTGTGACGGCAAGGCTGTGTGGAAATAGGCACCCTGTACATTACTCGTGGTGGTTAAATGTGCACGCGTCCGAGGAGGGCGATATGGCAGTATCTATCAGAATCCAAATGCGTGTTCTCCTTGACCCAATAATTCAACTTTTATTATTCTTGCTGTATTTTATTAACCTGCCTCCTTTCTGTTATTCCTAACATTGACATTTAGTGGCTTCAACTGCATTTCTTGAGGTGAAAAATTCTTTCTAATCTGTGTTTGTGTTTTTGTTGCTATGGGTTTTGTGGTGATAAAGACTCCAGGAACTTCTCCATAACTGATTGTACTTCTGATGGAGTAAAATCAGAAAATCTTTGAACATCTTTCACGTGGCAGTGAAATTTAATGCTGATTGTTACCAATTCTTGCCAGAAAAGTGAAAAGTAACAAGGTTTGGCAGTTCAGCTTTATTTACAGTTCTTTGATCAGAACAATATACATGCACTGGGTTAAGCTGTGCGGTAAACTAATTTTTTATAGATGGGGAAGTGGATTTAAAAAGAAAAAAGTTCATTCTTGATTTTTCTATTTATAAGTAGGAATTTCTGGGGAGTGGTTATAAAAGGAAATTCTGGGGGAATTTGAATGATGACTCACACTTTCAGTCTGATAGGTTTTCGATTTTACTAATAACCCCATTTGGAGACATAGTCCTTTTATTCAGCATCGTAGCTGGATGAGAAGACCGTGGAAGGAACAGAGAAACCAAGCAGGGTGAGTAGGAGATACTCTGTAGTTCTCGTGATGTTAATATGTGTTTCATACTAGCGGGGTGAACACCTTCCCATGTTTGCTTCCTGGTTATATTTCCTTTTTCGTGAAACAGTTTGCTTGTGTCTGAGTTGGACCCTTTGGGGTCAAGGATCAGATTCACGCAGGAATTTCAAATAATGGAGGATTCAAATGGGAATAGGAACAGTGGAAACTTCAGCCACGTGTCTGGTCTCGTGGTGGTGCAGCTGAACCTCGTGGAAACTTGACTACAGCTCTCGACTGGAAGGATCTGGGGCAGCCCCAAGACCTGATATATTTACTTCCCCCTTGGCAACAAGGGTTTGTTTACCTGTTCACTTCCGTCTCTGCTTCTCCTGGTTAGGCCACCAACCAACACCCTCGCCCTTGCTGAGAAGAGTCACCTCTGCCCCCGCATTAGCAGGTGCAAGCCTGGTACAATCTGGGAGAACCAAAGCACCAGGCAGGCTTAGCCCAGGGTCTCTGGGTCCATGAAAACGCGTCCATCGAGATACCATTACACTTTGTTCTATCACAAGTCGCATGATTTATAGGGACCATTAAGATTGTTTGTGATTTTACCATTGCCTGGCTCAAAAGCAAAGTCACAAGGAAAAGGGGTCATGGCCTTCCTCGGACTGTCTGCCATATTTTGCAGTGTCTCTTGAGCAGCAGATGCCAAAATGTAGATACATCCTATCCCCTTCTTTCAGCCAAAATAATTTTGAAGTAATGTTGAACAACTCATAAATTTTAGCCATATTTAATAAATTTTCCCCTATACTTTCTGCTCGATATATGTTAGTAATAATAATGATAGTAGAATGATAGTTAACATTTATTAACCGCTCACTATGTGTCAGGAACTGTTCTAAACGTGTTGCTTGTGTTAATTCATTTAATCCTCATAAGGACCCTATGAGATAGACGCCATTGTTACCTCCATTTTCCAGATGAGGAAAGTGAGGCGCAGAGATGTTAAATATTTTCCCAAGATCACATAGCTAGCAAGGGCCAGAGAAGGGTGTGAACCCAAGCAGTCTGGCTCCAGAGCTTGTGTTCTTAACCACTCATGCTTACTCATTGTTCTTGCTGCTTCATGGGTCCTGTGTTTGTTTTTGCTATTTGCTGAGAACATATGGTTGAATTTGCACAAGATAATTTTTAATACAATGTGACTCTAATTTAATAAGGAAAAATTGAAACTATACTAAATATCCATCAATAGAAGGAAGGTTAAATAAGTGGTAGTGTGTCCTTACTATGGAATATTATTCAGCCATTAAAAAGAATGAGGTAGATCTATATGCATGAGGACATGGGAAGGCATAAAATTGTAAGAAGCAGGTTGCAGAACCATATGTCTAGTATAGTCCCATTAAAACCCTGTGTGTTTGTATGTGCATTTACAAACATGTCTATATTTATCTCCAAGAACACTGAGAACAGGCTGGAATGACGCTCACTAAGAGGGACTGAGAAGGGGGCAAATGAGGACTTTCACTTTCCCTCCATATACTTCAGAGTATTCTAATTTTGAAGACAAACACATATCACTTCTAGTTTTAAAAATTAAAAGGTGCAAACATAGGGAAATAATTTGCAACAATGATAAGGGCTGATTTTGGATTTGATTCTATACTATTTTATTTGCGACTCTTTGTGTGTGTAATTTTCATCTTCCCAAGTAAATTATCAGCTCTTTGAGGGAAGATAGACTATATCTTAAGTTTCTATTTCTCCCACCCGTGCCTAGCACAGTGATGAACACAGCAGATTAATTTACCATAATTCCTAAGGAGCTCTTCTAGAAGTTTCTGTCCTCTGATTGCTCCATAAGGTTCAAGATGAATCTATTTCTGGCGCATGACATGAGCACAGAAATCCCTATTGACGTATGCCCTTCCCATGATTGAAGACAGCAGCAGACAGGAAGGGATTGTCCCTGACCATGAGAGACTTCCTCAGAATCCCAACGTGGAAGGTAAACGAGGTGGGAGAGGCCCAGCAGACTGGAGAGGAGGTAGGAAGAGAACAAGCCCTGAGATGTCCAAGAGGACAGAGAGGGACCATCCTAGCGACTCCTGAGTGACAGCCACAGAAATCTAGACTTTATATTATAGGAGATCAGAAAGTTTGGTTTGTTTTGTCTGCAAAAGAGTGGCAAGATGAAATAGGCATAAGTAAGACCAATCTGATGACAAGGTGCAGGAAGGACTAGAGAGAGGGCTCTCATGTCATTGCAATTTCTCAGGTAGAAAGAGATGCAAACCTAGCTTAGAGTAGTTAACAGAGAGAAAAATTTGGATGCAAATGCTTTGAACGGGAAAATAACTTACAGTATTTGATGACCACCTGGATGAATGGGGAAGTCAAGTTTTATCTACTTTAAAATTGTGTCTTAGTGTCATTTCACGTGTGGACAATATAACTGAATTCATGGACTCAGAGGACATTGATTAAAGGTTTTTATCCAGTCCCCTGGCTTTAATTAGTATCTTGACATTGATGACTCTCGTGCCAATGGAGTTAGTTGCAGAGCACAGAATCCATTCTAGGTGATGGAAACAGGAAGGGGGTTATTGAAGTATATTTAGTAACTGTTAGAACCTTCAAGAGGGTCAAAGAACAAGGATTAGAACAAATAAAGCAATCTGGAATGACACAACCAAAGAAAATGCCCAATCCCATCACAGAATTGTTCCACTGAAAACAATGCTTCCAGTGTCACCTGCCACTTAGCCTCTATGACACTGGACAACAGAAATGCCACCATGGTCACCCCAGAAGAACTCCATGTGTGTGCTGCCCTGCCAGAAGCTTCAATCTCCCTGTGCACACTTCCACTTAACATGGGTCTACTGCCCAAGTCTCCCATGGGTATGTCTAGCTGCAAGAGAGCCAAGTAGCCACCATCTTTCATTCCAGCCTCTATAGCATGAGCAGACCTGCTAAGAGGTCAGGGGAAGGAAGCCATGCTTGAGCAGAGGTCTGAAGGGTGAGTGCAGGTTAACCAAGCAGAGAGGGCTGGAGGTGCGTTCCAGACAAGGAGATCAGCCTGTGGCCGGAGGGAGCACGGTGAGTAAGACAGTGTGACCAGAGGAAAGACAGAACAAAGGGAACATAGTGTCAGACAGGGTTGGAGGGACATTCAAAGGCTTGAGGGGCATGGCAAGGATTGTTCCTGGGAACAGGAAGCTGCTGAGATGGTAAGAACTAGTGTGCGTGGCAGGAATGCAGAAAAGTAGGCCAAACCAAGAGATAACCAGAGATCAGACCTTCCAGGGGTTGGGATGGGCCATGGGAGGTGGGGAGGAGAGAGGGGCCAAGCTTGCTCCTGTATTTCCAGCTGGGTAGACAGTAGCACCATTCACTGAACAGGAGGCCTTACAAGAGAACCAAGCTTGTTTTTTGTTTTTTTGTGCTTTGGAGGCGGGGGGTTTGGAAGGACTCAAAAGTTCAATTTTGGACATATTAGATTTAAGTTTAGAGATGCCTTTGAGACATCCAAGAGGGATGTCTAGGAAGAATATGAATAACAGAGGAGAGATCTTGGCTAGAGATGCAACTCTATGAGACATCTGTATACATACTCGGATATTGAAGGCACAGGCACGGATGACTAAGAAAGTGTAAGGCTCGGAGAGCAGAGCACAGAGAGATGAAATGGTGGTGCAGCTGACTCGACAATGGTTCAGAGCTTTGACACCAACAGGTGCACTTTTTGTGGAAATAAGGAGAATGAGGGCCAGCCCCGTGGCCGAGTGGTTAAGTTTGCATGCTCCCCCTTCTGCGGCCCAGGGTTTTGCAGGTTTAGATCCTGGGTGCGGACATGGCACTGCTCATCAGGCCATGTTGAGGGGGCATCCCACATGCCACAACTAGGAGGACCCACAACTAAAAATATACAACTATGTACTGGGGGGATTGGGGGAGAAAAAGCAGGGGAAAAAAAGGGAGAATGAATTTTGTGAAATTGCTCCAACAAGTGACCAGCCTGATTGGTCTCCCAGTGAGAAAAAGAAAACTTTAGTGGGTGCTAAGAAAGAGGCTAATTTATGGAACAAGGACATGTAGAGGCAGCATAGGGGATCAAAACAGAAATGAGATTCAGGCAAAAGACTGATGCCTGCACAGACATTCCCATGAACCAACAGGCGCAAGGAACCATGGCGGCCGCTGAGCTAAACTTTACCCAGGAAAGTGGGTTTGAGCATTTTGTGAGGTCTTTTTCTTTGCATACTGTCAAATTAATGAGTACAGCATGCACTGACTGTGTGGTATGAAGTATTTCTCCCCAAAATGAGGCAGCTCACTGTGGGGAAGGGCCACAGGCTGGCAGCCTAAGTGCCCGGGGAAGACATGGATGTTAATGCCACCGTGACCACACAGAACCAGGGCAGGATGGCAAGAATTGATCGTATTGTCAGCATGATTTACTCATCTATGTGAAAGTTTCTCACCACCAGCATCTATACCAATAAAAAAAAGAAGGAATGGAATTGATGTTAATAATGTGTCTTATTGAGCACAGAGATAAATAAACTGATTGGAAGATAAAACAACCTCATTTACCTTATGAAGAGATGCATTTCCAATAAAAACGTACTTTTTATGTTTACCATTTACCAAAACTGGCAACATATTTATATTGCTTTAATCAAATATACATTACTAATAATGGCAGTGATACCCTGACCAGAAGAAACTTTTCAGTACCTGGAGACTTCTGATTATAGGATATAAAATTTCCTTAAATTTCAATTTATACTTTTGTTGCTGAGAAGTATGATAGGAATAATCCATAAAAGACTCCCAAACATAACATATATCATATTAGGATAAAACTAGATGAGAGAAGTGGATGGGAAGACAAATTTATGAAGAAAAACGACTGGTTAAAGAACTTATTTATGTATTTCTAAATGGGGGTATCAAATTGCTACAGTATTTAGATATCACTGAATACATAGCCAAGAGCCACATAATAGTTTTGTTCTAAAATATATTAACGTCTACAGTAACTGGGAGTTGCATCCCTTGCAGCCATTTAAACTGGTGAAAAAAAATTTTAGGTGGAAAATGGAAAATTGCGAGGGGTCACTGAAGACAGTGTGTTGCCAAACTTCAGAATCATCCTGAGTTTAGGGCTCCCTCTTGTGGTGAGATTCAGAATTTGAGTTGGGTCGCCGCTCAAGAGAAGCATCCGGCAAGAACTGAAAGTGCCATATTCTGCAAGCCACCCTTCGTGGCGTATTTTCTAGGATCTTCACTAGAAAACTTGAGCTGAGTAGGATTCTGGACGCCTGTTCTCATTGGATATCATGTCCGCTCTCCACCTTGGCTCCCCTCCCCACAAAAGCAAGAGAAGATTTCAGTCCAAGCCCAGAATCAGTGGGGAGGGGAAAGAGCAGGACAGAATAGCACAATACACACCTCACAAGCGGAGTCCTGGATGATCGCTCCTTCATTTGACACAAGCGTACCGAGTACCCACTATGCACAGGCGTGATCTGCCACGATCTAGTGGTGGGCTGCCATCAGCTAGGAGAGTCTGCCCACTACTTCTCCCTTTTAAAAAGCTTAAAGAAGTTCTTAAATAAAAGAGGAACCCAGCAATGACTAACAACCACGGGATTTCACACACGAAAAATCAAAATGACCCACAAACATTTAAAAAGATAGTCACCACCTCTAGTAACTCAAGAAACAGAAGTGACCACAATGAGAAGTCATTCCCTGTTATTAGGCTGGCATGGGTTTGACAATATCCAAGGCTGACAAGGCCAGCAGGAACTAGGAAGTACCCATCTTCATAGGTTGTTGGTGTGGGTGTAAATTGGTACAACAATCTGAGGGAAAATGAAGAATATTAATTTGTTTTGAGTTCATTCCTTTTGACTCATTAATTCCCCTTTTAAGACCAGTGTCAGGACCCTGGGCCTAGACTTCTTCTGATTGTCAGACCTTTGTGAGACTTTGATTACACGTCCCCAGCCACTCCCGTTGCTTAAGAGCAGCCTCTTGGCTGTGCTCCCGACACACTTTCCTGTGCCAAGAGTGGGGAGAGGGGCGAACATGCCTGACTCGGCCACCAGGGAGAGGGGTTCAGGCACCCCTTCTCTCTCCATCCTACCCTCCTCCTTTATCATACACACACTCAGACACACACACACACACACACACACACACACAGAAGGGTAGAAAAGGGACTGGACTTGAACGTGGCACCCATGTGGCTTTGCCCTCCAGGGTCTTGAGGGCCTGCGCCACCATGGGCCTTGTTCTTCCCACCTGTCCACTGGCATTAGATTGGATGACCTCTCTGAGTTCCTCCAGCCTTAACCCTGGCTCTGCCCTCAAGGAGTTCATAACCTAGAAGAGGTGGCACAGATGGATCTGAATTCATGCAAACATTTACCGAATGCTGCCAGGCATCAAGTGCAAATATATGTGTATGTATATATATGACATGGCCTCTTGCCTCTAGGAGTTTGCCATCCAAACAATAGTACAAAGTAGGAAGTGACCACTGCTGTGACAGAGGTAGAGAATTCTCTGATCATTCAAGGAAAAGGAGACACTTTTGAAGGAAGCTAGAGAGAATTTTAGTTAAATAAAAATAGACAGTGGCATGGGCTAGGTGCCAAATGAACATACAGATTAAAAAAAAGTGCCTGAGACATATTAAGAAATACATATTTTGGTGGCAGCCCCGTGGTGTAGTGCTTAAGTTCGGCACACTCCACTTCGGCTGCCTGGGTTCTTGGGTTTGGATCCTGGGTGTGGACCTACGCCACTTGTCAGCCATGCTGTGGTGGCAACCCACATGTAAAGTGGAGGAAGATTGTCACAGATATTAGCTCAGGGCTAATCTTCTTCAGCCAAAAAAAAGAAAAAGAAAAGAAGAAATACATACTTGGTTTATGCTCCCATTTCATGGTACCAGATCCTAAACCTTAAAATCTCCAAAATGATAAGCATCTTTTTGTATGCTACTGAGATGACTGGGCACTGGGGGCTCCTAGATAGCCTCAGGAGGGGGCTGGTTTCCAGGAGAACCAGCCATGTGATTAGAGGGTTGGAAATTTCAGCCCCCTCATCACCAGGGAGGGAAGATGGGCTGGAGGTAGAGTTAATCACTAATGCCCAATGATTTAATCAATCCTGCCTATGTAATGAAGCCTCCAAAAGAACAGCCTTAATTGAAGGGGTCGGGGAGCTTCCAGGTTGCTGAACATGTGGAGGTGCTGGGAGGGTGGCACTGGAGAGGGCACAGATGTTCCAGGCCCCTTCCCACACACCTTGCCCTGTGCATCTCATCCATCCGACCGGTCCTGAGTTGTATCCCTTTGTAATAAACTGGTAATCTAGGAAGTAAGCTGTTTTCCTGAGTTCTGTAACTCATTCTAGCAAATTATTAAACCAGAGGAGGGGGTTTTGGTAGCCCCCCATCTACAGCTGTTGGTCAGAAGCACAGGTGATGACCGAGACTTTCGACGGCCTCTGAAGTGAGGGGAGTGGTCTGGTGAGGCCCAGCCCCTGGCCTGTGAGAGCCCATCTTCGGGTGGGTAGTGCCAGAATTGAATTGACCCAGTTGGTGTCCAGAGAGAATTGGAGAACTACTTGGGGTGGAAATCCCACACAGCTTGTGTCAGAAGTCCTGAGAGTAGTTCCAGAAGGGGGCGAGTATCTGTTTAGCCTAAAGTATTCAAAGAAAGTTTCACACGGAAACTGAGACGATAAGCAGCACATAAAAGTTTGGGACGGAGGATGTCCCATGAGCAGAGGCAGCTCCCGGCTTGGGGATCCTGAAGCTAATATAATTTGGGAAGCCCCTCTATGAAAAATAACACAATAACTACAAATATGATTCTAGGAATGAAAGTAAATATTTCCTTATACTGAGAAAAATACGTTACAAATTTTTAAAAGCTGAAAAATATGGCAACGATAAAATCCAAAAAATAAAATATTTTTCTTAATTAACTACTGCTACACCTCTCTAATACTTTTTTCTTGCAGTTTTTGACTTCACGTTCTTTGTGTAACTCTTCAAATAATCTTAGAGAAATCAGAAAGATAATCTTTCCTCTAGCATGGTGGATAAAAATTTACTGATTTATCATTTTAGAAAAGTTTCTTTCAACTTCTGTGCCAATTATCAATTTATTGCATCTCAGCCCCTAACACCCCTTCTCTTGCCTGCTCTCCTGTAATAAAAATGGACCCTGGAAATAGCTGTTTTTTGCCAGCTACTATACGGTAAGGTTCGTCTGTAGAGGGCGTTGGAGGGACGCTCGGGGAGAAGGGTTTCTCTTCCTGGTCGTGGTGTTCCTCCTGGCAGGCCCCTGGAGCACAGGAGGATCCTGCAGCACCTGGCTCCTGCTCGCAGCATGTGAGAGTTCCAGCAGCGCGTGCGGCCTCTGCAGCACCTAGCTGCAACAATTCCCAGCAACCTGGAGCTCCCTTGCACCCCCGGGGGCGGTTTCACTGGAGTTTGGGGCCCATAAGGCGCTGTCCCGTGAACAAGTTCCCCTGGTGTTTTCTCCTGTGGCTCTGCAGCAAGTTCTGAGGCGTGACACCCCCGCTGTGGATGGCTCCTTTGACACAGCAGGGGACAGATTTCCAGCAAGTTCTGCTGACCTGGCACCTCGGTGACTTTGCAAGCAGTGAGTCAGGGCCAAGATCTCTCCACTGAGGTCTGGATCTCAGCCCTGCGGAGGGACCTCTTCTGTGCGTGCCCTGTCTCACCCAGGGTGATGGCTGCTCCCATATCTGCTGTCCCTGAATTCTTTAGGAATCCTCTTGACTTCTTCCTAGCCAATCCCTTATTACTCCAGTGCCTGGTTCAAGTTAATTCTTTATGTTATACCTTCCTTGTTCAAATTGCTGTGGGGTTTCCACCTCCTGATTGTACCCTAACTAACACATCTTTACAACCCACTGGTGATAATAATTATTGTAAATTTTAAGGATTATTTTCACATTCGGGGAAATCTCTATCAAGTTTCACATATGAGTTATAAGGTTTCCGGGCATTTCAAGTTTTTTTTCTCAGTCACTAATCTCAAAAACTCTTTGGATGAGTGACATTTATTAGTCACGGTGTCATGAAGGGCCTCCCTGAGTTGGAGATCTACGAGTTTTATTCTGTCTTTGTCAATGTCAGCATCTCATGTCAAATTAGCAAACAAGTTGCATCCTTTTCCAGTGTGCTCGCATGAGTCTTTAACTGGATTAGCAAACAATCTAAAAACCTATTCATTACTTCTATTCAAAATTTCTCTCTTCCCCTGAATCAATTACTGCTTTTTATGGGATGTGAAATTTTTTTGTTACAATTTGCTTCTCAGAATAATTTACTCAGAATAATTTCTATTGATTTCATCTCCCATCTTTATTGCTTTTTGTTTCAGATTCCACAAATTTTCATTTTAATTTAAAGATGACAAAACAAGGTATCCTTTATATACATCCAAAATCTAGAATCTATACTTTCTCACTTGTTTAATTAAAACGTTCCAAAACAATTTTTGAAACTGCAGTTAAATAGCAGTATTCAAGTTTTATCAAACATAGCATTCCCATGAAAAAAGGAAAAGAATGTGTACACTGTATACTCCGCAGAAAGGATGTGGAGAGGGCACACCCCAGCTTCCTCTGCTACAGACGAGTCAGAAGTGCATTTTTTTCTGGGTTTCAGGACTAATCCTCCCTCCGTTGGACTCAGGAATCTCCCCAGCGTCTGAAGTTTTCATCTATCTTAATATATCTATATTCATAAACCTACGGAAACTCTTTTATCAGGCAAAAGTCACACACACCTCCCCCCCCCCCCCCCCCACTCTAGAAGCAGAAAATGTGAGACCCGCTCCTTCAGCCTCCCTGGAAGCTGCAGGACTAGCACATGGAGAAGCTGCCCCCAGTTCGCCTCAGCTCCCCCGGACCTCAGCTGGGGAGCTAGTCACTGAAGGAGGAGGGGCTAGGCACACTCATCCGGCCCAGGTGCTCTACCGCCAGTCTCCAGAGGCAGCTGAGTAGCAGTTCTAGCTGCCTTGAACAGCAACGTATGGTGGAGGTGACACTATGTGACTTCCAAGGCGAGATCATAAAAACGCAGGCCCTTCCACCGTGCTCTCCTGGGACGCTCACTCCTGGAAGGCGGCCACCGTGCCGTGAGGAAGCCAGTCAGCTCGTGCAGAGCGACCACGCCAAGAGGCCACGTGCAGGCGTTCTGGTGACAGCAGTCTCAACTGTCAGACCTGTGAGCCAGGGGCCTCGAATGACCCCAGCCCTGGGCCGTCAATCACCTAGTCCGCCGGTCCCTCCGCCGAGGTCCGGACGTGGGGGAGCAGAGACACTCGCCCCTCTTTGCCTCGCCTGCCTGAATTCCTAAGCCACAGAACGCAGGAGCGCAGTAAAATGATCCCAACTAAGTTTCCAGGCGGTTCGTTTCGCAACAACCGGAACAGAGGGGAACTTGCGGAGGTGTGGGCAGCGTCAAGGCCACAAGCCGCCCCAAAAGAGCAGCCATGGCGGGAACTGCGACCCGCCAGGCCTGAAGGAGGGCAATCGTGTGAGTGGAGCCCAGGCAGAGCCAGAAGGGAGGAGGGACCATCGTCCTCAGACCTTCTCCCCCTCCGCTCGCTCGGAGCTCCCGCTGCGGCTGCAGCCTCCAGGGACCAGCCCCCGGAACACAGAGCAGGACCAGGAAGGTGGACAGTGACTCTGGGGGTGGGGTGGGGACCCAAGGGGAAAACCAGCCCCTCAGCGCGTGGAGTTGAGAAGCCGGATCGTGTGACATCTCCTACGAGTGACTGAGACGAGGAAGATGAGCGCGTCCGCCGGGAGGGTGTTAAGCCGAGGAGGAGGGTAGAGGGCGGAGTTGCGCATTTATGGACAATTCTGGACAGGGGCCGCGGGCCGCCGGGGGCGCAGTGGCAGCCCCTTTGTGCAGCAGAGCAATCCCCGAGGGTGCCAGCCAGCCGAGGCTCGGGACCGGCGGCTGGAGGGCGCCGGGCCTCGCGGGTGCTTCCCCGCTGCCCTGATGACGGCTGCGCCCACACGTCTCGGAGGGAGGTGCGCGGAATACTAACAAATTTAAATACTGCAATCAGGCCTCTGAAAGTAATGTAGCTGGAATTATTGAGGGAAATTTACAAGTTAAATAACCTAAAATGCTGCAAATGCAAATGATGTTAAATTAGCAGGGATTGGGGAGCGCAAGAATGACTCGTTCTCCCTCGAAAAAAGAAAGTGGCTAGAGATCAAATCACAAGCCAGGAAGGACGGGACCCCCATGCCCCCAGCCCCATACTCCCGAGGTGTGGTCGTTGGACTCCCCCAGGACCGGTTCCCTGTTGGTCTGCTACAGGCACTTGGCACTCTGCCCGCCAATGCTAGAAGCGCTCCTGCTTTTGTGACAACCAGAAATACCCTCCTGACCTGGGTGTGCCCCGGGGCCTGCTGTTGAGAAGCACCAGGCCTTCCTTTCAAAGGTGGGAGCCTGAGTGGTGGCAGCTAGGAGGATCTCTCTCCACTGCTGTGACAGAGCCAAGCTTCCCAGGCCCTGGGCCCCGTGCCCTCTTCCACCAGCTGTGGCCCCCTCAGCGAGTGGTGTCTTGTCTGAGCCAGTCCCTCTGGGCATCTCCTGATGCCCCTCTTCTGGGAGCCACAGGTGTGAGAGGCCGGCCAGAGCTCCGGTCCCGTTTGCATTTTGTGGGCCAGGGGGATGCTGGCCCCCTGTCTCGCTGACGCTGCTCCCTAAGGGCTGGGCTGAGAAATAGCTCTGGCATAGACAGACGGGAAGACAGATCAGCAAGCAGGCGGGAGGCAAAGATCAGGCGATGCTTGGGGCAATGCCTTAGTGTCCTGGGGCTGCCCTAACGCAGACCACAAACTTGAGTGGCTTAAACAGCAGAGATTTGTTCCTCTCACAGTTCTGGGGGCTGGAAGTCTGAGATCAAGGTGTCAGCAGGGCCCTGCTCCCTCTGAAGGCACGAGGGAGGACCTGTTCCAGGCCTGTCTCTTGGCTTCTGGGGGTCCCATGGCTTGTGGTAGCAGAAGTCCAGTCTTCACACGGCATTCTCTCTCTGTGTCCAACTTTCTCCTTTGCATGAGGACACCTGTCATATCGGATCAGGGCCAACCCTAGTGACCTCATCCCAACTTAATCATCTGCAAACACTCTGTTTCCAAATAAGGCCACATCCACAGATACTAGGGGTGAGGACTTCAGGATCCTTTAGGGGACACAGTTCAACCTATAGCAGGCGGCCACTCTACACCAACGTCCTTGCCAAGTTCTACAGATAAGGCACTGTGCTGGCCACTGAGGGGATATGGCCCCTGCCTTCAAGGAGCTGACCCCAACCTCAGAGGGGAGCCACCACCATCCCTTGCTTGCCAGCAACCTTTCTGCAAACTGAGTGCCCGAGGCATTTCTGAATCGAACCCATGTTTTATTTGGCTCCAGCTTCCTCTAGGAGTTGGCTGCTTGCCAAGGGCTGCTGGGGGCTCTCATCCTGACCCCGACCTGGGGAGCACGGTGGTGAGCACGCAGAGGGGTGGCAGGTTGGAACACGTGCAGAGCGGACGGAATCGCGCTTGGCACTTAAACCTTCATCGTGAGCTTAAATGCAGATCCTGAAGTCAAACAGCCGCCCCTCCACTCTGGCCCACTGTCCCCTCCTCCCCCAGCTGGACACTCTGTGATGTCCCCAGGGCCAGGAAGGTGAGGGCAGGCAACCTTTGGATGAAAGGCTGCCTCTGCTGATGTGACCACAGGGTGGGAGAAAAGAGCTCTGGGTTCTAAACCAGCTCTGTTACTAATGAGCAATGTGACCTTGGACAAATCCTGTCTCCTATCTGGCTTCCGCTTGGTGGCTGGGTGACACTAAGCTCCCTCTCGGTGCCAAGAATCTGACTGTATGGGGACGGCAGTGAGGGTTGTGGAGAAGTCTCACAAGGCAACTTCCACGAGCAGGACCCACCGCCCCTCAGCTCCCGAGAGGAACACTTAGCTGCTTATCGGTCTTCACCCGGAGGCCTCAGATGCCCGGGCCTCTTTGGTGCGACTGGGCTCAGGGTGAACACAGCAAGGCCATTGTTTTCTCTGTGGGAAGTCTCAGATAAGGAGCAGGGCTCCGCTACAGCCGGATCAGGACCAGCCTCCAAGATAGGGGCCCGCCTCGCCTGCAAGAAACCTTATCTGATACTCCAGCCAGCCCCGCCTCCTGACCGGGGAACAATCACATGCGTGCACCCACATGCACACACACACATACCCACCACAGCTTCATTACAAGCTCAGAGTTTCCCTGATGTGGAACGTCTAGCCCTCCTCTCTGTCCACCTGTCCCTCACAAACCAGCTCAAGTTCCACCTCCTCCCTGAAGCCTTCCTGGATACATCTTCATGCAGCCAAACAGCGTCAATTTCTCCCCTATTCAGCCATAGCATTTATTGCCTGGACTGTATATTGAGGTCCAGATGGTTTCTATGCAACATTTAAATGCAGCTTCAAACATACAAACCAAGAAATGTCACTGGCACGTGCCTAGCCTTGGGCCTTTTTTCATTCATGGGTTGAGCACCCCCTAGGGCTTTCCAGTCGGCACACTTGAGATATTCAGTTCTGGAAATCGTTTGTGTGATTTTACAAATTAACTTCCTTCCTGTTATAGTCTTTATTCCCTATTTCCAAAACTCCAGTTTGGACATCCTGGACTTATCCTCTACTTTTATTTTCTCTCCTAAATTCTAAGAATTGAAGGTGATGAAATGCATATTGAAAGGGTGCCCTAAATGTTCTGTACTAAGTAAAATTAGACCTACGCAAAAGCACAGTGTCATGAGTTTTCAGGATATGAAAGATAAAGAGAAGACTCTAAAAGCTTCCAAAGGGGAAAAAAACCTAGATTCAGCAGGAAGGATCACGGATCAGAATGGCTTCAGACGTCGCATCAGCAACACTAGACGCAGCAACGCCTTCAAAACTCTGCGGGACAGTGAGTGCCAAACAATTCTCTACCCAGCTAAGCTATGGAGCGGTGGGGTAAACCAGACGCGGAGGTGTGCAAGGTCTCGGGAGCGCACCTCGCACTCATGCTTTCTTGGGAAGCTACTGGAGGATGTAATCAGTTAAAATGGGGGAATAGAGCAAGAGACAATAAGAAAAGGGGTCGAGAAAACAGGCTGACACCCAAGAGAGAAGTGAAGGGCATCTCCAGGATGCCAGCTGAGCCACAGACGCAGATATGAACCTGTTTACATCCAAGCAGGACAGCGGCCCTGGGAAAGAAGTCTTCTAATGCTAAAATTAATAAATGATTTAACATATTTGAATTTATCAAAAGGACATTTAGGGACCGGCCCAGTGGCATAGTGATTAAGTCTGCATGCTCTGCTTTGGCAGCAAGGGGTTCACCAGTTCGGATCTTGGGCACGGACCTACACACTGCTCATCAAGCCATGCTGTGGCGGCATCCCACATAGAAGAAGTAGAAGGACTTACAGCTCTGATATACAACTATGTACTGGGGCTTTGGGGAGCAAAAAAAAAAAGCGAAGAGGAAGATTGGCAACAGATGTTAGCTCAGGGCCAATCTTCCTCAGGGAAAAAAGCATACCTTAAAAAAAGGACATTTACCCAACTGGAGAAGAATTCGGTGATAAATTATTAATAAATGTATGGAGGACTAAACAAAAGAAAATGCAAGACAATTATTAAATCCAGAGTAAATAGAAAGTTGTGGCAGAAAGGAAAAAATAACTGTGGCTCATCTGTGAATAGTAGTTACTTAATTTTATTAACATAAACTCTGAAAATTGATGTAACCCCAAATAAGATATAAGTGGGAGGATGAGGAGACAGGAAGTGTAAGGGGGTGAAGGGTGAAGAGCAGCTCCATCCTCATCGTCCATCCTCAGGAGAAAACACAGAAGATGGAAACGCTAAGAATGTAAATCTACTGTTGAGAGATACGAGGTAAATACATAAGAGAATCAGCTGAAGAGTTGAGAGCTATCACCGTGGAGAACAGGAAGTGGGGTGGTGGGAATTGCTTTTTCATACAAATTTCCTATAACTATTTGTATGCAATTTTGGTAAAATTACAAAAAGTGAGGCCCTAAGGAGTTGACTGGATGTGCCGTGTGCGTGGGCCGGGCCTATTCGCCACCTTCAGGGGGGCCTCCGAGCAAGCGTGGCACATGGAACCCCACAGTCACCCAGTGTCTCCTGCCGTTCACACCCAGCACTGCCAGCGCCACGTGGCTTCCGATGGGGAGTTGGGAGTGAGGGTCAGAGGTGGGCCCTGGGAGGGTTAAGGTGCCGAAGCGGCTTCCAGGGGTCAGGACGGCACAAAGTGGGCCCGAGCCTGGCGTGGCGTGGGGGGCAGGCTCGGGTTTGGAGCACCCGGTTGGTGGTTAGCCGGCGGGTGCTCCGGAGAGGCCGTGGAGCACCACAGGGTGTCAGTCCCGCGACGGCCGCCAGGTGGCGCCAGAGCCCGCGCGTTCCCGCCGCTCCCTCCACGGGTGCCCAGGTCGCACCCAGCGTCGGGGACCCAGCAGCCGGGTCTCCAGGTGTGGATCTCAGGCCCCAGCCTCGGGATCTCCAGGGGAAAATTTTCAAGGCATACAAAAGCAGACCTCCACCCATGCCCCACCATCCTGTTTATTTCTAAAAGCAAATCCCAGACAGCCTATCGTTTCATCTGTAAATATCTCAAATGGTAACTTTATAAAATAAGGAAACCAAAAAAAAATTCGTAGTCTCAAAGTCATGAGCATAAACGCTGAACAAACGCAGGTTCTAGATCAGGAATCCGAGGCACGAGGTGGAGGCTGGAATCTCCAGGATCAGGTGAGAGGCGAGAGCACCCCTCCCCCCACCCCCAGCATGGGACAGCAAACTAGGGGGTGCCCCGCAGTGGAGTGGTGCAGAGTTGGGAGAGATGGACCGCGTGAGGGGCAGGCTGGGAGCCCTGGTCCTGCCCACACCTTCCCCATTCTGGCACCACTCTCTCCTGGTCCCAAACAGTTCCGGTTCAGTGGACAGTGAGGGGAGCATGATGGATGATTAGTTCCTTCTGGGGCTGTCCTGTCCGGTCCCATAAATTCAATGCAGTTCTTAAGGCTTAAGTCCTGGGACCTTTGCTCTGCTCAGCTGGTCCCACGTGCTGGAAGAACCCACAGGCCCATCCCTCCTCTGAGCTGCCCCTCTGGACACCCTCCTGGAGCTGACCCTCCCTGGACTGACTGCAGCGGCGGAAACCCTCTGCTCCTTCCTTGGGTCCCACCCCTTCATGGCTCTCCCATTTTATGGCCAGTCACTCCAAGGAAATCTGTGTGTGTGACAACAAGCAGATGTAGGCAAGTGTGGAGTGTTCGATTGTCCCTGATATGCATCAGAACGCTGCACGAAGCTCCAAAGCGGGGCTGGGCCACAGACCTGGGTTGATGCCCAGCTCTGCCTGACAAGCCAGCTGACCTTGGGCAGGGTGCCTCACCTTTCCTGGGCACAGATCTTTACCTATGGGGCAGGGACAGTGGCACCAAGGGTAGCTCTGAGTCTTCGAGGGGACAATCCTAAATGCTAGACTCAATGCATGGCCCTTGGATGTTCTCATTACGTCAGACTGGCCACTCTCACTCCTGGCCTCTTTTTGCTCACTCATCTGTCCTCTTGACAGCTGGGTTTCTTGAGAAGACACAATGCAGCCAGGGCGTGCGGGTTGCGAGCAGGCGGCCCAGGGTGCTGTGGAGCATAGTGTCAGCCTTCAGGATGGGCAGGGCTTTCCCAGGTGAGACGTGCTGCCCCAAGGTAGGCTCGCTGACCTGACCAGTGCCAGCCAGGGCGACCCAGGGGGCCTCTCCTGAGCCCCCAGGCTGCATCTCAGGGGAAAGGGCGCCCCTGCTCATTCCCTGACACCCTTCTCAGCATGTGCTTCCTTCACACTTGTCCCTTTCTCTCTTCTCTGCTCCTCTCTCCCATAGGCCTCATGCTGCTCTCTCAGGCCTGGCTTCCTCCAAGCCTCTGGCCCACATGGTGGAATCAGGACGGTGGGAGCTCCTGGGGCCTGGGGAGGCCCATTGCAGCCAAGCCACCTGGAGAAACACTGAATCCATCAGAAGGACTCCGATCTATGGCCAGGGAAGTTGGGTCACATCGTGCTAAAGGCCACAGGGCTGACGCCACAACTGTAAGGATGAAGAGAGAGTTGGGAGAGCTGAGCCCCTATTGGCTGCCACCTCCTAGGCTCTCTTGTGAGTTTCTTTTCCGCACCCAAAGGGGCCCACGCTCGATTTTGTAGGTGAGGAAAGCAAGGCTTAGCAGGGCGGCTTAGTTGCCTGGGGCTGTAACGCATTAATAGAAACTTGGCGGCTTAAAGCAACAGAAAGTATTATCTCCCAGCTCTGGAGACCGACAGTCTGAGATGGAGGTGTCAGCAGGGCCACGCTTCCTCCAGAGGCTCGAGTGGAGAATCGGGTCCTTGCCTCTGCCAGCTTCTGGTGGCTGCCAGCACTCCTGGGCTGTGGTTGCCTCACTCCCATCTTCAAGGCCAGCATCTGCAAATCTCTCTGCTCTGTCTTCACAGCGCCTTCTCCCGTGTGTGTCGGATCTCCCTCTGCTTCTCTCTTATAAGGACATTTGTGATTATGTTTAGGGCCACCCAGATGATCCAGGATACTCTGTCCATGTCAAGATCCTTAACTTAATCACGTCTGCAAAGACCCTTTTCCAAATAAGGTAACACTTACAGGCTCCAATGATTAGGACCTGGTGTCTCTGGGGGCCGCTACCAGCCTACCAAGCGAGATAAGGAACTTGCTCAAAGTCACACAGCTGATGAAGAGGTAAAGTTGGTATATGGACCCTGGTCTGCCAGACGGAAAAACCCATGGTCTTACTCAACACGTCCTCATTTCCTTGTGCCCCAGAAGTCCCTACTCAGGGGCCACCATCAGACCAGTTTGTCCCTTTCATCACCAAGCAGTCACATGAGTTGAGGGATACTGAGAAAACTTCCCTACCATAAGGCATTTCCCCTCCTGACCTGTCCTAGCGCCCAAACCAGTAATCTAAACCACCCACATCAGCGATGGGAGCCATTATCACCTTCGTTTACTTATTCCTCATTCCACAGGCCTTTATTGACACATATCAGGAGTGTCAGGATTGACCAGAACCCCATGGGGGGCAGGTCTGGGGAAACCATGGTGGAGTTTTGGGACAGGGGAGCACCAGGACCCCGAGGAGCCTGTCTCAGCCTTCTCCTGTGTCTCTAGCACCGGAACCAGAAAGAGGAAGCAGTGTAGGATCAAATACTGAACTGGTGAGTCTATCGTTGATCGCCAATTGCCACTAGTGTCACCAAGAAAGACAACCAGACAGTGTGTGCCCCTGATGGACGAGCACAGCACGACGTCACAGCGGTGCAATGAGCAGGATGCAGGCTGGGGGAAACTGGAAGGGGCAAGCGACCCGGCTCCTTCACACACGCGCATGCGCACGCACAGAGCCAAGCGGCCTGTGGGGTAGAGGAGATTGAACAGACACGTTCAGCAATCTCAGCACATGAACCTTATTTGAATCCTCATCCAAACACACAAGATATTTTTAAAAAGACTTTTATGAGACAGTTGGGTATTTAAACACTGGATCTTTGATGAAATTAAGGAGGTGTTGCTAATTTTCTAGACGTGATGATAGTAATATAAATTAAAAAGTTCTATATATTTTTACATTTAAAATATTTTTATATATTTAATCTATCTTCATATTATTTAAAAATATTTTGTTTTTTATAATTTTAATATTAATATTAAATATATAAACATTTTATATAATTTTTTCTACTTTTCATAAAAATATTTGTATATTTTACTTAAAAGATATCTATATAAGAAGTCAATCTTTCAGAGATACACACTGAAATATTCACAAATGAAATAATATGAGGTCAGGGGTTTTGAGATAATTCGGGAAAGGGGGAGTGGGTAGGAAGGTAGACAAGCCTGGTAGTGAGTTGAAGCAGGCGATGGGTGCACGGGGCTCATTAGACTAACCAGTCTGCTAGTGCATATGTATAAATTTTTTCATAAGAGAAAGTTAAATATTTTAAAAAGACGAGACACACGGAGTCCATTCGAGGCTGTTAACCAAAGTGAGAGGTTTCCGGTTCCTTTCTCTTCCTGGAACTCTCCTGCCGCCACCGGCTCCCCGCAGACGAGCGCAGGGTCATCCTCCCACAGGGGCCACTAGGGGGCGCTTGTCCCCCTGAGCAAGGCTTGCTGAGGCAGAGCTGCAAGGAAACCCTGGATCCTGAGGCCCAGGGGGTTGGTGTTCTACTTTTTGCAAGGATTGCTCTAGACTGAAGGGGCGGATAGGGTGATCAAGTCCCTCAGTCGCTTTCCTTCCACCAGCACACACCGCTCCTTCCCTTCCCAGCCTCCTTTGGCCCCTCCCTGGTGGGATCTTACAGTGGGAAGAGCAAGGAGCACCCCGGAAGGGCAGGACTCACGGTTCCCACTTCTTCCTGTCTGCTTGGACCGCAGACACGCCAACGGGAGCCAGCCCACTTCCACAGGTGCCTCCAAGGTTAGAAGTGGGGGCTTTCGCAGATTCATCGGGAGCCTTCTAAAGTTTCAGAGATTGCAGGCTCAGGCGGGAAGGCTATGATATCCGGGAATGCTGGGGCTGCGAGGGGGCCCCGGCTTGTGACCACATCCAGGACGACACCTCCTCGGTCTCCTAAGCCTTCTGGAACAAAAGGGCAAGAAATTAAACAGAAAGCATCTGTTTAGAGACTTAAAAGCAGTCTCAACGACTGGGGGAGACAGAAGGTGGAGTTCAGTGCCCACCACGGCAGAGAGAACAAGGAAACACCCCAGGCTTCCCGCTGAGGGGGCAGAAGGCCTGTGCTTCAGGAGTTGGGACAAATCAGAAACAGGCCAGCCTTCAGGAAGCCAGAAGCCCATCCTTGACTGGACCAAGGCAATTTGCCCATATTCCATCTGTCTGCCAGTAGAAAACTAGAACATAATATTATCTACAGCCTCTTTTTCAAATACAATGTCCAGAACTCAATAAAAATTACCAAGCACATGCTCAAAAAAAAAAAAAAAAAAAGAGTAAAAGATTTGAACAAACATTTGACCAAAGAAGTTATATAAATAGCAAATAAGCACATGAAAAGGGGCTCATCGTTAGTAGTCACTAAAAAAATGCAAATTAAAATGGGATTTCAGGGGCCAGCCCGGTGGCTGAGTGGTTAAGTTTGTGCCCTGTGCTTCGGCAGCCTGGGGTTTGCCGGTTCAGATCCTGGGCATGGACCTACGCACCATTCATCAAGCCATGCTGAGGTGGCACCCACATAAAGAAGAGGAGGATTGGTACAGACGTTAGCTCAGAGCCAATCTTCCTCACACACAAGTAAAAGAAAATAAATTAAAAGAGTGACTGTACCAAGTGTTGGAGAAGATGTACAGCTCCTGGAACTCTCATACACTGCTGGTGATATAACCACTTTGGAACGTAGCTTGGTAGTTTATTTAAAAATAAAACATATACCTACAATATGACCGAGCCATTCCTCATTTAGGTATTTACCCAAGAGAAGTGAAAACATATATCCATAAAAGAGACTTGTACAAGAATGTTCATAGCAGTTTTTAAAAAATAACCCCAAACTGGAAACAATTCAAATGTTCATTAACAGGTGTATGTCCACACCATGGACTACTACTCAGCAATGAAAAGGAACAAGCTATTGATACACACAAGTACAAGGGCAACTCTCAAAATATGCTGAGCAAAGAAGCTGGATCAAGAAAGAATACCTAAGATATGATTTGATTTATATAAAATTCTAGAAAATGCAAACTAAAGTGATAAATTAGTGGTTGCCTGGGGATAGAGGGAGGAGATAAGGAAGGATGGATTACCAAGAGATACACAGAAACTTTTAGTGGTGTATTAGTCAGGGTTCTCTAGAGAAATAGAACCAATAGAATATATATATATACATATATAAGCTGGAGACCCAGGAGAGCCAGTAGTGCAATTCCAGTCTGAATCCAAAGGCCTGAGAACTGGGGAAGTCAGTGGTATAAGTTCCAGTTCAAGAGCAGGAGAAGATTGATGCCCCCGCTCACACAGTCAGGCAGACAGCAAAGTCTCCATTATCTTGCCTTTTGTTCTATTCAAGGCTCCAACAGGTTGGATGAGGCCCACCCACACTGGGGAGGGTAATCTGCTTTACACAGTCTACTCTTCAAATATTAATCTCATCCAAAATTATGTTTACAGGGGCCAGCCCCATGGCCGAGTGGTTAAGTTTGCATGCTCCACTTTGGCGGCCTGGGGTTTCACCGGTTCGGATCCTGGGTGTGGACATGGCACCGCTCATCAGGCCATGCTGAGGCAGCATCCCACATGCCACAACAAGAAGGACCCACAACTAAAAATACACAACTACGCACTGGGGGGCTTTGGGGAGAAAAAGGAAAAATAAAATCTTTAAAAACAAAAAACCCAAAATTACATTTACAGACACACCCAGAATAATGTTTAATCAAATATCTGGATGCCTCATGGCCCAGTCAAGGTAACTCATAAAATTAACCATCAAAAGGGATGATAGATACATATATTCATTATGTTGATTGTGGTGATGGTTTTACAATAAACATACATGTCAAAACTCATCAAATTGTATATCTTAAATGTGTGCAGTTTACTGTTTGTCAATCATATCTCAATAAAGCTGTAAAAGAATGACCAGGCATGCCAACAAACAAGACCAAATCACAGAAAACCAAGGAGAAAAAAATAGAAAACAGAAACAGAATCACAGATTACCCAGACATTGGAATTATTAGATGCAGACTTTAAAACAAATATGTTCAAGAAGATAGAGGAAAATAAAATAACTCTAAACTAACATTTAAAAATGAATTAAAAATAAAAATGTAAAATTTCCAAGAAAATAGGAGGGACAAGACAGAGAATTTTACTAGAAACCTGGGACCTAAAAAGAGAATTTAATAAACTCATAAACTGAAAAATACAACTGAATATATAAGAAAATATAACTGAAATTAAGAATCCTTTAAATGGATTCAACAGTAGAGTAGACACAGCAGATAAGTGGCTTCATTAACTAAACATTAGATCAGTAGACAATTCAGATTGAAGGACATAGACAAGAGATATATATAAGACACAGATAAGAACATGAGAGACATATGGGACCCATGAAACAGCTTAGTATACATGCTACCGGTGTCCCAGAAAGAGAGGACATAAAATGAGGCAGGAACAACACACGAGGGGATTGCGGCCAAGAATTTTCAAAAATATGATGAAAAATCAATCCACAGATTTAAGAAGCCCCATGACATCTAGTCCAAACAACTACAAAGAAAACCATACTTGGTCCCATCATAGGAAAACTGCTAAAAACCAAAGTCAAAGAGTAAATCTTAAAAACAAGCAAAGAAAAAAGCTAAAAAAAAAATAGAATTTTCATCAGCAGACCTGTACTAAAGAAAATAACAAAGGAATTTATTTGGGAAGAAGGGAAATGATACCAGATGGAAGCACAGTAATGCACTAAAGAGTAATGAGCTCTCAAAAGAGAAAATAGGTAGGAAAATCTAAATCTAGACCCTGTAAAGGCTAGATGCCTATTGTTGGGGTACCAAGTGACAATGGAACATGAGCTGTTCCTCATGAACTGAGTTTATCTGACCTGCCATATCATAACATTGAGTGTATGCAGCTAGCATTACGTTAGTTAAAGATGAGTGCATCTAGGAGAATAAGCCCAAGCAGGCACAGAAGTCACAAATCAAGACCATGGGTCAGACTCTCACGGTACCTGTTCCTACTGCTTTGGTAGTAGGAACATGGGGAGCTCCCTATGCCTACTTAATAGATGGGGAAAACTCAGTCTCTTGTTTACAGAAATCTTTGTGCAGTATGCTGTCACCAAATGGAGGTGCATGACCACTGCGCTAAGTCCCACTCAGCAATGGTCCTGAAAGACAGTGGTGAAAGGAGAGCCTCCCAGTAGACAAAGTTGGCCAGTCCATCTGGTTGTCTACTTTACTTTGGAAGAGAGTGGCTTGGGGCTATGGATCTACTTTGACTTATGAGCAATGGGTAATAGATTGGCTGGCTGGTCAGGAACCATGAATGGTTGAGATCAGAAGGCTGGTGACCAGGAAGTCTGGGAAAGAGATATGTGGATGGAAGTCCCAGAATGAGCACCACGTGAAGATACTAACGTCTCATGTAAGTTCCCGTCATGGGTACCCACTGCAGAGGAGGCTCGTGATAATCAGGCTGATGAAATGATCACTCCGTCCTGTGAATGTCGGGCAGCCTCTTTCTCCTCTCACTTCAGCGCTTCGTCAGCAGGTACCCTTCACTGGTGCTAATGTGGACACCAACTCCTTCGAGTTCCCAAGCTATTAAATGCTAGCAAAGACCAACACTGAATCCTCCATACTGCACCTTCCCCTGGGGGACCAGGTCGATAACTTGTATTGTTCCCTCATGGAGGGAGCCAGAAATTTGTTCGCTGTTCCAGATACAGACTCGCTTTCCCTGCTTGCAGTGCCTCTGCCAGCACTACCACTCGAAGATTTTCAGAATGCCCTATTCGTTGTCATGGTAACCCACACAACATCAGCTCCAACCAAGGAACTCATTATATAGCAAAAGGGGTGTGACACTGAGTTCATGCCCATGGCATTCACTGCTCCGTGCACAGTTACTGAGACACTAGTTTCAGCTGTTTGGATGAACTGGGGAAGGGCCTGCTGAAAGCTCAGTTATGGCCCCAACTGGAGGACAGCACCCTGCCAAGCTGGGGTGCTCTCCTAGAGGATGTGTTATCTCCCCTGGGAGATACCACATACATATGCTGCTGTTTCCCCATAGCTAGAATATGCAGGTCCTGTTCTTTGACAGGGAATCCCTAGAGACTTGAATTGGTCTGGAGTGTAGCCCAGGGAGGGGATGTTTGAGATCTGACGAGAGAGGAGAAGGCATGAAATAATCATTTAGGTCTGTGGATGTGGAAAAGGACTAAAGTGGAGGTGGAAATGGCCTCTCTCACTATTTCACCAAACAACTCTCTTACAGAACGTTTTCTTCCCCCGATCACTTTGGGCTCAGTAGGTTTGGAGGTCCTAGCACATCGAATGAACACTTTCCCCAGAGAACACAATCTCTATCCCATTAAATTGGAAGCTTAGGTTTACAAGCGACCGCTTTTAGGCTTCTTGTGCTGCTGAACCAACAGGCATTGAAGGGGCTCACTGTACTGGTCGAGTTGATGGATCCTGATTACTGGGAGAAATTAGGCTGCTGTGCCAAAATAGGGTCAAGGAGGACTATGTCTGAACCAGAGGGTTTGCTGGAGTGCTTCACGGTCCCCCAGCCCACCTGTCCAATAATAATGGCCAATGGGAAGCCATGGTGACTCAGGAAAGACAGGACCACTGAGAACTTGGATCTTGTGGGAATGAAGATTTGGGCCACCCTAATAGATAACACCCAAAGCAGTGGAAGTAAGGAAACTATGGACTGGGCAGTGGAAAAAAGAAGCTAGGAGTATCAGCTTAGGTCTTGTGACCAGCAACAAGTGGGCGTTTTTTTTTTCTTCCTCTTTTCCTGTTACTTTCAATGAAGAGCCACGCTGATCACTAACACTATTCTTTTGGTTCCTATTGGAAGCATGACTGACTGACATCACCCCCAGTGATCAATGGCAGGTGGGACTTGGTGTTTCCCCTGGGTGGGGCCACAGGATTTACTCCTCTAAGAAAAGGATCAAAAACTGTCTCTGCCTCTCCTGATGCATTCTCCATCCTTCTCCTGCCTGTTTTGTGCCCCAGAAGGCTGACCTCAACAGACTGCCTCATCCCAGCTCTCTCATCTTCTGGCTTCTAATCGGATTTGGCTAGTGGAGGCCCCAGCAGGAGATTGGTGGTTTGGAGGAGAGGTAGGTCAGGGAATTTATCTCGATTTTGATAGTGGATGTGTGCCCCTACAGCCCCTGCTAGGCAGACCCTCTTCCACAGCCTTGACCCCACAGGGTTCTGAGAACATCATCCGCGCTCCTTGCCCCCTTGGTCTCCCTGTGGTGCTAGTGTCTGGGTGCCTTCTCATCATTAGTGGTTCCCTTAGCCATGCCCACATCTCATAATGAGGCCCTCCATTATCTTTCTTCAATTAAACATTCTTTTTGTGTCATATACTTCTTGCTGGGAGCCTGACTGATCCTGGGACCTTTAAGTAATTCAGCTTTACTGAAGCATAAAGTTCAAGGTGGGCGGAGATGGTAAGAAATGAAGTTGTACAGGGAGGGCAATCAATTATGAGAAGCTTTGTACACTGTGATAATGTCAGCTTGATGTGGCAGTAGGCAAGCTTTCTAATCTCTCTATGCCTCAGTTTCATCACCTGCAAAAGAAGGATCATGCTAGCACACACCTTTTGGAGTGATTTCAAGGATTAAATTAAAGAAATGCATGTGAGGCACTTAAAACAGTGCCTGGCACAGCAAGTGATCAGCATCGTCAGGGACAGTGAGTCATGGCAAGGTTTTAAGGAAGGAAGTGACCGAGTCAGATTTGACAGTTCAAAAAGTCATTCTGGAGGAAATGTGGAGAAGATGTGAAGTTTGTCAGTGACCAAATGGAGTGCAACAAGACTAGAGGCAGGAACGCTAATAAGAAGAGTACTGCAATAGTCTAGCAAGACAAACAAACAAATAATAAAATTATGAGGACCTACCACCCAAACGAGGAATTAAACTAAGAGAGAGGAAGACACAGGATACAAGAAACAGGAGTTCCCACACAGTGTCTGGGACCTTTAGGTAGTTTGGTTTTGCTGAAGCGTAAAGTTCAAGGCGAGGGTAACGTTAGAGCTGCCCCTCCCCCAGCACCACACCCCCAGTGAGTGGGGTCAAGAGAGAATCCTCCTAGCTCGCTGTCACTCTCTCCACCACCACTTCCGTCTTAATGCCTGATAACTTGAATATCCAGATGGAGGTACTTGCAGTACCCTGGTCTCAGTTTCTTAAACTCCTGTGCACCCTCCCCCAGCCACTCGCTTCCATAGTTTTACCCTGGATCTTGTCTTTACCGATGACTGCAGCCTTCCCATGCCTAAATCATCATCCATGCCTTCTCCGCTCCTCAAACTCCCCAAATCTCCTCCCCCATCTTCAACTCAGTTGTGAGTTTGCTTCCTATTGCTAGGAGGAAACAGCAGCAGTCAGAAGAGAGCTTCCACAAGCTCCCACAACTACTCAGCCCACCTCCAGCCTCTGTGCCTGATACTCTTTCCTTCCCGCCTTTTCTCTGCCAGCTCATCCCAGAGACCCTGACTTAGTGACTCTGGGGCGTGACCTGGGCATGAGGATCTTTAAATGCTCCCGGATGATTTGAACATACATCCAGAGTTGAAAATGCTGCTGTCGGTGAATGATCCATGCTCTTTCCCCTTATCTGCTCAAGGAGATTGTTCCACAGATTATCTTCTCCCTCCCAGACATCATCAGTATTCCTCTCTACTGGCTCTTTCTTATCAGCTTATAAAAATTCTGTTAGTTCCTCCAATTAAAAGAAACATTTTCAAGCCCATTTCTCCCTCCGACTGCCACCCTACTTTCTACTCCCTTTCACGGCAAAACTGCTCTCAAGCGCTGTCTGCACTTGCATCTGTAATTCCTCTCTTCCAGTTTGCTCTTCAGGCTTTGCCCCACGGACCCACCAAACTGTGGTTATCAGGTTCACCAATGGCCTCTTATATCCTACAACCAATTCTCAGTCTTCAACTTTAGTGGCCATCAGCAACATTTGACACAGGTGATCACTCCCTTCTCCCAAGAATACTTTCTGGAATTGGCTTCCAGGGTACCACATTCTGCTGATTTTCCTCCCAAATCATGATAGATCCTCCTCAGCATCCTTTCCAGACTTCTCCTTATATCTGACCCCTTAACATTGGAATGCCCCAAGCCTCAGGTTTTGGGCTTCTTCTCTATCAGCGTTCATTCCTTTGTTTCACCGCATTACTACCATCTAAATGTTGACTCCTAAATGTAGATTTCCAGCCTAAACTTAAGACTCCTTCATCCTAATGCCAACTTGACATCTCTTCTTGAATGTCTAATAAGCATCTCAAGCTTATCATGTTCAAAGCAGTTCTCCTGATCTCTTTCTCAAACATGCTCCTCCCAACCTTTCCCAGGTGAGTAAATGGCAGCTCCATCCTTCCAGCCGGGCTCAGGCCCAGTCCTTGTAACCATCATGATGCCTGTCTTTCTTTCATACCTATGGTCAATCTGAGAGCAAATCCCATTAGCTCTGCTTTCAAAATATACTCAGAATGCAACCATCTCCCACCATCTCTCTTACTACCTTTTGTTTGAACCTGCCACAATCTAGCTATCCTGTGAATGATGCCATAGCCCCTCACTGCCTTCCTTATAGTCTATGCTCGGCATGCAACCATATTGGTCTAGATCCATGTCAGTCAGATCATGTCTGTCCTTGCTCAAATCTTGCAATGGCTACCCATCTTATTCAGAGTAAAAAGCAAAGTCCTTACAATAGTCTCCAAGGCCCTGTGCGGTCCCTCCTCCCCATCCCCCATACACACAGAGGCCATTATCTCCCACCCCAGAGCCCCCCAGCTACATTGCCCTTCTCTAACACACCCGCCCTGTAAACCCAGGGAGGGACTTTGCACTTGGTGTCCCCTCCTTCCCTCACTTGGCAAACTTCCCATCTCCCTTCTCTGCTTTTTATAAAAAATTAGTTAACCTTTTTTTGGGGGATAATTGTAGATTCACATGCAATTTTAAGGAATAATACAAAGAGGCCCAGTATATCCTTCACCCAGTTTTCACCAGTGGTAACATCTTGCAAAACTATAGTACAATATACAATTGTATTAGTTACCCGTGGCTACTGTAACAAATTACCAAAAGTGGCTGAAAACAACAGTTCATTCTCATGGTTATGGAGGCCAGAAGTCCTTAATCAAGGTATAGGCAGGGCTGTGCTCCCTTCAGAGGCTCTGGGGAGAATCTGGTCCTTGCTTCTTCTAGCTTCTGGTGGTTGATGCACCGCATCTTTCTCTGCTCTGTCTTCACGTCACCTTCTCCTGTGTGTGTAGGTGTGTGCGTGTGTGTGTGTGCATGTGTAATCTCCTTCTGCCTCTCTCTCATAAGGACACTTGTGATGACATTTAGAGCTCACATGGATAACCCAGGATAATCTCCTCATCTCAAGATCCTTAACTGAATTACATCTGCAAAGACTTTTTTTCCAAAGAGGGCAACATTTACAGGTTCTGGGCATGAGGATGTGGACATGTGTCTGGGAGCCAGCACCAGCAGGGCGCAACAGTAAAAATGCAGTAAAAATTCCATCGCCACAGAATTCCTCAAGTTGCCCTTTTGTAGCTACACCCACTTCCCTCCCATCCCCACCTCTTCCTTAGCTCCTGGCAACCACTAATCTGTTCTCTATCTCTATAATTCTGTCATTTCAAGAATGTTATATAAATGGAAGCGCATAGTATGTAACATTCTGAGGCTGGCTTTTTTCACTCAGCATAATTATTTTGAGTCACCCGTGTAGTTGTGTGTAGCAATAGAGTGTTCCTTTTTATGGCTGAGTAGTATTCCACGGTATGGATGTACGACAGTTTACTTAACCATTCATCCATCGAAGGACCCTTGGATTGCTCCCAGTTTGGGGCTATTATGAATAAAGCTGCTATGAACATCCATATACAGGTTTTGGGATGAAGGCAAATTTTCATTTCTCCAGGATAAATGCTCAATAGTGCAATTACTGGGTTAAGTGCATTTAGTTTTATAAGAAACTGCCAAATTGTGTTCCAGAGTGGCTGAACCAGTTTGCATTCCTCCAGCAATGGATGAGTGATTCAGTTTGTCCACATCCTCACCAGCATTCGGTGTTGTCATAGGTTCTATTCCAGCTGTTCCTGTGGGCGTGTAGTCTCATGGCCGCTGACGGCGAACAGCCTTTTGTGGGTTCATTTGCTGTCTGTCTGCGTGTCCTCTTTGATGAAGTGTCTTTTTGTGTCTTTTGCTCATTTTCTAGTTGGATTGTTTATTTTTTTACCTCTGAGTTCTAAGCGTTCTTTGTATATTCTAAAGCGTTTTTTGTATCTTCAAACTAGTAATTTGTCTGATACATGGCTTACACATTTTCTCCTATCCTGTAGCTCTAATTGTCATCCTCTTAACAGAGTCTTTCACAGAGCAAATTTTTAAATTTTGGTAAAGCCCAATTTCTCAGTTGTTTCTTTTGTGGATTGTGCTTTTGAACTCTTCGCCTAGCCCTCGGACTCAAAGATTTTCTCGTGCTTTTTCTAAGAGTTTCATAGTTTTATCTTTTACGTTTAAGTCTGCAATCCATTTTGAGTTAATTTTTCTAAGGTGAGAGTCAGTTGGAGTTCATTTTTTTTTTGTCTTTGGACGTCCGGTTGTTTGGGCACCATTTGGTGAAAAGCTATCTTTTCTCCATTGAATTGCTCTTGCACTTTTGTCAAAAATCAGTTGGACATATTTGCATTGGTCTACTTCTGGGTTCTCTGTTCTGTTCCATTAGTCTGTGTGTCTGTCCTTCCACCAAGACCGCATTGTCTCGATTCCTACAGGTATATAATAAGCCTTAACACGAGGGACAGTGAGTCCTCTCACTTTATTCTTTTTTTCCCAAAAATATGTTAGGTATTCTAGTTCCTTTGCCTTTCCATATACATTTTAGAACACTCTTCTCTTTATCTACAAAAACTCTTGTTGGGATTTTGGTAGGAATCGAGTTAAACCTGTATATCAGTTTCGGGAGAATTGACATCTTTACTATGTTGAATCTTCCAAAGCATCAACATGCTTTATCTCTCCATTTATTTACATTTTCTTCAGTTTCTTTCATCATCATTGTGTAGTTTTCAGCATACAAGTCTGGTACACGTTTTGTTATATTTACATTAAGTATTTCCATTTTTTGAGCAGTTGTAAGTGGTATTGTATTTTTAATTTGTGTCCACATAGTTATTGCTGCTACATAGAAATGCAATTGATTTTTGTATTCTTTTACATCTTACGGCCTTTCTAAACTCACTTATTAGCTCTAGGAGGTTTTTTTGTAGATTTATTGGGATTTTCTGTGTAGACAATCATGTCATCTGTAATTAGGGACACTCTTATTTCTTCTTTATGATCTCTATGTCTTTTTTTTCCTTGCCTTGTTGCACTGGCTAGAACTTCCAGCGATATGCTGGATAAGCATGGTGAGAGTGGACATCCTTGCCTGGTTCTCGACTCAGGGGGAGAGCATTCAGTCTTTCACTGTCAGTGTGATGTTAGCCCAGAGTGTTTGTAGATGCCCTTCATCAAGTTGAGGATGTTCCTTCTATTACTATTTTTCTGAGAGTTTTTTAGAAATGTGAATGGGTGTTGAATTTTGTCAAATGCTTTTTCTTCATTGATTCATGTGATCGTGTGATTCTTCTCCTTTAGCCTACTAATATGATAGATTATATTATTGATTTTTAAATATTGAACCAGCCTTGCATGCCTAGAATGAACATCCCATGTATTTTTCTTACTTGTTTTCTGTCTCTCCCATTTGAAGATAAGTTCCAACTGGACAGAAACTTTTAGGTTCATTTTGTTGACTGCTGTAACCCAGTGCCTAACGCAATGCCAGTAAGATAGTCAGCACCCCATACCTACTTATTGAACAAATGAAAGAATAGTGGCGAGGTGAAGGGAATTCCAAGATGGTGGTGAAGGGAGATTCCAGGATGACAGCTGTGGGCAACCAGTCCAGACTGAACAAGACCAAAGGCTCCAGAAGACCCTGTAGAGTCTGGGTGCCCAGAGAGGAGAGTTAGATAGTCGGCGGAGATTTAGGGTTGATTTGATGATAAACACATAGAAAACTAAACAAACAAGCATTTTTTTCAATAAAGATAATTATTACTGTGGTACATTCATACAATGGAATATTATTCTTAAAAGAAGTGAGCTATCAAGCCATGAAAAGACACGGACTAGAGGAACCTTAAGTATATGTTACCAAATGAAAGAAGGCAATCTGAAAAGGCTACATACTGGGTGATTCCAACTCTGTGACATTCTGGAAAAGGCAAAACTATGGAGACGATAGATAAAAAGATCAGTAGTTGCCACAGGTTTGTAGGAGGGGAGAGATGAATAGAGCACAGCGGATTTTTAGGGCAGTAAAATTATTCTGGATAGTACCACCATGGTGGACATGTGTCATTATACATTTGTCCAAATCCACACAATGTGCATCACCAAGAGTGAACTGTGATGTCAACTATGGACTTTGGGTGATTACAATGTGTCAGTGTAGGTTTATCTGTTGTAAACAAATCTGGAGCAGGATGTTGATAATGGGGGCGTTGTGTGTGTGGAGGCAGAGGGTACATGGGAACTCCACACTTTGCACTCAATTTTGCTGTGAACCTAAAATTGCTCTGAAAAATAAAGTCTATTTTTTTTTTTTTTAAAAGCTACTTGTGAACTCTAGGAAAAACAAAAGGTGCACTCATAGTCCACTCTGTGGCTCAGCCAGAGCCAGAGTCAGGTTTTGTGGGGCCTGAAGCTTAGACAGTCGGGGTAGGCGTGGACCGAAGGGCCTCTTTAAGAAAAGAAAAACACTAAATCAGAACTAAATCTGATTAAATCTCAGAGCAGTTTATGGAATCTTTGTGCCTTCCCTGTCCTGATCTGTGGGCGTGTCTGGGGGACAATGAAGGGGGAGCAGGGCCGCTGAATCCTTCAAACCTGCGAGAAGAGCCTGGGGGCTCCAGAAGGTGCAGCGGCCCTTTGCTGGTACCCACCCAGCCCAAGACAGAGCCCCAGCTCCTGAGCAAGCATTCGGGCCCGCCGTGCCTGGCCCGCTCCTTCAGCCCATCAGGCTGATGGTCAGTCCACAGGCAGCCACACACGTTCGCCTGACGGGCTGGGGCTCAGGCTGCGCCTTGCCCGCAGGCCCTCTCCTCCCTTGCTGTTCGCTGGTACTTGATGGCTCTGCAGGTCTCAGCACCAAGATTGCCTTGTCCGGTAACCTCCAGCTCCCATCCCCTTCCCCAGAGTTGCCTGCGGGGGTGGGAAGAAGCCCAGTGGAGGTGGATTTGAATCCTAGCTCTGCCACACGCTAGAATGTGGTCTCAGACATGTCACTTGCCTCCCTGAGCTTCATGTTTCATCTTCTGTGAATGTGAATGATAATGTCCACGCCGCAGGGTTCTCGGGAAGACCAAACCCCAGACATAGGGCTGGACACGGGTCGGGGTGAGGAAACACTTCTTTCTGCCAGCGTTTAAATGTTTTTTAATTGTGGTAATACAAATAACGTAAAATTTACCATCTGAACCATTTTTAAGTGTACAACTCTGTGGCATTAAGTACATTCACATTGTTGTGCAATCATTACCACCATCCATTTCCAGAACTTCTTCATCTTGTAAAACAGAAACTCTGTCCCCGTTGAACCCTAACTCCCCATCCCTTCTCCCCCAGACCCTGGCGCCCCCCATTCTGCTTTCTGTCCCCTCCAGCTTTTGCATTGGCCTCTGTGACTGCACTTCATCCCTTCTAGCTGGCGCAGCAGGTTATTTACGTGTATTAATCCCCCATCTGATCAGAGGCATGTCATTCATCCCTGCCCTGCAGAGCCGAGTACAGTGCCGGGCCCACAGTAATACCAGCTCGGGGAAGAAATGCAAAGCAAGTGAGGGAAATGAAGAGACAAAGGGTCCCATGTGGGCTCATGGCCAAAGGCGCATAGATCTGTGGTCTGATTTTACACAGTGGGTGCTCAGAACATATGGAAAGTCTAGATGATGATATGGATGATTTTTGTAAACTTTTACTTATTTTTTGAGTGGGTAAAATATTCTAAATCCAAAAGCTAGAAAAGAACACACAGTGGAAAATGCCTCCCTCCACCACCACCCCCATGCCCATCCTCCAGCCCCTCACCAAAGACAACCACTGTGGCCAGTTTCTTTCGTATCCTTCTGGAAGAGTCTATGTGTGTCTACATCCATACCCACACACCCACCTTAGCATGCTTTACACACTGTTCTGCACGTCTTGGTTTTTTTCACTCATCTTATCTTTGAGATCTTTTTCTATCAGTACCTAGAGAGCCTCCCCACCGATGGATTCGTTGAATGATGTGTTTATCTTGTCACCTGTTTATCCTGTCTCCTATCACCTGTTTGCACCTGTCACACCTGTTTATTTAATCTATCACCTGTTGATAAACATCTAGGCATTCCCAAATTCTCGCTATTACATGCTGTGCTGCAGTGAACAACCTCGGGCCTCATGAATGACTGAATTTCATCCCTTACCTCTAGACTGCTCTAACCCAGCCTCTGCCTCAGCCCAACCCCAGCCCTCCCGGACCTCCACTCCAAGTCCCTCTGCAGCCACGGCCTGTCTGCCTGCATCCTCCTCCAAATGTTTACTGGGCCTACTCTGCTGGGCTTGTGCTGGCCTCTGGGGTGTCCAGGTCGACAAGCCCCATCCCACCATCCCGGAGCTCGCAGTCCAGAGGGAGAGACACACAAGGGAACAGTGATTTCAAATCAAGAGGTTATGTGCTGGGGTAGAAGTGTGCTGCCCTGCCCACCTGGGAAGTCTTGGAGAAGGGCTGTGGGTTCAATCTTTGATAGCTTTATCCCTGATCCACAGACTATGAATGGGAGGAGGAGAAAGGGAGCTGCAGGGTGTGGGTGCAGGGTCAGAGGAGGCAGGACTGTCCATCTGGCTCCTCTGCCTGCCCCTTCTGGGCCAGGCTTAGGCCAGCACTTGGCCTGCCTGCCTGGTGCTATCCCCGCTTGTGTCCTGGCTGCCTGCTCTCCTCCTGGGGACCCTCTCTGATGACCCTCCCAACACACACACCCTCATGTCAGGACCTGGTCACTTCTCACTTTCAAAACTAACCACCTGTGACATGGGAAGGGCTCATTCTGCAAAGCTTATTCTGCCAAGTTAATAGCTGCCATGGTGGGAGGGGAGAGGGTTGAAGGGCAAGAGGGTGAGTACTGCCTCTAAATAGACTCCTCCCGGCCCAGAGGACTGAGGCTCCAGCACCGACCTTCAGGCACCAGGGTCCAGGTCATGAGAAGCCCTTCAAGCCCCGTCACATGCCCTCATCTAGGTGGCTCACCATCTCTCCCCAGGTCACTGAACGAAGCCTTCCCCACCTCAAAACATCCACTCTGCCTCTCCCTCCCCTGCACTTCCAGGAGTCCCTTGTCAAAAGGTAAACGTTCCAGACATTTCTCCAAAGGAGATATACAGATGGCCAATAGACACATGAAAAGATGCTCATCATCACTAATCATCAGGGAAATGCAAATCAAAACTACACTAAGATACTGCCTTACACTTGTTAGAATGGCAAAAATAACCAAAACAAAAAGGGACAAATGTTGGAGAGTTTGTGGAGAAAAAGGAACCCTCATACACTGCTGGTGGGAATGCAAACTGGTGCAGCCACTATGGAAAACAGTATGGAGATTTCTAAAAAAATTAAAAATAGAAATACCATTTGATTCAGCCATCAAACGGGTATCTATCCAAAGAACTTGAAATCAGCAATTCCAAAAGTCCCGTCAGCCCTATGTTCACTGCAGCATTATTTACAATAGCCAATATGTGGAAGCAACCTAAGTGCCCACCAACTGATGATTGGATAAAGAAGATGTGGTATATATATATACATACACAGTGGAATACTACTCAGCCATAAAAAAGAATAAAATCGTCCCATTCACAACAACATGGATGGACCTTGAGGGAATTATGTTAAGTGAAATAAGCCAGATAGAGAAAGACAATCTCTGTATGACTCCACTCAAATGAAGAATTTAAACATGTAGACAAGAGAACAGATAAGTGGCTACCAGGGGAAAGGTGGGGTGGGGGTGGGGGATGGGCACAAAGGGTGAAGGGGTGCACCTACAACATGACTGACAAACGATAATGTACAACTGAAATTTCACAAGGTTGTAAACTATCATAATCTTAATAAAAAGTAAAAAAAAAAAAAAAAAGGTAAACATTCCTAGGAAGGGCAGCACTAAGTTCACGAAAAGGGGCCCAGGAACAAGTTTGAGTAGGGCATTAAGAAAGCACATTTGGGCAGAAATGCCACCGTGGGTCCTCTGAGTAGCTAGGGTATGAAGGCGGCTGGGGGAGGCACCAAGCCAGTCTTCCCAGGGTGGAGCCCGAGTGAGTTTCCGTCCAGCTTAACATCAACATGTTTTAAAAGGGTGTAAAAGCAGCATTATTCACAGCAGCCAAAAGGTGGAAGCTACCCAATTGTTCATGGACAGATGAATGGATAAACAAAATGTGGTATATGTATATATATACATTGTATATATACATACAATGGAATCTTATTCAGCCTTCAAAGGAAGGAAATTCTGACACAGGCTACAACATGGATGAATCTGAGGACGTTATGCTAAGTGAGATGAGCCAGTCAGGAAAAGGCAAATACTGTATGATTCCATTTATATGAGATACTACGGGAGTCAAATTCATAGAAACGGAAAGTAGAATGGTGGGTGCCCGGGGACTGGGGGAGGGGAGAAACCGGGAGTAATTGTTTAGTGGGCAGAGTTTCAGTTTTGCAAGATGAAAAAGTTGTGGAGATTGGCTGCACAACAATGTGAATATACTTTACAATATTGAACTGTACATTTAAAAATAGTTAAGATGGCAAATTTTATATTATGTGTGTTTTACCACAATTAAAAATTGTTTTAAGTTAAAAAAAATAACAACCAAAAAAAGTGGGGGTGGAAAAGCTCCGCATCTGCCTATGAGCCCCACTCTGCTCGGGGGACAGTGCAGGCCCAGCAGCGCCTCCACCCGCAGCTCCCCGCTGTCTGCCGGCCCCCAAGGCCCCTGCCTGCTGGCTTCTCCTCCCTCTGGCCCCTGCCTAAGGCTGCCTGAGGCTCATCCCTTCTGGCATGTAGGAGTCGATCCCCTCCTGTGTGTCAGGCACTGTGCTAGCTGTGTCTAGTGGTTTGAGGCGAAACTCCTGGGAGAGCCCACGGAGAGACCAGAGCCAGCTCCTCCGCCAGGACATCGAGAAAGGGCCTCTCTTGCTGCCCGAGTCCCTGCAGAGGTGTGAGTAAAGCTGGCTAGGGACCAAGAGTAGACCACGAGTGTGCGAGTGCATAAAGGGTGGGGAAGGTGTCGTCGGTCAGAGCCTGGCCCTGAACCTGGAGTGGAACAGATCCCCCCCACCCTTCCTCAGGGGTGTGTGGTCCTGGAGTAGGTAGTGTCTGCGGTCCCATAGGATGCTCTGACGGTCTGTGTGAATCCGTGGGCTCGTAGGTGCACCTACAGACCTGAGGCACATCTGCGCACGGGCTGAAGATCATGATGGGCCTGGCCGGCCCGCCGCGGTGCTCGGAGCACGGCGATCACACATGCGGATGGATGGGGCTGCCTGCTCTGATCCCTAACTTATTATTAAGCTCCTCGCTCTTTGCAGACGCTCCCTGCGCCTCCCCCGCTCGGGGCTGCTGCGGCGCAGGCGCCGGGCCGAGCCGAGCGCCGAGCGGGGAGCGGGCGGCCGCGCTCCGGGCCGGGGTCCCGGGGGAGCAGGTGAGCGACCCGCGCCGCGCGGCCCCCAGGCCCTTGGCGGAGACGCCGCCCGGCCGCGCTGCGCCGGCGCCCCCGCCTTCCCCGCCTGGCAGTACCCGTCTTGCCTCTGTTGGCATCACCCCTCCTTCCCTTGCCTGGCAGCCCTCCTCCCCCCTGCCTGGTATCTCCTCTCCTCCCGCCTGCCTGGCATCCCTTCTCCTCCCTGCCTGGCAGCCCTCCTCCCCCCTCCCACGTCTGGCATCTCCCCCTCCTCACGCTGCCTGGCATCTCCCCTTCCTCCCCGCTGCCTGGCATCCCCCTCCTCACTCTGCCTGGCACCCCCTTCCGCCCCCCTGCCTGGCACCTTCCTCTTACCTGGCACCCCCCCCCCTTCTCCCTGCCTGGCATCTTCCTTCCCTCCTCCTTTCCTGCTCTCTCCCCCGACTCTTGACTCTCTTCCTCCTCCTGCCTGGAACCTCCCCCCACCTCCAGCCTGGCACCTCTTCCTCCCACCCCCTTTCTTACATCTCTTCTGTGACTGGCAAACTCCTGTCCAACCTCCTCTCTGATACTTTTACCTCCTCATCCTGGCCTGGCACCTCCCCTCCTTCCTTACCTGGTACCTTCTCATCCTCCCTCCACCTGCATTTGGCTCCTCCCCTTTGCCTGGCACCCTTCTGCCTGGTACCTTCCTCTCCTCCCTGTGTCTGGCACCCCCTCCCCCCCCCCCCCCCCCCCCCCCCCCCCCGCTTGGCACCTACTCCTCCTCCCCATTGCCTGACACCTCCCCTCTGCCTAGCACTTTCCCTTCCTGCTCCTGCCTGGCATCCTCTCCCTCCTACCCACCCCTCTGCCTGGCACCTCCCCTCCTCCCTCTGCCTGGCATCTCCCCTCCTCCCCCTGCCTGGCATCTCCATTCCTCCCATCCTGCCTGGCACTTCCCCTCCTTCCTCCCTGCCTGACACCTTCCCTCCCGCCCTTTACCTCCCCTCCTTCCCTCCTGTCTGACTTCTCCCTCCTTCCCCCACCCCACACCTCCCCTTCTTTCCCCCTGCCTGGTACCTTCCCTCCCCTGACCCCCACACCTCTCCTCCTCTCATCCTGCCTGGCATCTTCTCTCCTCCCTCTTTGCCTGGAACCTCCCCCCATACCTCTCCTCCCATTCTGCCTGGCACCTCCCCTCTGTCCCCCACCTGGTACCTTCCCTGCCTCCACATGGCATCCTCCTGCCTAGACACCCCTCTCCCATTCAGGTTGTCCCTCTGTCTTCCACCTTCCTGCAGGGCACCTCTCCCCCAACCCTGGGCTGGCACCCTCTCCCCTATTGGCATCTCCCTCCTTTCATTGTCTCCTTTTGCTCCTCCCCCTTCTCAGAGCCGCCCCCTGGCCAACACCACCTACACTTGACCCTGAACCACTCTCAAGCTCCCCCGATTCCTACAGAACTGCCCTCTGCTCATCCCCTACCATCTGCCCAGAGACTTCAGTTCACAAGTTGGGTTCTGACCTGGCCTACAGCCTTCCTGCTCTTGAATGAGATGGAAGTGGGGAGGGCTGGTGGGGGGCTGCTGGGGGTGAAACTAGGAAGGCTGTGCCCACAGGGAGGGATGAGGAGATTATGCAGCAGGCTGACTCTACCTGCCTGCCACCCCTAGCATTCTCTTGGGACGCCTCTTGTCTCCAGAAGTCATCCAGGCCTGATGTTCATGCCCTTCCCTCCAATGCCCAGCTCTCTCCTCCACCTATTGCCGAGTCCTCCAAACTTGCCTCCTCTGCCAGGCCCTGGGCTCTGCCTGGATCCTTTGCTCTTGTCCTTCCAGCTCTGTCCTGCAGGACCTGGTCTCCGACTGCTTCCTGTACTCACACTGCTCCCACCCCATGCTCTTCCTGGTGCCACCCAGCCCAGGCTGACCCTCGCGTGCTGCCTCAGTCCTGGTCCCTTCCTGCACACCTCCTGTCTTCCTCAGACCTCTTGTCAGGGAGTTGGTCCACATGGCCAGCCCCCTCAGCTTCTTCACCAGCTTCCTGAGATCCCTTGTGAATCTGCCTTTGGGGCTCAGGGTCTGGCCCATCCCTCCCACTGCCCTCTCCTTTCAGATCTTCCTCAGAATGGCCCTTGGTGCTGCAGGCGTGGTGGGCTCTGGGCCCGGGCACCGAGGGGGCACTGGATGACTCCCTTGCTGCAGGACCCTGCCACCTATGACTCCAGGCCTTCAGCACCCACCCACCGTGGTACAGGTAGGTGCTGCCTCCCCTGTACTGCCCAGGAGTAGGAGCCCGGGGGCCTTAGTGGGAGCTGCTGGCTCTTGGCCTTTGGCCCCATGCATGGCTCCATCTTGGCATTTCTGCCCCGGCTGGGTCCAGGGCAGGGCCTCTTCTCATCCCCTCTTGCAGCTGGAGCCTCCACCCAGACCCTGCGGACATCTCCCTCTTCCCTGGCGCTGCCTCTTGCTGAGTGCCCCTTGGCCTCCTGGCATCCCTGGGGCCTGCCTCTCAGGCCAGTCTGAGCCAGGGACAGTGAGCCTGAAGCGAAGTTTTTGGTTCAGGTGAAAATGGTCTGGGGCTCTGGCTTGTTCTGCTTCCTCCCCACCCACAGACCCTCAGACACCCACCTCGTCTCCCCTCAGCCATGCATGTGTGCATGCACATACCCCCCCCCCCCACCGCCGACACACACACACATGCTCTCTGCTAGCTGGGAGGTACCTGCTGATCCCTGGCACAACTTGGGCTCTAGAAACCTAACCCCAAACATGCTGTGGCAAACCTCTACAAGCCTTCCAGGACCCAGGTCGGGGTTTGTCCTTGGTAGCAGAGGGTGGTGGCAGCCTGTTGCATGGCCTCTGGTGGGAGCCAGCCTTATGTGGCCACTCGGCAGGCCCCGAGCTCAGGGCTGCTCTCAGACCCACTGCACATAAGTTGGACCCTCTTGACGGAATGAGAGGAGGCCAGCCTGGCTAGTCTCATCTGTCCCTCTGGTCCAGAAGGAAGCTCTGAGGCACTGGGTGGAAAAGCCACCTGCCCAAGGGCCATTCATCCATGGGAAGGGGCTGGAGTGGGGTCTGAAGCCTGCAGTCTGTCTGAACTCTGCCTGCCCAGCCCCTGCTGTCACTGCGGCTCCCTCACTGGTGGGAGTTGCCGGCAACAGCCTGGGTGCTGTTGGGCCCTGGGGGTGTGAGGGATCCAGTCTCTGCCCTCAGGACCCCCATTCCCACAGTGGGAGCAGAGTTGGGTAGTCCCACAGAAAGTGCCACAGTGAATGATTCAGGCTTCGGGTCTCTGAAGAGGGAGACATCAGGAAAGCCCTGGACAGGGGCACTTTGAAGTGGCCTTCAGAGAGCAGGAGGGTGGGGTGGGCTGGTGCCCTGGGGGCGAGGGGTGAGCAGAATGAGAGTGCCTTTCTCAGCTTCTCCTTCCTCGGAAGCAGCAGAGGAACTCGACCTCCTGCTTGGGCTGCTCTGAAGCCCGGGGCACCTTGCCCCCTCTCCGCCCCCCACCCCTCTGGCTGGGTTGTACCCAGGGCAAAATGGTGCTGGTGCTGGCTGCTGGGGGCACCTGAGGCCCAGAGGATGGGGCAGCATTGGGTGGCAGTGACAGCTAGTGCAGTCACCTGGTGCTGGTCATCCCAGAAACAAACCAGCGCAGGAAAGTCAAGGCCCCCAAACAAAGATCCCACCCCCTGTCCCATGACCCAACCACCACCTTAGGTTAAGTGTGGACCTGTTCCTCAGCTTGTGGGGGGCTTAGTTTTTTAATGCAGGATCCTAAAGACAAGGAGTGATCTAGTGTGCTAACCACATTCTTTCTGGGTGGCTCTAAGGTTCTGGGGTATCTGAGGTGCAGTCCAGGTTGAATGGGGGGCTAATGGGGAGGCCGCTGAGTCCCTGGGAGGGATCCCAGAAACAGGCCCCGACATGGCGACATGGCGAGTGCTCGTAAATTGCGGCTGATTAGGGCTGCCCTGAGCTGAGCCCTCAGGGGCTACGCAGCAGCAGGAAGGGGCAACACTGGCTGTAGACCTTGCCTGAAGGAGGTGATCCCTCTGAAGGGGGACAGTGGGGGAGGGGAAGCTTGAAAAGACTGAGGGACCTGGGAGGCCCTGGGGGCAGTGGATGCATCCCAGCTTCATCAGGTGCCCGAGTGACTCCGGCCACAGGCAAATTAAGGGTTCATCCTGGGATTCCTGGGGAGTCAGGAGCCCTATCCTCTCCATGTGATGGTGGTGAGGGGCGAGGGACTGGGGAGGTATCTGGTGTTTTATTTTGGAGTCACATTAACATAAAATTGGCCTTCATTCAGCTTGTGCAGTTGCAGGAGTGGAGCTGGCTTTGACGCTCTGGCTTGGGCACGTGCTGTCATTTGGATGCTGACAGCGCCGAGCTAGCGTCTAGACAGCGTGAGCCCAGGCGCAGCAGCTGGAGGCTGCCTTCGCCCCGAAGCGCTGGCTGTGTGATTACAAGTGAGAGCTCGTTGTTAGTGAGTGTTAAGTGGTAGAGGTAATGAGCTGGAGGTGTCACGGGAGGAGGTGTCACGGGAGGAGGTGTCACGGGAGGAGGCTGAGCTGCAGACATGCAGGATGAGTGAATGGCCCTGTTTGGGCTGGATTCTGAGCCCTCTGGAATTGCCGCACCAGAGGGGTCAGCCTGCTTCCGGTGGGCGCTCAGCTGAGGGACACTTTGTGGGGGCCATGGCTGTGTCCCCTGGTGTCCTATGCTAGTGAAGGATGTTCGGACCCTCAGTAACTCGTAAGGGACCCTACGGGAGAGTAGTCACCTGCTTTAGCCTGGCCCACCTCTTGATTTGCATCCCAAGCTGTGAAAACAATTTCTTTGTGACCTAAACGTACTTCCAGGAAATCTGAGAAAATGTCTAAAGAGCACGTGCCCCGCTCGTACCTTTACTGGAGTTGACAAACTTGGACCATCTCCCATGTCAACCCTCTTTGCAGACTGAAGAACATTCTGAGGCCTGGAGTGAGGGACAGTGTGCTGTGAGGAAAGGGGAGAGAAGCAGAGACGAGAAGATGCGGGAAGATGCACTTCTGCTCCACCTCATCCCAAAAAGGGTTTGAGCTAGTTTGCAAAGACACATATAGTGAGGAGATGGGCCAAGGGGCGTAGGGTAGGGAAGGTATGTCGTAGCCAGGGATGAGGTTAGTGCATGAAACGAAGACCCAAGGCCCCTCTCACAGTGGGCCAACAGGAGCAGGTACGTGATTCACACAGCCCGTAAGACAAAAATCAAACCATTCGCTCAAAACCACTGTGATTTCTGAACCTGAGACCCCGAGAAGTCTCTCTTGTGTGATGACATGTGGGGGATACTGTGTGACAAAGTTAAGGAATGTCCTCAACAATACCGCAGCAGTTTCCTAGGGTTAGGGCAAGGAGCAACACCGTGCTGGGCTGCCGTATAAAGCTTGCTGGTCGTGTTCAGTCCCAAGATAAAATTGAGAACAACTAGAGGAATGCGTTGCCTGCCTTCAGGAAATACTCTCTGTGTTCATATTTACAGCAACATTTCCCGTAAATATCAGGCAGCAGGAAGGCCTATTTAAAATCAGGAATCAAGTCCAGAGTCACGTTCTTGGGGGGGTAATATCCTCATGTGACAATAAAGACCTCAGTCAGCACATGTGCCCAACAGGTGAGTTTGGGTTCAGGGAGAGACCAGTCACACACCTTACCCCCACCTTGAACCCACTGAGAAACAGACTCAGATGTCAGGGATCTGTCAACTTCATGGCAGGGAAAGAGACTGAAGAAAGAGGCTTGAACCTGGGGCCAGATGTAGAAGGCAGACCCTACGCCCTAACCTGGGTTTGCTTACGCAGGAGATGGGCTCCCTCCTGGGGGCAGACCTGCCCAAAAGGGAAGGGCAAGCTGTGGGGACCAGCCCTGACTTCACCGTCCCCCCACCCAGGAGAGAAACTTGTCCAGTAGGTGTCAGACCCTCACTGCCTCATCAGACAGAGCCTCTCTCAAGCGGGGGAGAGGTGTGGGAGAGGTGACAGGATTATTCCAGAATCTCCTCTCCAGGGGAATAGAGTAGAAATTTCCTTGTCAACACATGAAATCAAGAGAATAGGGTCTCTGCCACAGTGGGGGTAGGGCCGGCCACGTTGCTTATGGTGACATCAAGGTTCAAGTCCAGACCTGGCAGTGACCTTTGACCCTACCCTTTCCTTCTCTCTCCATCAGAACAATCCCCTCATCCATTCCATCTTCCATTTCTTCTTGGGCTTCGGGTTCCTGTCTTCACTCAGGGCCTTCACATATGCTTTTCCCTTTGCCTGCAACACCCTTCTAGCTCCCTTCACCTGCCTAATTACATTCATCATTCAAGTCTTGACTTAAATGCTACTTCTTCCAGAGACACCTTCTCCCACCCTGATTAGGTGTAAAGTTCCCCCTTCTTGTTTGTAGCATGTGCCAAAAATTTAAATATTTTATTGTAGTGCTCCTTAAAGGCGCACACTCGTCTGTCTTGTTCAGCACAGTACAGAAGAATATTTCTTGAAGGAACGAGCAAATGAAAGAGGCAGTGAGGGGAGACGGAGATGGCTCTGACAGCTGACCCTAACATGAGCCTGGGATCCCTTTGCAGTGTTGGCCCTGCCCTCTCTACACCCCCACTACCCGAGGGTGGGCCTTCCTTGCCTGCCCACCTTGACCTGCCAACACCTGAGCTGCTCCACACAGGTGCTCTTGGCCCACGCCATGCAGTCCCTCTGCCGCAGGATCTGCTTACCATGTTCACAGAAGTTCGTTCCATCTTCAGTGCTTCTTGTGGTGAGGGAGACTCCTCCTCCCTTGACCCTGGTCTTGCCCTTTGGAGTCACAGAGAATAAACCCCTTTCTGCCTCCCTTACGTCTGCCCGCCTGCCGACATTTGCAGGCAGTTCTCCACACCCCCGATGTCTGCTGTCAGGAACATCCGGCCCTGGCTTTTCCAGATGTTGCTTACCTGGGGGCCTGTGCGGGCTGCTCACCACCTTGGTGCCCACCTGGTCAGAGGGGCGGGGCTGCCTAATGGTGTCAGACAGGCGTTGAGCCACCCAGGCCTCCGTTGACCGATGAGCTCTGCCCCTTACCAGTTAGACTGAGTTGGGAAGAAGCACGTAGTTCTCTGAGCCTCAGTGTGTCTCGTCTGTAAGATGGGGCTTGATGCCCCTTCTGTGAAGATTCCGTTGATACTGAGTACCGAGTACCCCTCACAAGGCCTGTCACGTGGTGAGTGTCACGAATGCCCCTCGTCACCATGTGGGTTAAAATGTGATGCTCAGCACTGCCTCAGCTCCAGGTGGTGTCAGTAAACCCTGTGACCAGTGTCTCCCTTGGTTCCAGGCCCTGCTTGCTATTCTGCCATGACACCATTGGCTCATAAAGGCCTGGAATCAGAGAGAAGCCCCCGGGGCTTTCCTCCCACCAGCCAGGGAGTCCCTTCTCCCTGGTCCCGCATCTGTGAACTCATCTTGTCAGTTTGAGCCCCCACCTTTCCAGCCCTCAGCTCTGCATCCAGCCTGATGCAATCTGCATATTTGAGAGGCCTGCCTTCTTTGCCTTTAATAAAGTTTTTAGTTGGTTGGGGGGCGGGGGGAAGCGAGCCAGTGGGGCCCCAGGGAGAGCCCTGTGGTCCTCTGGCTCTCCTGGACTGTGAACAGATTTGATGGGTTTCAGCAGCTGAATCAACAGCGGGGGCCCAGGTGGGTGGGCTTGGAGGAGGTGCTGCGGCACCTTGGGGAGGGGTCTGAGTAGAGGGAGGACAAGCTAAGCCCCAGCTTCGTCTACAAATCCCACTCCACCCCGCCCCCACCCAGAGGGATGCAGCATTTTGCTTTTGCCTTTTCTTGCCTCAGTTTCCCCTCTGAGCCCCTACTTTACCACCCTCACCCCCATCTTATCCTGGACTCTTCCTTCAGGAGAAAACTCGGTCTTAGAAGCCCTTTCAAAAAATGCCTGTTGGGTAGATGACAGCCCCAGCTGTCAGGACTCCCTCCACCACACCCCCAAGCCCCCCAGCCCCACCCCACTTCCTCAGCAGCGCCTGAGACTGTAGAGCAGTTACGATGGGAAGGAAAGGAGTCAAGCAGGCTGGGCCCGGAAGAATGGCAGGCGGTGTTGATTGAGGGCTCCCTGAGAGTTTTAAGAATTGTTTTAAGAACTTTTTACGGCTTAGCTGATTTGTCCTCACGACACTATGAGGTGAATGCTGTTATTATTGTCATTACTTTAAGATGAGAAACTGAGGCCGAGAGGGGTTAAGTAACTTCCCAGCGGTTAGGACAAGAGTGCCAGCTGGGGTGTCTTCATTGCACCCTCAGAGGTATGTGGGGACCCAAACCGCAGTGGCCTCAAAGGGCAAAGCAGCCGGCCCTTCATCCAGGCCCCAGCCATCCTCCTTTGAGCCCCAGCACTGAGGCCCAACGTCGAAGGCTTGTTGTCATCGTGGACCAAGCCCTGGCCGCTCATTTACGTTAATAGCTGGGTCTCTAGGGCCATTAGAGTTTGCAACTCCTAAATGAGGAATGGGGGAGTATGGTGAATAGGGGAGCTCCTGTCCCTTTAAAAAGGGACAGCCCCTCCTCAACTCCGTCTGATTGTTTCCAAGCGTATTGGTGGTGGGCTTGTGTTGCCAGATTTCCTGTTTTTTGAGAGATTCTGGGAATTTGGCTTTTTATGTGAAATCTCCTAACTTTTAAGGTTTTTAAAAGTGTTTAAGTCACAGTGTGGGCTAAGTGAAACCTGTCTGCCTTGCCCCGTTTGCAACATCCACCTGAGCTTTCCTTACCCCATCACCCGTCACCTGTCATCTTGTCTACTCCTCAGACCCAGAACCCTAAATCAGCATTTTTCAACCCCAGAACTGGAGGGTCCCCAGGCGTCCGTGGGCCCCAGTTTGAGAAACATTGTATTAAGAATTGCTGTCACTTTAGGTAGTCTCTTGTCATCAATGAGTTATAAACAGAATGCAAAGAGTATGGTCAAAAATGTGAGGATCGTCCCCCAAGTAGAGATCAGGGACCCCACTTTGAGAAGCATTGTCGATTAATCTTCAATGATGTGCTACTGATGGGAAGGGTGCGAGCTCGTGCAGAATCCCCCCATTAGCTGTTTTAACCCAGAGCAGTGGCTGCTGAGGGAATTCAGGGTCCCTTTGACAAACAGCTGGGGAGATGCAGTCAGATGATGGGCTGAAAGTACATTGACCTTGAGATCAGAATGTGGAAGTCTGAGCCCCACCTTCGACAGCAGTTCATTGTCTAGCTCTGAGTCAATCATTAACCTTGTGTTCCTCATCTTTAAAATGGGTATAGTAATATCCAGCCCTTTAACTTCCTGGGATGTTAATGAACCAACTTAAGTAATGCATATTGAACTGTTTTGTAGGCTGCTAAGCTCCATGAAGATAAATGTGTTCATTGGAGGTGTTTGACAGAGTCTCTCCCAGTATCTTGAGTATGACACATAAATGTGGGCTGGATGCAGAGGTGTGCTGGTAAATATTTAACAACTGGCTCTTGACAGGGTGGGAAGGGGGAGTTGAAGTCTCATTTGTATCATTTGCCAATTTCCAGGGTATAAATACTCCTATCATGGCTGATTTTAAACTACCAACGTGACATTCCAGCACATCACTGGATGTTACTATGATTGAGTAAATTCGCTGCCAGTTGAAGACTAAACCCAAAGTGTGTAGATTTTCTGGAGTCAGGGCTTTGTCCTGGTACCTGTCCTTTGTCAATACATTCAGCAAAGACTTGGATGAAGAGAGAAGGTCGTGCTCACTGGATTTATGAATGATGCACAGCTGGAAAGGATGGTAAATATATTGGATTACAAGATGAATATTAAGAGGAATAAATATAAGTGTCTATTCCTGAGTCCAAAAAGGCAACTTTACAAGTGTGGGATGGGGAGACATGTTTTGGCACAATCAGAGTAGAAACAGAGTTGAGGTTTTAATTGACAATGAGTTCAATACAGGTCTAAAGTGGGCTGCGTGGTCACCAACAAGCGACTCATTGATGGCAGTGATGACTTTATTCAGTCCTTGCTGACTTAGAGGGAATTTTCACATATGTCCTCTCCTTACTATTTTGCTACTCACAGTAACCCAGTGACAGGTGAGATGATGGTCTCCTCATTTTAAAGATGAAGAGACTGAGGCTCAGAGAGGATGACATGACTTGGCACTTTTGTCCTCCAGTCAGTAGGTGGTGGAATAAAGACTCGAACTCAGGTCTCTGGCCCAGGTTCTGCCCTGTGTTGTGCTAACAGAGCACCTTGTTCTGAGCACCATGCTTCCAGGCTTCAGGCAAACCAGAAGATGTGAGAGGAGAGGCCTGGTGTCGCAAGGACTGCCAAGCAGGTCACAGGGAGACCCATGTAGGAATAGTAAAGAGCACTGTTGGGGGCAGATTCGTTTCCCAGGGCTGCCGTAATAAAGTCCCAGACAGGGCAGCTTGAACATGGAAACGCATTGTCTCAGGGTTCTGGAGGCTGGAAGTCCGAGATCAAGGTGTTGGCAGGGTTGGTGCCTTCTGAGGGCTGGGAGGGAAGCATCTGCTCCAGCTCCTCTCCTTGGCTTGTGGCCAGCCGTAGTCCCCTTCTATCTCTTGGCATTGTCTTCCCTCTGTGCTTGTCTGTCTCTATGTCCTAATTTGCCCTTTTTCTAAGGACACCGGTCTTATTGGATTAGGGTCACCCTAATGCCCCACTTTAACTTGATTACCTCTGTAAAGACCCTGTCTCCAATAAGGTCACATTCTGAGGTACTGGGGCTTAGGACTTTAACATATGAGTTTGAGGGAGACACAATTCAATACAGAACTGAGGGACTTTGATAGCTGTCCTCAGAATTTGGAGCATGTCTTATGAAGGAGGGAGAAGAAGAGCTCCAGGTGGTTAGAAGCTTCAGGAGGTGACCCTGGGTCATACGTGCCACAGGAAGAACCAAGGCCCTGAGGGATAATTTGACTCACTGCCACTGTGGAACCCTTGGCTGCTAGAGCACTGGCTCCTCACCTGGCTCCAACTTTCCTCACGCAGGAACGTGCAGAGCCGGAGGGAGGGCTCTGGCCCTTCTGTTCCCATGGACGCCCTGAGCATCCAGTATGCCACTGGTGCAGCAGCTAGCCCACAGCCCACCCCACAGCCTGCCCCACAGTCAGCCCACAGCCAGCCCACAGCCAGCCCCACAGTCAGCCCATAGCCAGCCCACAGCTTGCCCACAGTCAGCCCACAGCCCACCCCATAGCCCACCCACAGCCAGCCCTACAGCCCTCCCACAGTTGGCCCACAGCCCACCCACAGTCGGCCCAAAGCCCACCTCACAGCCCACCCACAGTCAGCCCACAGCCAGCTCCATAGCCTGCCCACAGTCAGCCCACAGCCCACCCACAGTCAGCCCACAACCAGCCCCACAGCCTACCTACAGTCAGCCCACAGCCAGCCCCACAGTCATCCCACAGCCTGCCCTACAGCCAGCCCCACAGTCAGCCCACAACCAGCCCCACAGCCTACCTACAGCCAGCCCACAGCCAGCCCACAGCCAGCCCCACAGTCAGCCCACAGCCTGCCCTACAGCCAGCCCCACAGTCAGCCCACAACCAGCCCCGCAGCCTACCTACAGTCAGCCCACAGCCAGCCCCACAGTCAGCCCACAGCCTGCCCTACAGCCAGCCCCACAGTCAGCTCCGCTGCTGCTGCTGAGCCCTGGATGCCCTCACTACCTCCCGAGTACCTGAGGCGCAGCTCCCAGGAACTCATGGATTCCACCATCACCCTGGGGCATGGCTGCAGCTGCTGGCTTCTCCACCACTGCCACTGAGGCTGCATACCCCACCAAGCCACAGCCCCTCTGAGGAGGTAGCTGGTAGGGGGTGATTGCCTCTCTTCTCCATAAGGAAACCCAGAGCTCTGGAATGGGGTGGACTGGTCCTTCACTCTCCCCTACCTCGTGCCAGAGCTGTGGCCATCCTGGGGCAGGAGTTGGCATGAGCTTCTTGCATCTCCCACCCTGTCGATGCCTTTGGCCCCATCAGTCCCTATCTGGTCCTCAAACTCATTGAGTCCCGGGGGCGGAGGGTGTGTCTAGCGTGTGAGTCAGCAGCACTTTGCATAGGACAGTCACATGTAGGTGCTCACTAAGCCTGTGGAGTGGGGACAGCAGAGGAGGGGAGGGGATGGGTGCAGGAGGAGGCCCTGCTTCTCCTTCAGATGCCTCCATCAGCAGCTCCCGAACCTCAGCTTCCCTAGACCCAGCAAGCGGCCTCACCAGTTCTTCTTAGGTTTAAGTCCAGTTGATTCGCTACTTGTGGTGGCTCCTGAATGTCTCCCCCCATCCTTTTCTGCAGCCCCTACCAAGTTTCTGGGCTGGTCACACAGGCTTCCCACATAAGACCCACCCTAAAAACTAATACCACTAGTGGTCATTCTCTGCTCAAGGAAGCTTCCAGTGGTTTGGGTAGAACCCAGACTCCCCATGGGCTTCCAAAGCCACCATAATTAGCCACTATGAATAATCACCTGGCCAACCCCTCACAGGTACCCTCCGGGGCATTTGGGACAACACCCGCAGCTGAAGGCCTGCAAAGGATTCCTGTTTTCACTGCTCACCTAGCTGGGGGTTGGTTGGTGGCAGGACCACCATTACCCAGAGGCAGGGCAGGGCAGCGGCAGCCGCGCCCGTGGGGTCAGGCGGGCTTGGCATCAGGAGGCTAGTAGTAGCAGTGACTGCTTGATAAGTGTTTACTCTGTGCTGAATTCTGCACATGCACTACCTCATTTTAATCCTCACATCCACCCGTGAGTCAGGTGTGGGGCTCTCTATCTTGCCGATGAGGAAAATGAGGCTCAGACAGGTCAGGTGACTTGTACCAGGTTATGGTCACTCATTGGCCGAGCCAGGTGTGAACCCAAGATTGTCTGACTCTACATCAGTGGTTCTCAAGCTGGGGCAATTTCACCTTCCAGGGACAAAGGACAATGTCGGGAGATATTTTTGTTTGTCACATTGGAGTTGGGGAGAGGGTGCTGGTAGAATTTACTGGATAGATGCCAGGGATGCTCCTGACATCGTAAGGTACACGAGACAGCTCCCACAATAATCATCCAGCCCAAAATGTCAGCATTTCCAAAGTTGAGAAGGCCCGTCTGGAGTCCACGCTCAGAGCCATCACACCATGGAGCTTGCAGAGACCCCACCCAGGGCAATGGGTTCAGGGCCTGGGGGAATACAGGGCCCCAGAAGAACTGGAGCAGGGCAGTCAGGCCCCATTGTCATAGCCCTGGCCCAAGACAGACTCAGATGCACTGGCCGAGGCAAGAGCCCAGATCCGGGAGGAAGGGCACAGGGTGAGGGGAGGCAGAGGAGCGATTCAGAGGCGGTTCGTTATGCAGGTGGGTGAGGGGCACCAGCCAGACTTAGTTACAAAGGTTTGCAGAAACCAGGGGCAGTGTGCCAAGCAGGACCAGGCCCTGAGACCACCTCCCCCGTCTCCGCCCCCCCGGCCTGCTCTCTGGGGCGTCTTCACGAGGCCTCTTGGCTGACACCGCAGGTATTTGAGCCCAAGAGTAAAGCACAGTCTGCTGACTTCCAGGGTGTGCTGTGTGGGGACACGGGAGAGGCTGAGCCTGGCTTTGATCGTGACATCCTTGGTTATAGACAGGGCTTGCAGACCTTCCCGCAATCCCGCGTGCTTTGCCTGGTCCCCCAAGAAATCTGCAGTCCTCTGAGCATAGGTGGAGCCCTTTATTTTTTGCTCAGATCATTTCTCCTACCCCTCTCAGGCCAGGCTGCACCCTCTGAGTTCTCCAGACCTATGGCCACCGAGTGGCACCAGGAAGGCTGGACAAGGTGGCACTAGGGCTGCCCCAGGGCTGCCTGCCTATGCCCTATGGTCAGGTAACCATGTGTTCCCAAAGGAAGCACGCACTGAGGTGGCTAGGTGGGAGGCCAGCGAGGCATGTTGACGTGGCAGTCCGTGTGCCTGTTTCCCACCCAGGAGCTACAGGGATGCACAAGTGTGTGTCCACTCATAAGGCAGGAGGAGCCACTGAACCGCCCACTGCTCGGCCCGCAGGAGCCAGCAGCTGGTTCCAAGTTTAAATAGGATTCATTTTTGGCTAAAAGGTAACTCTTACACTGGACCTAAAGGTTCTTCCTCAAACACATTTATTTTAGATACCTTGACAGCAAATCTTCTAGAATTTATATTCCCAATGTTTGAAACAATCTGCTTGAGGTTTTTGGCGGTATATTTTAAAAGATAAATGAAGATAATTCAGCTTAAATGTATAGGCCTCCGGGGATCTCCATTTCCTTCTTTAAAAAGCAGGTGTTTGGGGAAGGTGGAGGGGTCTGTGTGTGTGTGTGTGACTATCCCCAGCAGGCAGGCACTGCACAAGGGGACATCAGGAGGCAGCGTGGGATGAGGGAGAGAACCCAGGGACATTGAGGCTGCGAGACCCAATTTGCAGTCCCAGCCTCACTGCATAATAGCACAGTGACTTTCGGCAAGTCACATGGCTTTTTAGAGCCTCCTTTCCCTTATCTTCAGAGTGAGAATCCTAGTATCCACCTGATGGGTCTCTGTGCGTGAAAGTGCTTGTTCAACAGTCCAGTCTGGTACAGAGTGGAGATGATATTATTAATTCTGTGATAACATGAGCTCAGACTGGAACATCATCCAGCATTTGGAAGCATGCTAGAAATCCCGAGTTGACGTGGAGTGGGCTCTCTCTACACACCTTTGAGATATTAGGGTCTCTACCACGTACCAGATACTTGGGATTTATCTGCATACAAGACATAAAGACCCCTGCCTTTTTGGAGCTCTCATTCTAATGGGGGAAGGAGAAGTTAAACACTAACATCGAAAGTAAGTAGATTATGTAGAATGGTGGAAGGTGTGCCATGCTATGGGAGGAAATTGAGCAGAATAAAAGAGATAAGGAGGGTGGAGGGGAGGGGGAAGCCTGCAGTTTTTAATAGGGTGGATAGATTGTGCCCCATTGAGAAGGGGTCATTTGGACAGACTTTAGGAGGTAAGGGAGTTAGCCATGCAGACAGCTGGAGGAAGAGTGTCCCAGGTGGAGAGAACAGCAGGCTCAAAGCCCCAAGGCTGGTGAATGCCTGGAGTTTCTGAAGAACCACAAGGAAGCCAGAGGCTGGGGCAGAGAGAACAGTGAGGGAGTGGCAGGAAGTGAGGGCACAGAGGGAGCAGAGAGTGGCGATGGGCCTGGATCCTGGGAACTATAGGACCTTGGCCCTCACTCGGAGTAAGATGGGGGCCTTGGGAGAGTTTTGAGCAGAGAAGCGATGTGATCCGACTCCTTTTTAAAAGGACTACTCAGGTTGCCAGGTTGAGAATAGACTTTTGGAGGGAGGGCGGAAGCAAGCTATTTAGTATTCACGGATTGGACCAGGGTGGTCGCAGTGGGAGGTGAGAGGGCTTGGATTCTGGATCCAGAGCCAACAGGACTGGCCTGCAGATTGGATGTGGGATGTGAGAGAAAGACAGGATTCCAGGATCATTCCAAGGTTGTGGGCTTGAGCAATGGCAAGGAGGGCGAGGACTGTGGGTAGAGAGCCATGTTTGAGGTGGAAGAGCAGGAGTTTCACTGTGGGCATATTAAGTTCGAGCTATCTATTAAAGATCAAAGGTCCAGGTGGAGGGGCCAGCCCCGTGGCATAGTGGTTAAGTTCACATGCTCTGCTTCGGCAGCCTGGGGTTCTCAGGTTTGGATCCTGGGCATGGACTTAGGCACTGCTCATCAGGCCATGCTGTGGTGGTGTCCCCCATACAAAATAGAGGAAGATTGCCACAGATGTTAGCTCAGGGCCAATCTTCCTCACACACACACAAAAAATCCAGGTGGACGTCTTGAGTAGACAATTGGATACATGAGTCTAAGGATTGAGAGAGAGGACTAGGCTGGAGGAAAACTTCTGGAGTTGCCAACATATAGATGGTATCTAAAGCTATGAGATTAGATGATGGATGAGATTGCCAAGGAAGCGATTGTGGAGAAGTGAAGAGGACCAAGGACTGAGCCCCAAGGCACTCCAACACTGAAAGGGAAGGAGAGCTGAACATCCAAGGAGACTGAGAAGGGGTAGCTAGGGATGCAAGAGGAAAACCAAGAGAGAGATAAGTGTCCTATAAGTCAAGGGAAGAAAGTATTTCAAAGAGGAGAGTGCTGACCTGTGTTGAATGCTGCAGTTGGTTGAGCAGGATGATGCCTGAGAACTGATGGTTGCGTTTGGCAACAGGGAGGTCATTGGTGGCCCTGATAAGACCATTTTCAGTGGAGTAGTAGGATGAGTACCTGAAGGGATTGGGATTCAGGGAGAACTGAAGACAGCAAATGTAGACAACTCTTTTGAGAAGTTTTGTTGCAACTAGGCAGTAACCGATGGGATAAGCAGGGTTATGAGAGTTTTTTTCAGGTGGGAAAATGCCAGTACTTCTGCGTGCTGATGGGAGTAATCCAGTAGAGAGGGGAGAGCTGATGATGCGCTGGTGTGGGAGAGAAGTGCGGGAGCAATGTCCTTGAGGGTGTCAGAGGGGCAGGGAGCTAGTATACAGGGGATGGCCAGCTTTAGACCAGAGCACAGATAACTCAGCTGTAGGAACTGGGAGGGGTTGGTGGGAGGTGGGACGATGTGAAGGGAGTCTCTGGAAGTTCTTCAGAAGCTTCTGTTTTCTCAGGGAAGTGAGAAGCAAGGGCATCAGCTGGGAGTGAGGAGGGGGGAGGAAGAGTTGGAGGTTGGAGGAGGGAGAAGATGTGAAAAACTCCTGGAGGGGAGTGGGAGCAGGAAAGGACGTGAACAGACTAGGGCAAGAGTGGGACACCTGGGCAGCTGGGGCCGTTGATGGCCATGCTCCTGAAATGACAGTGAGACCAGCTCAGGGCGGTTGTGTGTCTCTCTCCAGCCACGTTCAGTGCCAGGGTGCAGAGGAGTACAGTTAGTGAAGCTGGATTTAACTCTTAAGTAAGAGAGTCAAGAGTATATGCAAGAGAGGTTAAAATGGTAATTTTATGTATGTATGTAAGGGTGTGGTTGTGATGAGGGGTGAGGGTCAGAGAAGAGGACTGGGGTTTCCAGCAGAGTCGTGGGCTCTGGGGGTCAGGTTTCTGGACAGAGTGAGCTGGAAAGAAAGGAGATGGTGGTCAGAGAATTGGGTGCTGACGACTGATATTAGGAGTGAGGGGCTGTGGTTGCTGGAATTATAAGGTCCAAGAGATGACTCTGGAGTGAGTGGCTGAGGAAGGCTGGGGGATCACTAGAGGAGAGGTGGCCAAGTAACTGAGAGACCAGAGGTGTGGGAAGGACCATCCATGCAGATCCCGAAAAGCAGAAAGAAGAGGACAGGAGTCATGCTAGAGGGAGTGACAGTGAGCCAGGAGCTAAAACGCTCAAGAGATGAGGTGCTGTGTTGGGGGGTAAGATGCAAAGGCAGGGGTCTGGAAGCAGCAGTGAGGGGCAAGGAGGGTCCCTACCCCACGTCAAGGCTCTGGGGGAAACACTGCCACCACATGGAAGGTTTCAGCGGAAGCGTTCCTCAGCGGGGAGCCCGGCTTCTGTAGCAAGAAGGCCAAAGCGCGTTCACAGAGGTGGCTGAGTGTAGTGGAAATTTTACTTAGGACAGACCATGCAGTAGAAGGGTTCAGGTTGGTGGGAGATGGGAGCAGAAAGGGGTACACAGGGCTCTATGGAGGTGAGAGTGCAGGAGTTGAGGGGAGTCTGGGACTTTCTGTGACGCCTGACCCAGTCAGGGAAGAAGGGCATGATGCCAGTAAGGCAGGTGCACTCAAGACAGACCATGGCACAGAGGCAGAGTGTCGGGCTAGGAGCGGGGACGGGCAATGCAGAACGGAAAGTGCCCTTTCAGACCCTGTGAGCAGGGCTCACCTCTGACTCCTAAGGGAGTTGAAGGCATCTGGGAGACCAGGTCTGCATGTTGCTTCCATGGATGTTTTGTCTATACGTGCCACTGCCCATTTGGTTTAATTTCCCAGAAAAATTCTTTAAGGAAATACAGATGAATTTTTTTTCTATTCAATTTTCTTCACTCAGGTGACATCCTAGACCTCAGAATGTAGTGTATGGCAGAATTCCCTCTGATCACCTGGTCAGAGCAGTCACTGAGGCCTCAGAAGCTTCCTGGGGTGAGGGACGGGACATTAGGCCACAAGGAGATTGTCCTGACCGTGGTCATGATGGAGCACTGAGCTGTGAGAGGGGAGAGGAATCAGAGGTTTAGGATGGGGCTGCTGTCTGCCAAGGGAGAGGAAGGCCGGGGCCTAGGAGCTGTGGGGCGTGAGCAGGGCAGGAGTGATGGCTTCAGCCAGACAGAGGGTGTTGTGGGGATGGGTGGGTTTCCCAGCCCTGGCTGCCGGGCAACCAGGAGGCAACCAGTGGAGCAAGCTAGGCGCCCATGCTCTGGGAGGAGGAGAGGGAGGGGCTCGCTGTAGTTTGGAATCGTGACAGCCTGTGAGTCCCGAGGCCACAGATCCCTCTTGCTTTTGGCCCTGAATCTAGCTCCACAAGCCAGTTGGTCCAGAGGGAGACGGGCGGGTCAGGAGTGAGGATGGTCCTGTGGGACCCCTACCTGCCACCCCACCAGGCAGAGCCACGCCCCGTGTACCACCTCCTGGGAAACAGGAGGTGGGCTGGGGCAGTTATAGCACCCTTCAGGATCCCCCATAAACACCGCCCCACAGACCAACCCCATCCTTGCCAACATGGGGACCAGGCCAGGGTGGCTTGTTTTTGCACAGCGCCACAGTTGTTAGGTTTGAACTGCTACGAGAAATGACTTAATTAATGGCGGCCATGAGGAGAGTGAGAGAAAACTTGCTGTGAATCCAAAATGTGCCTTCCCTCCGGGCCTACGGATACTTAGAGCCTGAGAGGCCCAGCTCTTCGCTCTTCCTGCGACCGGCACTTTCAGCATCCTGATGTTTGCAGTGATGACGTGTGAGGTGTATGTGAGGGACCGGGAGGGGGTCCCAGAGCGCCCCATGAGACTGAGGGAACGCACGGCTGGCAAAGAGAGGAAGGACTTATTCAACTAACCTTTATCATGCACCTGCTTATCATGCAGGCCTCTGGGACCCCAAGGCAACGCCTTGCCCTCCTGGCAGGAGGCTGACAGCATGGTGGTGTGTGTGACAGGGACCAGGCTTCATTGCCGATTGGCAGCATCCCTTACTTGGTGTGGGCCTGCTTCTCTGTGTCTCTGTCTCTCTCCCTCCTGCCTTGTCTGCCCTGGTTCCCGTCTCTGTCTTATGGAATCCTTGGATTTCAGGGCAGGAAGGCCCTAGAATCCTCTGACTACACCCCTCCTTTTACTCCTGAGGAAGCTGAGGGGCAGACAGGGATAGCGACTTGCCCAAGGTCACATAACTGTTTAGGTGTCCTACTTTTTCTTTGTTTTTTTTTTTTGCTTCTTTCTATCATATTTGTCTCTCTTGTGTGCGTTTGCAAAACTGACACAGAAAGGCGAAGTCACACAGAGAGACAGACTGCCCCCTTGATAGTAGCAGAGGGTGTCCTGGGCACAGAAACATTCTGGCACAAAGAGGGAGGTACCCAGCGCCGCTCTGGCCTGGGGAGAGCAGTGGGGTAGCCAGGAGGAGGAGGAGGACTATGCCACGATGCCCCTGGTCTGGTCTGCCAATGTCCTGTTGCTGGCTGGAAGAAGTCCCTCACTAGAGGTGGGCGTTAAGGTGGAGACGCCCCTCCATCCATCTCCGGAGGCTGGGCCTGGCCCCAAGGTCTAGCCAGGGTTCCCTGGGGGCCTGGGAGTTAGGCAAGACAGGTAGACTGGGTCCCCTGGCATGTCCTGGGGTTTAGTGACCAGAGGAGAAAGTGGGGGCTGGGTTTAGGGATGGGCCAGAACATAGAAATCAGGGGTCCTCAGCCTGAGAGCTCCAGGTGGTCTCACTTTCGTCTCTCTCCCATTCTCTGTCACTCTGTCTCTGTCTCTGTCTCACACACACACACACACACACACACACACACACACACACACACACTCTATCCGTGAGGGTAATTTCATTCCGCTAAGAAAAGCTTTATTGCTGGCGGTGTAGGGAAAAGGGGCAGCGGGAAGAGGTCTCTCCCTTCAGTCTGGTTTCCTTTGTTCCTCCCTTGCCTTCCTCCCGCTCCCCTTCCAGCTTCCCTTCTCTCCTTCTAGCCGCCTTCTTCCATTCTCCCTCCCTCTTCGCCTCCTCCCCCCTCCCCCTGAGCTGGGACCCCTTAATGGGACCTCCATAGAAGGCGGGGAGGGTGAGACTCTGGGCTCTGGCCCCAGCCTCGGTGGCCATCTTCCCGCAGGGAAGGAGTTAAGTCTCTTCGCTGCATCCCTCCTCCCTCCTCTGCCTCCCCCCGCCGCCTCTGAGTCCTGCAGCTAGGCCCTGGGCTGACCTTCACCGGGAGGGAGGCCGCAGTGCGCATGCCCAGGCCGGCTCCGGGCCGGCTCCCGCCGCTGTCCCGGCCCCCGGCGGGCGAGGGCGAGGGCGGGCGGCTGCGGGCCGGGACGTGCCCCCGGCGCTCGGGCGCGGTGGGGGGGCCGCCGCCGAGCCCGTCCCGCCGGCCGCGGCGCATCTCTCCCTGCGCGGGGAGAGGCGCTTTGCCATTTGGTGCTGGTGGTGCTTCGGCGAGGGAAGGAGAGATGGGGGGACGGCAGGGGGGACTCCGGCTCCGGGCCGCCGGGCGGCCGCCCTCTGCCCGGACACGCACACGGCCTGCCCGGAGCACGGCCTGGGCTAGTCAGCCGCGCATAAGGGTCCAGTCCGGCCGGGAGGAAAGCCCCCGCCCGCTGGCATCGGGGCTTTCCCTGGGCCTCCTTGCCACCCGGCAGGAGCCGGCGGCGTGGCACTGCTGAGGGCCCTTCTGGGGCTGAGCTTAGGGGATCCTGGCCTTTGTGAGGTGGGAGTCCTGGCCGGGGCACCCACACTGGCGCCTCTGCTTTCTAGGCTGAAGGCTCCCTGGTGTCCTCACACCTGGGGTCGCCCCTGTAAAAGCAGCATGCAAACGTGTCTGCTGGCGGGTGCCTTGTGAATTGTGCCTTGCAAGTGGGATGTGGAGGTAGTCAAGGTGTGACTGTGTGTGCAAATCCATGTGGCTCCTTGTCCGTCTGGTGTTTGCATTGGTGTGTGCCTCGGGGGCATGTATGCGCCATGTATCTGTTGTCTGTGCACCATAAGAATGTCTCCCAGAGAGGGAGCTACAGGGGGAGGCCCTGGTCCTGGGGTGGCCTGGGAGCGGGTTATTGGTGGACATGAATGACTTAGGGGCTTCTCCTCGAGTACCGCCAGATCCCTTGGTCTAACCATCTCCTGCAGTCTCCTCCACCCCCAAGACCAGCCCCTCACCAATGCTGGTGTTCCCACTGTCCTTCATGCCCCTTCCTCAGACTTTTCAGCTGCCCAGTCTGGGATGCCCATCCACCTCCTCTGCTGTCTTCTTTCCCCAAAAGGCCTCTCCAAAGGTTGAGACCTCTGCGCTTTACACGAAGCCTAGAGGTGTCTACCCCTGCCCAGTCCCCTAGAACCTCCAAGGCCCGTGGGTTCACATGTTCATGCTAGAAGCACCCATGGCAGGTGGGGGTGTCCATGGTGACCCACAGTTTCAGGTAAGCGTCAGAGTATGAGCTCTGTTCACTGGCCCACTGGGCTTTGGGTGGTTGCAAGTGTTAGCAGACATCTGGTTAGGTCACGTCCCCGTGTCCAGGCATGAGGGGACAGTGGGACTTAAAGACTGGTCTCTGACTTGAGGGGGATGCAGCCTATTTGGGAAACCACATCTAATCCACACGAACCACAGGGCACCTCAGACACGAGTCAGTCAAGCGCTGATCCATGGTGCAGGACAGATGGCAAGGGCATTCGGAGAAGGGAAAGATCCACACATAGGAGTGGGACCAGGGAAGGCTTCCCTGGGGGAGGTGGGGCCAGAGCTGGGCTTTAAACAGTGAATGTGTTCTGGACAGGCAGAGGGATTCCAGGCAAAAGAGTAGCGGGAGCAGAGGCTTAGAAATGGGAATAAGTGAGGGGTTTTGGAGGTTAGCTTACAGACTAGAGAGATTACCTCCCCAGGTTACCAGCAGCTGCCATCATGGCCCATGGTAACTACTCACCCATCCCCACCCCAAAAGGGCCTGGTGTCTGTATGTGGGGGTCCTGGGGGAAGCCTAGGTAGAGATTTGGTAGGAATGGGATCTCTAGGTCCCCTGCTAAGCCAGCAGTAGAGGAGGGGCATCCGGGACCACAAACCCTCTCTGACCTTTCAGGGGATTGACACTGGGCACCTAAATGGACAGTGACAGCCAGATGCACAACCAGGGCCCGAGGAAATCAGGCTGCAGGCAAAAAACACTCCCTCGGTTCTTTGTCCTGACCTCTAAAGGCATTTTGAAGGGTTAAGGGTCAGGAACCCCCAGCATAATGCTGGGTCTTCAGGGTCTAACTTCAAATAAGTTTTCCAACACATTCTGCCAGGCATCGCCCCATCCTCACCTGGATTCTGACACTGCAGCCCCAGGAGGCCCATAAACCTGACCCACTGCTGTCCCAAAGCTGTGGGCTCATCCTCCAGGAGGAGAGGGGTGTGGCCTTTGAGGGCATGGGCGGGACCAGGGCTCCCAGCCTGGGGATCTCAGGATTTGCTCCTCCTGCTTCCTGTCCCTCCTGTACCCCAGGGACTGCCAGCTTCCTCCGCTTGGCCCCTCCTGGGACTCCCTCATAACCCCACCCCTACCTCTCCTTTCTTGGGGGTTTTGAGACTGGCCCTACCATACCCAGCGGGCCCAACTCCCCTGAGTCCCCTACCCCCACCCACACTCCATTCCAAAGCCATCAGGCCCTGCTTGCCTCACTCTCTCCACCCAGCCACCCAGGCACCCACCCCAGCTCCTTGCCTCCCCCACACTTCTCTTCCTGTTCTCATGAGCCCAGTCCACCTCCCTCTTTCTGAAATACTTCCCCTATTGCCCTCACTTTCTCACATGGAGACAAACAAAGACTCACATCCCCAGAAATAGACTCACACGGCGCTGGAAGACACAGGCCATGTCCTGCCACACACGCACCCGCACGCGCGCACACGCACTAAAGGCTCTCGTGGAGGGAGGCACACAGAGACGGCATTTGTCTGTGCACGCACATAAACATCCACACCCACCGCCACCGCGCCGTGCCCACACGAGGGTGCAGACACACACGGCGGGTGAGACAAGGGCGCACACATCCGTGGACGCAGGGGGACACCGCCTCCCTGGGCACACCCACCACTGCCGGCCTGGTGCAGGAGGAAGGCCTCCTCTGGGCTCAGGCTCCCCCCCGGATTCCTTCCAGCGAATGTTTCCCTACTTGGCCTGCCAGGTCTCTGGGGAAAGGGCCTCAGAAATGCAGCAGGAGCCACTTGGGGGGAAAGTTGGAACTCACTGTTCCCTGCCTGGCCCTGCTGGCGAATTCTCTAACTGAGAAACTATTCGTGGCGAGAGCCCGGGTGGCCGGCGAGCCCCCCGCCACCTCCCCTTGCGTCCCCTCCTCGCGCCGCCTCCCCGCGGCCCTCGGGCGGCCTCGGGCTGCAGTGGCGCTGCCCAGCGCCCAGGAGCCGGGCTTGCCGGCGTGCCTCGCTGCTTATCTGCGCTGTTTGGACAGCGAGGGTTGGAAAGGCAGGCTTTTCTGTCCCCGCCGAGTCAACAGGCAGACCCCGGGCCGCCGGACTATTTCTGTCTTATCAGTGCAGGAATGCGGCAGCCGCGGCGGCGGCGGCGGCGGCGGCGGGCGGGCGGCGGCGGCGGCGTGGGCCGTGGGCCGTCAGGGCAGCCCTGAAGGGGCCCCCTCCCCACTCCGCTCGAGTAGAAGTGTGAGAGAGCCCAGCAGGACTCAGAGGGGAGAGTTGGAGGAAAAAAAAAGGCAGAAAAGGGAAAGAAAGAGGAAGAGAGAGAGAGAGTGAGAGGAGCCGCTGAGCCCACCCCGATGGCCGCGGACGAAGTTGCCGGAGGGGCGCGCAAAGCCACGAAAAGCAAACTTTTTGAGTTTCTGGTCCATGGGGTGGTGAGTGGGGGAAAGTTAGCGGGGGAGGGTGAGGAGCTGGCTCGGGCTGAATGGAGGGATGATCGGGAGGGGCCGGGAGGGGGCTCCCGCTCTCCCACCCCTCTAGCGGGGGGCGCCACGGCCCGCGGCCCAGCTCCGCGACTGTGCTGGCGCCCTGGCACCCGAACACGTCGTCAGGCGGCCGGCCGGGGATGGGTGTCCGGGCGGGGAAGGGAGGCGTTTGCATGGGTTCTTGTCAGGGGCTGGGGGTGGGACTTGGGGGTTGTCCCCCTCAAGTGGGGGCATCCCCTCTGTACCAGACGTGTTGTCTTCCGTTCTTTTCCTTGTGGGCCCAGGTGTTACCCCTGTCCTGGGGGTGGGGGTGGGGGACATGGCATCCGATGGGCTGGGCTGTCTGTTCATCCATTGGGACAGTGTCTCTCTGATTGTGGCTCGGGAGCAAGGAGCAGGTGACCCTGGAGGCACTGGGCGGGAAGCTCTCTGTCTGAACAACCTCTGCCTCCTGGCAGGAGGGCTCTGGGGCTTTGCTGATGGCCTCTGCCATCAGGGTCAGAGAGAGGCTCTCTCTAGGGACAGACCCCAAGTTAAGGGGTCTGAGGATCCCCTTGGCAGACTTGGCCACCAGAAGCTGATGTCCTTAATGCCTCAAAGGTGTGAAGGAAGGGCTGGAGTCAGGGACGTTAGGCCTAGGGACCAAAGGGGCAGGGCAGCACGTCCTGCCACGAGCAGACTTGGAAGGCACGCAGGGAGCTGAGGAAGCACACGGCGACCTAAGCAGATGGGGGACTCAGGCTGAGGCAACAGGGGCCAGGTTGGGAGGGGTGTGGAGGGCAGTGCAATGGGAGAGGCAGGGGCTCTGGGACGTGGGATGGGTGCTGGGGTTGGAGGCGGGTATAGAGGAAGCAGTCAGGTTCACTGTGGCCAAATTTGGTTGTGACCCCAAGGAAAGCATGTTCTCAGTGAGGGAGCCCAGAGTCCCTAGAATCTTGGCCTTTCCTTGGTAGCTGGCACCGCTGTCTGGGGGCTCTGGAAGCCTCCCTCTCAGGGCCTCTTCTGCAGATCAGTGAGTCTTGCTGGCCTTGATAAGTGGGAGAGCAGCTGATAGGGGAAAGGGGCTTCTCTGAGGCAGCCTGTCCACCAGCCCTGGGGATCTCTGGGGTAACTTCCCAGGGGTGTCTGTGTCGGTCAGCTAAGTTTCTAGTCCTCAACTTGCTGCTTGGGGAAGTCTCTTTAAAAAGGCCCATCGAGGAAGGAGAGAGGCTATACATATGAATTTTTTATTTGGCCAACTTAGAGCTTTAGTTCTTGGGTGGCTGTGAGCCCCACTGCCCTACTCCCTGTGCCCCCTCTGAGCTGGTTGGGAGTGGCTGGGCCTGGGCTCCATTCTGGGCTGCCACCCTCGAGGTGTGAGTGACAAGGTCAGGTGGGGTGGGGGAGGCCGACACATGGAGAGGCAGGTTTCGCTATGGGAGAGATGGGCAGAGACAGCTGAGTGAGGGGACGGCGGGGGGGCAGGGGGTGGTTAGGGTTAGACATAGTGCCAGGCAGGAGGGAGAGTTGGCAGAAGGGTTTCACCAAGCTCAGGGGCAGGGCTCCTTCTGTGCCTGGGGGCAGCTGCACTCCTGAGGGTGAAGTGGGTAGTGTTTGAACGATAACAGGGGCACAGGGTCTGCATCCTTTGCTCCCTAATCTTCCTGCATTCCTTGTCCCGGTCCCCATCCCACCCACCTTCTACTTTACGGCCCCTCTGGTCCCCCAATCTCTCTTCTGGAATCTGGACAAGTAGAGTTTAAGAAGTCTGTGAAACACTTCACTCCATGAGTTTGCATCTCAGTGGCTGGGGAGTACACCTGCTTCATATCCCTCTCCATGGCCCCCTTTGAGCCCTGACTTGTGACTTCACTGGGGTGGGGGTGGGAAATAGAGGAGGTCTGTAGGATGGGACCATCTCTGGTGATCCAGCAGACAGGAAGGGAGAGATGGATGTAAGAGGAAATGCTGCTGCCTTTGACTGACCCAAACCCTCTGGGCAGCCCACCCTTGACCCACCTTTCCCCTGCCCTCCCAATCAGAGAATCCTGGAGGGGTCTGGCCTCAGGCCCCTCAGGTTACCTCCAGCCCTGCCTCCAGCCTTCACCTTCGGAGCAAATTATGGGGGTAGACTAAGTCAGCAAAGCCCCTAGCTGTGGAGACTTGGAATTAGGCAAAGGGGGTCGCAGTTGGGACTAAGGGGGCAAAAGCAGGGGCCCAGAGAGAAAACTGAGTTGAGATGGGGAGGGGTGAGTACAAGGCAGGACAGTCCAGGAAGTGGATGGAGAAGCAGAGGATGGGAAGGGGGCAGCAGGAGTCCGAACAAGGACCTCAGCCCCTAACCTAGATGAAGCCCCAGAGAGCAAAAAGCCCTGACCCCCTCAGGAAACGACCGCTCAGTGGCTGCCTTTGCCAGGAGGAGCCGCGTGACCTTGGCTAGGTCGCTTTTCTCCTTGAGCCACGGTTGCCTCATCTGTCAAGTGGGGATGGAAGGACCCATTCAGTCTGTCTTGCAGAGGAGCTTGTTAATGTGCACATCCTTTGAAAAGGTTGAAAAGGCGCCGTTAATATTCATTTTCGCGGTACCTTCCGCAGATCTGAGGCTGGCAATGCCCTGTGCAGTTGCCTGGCTTCAGTTAGCTTCCTGCAGCGAGACGCAAAGCCCCCTCCGCCAAAGCCGCGCGGTTCCGGCGCCCCTGCCCCTCCCACCCCTCGCTCACGCCGGCGGCATCAGGGTCACCGGCCAGGGGCTTGGGGTGGGGGAGACGCGGCTCACCGCGCCCGGAGCCGGGGCCCTGGTCTGACCCGCGGGCGCCTGTTTCTGCTTCACCCCCGCCCCCCCACCCAGCGCCCCGGGATGCCGTCTGGAGCCCGGATGCCCCACCAGGGGGCGCCCATGGGCCCCCCGGGCTCCCCGTACATGGGCAGCCCCGCCGTGCGACCCGGCCTGGCCCCCGCGGGCATGGAGCCCGCCCGCAAGCGAGCAGCGCCCCCGCCCGGCCAGAGCCAGGCCCAGAGCCAGGGCCAGCCGGTGCCCACCGCCCCCGCGCGGAGCCGCAGGTGAGTGGGGCCCAGCGCGGAGGGGGCGGACCGCAGGACCCGCAGGGACGGGGTGGGCGAGGACCGGGATTGGAAGGGGCAAGGAAGAATGATCAGCAGGGAAGGAGTCGTCCTGGGTGGGATGGGCTCTGGGGAGGTGGGCTGAGGGGGCACTGGTCTGGTTCCTTTGTGTGCCCACCGTAGGGACTGAAGCTGCGGCCGTCGCGCCCTTCTCCTGGTCACCTGCTGCGTTCGTCTACCCACCCCTTGTCCCCAGGTCCTGGGTGATGCTTCAGGCTTTGGGGTGGGGGCGGGGCTGGTAGTAGGACCGAAGGCAGAGCTTTAGGACTGTATTTCTCAAAGTGTGGTTGTCCGGTGCGCCTTCCTCAGAAACCCCTGGCTTGCCTGTTTAAAAGCCCCACTCCAGATCTAGATCCGAATCTCTGTCCAGGGGGGTGGAGCCTGGGAATTTCCCTTGTGGGTGGGTGGTCTCTGCCCAGTCATGTTCTCAGGTGATTCTTAGGCCCTCAAAGGTTGAAGAGCGGCCATAATATGTCCTCTGGACCAGGTCTGCCCCCAAGCTACCAGGATCCAGTCCATTTCCTTGTCTGAGCCAGCTGGTGGCACCCCCAAAGCCCAGGCTGCTGGCTGGCAAGAGAGATGCCCCTCTGGGTTTCAGTGTTTAGCCAAACACACATGCTTTCCTTTGCACACCAGATGGAGTCCTATAAAAGGCGTAATATGGATTTTACCTCATTATTAAATATTTTTTACACATCAAGGAAAATTCACCATTTATAGGAATCCCGCAAAAAATTCTTTTGCAAAGTGAATCATCCATTTATACAGTAAACAAGTCCCTGATTTATCTTATATAAATGGAGAGTTTCTTACAGATACTTGTTCAAAACAAATCAGACCTTTAATGAAAGCTGCTTGCCTAGCCTTAGGATAGATTTTTGGACAGGGACGGGGCAGTGGTTGAGAACACCACACGGGGGCAGTATGGAGCCATCTCAAGGCTGGGTTCTAATCTCAGTTTGCCAAGGATTTTCTGGGGTGCCTTTGGGAATAAGAAGCAGCTGGTGAGTCCAGAAGAGTCCAAGTCTCAGCTAGCCCAGGTCCAGCCTGCTGTCATGTCCCACAGGAGAAGATCCACACACACACCCCTTCTCTGGATCCCTGTGGGTGTGTCCCTGGGCCCTGTTGCCAGGTGGTCCAAGGGCATGAGCATCCCCTGCCCGTCAGCATCCCCTTCAAGCCCAGGGTGGCAGGGTGCAACCCTGACCAGCTTCACACCATTGCCTCCTGCTCCAGGGATGTGAGGGGGGTCAGCTCCCCTCCCTTTGAGCTCAGGCCACCTTGGACTGTGCATCCCTGCTTAGCAGAAAAGGAAAGTCCTCAGAATCTGTCCTCTGTCTCCTCTGTCTTCCCTTCTCCCCAGCTTTCCTCAAAGCCTTCTGCAGCTCCCCCACCCCCAGCACCTCCTAAGTCTAAATTTCTCTGGCCCTGAGGATGTGATGGGGTAGAAGGGAGCTCCCAGACTAGAGAAAGGACGGGGTCACCTCTGCTTCCTGTGAGAGGACAGAGCAATGCCATGCACCACCCCACGTAGCCCCTTGGGCAGGCAGATGACGGGCTGTGGGAACCCCAGCCAGGCGGGCGGAGATGTCGGGATAATTTAGCAGGTGGCCTCGTTACTCCCAGATCTGTCGCCATGGTAACCTGGTTTTTTCTTTAAAAAATGTACAGTGCCAAGAGGAGGAAGATGGCTGACAAAATCCTCCCTCAAAGGGTGAGTGCCTTTCACAGCAGCCCCAGCCCACCCCCACCCTTTGCTGCTCCGCCCTCCTCTCCCCCCCACCCCAGCACCCAGTGTCCCCTCCCTTCCTCCCTCAAGAGCAGGGCTTCAGCTTCATGGTCACTTTCACTTTTTGTTTAAAAAGCTAATTAAGAAGTGAGGTTCCCCAGGCCAGAGGGAGGGGGTGGGGCGGAGGGAAGGAGTCAAGTCATAAGGGGCAGGATCTTGGGCCTGGGGTGCAGTGGACTGAATTCCAGCCGTCTGAAGACATAAAGGTGTGGGACAAAGAGGGGACAAGAGCTAGGGGACCAGAGGCTGGCAAGGAGAGTGAAGGGAACAGAAGCTGGCCAGAAGGCCTGGGCATCACAACAGGACCCAGGCCAAGCTGGGTACGAGGGTAGCACCATTGAGACATGAATTGGAGCAACTGGGTGAGGTGCTAGGGTAGAGACAAGCAACGACATCCCTGAACTGTCTCAGGGACCCCAGGGTCCTAGCCACTTTGCAGACATCTAAGGGAAGCCCAGAGGCCGTGTGACAAGGGAAAGGACAAGATAAAGAGGTGAAGTCCTAGTGCTTGCTGGGCTCCACGGTTGTTACAGCCTCCCCTAGTGGTGAAATGCTTGGGGCCCCCTAGAGGGAGAAAGTTTTTATCCCTACGCATGGAGGCTGCTCCTGCGGGATAGAGAGTCCTGGGGGGAGGTCCCATTTGCACTCTTACAGTCCCAGAATCTCCATGCTCATTGTACCCTGGGACCTCATGACATGCTCACATTCCACCTAAAAGATTGGCTAAGGGGCTGGCCCGGTGGCGCAGCGGTTAAGTTCGCACATTCTGCTTCTGGGCAGCCTGGGGTTCGCCGGTTCGGATCCTGGGTGGGGACATGGCACTGCTTGGCAAAAGCTATGCTGTGGTAGGCATCCCACGTATAAAGTAGAGGAGGATAGGTATGGATGTTAGCTCAGGGCCAGTCTTCCTCAGCAAAAAGAGGAGGCTTGGCAGTAGTTAGCTCAGGGCTAGTCTTCCTCAAAAAAAAAAAAAAAAAGATTGGCTAAGACCCTGGTTCCCTACCTTGCTCCTCCTCTTCTAGATCCGGGAGCTGGTCCCTGAGTCCCAGGCTTACATGGACCTCCTAGCATTTGAGAGGAAACTGGATCAAACCATCATGCGGAAGCGGGTGGACATCCAGGAGGCTCTGAAGAGGCCAATGAAGGTGCTTTGGGGGCAGGAAGAGGGCTCTAAGTCCTGTTCCCAGAATGGAGAAGTGGGGTTGCCCAGGGTGGGAGCACAGTGTTCGCTCTGTACTACACTCTTTATTTCTACAGCAAAAGCGGAAGCTGCGTCTTTATATCTCCAATACTTTTAACCCTGCGAAGCCTGATGCTGAGGATTCTGATGGCAGCATAGCCTCCTGGGAGCTGCGGGTGGAGGGGAAGCTCCTGGATGACGTACGTCCTGGCCCAGGTCTCTCCAAGTGTCCTGGGGTGGGTATGGGGCTGAGCTGAGGACAGAACTAGATGTTTGCACTAAGGATTAGGGAGTCAGCCCTGGCGAGGGGTGGTGGGTGGCCTAGAAAGACATTTTGGGTGCGGAGGTCTGCTTCTAACCGTGCTGTCCTACCCAACCAGCCCCACCCACTCCCAATTCATTCTGCCCCCATGGTCCCTGTTCTGCCCCCACGGTCCCTGTTCCTCTCCCACAGCCGAGCAAGCAGAAGCGGAAGTTCTCTTCCTTCTTTAAGAGTTTGGTCATTGAGCTGGACAAAGACCTTTATGGCCCTGACAACCACCTAGTTGAGGTAAGACCCAGACCCCTTCTGCCCCTGAGTTGCCACTCTTCCATAGACCACAGTCCCTGAAGAATCTACACCACAGTCCCGTCGGCTACACAGATGTGGATCAGGGCCACCCTAGAGCCCCAGGCCCCACCAACCCAGATGGGCCTGTGAGTGACCTAGCTCTTCTCCCCTGGACAGTGGCACCGGACGCCCACAACCCAGGAGACAGATGGGTTCCAGGTGAAGAGGCCGGGGGACCTGAGTGTGCGCTGCACACTGCTCCTCATGCTGGACTACCAGGTCTGTGCCAGCCCCCTACCCTACAGACACCACACGAGGACCTGGACTCCCCCAACACTTTCTCTTAGGGTGGGCCTAGGCCTCAGAGGTGTACATCCTGAGACCCCATTCTCCTCCCTACTTCCCTTCTCCAGATGCATGTTTCTGTGGAGCCCAATCACCAAGTCCTTCCTGGCCCCAGCCTGCCTGCCCTATGCTCTTTCCACCCTCTCTTTTATCTAATTTTCACGGTCACCTTTTCCTAGCCTCCCCAGTTCAAACTGGATCCCCGCCTGGCCCGGCTGCTGGGGTTGCACACACAGAGCCGCTCAGCCATCGTCCAGGCTCTGTGGCAGTACGTGAAGACCAACAGGCTGCAGGACTCGCATGACAAGGAATACATCAATGGGGACAAGTATTTCCAGCAGGTACCCTCCCCCCTGAATGCAGGGACGTGGGGAGCAGGCAGAATTACTAGTAGGGGAAGTACCTCTACTAAGGTAGCACCACTGCTCCCTTCTAGATTCCCGGGTATCAGAAATGGTACACAGTCATGGTCTCGAAGCCAGAGACCAGGGTCCTAGTCCAGGCCCTTCCATGGCACAGCTCTGTGCTGCAGCCCATCCATTTTAGCCACACCATGTTAGGAAGCTCTGGAACCCTATAAGGCCAGTAGCCCCAGGTTCTAGTACTGGGTCCAGACTCTGAGTAAGTTACTGAGCTATTTTTGTACCTTGTTTCTTTGCAATGGGGTAATAATACCTGTCCCATCTAACCCACTGGACAGTTGGGAAAATCACATTGCTATGAAAGTAACTTGATAAAATTCTACCAAAGTAGAGATTATTAATAATTTTTAAATAAACACAGTAGGTAACCTGAGAAGTAAAAATAAGTCGATGTTTAATGAGCACTCACCATGTGCCAGGCATTGTTCCAAGCACTTTATGTGTACCGATCCACTGAATTCTCACAACAACCCTGTGAGATAGGTACTGTTATTCTCCCCATCCTAGAGATGAAGAAACTAAGGCCTGCTTGCTCAAAGTGGTCTAGGAAGTGGTGGAAGCAGGATTTATACCTAGGCCAGCCGACCCAGGGCTGTGCTGTCAGCCACTGCACTGCCCAACTCCTTGTCAGCCCTCCACCACCCACAGCCTCTCCAGTCGCAGCCCCGTGAGCACTGAGGAATTAGCCTTGCTCCTGGCTTCTTGTAGCCTTTCCAGGATAGAAGAATCCAGAACTGTAGTTATGCTCTTTTCAAGCACAGAAGAGTGGTCTCTCTCCTACTTCAGATTTTTGATTGTCCTCGGCTGAAGTTTTCTGAGATTCCCCAGCGCCTCACAGCTCTGCTATTGCCCCCTGACCCAATTGTCATCAACCACGTCATCAGGTGAGGCCCCAGCTTGCTCCTCAGACCAGGGAATCACTGGGGTCCTGCCCTCCCTGCCCCTCCCTCTTCCTTCCACCCCCACGACCCCTCCCTCCCCCAGTGCATCTGCCCCCGGGGCCCTTGGCCTCTGCGAGGGCAGCATGGACACCAAGGGCTGGACTTCCCTGGCAGCGTGGACCCGTCGGACCAGAAGAAGACGGCATGCTATGACATTGATGTGGAGGTAGAGGAGCCACTGAAGGGGCAGATGAGCAGCTTCCTCCTTTCCACAGCCAACCAGCAGGAAATCAGCGCTCTGGACAGTAAGGTGGGGCCAGAGCCCAGAGCTGGAGTAGGACATTAACCCAAAAATGACAAAGTGCAGACAGAACAGATAAGAGCACGGGCCTATGGAGAGATGAAGGGGACAGGTGGCCCTTCCCTTGCTACTTGGAGCCCCGCCCATACCCCCCTTCCCTGGGACTGCAGAGGCATCAGGGACCTAAGGGATCACCCTTCAAAAGAACAGCAGCCAATCTCTCCCCCTACTTACCCCTCCTCCTTCCCCTCCTCTCCCACATCACCGGGGCCAGGTGAAAGTGTCTGTCTTTCTACCTGTAGATCCATGAGACGATTGAGTCCATAAACCAGCTCAAGATCCAGAGGGACTTCATGCTAAGCTTCTCCAGAGACCCCAAAGGCTACATCCAAGACCTGCTCCGCTCCCAGAGCCGGGACCTCAAGGTGAAAGGGACTCAGGGAGCACTGGATGGAAGAGAAGCATATGGGGAAGACAGTAAATATGTACACAGGGACTGGAGGGGTCCACGCTCAGGGCTGACCCAATTGCTCCCTCCCAGGTGATGACAGATGTGGCAGGCAACCCCGAGGAGGAGCGCCGGGCTGAGTTCTACCACCAGCCCTGGTCCCAGGAAGCTGTCAGCCGCTACTTCTACTGCAAGGTGTGGAGGGGCCCGTGCGCCTCAGGCCTCCCCCTCACTCTAAGAGAAACCTCCCTTCTCTGCCTGGCCAGTGGCCCTGGCCACTCCACCAGCCCCCGCACCACATGTAGCCCTCCCTGTTCCCAGATGCTCTTCCAGGCCAGGCCGGGTGGCGGGGTTGTCCTGTCACTCACCAGCAACACCATAACCCTGCTCCTGCTCTTATTTCTCTACAGATCCAGCAGCGCAGGCAGGAGCTGGAGCAGTCACTGGTTGTGCGCAACACCTAGGAGCCCCTGAGAATGAGCACCACTGTGGGCCTCTGGGCCCACACCCTGTCCCCCAGGGCTCTGCCATCACTCCTCTGACACCTTCCGGGTGAGGCAGGCGACTGGATTAAAGGTCATTCATCTGAGAGCAGCTGTGTGGTCACTGGCAACTGGGGAGGGAGGGAGGAGGAGGGGAAGGCAGTGGGTTCCTCCGGGAAAACTCCCACCCCCCTCCCTCAGATTCTTCTCCTCACTCCATTTTCCCTAGACCTAAAAACAGTTTGGCAGAAGACACTTTAATATTTTCTTATTTAAAAAATACAGCAACAAGCTCTCCATCTGTCCATCAATCTTGCCTTGCCTTTCCCAGGGCTAAGGCAGAAAAGGGAAATATGCAGAGGTGCATGGCCCCGGGTGTGCTAGGTGCTGTTGGCCTGCTCCTGTTCAAACAGAGCCATGGCGAGCTGGGCACGGCCCCCCAGCCCCTCCAGGTTGCTCAGGCGGCAGCGGTGGTAGAGTTCCTCACTGAGCCGAGGGCTGCAGTCACGCAGGGAGAACTTCTGCACCAGCCCTGGCTCCACGGCCCGGAAGAGGTGGAGCCCTGAGAACCGGAGGAAAACATCCATCACCTCCAGCCCCTCCAGGGCTTCCTCCTCTTCCTGGCCTGCCAGTTCGCCAGCCAGCCGGGCTCGGGCTGCCAGGTAGTCCGCATTGTAGAAGCAGCCCTCCGCAGAAGCCTGTCGGTCAAACCTGCCTCCCACAGAAGCCCCCCGGGAAGGGTCAGCACCAGGAGGGGACGGGGGATCAGGGCCAGCCCCGGGGGGCCCCGGGGGAGATCTCTGTGGTGCCAGGGCAGGGTTGAACTCCTGGAAATGGACTGGGAAGAAGGCCTGCCAGCCGGAGATGGCATTCATGCGGCAGCGGTTAAGGACTTCGGGCCCAGGCCTGGTCCACACGGTGGTGAGGAAGAAGAGTGTGTCCACGGGATGCTTCTTAGAGACCACGTCCATGAGCCTCACCTGGGAAGGGGCCTCTGCTCGTACAGCGAGCCAGGCCAGCCTCGTCCCAGGATATCGTCGCTCTAACTCAGCCGCTGCAGCCTTCACCCCAAGAAATGGGTCTGGGGCCCCTCGGCCACCTTCCCGCGGCCCATAAACCAGCAACAGGGTGAGCAATGCATGTTCTCGTGGTTCCAGAACACTGGCTGCAAAGGCCTCGAGGAAAGCAGGGGCTGCAGCAGCTTCAGCCACCAGGAGTGGCAGCACCAGCTGCACGCGGGTGGCCTCAGTGACATAGGGCATAGGCAAAATTTCCACCCGGCTCAGTGGCCGCAGCAGGCTGACCCTGCGGGCCAGGGCCCGCCGATGCCCACGCTGCGTCACAGCTTCCAGCAGCAGGTCCAGGGTGTACTCCATGCCCCGCGCTGGATCGAAGCGCCGGTAGCCATTGAGCAGCCGCTGCTTTTGGAAACGCAGGCGGGGCTGATAGCGCCGATTCAGCTGCTCCATAGCAGTCTCCACAGCATCACCCACATCCGCCCTGCTAGCCCCTTGCAGTGGGCACTTGGGAGCCCCATCTGCACAGGAGAAGGTATGCTGCTCTGTGAAGTAGTCCCAGCCCAGCACCTCAAAACGAGAGTGTGGTGTGAAAGGGGCCGGGAGCCCAACGGGCCAGCTCAGCCCTGCCTCCCCCTCGGGGGTCAGCACAGTCAGGTTCCGGATCTGCGCCTAGGGTGGGAGGGACACACAGTTAGAGCCCATCTAGGCAGTCAGGACCCTAGCCAGCTCCAGCGTCCTGGGTTCTGAGCTCTACCCTGACTCCATCAACACTTAGTGAGGTGCCCTTCAGCTAATCGTTTACTTCCCTGTACTTTACTTCCTTTGTCTGTAAAATGCAGAAGGCATCTGAATCATCCCACCTTACACAGTGGCCATGAGGAAGAGGAAGAGGAGGAGGAGGAGGTGGGAAATGTGCCTCTGTGGCACTGAGAGCATCCTGCAACACAAAGCTGGCAGCCTTGCTCTCCCGACCCAAGGCATTCACACCCTCTTTGTGATGGGCCTTTGTTTTCACCTGTATCCCACCTCGAGAGAATTCCACCTTCTACCTTTGGGGTTTTGAAGGCCTGTGCTAGAAGTCCAGGGACTTCTGAGGTTTTCGCCCCCTTGGTGGAGAGGTACTACTGGAGAGGAGCTAAAACTATCCTAAGCACCGTACTGAGCCCCAATCCTCACAGTTCACCTGCAAACCCTTTTAATTGCATCCAAGTTGTGCCAGGAAGTTATGATTGACCTGGACCCCCAAGAGTCCCTTCTCCCCAGAGTTGTTTTAAATTTAGGTAGAGTCAGCCTCTTTCTACGCCGCCCAGCTTCCCCTCTCACTCAGCTGCCCGCTCACTGGGAGCCTGGACACCTGCCACTCCCTCTACCTCCAGCCATGGTCCCCTGGCTCACCTGCAGTTGCTCTATTTCACTGTACGCCCTCTCCAGCTCCAGAGCACTGAAGCGTTTGTGGAGCCGGTACATGAGGGTTCCCTCGGAGACAGGGTGTACTGCAAAGGCACTCAGGAAAGCCGAGCTCCCCTCCTTCTCAGGGTCCCTATTTTTGGCCAGTTCAAATGAGCGATACTGCTGCCCCTAGAGAGACCAGTCAGACCAATCAATGCCACACATGGAGGGCTGCCTGTCCCAACTGCTCTTAGCCAAACTCAGCATTCACACCTAATACTGCTGCTGTCACAGAAGGGAGGAGGGAACGAGAGCTCATTGCAGTGTCCCCTTAACCTTGGCCTTACTCTCACCACTGGATTGTGGAAAAAAGAATATTAAGTAGGCAACTAAGGATGCCCTCTTCCCCTAAAGAACCCCACGGTCTCTCAAGAGAATGAAAGCCATGAGCCACCAAACACTCCCAGTACCCTGGTTTGAGAGAATGAACCCCCTCTGGGATCGTCCCCTCTTCTCCAATAAACAGGGCAGCTCTCTGGGCTAGAAAAGTGACTACCTTACTCCTCCAGAAGAGTGGACATCTCTAGGACATTCCCAGATCATTCACGACTGTGCATGTCAGGGGAGGGGGGGAGGGGGGGAGGGGGGGAGGGCAGGGCGCAGACGGGAGGCAGACTCAAGGTGAGTAGGGGCACCTTGCTGTCTTGCTCAGAGGGTCCCTAAAAAGATGCCAGTTCTGACAGAAGACTGCCAGAAGTGAGCAGGGGAGAGCCAGAGGGGCAGTCAGTGGCTGGGGCAGGCCGCTGACAGGGCGGTCAGGGGAAGGACAAAACGATGGCTCCAAGGTGGTGCTAGGAAGGAGCCAGCAGCATCCAGCCTGGAGACCACTCACGACTAACTTGTCAGGGACTGGGAGTGACTTGAAAGGGCTGTCACCTGGTGCTGTGAGACACAGCCAATGCCCAGAGAGTCGATGAGGCAGCGGCCAAGCCACTCGTCAGGACGAGCACTGAGAATATCTCCTCGGCAGCCATCCAGATGTGGCCGCAATCGAAGCAGGAGACTCCGTGACAACAGGTAGCCAAAGCCCCCGTGGCAGTACCGGGCCTGCTCGCCTGTGCCAATGAACTCCTCTGCCCGGCCCAAGTACAGGTCTTGGTTGATGCTGAGGTGGCCGGCAAGGGCTGCCAGGCGGGGGGCCTGCACATACGTGTCATCCTGCATGATGAAGAACCAGTCGTAGTCGGCCCCAAAGTGTGTGTGAAGATAGCGCAGGGTCTCTGACATGAGCCAGGCTGGCCGCTCGTCCCCATGAGATACCACCTGCATCCCTGCCGGAGTCCGGGCCCCTCGCTGCCCAGTGAAGTAGAGTAACCGAGGGAAGTGGTGGGCCACTGTGCGGTTCACAGCCACAGCAAGAGTAGACAGCGTGGCCCGGGAAGTCAGGACAGCCACCAGCAACCGCTCACGAGAGCCCAGCTCTGTCTGGATGTACCGAGTCCTGTGGAGAGACCAGTGTGCCAAGGTCAACTCCCTAACCTTTAGGAACCCAACTTGTCCAGCACATACATTGCCCTGGGAATAAGTGAGCTGGGGTTGAGAAAAGAGAAGGGAGAGACCTTCTCATCAATATTAATGAGCTACTAGAGTGAGCATCCACTGAGAAAGTGACACTGGAATTGATTTGGGGAGGGGTCTATTAAGGATAGATTAGATGGGTTAGATGCAATTCCTGCCCTGGATGTCAAGAACATCCAACACTAATTTAACACCATTGGATGAAAATTTTTCAGACCTGAGGAGGGAAAAGATAGGAAAAAAGTGTGATGAGTAATAAAGCAAAGAATTGCTCCAAGAAGCCTAACACAGCTTACCAGTGAAGGCAGAGGCAAGGACTTAGACGAGTCCTAAACTGGGGTCTGGGGGCCCCGTACACATAGCTCTCACCTGAGCACCTTCTTATAGGGCTTGTTTGGATCCCTGTAGTAGGGGACAATCCGGGGTTTGAAGTCTTCATCACTTTGGTCAAGCCGAGTTCTTGAGTCTGGATTCTGTGGCCCTCCTGGCTCCCCCACAGCCTCTACACAGGGATCTTCTCCCTCACCTTGGATCCAGGAAACCCGCAGGAGGCTCAGGCTACATCCCAGAGACAGCCCTAGGATGAGGGGCAGTGCTGGTCGCAGCAGAGCCAACAGGGAACTCAGTCGCATGATGGTACGCCCTGCCATGTGTGTGCCCCAGAGGGCACAGCCTCAAGGATCGATCAGTGGGTTGATGGGCACCAGGCCAGTAGTAGGCCTGCAGTTTTAACACGGAACCTGGTGTCAATGAGGTCGACAACAGAGCAAGGTGTGTTTGCTTCCAGGCCCAGCATCCCCAGGAAGCATCTGCCTGGTCTTTAGTAACCAAGGAGTCAGATCTAACCTTCAGTCCCAATGGTAACAGATATGAGAATCAATTTTACCCACTATTGCTATTGTGGTCTGTCTTCCAATAGAAAAGGGAGGAAATAAAACTCAATCCTGCCAAACCTAACCCAAAAAAGAAGGACTACACACATATGTAGACTGGATCTAAATCAAGAGACAGCAAGGACGGATAAAGAGGTTGGGACAAAGCACATGCTCCACCAAAACAACAGCCCCAACTCAGGGAGCGTGCCTCAGTAGGCCTTTCCCAAAGAGTGCCCAGCTCGGGCACGTTTCTGTGCCCTGGGCACTCTACTTTAATTTATTGAAGGGGCTGCTGACCAGCTGCTGAAGGTGGGCACAAGGAAAGGGGTCAGGGCCTCTTTCTACTCTACCCGCCAGTGTTGAGGAAACACACAGATAGAGTAAACCCTCCTCCCAGTCAAGAGCAGTCACGAGCCACTGGCATTGTGTGGGCACAGAAGGTCTGCCCACCCAAATGAGGTGGACAGATATGGTGACTCAGCACCGAGAGCCTCTCAGGGGAGCACAACGGCTGATGGAACCATTTTGCAGGGCATTTTTCTCCGAATCCCAGCTGCTGAGATGTTGGTGCTGCCCACCTTCTTCTGAGAAGAGACAGGAGGCAAATAACAGTAACTCCAGCAGTGTAAGAGCGACTCGGTGTCTGATTTTACCAGGGCCCTAAGTACCCAAACCGAACCAAACCACACCAAACCTAACCGAGAGGATGAGAAGCAGTTAGAGACAATGCAGGGATCCTGGGCAAGCAAACGGAGGCTCGGCTGGCGTGACGGCTGCCAGGCCTGGCGCCCCTGCTCTACCTCTCAGCGATCAGAGATCAATTCTGGTCCTAGAAAGAAGGCCCAAAGCGAGTTTTAGCCGTTAGTCTCAAAACAGAAATAAAACCGGCTGCGTCACGGAGCTGTCGAGGAGGGGCACGGGGACTCTGCTCGGTTTGTTCCGCGCAGGGAATGGAGGTCGCGGCTGGGAGAGGGCAAAGACCCCGTTCTCCGGTCTGTCGGCAGGGGCAAAAGCCCCGCTTGCGCGAGGCCCACCCGAGGCCCACGGGGGAGGCCCAGCAGCAAGGCCAGGAGCGGCGGCGGCCGGATAACGGACGGCCCGGGAGCTGGAGACGCGGCCAGCGCTGACCCGGGGAGTGGGGGCGATGGCGTGGGGTGGGACGTGCTCCTGTCCCCTGGAGCGGCGCCTCTGTCGCCCTTGCAGGGGGAAGGGCGGGGAAGGTGAAACAGACCCCAGTGCCCGGCCGAGGAGCCGGTTCCGCTGCTGCAGCCACTGCCACCTCACAGCCCAGCCTGCGCCTTCCTCTTCCGCTCGCTGTCAGTCTCCGTCTCTATGGTGACCGCATCCGGCCGCTCGCTCCGCCACCGCCCTCTCTATGGTCGCCCCGCCCCTTCTTGCATCACATACCGGCTGTGGGGCAACAAGTTCGGCAGGGCCAGTCTCCCGCCCCCACAAGAAACGCGTGCGTTCCACAAACGCTAACCCGAATGGACCCACACTCGACCCGAACGCGCCCCAGATCTTCAACCTGAACTCTGTGTGCTTTGGAAAAAATACCCTCCCCATCAATGAGCGTGCTTCCGCCTCCTACACGACTTCTCCCAAAGGGCCTCGAAACCCCCTCACCCACTCGGTTATTTCAGAAACGTTTGTTGTTTGCCTACTCAGTTCCAGGCCATCGTAATGATACTGAGTAAACAAGCAGTAGACCAGATGAGGCTGATCCCCGCCCTCAGGGAGCTGAGAGTTGAGGGAGACAGGTATTAAACACACACTTGTAACCACAGGAACAGAATGTCACCCCAAAATATGCCTCTTTGGATTAGGCATAAGAATTACTCTAGGCTGATTATTTTGAAGAAACAGCAGACACGGAAAAGCTCTGAAAACCCATAGAAGTTACCCATCTATAAGGAAAATTTACATTTATAAATCTCCATTTGTGTGCCTTCCTCTCTGAGCCAGGAAGGAGAGGACTAAATCCCTAGAAACTCTCAGCAGCAGAGAAGGGAATGACTTAAATCTACGTAACAACTTCACCCTTGTTTGCTGTGCTGACCTCATCTCAACAACAGAATGTTAAGACCATTTTTCAGGGGCGGGGAGCCAGCCAGGAGTGTGTGCAGAAGAGAAAATTTTGATCTGTCCATCGAAACTCATCCTGCTAGCGCTTCCACACACCAGCCTGCCCTCCTGATTCCTTACACCTTCCCGTCTTCCCCGAACCTGGGAGACAGATTTGAGGGCCCATCCTCCCGTCTCCTTGCCAATCAACTATGTAATAAACTTGCTTCCCTCATAGACCGGTGTGCACAGTATCTGCTTCTGTGTCCACAGGTGGAGAGAACCCTGCTGGGTAACACATTGACATACTAAAATATAAACTGAGGTAGAAATCACAAATGGTGATATAAGTACCATTGCAGAAAACTAGATCCAGTGGAAAAACAAGACAGGAAGAATTAATTTAGATTAGGAATTTGGGAATGCTGAGATCCAAAGGTTCAGTAAGTTACCCAAACAAAAAGTGGAGAGGAGTTTTCTGGACAAACAGCAGAGCCCAGAAGGCCTGGAAGGAGGAGAGATTGGCCTAAAGAACTAGGAAGGTGGGGCGGCTAAGCCTGGTGAGAGAGGAGAGAACAGCCCAAAGGGAGGCTCAAGGGCAGGCAGAGCCTTCCAACACCACAGCCCACAGCAGCTTTCCAACCAGGATGGCACTACTCTAGGAGGCAATTTGAAAGTCTACAGTGGCAACTGCGTTGTCAAATGGTTGAGGGGAGGAACCAAGAATGCTAGATGTCTTGCACATTGCAAGACAGGATCACACAAGAAAGAACTGTCTGTGGCCGGGCCGATGGCATAGCGGTTAAGTTCTGCACACAGCACCTCAGTGGCCTGGGTTCATGGGTTTGGATCCTGGGCATGGACCTATACCACTTGTTAGCCATGCTGTGGCAGTGACCTCTATATAAAGTGGAGAAAGACCGGCACAGTTGTTAGCTCAGGGCTAATTTTCCTCACAAAACAAAAGAAAGAAAAAAGAATTGTCTGTCCCACATGGCTTTCAAATATCCTATTGAACATTCATGTAAGTGAAAAAAGTAGTTATAATCATCTGATCCTTGAGCCTATTCTGTGTTGTTTTGTTTTTTGGGTTTTTTTGTGAGGAAATTGGCCCTGAGCTAATATCTGTGCCAATCTTCCTCCATGTTGTATGTGGGACACCACCACAACACAAGCTTGATGAGTGGTGCGTAGGTCCATGCCCAGGATCCAAACCTGTGAACCCTGGGCCGCCAAAGGGGAGTGCGCGAACTTAACCACTACACCACCAGGCCGGCCTCACCAACTCTGTGTTTTACATATAAAAATGAAGTAATCTTGCAGGGTTGTAATATGTGCTGAATTTTCAAGGAATGTAACCAACGTGTAAATGGAAGGAAGATTATACTTTGTTTTGTTCAAATATTCACTAAGAATTACTCACCATGTTGGAGAACTATATCACAGACAGCAATGTCACTCATGGTATTCTGTCTGCATTTGTATTGTCACATTCAAGGTGATCCCACATACAGGTACAAGCATTGGACTAATTATGTTTTCTAGCATGCTGAAATAACATTTTATTAAATTTTATTAAAAAGGATTTCCTGGGACTGGCCCAATGGCGTAGTGGTTAAGTTCACACATTCCGCTTTGGCGGCCTGGGGTTCACAGGTTCGGATCCTGGGCAGAGACCTGGCACCGCTCATCAAGCTACACTGTGGTGGCATCCCACATAAACTAGAGGAAGATTGGCACAGATGTTAGCTCGGGGCCAATCTTCCTCACAAAAAGAAAAAAAAAAGGATTTCCTTTTCTTTCCTCTGTTATGATTAAGACACTATAATTTTTTGAAATTTATGTGTGTAGTTAGGTTATATCTTCTATGAACTTTATTTCAAAATAGTAAAGGGGATGTAATAAAAAAGACATGTTTGCTATTAAAAGGGAACACTGGGGCTGATAGAGGTAAGACCCACGGTTCTAGGAAGTATATAAGATAGAACTCACCAGCACTGTTATCCTTCACTGTGTTTTGGTCTTATCCTCAGACTGCAATTCGATATTCCCTCAGCAACTGGCACATAATAGGTGGTAAATGAGTGACTTGTTAGAAGAGACTCTGGGAAGCAGAGCAGGGACACTCACGTTGAGGTTGGAAGATAAGGTCCAGACCAGCATTGTCCAACAGAAATATAATGCAAGCCACAAATGTGAGCCATATATGTAACTTAAAATTTTCTGGTAGCCACATTTTTTAAAAAGCAAAAAGAAACAGGTGAAGTTAATGTTAATATATTTTATTATATTATTAAACACATCCAAAATATTATCATTTCAACATGTAATCAAAACAAAAACTTGAGGTATTTTACATTTATTGTCCACACACCATCTTTGAAATCTGATCACACTTACAGCATACCTCAATTTGGACTAGCCACATTTCAAGTGCTCCATAGCCACGTGTGGCTAGAGACTATCACATTGAATAGCACCGTTCCAGACCCTTCTCAGTCACTAAATTTCTAGGTAATTCTGGATGAGACATTTCATTGCTTGGGTCTCAGCTTCTTCATACTTTAAATGAAGAGTTTGGACCAAATATTCTTGCTTCCAGCACTGACCTGTGACTTTTCCTGTTTACCCCATCATTTTCTCCTCCTTTCTACCCACATTTCTCTCTCTCCTTCCCATTTCCCCATTTCTTCTCCCCTCATCCCCAGGTCTGTTCCATGCAAGAGATCTAAACCCTAGGTGGGAATGGCAGAACTTCTAAGTGACTCACAAGTTTTCTAAGCCACTTTTGTGCTGTGGGAGATTCTGCCCAGCAACTGTCGATTCATAGGAAATCGTGGATGTGATTGGTTGCTATGCAGGTGGATTCAGAGAAGTAACTAGTTAGTCTTTCTTTTGCCATCCAGAGCCATTTTACAGAGTTGGAGTTCTGGAACAAGAAGATTCCAGCCTCAAATCCTGGCACTCTCTCCTACCAGCAGTGTTGTTTTATTAACAGCTCTATGCCTTCATTTTCAATCTGTAAAATAATAATAATACCCACTTCAGAGTTTGTTGAGGGGATTAAATGGGATGGGATAGATGAAAGAGCATAATAAATATCAGTTCTCTGTAACCTGTAACCTGCCTATAACTATGCATTTTAATGAGGCTGGGAGAGGCAGGCGTATCGCAGACAGTGCTCTCAGGAAGCCAGACGCTTGGAGAAGTGATTTTATGTGACCCACAACCATATATAACTTCTTGGCTTCATAAAGAAAGGCTCTGCCGTCAGTTAACTATTGTCTATATCTCTTTACCTAAAACAATGCTTTTGTCCACAGTAGGTACTTAATATTTGTTAAATGTATTAAATTAAATAAATATCTAGTGCATACTTAGGCAAGGATTCCACTACTAGCAGAGAAGGCAAGAAGGAAGCCTAGCAGAACTCTGGCTAAGTAATAATTAGCCAATTAGCAAAAATTAAACTCTAATCTTTCTAACCACCATATGAGGTAAGTACGATCATTATTCTTGTTTTACGGAGGAGAGTATGTATTTTGCCCAAGGTCACACACTGTAAATGGTAGAGCTGGGGTTTGAATGCAGGCAGTCTGCCCCCAGAATTCTTGCTCTTAATTATGCCATGACAAGTGAGGTCCCCACCTAGGTACTCCAGCAGCGCACAGAAATCACTTTTTTTCATGGCACTAATCACCCGAATGTCATGGGCTGTTTACTTTTTGAATGTTCCTTCTTAACTGTGTTTCCTGAGGTCAGAGAATAACTTGTCACCCTTTGCACCTCTGGCAACTAGCTCTGAGCCTAACATATAGTGGGCACTTCATTGGTGGGAGGGTATTCTAGAAAAAGTTATGCTCAAAGGCATGAATGTATGCAATAGCATAGCTTACTTGAAATACAAGTAGTTAGATTCTACTGCAGCATCAAGTTTGAGGAAGAAAACTAGTTCTATGGTGGGAGGAGTGAGTTTATTTTTCAAAAGGGGGTTACTTTTGAAGAATGTGCTCAGAGTGAGTAGCAGCTTCCTTTGCTTCCCTCCAACTGTGTCACTAATGGTGAGGCACCGCTGGTCAGGAGCCCGGAGAAGTAACAGGGATCACAAAGGGCCTGCTTTGTATTTGAGGTTACAAATTTGGGGTTTACAATGCGGGCAATGAGAAGTCTGCTGAGAAATTTTAAACAGTGAGACTCAAAGGAAAAGTAACGGGCGAAGTCACATGGCTAACTGATGACAAAGCTAAATTCAGAAAAGGGGTCTTATTTTCACTTCAAGATCTTACATGGCTAACAATTCTGGAGCGGGTAGGCTAAGCGGCCAAGGTTTAGGAATAACGTTCGGCACCTTCTAAAAGTTTGCCGAACACTGTACCAGGCTCTAAATTCTCAGTTTCATGAAACAAGGACGCCTTTCTTTCATGGAGGAATTCTGTTCGCTTTATCTTCGCGGTAATGCGCCCCTCTCCCAGCCCTGTTTCACCAGCCGCCTCACTCTTCCTCCTCCTCCCTGCACCTCCCTTCTCTTCTCTCCCCATTGTTTCGACCCATTCCCGCCTGATGCATGCTGGGAAGCGTAGTCACTCACCCTGCCGCCCGAGCCGGTTGGGCGGCCCTATAAACTCGGTATCTCCATGTAACTCAACAGATATTCCAGAGGTTCGGTAAAGCCTGGAAGACTCAACCCGTTTATCCGAGGAGTAATCTGGGATTTGCAGTTTCCAGTGCCCAAAGCTGGCCGCTAGCATACGACTCTCGGACTCTAATACCCCCAGCCTCGCGCATCCTGATGACGTCACGAAGGCCCGGGAGGCCCCTGGGATACGCGGTAGTTCTCGAGGAGGGGTCTGAGCCCTGGCCGCTGCTACTCGAGGACGACACTTCCCAGGAGTCTGCGCGGCGGCGCGCCGAAAGCCGCGCGAGGCCGTGATTGGCTGGTGAGCCGGCCGCACGCGGAGGAGCCCAAGGAGCAGCTCTGTTGCGACAGAGGCCGAGCGGCGAGGCCCAGTGAGTTGGGGGAAGGGGCGCTCAGGGGAGGGTGCCGGCCGGTGAGGGGAGGGAGGACGAGAAGAGGGAGGAGGGACGGGGTCGGGATGGAGGAGGCGGCGAGGGAGAAGAAAAGGCCAAGGGAGAGAAGCTGACGGGCCGGATTGTGGGGGAGGTTCGGGGGCTGGCGAGTGAGGAGACCCTGAGGGGACTCACTGTGGGTAGGAGGAGTGCGTCCCAGGAAGAAGCTGGGTGGTGTGGAGCGGGGCGACGGACAGACGGCCGGAGGCAGATGGCAGGAGGAAGCCCGGGGAAGCGAGGCGGCCGGCTAGAGTGCGGAGCGCCAAGTTGTGGGGAAACCGGAGATGGGGACCTCTGCCGAGGGGCAGCACCTGGCCCCTAACTGGAGGCCCTGAAAGGAGGAGCGTCTCCAGAGTGAGGCAGTCTGTGGGGATTGGTGGACAAAGCCTGAGGGAAGAGATATTAAGATTAGAAGAGAGGCCGAGGATCAGAAGTGGCTTGAGAGACCCTGGCAAAGTTGGGAGCGACTAGGCAGGGGCGGAGCTAGGTATCGGAGGCTGGGTAGGCAAATTCCTGAGAGGGATGGAGCGGGGCCCAGGCACTCTTACCAGAAGTTTAGAATTTTGGGGTGTTTGCCTTCCGTCAGGCTCCCTGAAAGAACAGTAACCTACTCCTGTGGTTCATCACCATGCCTTCTGACCTGGCCAAGAAGAAGGCAGCCAAAAAGAAGGAAGCTGCCAAAGCACGACAGCGGCCCAGAAAGGGACATGAAGAAAACGGAGATGCTGTCACAGAACCACAGGTGGCAGAGGAGAAAAATGAGGAGGCCAATGGCCGAGAGACCACAGGTGAATTGAGGGAGAGGTGGGTTCCTGGGATGGTTGCCACGACCTAATGGATGCCCCAGCTGGAGTCAGAGTTCTGCTGCTGGGGGCACTGGAGAATATATCTGGTGCCACGAAACTTTTCATGATGAACCAAACCAATAGAGTTGGAGTTTGTGCCATCCTGTTATTGATCAAGGAAACTGAACACAAGGTTCTCACACACTCAGTGGCAAGCAAATGTGGGAGTCGTGCTGCCTTGCTGCTCTGTCTACTAGACTATGAGGAGGAGGTCAGTTCCCTGCCCCTTTCTTCGTTTCCATTTCTACACATGGTGATCAGCGTGCCAAGTTCTTGGCGACATTATATGTCTTCCCAAGGGTAATGACTATACTAGCAAGAGGGAAACTTATGATTTGTTTTATGGTTTTTTCCTGGAAGAGAGATGCCTTTCTGTTATTTGTATTTGGGGAAATATTTATTGAGCACTTCTCAAGTGCTGACAGTGTGCTGCATGCTGAGGCACTATAAACATAGTCTGCCCTCTGATAACTTACAGTCTAGGTGGGGAAACAAGGCAGTGTGTGATAAAAAATATTCAGGCCCTTGGCAGTCTTTTCCCAGCCTTCTTCTCAGCCCCTTGAAAACTCCCTAAACAGGCCTTTTGCTCCATCCAGGCGTTATTGTCCCTTGAGTAGTCACCACATTTCTGTCCTTTTACACACTAAATTCTAATACCATAATTTTTGTGCTAGCTACATTTGACATTTCTCTTAGGGCTCAGCTCAAGATAGTAAAGCCTTTCCTGATGAAACCTGACCCCAGTAATATTTCAGTTCACAATACCTCCATGCTGTCTTATAGGGTTACCTTTTTATGTTCTGTCTTCTGTTTCTTCAACCAAATTGTTTGATCTTTGAGTGCAAGAACTGTGTCTTGGGTAATACTTTTTTGTATGACCAGCCTTGCAGATAGAGATCCTAAGTAAATATTTGAAAAGGAAAGGAGAATTACAAGTGCAACGTATAAAAGACAAGAATTCAGAAATGTGGAAGTTAAAAATGATTGAGAGGAGAGCATTGAGTGGTAGCAATGGTCTCCAAAATAAGAATTATGGGAGAAAGCTGGTGCAATAAAGTCAGGCCATGGGGAAGTTTTATTCCTGGCCAGAGTCGTGGAGGGATGGGAAGTTAAGAATGATGGGAGTGGACACGCAGGCCGAGTTGTGATCTCTAAAATAGAGAGATGGGGTCCCTTCTAGGCCCTCAGGAAGCATGGTTAAGCAGTATCTATCATCAGCTCTGTAGGTACTTTCTAGATGAATTGGGCAAGTAGAAAAACTGAATCCCACTTTGCCCACTGTTCCCATTAGAGATTTCTTATTCACCTTTTCTCTTGGGAAAATAGAATTTTCCAGGGAACCCAGCTCAGGGATACGGGAGCTTTGGTTTTCACCCTGCTTCTGCAGGGAGCTACTGTTCTGAAATGTGAACTCTGTTTTCTTTCTAACCCTCTTAAAACATTTCTTAAGGCCAGGGACCAGGGTCATGTCTGCTTTCATAATTAATGGATCATCTGATTCCTCTCCCAAGACTGGGTCCTCTCTCCTTTCTGAGTTTGGGATTACTTGATGCTGCAGGTCACCATTCTCCAACCTTCACCAATGGCCATTGCCACATGGCCTTCCTTAGGTAGTAAGATATGGAAAGAGCAAGATAAATATCAAAGACAGTGACCTCTGACAGTCAGTTCAACCTTCTTTAGAATGTGGGACTCTTCAAGACAGGCAGTGGAGTCCCCTTGTTTGGGGAATGAATAGAAAGGGACTTCTTAGGAAATCTACATTGTTTATTCTCTCTAATGAAGTTTACTCCAGAATCCCTTTTCCATTTATTCAATGCTGTTCACTGGTCTTTTGAGTGTGTTTTCTGGGATGCTGTAGGCTAGACAATGAGGTCTATTTAAGTCTCTTACTTTTGAAGCTCAGGAGATGACTTAGGTCCTAGATTCTGTAAAATGGAAGAGATCAAGAGAAAATGGTAGATAGGTTTCACTTTTTTTTTTTTGAAGATCAGCCCTGAGCTAACTACTGCAAGTCCTCCTCTTTTTGCTGAGGAAGCCTAGCCCTGAGCTAACATCTGTGCCCATCTTCCTCTGCTTTATATGTGGGCTCCTGCCACAGCGTGGCATGCCAAGCGGTGCCGTGTCTGCATCCGGGATCGGAACTGGCAAACCCCAGGCTGCCGAGAAGTGGAACGTGCGCACTTAACCACTACACCACCAGGCCGGCCCCAGCTTTCCCTTAATTTTGCCTGAACAGATGGAGACCTAGACCAGGGATTGGCAAACTTTTTCTATAAAGATCCAGATAGTAAACATTTGTGGCTTTGTGGGCCATGTGATCTCTGTTGCAGCTGTTCACCTCTGCCATTGTAGTGGAAAGCAGCCATAGACGATACGTAAATGATGAGTGGCTGTGTTCTAAGAAAACTTTACTTACAAAAACAAGCAGTTGGCCAAATCTGGCCAGCCGTTTTTAAGCCATCCTCCTCCTAAGCTAAGAATGGTTTTTACATATTTAAGGGGTTACATTTCAAACAGTAGTATATATACCTACCTATTAGTCTCAGTTTTGCCATTGGCCCATAAGCCTTAAAATATTTACCATTTGTTCCTTTAAGGAAAAGTTTACCACCTCTTGATCTAGATCATAAGCTTCTCCTTACTCTATCTTCTTAGCATCTAGAACAGGGATTGGCACAAAGTAGGGCTGTGGGACGCCTGGTAACTCAACCATATTGAAAAGAGACTTTTTAGATTCATCCTTTCAGTCAAAACAAAAAATTTGACCTCCATTCGAAAAGCATTCGTGAAGCACTTATGTATAACATAACTGTACTGGGAGCTGAGGTAGATGTGGAGTGACTGCCATCTGTCTGGTAGGCTGGCGCCAGCACTGGTAATCTCCTGACAGCATGGTGCGTTGAGAGAGTGACCTAAGACTAACCATACCACACACCTGCTCCCTTGGAGTTGCTCTCCCCAAGCCTTCCTATCCGAGGAGGGCACTGAGCTTTCTTCCCTCCTCTTCTCCATCTTTACTCTTCCTGAGGACAAGCACATAGGCTTTTCTCATTTCAGGGGTTCTACTGTAAAATCACCAAGGGAACTCAAGTAAGGGTGACAAAGACTAAGAAATTAGAAAGTTCTCACAGTGATGGAACCTCGTGTGTAGTCTCTAACCCCTTTCTGAAAAGGTAGATAGATCACTTTATTCTCTTTTGGAAGAAGCTTACCAAGACTCCATCTACCCCCATTTCTGTCCCACTTTCAACAACTTTGACACTTTGCTTTCTGGAAATGTGATGTAGTGAAATGAGTAAGTTCATGGTCTTTGGGGTCAGACAAACCCTGGTTCAAATTCTGGCTCTGTCATGTACTAGCCGTTCTGACCTTGGCTGTGTTATTTAACCTCTTCATTTATTAAATGGGGGTTATAAGTATATATGTCATATGGGTGGGTTATGAGGATTAAATTAGGTGGGGAATGATGATGTAGGACAGTCCCAGGTACAGAGTAAACTCAGCAACTATTAGCCAGTTAATGTTAACCATTAATATTAATAGTTCTTCCCAGCCTAAAGATATAATCATATCTGAAAAACCACAAAAGTAGAACACCTAGTCTCTTATCTTGTGTCAATTTGCATCTCTGAAACCCTCTAGGCTTGGGAACTTTTGGTTTTCCCAACCTTGGCCCTGCCTCATTGATCCCTCTGCATTTTCTTACACTGGTCCTTCTAGGCAGCTTAGCCTCCTGGAAGCACTGCCTAGAAGTTCTCTAGTTCTCTATCCTTAGGATAGGAGAATTGCATCTCTCTAATATCTGCTTTCTTTTGGGCATTAGGACTAATTCTTTAACACATACTCATGGAGGACAATTTGGAGGTCTAGCTATGGGAAGACCATGCACTTATGTTATTTAAGAACAAGAGAAGTTAGAATTAGAAGGACAAGTTGCGAAATAAAAAGTGTCCCAGAAAGCAGACTCTTAGGGCAGATCTGTATGCAATGTACACCCTGTTTAAAGCTAGTGAAACATCTGAGTCTACTCAAGTTGATCTTGAGCCCAGGTCCTTCAGGACATGCCTTTCCAGCATTCAGTTCTTCGTATAATAATATTTGGTAATCTAAGTGGCGAAAGCCACAAGTGCCCAAATAGGGTCTTGAACCCTGGGCCCTTGGATTAAAAGTCTGACGCACTACTAACTGAGCTACGCAGGTGCTCTAATACGTGCCTTTTTGTGTGAGAGCTGAGTCTTATAGCCCTCTTCCCAAATTTCTTTGATTTTCTGTCCCCAGAAGTGGATTTGCTGACCAAGGAGCTAGAGGATTTTGAGATGAAGAAAGCTGCTGCTCGAGCTGTCACTGGTGTCCTTGCCTCTCACCCCAACAGTACTGATGCCCACATTATCAACCTCTCCCTCACCTTTCATGGTCAAGAGCTGCTCAGTGACACCAAACTGGAATTAAACTCAGGCCGTCGTTATGGCCTCATTGGCTTAAATGGAATTGGTGAGGCCCTTAGAAGGCAAGGTGGGGGGTGTCTCTCCTTGGCTCATCTGTCACTCAGCAAGTATTTACTTAGCATCAGCTGTGTACAAAGCAAGGCATTTACAGTGTGAGTGGGAGAGCAGATATGCCCAGGGAAAAGGAACTAGCACTACAGAGCAGTATGTGTTAAGTACCACATGAGTGGTTTCCGACAGTGGATGCTGGAGAAGTGGGTGGGAGGGCTGGGGGTTGGGGTCTGTGAGGCTGTTGTAAATGCACAGACTTCACAGAGGAGGTGTGGGACAAGAATTGGAGGAAAGTTGGAAAGGTGTCCCAAGGACAGGGGTGAGGGAGTAATAGCAGGATTTGAATGAATGAAAGGAAGGAAGGTACTCAAAAAAGTGGTGAGGTTGTAGTTTGGCTGGAGTGGAGGAATTGGTGTAGGAGAATGACAGGCAAAACTGAGCTGAGTGTCCTCTTCTCTTCACCTTGTTTGCTTGCCCCTCTCAGGAAAGTCCATGCTGCTCTCTGCTATTGGGAAACGTGAAGTGCCCATCCCTGAGCATATCGACATCTACCATCTGACTCGGGAGATGCCCCCTAGTGATAAGACACCCTTGCAGTGTGTGATGGAAGTCGACACAGAGCGGGCCATGCTGGAGAGGGAGGCTGAGCGACTGGCTCATGAGGATGGTAGGGCTCCACACTGAGGGGCGTGGGGGTGGGGTTCTTCCCAGGAAAGGCCCAGGAAGCCTCACAGGCCATGCACTGCCCACAGCGGAGTGTGAGAAGCTCCTGGAACTCTATGAGCGACTGGAGGAGCTGGATGCTGACAAGGCGGAGATGAGGGCCTCACGCATCTTGCACGGACTGGGTTTCACACCTGCCATGCAGCGCAAGAAACTAAAAGACTTCAGTGGGGGCTGGAGGATGAGGGTTGCCCTCGCCAGGTGAGTCCCTCCGTCCTTCCCCACCCTCTATACTCCCTATTTTTTCAGGGTTGAATGCTCACTCCAGTGGAACCGTTTAGAACAGGGGTTACTGGTTAGTAAGGGCCAAACAGGACACAAACATTGACGACTCGGAAGTGGGTGGTATACGTGGGCTAAGGAGTGAGCTTCCTGACTGAAGTGGTCATTGTTGGATTTCCAGCACAGAGTTTAGGAATCCTAGGACCAGCCCCAGGTAAAATGGCAGAATAGGTCTTTTTCTTTCCTTTCCTCCTGCCTCCCCTCCCACCCTTTTTTGTGCTTCAGTTCTTCTAATGCTTGCTATAAAGATAAAATGTTAGACAGCTATTAGAGCATCTGTCCTTACCCTCTTGTGAGTTGGACCCAAAGTGAGTTTCTGTAGACCATTATTCCCCTAGCAGTCCCCCTGAAAGTCCTCAGTTAAATAGGTGATTTCTTACCTCACCATTTTCTGTCAGGTCATTGGTGAGGCTTGATACACTGCTTTAGCAAGGCTGCTTGTGCCTGCCTGAGACATGAGAGCAGTGGTTCCAGGTGCTAGCAAAGATTAGCCTCAGCTTCTCATAGAGAGCTTTTAAAAAAATAAAGGTTCTAGCCTCTCCTTCAGATCTATGCAGGCAGAATGCTGGAGTTGGTGCCCAGAAGTCTTCTTTCTAAAAAGCTTTGCAGATGTGGGAACCAGTGCTATCCCCTTGCTTCTCATGTCTTCAGATTCCATCTAAGAAAAAGAATATTTTGCCTTTTTGCTGGAGTCTGGCAACCCTACCAGATAGGTTTAACCTGAATACTTTTTGCTTTAGCAGTTTGTTTCCTCTGTATCCTTTAGCCTTCCCAGTGGTCACCAGTCTCAGTGTAAGAGACATTTAGACTCATAAGGACTCTTACAGCCTCATCTCCAAACTGCATTATCCCTCTGCTTCTCAGCCCTGTTACGTGTCCTTTAATCTCTGCTCTTCAACTCTGGTTTTTCTTGTAGTTCTCCTGTTTCCTCTGAGGTATAGAACCTAGAATTGATTTCAGGACACAAGCCAGACCTGACCAGAATTGCATGTAGCAGGCAAGGCTGTCCCCTCTTGTGTAGCACCTGTTAGACTGAAGTGGCTCTGTTTCCTGTCCTGTCCTTCAGAGCCCTCTTCATTCGGCCCTTCATGCTGCTCCTTGACGAGCCCACCAACCACCTGGACCTCGACGCTTGTGTGTGGTTGGAAGAAGAACTAAAGACGTAAGAGGGTGGGGATGGGGTTGGGGAGTGGGTGGGCCCTAAAGAGGGAGTTGAGCAGAGTCCATGGGAAATGGATGCCCAGAAACTGAACTGATAATAGAGCAGTGAGCAAATGAGCTGAAGTGAGGCCAGAGTGAAGGCCAGATTGAAAAAGTGGTGAGCACCTTTAGGGCTGGCCTTTTTGTTTGATTGTTTTTGTTTAGTCTGAAATGTGTGAATTTTTTAAAAACTTTTTGGGTTTTTCCCTTTATTTAAAATATAACATTTTAATTAAAGACAATATTTTTTTCTTAACTGTATTACATATATATCATATAAAGGAGGACTCCCATCTACGATCATGATGTAGTGACAGAGGCACTGCAGTGGTCCTTCTGTGGCTAAGGAACTGAATAACCTGGAATGTTGTGCCAACTTTGAAAGAAGGCTTTCTGTGGTCTCTGCAATGACTTGGTACCTTCTTTAAAAAGAAGAGCATGGTGGTTTTTATTGCACTTGTTCCAGTTCTTCCAACCCACAATTTTTAGACACATTTATGGGTGTATTTGTGTACATACACTTTTGTTTTTGCCATCACTGTACCATCTCCATTGCGTTCTTTTGAAAATTAGAACAGAAGATTGAGGAAACTCAGACTGTCACACTACACTTTGAAAGGCACTTTGAAGAATGTCCTTAAGGGAGATTGTGCACTGGTGGCTTAGATGCTTGCTGAGAGTGGGAATTGGCCAGTAAATCTAAAGGGTGCTCAGATGTGAGGATGGGAAAGAATGGAGGTTTTCTAGGCCTGACTCTCAGCTCACCTGTGGTGGACTGTCTTCGTTCTGAGTACCTCCTTGACTAATTCTTTGGCTTTGCAGTTTTAAGCGCATCCTGGTCCTCGTCTCCCATTCCCAGGACTTTCTGAACGGTGTCTGTACTAACATCATTCACATGCACAACAAGAAACTGAAGTATTATACGGTGAGTGGGCCTCACCTTCTCCACAGTAACCTCTGTGCTTACCAGTTCCCTGAAGTTCTCCTTTAAAAAAAAGAATGACTTAGCAGCCCTTTTCTACCTATTGCTATAAAAAGATGTGGACAAGGAGTCCTGCAGCCTGTTTTATTTTAGTCCCATAGTAATTGCTTTCAGGCCATAGGCCATGCATTGGCAGCCTGTGCACATGGTGTATGTTTGCCTTATGGCAAAGACGTTGACTTTTTATGGTGCTGAGGCAGGCCCTGCTGCCCTCCACCTTCTTAAATGGCTACTTACCTCTGCTCATGACAGTCGACACACTTACCCCTCCTTTCATGAAGAATGTGAATCAGGATCTCAGCAGCCTACTTTTGAACCTTACCTTTTCATATTCTGTATTTCAAAAAATATATCAAATAAAAAGTGAGAAGTAGAAGTCCTGTTTATTTGTCATTACGCTTACCAGAGGAGTATTAGGAGTTTCTTATTTAGCCTTCTAGAAATTTTCTGTGTACTTGCAAGCATTTATAGAAAATTTCATGTATACATATCACAGTTGTAGTCTTAATAATCATTCTCTTTTGTAGTTGCTTTTAAAATTTAATATATCTTGGACTGCTTTCCATATGAATATATATAAATCAACCTCATTTTTTTCAGTGACTGCGTACTATTTCATTGTGTGGCTATCTTATATCTTGTCAGAGCCTTTTTGCTGGATATTTAGGTTCAGTCCAGTATTTTGCAGATAGAAACTATGGCAGTCCAATTGTGCAGGGTTTGCCAGGTCCTAAATCTGCTTGGTCTAACGTCTTCCCTCCTGGGGGCAGTTCTTGTAGTTTGGGTAGGGCTTCAGCCTCTAGGGGTGGGGAGTAGTAGGGGATACTCTTGGCAGGCTGTGAGCTTCGTGAAGTCCCTCTGATGGTGGTTTTCAGGGCCACTCCCAGTGCTGTGGATGTCTTTATGGCTAACGTGAGGATTTGATCTGGAGCCCTGCTCTGTCCAGGCTAACAGTGAGAGGCACATAATTTGAAAGATCTCAGATTCTAGGTTAGGATGTGCTTTTTCAATGCACTTCCTCCTTCCCTAATGCACAATCTTATACCCAGGGCGAAGTCAGATGCCATTCCTTATCCCCCTGTACCCTGAAAGAGAACCCAGGGCTGAGGCTAAAGCTGCCCACCTCACCTGGCGCATTTTCCTGCAGGGTAATTATGATCAGTATGTGAAGACACGGCTGGAGCTGGAGGAGAACCAGATGAAGAGATTTCACTGGGAGCAAGATCAGATTGCACACATGAAGGTAGGGCAATTGTAGAGCTGAGCTCACCTTCTCCAGGAGAAGTGGATGAGGGTATTTGGGGAGTTTAGGGGTGCTGGAGGAGGTCAGGAAGAAGTTGTCATCAGTTTTTACCCTGCATTTGAGTTGTTTGGTGCCTGCTTATACTCCAAGCCCCCTTTCTGGTCTCTTTCAGAACTACATTGCTAGGTTTGGTCATGGCAGTGCCAAGCTGGCCCGGCAAGCCCAGAGCAAAGAGAAGACGCTACAGAAAATGATGGCGTCAGGACTGACAGAGAGGGTCGTGAGCGACAAGGTGGGGTCTGATAGGCTGAAGTTAGGTGGCCTAAGGTGAAGTGGATAAGAAAGGACCTAACCTGATAAATGCCCTCTCCTCTTTCTAGACACTGTCATTTTATTTTCCACCATGTGGCAAGATCCCCCCACCCGTCATTATGGTACAAAATGTGAGCTTCAAGTATACAAAAGATGGGGTGAGTACCTGTGTGTGGTTGGGAGGCTGAGGTGCATTTTACAAGGTGAGCATCAACTGGGTAGGGGAGAGTCTCCTGTTCTTTGCCAACAACACCTGTAACCCATGTGGCACGGGGGATTTTTCAGGCATGGCAGCTGAGGTCCCTCATCCAGGGACTCACTGTGGCCCTCTTAAAGTACTTGGAAGGAAAACTGCTCAGCTGGGTTAGCAGCTGTAGGCAGTGGGTTGGGGTCTGCCATGAGAGCAGTGTCCCTTCTCCACACTCCCACCTCCTCCAGTGGTGATTGGGACTTAGTGGGGTTGTCCTGCCAGCCAGATTGATCAGTGCCTTAGCCTTGTATCCATCTCTCTCTCACACCCACCTCAGCCTTGCATCTACAACAATCTAGAATTTGGTATCGATCTTGACACACGAGTGGCTCTGGTGGGGCCCAATGGAGCAGGGAAGTCAACTCTTCTGAAGCTGCTAACTGGAGAGGTATGGTGCCAGGTTGGGGTAGGGGTCTTTCAAGAGTAGGTGCTTGCTGTGTCTGAGGAAAAGGGGACGTATGCAGGAACCACTACTCTTGGAGGGCCTGGGTGCCCTGGTGATGAGTGAGTCATCTTTTGGGGTTGGGGGTGTCATCACTGGGCAGTGCTGATGTTTGGGGCTGTTTTCTCAGAGAGAGCAAGGGAAGGAGGGAGGGGTCTGTGTGTCAGTGTGAGAGAGAGAGAATACATGCATGTGTCTCAACAGTTTTCTGTTTTCAATCAGAGCATTTAGAATACATGAACCTGTGTGCATTTAGAGATGTTTTTATTTTAGAAAATGTATGTTGTACCTTTTTCCAAGTCTTTTATTATTGAGTAAAGTGCATTCTGTAATAGACATTTAATACCTACTGAATAGATTGTGTTGTATGTATCTTTACCTCCCTTGAGAACATCTTTGCCTTCCTAAATATTTTTAAAGTGGCCAGAGTAGCAGTCTGTGAGGTGGTGATGTAGATCCTGTTCAGGAAGCTGGATGAATCTTGTTCAGTGTTAACATATGTGTGTTTCCCTGCTCTGCCCATGTCTGCTTCTGACTGGGTTTTCTTTCTTATATACTTAGCTTTCCCCTTACTACTCGTTTCTTTCTAGCTACTACCCACAGACGGGATGATCCGAAAACACTCTCATGTCAAGATAGGACGTTACCATCAGGTACAGGCCTGGAGTTGGGGTGGAGGGATTTACCCAGGGTGTGGGAAGGTGGCTGCATGTGACCAAGTTAGATCCTACCTGTTTCTCTTGGGATCTTGAACAGGTACCTGGGTAGAGGTAGAGAATTACTCAGCAGGTAACCCAGCAGGGTTCCTTTTGAAGTGGGATACCAGTCCCACCTGAGTGGGTTCCTTTTTTCTTGTAGCATTTACAAGAGCAGCTGGACTTAGACCTCTCGCCTTTGGAGTACATGATGAAGTGCTACCCAGAGATCAAGGAGAAGGAAGAAATGAGGAAGATCATTGGGCGATATGGTCTCACTGGGAAACAGCAGGTCAGTGGAGGGGGTTGTGGGAAAGAACCCCAGATGACTAGGAGACTGGCTGGGTGGTCAGGGGACACTGTCCTGGTGATCCGGGTTTGAAGCTATCCCCAAAGTCTCCTCCGTTAATTCTAGCCCCTAAGAGAACCGCTATCTTTCCTTTACCCTAGGTTGTTATGTATTGGAGCATTTAGGTCTTTTTATGAGGGAGGGGCAGGGAGAGCATGCCAGTCTCTGACATGCCCTTGCCACCAGACTAGCAGGATGAGCCATAATGTTTGAGGGCAAGGGAAATTGAAACCTAGAAAACAGATTCCTGGATTCAAATCTGGACTGAGGGTCCACTGGATTGCTCCAATTCATTAAGATTTAAGTGCTGCGAGAGAGTAAGAGGTATGGCCTTGGTAATGGCAATGGCTTCAGGCTTCCACTTGTATCCCTCTCAGACCTTGAGAGACTGGTGACTATGCCACCATCTTGCTCTGTGATCTTGGGTCTTCCTGAGCCCGACTTCTTGTAAATAGCAATAATATTAATGGAGGAGACTGGGGAGAGAGGTGAGTCTCTCCCATCTCTCTGTGTGGTGTACAGTGGGGATAACACCAAGTTATATAAATGTTATGGTTCCGCTCAGGTGAGCCCAATCCGGAACCTGTCTGATGGGCAGAAGTGCCGAGTGTGTCTGGCCTGGCTGGCCTGGCAGAACCCCCACATGCTCTTCCTGGATGAGCCCACCAATCACCTGGATATTGAGACCATTGACGCCCTGGCAGATGCCATCAATGAGTTTGAGGGTGGTATGATGCTAGTCAGCCATGATTTCAGACTCATTCAGCAGGTGAGGCTCCCAGCTGGGGTGAGAGGCCTGGTGGAGGGCATCTAGGAGAATGTTGGGTGGAACACAGTTGTGGCACCCGGAAGGCACTTAATAGGTTTATGGGATTTGGTAAAAGGGCTCAGGGCCTCATAGGGTGATGACCTATGACTCTTTGGGAAACTTAGAAAGGCTCAACAGAAATACTTCATTTCTTCATTAGCTATTTGAGGATGTTAGCCTACTTGGCATTGTTGACCAAAATCACGGGGGGAGTTGGGTAGAGTATGGGATGCTTTTACTACTTTCTTCAGCCTAGAAATTGTATTATACTAAGGAGGATTTGGATTAGACAGAAGGCTACCACCAGTCATTGGTGGAAAAGCTGCTGGTCATTTTCTGAAGCTTTGGTGAAGATGAGGTAGAGGAAAGGAAGCTGAGAGTAAAGCCTCTGAACGGATGTAGGCCCTACCAGGGAACTGGAAATAGGAATGACGTAACAGATCCTGCTTGGAAGGCTCTGAACCTGCTGTTATGATATCCTTGAGTTAGGCCATTAGACCATCCCGCAGAACGAAAAGGTAGTGAAACCAACCATGAGCTGGATATGAGTTGGGATGGGCTGGGAGGGTGGGACAGGAGGAGCTTGTAGGGTTTTCTTCCTGGAATTCCTTGAGAACAGTCTTCTGGGCAGGGATGGGGAGAGTGCTGGCCAGGATTATTATGTCTAGGATTTGTTTTCTAGGTTGCACAAGAAATCTGGGTCTGTGAGAAGCAGACAATCACCAAGTGGCCTGGAGACATCCTGGCCTATAAGGAGCACCTCAAGTCCAAGTTGGTGGGCGAGGAGCCCCAGCTCACCAAGAGGACTCACAACGTGTGAGCCCTCGCCCAGGCCAGGCCCCTAGGGCCGGACTCCTGCATTGCTGCAATACTGCTTCCCAGCCCCTCCCCCATCCCCACCTGCCTTAGCTGCACTCTGTGATCTTATCTACAGCTGGACAGTACCTGTCCGTTTCCTGTCTTTCCAGTTACTTTTGTCCATGTCTGGACTCGGCTGGCTCTTCCCACCAGCCCCTTGCCGGTTATTGACCCTGATAGTGATGCAGCCAGAGGCACCCGAGGGTTAGCGCAAGGGCCCACGCCCAGAGTTCGCCCGTGAAGGAGCTTAGGATCCTCGTTTTCTGGGTTTTGGTGATGTTGGAGGAATACCCCCAGACCACCGCCCCCATTCCTTTCTGCTTCTGGTTTGGAGCTCTGGACCAGGGCCTTAGTCCTGGTCTGTTTTTAAATAATTATTTAACAGTGTAACTTTTAGACCTGCGTGACATCTACAAAGCGTCCAATAAAGAAATAAGAAGCCATGGTCCCTACCTTCCTTCTCGGGTCTCTGAGCCCCTTGCTCCCCTCCTCCCTGCAGTGCCAACATTCACTTCCCCTCAGCAAGAGCTGGGGTGGGGTAGGTGGGATGGATGCAGACTGAAGACTAGTCCGTAGGAGCTGGAAGAACTCTGATTTGAAATTGTGCCTTTCCTTAGGCCAGTGGTTCCCAGACTTTAATGTGTATCAGAATCACCTGGAGGACTTGTTAGATCAGATTGCTGGGTCTTGCCTCAGAGATTCCGGTTCAGTAGGTCTGGGGTGAGACCAAGAGATAACATTTCTAAGAAGTTCCTAGGTGATGCTGATGCTTCTGGTCTGGGGCTGCACTTTGAGAACCACGCTCCTGGAGCATGTTTTTCAGAGTGGTGTAACGCCCTCCTACCGCCACCTGCACCACAGCACTTGGGAAACTTGTTAAAAATGCAGATTCCTCAGGGAGCCAGCCTGGTGGTGTGGTGGTGAAGTTCACAGGCTCCGCTTTGGTGGCCTGTGGATTCAGATCCCAGGCATGGACCTACACACCACTCATCAAGCCATGCTGTGATGGCATCCCACATACAAAATAGAGGAAGATTGGCACAAATGTTAGTTCAGGGACAATCTTCCTCACCAAAAAGAAGAAAAAGAAAAATGCAGGTTCCTGGGCTCCAGACCTATTGATTACATTTGGTGGGATAAGAGAGATGCAGAAATGGTCAGGAGTCTATTTTCACACTCAAGTTTGCAAACCAGTGTTCCTGGCAGGATACAGGAAATTTTATTATTTTACCTGTCCACAGCCTTAATTAGCAGTAATTTACTTCCAACTGGGGCCTCTGCATAGCCTGTCTGAACTTGAATAGCACTTCCAGCCTTTGTGCCACAGGCACACCAGTGGCCATCCTTACTGATGTGGATTCATCACTTCTGAAACCTCAGCAGCCATCCCTGTGGGAAAACATACACAGCCGTGATTTTTCAGCTTTCATTATAGTACATCCAAGACTATGTAAAACAAAAAAGTCCCAGCTGGTGTCTAAGCCCCCAAGGAGTTCACGATCTAATGGGAAAGCCAACGAGACTAGAGAACAAGATAGAAGGGGCATAAATCAGATGGTAAATTGTGACTTCGGTAGCAGGATACACAGAAGGATTCAAAGGGGAAGGAAGTCTCCAGTGGGTAGCTGCCCAGAAGGGCTGGGTTGGTGCTCTAACTTGAAAGATGAGTAGGATCTTCTCAGCTGGCTGTGAAGTCCAAGAGCTGCCCTGGGCAGAGGGAACAGTAAGAGTGAGCATAAGGTGAGAAGCTGCAGCTGAGCCCGAGACGCCGAGGCTGGTTGAGGGGCATGGCTCCTGCTCTGCCGTCAACCCCAAGGGCCTGGCCTTGCTGCTTTGTGCCTGAAGTGCGTCCCAGAGCAGAATGGCCTAAGTCAGTCCTGAGTATCCAGAGACTTGGTTGTGGGGAGAATGGGGATGGAGAGGAAAGCTCCTGCTACTTCAGCCGAGGGAGGGCCTGGGGATGTTGTTAAGAACTCCCGTTAAAGTCAGGTGGGGTCTCCAGCGTAGTGTTCCTGAGGTGCTAAGGGATGGGAGGGCTTCAGAACCTGAGAAATGTAAGTAATAGGCTAGTCAGCCTGTCCAAAAAAAAGCCAATCTCAAAAATTTTAAGAATGCCTAAAAAGCCCACAAAATATGTATTTCCACAAATGCCTAAAATTAGCGGTGCCTTATTTTGGGTTAAGGATTGCCCTCTGGGTTCTCTTAAACCCAGCACGTTAAGATGTGGCTGATGTTGAGAACTGGGTGAAGAGGTGAGTTGAGGGAGGCGATTGATTGCTCAGGCTCTCTTTCCTCCTCTGACAGGTGGTGCTTGTCTTCAGTCCTCTTCCCTGGTCTTCCTGACTGGGAAAGGCCTCTTTCCCCCAGCCTGTGCTTTTCATTTTGCTCCAGGTTTCTTTAATCAGCGTTCAAGAACCTGAAATATTCGCTCACATATAGGTGCAAAGTGGACAGGACTAACTTGCTCCATTTAACAGCCACATTTTTCTTCCCTTCCCTTAGCTGCTAACTTCCACAGGACCCCGCTGTCATCTGCTTTTATGGAGAGCATCCAGTGTTTCTCTCCCGACTTCCTCCAGTCGTCCCAAACCCCTCCCCGTCAGACCCTCCCAGCTGTGCTCTCCTGCTGCCTACACTCTTGGCTCAGCGCTCTGCTCCATCTTCTGCCTTCAGTCCATCCTCACTCTACTCTCCACCCATTGATTCCTCTCTGCTTTTCACACCATTTATCTTTCTCCCTTTCTTCCCAATTAAATTTTCCTCCCTTCTCCCCAGTTAAATTGTAGCCATCCTACAAGACCAGCTTCAAGTCTATCCCATGAAGCCTCCCCTGGCTACTGCAGCCCTCGCTCATTTTTCTTTTCTGGTCTCTGTCCCTACCACACACTTTAGCCCTTTTACTCCACCCTAATTGTTTGATGTGAACCAGTCTTGTCTTCAGCTGTACTGTAGGGCTGTAGGGGGGGAGCGTGCCTTGTGTTCCTTCTGACGCTCCCCAGCACTTTGAGCCATGCCGAGCACAGTGGGTGCTGAGTGATTGCATGGCATGGTTTGGTGGCGTGTGAACTCTAACAAGTGTGTAATACACTGGGAGATGATCCAGTGAAGGAGGGGGCCGATGAAGGGTTTCTTATTCAGAGACAGAAAATCCCGATGGGGAGAGGAGGGAGCAATTAGTCTCTTTCAAGATTAACCCGGAGCATGTTCTGGATAGAGCTGGGCCAAGCCCCACCCCTCCATCCCAGGTGCTGGCTCCCAGGCCCACCTGGTGGGCAGCTGACTTCATAAAAGTAGCCCCCAAGGAGCAGAAAGTGGCTGTTACGAGGAGCAGGAGGATGAGTACTGAGCATGGACAACAGCATCAGTCTGGGGGCCGAAGGGGCTGTAGTTCTGGGGACAAGAAGTCCAAAAAGCGTAGCCGGCGCAAAGAAACCTACTCAATGTATATCTACAAGGTGCTGAAGCAGGTGAGAGTGGGGAGCTAGCTTGTGTGTGTGTGTGGAATGTATTGGCAAAAGAGCCTTGAAAGGGTGCTGAATGGAGAGTCTGGACTTGGTTTAGTCTTGGCACTGAGGCGAGTCACCTCAGGCACACCGTGTCCCTCTTTAAGGTGGTCACCCTTGATCTTGGAGGTCCCTACACCTCTCAGCATCTATTGTGCACCTGTGACGTGCAGGAGACATTTAAAGCATGCTCCCTGCCATAGTTCAGAGGCTTACAGGGCTTTTGGACAGAAAGATGATTATGTGGAATGCTAAGTGGGTCATAATTAAAAGACAGGGAGGACTACAAGAAAGTGCTGGGCTGGGCCAGCCCCGTGGCTGAGTGGTTGGATTCACGCACTCGGCTTCGGCGGCCCGGGGTTTCGCCAGTTTGAATCCTGGGCGTGGACATGGCACCGCTCATCAGGCCATGCTGGGGCAGTGTCCCACATGCCACAGCTAGAGGGACCCACAACTAAAAATACACAACTATGTACGGGGCGGGGGGGGGGCTTTAGGGAGAAAAAGGAAAAATAAAAGCTTTTTTAAAAAAAAAGAAAGTGCTGGGCTAAAGGTGATCAGGTATCAAACACATTATGTTACAAACAAGAAGTACTAGTTAGTGGTAGCTAGAGCAAGGAGCAATTTGTGTAAAGTCTTGAGAAAAGTCTTTCAGATGAGGGGCACCCAGTCTTTTGGGGGCTAAGGCGTTGGTCTACCTTATAGATGAGGGACCCAAGGTCCATAAAGGCTTAATGGGTTGACTGAGTCACATGACCTGACAGCAGTAGAGGTCAGATCCCCCTGGCTCTGGGCAAGCCCCTCACATACTTCCACCCCGGAACCCACAGGTGCTCTCTATTTATGCAGCCTACCAGAGCACCTGCGAGACGCACCTATTCCGGGGACTCACATGCAGACAAACATTTCTGAGCACCAATGGATACCCAAACCCAGTGTGGAGGATCCAAGACAGCCTGGCCGCAAGGCCTCTGTCCTGCTCGGCAGAGCCGGGGCCAGGAGGAGGCGGGGTAGCTATGTCGCCTGCCCTGGGTCTCTCCAACCTGCCTAAGCTTCTTACCCTCCATTGGATTAGATCTCAGAGGTGGAACCTGTCTGCAGTCTGAATCCCATCGGCAGTTTTAGTGACCTGACAACCTGGGTCTCTGGGAATGCTTGGGTGAGGTGGGGTGGATTGGCCAAGAGGGCAGCGTCAGAGGACAGACTCCAGTGTCCTGAAGAAAGTGGGGTGGGAGAGGGTATTAGTGAGCCCTGCAGCTTAGCCTGACTTTGGGACTCAAAAATTGTGAGGGAAGGGTTGGACCAGGACTGGACTCACAGAGGAGAGCTGAGGAGCAAGTTACCCACATACTGCGAAACTTACTGTTTCACCCCCACCCTGAGGAGACCAGGATGTGATGACAGCACAAGGGGTATAGACCAAACCAGCCTTGTACTGGCTCAAATTTGCTGCTGTCAGTGGTGACCAGAGGTGGTGGGGAGAGTGTTGGCGGGGCCAGAGAAGCCTGAGTTCTGGTTCTGTCTCCACCATTGGCTTGATGTATGTCGTTGGGCAATCACTTATCTTGCCCTTTACAGAGAAACGCTTACTGTCTGCCTACTTACATTTTAGGATTGTTATCAGGTCCCTATCTTTGTTTTACTAGAGATCACCTAGTTCAAAAGCTTGTGGGACAGAAGAGGAAACTGAGGCCCAGAGGAAAGTGCCTTATTCGAGGTCATACAGTGATTCACGGCACAGCCACAGAACCTGGGTCTCCTAACTCCTAGTCTGCTGCTGAGCTTTTGTCATGTAGGTGTGCTCTCGGGAAAGAAATTTGGTAACAATCTACCAAGTTAAGTGCACAGGCCCTTTGACCCCACAGTCCCACCTCTAGGAATAACCTTCATTATGCTCGTACAAATGTTCGAAGATGTGTATTTACTACAACACAGTCTAATAGCAAAAAACACAGGCAAAAGCCCTAAACATCCATTAGGAGAGGAGTGATGACATAAACTGATACATCCATACTATAGAATACTATGCAAATGCATTAAATGAAAAAAGCAGAATGCTGTGTAAGTGATTCCGTTTGTCAAAGGTAAATGCTTATATGTGCTTATACAAGGAACTTAAGATTAAGATGACCTTTTGTGGTTGGGAGAAACTTTTTTAATTTGGAAATAGTAGAAAAAAACCAAATCCCTATTGCCATATCTCTTGGCCTCTGGGAAGAGGCTGGTGAGGCGACCTTGCCACCCTGCCTCTGGCTTCCTGCAGTCCCCAACTTGGGGCTGGGGCTTGTGGCATCAGGCACAGCCTCTTGGGTAACAGAGTGGTCCTGCTGCTTCTCCAGGTGCACCCCGATATCGGCATCTCTTCCAAGGCCATGAGCATCATGAACTCATTTGTGAATGATGTGTTTGAGCGGCTGGCTGGCGAGGCTGCCCAGTTGGCCCAGTACTCGGGCCGAACCACACTGACATCCCGGGAAGTCCAAACAGCCGTGCGTCTGCTGCTGCCTGGGGAGCTGGCCAAGCATGCTGTGTCTGAAGGCACCAAGGCTGTCACCAAGTACACCAGCTCCAAGTGACCCGGGGCCTAACAATAAAGCGTGAACTGCTCCCATGCACTGTGGTGATTTCAAAAAGGGACATGCGGAGGCAAGGCGCGATGTGGGGCAAGGGTGTCATCACCTTTTATGGCTACCAAGGTGGAATAATAACTTGTTCATACTTTTTAAAAACTACTTTCTGGGTGTACCCCATGAGGGACATTGATAGCGCTTTGTAAACATACAGATATCTAATTGGTAGTGAGCTGAAGTAGGACTTGGGATCTGGGTTAGAATCCTGGACCTGTTGCCAGCTGTTTCCATCACTGCCTCTCTGTGCTGGAAATTCCTCATGTGTGTTACTCTTTCAGCTCATGGTTTTGTGATGCCATTTCTGGCAAACTATCATTTCTGTCCTGTGCTGGGCACAGGGACTACACAGATGTATTCTTCAAGATATAAAACAGAAGGCCCAAACCAGCTTCTAAATAACCTGCAGGGCTCCAGGAGATGTTTTTGTTTTCCCCTGACATTCTCTTCCCCTTAATTTCAGAACCAACTTGTGGGAATGTTTTTGACACTCCTAACTTTTCTTCCCCAATTTTATTTTGAAAAATCTCAAAACCCACAGAAAAATTGCAAGAAAGTACAATGACCACTTGCATATCTCTCACCTAATTCACCACTTAACATTCAGCCTCATTGGCTTTTTCTCTCTCATTAGGCCTTTTCTCTGTCTTGTGGGCATATGAGCCATAAATTCTCTCCCATGCTCCAAGGGGGTGAGGTGAGGGGATAAGATTTAGTGACCAAGTTCAGAATCCTTTATGGTCCCTTCTTAACTGGATAGCCTCAGCTTGTTGCCTTCAACTTCATGTGCTGCACAGGCTGTGATAACGGCTCACGCTGAGTTGCAGTCCCACATTCCTCCTGTGCATTTTCTCACACGTCAAGCCGAAGGTGAAGATACTGTGAGCTGAGAACTAATTATCCACGTTTTGGTCCCACAACTAGAAGGAGATCTGGCCCCTGAGCCTCGACTCTTCCCCACTCCCACTATGTTTCATACTTGCTACTCAAGTTGTGACTTGGAGACCAGGCGCATCTACATGCCTGAGAGCTTGTTAGAAATGCAGAGTCTTGGGCCCCACCTCAGATTGTGGGATCAGAATCTGCATCTTGACGAGGTAAATCACGCACCCACTAAGATCCGAGAACTCCTCATCCCTCACTCCACTTTGCAGCTGCCTCCCTTCTCCCCCTTTTCCTTTGCCCTGTGCCTTATATATTTATTTACTCATAAGTCCTGAGTTAACACTGAGCCATAAAGGTTACCCTCAGCTGACCAGAGTCTGGATATAATGTTCTATATTTTTTAAAGAATGGTCTCCTGAGCCTGTAGCAGTGATTGGGAAACCCACAGATGGCTCGGAATGAGCCCTAGTCACCACTGAGTCTAACTGCTACACTTTCTCATGTCATTCCCACACGGTATAGTTCGCACAAACTATGTGAATCACCATCAGGCCCAGGGATTCAGGTCTGCTTGTGCTCACTTCAAGGGGAATTAGCGACCTCAGAGCATGAGCCCAGGCCTTCTGACCCCAACTCCAGGCCCTTCTCCCCTCACCTCACTGCTGCCTCCAGGACAGCTGTATACAAGGATAAAGGAGGCTGGGTCTGAATTAAGGAATATAGGGCTCTTCCCACTGAGAAGTGCAGTTGGAGCAACGCCTTTAGGACCCACGTTCACCAGAGCCTCACAGTTACCGGGTGACTTCAAATAGAGACCATGCTTTTATTTCATCCTCACCAGAAAGGTAGCCACAGCTGACCCCACACTCTGCCCTAACCTTCCAAGGCTTCCACCCTCTCCCAGCATGCTGCCTCCAGGACGTCCTCTGATTGTGTCCCCAATCCTGCACCTGCACCCCCCTCCTCTCTCAGCCTTAGAACGTTGGGACAATGGGACAGAACTCTTAAAGCCAGGCTGTTCTGGCTTTGGAGGGTGGATCCACAGAGGTTCTGGGGATCCCATGACCAGCTCACAAAGGGCAGCGTGAAGAGTGGGCATCATGTCTGAGGGGTGAGTGAGGAGCTGGAGCAGAGCCCCCAAGGCAGGGACAGCAAAGAGCAAAATGCCTCCCTGGTCCTGTCAGGCTGGGGCTGAAGGGTGGGGAGAAGGACTGGTGGGGAGAAGGAGGTTCTGTGCTGGGCCCCAGCCATTCACGCAGCCACCCCGGCTGCTCCCGCCTGTGGTCAGCTTTTGCTCTTCAGGCTTCCCTAGGACTGTTAATTCCAGCACCAGGGCTCTGCTCTAGTGAATGGACCCTTCTCTACAGTCATCCCTCACCCCCACTTCCCACCCACCATCCCAGACCACTGCAGCATCCCTGGGCTGCACCCTCACCCTGGAGGGATCAAGTGCCGACTCCAGAAGCCCTCCTCCTTACAGGGAGCCGCTAAAGGCCATGCCCGTTCTTCATTCTCCTTACTAATCCATTAGCGGACGCCCTTCCTGCAGTGACCCACTCTCACACATTCTCTAAGCCCCAGTGTGTGCACTGTAACTACCATCTCATTCCCCCGGAGGACCCCTCACCTCACCGAATTTCACTTTGACACCATGGGGAACCTTAACGTTACACCTTCTGGAGCCCCGAGTTCACACTCCTCAACGCTCAGCAGCGCCCATCACCCCCCATTGGCTGTCCCCACTCCTCAGAGCACCCTGGTGCACACTTCTTCCTCTCCAGGGCTTACCAACGCCTCTGGGACTCCTCTCACTTGACCCTACAAGAGCTGCTGGACCAAGAGCAGCCCTTGCTCGAACCCGTGCCCGACCGGGAGCGGCAGTCCTTCCAGTACAGGCTCTCACGGCTATACCTGTACTACCTGGGGCTGCTGCGCCGGTTCGACACCCTCTATGACCAGATGGTGCAGCCGCAAAAGAGGCGGCTGCTCCGGCGCCTGTTGGACAGCGTGGCAGGGCGCGTGCTGGAACTCAAGGACGATCTGGTGCGCACCGACCTGTGTGAGAGCCACTGCCTGGACCAAGTGCTGCAGGACCTCAAGCTCACGCCGGTGCGCAGGCCTCTGAGCGGAGCCACGCCCACGCCAGCTGTGGGTGGGAGTCGGCCTTGACTTCCGGCGGACGCCTCCGTTGGGACATCAGCAAGGAAAAGAGGCCAGGGCCGATCAGGGGAGGGGATTTGGTCTTGGGAGAAGGGCTTCGGGAACCCGGAGGTGTGAGCAAGTAGTTGAGAGGTAACTGGAGAGTCAAGTTAGAGGCCACTCGTGGCTGGGAAGATGCACAAACCTCGGGAGATTGGTGAAGAGTCCTCTAGAGGCTTGCTCCTCAAGGTGTGGTCCATGGACCAGCAGCATCAGCATCACCTAGGAGTTGTTAGAAATGCAGAATCTCGGGGCCTGTCCCGTGGCACCGCGGTTGGATTCGCACGTTCCTCTTCTCCTCGGCCCGGGGTTCGCCGGTTCGGATCCCGGTGCGGACATGGCACCGCTTGGCAAAAGCCATGCTGTGGCAGGCGTCCCACATATAAAGTAGAGGAAGATGGGCATGGATGTTAGCTCAGGGCCAGTCTTACTCACCAAAAAGAGCAGGATTGGCAGTAGTTAGCTCAGGGCTAACCTTCCTCAAAAAAAAAAAAAAAAGAAAAGAAATGCAGAATCTCTGGCCACACGCCAAACCCACTCATCTGCATGTGTTTTAACAAGACCCTCAGTGATCTGTATACACTGACAGGTTCTGGAGCACAGAGTTTCTGCTCTGGCTTCCAGTCTGCCCCAAGGTCATGGTTCACTGCTCCATGTCTCAAAGTTCTCTAGCCCAGTCTGCATCAGACACAGCAGTGGACTTGAAGAAAAAAACAGATTCTCCAGGCTCTGCCGTTCTGGTGTGGTCATCTGGGGAGGGCCTAGAAGTCTGCATTTTAAGAGCTTCCCGGTTGATTCTGATGCACAGCCAGGTTTGAGACCACTGCCCATGGTCTCAACTCTGGCACATGGTGAGGGCAGGAGAAGAGAGGGATGACCCTTGGGAATCTGCCGATAACCTGTAAATTTCCCACCTCAGGGCTCTAGAATGGAGGAAAACAGTGCCAGGGTCTATGTAAGCAGCTGACAACGGTAATGGATCAGCCCCGTGGCCCAGCTTTTGATTCCTGACCCTCCTTTCCCCGTATTGCCCTGAAGGCAGAGCTGGAGGTCCCAATCCCTAAGTACTTCCTGCTGGAGCAGTCCAGTATTCTGAAGGAGCGAGGGCTGATGCTGGCAGAGATCCTGTCCAGAATGGAGCGACTGTCCTCCGAGGAGGTAAGTCCGAGAGGTACCCTCCCAGACCCCTCCCATACCCTGGCTCCTGGAACAGAGTTGCCACCCCCAGGATGCAGAGAGGCACTGCCCTGCCCTACACTCACGTCAGAGTGCTCTGGGGGTTATCCCCGGCCCCCTTCAAAGCTGCTCTTGTGCTCCTTGTAGCCTTCTAACATCAAGGCAGAGGGACAGAGCTCGGCACCCAGATGCCCCGGGAGGACCAGGCCCCAGCACGTCTTTTAGTGGTTGGTCTCCCAGCTGCCTACCTGGATGCAAGTCTTCTCTCATCTCCTCCTGCTCCTTTGCCCCTGCTCTGGCCAGAGCTTTCCAGAAATGCACCGGACTGAGGCCGTAATCTTACTGCAAAGGGCCGAGCGGGCCAGGCAAGGCCGGCTCCGAGCCAACTTCATGCGAGAGATTCGGAAAGAGGAGGAGCGGGATTGGAGGATTCGGGAGGACGGGCGGCACAAGTTCAGTCAGGACCAAGCAGCCATCGCCATACAGAAGGTAACCCCTGGCGCCCAGGAGGGGGATCACAGTACAGTCACCTCTTCCAGGAAGACTGCCTGGCTCAGCAATTGATGACAGAGATGCTGGTGCTTGGGTTCTGTTGCCTCACAACTAGATCCTAAACTAGGGACCTTAATCACTCAATAGCCATGTATCTTATTTGTTATTATTTATTCCACTTCTCTACTCTCAAAAGGATTTGAAGTGGGATACCATAAAAACCCCAGAAATGGAAGGATCATTAAAATTAGGGGAGAAAGATCCATAATGAAGCAGCAGAACAGAGTAGATGATCATTCCAGAAACTCTTTAGACTTATTTTAACTCATGTTAAAAATGAGTCACTAAAATGTGTCCTGAGCCTCCTGGCAGCTGAGGCAACAGGAAACATGATCATCAAAATAGTGTTTGAGAACTGATGTGATCCAGGTGTCCTCAAGGTCTGTGCCGTCTGGGGACACACTTTAACGTGGAAATGACATAATCCCATCCCATCCTGCCTCACTGCTCAAAACCCAGCCCCTCCCGAGGTTTCTCCGTGCTGCCTGCTGTTCTGGTGGTCATGCTCTCCTCTGCTCTCGACGGCCATTCCACCCCTCTCAGCCCTTGCTGGAGCCCCAGTGTGTGGTGTGGCCTCTCCATCACTCTCTGAGATGCTGCTAACACAGGCCCACTCCAGGCGGTAGTGGGTACCAGCCAGGTGAGACTGGAGGGCCCCTAAGAAAATTCCAGGGACCACTTTCCTCCTGCAGCCTCACTGTTCCTGAGACCCACTGGCCTTGCCCTGTAACAGGGAGTCTCTTGCCACCTTTTCTTTCGGAAACGGGCCCAGAACTGATGGCATGGGGCTAAATCTTTCTCTCTTGAATCAGTCTTCTCTTCCGTCTTCTCTTTCTCAAGTCCCAATGCCTCAAAAACTTCCGTATGCTCGCCCAAAAGCAAGAAACTTAGAGGAAACTTAGAACCTCTTCCTACCAAAAACCAAAAGCAAACCCACCAACTAACAAACATACATCAAGTCTGAGAAGATATGTCTTCTCCAAACGGGATAGATTTTGAATTATGGAGTAGTATGCATAGCATCCCAATCTGAGCCCCCGCCTTTGGGTGACTGTAGCAATGTGCGGCTGCCCCATGGATGAGGAGGAGGTCCTTGCCCGCAGGGCTCACAAAAGGAACCCTTTTGAGAAGGAGGGTTGGACCCAAGGGTAGAGCCCCACTTCCTCCCTGAGAGCCAAAGCAAATTATTTTGTCCCTGTTGCCAGACATCAAGGGTATGGAAATACTGTGTTGCAGTCTTTGAGTTCTCTCCTGCACTAATAAAAGGAAAGACTGTGTTAAGCACTTAGTCATCGTGGGCCTTTCCTGTGCTAGCCACAGGAGCTGGAGGACGGAGCTGGGACAAGAACCCCGGGCCCAGAGCCTGCTCACTGAGGCACTGTGAGGGAATGGAAAGGACCTCGCAGGGTGCTGGCCCTGCCTCCCTCTGCCAGAGCCTTGCCCTCCACCCCACTGATACTGGGCTGTCCACGCACCTGAGAGTGGCCAGCAACCTGAGAGAAGAGCACTGAGCGAGGAGTCAGGAACCTAGCCCTGGTCTCAGCTCTACACTGACTGGCTCTTGGGCCTGGAAGAGGCCATGTCCTATCACTGGCCCCAGTTTCCTTGTGTCGAAAATGTAGGAATTAATTAGGGGAGCTCCGTGGTCCTTACAGTGCTGACATCTATGTGCCTGGGTGGGATCAAGTGCTTACTCCAAAGGCTCTGGGAATTCTGAGCATGAGTCAGGAGACCTGCTTGGAGGAGGCGATACTTAAACTCTCATCTGTGCCTCCAAAGGTACAGCAGATGAGACGCTGGAGATGAGGAGGAATTCCTGGGGACGCCTGAGGGAACAAAGCCTGGGAGCTGGGCGACTTGGGTGCACCCCCGCCCCGCTCTGTTCTGGGCTGTTCCTGCTCAGGGTGGCAGTTGCCCATGAGCTGCTGTCCTGGAGGTGCCCTCCCCAGCACTCCTCCCCCACCTCTCCCCCACAAATCTCCCCTAGCCAGACCTTCCTGGAGACAGAGGCTGCTGCTCCTCCTGGGGCTGAGCCTGAGAACCACATCCCTCAGAAAGGCAGTGTGGGGAGGGTCTGGGCCCATCTGTCCCCCCAGGTGTGGAAAGGCTACCTGCAGAGGATGCGCACTCAGCAGGACCGGCAAAGAGAGATGGAGTTCATTGGCATGGTGAGTCCCTTTCTGGCCACCGCATGGGGCCCCTCCTCTCTTCTTCATCCCTCTGCCCTGTCCCTAGAGTGCAGCCCTGAACAGCCCCTCACTCCCTCTGCTCAGGACTGTGGTGGACGTGAGTGGGGCAAGGCTGGGGCCGGGGGATCCTGGTTGAGGGATCCTTCAGGGTTTGGCTGAGAAAGAGGGGGAAGGACTGGAAAGCCACAGCCAACCACGTCCCTTCCCACCTCTCCATCTCCTAGAGCTGTTGGAAGTCTCAAATGTGGGGCGGGGTGAGGGATAGTAGCACAGAGCATCGTGGACCCCACGTCCGCACCCCTAGTTGGAAAGAGAGGCTGCAAGGGTGGGCCCAGCAAAAGGGGAGGCCATAAGGCCAGTGGGAGCCACCCCCCTCACATCAGAGCATTTTGGGCCAAAGGCTCCCCGCTTGCTTTGGAGGCCCCAGACTGGCTTCTCCTCTGCTGTGCAGGGAAGAGGGCTAAGTGTGAACTACGCAACATGAGTGAGAGTGTGCTTGTGTGGGTGGTAAGAGGGGCAGAGCCCCTGGAGTGTGTGTACAGGCGGGGTGAACAGGCCCGCTCTCGGCTTCTCATCTGTCCTCTGCTCTCTGATGGTTCTTTCATCCCCCTAGTCTCCACCGACTCAGGAAAAGAAGTCAGGAGGAGGGTCATGATCCCTGGGAAGGGACTTTGCAGTGGGCAGACCTGTGGAGGCCTGGGTGATAAAGGGAGGGGGCTGGGCTGGGGGGGAGCAGAGAGATTGGAGACAAGGGCTAGGTTGGCTACACCAGGAGGTTTGGGGGCTTCAGAAGCAGGGAGTGGCCAAGGGCCACTGCATGGGAGTGGGGGACCCCACTGGAGAGCTGGACCCCCAGGAAGTGAGAGCAGACAGAGGGAAGCCAGGTCGGGCCTTGGTGGGGTGGGGGCAGGGGGACATGGCACGGCGGTGGGTGAGGAATGAGGCTGGCCGCCCGGGCCCATCAACAGTGTGAGCTCAGCGTTTTCAGTAATTGTCTCTGCGCAGAGTGATATTTAAAATACATTTGGGAGCCAATGAGGCGGGAAAGTGGCTGCGAGAGCGGCTGCCAACACAGGCCGCTGGGGTGGGGGTATGTGTGGGGGCTGGGGCCGGAGGCTCACAGAGGAGGGTGCACTGGGGGGAGTGAGCGGGGGGGCCAGCACGGATGCATCTAGCAAACTCATTATCAGAGTAATTTACACAGATGAGTTTCGGCTCCAAACACAATTTCTCCTGATGCAGGCATGCCCGCTGTTCCGTGTGGGTGTGTATGTGAGGCCTTGTGTGTGTGGCTGTGTTGGGGAATGAGTCGGGGGCAGGTGTGTGTGCCTGAGGCCGGGGGCTGGGTCATTCCACTCCCACTCCTGAGTCCCTCGGTCTCTCCCACTTCCCCAGCTCCCCTTGCGCAACCACGTGGAGCACTTGGGCCTCCTGTCCCAGGCCTGCCTCTGGGAGGATGTCCGGAGGCTCCACCAGGTAGAGAAGGAGCAAGAGTTCCAGTTGGCCATCACAAAGACCCACGATTCTCTCAAAGAGATGGAGGGGCCCGACATGAAGGAGAAAATGAAGGAGCAAATCCGACAGTGGTTTATCGAGTGCCAGTCAGTGTCCCCAGCCTCGGCTGACCAAACCCTCAACCCCTTTCCCTCCTCACCCCAGGGTCCTCCACACCTGTTCTGTCTTCTGGTCCAGACTGGGCTCTTTTCTCCATCTACCTCCATCTACCTGACACACTGCTAACACACTTGGCTTAAATCTGGGGTCCCCAACCTACAGGACCATCTCCATACATGACTCCCCATTTCCCCACATGGAAGAGAAATGCCAGAATAAGATGGGAAAAGCATCCATGAATGCCCCCCGAGTAATCTGTCCTTTCTATTCTGTAACTATCTGCTCCTTCCCTCTCTCCCTCTATCTCCCTGGTCCTTCGTGTTTCCCCATTCTTCCCTCGATCCTTCTGTCATCCATCTACCCATCCATCCATCTGTCCATCCGTCCGTTCGTCCACCCCTCCCTCCACCCACTCACCGGTCCATATTTCTGACCATCTTATGTTCATTTAGTGCCCTTACTGGCCGATTCCCTGATTATCCAGATGAGTCCTTAGGTGGATCCTACCTGATCTTTGCAGACAAGACTCCAGAACAGGTACCCTGGAGGTGGGGACAGGAGATTTTCCTGGAGTCTGTGCTTACAGAGAGCACTGAGTGTAAACCAAAGGTGGCAGTGGGGTGCAGGGAGAGATCAGCCTCAGTTGAGGCAGATGTGGCCGAGGAATTTTATGTAGCTAGCAAGACTGCATGGGGAGGAGGGGTACCTGTGTCTGGAGAAGACATCCGTGGCCAGGGAGAGGAAAACTGTCTGGTGAGACTATCATGGCTCCAGATCCCCATGGGACAGGAGAGCAGCACTCTGGCACCTGGTGTCCCTTTCTTCCTGGACCCCAGTGGGGTCTCTGGAGTCTCGGCTATCTGGATCCCACTAGTGACCTTAGACCTCGGGAATCCTGGGTCCACACCAGCTCCAGGCCCTGGGTTCTCCTGCTCCTATGAAATCCCCTTGGTCTCTGAAACGTCTTTCATCCTTGGTCACAGGTGAAAATGGAACTGGAGGCACAGGCCCAGGACAGCAAAAAAAAGGACCAAGAGAAAAATAAAGAAAAAGAAAAGGAGAAAAAAGAGAAGAAGAAGAAAGGGAAGGCAGAAAAGAACAGGAGGGGGGTAAGGCACATGTGGACCAATTGGGCGGGGACAACGTCTGAGGGAATTCGTGGTGGGAGGCTGATCGGTTGAGAATTAGAGCCGGAGTTTGTGATGGGTGGAGGTGAAGGGGTCAAGGTCAAGGGCTGTTTCTATTCTAGGAAGCAGATACAATGCTGAAAGTGTTGCCATCCAAATTTATACCTGTGATCAATGCCGGACACGAGGAGTACATAAGTAAGACGGGAGAAGGCTGGGGAAGAGTGTCCAGGCCTTGTGGGGCTTAGGGTGACTGACCTTGGTCATGGGGAAAGTAGACATGGGCCATGTGGATCATAAGGTAGCAGTGTGGGCGTTGTAAGCCAAGAGGATAATGCCAAATGGGGAGAGGGGCATGGGGTGTAATTCTCTGGATGGAGGGTGTTATGTGTTTGGGTCTGAATCCTGTGGTCACAAGCCTTGGGATCAGGCCTCTGTCTGCCGTAAGGGTAGGAATAGTGCCAGGCAGCTGGGTGAGGAGGGGGGGACCAGCCTGGGTCAGGTTCCTGGTCCATGTGCATGTGTATGCACATGTGTGTATGAGTGTACACCTGGGACTCTGACCTCCACGCATCTGTCAAACTCTCACGGTCAGATCTGTGGAAGAACCAATATGATAGCACACACCCTAATCAGAGTTTTGACTCTGAGACCCTCCAGGTGGAGAAGAGGAAGGAAGTGGAGCAGGAGATCCGGTTACAGGTGAGCCGTTGCCTCAGGGCTTGGCTGCAGGCTTCCTCCTCCATCAGGGCCTCCAGCTGCTTCAGGCTCTGTCCCCTCTCTCCTCCCGCGCATCCTCAAGCCCTCAGCCTGCCCGTCCACTGTAGCATCCCCTGTGCACTGCCGTCCCTCCATACTCCTAGCTCTGTCTCAGTCCATCTGGTCCCGGCTGTTCTCTGCATGCCCATCTCCGTGGTCTCCCTTTCTCCTGGGGTGTGGATACAGCCTGGATGTGAGGGAATGGGAGGGGCTCTGAGCCGAGGTCACACCCACCATCCTCAGCGACCTTAAAGGGCTTCTGTGATGTGCCCACCCCGTGCCATGTACTTTGGAAGCATTAGATCTTGTGATCTTTCCAACAACCCCTGAGGTAGGCACCATGATTTTCTCAATATTACACACAAGAGAGACTGAGGCTGAGAGATCATACAACTACTCAAGGTCACACAGAGTTTAAAGGGTGGGTCTGGGGCTTGAACTGAAAGCCGACCGACTCCATCCTGGGGGCCTCTCCCCACGCTGATGCCAGTTCAGAGCAAGGCTAATGCCTGAACAGGATATGGATTAGGATTGAGTGTACCTGGGTGTGGGGACAGGAGGTGGGTGGGGTGGGTGGGGTGAGAAATGCAAAAGCTGAGGCTTCCAAAAGAACATGTGTGAAGGTTGGTGGCCACCCGTGCTGGCTTCACTGGGCTTGGCTGACTCTTCTCTGAGGCTCTCCTCATCCTCTCCTCCCCTGCCTCCATCCTCCCCCCTCCCACCTGTCCTCCTCAGTCACTAGCTGCCCCCTACACTCCCTGGTGTCCCCCCAGGTTGATGAGCTGATGCGTCAAGAGCTGAAGAACCTGCGCCTGGCTGTAGACAGGGAGGAGGCTAGACCCTTGAAGGCTCCAAAGGCAAGATGAGGGGCTAGGGCTGGGACAAGGGTGGGCATACAGTGGAGAGGCAAGGAACAGAGGACAACTGTCTATGTGCTTGTTTCTAACCAGAAAAAGACTGGGAAGAAAACTGGGAAGAAGAAGAAGGAAAAAGATCTGACCCCAGACAGGTAGCGGACCCTCCACCTGACTGTGGTGGTGGAGCAAGCCTTTGTCTAGGACAGATCTGACTTCTGCTCCTGTCCTGCCAAACTCACAAGATAGCTGTGAGGATCAAGTAGAAGCATAAGAAAGTGCTTTGAAAATGATGATGCAGAATAAGATGTGAATGGAGTTCTGTCCTCAGTGCTCCATCCGTCCTGTTCCTCCCTCTAACCTTTCCCTTAAGCAGCTCTGTCCCTACCAAAGCCATCTGACCCTGGACTTTCCACTCTGGGACATTACAGAACCTGTCAGTGGTCCTTTTCTGCTCACTTCTCTGGTGAAGTGAGTCACAAGCACACTGATTTTAGCTACTTTAATGGCCATCCCTCCCAGGAGTGTGTACATCTTCAGTGTGGTTTCTAGGACGAGGGCGATGTGTCACCCAAATCACTGGGTTCCTGATGGTGGACCTTTGGGCCGTGAGCAGACTGATAGAGGGCGTGTCACAGAGATTGCTGGTCCTCCCCATAGCCCTCCAACCTACAGAGCATCTTCTGTGGGCAGACTGCCTTCTGGGCCAGTGGGTTGGTGCAGCGCCTTCTGATATTGGCTGTCCAGTGGCACTACTGATAATTTTGACCATAGGATGTTGGGAAAAAGGGCCCCTTATCCCCCTCTCCTCATACCCACAGCACTGCCTCACTCGTCTCTGTCTCCATTTCCCTTGGTCCTTGGGGGCCCCTCTGCGCCATCCCCTGCCAGGTCCGTGGAATCTCTGTTTGAAGAGCTTGTCCTCTCTGGCTTTCTAAAGAAGAATGAGACAGTGGCATTGAAAGACTATGTTGGTGAGAACCCTCCCCAGAGCCTACTCCTGGAATGAGGAACAGTGCCCGAGGCCCCTCAGCCACAGCCCTTCCCGGGGCCGACTCTCACCCTCTTGAGGGAACCTTCTCCTTGAGGGCTTCCCTCTCTTGGCCTTCCCCAAGTGGATGCCACTCACCAGGTGGCTGTCTGTCCCCCCAGGTGACTTCCTCTATCTTGGATCCACTCTGAGTTTTGCCAACAAGTTGCCCATGCCTTCCCTTTTTGACATACGACAGAACATGGCCTTGTATGGTGTTCTCCGGCTTGGTGAGGGGCCCTAAGGAGAGGGAAGAGCACTGGGCAGGGGGGGCTCTCGGGAGCCTGGGTACAGGGTAATGTGGCTGAGGTGGGCATGTCCAGCCTGGGCCTCCAGTCCCTGGAGCCATGGACCCGTGTTGGACTTCCCCCAGCCCTGTAGGAGGTCATACCCAGACTGGGCCCCCCCAGAAGTCATGTGGGCCCTTGACCTGCTGAGAAGCCCATACTTCTAGCCTATTGCTCACTCCCAAGTGACATCCCATAGTCTGTCCCATTCCTAGTAGACGGGAATCTTTCTGAAGTGGTTGGTCACATGCCCTTTAATTTCACCCCTTTATGACCCAGGAGTGGAAGCAGATGGCATGGCAGATGGGAAGGGCAATGGAAGTGGGTAGAGGGCTCCCTCCTGACACCCACACACAGCTTTTCATAACTGTGATGGCTAAGCCACTCCAAGTCATCTAGGCTGCCCCTCTCAGAAAGCAGGCCTGGGGCGTTGCTCAGACAGAGGGGAAGGCAGCACAGCCAGGATCTGAACCTCATCCTGCCTAGGCCCAGGCCTTTGGCCTCCCCTTGCACAACATCTCCACCCCTGGCCCCCTGCTGGCCTACCACCTGCCTCTGGCCCCTGTTTTCTCTCTCAGGCTCCCCAGATATACACTCCATGGCTCCCCTTATCCGCTCCATCCTCCTGGTGGGCCCCTCTGGCATGGGGAAGAAGATGCTGGTCAAGGCTGTGTGCACAGAAACTGGCGCCAATCTGTTCGACCTGTCACCTAGCAACCTGCAGGGCAAATATCCTGGCAAGACCGGGGCGCAGATGTTGGTGCATATAGTCTTTAAGGTCTGCGTCCCCTGACTTTGGCATTTCTAGTTCTCAGACCAACAACAGAGCAGGGTAGGGTTTATGCTTAGGAGGTCGCACATCTGCCTATTTGGCGTGATTTCAGGAGCTGGTGAGGACTTCCTACCAACCCCTACTGGGAGCTTGTGGATACCTGAAGCCCCAGTGATGGGGGAGGTGGGTGAAGTGGGGAGCAGAGCAGTTTCTTTTCATGGTAGAGATGAGGCTTAATATGCAGCCCCGCTGCCCAAGGCGGGCAGGGACTCTGTTCACACTGAGGTGTGATGGGTGTGCAAAGGCTGGGAAGTGGAGGCTGGAGCTCTGAGGTCCACCATTGCCCAAGGCCAGCCCTGATGCTGAGTTAGACTAGACAGGGAGGCGACCCTTGCCCAGGGAAATCTAATGTCCGGTTTCTATTCTCTGACTGTCCAGGTGGCTCGACTCCTTCAGCCCTCTGTGATCTGGATTGGGAATGCTGAGAAGAATTTCTATAAGAAAGTCCCAAAAGAAGAGAAGGAGGTGAGTGAGGGGGCAGGCAGGATGAGCCCATGGCAAGGCTGGAAGGCTTGGACTTGTTAAAGTCACTCCAAACCTCACCCATTGTGTGGCCTTGGACAAAGCCCCTGTCTTTCTCCTGTCTTATTTCCTTATGCTTAAAGCGGGACTGACAGCCTCTCCTGTCTGCCTGTCAAGGTCTGTGTGAAGCTAAGTGTGGGCATGTGCTCCGAGAACTGAGAATCCCGTATGATAAGTTGCCCCATGTCCAGACCTCCCTGCCTCTCCCTCCCCTGAGCAGATGGACCCAAAGCGAATAAAGAAGGATCTGGCCAAGGCCCTGCGACTGCTGAATCCCGGAGACCGTGTGATGCTGATAGGGACCACCAACCGGCCGCAGCTGGCTGAGATAAAAGGGCTGTGCCGGACCTATGAGCGAATCCTCTTCATGCCACGGCCTGATTACGCTTCTCGCTACGGTGAGGCCCTGCGTCGTGGAGACAGGCCAGAGAAGGGATCCAGGGACCACCCCTACCAACGCCCACCCAGCCTTCTTCCCATACCCCACTGCTGCTCTGAGCCCTCACCTCCGTGGCCAGGTGATCCAGAAGGACCACTAGGCAAGTAGCCCGGTGGCCTGGGTCCTGGCCAGGCTCTGTGGACACGTGCAGGCCACGTAGGTCCTTGAAGTCTCATTTCCTCATGTTAAGTGGGGAGGATGATCTCTACCTTCCCAGGAGGACAGGTGGTGTTGGATGTAGAGCCACTCTTCAGCAGCAAAGCTCGTTCCAGATACAGGGAGAGGTGCCCACTGCCTCTCCCTGCCCCGTGTCTTCCCCCTATGCCTGCAGTGCTCTGGAAGCAGATGATAGAGGCCCAGGGAGTCCAGATGGCCCAAAGTCTGGACGTCAGTGCCCTGGCTAAGGTGTCTGATGGCTACACGCCTGGTCACATTCTCCATGCCATCCGATCGGTGCTGACCCAGCGGCGGCTCCTGCAACTGTCCAAGCGGCCCCTGGTGGCCTCAGAGTTCCTGGGGCATCTGGCAAAGCTGGAGCCAGTGTACAGGGAGGAGGAGGAGTCCCTGAAGGTGAGGCTTCTCTGGGGAGAAAGCAGGAGGCAGGGTTGTAGGCCAGCACCAGCCAGGGAGTTGGCCCTCTGAAGCCCCAGGCCAACATCACACCTTGGACCCCTCGCCCTGCTACCCCATGGAGTTCAGCTGGGAAGGAAATAAGAAATCACAGGGAAGGACATGTGGGCAGGACTGGCTCATCTGGTTTCCTTGAGGGTGGGAGCCTGAAGGGGCCACCTTGTATTAGGAGCCTGTTGTTGTTTCTGGCACCAGCTACCTCTCACTTCCCCCACCTTGGAGTCAGTACCCACCCCCAGAGGTGACAGGATGGCTACGGGAGTACAGGAGGCAGGGCTGCAGAGTGTGAGGAGGAGGGCTTGCCCCTGACAATGGCTGACACTGTGGCCTGGGGTATTTGGTGGGGAGCGAGGGAAACTATCCAGCAGGATTCCCGGACCTTGGAGGAGCAAAGGTTAATGAAGACACCCATCCATCAAAAGGGAAGGGGTGAGGTCAAGAGGCAGAGCCGAGGGTCAGTTCCAATGCACTTACCCTTCCTCCTCTTCATCCTCCAACACAGGACTGGTACTTCAAGACCCCGCTGGGCAAGAAGAGGATGAAACTTAGCAAGGACCAGGATGCTGAGGAGGCCAAGCTGGCAAAGGAGAAGAAGAAAAGGAAGTGATGGCTGGGGCCGGGGTGCCCAAGATTAGCGGTGGGACTGGGCAGTGCCCCACGGGCAAAGGGACCAGGGGCAGAGGCATAAATGCCCAGATGGCTAGGGGACCAGCTCTCTTTGTCCATCTCTTTGTCTCTTGCTCTGTGCCCCCTGCCTGTGCCCAGCCTTCACCTCACATCCCACCCTCCCCTGGCCCCCCAGCTCTTGCCCGCTCATAGCCATCTCCGTCTGGCTCCCAGATCTCTGTCCTCTGACCCCACCCATGTTTTCATCTCCTGTCATTTTCTTGTCCTGGCTTCTCAGTTCTCTCCTCCTTGAGGTATGTAAGGGAGAAAAATAGGAAGAGAAGGAGAGAGGGAGAAAGGAGAGAGGGGAGAAGGCAGGTCTACAGTAAGTATAGAAACAGAAAAAACAAGAGTCTGGAAGTCACGGACCGTGGTTCTAGCCCATTGGTGCTAACTCCCCATGTGGTCTGGGCAGTCCTTTCCCGTCTCTGGGCCTCAGTTTCCTTACCTGTAAGGTGAGGAGAGGTTGGACCAGGCAATCTCCAAGGTCCCCTCTGCTCTTGGGTTGGATTTTTCCTGCAAAGTGTCTGGGCAGTCAGGGAGGGGAGGGCTCTTGGGCAGCGGTGGGGTGGGGTGCGGAGAGAGGGCTCAAGGGAGGACACGTGTAGGGAAAGGGAGGGTTTGTGGCCAGAGCTGGGGCTGCTGGTAGACCCAGTGCCATCTCTGAGAGATGGGTCTTCATCTCTTTCGTCTGGAGACCCCTGCCCCCCACCCGCCCAAGCTCTGCACTCCTTCCTCTGACCCAGAGCCTGTCCCTCAGGCGGCTGAGTGGGACGAAGCCTCCTGCCCCTCGGTGGAAGTCCATCTGTGGGACCCCTTGCTGGGGAGATAAGTTATGGGAGGCTGATGTCGGGGAACTTGGGGAGCAGAGGGCTGGAAGCCCCAGGGTTATCTTGGAAGAAGTGATATAAGGAGTCTGTGAATAAACGTTCAGTTGTGTGCCAGGTCTCAAAGGCAGTGAGAGCCGACAAGGCAAGCCCATCATGCTGGAGCAAGCCATGAGCCCTGTGGTGGGCAGGGGAGGATCAGCCTGCCTAGGGACTGGGTTTTGAGTTTCTTGTCTCTCTTTTTTCCTTTTTATTTTCCCAAACAAAAGTAGTCTCATTATCGTAATGTGCCTGAATGGGAGAGCCACTTCCTCTTTCTCATTCTCCAGCTGAGATCCCCTCTAACCACAGCAGGTAGAGGTGCCATGAGAGGAACAGGGCTCATCTAGGGAGATGGGGGGCCAGCACCTAGGATCGGCATGGGGGGGTTGTCAGCACTGAGGATGGGCATGATGACTTCTATTGCTGCCTGTGGTCGAGCCCTATTTCCCCTGTCTTCTAGAGAACTGCTGCAGGGGACGCCTCACGGAGTGGGGCTCTCTGCCATTTGTCACTACTGTGGACTTCTCCCTTGGGTTTTGGAGGGGGAAGGTGCAGGGCTAATTGGTGACATTTGGGAGTGCAGGAAAAATTATCTGGCACCATATGCCCTCCCTCTGGGCTCAGAGCCCAGGCTGCTGGAGGCTGGCTTGGTGAAGTACATGATAGATGAGAAAGAGTGCAAAAATGACAGCTTGAGAGCCCCTACTCCCACTCCCGTTCTAGTTCCAGCTCTGCAACAAGTTGTCACACCTTGGACAAATCATTTGCCACCTCCGGGCTCCATTTTCCTTTACCTGTGAAATTGCAGATTTGAACACCACCGACTGAGTAGTTCCTTTCAACCCTGATGTATTTAACTCCCGGGTGAAGCTCAGGGTTGAAGGGCTCCATCCTCACTCTGTTCTCCAGGCTCCTCCCTAGTTCCCACTCCCAGCCTGAGGGCTTCTTCCCCCGGGGTCTGACAGCCGGCCAGCTGGGACTATTTATGGCATGGCCTATGTGTGCTCTCCTGCCCCGCCCACTGCGGCCTCTGCCTGACTCAGGCCCGGCACCTGCCTGTCCAGTCCACCAGCAGCATTGCCCTGAGTCTCACTTCTTTGGCTCTCTCTCCCAGAACCTGGCCATGCCTGGGGGAAGGAGCTCCCCACCCAACTGGAGACACCGTGTGGGGTGCCTCCCCTTGGCCCCTGTCTGCCGGGTCTGGGGGCCCCAGTCCTGCCCAGCGTGGGAGCCCCCTCGGCCGTCCCCGCTGCTGTGCCAGGACATGGCCTTGCAGAATGCCCTGTACACCGGAGACCTGGTGAGGTTACAGGAGCTGTTCCCCCCACACAGCACAGCTGACCTGCTGCTGGAGAGCCGGGCTGCGGAGCCTCGCTGGAGCAGCCACCAGAGGGGTGAGAGGCAGCTGGGAGTGGGGGTCAGGGGTGAGGACCAGGGGGCTGGGCTGATCGCATCAGGCACAGAGGTACAAAGTGCTTGAGGAAAAGGAGAAGCCCCTGGCAGTTTCTGCCCCACCCGAAGCTTGCCTAAACCTTGGCCCAGGAGTGAAGTCATGCGGAGCCCAGAATAGCTCCTGCTGAACTGCGTGGCCAGGTCAGGCTCAGCTCAGGGACATAGAGACGCTCTCCCTCCCTCTGTCTGTGTTTCCCTCCTCCTTTTCCTCTCTCTGCTTTTGGTTCCTACCTCTCCTCCCCCCAACCCCCTTTCTCACATGCTCACACTCTGCCTTCATGAGCTGGTCCCCAGAAGAGTGCAGGGGGCAGGAAGAGCCCCCCGGTGACAGACATGCCCTCTGTGCCAGGCTGGTGGAGAAACCCAGCAGAGGGTCTGCAGAGCACCCGGAGCCTGGCCAGGGACCCATCGTTACCCGCACGGCCTCCGGACCTGCCCTGGCCTTCTGGCAGGCAGTGTTGGCTGGGGACATAAGCACTGTGTCCCGTATCCTCACGGACTCCAGCACCGGCCTGGCTCCAGATTCCGTCTTTGATACCAGCGACCCAGAGCGATGGAGGGATTTCCGCTTCAACATCCGTGCTCTGAGTATGGGCCAGGGGCACTGGGGGGTCTGAGCAGGAGAGGGGAGGCTGGGGATGGAGCTCTGGGCTCCCTCTTCCCAGTCTCTGCCCACCTCCCCACCTGCCTGGAAGCTCTTTGTCTCCCTCCAGGGTCTGAGGCCCATGTCCCCTCTCTCCCTAGGACTCTGGTCTCTGACCTATGAAGAGGAGCTGACCACTCCACTGCATGTGGCAGCCAGCCGGGGCCACACGGAAGTTCTACGGCTGCTGCTGAGGCGCCGCGCGAGGCCTGACAGTGCCCCTGGGGGCCGCACCGCCCTGCATGAGGCCTGTGCTGCAGGCCACGCTGCCTGTGTCCATGTGCTGCTGGTGTCAGGAGCTGACCCCAACATCCCTGACCAGGATGGGAAACGCCCCTTGCACCTCTGCCGGGGGGCTGGCACCCTGGAGTGAGTGACCCCTCTACCCAACCCCCATTCTACTTCTAGAAGAGGCAGAGAGATGACCTCAGGGAGGGTGGGGGAGCATGTCAGGGGCTGGCAGGCTTGGTGGGCTGGAACGGAGGAGTCAGGGTTCAGGTGGGGAGTCAGGGTGCTATTACTCCCAAAACCATCCAACCATTGGCTCTGTGAGCTTTGGAATGGCCTGGACTTGGGAGAATTTCTGCTTCCGCAGTTGTGGAGGAAGGCTGTGGCAGGGGCCCAGCTGCATGGCCTGCATTGGCACTTGTCTGTATCCATTATGGGGAGGTGGTATACTGTAAAGTTTTAATGTTCTCTGAGCTTATCCCGTGTTCCAGGCACTGTGCTAAGCACAATGGCAACTAAGGTCCTGCCCTCAGGCAGCTGACTGTCCAGTGATCCACATAGGCCTCAGTGGTCCCTGTGGGCAAGGTCTGGTTCTCAACTTGGCAGGTTTGGAATTTCCATATTGGCAGGCACCCTCAGATAAATGGGCTCAGGGATGGAGCCCAACAAACCAAACAAGAAACTGATAGATATACCCAAATGTGACAATGTCTTATTTACTGTAGGGGATATTCCTTTACAGTGACCCAAATAATTATTACCTTTGTGTAGGGAACGTTGGACGATGAGTCTTCACTTACAGTTTTTGGATGAGCATGGAATCCTGGCAAAGGCAAAGGGAGTCTTGGCAACTCTTGGAATTGACTGTACATACAATGGAGGCCCTCTCTCTACTGACTGCACACCTGCCATATTTCACATCTTGCCCCTGAATGGTGGCAAGTTTTTGATGTTTGGGTCCCCCTTTCATGGACCTTCTCCCCACTGTTCACCTCATCAGCCTTTAGAGGACTCCACTGACTTATCATATTATGGTTGAACATGTGTTCCACGCCAGTGTGGTCCAATAGAAATATAATGTGAGGGGCTGGCCCCGTGGCCAAGTGATTAAGTTCGCGTGCTCCGCTTCAGTGGCCAAGGGTTTTGCTGGTTCAGAGCCTGGGTGCGGACATGGCACCGCTCATCAGGCCATGTTGAGGCAGCGTCCCACATGCCACAACTAGAAGGACCCACAACTAAAATATACAACTATGTGCCGGGGAGATTTGGGTAGAAAAAGCCTCCCCTCCCAAAAAAAAGAAAATTGGCAACAGTTGTTAGCTCGGGTGCCAATCTTAAAAAAAAAAAAAAAGAAATATAATGTGAGCTGTGTATATAATTAAAAATTTTCTAGTGGCTTTATCAAAAAATGAAAATGAAACAGGTGAAATGAATTTTTTAAACAGTGGTAAAAGATACATAACATAAAATTTACCATCTTACCCATTTCTAAGTGCACAGTTCGGTGGCACTAAGTACGTTCACATTGCTGTGAAACCGTCACCACCTCCATCATCCACCTTCTGAACTTTTTTAATCTTGCAAAACTGAAATTCCGTACCCATTAAACAATACCTTCCCATTTCTCCCTCCCCCCAGCCTGTGGCACCCCACCATGCTACTTTCTGTTTCTATGAATCTGACTACTACTCTAGGTACCTCATATGAGTGGAATCATACAGTACTTGTCCTTTTGTGACTGGCTTATTCCACTTAGCATAATGTCCTCAGCATTCATCCATGTAATAGTGTGTGTCAGAATTTCCTTCTTTTTTAAAGGCTGAATAATATTTCATTGTATATAGATGCTATATTTCGTTTATCCATTCATCTATTGATGGACACTTAGGTTGCTTCCATATTTTGGCTATTGTGAATAATGCTGCTATGAACATGGGTGTACAAGTATCTGTGAAACATGTGAAATTAATTTTAATAATATATTTTATTTCACACAATATATTCAAAATGTTACCATTTCAACATGTAATCAATACAAAAACTAATGAGATATTTTACATTCTTGTTTTGTACCAAATCATCAAAATTGGTGTGTACTTTACACTTATAGCATATCTCAATTAGGACTAGCCATATTGCAAGGGCTCAGTAGCCACGTGTGGCTGGTGGCTGCTGTACTGGACAGCACAGTTCTATACAATCCCACATTTTTACTTCTGGCCATGTTTCAGCCCCGCTTCCCTGAGGTTACACATAGTGATAATCATTCCTTCCTTTCTTGAGTAAACAAATATATTTTAAAAATTATGATGAGGGCCGGCCCAGTGGTACAGCGGTTAAGTGCACACATTCTGCTTTGGTGGCCCAGGGTTCGCCGGTTCGGATCCCGGGTGCGGACAAGGCACCACTTGGCATACCATGCTGTGGTAGGCGTCCCACATATAAAGTAGACGAAGATGGGCACGGATGTTAGCTGAGGGCCAGTCTTCCTCAGCGAAAAGAGGAAGATTGGCAGCAGATGTTAGCTCAGGGCTAATCTTCCTCAAAAAAAAATATATGATGGAGAATTTCAAACATATAGAAAGGTGGGCAGGATCACATAAGGAGCCCTCATGATCCATCACATCTATACCACCCACTCCCCCCACCAGATACTGCTGTTATGAGCTCTAATGATAACAGCTTTTCAAGCATTGTCTCAGATGATGCTCACAACTTGCTAGGGCTAGGTACCAGTGATTATCCCCGTTCTACAGGTGGGGAAACTGGAGTTCATCTTAGCAAAGAAGCTAAGTCCATGAGCCTTGAATTTTGGTGCACAGGTTCTTACAGGCATACACACCCTTCCCTGACAGCCATCATGGAGCAAATCTGGCTGGCCAATTGTGGTTTTGTTGTTCTTTGTCCTACTGTCCCCATCTCCACTTGCACCCACTGTCAGACCCCACTCCCCACTTCCTCCTCTGGTCCCAGCATGCAGACTCCTCCAGCTGCCCTGCTGCCCCCTGGGCCTCCCCTCACTAGCTGTGTGAATATGGGTTGGGTCCACACACCCTTGGGGTCTCAGTTTCCTCATCTGAACCTGCTGTAGGAATGCTGTGAGGATGAAACAGGTCAGTGCCCGTAAAGCCCTCAGAAGGCACCTGTTCTGACTGCGTCATGGCTGTTTCATGACTTTACGCTCACAGAGGGTTTAGTGCGCTATTTCTACAGAGAGCATGTAGACTTGAAAAAAGTGTATCACTGACCCTGCAGGATGTTGCTGGGATGACTAGTGACAGACATGATGGAGGAGAAAGGCAGACAGAGCCAGGAGCCCCCCAAAGCGCCCCCCATGTTTGCTTTGCTCAGACCAGCAGGAATGCAGGGGTGTAGGTCTGTGCCCCATTTTCCTGCCCTCCGCTGTCTCACCCTTACTAGGTGTGCAGAGCTGCTCCTGAGGTTTGGGGCAAAAGTGGATGGTCGGTCTGAGGAGGAAGAGGAGACACCTTTGCATGTGGCTGCCCGACTTGGCCATGTGGAGCTGGCAGACCTGCTTCTAAGACGGGGGGCATGCCCCAATGCCCGTGATGCCGAAGGCTGGACCCCACTGCTGACTGCCTGTGACACCCGCTGTACATCCCCTGCTGACGCTGAGGCCACCACCGCCCGCTGCCTCCAGCTGTGCCGCTTGCTACTCTCAGCTGGAGCTGATGCCGATGCTGCCGACCAGGACAGGCGGCGGCCCCTACACCTGGCCTGTCGCCGGGGCCATGCGGCCGTCGTGGAGCTTCTCCTGTCCTGTGGTGTCAGTGCCAATGCCATGGACTATGGGGGACACACAGCCCTGCACTGTGCTCTGCAGGGCCCAGCCGCAGCGCTGGCCCAGAGTCCAGAGCGTGCAGTGCGGGCTCTGCTCAACCATGGTGCTGTCCGAGTCTGGCCTGGGGCCCTCCCTAAGGTACGGGTCTGGGGGCAGAGGGAGGGCAACGACAGTGAGGGGACGGGAAGACCCAGACCTGTGCTCCCACTTGCTCTAGATGCAGCCTAGGACACTTGGGCACTTGATAGGTCGGTTCTTTCTGCCTTTCATTTGACAAGTAAGCAAAGCCCAACAAGGGGTAAAGGTGAGGACACAGACCAACAGGCGGTGTATGCGTGTGCGCATGTGTGCACACACATACGTGTGCACGCGCATGAGTATACGTGTGTTCCCATGTGTTCACATGCATGCGTGTGTGAGTGCATGCATATGTGTGTGCATGTGTGATGAAAACGGACTGATGAATCTTACAGTGGGGCCAGATTATAAAGGATCGGAAAAGAGTCTTGAAGGAGGAGCCAGGACTGATGTGGGCAGCAGGAAGTAGTTTCTTCCTCAGGAGAGTGAGCTGATGAAAGCAGCATTTAGGAAGCTCTGCCTGGCAGTGGGACCTGTTCAGTGAGACACTCTCGTTACAGGAGAGGCTCCCCCAAGGCAGAGTGATGAGCCTGGGTGACGAGGTGCTGGGCCTCATGACCATCTGCAGATGGACATGGTCCTGGTTTCTGAGAGCTTAGCAGGACACGCATCACTCAGTCCAGCCTGCCCTGGCACCTGAGAAAAAGACTTTCACTGTCAATTTCCAACCTGTATCTTATTTTATGTTAATTTCCCCAAAGTGGGTTCAACTTGAAGACCTGTGCTACTGATGCCCTGGCAGGGGTCCCTGTCCCATGCTATGTTGTGTCTGGAGGGGGCTATATGATGTAACGAATGGCAGTGAGCCTGGGGTGTAGACCCCTGTTCTCCGAGGAGCTGGATCAGGATGATATGGCTGTGGGCAGGTATCCCTGCCCCGCTTCAGGGCTTATCCCATCCAGGCCCACCCATCCTGGATGCTCCCCTGCTGTCCCTGCCTCTCCCCTTCACTCACAAACCTAGAAGCATCTGTCTAGATTCCTAAGCAAGACCAAATAATTAAACAGCCCGAGAGTTCGGCAGATTGGTCTCCCCTTTGGGAAAATACAAGAAAATCAACAATTAACACTAATTAATCTCCTATTAACACCAGATAATTAGGAGACGAGCAATTCCAAGCAATTCCCTGTAATCTGACGGCGGCTCTGACAGCTAATGATTTCCCTGTTGGGGAAGGGGTGGGAGGAGGAGGTGGAGCAGCAAATGGATTTCCCGGGACCCTACTGCCCGCCCCGCCTCTGGGACCAAAATGGCCAGCATAGCAAATTGCCCCATTTGTCCCTTTATCTGGGCACCATGTCCCAAGTGATCAGAAAGTGCAGGAAGGAGTCTGTATCTGTTTCCCATGGTCTGCTCCAGGCTTGGCTGGAGTACCTGTCCTCCAGTGAGGAACTGCTCCCTGCAAGGAGGCCACCATGGCCCACCTATGATCACTGCCAGCCCCAGCCAGTTCTCCAGGAACCACCATACTGGACTGGGCGCTCAGGAGACCTGGATCCAGGCTCTGGCTTTGACACTTGTTTGTGTGACTATAGACAAGTCACTGAAATTCTTTGAACCCAAGGTCCCTGCATGTGATACAAGGAACTAACAGTGATGAAAAGCTAGGAGCATAGTGGATACCAGGAGGAGCAAGCATAGCCCTGACTACACACCAGACTCTTCTAAGGTGTGTCACCTGTTATATGGGTTCCCTCAGTCCTCCCAACAACCTCTGAGGTAGGTGGCAACTATGAGTGCAGACTCTGAAGCCAGACACACGACCTGTGTGACAGTCTGCAATTTGCTTAATCTCCCTGGGCCTCAGTTTCCTCATCTGTAAAATAGGGACATAACAGTATGCCTGCTTCGTAGGGCTGGTGTGAGAACTAAATGAATTCATTCCTATAAAGCCCTTTGGACAGGGCCTAACCTAGAGTTAGTGCTCAATCCCTGTGAGCTAGTGTTGTTCTACAGCTAAATCATGTATGTGAAAGCGCTTGGGATGCTGTTAGGCATTATCCCAATGTAGGGTATCATTAGACAAGGGAGAGGGTGACGCAGGTTGGAAGAGCTGAGGCTTCCTGGAGGGGATGGGACTTGGGATGCGCAGGGCTTGAAGAGAAGGAGGAGGAAGGCACAGGCATTCCAGGCAGTGTGCAGAGGCAAGAATCAGCATGGCCCGGGAAGGATGGAGAAACTGGCCCGAATGGTAGGCAGGAGCAGCAGGTAAGAGCAAGAAAGTCCGATGTAACCAGCCTCCTCTTTCCTAGCACTAAGGAGGAGTGAGGCGAAGAGGCCTGCCCTGGGCAGATGGACTGGGGGAGCTCCGGCAAGCACTGCCCAGATACATGGCCAGGAGCAGAGGGTCTCGGGTGTGTGGGGTGTGTGAGATGTTTTCTCTAGGGGCCCTGTTCCCTGGACAAGGCCTTCCACCTGCTCCCACTACCCAGCAGCACCCTACACATGCAGCACTCCTAGCCTGTCAGGCAGAAGGGTCTCCCTTCCTTGTACAGGGGTGTTAAAGCCCCTAATGTTATAGGCAAGTGTATGTGGGGACAGGGGGGTTATAGAGAGGAATGCTACCTGGGATACAGTACTTAGTTGTTCGCAGATTTTAGAAAGAGTCTGTGGACTCCGCCTGTAGCTTCAGATACAGCAAGAGATGGACTGAATGAAGCACAAATCTGCTTATAGGTATTACATACAGGCACGGGTGGGTCTGATGGCACCTGTGTGTGTCCAGGCCAAGTGTGGCTGCCTTTCTGACTACATAGACGGTCCCCTGGCATGGGCTGCTCCCCTGGCCTGGCTCATCCCTTGCTGCATCAGGCTACCTCCTCAGAGAGGACTTTCTTGACAATCCAGCTAGGACAGTGCCCTCCCATGCATGCTCAGTCCCTGAGCCTACTTATCTTCCTTTGCAGCAGCATATCTCTAAGTGGTGATTTAAGAGTTCATCGTGTTTCCCCTCTGAAGTGGAAGCTCTCAGCTGACAGGGAACTGTCTGTCCTCCTCCCTGCTGGGTCTTCAGTGCTTGGCCCATAGCGGCCCTCAGTAAATATTTGCTGAATGAAGAAATGAAAGAATAAATCTGGCCCCAACTTGATCTCACCCCGACTCCTACATCAAGCTTCTGCTGGCCTCGTCCTTTCTCCCTGAATTCCCTCCCTAATGACCTCATTTTAACTTGATCACATCTGTAAAGACCCTATTTCTAAATAGGTCACATTTATAGGTAGTGGGATTAGGACTTCAACCTATCTTTTGGGAGATACAATTCAGTCCACAACCGCTGTGCTATTGCTGTCTGCTCATCCTGCGTGGACTGACCAGGGCCCTGCAGTGTGTGGTAACCCAGAGTGCTGATGCATCTCTGCTTCCTCCAGGTGCTAGAGCGCTGGTGCATGTCCCCGAGGACCATTGAGGTCCTGATGAACACCTACAGCGTCATGCAGCTTCCTGAGGAGGCCATGGCCCTGGTGCCTCCTGAAATTCTGCAGGTCAGATTCCAGGACCCCCAACACACAATCACTCAGCCTGTGCCCAAGAGACCCCCACCTCCTAAAGGGAAGCCCCAGTGGCACCCTCACTCTGCCCCACAGAAATTACCCCGAGACTCACTCATGTCCCAGAAGACGAAAACTCAGAGTGAACACCCAAAACATTCTACTTCTAGAGACTCCTGTAGACACTCACTGGCCACCAGCTTCCCCACTTTAGAAGGAGTGGGTGCCACTTGTCCAAGGCTGCCTTGCTGAGCCCCTCCTTCTGTCCCCAGAAGCACCACAATTTCTACTCCTCCCTGTTCGCCTTGGTGAGGCAGCCCAGATCCCTACAGCATCTGAGCCGCTGTGCACTCCGCACGCACCTGGCAGCCTGCCTGCCCCACGCCCTGCCCCGCCTTCCGCTGCCGCCCCGCCTGCTCCGCTACCTGCAGCTGGATTTCGAGGATGTGCTCTACTAGGTGAGTCCTGGGTTCTGTTTGCTGGGGGTAGGGGTGGGTGGGGATGGGTAGGAGGCAAGAGAAGAGTTGGGAGCAGGGCCCTGGCCAGAACCAGTCAGCCTCTGGGACCACCGGACCTCTCTGAATCCACACCTCTCCTTCCAGATGTCCACTTCCCTTGAGAGAGCCTGAAAGCAGATGCCCCAGGCCCCAGGGGGTGCCGGCCCACTTCTCACAGTGCTCCAAACCCAGGACTGAGGTGAACCGACTCAGGCCAAGGTGGCTCTCTCAGCAGGAGGTCCCCTCCACAGGCAGATGTGGATGTTGCCAGTCCTACCAGGGAGAGGTGGATGGACCATGCAGCCAGGCAATGTCTGACGGAGAGAGAGCTAGGACTCATGGCAAGTGATACACTCCTCTTGGGGGTCTCCTGAGGTCCCCCTTCAGCCTGTCTAAACCTTGTTTGCACATTAAAAGTTTCCAGGCTTGTGCTGTTTGGTGCTGTCTCCAGCAGGCTTTCCTCTGAGCTGCTTCACTCCCAGGGGCCTCAGGATGGGCAAACTTGCAGGGTCTTCCTGGATCTGCCCCATAGTGCCAGCTCCATCACCTTCCTCCTCTGGCATCCACCAGCTGTTGAGGGATCCCAGGCAGACCTGCCCCTCTGGCACATGACGTGGCGGAATGGCCACCAGGTGAGATAGCGTCAGAAAAGCCCAAAAGGACAGCTGGCCAGAGGATGAGCCAGCTTAAAGACTTGGGTAGCACAGGGCCGCTGTGGAATGAGGGAGTTAAGTCAGTAGGGCAGGATGATAAAGGCAGCCTTGGGGTAGGGAGGTGAGGTGAGGGGCAGAAAGGCCAATGGGAATGTGGGTGCAGGGGTCGGTGAGCATGAAGGGGTAACCATGCTTCAGGTGAGAGTGAAGGACCCAGATTTAGAAAAAACAAAAACAACTGTACCTACTGCCCGTCCTGTAGGTCAGGGAGCACCGGACGCACAGCTGGGTCCTGCCTCTCCTTATCCGCTCCTCCTTCAATTCAGCTTTGCGGCGGCCTGAGCTGAGCCCAGAGTTACACCCCTAGGTTTAGCGCTAGCTCTGCCATTAACTTGTGGACCATACGTTTCTTCCTCTCTTTGGGCCCAAGTTTCTGGATCTGTAAAACAAGACAGGAGGAGAGAGTTTCTGAGGGTCTTTGCAGTACCAGGATTTTAAGAACCTGCAGGAAACCCCAGCCGCCAGGAACCGGCCTGCTCCCACGAGGGAGGTGGAGTTGACCGGCAGAGCAGCCAATCAAGTGCACGGTGATCCGTGACGTCAAGGGTGGCTGGACAGATTTCCCAGGGCCCCAGAGTGCGCACGCGCCGGAGCTCCCGACTTTCCCGCCAACTGCCGGGAGCCGGGCGGCGAAGGGCCAGGCGGGAGGGCGCGAGGCGGCGGGGGCGGAGCCCGGAGAGCCTGAGGCGGCGGGGCGGGCCGGCGGAGCGCGTCAGCGAGCAGCCGAGGAGAGGCGGGGCGGAGGGCAGTGGGCTGCATTCCCTTCTGGCCTCATCGCCTCGGGCTTCCCAGGGCTGTGCGGCGCGAGGACGGGCCACCTGACAGGAGGGCCCGCGCCTGGAGCCCAGGCGGCAGGCAGTGGGCTGAGTGAGGCCGGGCCGGGCAGTGGGCGGGGGGTGGGGGAGGGAGGGGCGCGAGGAGGCCCTTCCTGCGGGGCTTCCGCGAGCTCCCCGTGCTGGGGGCCTCTTGGAGAGCCCGGCCTGTCCCGGGGCCGGTGCGCCCCGGGGTTCCCACGGGGTCCCGGCGCCTCCTGTGGTCCCGGCTCTGCGGCATGGGCCCTCGGGGCCTGGGTCGCCATCCCCGCCAGAGGGTACCTCCCGGTGGCGAGGGAGACGCCAGCAGACAGGCGGGGCGACGTGCCCGCGGCAGCCGTCCACGGAGGCATTGACCCGGCGGCGCGCGGACTGCCTGGGAGCCGTCTGAGATGGGATGACAGGGAAGCCGCCTCTTTGAGGTGACACTTAAGCTGAGGCCTGAATGGCCAGCCATGTGAGTGGAGTGGGGAAGAGCAGGGGAGTGACATGAACTGATTTAGGTTTTAAAAGATGGCTGTAGCTGCAGAGGGCCTTCGGGGAGGGGAGGGGAGGCGAGGGAGAGTCAGGCCCTTAGGAGGCTACTGCAGCAGTCCGGGCAGAGACGTGGACCCTTTTGTGGAGACGCGATGAGACTTACTGATGGAGTGGCTGTGGGGGGCTGAAGGGGAGCATAACCCAGGATGACGCCCAGTGTTTGGGCTGCGCGGCTGGACGGATGCTGGCCCTGTTTGCTAAGGTGGGGAAGACGAGAAAGGGGCAGGTGGTGGAGCACCCGGAAGGCCAGTGTGGGAAATAGTAAATCGGAGCCGCCTATCGCACAGCTCGAAGAGGCTGCGTGGCAACGTCATCTGGATCCACGAATCCGGGATTCAGGGACGAGGGCAGGTGTGGGGATATAAATGCGGGACCCTTGGCCGGTGAGAGCTGTTTAAAGCTCTGTTCCAAAGAATCCTGACCCTCGAGAGGATGACTTTCCCGAGAGAGTCCTGTTTGTGCACTTTGATGGAAACCTGTTTCGTCCCACGCGCGTCATTCATTTTGTGCTGCCTGAGTTCCAGGTTGTAGGCACCAGATAGACAGCTGTGAATGAGACCTGTTCCTGCCCTCGGTGAATTTTCCATCTAGTCTGAGAAACAAGTGTGTGAATAACGAGTTCAAACACAAGGGGCAGTGAAGCGAATGGAAAAGACGTGTGGGAGCAGGAGCTGAGAGGTTGGGGAGAAAGGCAAGCAGTAGGGGCGGGGACCTGGGAAGACTTCACAGCAGTGGGGGGCCTCTCCCGAAGCGCTAAGAAGGGGAAGGATTTCTGACCCTAACTGAAGAGCGCTGGATCCGCGTGGGATGCCTCTTTAAGGGTGTGTGTGTGCGCGTGAAGTGGTCGGTATGGGGACCTACAGCCCACCTCGACGCCTTCTCCCCTTAGCAGGGCAGTGTTAGGAAGGTCCTTTCTGGGGTTAGACATCCAGACACTCGCAAGCCAGGGAGCTTCCTCCCCAGCCTCCTGCTGCGGGTCCCGCGGGCCCAGAACCTCTCCCCGGTAATTGCTTTCCGTAATGTGTTTGCTCCAAACCAATTTCACGCCTCCGTGAGGACTCCGCCCTGCACTGGAGGCGCGGACCTCCCCACCACCAGCCTGTCTGCGTGTAACGCGTGTGTACACACAAACGGCACACATTTAACACAACAGATGCACAGGGTGCAAGTACCTGGACACAACAACATACGTGAACCTACACGCGTGCATACGAGACTTTAAAACCCTCGTGTGCGTTCCCCCCGCCCAACCAGAACGCTCACAGTTCACTACCCGGCAGCGCGGGGCGCGCTCGCCCTTTGGACGGCTCACCCGGTCCTGGTCCTTTGCCCTCGGCGCGTCTCCCGGACTAACGCCAGGGGGCGCTGCGGTCCTCCGCGCCTCTCCCGCGGTGACGCAGTGGCGCGCTGCTGCCAGCAGAGGGTGCCCGCGGACAGGGCCCGACGCTGCCCACTGTGAGTGGACTCTCTCCTGCCAACGAGTGAGGCGGAGGGATCGATCTGGTGGCTTTGACTTTCGAATACTTCGTTCTTTCTCAGCATCCCAGGTCCTTGGTTTCCAATCCGTGAAAGGGAGGCCAGATGATGGGGTCTGACATTGGCACAAGCAGAGAGGGTAGATTCAAAATGAAATTCCTCTGTAGGAGCATTTCCTCAACAGGTGGAGTAGTGAGAGTGGGACAAGTCAGAGCATGTGGACAATTAACGAAGCACTTTAGAATTCCATTGTCTACAATGAGGGGAGTTACTTGCCCACAATGGGTCTGTTTAGGGGTTCAACTGGAGAACCACAGAGTTTTCTCTTGGTAAAGAAAGGAGCCAGCTCTGTTCAGACGTGATAGCAAACAGCTTCTGTCCTTGGTACTGATGGGAGAGGAAGAAGCAGTTTTTGGAGAGACACTGATTTGGGAGAATTCCATTCTTGAGCACTCTGCTCTTCTTTGTCCATTTAGTCCAGGAAGAATTCATTTTGAAAGGTGAAAGGTGCCTTTCCTCCTATTCACTTGATCCTTGCACCGACTTTTAAAAAAAAATTTTAATCCTTTTTTTCAATTTTTTATTTTATTATTATTATTTTGGTGAGGAAGATTGGCCCTGAGCTAACATCCGTTGCCAGTCTTTCTCTTTTTGCTTGAGGAAGATTGTTGCTGAGCTAACATCTGTGCCAATTTTCCTCCAATCTGCATGTGAGACGCCGCTCCAGCATGGCCTGATGAGTGGTGTATATGTCTGTGCCCAGGATCTGAACCCACAAACCCCAGGCCACCAAAGTGGAGTGGGCCAACTCAACCACCACATCACCAGGCTGGCCTCTTAGACCAACTTTTTCACTAGGCAGAGTAGATATTAATCATTCTCTCTTACACATGGAGAAGTTAAGTCAAGAGGAGCCAAGTTCACATGGCTCAGTGAGGAGTCAGAAGAGGAACTTAACTCCAGGTCTTTTTACTGCAACCAAAGCCTTTTTCCATTTACCACGTGGCCTCAGTTCCACGGTCCATGAAAGGGCAGGGAAAGGAAATGGGCTATTCAGTTGCCGCTGTGTATGTGACTGCTTTTATCCTGGTTTAGCTACTGAATGTCAAAGACTATGCAGAAGTCACATGACCCCAGCGTGGCAAGGAAACAGATCCAGGACTATAAATGGATTATAAAATACAGTATCTAATAAACACACACCACACCAGGGCAATACAAAGACCCTGGGGCCTCCCTTGCCTCATTTCAGAATGGTGGACCACTTGGCTTTGTTGACAACAAGCTTTAAGCCTGTACTCTCTGTGCCAGCTTGAGCAGAGAATCCCACTTTACTGAGTATAGTTCTGGGCGGTAAGATCTTGGCTTAAACTAGGGGACATACGTCTTCAAGATCAGAGGGTCTTTCACCTTGAGTCCTTGCTAATGCATGATCCATTTTGTCCCACGAGAGAGTGACAGGCTTATTAAAGTGGCTTTTACTGGGGGAGTGGTGGGAGGGAGATGTTTCAATATATATATCCTTTCGAGCTTTTGGTATTTTGTGCTATGTGATTTTATTACCTATGCAAAAAATGAATGCAATTACTTTTAAAAATGGCTCTTCCTTCATGCTTTATTTGATTAGTGTTGTTACTGCTCATATAGCTTTAATTTCAGTGATTGTAGCCCAAAGTTCTCTCAATAATTTATCAAGTCAGTAAGCCTCTATTGGGCCGGCCCAGTGGCACAGCGGTTAAGTGCGTACGTTCTACTTTGGTGGTCCGGGGTTTGCCGGTTTGGATCCTGGGTGCAGACATGGCACCGCTTGTCAAGCCATGCTGTGGTAGGTGTCCCACATATAAAGCAGAGGAAGATGGGCACGGATGTTAGCTCAGGGCCAGTCTTCCTCAGCAAAAAGAGGAGGATTGGCAGCAGATGTTAGCTCAGGGCTAATCTTCCTCCAAAAAAGAAAAAAAGCCTCTATTTTGTATCCAACACTGTAAAGCCATCAAACCAAGTACTGACCTCTCACTTTTTAAGTACATGACACTTTTGCAGATTGGTCTTCCATATTGGTACCATGAAGTGCTTGGTTAATTTAACAAAAGGTTCTGAAAAATATCTTTAGGAGGACGTATAAGGATTATCCTAGTACTTTAGAAGTGAGTTGGGGTTCCCAGATCTAAGTTAGTACATCTCTCCTTTTTCCATGGTGACATCTTCCCACCAAACTTATCTTTCAGAAGTTTCACTGAGTTTAATGTAAAGCCCAAGATAGATCAAGACTGCCTGGAAACCACACTCTTCTCCCTTTACCTCTCTGATGAATTGTCAATCAAGCGTAACCAAAGAAATCTCCCTTCTTGGGTCCCACCATATTCTGTCCCACTCTGGTGATAGTGTCCTTCAGGGTGCTGATTTTTAATACATCAGCCTGACTTTAGCAGCGTTCACTAGGCCAACATAACGCTCTTGATTTGAACAAATGTCACTGAGATCCAGAGTTCTCTCCTGCCCTGCTCTGTCTTGGCTTGGAAACACTGAGACTCTTTGCCATAGGTTTTTCTCCTCACCTGAGCCAAATAACTTCCTCTACCTAGACTGTATCTCCCTAAACTTGCCTGGCTTTGCTACTTTTAATTTTAATTAGCTTGGCTCTCCCTGGCCCCACCTGAATAACAGTTTCCCAGTGACTAGATGATCCTCGTTTTAGCTGGCCAGGCTTGCTCTGTGTCCTAAAGCTTGGGTCACTCTTCTTCTGTTGACTTGTCTATCTTAAGTCTTTCTTGCCTGCTGACCTGAGGCTCCTCTCAAGCGAAAGTGCTCATGACTTTTGCCTCTAGATTGACAACTCTACTTCTGGGAATCAGGAGGAGGGGGAGGGTAAAAGGCACCACCATTTCTGTGTCTGAGAATGGGGGAGGTGAGCAAAGTCATCGCAATTAGCGGATAATTAGCGCCGCTGACCCTTGGGGCTCATCATCGCTCCTGGGGCCAGCCCCCAGCAATCAGCCAGGGCAGGTCGAGAGTGTCAGGCCCGGGAATGAATAGGGCTCATCAGCGGCGCAGAAGCAGGGGAGCCAATCAGGAAAATTAATAGCAGAGGAGAAGGGGAGAGAGGGAAGGAGGAAGACGGAGATAGAAAGACAGACAAGAGAGACAGATATAGGCAAGAAATGAGAAAAAAAAAAAGAATAAGACGGACTGGGATAGGGAATGAGAAATGGGAATAATCAAATAGGAATAGGGATAGAAATGAGGGCAGGAAAGGGAAGAGCGGGAGGAAGGAAAAGAATGTAAAGGGAGAAGGGTGGAGGGGGAAAGGTGAGAGGAATGGTAAGTACCTGATATAGTGTGGGCCCTTGAGGAAATTAGCCACAGAGGCCAGAGTGAGTGACTGAGTCCGCGACGGAGGAGGGAAGGGGAAGAGCCAACGCCAAGAGAAGAGAGCCCAGGGGAGAGAGTGTGAACAAAGTCGGGAAGAAACGACCCTTCGAAGAGGAAAAGGGCCCCAATACGGGTGGCCCTGAGCCGCGGCGCCGGCCGCAGAGCGCGCCCCCTGTCGTCCCCGCCTCGCCGCCCCTGGGGGCGTGGGGGACCCGTCCCGCCCGCCGCGCCGGAGTTTGTTCTTGGGGCCGCCACGTCGTCCGCCCCAGGGGCCAGGGAGGGGGCCTCGGGGGCGGGGAGGCACGCCGGGGGACTGGCCTAGGGTCCGACGGAGGGCGGCAGCCCCGGGCCGGGCGCGCTGTGGTCCTTCCCCGCCGCCCATCCGCCCGCCTCTCCCGGTGGGCCCTTCTTGCCTGCCGCCGCGTCCACGCCCGGGCCCACGGTCCAGTCCACGCCCGGGCCGAGCGGGCCGAGTGGGGGGCGGGCTGGGTGGAGGGAGGGGCGCTGGCCCAGCAGCTGCCACCGCCTTCTCATCGGCCGCAAACTTTCACAAAGCGGCGTGTCCGGCCTCATCAATCTCCATTAATAATAGTTGGTTGGGCTGCGGGGGACAGGCGGGGGTCCCGGGCCGACCGGCCGGGCCGCTGGGAACCGGCTCTGCGGAGGGAGCGGGAGCCGGGCGCGGCGGCGGCGGCGGCGGGCGGAGGGAGGAAGTGAAGCGTAATTTGAGGAAGATGGATGAGTCCGGAGGGCGACACCCCCAGCCCGCCCGCTCGCCCGCCCCCTCCCTCCTTATGAGAGAGAGGGAGCGCGGCGCCGGAGCCACACTGCGCCGAGCCCGCGCCCCGCCGCCACCTCGGCCCGGGAGCCAGGGAGCGAGCCCTGCGTGTCCGCGCGGGGCGCCCGAGCCGCGGGGCGCACGGCGGCGCCGGGAGGGGAGCGCCCCGGGGCGGCCGCAGCTCCGGGCAAGATGCAGAGAGCTGGAGCCGGAGGCGGGGGCGCCCCTGGGGGCAGCGGCGGGGGCAGCGGTGGGGGCCCGGGCACTGCCTTCTCCATCGACTCCCTCATCGGGCCGCCGCCGCCCCGCTCCGGCCACTTGCTCTACACCGGCTACCCCATGTTCATGCCCTACCGGCCGCTCGTGCTGCCGCAGGCGCTGGCCCCTGCACCGCTGCCCGCCGGCCTCCCGCCCCTCGCCCCGCTAGCCTCCTTTGCCGGCCGCCTTACCAACACCTTCTGCGCGGGGCTGGGCCAGGCTGTGCCCTCGATGGTGGCGCTGACCACCGCGCTGCCCAGCTTCGCGGAGCCGCCCGACGCCTTCTACGGGCCCCCGGAGCTCGCCGCTGCCGCCGCCGCCGCCCGAAACAACCCCGAGCCGGGCGGCCGACGTCCAGAGGGCGGGCTGGAAGCCGAGGAGCTGCTGCCGGCCCGGGAGAAAGTGGCAGAGCCCCCACCGCCCCCGCCTCCGCACTTCTCAGAGACTTTCCCAAGTCTGCCGGGTAAGTGCTGGGGCCGAGCAGGGCGCCGGGCGGGAGGCAAGTTCACCCGGAAATCCCAGACAGCAGCCTGCTCAGAAGCTCGGCACCTGCCTGGAGCCCTGGAATCCCAGAGCCCGAGATGGCGGGTTCGCGGAACCACTTCCAATTCCGTTCCAAACACGGCACCTCTAGATCCCAGAACCTGCTCTGTCTCCAGAGTGCCTGAAGCCTCCCGGAAGACGTCCCGCTACTCCCTTCCAAATCAGTGGCATTCTAGTCCTCAAGCCTCCACTCCCGCCTCTCCTTTTCAGAATCCCTTCATTTTTCTCCTTTGCCAGGAATAGAGAAACTGCAACTGTGGGACTCCTGGGGACACCAGCAAGACCCCAGGGTGAGGGTACATTGGGGCAGCTGTCAGTTCAGTGAGGAGAGGACACTTCTGGCTTCTGAAGAGAAGATTGTATTGACCCCGAGTGGTCTCTGAATGCAGGGGCAAAGGGAGGGTCTTAAAGCAGTAGTGACCCTGTTGGTGACCTGTCTTCACCTTAGTAGTAGAGGTCACTTCTGAATTGGCAGATTTAGAGCCAAGTCTTGAAGAACTGGGTAGGGGGCATAAAGGAACATTAGCTAGCAGGGGCCCTAGCACCCGCTGGACCAGGGCTGACTGGGAGGCCAAGAGAGAGGCTAAAGGCTGGGCTGGGTTGGGTGTGGCCCAAAGGCCTGGAGTCAAGAACCCAGCTAAGATTCTGGAACCAGTGAGATTCAATTAAGAGAGAATTCAGGAACCCTGGATCCTCTGTGGGACGGTGCCCTCTCTGTAGAAGCATAGTTGTTACACTGAACCCTGTTTAGATTCACTTTAATTAGAGTCCTCCTAGCCTCCCTATTGATCCTTAATCCCTAGAAGCCAGAAAAGCTTTCCCTTGTCCAGGGGCAGATCCAGGGGCTGAGGTCCAAAGCTTATACAATTTGGTGGGCCTTATTTAAGAAAAACAGGGGTTGCATGCAAGTGTGGGGTTCCGAAATCTTACAGTTCCTTAGCATCAGGAGGAATCTGCCTCTGCTTATCCATTCATCGCATCCAGCTTAGCAGGTGGAGGTGACCCCAGGAGGCCTCAGGGCTGACTCTGTCAGAGTCAAGGAGGAGATCCAAGAGTCCTTTTGTCCTTTGCCAGGCAAGGGTAATTCCTGATAATAGGTTTCTGGGCCCTTCCTTGGAATTGTCCAAAGGGCTAATCACTCCTCCAGACCCCAAGGGTTGTTATAGGGCCTGTCTTCCTCTTTTCCTCTTTAGCCCCAGGTATTTTGGCTTTGGGCATTCAGCTGTTGTTTTGTTGTACCTGGTTGGACCAGGAGGATCCAGTGGCTGAAGTCTGAGCAGCACCTCCTAAGCAGGATCAAAAGGAAATGATAGAGCAGGAACTGGAAGGTGGGAGGAAATGTCCACAAGATAAAAGGGCCCAGAGTAGGGCAAACAGGGATGAGCCAGCAGGAGGATTGGAAGAAGAAAGGATCAGTAGGATTTTCGGAACAGGATAGTCCTGAGGCAGAAAAGAGAGCAAGGGAGGCCATCAGAGGGATGGATGGCTTTGGAGGCAGTAGGAGCGGGAGGAAGAACTAGACACATCTGGGGAAGAGATGAGCTGAGGTGGGGGAGAGGAGACACCACCAGAGCAGGGGAACTGAGGGGGGAATTCGCCCAAACCACGCGAGAACAAGCAACTTCTCCTACTCTTACAGGTTCCCCTTAGTTCATATTTTGACCTATTTGTATAATGGGGGCTCTTTTATGAAGCAGATAGAATATTGGCTGTAAAACCAGACACTGAAAAAGAGAAAGGAATAAGCAGAGAAAAGAACAGAAAAGAAATATTGAGGAAAGAAGAATAGAGGAAAGGACCAACAAATGAGCTGTATGTATACTCAGATTATCCAAAGACAGAGTTTGAGGCAGGAGAAGGCTGTCTGTTGGAAGAGATGTGTGCAAGGGATTTCTAGCCTGGGCTAAATGAAAGGGAGCAATATCTCTGAACCAGAAGTGTGTGTGTGTGTGAAGGAGTTCTGTCTTGAGAGAGGATTGGGAGGGAGCTAAATAAACATACTAGTAGGAAACAGGGAAAAGTTTTAATGCTAGGAATAATTTTTTAAAAAGATTTTTCAATACTGGGAGTGATGGGAAACTGGAATTTATATATATATAATGATGAAGGAAAGATCTTCATCATCAGAGGAAAATATTGGAAGCGAAAAAGGAAGAGAGACTTGTGTTGCTCTTGGAGTAAAAACAAGGAATTTCTTTCCTAAGAGTGATGGGAAGGAGACCTTACAGAGGAAGAATTTTCAGAGGTGCTTGAGTGAAGGTAATCACTCAAATTGGGAAGAGACATACGTAAAGGGTTTATAGTGGGGTTTCTGGGGCAGAACAGTTAGGAGAGATTTCAGAAGAAACATTCCAAGAGGATAATGCTTGGGACAGCTTGTCTGTGATTGCCACTTCTTATCACTCTTAGTACACACTCTCCCAACTCTTCCTCCACACGCCACTCACTCACGTCTACCCTCCCAGTCTTGATTTTTTTCCCCTAAAATAGTTGATAAAAGGCAATTCTAGAGATGTTAATTTGTTAAAATCAATTTGGGGGGCAATGACACATTGGCCCATGCTGAAAATGGTGGGAAAACAAATACTCCATTTTGGGAAATTAAGTATGAGAGTATTTAGCATGAAATAAGAGAATTCTATGCTTAAACAATGGGATTGAAACCTCAATGTCGAGTTTAGAGAACGAGTCCTGTCTTTAAAATGACAGGAGGAATTGCTGTCCTAGTGTGAATGGGTAACATTGCTCTGAAATTATTAATTTACACTTGTTTACTGCTTTACAATTACTAGCCCTTTTAAATGAAATTATAGTGAAGATAGGCCAATTTGAAAAATAATAAGTGAAGTTCTTTTTCTTGGGAATTACAAGGATTATTTTTAAAAATTTTGCTGAGAGTTAAGACAGGTCCCATCCTATTAGAATTGATGAAGAAGAAAACAGAACTTTGTTATGATTTGATTGCAGAGGTGGAGGCTGTATTAGCAGGCAAAAACAAATACTATGTACAGAAATAATGGAGTAGAAGACGTATTGAGAATGGTAGATTGAAAATAGTTCTAGGTGTGGAATGAGGGGAGCAGGGGGATAGTTGGGGAAGCTGTCTTATTAAGAGTGATAACAGGAGAGAATTTTGAATTAATAGGGAAGATTTAAAAGTATGAATCTACAGAAGAGCCCAGAATAGTGCTGTCTAGCAAGCCATTTATGTAACTTAGAAATTTTTATTAGCCACATTAAAAATTAAAAAGAAACAAGTGAAATTAATTTTAATATATTTTATTTAACCTAATATGTCCAAAATATTATTTCAGCATTAATCAATATAAAAAAATTTAATGAGATGTTTTATATCCTCTTTTCATAATAAGTCTTTGAAATCCAGTGTGTTTTTTTATACTTCCAGCACATCTCAATTCAGACTAGCTATGTTTCAGGTGGTCAGTAGCCTCATGTGGCCAGTGGTGACCATATTCAACATAACAGATCTAGAGACTTGTAAGAGCAGAGTCATATGAAAGTGATGGGGGAAAGGAGCTTTGAATTGGGGTGGATAGTGAAGTCCTCGATGTATTAGGAATAATGGAGAGAAGAGAGCAGTAAGCTCTAAATGACAGGAAAAAAGAGAATTCTGCCTTGAGTGGGATAGGAAGAGGTGATCTTGTTGTGTGTGAAGGTGTGTGTGAGCTCTGAGAGTAATCAAAGCTAACCTGAGGCTGTGGTGCAAACACACATCACAGAGATGCCTGGTGAAGAGGATGTTGCGTGCTGCGGGAAGTGATGAAAAGAGCTGTCTGTTTGGAAAAATGCAGAAGAAAACTTTAAATTGGAGATGTCTAGAGCAATAATTCATTCAGGGAGAAAAGATTTGGATTACCTGAAAACAAATATTTAAGAAGTAAGGGATGATACATACTCCATATATAATTGTTGAATGAATGAAAAAATATAGTGAGAGATTGCTGTGAAAGAGAATGCCAGTATTGAGCATGGCGAAGAAAAAACATTTGTAGTTGAAGTGATATGGAAAAGAGAATATGAGGGGACAAACCTGAGAGATGGCAGTGTAGTAAACATTATTTTAACTAAACAGAAAAAGATTTGCTGATTTATGAATAGAGATTGGCAATAATAAAGGAAATCATGCAAGGAGACTGGGAAAACTTCTTGGGAGCCTGCTATTTGAGTGCTGATTGCCGTAAGCTAAGCACCTGATTGTAGCCAGAGAACAGTTTAGATGACCGTCAATTAATTTCTGAATAGATATGCATTATGACTGTCAAGATATATTTACTCATGAGAGAAAAACAGGAAATGATAATATGACATGGAATCAGAGACTTCTGTTAGCAACAGGAGAGAGAAATTTTTCTTGGAAGTGACAGAGACCCAGAGTATGGTTTCCTAGAAATTTAGAGGAAGAGCATACAGTGAGAGTGATTGCTCCATTGACATTTACAGAAAAACAAATATTGCATTAGCTTAATCTGATTGAAGGAACATTGATTTAAGAGTCATGACACATGGGTTCAGTTCTCAACTTTGTCAATCATTAGCTGTGCAACTTAGGCAAGTTGCTCAGTTCAATTCAGGGAAAATTTATTGTATGTCTATTATGGGCTTAGAATATTCAATACACTACAGGAGACTCAAAGTTTTGAACTTCTCTAGGCTTCGGTTTCCTCATCAGTAACATAAAAGTTTTGGTTCAGGTGAATTTTAATGATCCTTTCAATTCCATAGAATGAAAACTTATTTTTCTAGCCTCAGTGTTTAAATTAGAATTCTTAACATGGACTCCATGCATCTCTTGTGAGGGTATCTGTTAATTACAGGTGGGGAAAAAATTACATCTTTATTTTTACTAACTTCTAACTAAAATTTGGCACTTCCTTTAATTATGAATGTAGGCCAGGAACCATAGTAGTCATTTCAACAGTACCTGAGATTTTTGTCACCAATAGAAATCACAGTTATTGATATAAATTTACAGTCATCAGAGGCATCTTATTTAATGAATTAATAAATAAACATATATGATTATATCACAAATTCATTTTTAAATATTTGATAACTATATTTTTATATAATGGCTTCTAATGTAATCCTATGTATTTTATGTTAGACACCGAAAAGCATTATTCTGAAAAGGGGTTTGTAGGCTTTATCAGACTGCCAAGGAGTCCATGGCACAAAAAGGGTTAAGAACTCCTGGTTGAGAGGGCGAGAGAATCTCAGAAATGACAAGAGGAGACTTTTATTGAGAGTATTGGAATGGATAGTGAAATGCCTTCTATCATAGTGAAAGCAACACTTGGGAGGGCTGGAAGAGAGAAGGGATCTCTGCAGCGGCAGTTGTAAATATGGAGAGATATGTTATAGCTGGTTAGGGGGTGATTCTTAGAGTGGTGGGCATGAATAGTCCATACTGGGAATAATGGGAGAGAAGCAGTAACTGGAATAATGAGGGGGAAACATTTTAATTGGAAAGAAGGAAGAACGTGATATGAGGAAAGTGCTTTGCTTTGAAAATAATGTTACAATCAGAAGCTGTAGGCAAGAATTTTGCCTTGGAAGTAACGGGGGAAGAAGGATCTTTGCAGTGAAACTGATGGGGAATTAGGAAATAAAAATGAGAGAAGTGATGGAGTAGATGTACAAAAAGAGAGAAACAAATAGGAATGGTGAGAAGGAAAGAGTTTGGTGGGAGAGAAATTTTATCTAGGGGGAATGAGGAAATGCCTCATGAAGGATAGGAGAGAAGAAACTCTGTCTGAACCCATGAAAAGGACAGAGCTGTGTGTGCTGGCGGTCACGCCCACCGCTACAGCGGTAATGATGAGACGAAAAAGACGTGGATTAGGGGTGAGAGAGAAAAGGTTGGAGTTTTCCACTGGAAATATGCTCATGCTGGGAGAAAGCTATCAGCTTAGAATAATGTGGAAGAAATATTGGTGTCCTAATTGGGAGAAAGTGACAGGGAGAAGAGAAGCTTGAATTTGGTATGATGGAAGAGTGACATACACAAGTTGAATTAAGTTGTATAGAAAGAGACAGCATTGTACCACAAGTAGTCATGAAGCAGTGTCTTCATTCTTTTCCCGTTATGGAAGGGACTGGAATAATCTTCAAGTGAGGAAACAAAAAGTCTGTATTAGAAGCAGCGGGGGGGGGGGGGGTGGGGGGGGTGGGGGGGGAGTGGCAGGGACTAACAGAGACTGGGGTTATGAGGAAAAAGCAGTGTGTGAAAATGAGGACGGGAGAAACAGGAAAATACTTCTGAACTGAGGGTAATGGGAGATAGATTTCTTGCCTGTGAATTATGGAGGAGATGGTATTATAATAGAAGTAATGGAGAAGATGGAAGTCTGTATTGGGAGCAATGGGAAAAGAAGTGATGCAGAGGTGTGCTAGGAGGGAGGAAGATGAAATCACCCTGAGAGCGAAGGTAAGAAGCACATGTGCTGGAATGGACGATAACTATTCTATCACTTATGCGTAGATACTCGAAGTATGTAAATGAGTGGTCGTGGCCAAATCACACCTGCCTGTGTCTTAGCTTCCTCGTCAGTAAAATTAGCGGTTTGATTTAGGTGAACTCTGTGGTTGCTTCCAGCTCTACAATTCTGTCTTTATCTATAAGGAAAGCTTTATTAATGAATTATTTCCTTTAAAAAGTCATCCTGAGCAGAGGGATTGGAGGAAATTCTATACTTCTCAGTGCTGAGTTGTTGCGGTAGCTGACGAGGATGAGGCAGGCTGGGGTATGGACATCTTGAGGTGAAATCAGGACTGGGCTTTAGGATAGAAAAGACTTTGTCATCTGGAATTGGGGAGGTGTCACCTGAGCTGTGGCTGTGTGCAGCCATCATATTAAATGAGAGAGAAACATTTGATAAAGGTGGGAGTAGATCTCATCTAGGCCAAAAAGATTGGGGGTCAATTGTGACCGAGGTTACCGGTGAGGAAGGAAACAGTGCCCGTCAGGGAGTGAGAAAAAGAAAAGCTGTGTTGTGGAGTCAGTGCCTGGCCTTCTATATTATTTCTCTGTTTGGTACAGTATTTGTGAGAGGGTGACATTAGAATTCACCCTTTTTTTTTCCATTCAGTGTTAACAAAGAGATGTGGTGTAGCACAGAGGAACGAGCGCCGGCTTTGAATACAGATCTTGGTGGCACCCTTTCTTTGTGATCTACAGTGAAATACTAACCTCTGCAGACTGTTTCATCACTGGTAAAATAAGGGCAACAATACTTACCTCACAGAGTTAAGAATTAAATGAGAAGATATTTGTCTGGCATCCTAAAGTAATAGGTGCGCAAGAAATTATTGGTATTGTCCTTGTATTGGAAACGGATAGGGAGCTTTCCCGGGAATTAAGCTGAGAAAGACCTCTTTACCAGGAATTCTGTAAGAATAGGTGACACTCTCTGTACTGATAAGGACAAATATTTCTGAGAGTGATGATAGAAAAGGCGCTGTATTCTGAGAACTGTTTATATGAGGGATGCTAATCTAATAGGGGTAGATTTCAAATTTTGTCTTTGGCTCATTCTCCCTCCTTTTGCTTTCCCTAGCTCACATTTTGGGATCCCTCTGTAGATCCCAAGGCTGCCCAAAGTCCTTCTGCTATGTCCCACTGGGAACCGTTCTTCCTTTGTCATTTAAAAAAAAATACCTCTCCTTTTTTCTACATCAAAATTCCTATTCCTTCATAAGTCTGATCTTGACTTAATGTTAGGAGCAAAGCCGTTGCAGTAAAATAATTGACACTCTGATAGAGTAAGGAGATTTTTTTTTTTTAAGATTTTTTTTTTTTCCTTTTTCTCTCCAAAGCCCCCCGGTACATAGTTGTATATTCTTTGTTGTGAGTCCCTCCAGCTGTGGCATGTGGGACGCTGCCCCAGCGTGGCTCGATGAGCAGTGCCATGTCCACGCCCAGGACTCGAACCAACGAAACACTGGGCCGCCTGCAGCGGAGCGCGCGAACCCAACCACTTGGCCACGGGGCCAGCCCCTAGAGTAAGGAGATTTTTAAAAGTTCAAATGAATTTCAAACTGGTAGAATTTTAGGTGGTGTTGTTATGAATAATTTCAGGTAATGTGGAAAAATCATTTTGGATGGCAGATTTGTGGGAGCGAGGTGCAGAGGCTTACTTTCCCTGGAGTCATGTGATTGTCGGCGCTTCTAGTTACAGCACGGTGTGTAGTCAGAACCCTTTGGGCTGCTAGTGATAGCAGCTCAACTCTGACGTAAGCTAAAACGAGCACGTACTGACTCACCTGACCACAAAGTGCAGGCGTGGACCCAGAATGCAAGCAGTGTTGCTAGGGCTTTTATTCTTGCTCTCAGTCTGGCTCCTCTCTCTGTCTTGGCCTCATCTTCCTCTTAAAAGAGGTAGGGGAGGGGGGCTGGCCCCGTGGCCGAGTGGTTAAGTTCGCGCGCTCCGCTGCAGGCGGCCCAGTGTTTCGTCGGTTCGAATCCTGGGCGCGGACATGGCACTGCTCGTCAGACCACGCTGAGGCAGCGTCCCACATGCCACAACTAGAGGAACCCACAACGAAGAATACACAACTATGTACCGGGGGGCTTTGGGGAGAAAAAGGAAAAAATAAAATCTTAAAAAAAAAAAAAAAAAAGAGGTAGGGGAGGGGGGCTGGCCCCGTGGACGAGTGGTTAAGTTCGCGCGCTCTGCTGCAGGCAGCCCAGTGTTTCGAATCCTGGGCGTGGACATGGCACTGCTCATCAGACCACGCTGAGGCAGCGTCCCACATGCCACAACCAGAAGGACCCACAACGAAGAATATACAACTGTGTACCGGGGGGAGGCTTTGGGGAGAAAAAGGAAAAAAATAAAATCTTTAAAAAAAAAAAAAGAGGTAGGGGAGGGCAACAAGCATAAGCAGCTCTAAATGTTTATAATCCAAGGTTGGGACCCCAGTGGATTCCAGCATATATAAAATCCTACAATGACTGATTAACTAGCTTGAGTCGAGTCCCCACGGGTGGAGAAATGTGATCGACTGTCCCACTGTACTGGGTGGTAGGCAAGAAGCAGTGCCCAAAGGAAGGGGTTGCTGTTAGTGAACAAAAGGGGGAAGGGATGCCGGGCAGACAAAAACAAATCCCAAACAGATGTCCACCTCAACCAGAAAGAAAGAAAAGAACGTACCTTTAACTCCCTTTCAGTATTAGGGAGGAAAGCCTTCTGCCTGGCTAGATAAGTAGTCCTAGGACCGATAGAAGAGACTGGGAGTGAAGCTCTTGGAGAGAGTTCTGTAATGGAGAAGGTAGAGAGTGATGAAGATGGAAGAAAAATTTCTGTTCCTCAATGAGGCTGATTCCTGTCCAAGAAAGAGCTGTACTTGAGGGAGGAGGGAGACAGTTGTAAACTAGAAGCTAAAGAAAATTGATATTAAAACAAAACTGTTTTCATAGTTTGGAAATGCCATTTTTAAAATGAGAAAATACGTTTCTAAATAAAAGGAATGCTGTCTGGTAAGATTACACTGTACAAACCAATAATGACAGAAAAAATAGAAAGATCTGGTGGGAATTTTCTCTTGGGGAATGATGGGAGAAATAGCCTATTAAAGGACAAAGGTGACATTTGGTGAGTGAGGCCTCTTCTATGGCAATTTTAAGAATCTCTCCAAGAATGTTAAGGAAAGACATTAATGATTAGGCTAGAGCTCTGTAGTGACAAGTGAAACGGATGAGGTCTAAATAAAACTGAATTCCGGGCCAGCCCAGTGGCATAGTGGTGAAGTTTGTGTACTCTGCTTTAGCAGCCCGGGGTTTGCAGGTTTGGATCCGAGGTGTGGACTTATATACTGCTCATCAAGCCATGCTGTGGTGGCGTCCCACATATAAAATAAAGGAAAATTGCCATAGATGTTAGCTAAGGGACAATCTTCCTCACCAAAAAGAGAACAAAACTGGATTTGGTAGAAAGGTTATTTATCTGATGAGGCATCTGGGGAGAGGGGTTTTACTTCGATTGGGAGGGAAAGAGAATGTATTTTACTAGAAAGGATAGAAAGAGCATTGACTGGAGATTTGAGAGACCAAGATTCTAGACATGGCTCTGTCTCTAACTGTGTGATCTAGGAAAATGATTTAATCTTTCTGAACTCAGTTTTTTCACCTGGAAATTGGGTTACTAACCTCCCATTACTACTAATAATGGGTCTACTCTACTTCAATGAGTTGCCTAAGATAAAATAATAAGTATGAAAGTGTTTTGGAAAGTTAAAGGTCATACAAGCATGCTCTTGGCAATGACAATGTTAGTATGCCATGAAGGGACCCCTGAGCTTGGAGTGGTGGGGAAATTGCCCTGAACTTGTCATGAAGGTGGGAGGGGCTCTGGATGGTAGTGATGTAGAGAAAATTTCTCATGTGGATTTGGAGTAGAGAATGCTGAAGGGTCATGGGAAGAGTAGAGAGAGAAAGTGAAAATGAATTTTCCTTATTGTACCTAAAATTATAGGAAGGAGTAGTAGCAAAATAGGGGCATGAAATTAATGGGGATGAGTGAAAACAAATTGAAAGTGAGCTAGTTGCAATGAATGATTGTACTATCTCCAAAAAGAACAGAGAAATAACTCTGCACTGGGCAAGATGATGAAATGAGGATGTGGAAATGAGAGTGGTGGCAAATATATCTCTTTTTTGAGGAATGACCTGGGTTTTTCCCCACCACTTGACCCCATCCAAATTGGTTCTGTGTTCAGGAAGCTGAGTAGTTGAGCAGGGAGGATGAGAAGGAGACTCACTGTCCTGAGGGTGGTTGGGGGAGTGTGAGGGTAGTCGTTTTTGAAGTAGAGGGAAGAGACGTCAGAACTGAGTGCAGTGACTTCTCTTCCGTGAATAATAAAGACTATTGATTTGATATATGCTATAACAGCAGGGTGGATGAGGGACAGCACAGGGGCGCTGTGGATTCCTGTAGCTGGGAGCTAAAGTGATGCTCCACTCCCCTGGGGGTTTCTGCTCCACTACCCAGGCTCATCATTCTTGGTGACCACAGCTTCAGGACTCTGCCTCTAGATTGTGTGAGTCTGGTGCTATTTATTCTTTCTCCTGGAGAATACCTACCATGGATTCTTTGGCCCTTGATTTCTTCCCCAGCCTGACCTGACCCATTTCCAAGATGAGGCTTCTCTATGTCCTTGGAGCTGCTTCCCTTCCTCTCAGAAGGAAGGCCCCGTGCAAGTGCCTCCCTGGAGCCTGAATGCTGCTCTGTGCAGTGGGATTAGGGCTGGTGGCACGGACTCTACAAGTAATTATGGTTCCGACTTGTGATTTCTGGTTCTTAGGATAATAGCATCCACCATGAGAAGTCACGTGAACTCTGGATGTTTCCTAATAACCAGTCTGTCCCGCAATAATTCCCCCTGAACAGACACCAAACTTCTTCATACAATCTAGACTTACCCATAGGGAACAAGCTGAAAACTCAATATATTCTTCTATTACCAGTAATATTTTCATACACAAAGGACAGACCTTTCCTATCTGTTTGGTCTACCCACCTAGTACAGTCAAATCACTTCCAATTTAAAAATTTTCCTTTTACTGAAATTATTCTCATCAGAATAATTATTTCCCATGTAAAATTTTCAGTGAAGTCTTGTTTTGTTGATCAATTTTTTTGTTCATATCATCCAATTATAGCATCTTCAATTAGAAATTTACTTTTACGGACATTATCTACCAAGTCCAATTATTCTAAATCAAAATTTGCCAGTAGAAATTTTATCAAAAAGATTTGCTTCTGTCAACTTTTAGTCAATAACATTTTTCTATGTGCAGTTTTTTATTTTGATTATATTTACCATTAATATTCATTATAAATCAGATAAAAGAAAATAGTTTGCATTTATGTTTTAGCTAATTCATAAGAAAATAGTAAGCTGTTTCAGGATTGCTATATTGTAAACAATTAGACTCCTATATTTCTCATCCATTTCTTCTGAATATGTTTCCATCACTTTGGACATTGCATTCTAAAGCACTCCATCTGTTGGTGGAGCAAAGAGCAAATGGCGGGGCCAAAATGTTCTGCTTTGCTCCAAGTGCATCAATGTTTTGGGTAAAAAAGGTAGTGGTGTTTGAAATAAAAGCTTTTTGCACTCTTTTTTCCCCCTGATTTTTTTTTCTATTTTTCTCTCTCCCTTCTCTAAACTTCTCAGCCCTTTTGGTTTCTCTGACCCATCATTTAATTCTTCTGCCACTATGTCTACCCCGCTTCTCTCTTGCCCCAGTCCTCTTTCTGCCTGCTGTGGCCTTCCCTTCTCTCTCTCACTCATCAGTCTTGTTCACTCTCCCAGACACTCCTGTAGCTAGCTGTACTTTCCCCTCTCAGTTGCTGTCTTCTATTACCCCACCCCCATCTCCTCCCAAGAGTTGCTTATCAGAGCTCTCAATGTCACGACTATAAAGGCTCAGAGAGAAACTCTTGCCCCTGCCGCTCAGCATCCCACTGGGATCAAGTAACCAAGAGAGGTTGTGAACCTGTGCTCCTTGTATAGCTTTAAAAGCAGCACTGAGGGTGGCCTGCTTATGTGGGCTTGATTATATGGAATCTGTCTGAAGACAGAGGGATGGATGATATGATCCCAGGAGGGTCCTGCCAGATCAAGGAACCTGGGAGCCTCATCTCAATCATCATCAATTTAGATTTATTGGACACCCCCTGGGTACTTGGAGCTGTGCTAAATGATTTCATCCTTCAAGTCCTCAAATCCAGTTTCTGCCTTTTTAGCAGCTGTTTAAAATATTATAATATTGGCCTGAGTTTTTACGAGCTTTTGTTATTCTTTCTGTTATTATTTACTACAAACCACGTTTTAAAAATTAAAAATTAGGGGCTGGGCCTGTGGCCAAGTTCCACAGATTCTGCTTTGGCAGCTGGGGTTTGCAGTTTCAAATCTCTGGTGTGGACTTACTCCACTCCTTGGCCATGCTATGGAGGCATCCCACGTACAAAGTAGAGGAAGACTGGCACGAATGTTAGCTCAGGGCTAATCTTCCTCAAGCAAAAAAAAAAAAAAAGGAGGATTGGCAATGGATGTTAGCTCAGGGTGAATGTTCCTCACCAAATAAATAAATAAATAAACAAATAAATAAAAATGAAAAGTTAGAGCATTGAGTAATGATGTTGAGGATTGGCCTTCGTTTCTTTTAGCATAAGATCCCATAGATGCTCACTCCATATGGGCTCCTCTCCAGCTACTGTGAGATGAGAGGGCATCCTGGAAAGTGCATAGGATAATATTCATGGAGAGAATGTCTTCTGGGCACCAGAGCTGAGAGGGGGTGGGGTTGTGGGGAATATTTTAGGACGGGTTTGGGAAAGGAAGAACAGAGATGGGAAGAGAGAGAGTGAGAGGGTGCTTAGGGATACTTTATTTAGTCCACAAATATTTTATTGAGTGCCTACTCTGTGTAGGTAATTTTCTAGATACTGAAAATACAGCACTGAAAAAATATTAAAAATCCATACCTTCATGGAATTTGTATTTTACTAGGAAGAGACAGCCAATAAAATAAGTGAATAAAGTTGGTGACATGTACTATATCAATAAATAAAGCAGAGAAGGGAGATAGAGAATGTTGGGAGTTTTAATTTTAAGAGCATGATCAAGGAGAGTATCATTGATAAAGTGAAGACCTGAAGGAGATAGGGAATGAGCCAGCGCAAAAATCTAAGTGAAGAGCATAGTATTCCAAACAGAGGGAAGAATCATCTGGGGGAGGGGCAAGGGCAGGAAGGGCAGAAGCAGGGAAACCAGTTTGGAGAAAATGTCGACGAACCAGGTGAGAGATGATGGATGCTGAGGAGGTGGTGAGAAGAGGTCGGGGTCTGGGTGTATTTTAAAGGCAGTAGCACTGCCGGGATTTGCTGGTGGATTGGGCATGGGTTGTGAGAGAGGGTGAAGGTTGGTTTGAACGACAGGGAGGATGGAGTTACCTTTAGCTGAGATGGGAAAGACGTGAGTTCAGATGAGGAAGAGCTGGCTTGGGAGAAGGATCAGGAGTTCGGTTTGGGACATGTTCAGTTTGAGTTCTGTGGGAGCGGAAAACAGTACAGGGAAGAGCCCTTAATGAAATGAAGGCGGAAACCAAGGGTGTGAATCTTGCAGAAAATAAAATGAATTTGGCTAGGGATGAGATAAGGGAGAAAGCATGGGGTGAAGAAAGGTGAGTATTCTGAGGAATGCATCATTTATAGACAGTATATTTATCTGTAGACAGTACCTAAAGCTGGGAGCTAGTGAAGCTTGGGCAAGCTGTTAAAGAGAGAACCAAGACCAGTTGCTGGTGTAAAGCAATAAATAGGAATAGCATAGCAAGGCTGGGTGAGCCTAAACTAGGGTATGCCACATGGGTTTTGAGAAGGTTAGATAAAGAATGAAGTACTGCAGGAAGAAAAGACTGGGGCCAGGGGATAAAAATACCCCTGAGGTGTGAAGGAGCTGACTGAGATGGAGGTGGGCGATCTGGACATGGGCTGGGAATTCTGGCCTCTAAGGAAAATGTAAACGTGGCTCTTGAGGAAAAGGAACAGGTGTAGCTCGCATCGGTGAGGGAAAAGGACAACTCTGGAGATGGGAAGGGGACTGAAAGTTACTGGGCTGGTCCTGGTGGCTCTGAGAAGTTTTTGCTCATGTGCAGGCAGATAGGGAGGGGTTAGAGAAGAGTGTCGGGTACACTCTGAGTGCTGGAAGGTGTTCTCGCCATGTACACACGTGCACACCCTTTTTCTCTTATAAAGCATTTCATCGTTCCCTGAATTTATTTTACTTTGGGTTGTATTCTCGACCTTGGAGTGTGCTTATCAGCGTACATGTGATATGTGGTGGATGTAGATAGACGCACTCCCACATTTCTGAAGTCCTCCCTTTTCACAGTGATCTCTCTTGGTAAGGAGTTGACTATTCATATACATATTATCCATTTTCCCTTGTTCTCTTTCCTACTGGCTGGTTTTCGTTTGACTTTTAGTTGTTTCACTGCTTATTGGTCCTTTGGGCAAAAAACAAGGGAGTTTGTAAGACTCAAACACTGAAAACATTTGTAGTGTATCATTTGCAGTTCTGACAAAAACGTCAGTGGATAAGCAGATTAAAGCCAATGGTTGAATTAAATTTTAGAATTATGTATAGATCAAAATGTTTAAATGCCTGTGATTACAAATAATCAGTAATCTACTAAATGAGTCAAAAGTTCTTTTTTATCACTTTCCTCTCTATATTTTCCCTTGCTGCACTTCTATTTCCTTCTCCTCTTTCTCCCATATTCCCTTCTGTTCTCCCAGCTGACATCAAGCTCACGGTCCTCAGGATTCTGAACTTGAGCAGAAAACAACTGTGCTGCTCAGCTGGGAAAGAGGGAAGGTGGGGAAAAGATGACATCATTTTAAAATTAAGGAGAAGGATTGAAAGGGGCCTTGGGGAGCTAAGTAATTGGAAGAAAAATCTGGTTGCAGATAAGGTGGCATGTGGCTGGGAGGGGTCCTCATTCTGGGCTGGATGGTCTGGTTAAGGAGAATTGGGAAGGGGGCGAGGGGAGGAAACCTTCTGACTCCCAGATCCTTCAATAACATTTGTTGGACCCAGGTTTGGGGGTGAGGGGCTGCTGAGAATGGGGTATCAGATGACCCTGAAGTTTCCATCTGGAAATGAGATTCTAAGATTCCAGATCTAGGGAAGAGAGAAGGAGGGGAGACAGAATAGAGGTCAACACATAGCTCTTCCCACCAGGCCAGGTGAGGACTCTTAGGAGAATAATAAAGGCCGACAGCCCCCATCTCCTCATCTATCCTGCAAAAGTAAATTTTCCTACATTACTGATTCCTTCCTATACTAACTGAAAGGGTCCTAAGCCGGGTCCCACACTGCTTCATTCTGGGACCTGAGGCTGTGTGTTTTGTGTTTGGAGGGGTGGCAATTGAGTGAAAATTCTTGGTCTGGGTTTGGAGAAAGCTGGGAAGGTAGTGGGTAGGGAGAGTGAGGTGGCGGGGCGTGGGGAAGTTGAGGGGTCACAGTCCTGGGAATGGTGTTCCTTTGATAGACACATTGCCTCCCCCACTTTGCCGTAGTGAAATCTGTGCTGGTTAATACCTTTCTTCCCATGTCTTTGTCTTCCCTGAACCTCTTCCCTACCCCTCATCCTGGATGTGCTGTCCTTGTCTCTCCTCCCTCCCCATCTCATCTCCTCCATGTGTGTCTCTTCCTGCGTTGTTCTGTCCGTGCCTGGCCATGGTTCCACGTGCCTCCTCCAACCTAACTGCCCTTTCCTTGCCTTCTCCCTCCCCATCCGTTGGTTTCTGCTCCCCACAGCAGAGGGGAAGGTGTACAGCTCAGATGAGGAGAAGCTGGAGGCACCAGCAGGAGACCCGGCAGGCAGCGAACAGGAGGAAGAGGGCTCGGGCGGTGACAGCGAGGACGACGGTTTCCTGGACAGTTCTGCAGGGGGCCCCGGGGCTCTCCTGGGACCTAAGCCGAAGCTAAAGGGAAGCCTGGGGACTGGAACTGAGGAGGGAGCACCAGTGGCAGCAGGAGTCACAGCTCCTGGCGGCAAAAGCCGGAGGCGCCGCACAGCGTTTACTAGTGAGCAGCTTTTGGAATTGGAGAAGGAGTTTCATTGCAAGAAATACCTGAGCTTGACAGAGCGTTCCCAGATCGCCCACGCCCTCAAGCTCAGTGAGGTGCAGGTCAAGATCTGGTTTCAGAATCGGCGGGCCAAGTGGAAGCGCATCAAAGCTGGCAATGTGAGCAGCCGTTCTGGGGAGCCTGTAAGAAACCCCAAGATTGTTGTGCCCATACCTGTGCATGTCAACAGGTTTGCTGTGCGGAGCCAGCACCAACAAATGGAACAGGGAGCCCGGCCCTGAAGGGGCTTCCAAGGACTTCGGAAGGCAAAGGATCTGTTCCTGAGTCTGCTCTGAGACTGGGTTAGGGTTCTGTGGACCAGAGGGGCTACTACTGTGATTCTGCCCTGGGACAGGGCTCAGCTGGCCATTAACTTAGCTCTAGATGTGCTCTCCTGGCAACCCGGGATGTGGGCACTTGGCCCTGAGCCTAGTGCGGAGACCCTCAGGACTGGGGGCTTCAGGGTTAAAGGGGTTTGGCTTCTTATTGCTGAGGGGCTTTCAGGCCTGAGGTAGACTCCTGGGGAGGGAGCGGGTTCTAAAATGCCTAGGGCCTGAAAGGTTCCTGGCTAATGCCCTGGAATCACTTCTGACAGGAGTGGGGGAGTCCAGGGCAATACCTAGCCAAGCTGGTCACAGCTTCTTATTTATTTTGTGTAAAGTTTGTATATATGGAGCTGTCTGCCTCTGTCTGTCTGCACCCCTGAGAGGGATTGAGAAAGTTCTTTGTTTCCTTGATCCTCAGCCAGAGTTTAGTTCCATCTTACTGCCCTGGGTGGGTACCATCTTGCCTGTCTATGGTACAAGGATGTGCAAAGAAATGATGTGGAACTGTCACTAGCCTCCTTAAAAGCTCTTCGGCACTAACCATCTCCTCCCATGTAAACTACCTCCACTTCCGTCCTTTCCCACTCCAGGCAGGCCTGCTGTTCGCACCTCTGGACCTCATTCTTCTGACGCGGCACTTCTTTTCTCTTTATCCATTAAACAGGCAAGCTTCTTCAGCTCTGCTTTCTTCTCTTTGGAAGAGTTGGCAGACTTCAGGATAGAGAATTCACTCCCTTTTGTATTATGAGGGGAAATGAAGTACCTGACCCTAGTTTAGCTGGAGTCTGTCCAAGCCCTATCTACTGGGTAGAGATACTAGTCCTGTCAGTGACTGGGGCAGGCCAGGGGCTCACCCGTACCTGTGAGCTCGTTAATAAATCTTTTTCTATGTAGAGGACGTAGCAGCTTAGTCCATCTCTGCCACCCTTTGATATTCCAGACGTGAGAGACTGGAGTACAAGACCCACTTCCAGTTCTCTGTTCTTATGGCATTAATTGTGGTCTCTTCTTCCCATCACGCTGTTTACGAAGCTTGGGATACGAAATCCTCTTTTATTATAAAATAAGGTTGGTAGAGAGGGCCCACTGCAAAGTGGGTGAGGCAGGAATGAATCTGTGCTGGTTCTGGGTGTGTGTGTCCTGTAAGGGAAGCTATGGAGAAAGGAATTAGAGGCTTTGGGATTGGAATTCTATGAGCGAATTACAGAACAGCATTAGTGGACAAAGTAAACATAGGGATATGAGGCTTCAGGGGCACTTGCAACAGAGTATAGCACAAGGGAAACAAGATAAACTAGAGCTGTTTGCCATTTCCCCACCTTCACAGAAGGGCTGCTATCCTGTACCAGCTGTGGAGCAGGGCTGCTCAGACATGGAAGAAAGGGGATTATTACAGAAACCAGCTGAAGTTGGTATCATGGTAAACAGGGCTTCTTGGGAAGAAAGATGACCTGCATTGATTTGGGAGGAGAGCTAGAGTAGAGAACAGAGCCACTGAGAATGAAAATGGGCAGGCTGAGTGAGGCAAGGAGACTCAGAAGGTCAGGGAGGGGAGGAAAGGACAGCTCAGCCAACTAGGTGGCCAGTCTCCTCACCTTCCTTAGAGGGCAGATTGCTGCTATTCCTGATTCCTGGAATGGCAAACCAGCCAAGGTCTATTCACTCACACGTCTACTGAATGCCTCTTACATCGAAACTGAGACAGTTTTTCCTTGGCAGTTCACTTCTCCTAGCTGGTTTTGGCAACCAAACAGAAAGCAACCTGGAGCTGGGACTGGTCATTAACAACGGTGTCACAGTTCCCCAGCTAGGACACACGGATCCAGGGCTGGTCTTCTCTATTCTTTGGCTAAATGTCAGCAAGGCTTGAGAATTAGGCTAAAAAAAAAATGTATTCCAGAGCAGCCGCAATCCTGATCTGGATCAAGGCTGTCTCCCTGATGCCTTAGATTTGCCCACATAGCTGTAACCTACAGGGTTGGATTCTTTTTAGGAGAGAAGCCAGGCGAAGGTCGAAGATCACAGGAACTGTTGTCCCTTCGCTGTCAGAAACTCATGTTTCCAGGTCTAGGGCTGGGGCAGAGGCTCTCTGGCTCTGTGCCCTCAAGAGGGCTGGGAGGACGGGGAGGACCAGCAGCCAAAACCAAGGCCCTGATTTGCCGTTTTTTTCTGAATTTACCCATGAAGCCTCTTAAACTATACCAGGCAGTATTCAGCCACTCAAGCAGCTTATTTTCCTTAGGGAACCTGGAGGTGATTATTGCTAATATTTTATCAGCATTGCAAAAGGGGCTGTGGACCGAGGAAATAAAACCTGGTTTCCTCTCAACAGCATTACTTGGTTATTTACCTACACACAGGCAAGTGTCCATGCACAGAGTGCCAGCCCGCCACATCCAACGTATACTCAGTGTTGCAGAAAACACAGGCCACCGGCGGAGTGGTTCCAGGAATGGGGAACCAACAGGCTCTTTAGAGAGCAGGGTCTCTAACTTAGTAAGTTCTCACCGTTTAAGAACAGGTACAGAGGGGTTTCCCCCAGGTCTTCTTTCTAGAATAACAGGGGATAGTCAGAGGGAAAAGCAGGGGCTCTGGATTCTGCCCCCAGCTTGGCAAGATGTTGGTGAGAGTCAAGGTGGCTGTTCTGCCATCAGCGACCTACCTCCTCCCCTTTCCTCAAAAGCAAAGCCTAGGCATGAGTCCCGAGAGAAGTGCTGCCCTAATAAATGTCTAGCCGCTTATCCTGTGGCATCCTTGGAATTCTGTGCATTGACTCCAGAGTCTCCCTGTGCGTCTGGCTGTGTGGGCTAGTTCCCAGACTCTCAGGAAGGGGCAGTATGCTTAAGCCCTCTCTTTGGGTGAACTTTGGCCAGTACAAGGTGTGGGATGAGGTTAATGGATAGAATATTGATGAAAATAGAGACCAGCTAGAAAAGCTTTCTATGGGTTGGGTTGGGGGGGGGGTGGAGTGTGAGTGGGGAAGGCATCAAGAAGCTTCCTGTAGTATGCACAGAGCTCTGTATCTCCTGATGTCAAGATTCACTGCCAGTGCTGCTGGCAAACTCAACTACACCCCTGGCAAGAGAGGGCTGAAAGAAACACACGTAGGAGGCTGAGGGAAGACACCCTGACCTCAGGCTAATTGAGAGGCGAGAAAATCCTAGAGCACAGACAGCAAAAAAGAAGACAGGGACGAAGAAATAGAGATGAGGGGCATTTTTGGAAGGGCAGAGGTATAAGCCAGCCCTGGCAGTCTAGTGGTTAAGATTCGGCACTCTCACTGCCGTGGCCCACGTTTGTTTCCTGGTCAGGGAACCACACCACCCTTCTGTTGGTTGTCAGACAGTGGTGGCTGTGTGTTGCCGTGATGCTGAAAGCTATGCCACCGGTATGTCAAATACCAGCAGGCTCTCCCATGGTGGACAGGTTTCAGCGGAGCTTCCAGACTAAGACAGACTAAGAAGGACCTGGTCACTCACTGCCAAAAAAATTGGCCATGAAAACCGTATGAATAGCAGCAGAGCATGTCTGATATAGGCTGGAAGGGGAGAGGATAGTGTAAAAAGACCGGGCAGGGTTCCGAATGCTCTGCTGTATGCACGGTCAGAATCAACTCCACAGAACTAACAAGAAATATAAAAGGGGAAAACAAGGCCATACACACAGTCTCGTTTATTGGCTCATCATACATATACACCAAATATGTACACAAACATAAATACTCCAATATACAAATTTACATGGGACTCACAGATCACCCCCTTGTCGCTTTCATCCAGCACACCCCTTAACCTGTGTCTCATCCAGGCTCCATTTTAGGATGCAGGCTTGCAGGGGGCTGGCACTAGCAGGGAGGAATCTGGAGGAGGGAGAGGTCCTGCTCCCCTCTCCTCACAGGTAGCCCCAAAGGGTCCTGTCCCTTTTCAATGGCACCATAGGGCAGAGGGCTAAATACTTCCACTCCTTCTCTGCTGCAGCTCAAATCCCAGACGTCTCTTCTGATCCCTCTGTTTCTCCCATTTGGCTCTTCTCCTTTTTGATTCTTCCTATTTTCTTCTCCTTCTTCCTTTCTGTATTCCCTGCTTCTCAGTCTCTGTGTCTTTGTTTCCCCCAGTGCCTGTTGGGAAGAGGGTTCCCCAGGCCATGGAGTCCTTCTGGCCCCTCTGCCCCCTTCCTGGGCCTTAGAGGAGGCTAGGGCTTCGGTGCAGTTCAGCAGAGGTGTTGGTGCCATTGGCAGGCTCTCTGTTGGGGGTAGGTGCTAAGCCACAGCCCTCCCCAGGGCAGCCATGCTGGATCAAGATGTCTGCACATTCCTGGCTGCCAGCCCGGCGAGCATAGGCCAATGGAGTCAGACCTCGGGCGTCCCGGCTCCTCACATCCACCCCATACTGCAGAAGAAAGCACATTTGCATACCTGGCATGACATGGCAGGAAAGGTGTGGGTTCTTGGGGAGAAAAATGAGAGGTATAAAAGGGCTGGGGTAAAAAGGATGTCAGGTAGGTCAGTGGAGCCTGCAAGGGGGAGGCTGGGCAGGCAAGGAGGGAGCCGACAACTCACCCAGATGAGCAGCTGTGTGAAGACGACATTGGCCATGGCACTGGAGAGATGCAGAGCTGTCCGCCCATCCCCATCTCCATAGGTCTCATTCACCTCCTCCTTGGACCCGTGTGCCAGAAGCATCACCAGCAGCCGCAGGTCGTCCTCCACTACGGCCCGCAGCAGCTGCTGCCCCAACGGCACATCCGAGCTCGGCAGTGGGGCCAGGAAGAGCTTCTGTTCGTACTTGGCCCGTATCCAGCGCTCTTTCTCCTCTCTGGAACCAGAGGTCCATTGAGGCATAAGCCAAGGAAGGACCGAGCCAACAGGCGGGGGCCAGGGAGGGTAGTCAGGAAAAGACATGAACACCCCGAAGGGGAATAAGGAAGAAACAGTGAGAGAATGTGTCAGAACAGAGGAGAGACAAGCCTGAGAAACTGAGGGCACATAGAGGGCAGTGGGTAATGCAAAGAGTATGGAAGAAGCTGAAAAGAAGGAACGCTGAAGGGAAGTCCCTTGGGGGCAGCAAGGATGTGGGGGGCTGAGAGGGCAGGAAGATTCCAGACAGGGCTCGTGTGGCAGCTTATCTGGCTATGCTAGAACAAAGGGGTGGGGGCCTGCACAGGGGGCCCACGCACAACCCTATCTACCACCCATTCTCCCCATCTCAGAGCTCAGGCTAGTGCCTTCGCACCACAGAGCGATAGGGCCCTGCGCATGCGCCTCCTGCTGGCCCCCTGACCTGCTGATAACGCTCAGAAAGGGTCTGTTGTTGTGAGACGCCTGAAAGACAGGCAGGGAGGGGGAGGGTCACCCCAAGGGGCCAACTGTCAAGCAGAGCAACAGCCAGTTTTTTAACCCTTCTATCCCTGTCACAGCCATTCAGCACCATTCCCAATCTTCCCCTTACTGCAGCACTGATGTCCCCTCCCTTCCCGGCCAGCTTCAGGGCCCCAGCCACTCACCTGCAGGCGTCAGGCCCTGGCTTTGCATAACCATCCAGGGCTCCCTCCCAGACACTATTGGCCAGGGCATTGCCCATCGCAGTCATAACAGCCAGCAGCTCAGGTGGCCAGTCATCAAGGTCAAGAGAACGGACCCGGGACAGGTGAGCCCCCAGATGTCGGTGGGTCCCTGAGCACTCGATGCACATCAGAGCGCCCAGGTTCAGGCTGGCCCAGTCTGGATCTAGATGGTGAGAGGAAGCATGATGAAGCCCACAGGCAACCTGAGTGAGACCACCAGGAAAGTCCTCCTCCCTCTTTCTTGGCCTCCCGGAAGCCTCTTATGCAGCTTTCTCTAAGCCACCACCAACCCCGGCCCCACTAGCCCTGGCACTCACTGGGGGCATCGCAGTCAATACAGAAGCTGTTGCCACGAACAGTGCGGACAGCCTGTACAGCCAGAGCTGCATTCTGGTTCCCCAGTCGAGTCTGCCGTGGTGGGAGAGACAACGGGTGGCTGGTCAGTCACAAGGCCACCTTTGGGTCCCACCCCACTCAGGCCTCCGTGCCAACCTTGTCCTTGGCGCTGCGGCAGCCCTGCAGGCTGGCGAGGATCTGGGCCTGCACGCTCTGTACCCACAGCTCCCGCTCCTCTGCCGTCGAGGCCTCGAAGTGCCACGTCTGCCCAGTGAGGGACACCACCACAAACTCAAACGACTCCTCCGACTCTGTTGGGTGCGGGGGCATTTACCACCATCAGGGTAAGACACCTGGGCATGCACATCCAGGGACACGCCATTGCCACAACTCCACTCACACCCCTGCCTTCCTGGCACTCATCCTCCTCCTCCCACCCCAGCCTCAAGGGCAACGCTCTCCAGGGCAAGTTGCAAGGAAGATGAGAATAAACCGGCAAGAGTAGTGTGGAGCCCTCAAACCTCCATCCTAACCACCTGTGGAGCCTGCGTGAAAAAGGATGGGATGCAAGGTTTTAGAATCCCTGGCCTGGCAGGAATGGGTATGGAAATCAGAGAGGGGTACTTTCTGGAGAAAGAAGAGCTGAGTATCTGGGGAAGGAAGTGATGGGGGGCTAGGAGGCAATGCTAGGAGAGGGTGGGGGAAGGCGGGTGTGGGCACCATCCGTACATGTCAGCTGCAGCCGCCTCATTTTGCAGCTCATTAAACCCAATATTCCTGACGGCGTCAGCGTGGGGCTCCTGGGAGCTGGGCCCCTCCCCCACTACCATGGCATAGACAGGCAGGCAGGGCAAGTGGATGGGGAGAGGAAGAAAGGTTTTCTCCATGAACCAGGATGTGTGAGCAGACAGGGACCCGAGGACATCTGCAACGACAAGCACTGTGGGCCGGACTATGACCCCAAGCAATGTGGTGAAGCTGTTCCAAGCTCTGCTCCCCCAGGCCCTGAGAAGACGGCCACACAAATCTCATTCCCAATGGTCACCATGGGTGAACAATTCCTAACAAGCAATGTGAATGTGTCGTGGGGGCTTGAGAGACAGCTCTGGTACCTGTGGGGAGGCCCAAGGGTAAGCCAGAGGGGAAGGCCTGAGCTACACGTTCTATCCAGGGCAGCCTCTCACATCAATGCCACTGACATCCCCTGGAAGTCCTTCTGCTCTGAGGGCACCCTTAACAGAACTGCCTTCCTAGAAAAAGAACTAGTACCTTCTCTTTCCCCAGGCTCAACCATCCCACCTCACCTTGCTTTCAACATAACCTTTGAACTACATAATCCTGATGATCTGTGGGGGCTGTTCCCTGGTATAGGTGGACCCCACGCCATGAGCATTAGGCATCACCGCACCCCAGGTTGGCTGGGAAACATGCTCTTTCCCATAGAGGTGATCTCTGCCCACCTACCCACATCCCTAACCCTGACAATCAGAGCAGAAACGAGAAACTCTGTGCCAATATAAATTAAACTAATTTGGGAGCAACGAGACTCCAACCACTGAGAAGAGGGACATTTTGAAGCTACTTTGGGAAAAATCAGAGAAGTGGCACTATGATTAATAAAGCATTCTAAGAAAGGATCTATGGAACACTGTGTGAGGAGCTGGAATTCCTTAGCCTACAGATGACTAAGGAGAGACTCAGCCAATCAAGACACACGTATTAAGCACCTATCATGTGCCCAGCATTCATTAACCTCCATGGGTGATACGAGAGACACAGAAAACACAGGTCCTGGCCAAGAGTCTGGGAAGAGCTACTGGTGCAGCAGCCTGCTGTCTTTTACCTTCTATGAGAATGAGAAGCAAGCTCACAGTTTAATAGAAAGGGCTTAAATTAGGCAGAAAAAAGCTTTTCTGAGACACTAGGTTGAGATTACCAAAATAAGTTGTGGAACTACTTTTATTGGAAATTATTATTAGGAAGTGATTAATCTAATATACGAGAAAGGGTGTTACTTTTAGGGTACTGTCCCCAAGTCCCACTGCCCACCTCCGGTTTCCCTCTGGGTCCCCCTAACCTTCAGCAGCACTGCTGGGGCCGTCTGGTCGGGGGGTCCCGGTGCTCTTTTTCCGCCGGTGCTTCTTCCGGTTGGAGTGGGGAGATGGGGGAGGCTCCAGCTTGGGGCTGGAACTGAGCACCTCAGCTGGGCCACTGGCTGGTGAGGGGAGAGTTGGAGAAGTGTGGGAAGAGGAGAGGGTGGGGGGCAGAGCAGTCCTGCCTCGTGCTGCTAAGAGCTCCACCCTGAACTGCAGCTGGGCCACCCTGGGAGAGCCAGACTTACAACCCTCTCTCCCCGGGGAGGGGTCTGCCCAGCCTTGGAGGAGGAGAAGGTGGAGAGATGAGAGGGTAGAAACTCAGGCAGAGCATGATGAAGGCCAGAAGGAAACCCTGGCTTCTGCAGCCTGGAGGGGTGGAAGGCGGCCCAGGGAGCTCACAGGGAGCTGAAGCCCCAGCAGCTCCGCACCAAATTTATCCTCAATCACTCCCCGCTCCTCACAATTAATAGCAGAATTAGAAACAATCAGGGAGCTGCCTAATTACTGTCAATTAGAGCGCGCTAATCAAGCTCCCGTCTCCCACACCCCGCCCGGTGCTCACCACTAAATGTCAAACTTCATTAGAGGCAGACACGCTCCCTCCCTCCCTGCCTTCCTCCTTCCAGACTCAACAGAGGGGCCCCACCAAGGCCAGCACAGGCCTTCGGGATGGTGACCCCAGGAAGGGCCCCTAGCTCCCCTTCTCAGGCCCTCCATACTCACCCCCCGCAGGGGGGCCTGGACTTGGGTGCGAGGTGGGGCGGATTCCCTGTGCTGTGAGCGCCCAGTTCCTTCTTGCTGTCAGAGCTCAGGCTGGGGGTTAGTGCTTCTACTGGGGATGGGGGCCTGTGAAGGGTCTTTGGGAGGCAAATCGGGCCAGGCGGTACTGCCCAGCCAGAGGAACAGGTTTGCCTGGGCTGCCACAGCCCACCTCCTGGCTTCCCAGGAAACAGTGGGTATCCTGGGGGTCTCCTCCCTTACACCTCACTTAGGAAAGGAGAGCAGAGCTGCGCCCATCTCCCTTTTAGCCTTCAGAACTGCTGATGGGATCTGTGGCGAAAGGCTTAAGATATGGGTGAGTAATGGGTGAGTAAGGAGTGGGAAAGAGAGAGAAGGTGGGGGGTCAGAGAGAGAGTGTGTGTGTGTGTGTGTGTGTGTGTGTGTGTGTGTGTCTGTGTGTGTGTGTGTGTAGGCGCTCACTGAAGAGGCAGGGAGAAGAACTAAGATGAAGAAGATACAAAAGTGGACAAAGGGGAAAGAAAAATGAAGAGCTGAGAAAAGTAAGAGGGGGGGCAGAGAGAGAGAAGGTAGAGTTTTCGACCACCCAGACAGGGTGGGGCCCCAGCCTATCCAAGGAGGCAGCATGGGTGGGAAAACTACTTTTCTGGACCACTCCCTGGATCCTGGCTGCAAGGACCGCCCCCACCCCACGGCTGCCGCCTTCAGAATGTGTTTAAAGCCCCCAGCCTCCGACCTCCCTACTCAGCCGCTTCCCTGTCCCCCCCGCAGTGAGGCTGATGAGCTGACTGCGCAGGGGGCTGATGGGGATGCGGGAGCCGCCACCAGCTCTGCCTGGGGACAGCGGTGGGCGGGCAGAGAAGCTGCAGAGGGAGGGTCTCTAGCGCCAGTCATTGGCGAGGGCCTGAGGAAAGCAGGGAGTAAGTGGGCAGGAAGCCGCACATGGTGGTTGGAGAAGGAATAGAGCCCCTGCTCCATTTCCCAGACCCAGCACTGGCCCTGCAGCGCGTGGTCTCTGCGATGAGCCCTGGAGGGCTCCAGTGGGCCTTTCCCCTCGGCCCGGGCACCATCCCATCATAGCCTCCCAGGCCGCAAATGGCTGCTCGGCTGCCCTCCTCTGTCGCTTAACCGGGTCCTGCATACCTGGGGCCAGGGTAGCGGCCTCACTCCACTGGTCGGCACTGGAAACAGAGCAGGAGCGCTGGTGCAGCCCCTCAGGGCGTGGGCCAGCCCAAGCTGGGCTGCTGGCCGAGTGGGGGGCACCTGGGGGGGTGGGGGGAAGGGTCAGACTGGGAGGGGAGGCCAGGGGAAGGGTACACATAGACTCTCCTGAAAACAGGCTACGGACTAAGCCTGAGAAATTCCAGCAGGGTACTGACGAAAAATAAGGGCCTTTTGGGTTCCCCAGATACCAGGCCAGGCTTACTGGAGAACTGGAGGCCTCACATGGGCCCTCCACACATTAGGAGGCAGCTGGTCCCAGACATCACACCCCTCCTCTCTCCATGAACATAAAGGCACACACTTCCACCCTCTCCCTGTGATCCGGGAGCCGGGACGGGGGAGTGATACTGACATCCGGCCATTATCCCCAGCCCCCTTCACCTCCTGGTCAGGGCCCTGCACCCTACATTCTAGTCCACATATGCTCTTTGCTTTGCCTCAGCTTTGCTGCCATTCTGATGAGAAACAAGTGTATCAAATTCAAGTAATTATGTCTAATTAGTATTAGTAATTATCCTGTTGGGCTGGAGAAAATTAATCTTTCGTTTCCCATCAGGGAAGAACGGTAGAGCCAAGGGGAACCGAAGGCTCCAGGAGTGCCAAGGCCGGGGCAGGCAGGGCTGGTGGTGGAGGAGGCAGGGCAGTGTGCACCCTCAGAATTCTCCTGCCTCATTCCCCAGGCACTGAGCCACTTGTGGAGAGATGGTGGGACAACCATGGGGCCTCAGAACCTGTAACAATTAAAGGGCCTACGCCAGGACGTGGAGAGCCTATGCCGCCCTTTCACCTCAGTCCACCTATACCAGGGTCGGGGCTGAGCCAGAAGGCAAAGGCCATGGGAAGTCTGAGGACAGGTGGGCCATACCCAATGTGTTTGAACTGAAAGTGGAGGAGCTGGCCAGGTGTCGGAGGTTAGTAAGGAGGCAGAGACGGGGCCTGACGCTGGACAAAGCTGGAGAGAGCAAGCGGCAGACATGAGGCCTCATGAGACCCTGCGAGCACATGGGTCAAGTTTCTGGAAGCCTAGGGATGGGAAGCTCTGAGCTGAAGCCACTAGAAGGTAAAGGAACAGGCCAGACATCCCTAATGCTCTGGGGACAGTACGACACTGAAAGGTGGAGGGCACGTTTTGTGTTTCTCTTGTATTTGTCATAACACCCAAGGCAGGACCAGACACACAGTAAGTGCTTATTAATATACGTGTGGCGCCGAGACCGCCGGCCAGTCTATCCAGTTTCCAGTCCCCTCATGCTGATGCTTCCTTTTCAGAATCCTGCCCCCTCCCACTCTGGCCTAACAGGTCCCTGCAAACTTCGCCTTCTCAGCACCCTCCCTCTCCATCAGAAACCCTTCCAGGGAACATACTCAAACTCCTAACTTCTCAGACACCTTGCTTCTCCCCACCCCTCTCTTGCTTCCATCCCCTCCTGGGTTCCAAATCTTATTCCCACCTCATCCCTAGCCCCACCCAAAGACATCACAGGCTCAACTTCCTACCCAAGCCCCCCAACCCAAAACCCTGAGGGAGGGAAAGTGCTTTCCTTTTTCTTTGTTAATTCTCCCCTCATTACGCCTGCAATCCCACAATCAGTGTGCACTGTAATTGTCGAATTTGATGCTAATGATTAATGAATTAAACATGGAGCCATCAATTAGTCCTCGGAGGATAATTCTGCATAAAGCAGCGGATAATGTAATTACAGTAACAAAGATAATGAGATGTTAACATCGCCCGGTGAGCGGGAGACATGTGTGAGTGTGCATGAGGTCGGTGCCAGCGTGCGGCAGAGGGGACGCAGGCTTAGGTAAACGCCCGTCCATGCGCTCTGGGGATGTCAGTGAGTGTCTGTGGGTGCTGGTAATTATGCGGGTGATTGTGCATCTCGCTTCTCCATGCGCCACTTCTGCTCCCCAGGTGGAGGGTACCAGGGCCCAGGAATGTGACAGGACAGAATGTCTTATTGTTTCCCTCCCTTTGGGGAAATAGCCTAGCTTTCCTCTTGCCACCTGCCTTCAAAGAAATGTTCCCCTTGGGTGCACTTATACTTCCTCCTCCTCTGGTATGATATGAGAAACCCCAAGCCAAACCAGAGGCTGCCACTGTTGTGTGCAAACAGCTCTGGGAGAGCTCTTAGGGCCCCAGCTGATCCCCAGCCCTCTGCCCCTGCATGCAAGTGACTTCCCAGCAGCCCTGACCCTGCACTAAAGACAGTACAGAGCCTCTACCATTTCTGCCACTCGAGCAGACCATTCCCTTGTGCACCTCCCCAGGAGGCTCTCAGCACCCACTGTAATGGAGGGTTGTCTCTCTCATCCTTAGCATCCTTCCTTCCCTTCGTCTACTAGAGCTCTCCCTCTGCACAATTCAAGGGCTTCTTTCTGAGCTCAGGTGGTGTAGAGGACAGGACACAGCTTTTCAAGTCAGGCACAGTTAGGTTCAAACTCCAGCCCTACCACTTACTGTGGGATTGGACAAGTTACTTAACTCTTTTTTCCTTTTTTCCTCCATAAAATGGAGATGATAATCTCATCTTCACAGAGCTGTGAAACTGGGGCCTGACAGTAGATCTACTGCACTTGGCACATCTCAGTCACTGGTGTCAGTGCCCTCCCTTTGCCTTTCCCAGTGCCTCCAGACTAGTTAGCGGTGGCCGAACACCACCACTGGCGGGGTGCCGAGTGCTTATGGCCTCGCCTCAAACAAGAAGCACGCTCAGGAGGCCGTCATCTCACCTAGCTTCCCTTATCCCAGAGCTTCTCAATGCAGGTGGGCCCTATCAGCATTTCAGGTGGGGCAATTCTTCAGAGTCTGTCCCATCCACTCCAGGCACTTAGTACCCCAGCCCCGTGTCCGCTGAATGTCCGCAGCAGCCTCCTGTCATTGCGATAAGCAGAAACACCCCTGTGTCTCCACACGCACGCTGGGGAAGGCAGAAGACCTGTGCTGCTGAGAGCTAACTCCTGGGCAGGGAGACAGTGGCTGCATCCGGGAGGGCAGAACAATGTCTTGAGCAGCTCTTTCCGGGCCCAAGGAAAATGAGATAGAATTATCTAGGACAACATTAGGGATACTGAGGTCTTGGGAGGAAAGGTCCAGAAGCCAAGGTAGATCTGGGATGAGGGGGTCTAGGTGTGGGAGGGATAGCCCCCCGAAGAGCAATGTGTCTTAGGAGCCGCAGAGGCCTAGGGAGGCAGGCAGAGCCATGGCAGGAAGCAGCTTAGCATCTTTCACCTGAACTCACAGCATCATCTGGAAAAGTAAGAACCGGTCAAGGAAAAGTTGCCTTGCCTCAAACTCACACTCTCGGGCTCTGGCTCCTTTCTCAGGGCTGCTGGACACGTGGCAGAGTCTGCTTGGCCTCCACTTCCTCTCTAAACTCAGTCCTCTCTGAGCAAAGACCCCAACTCTCACTGCAGACCTGAGGACATCTGCCAGGTTGACCCCAGGCAGCTCTGTCCCCTTCCCCCTCCCTCTCTACCCACATGGCAAGCTTGGCTGAGGTGCCGGCCACGTGTGCCAGAGGTCCTGCCCCCACCACCAAATGCTTCGGCTTCAGACGTGGAGGAGAGATGGTCCCAGGACCGCTGATGCCACCTGTGAGCATGAGGCTATCTGGCCCCATTCTGATCTCTGAATCACTTGCTGGGCTGTACATCAGCTGCTACCTTTACAAACTCCATGAGGGCAGCATTTTGGCAAATGTGTTTGGCTGAGCTGATCCTGAAGCATGACTCTGGATGACAAGCGTGTTTGGAGCGCTGAGGATCCAGGCTGAGAAGGAGCAAAGCCCCATAATGCCTACCTTCCTAGGCCCCTGTTGCAGCACTCCCCACTCTTCCAGAGAAAGGAGGCAACACTCACCACAGCCCCCCACCTCAGCAGCCACCTCACCTGTGCCCCCACCCAGCTGTGTGTTACTCCGCTCCAAGGCCAGCCCGTTGGCCCGAGGGCTGGTGCCTGGGGCTGTGGCAGGTGTGGCTCGAGGCAGACGCTTCCCTGGCACTTTCACTGTTGTCCGCAACAGGTCAATCTCCTTGCCATGGATGTTCTGCATGTAATCCTAAGGGCCACATGGATACGAGAGATGAAGATTCATTAGGACAGGTCACCCTTCAGCAGCACTCTGTCTCTGGCAGTGACCCTTTTAACTCCTAAGTCTCTCCCCGCTGTGCTGCCTGGAGTGGGGGAAGCAGAGGGAAAGCTCAAGCTTTAAAAAGCAGGACTGTGGGGGCTGGCCCTGTGGTGTACTGGTTAAGTTCATGCACTTGCTTCAATGGCCCGGGGTTTATGGGTTCAGTTCCAGGGCGTGGACCTACACACGGCTCATCAAGCCATGCTGTGGTGGCATCCCACATACAAAGTAGAGGAAGACTGGCACAGATGTTAGCTTAGGGACATTCTTCCTCACCAAAAGAAGAGCAGGACTGTGAAGCCCAGAGGATACCTCCAAGCCTAGATTATACTCAGATCTACATGCTGACCACAGGCAGCTCTGGGGGCACTCAGCCAGGAGGGGAGCAGGGGCAGGGTAGGGGAGATAGAAGAGTCTGGAGCAGGGCTCCTTTAGGGAAGTCTGCTCAGGGGGCAAAGGAGGCTAAGTATGGGACCCAGGTGGAATTTAGGGGAGAGAGGGCCAAGATAACCAAGGAGAGGAAGTGACACGGGATACAGATGACTGGGTTGCCCCAGGCTGTGGATGGCTGGTCCCTGAGCATTTCAGCCCTGTTTTCAGAAGCTCCCACCACCACTTGGGGCATTGAGGACTTTTCAAGCCTAGAACAACAGCACCTGATAACAAATATTTGTTGAGCAGTTAAAAGGAAGCCTTGATTCTTTCTGCAGTTCTTAGGAATATACAGACAGGTCCATAGTTTCACAGATGCCAGTGGGTATCCTATCAGCAGTAATAATAACCATCATCATCAACACATCACCTGCCCATTTATGTGCCAGGTATTCATTGTACTGTAGCTGTATATTCTATCTGTATTTCATACATTACCTCCCGTAATCTTCATAACAACCTAAGAGGGAGGTATTACTACGCCCACCTTACAGATGAAGAAACTGAGGCTTAAAAGGTTAATCTACCAAGGTCACACAATCAGAAGGTGGTAGAGCCAGATTCAAGTGCAGGCTTTTCAGATTCCCAAGGCCGTGCACTGAAGGCAGACTTCCTGAGCCCAGGAACTCACCCTGACTTCAAGTCAGCACCTGGAGGGCCCCAGAAGTGGAGGAACGGGGAGGGAGCCAGAGTGGGAGCCACTCAGCGCTTTGACCCCCACCATCCCCACCTGTGCGACATCGGCCTGGGTGGCAGGGGCAGGGTGGGGCTGCAGAGCAGAGCCCTGCCCCTGCTCTTTGGCTACCTATTTGAAAGCTGGGCGTGACCAGGGGCCCAGCTTTCCCCACTGCTTCTGGCCTCTCCTTCCAGACTGCTGACTCCCATTTCCACACTCCGTCATCTGTGAGCTCGTCACCAGTGAGCACCTCAGCAGTTCCCAGCTAACATCCTCAATTAGAGGTGGTAAAAACTCCTTCCGGGGCCGGCCTGGTGACGCAAAGGTTAAGTGCGAATGTTCCGCTTTGGCGGCCAGGGGTTCGCCAGTTTGGATCCCGGGTGTGGACGTCGCACTGCTTGGCAAACCATGCTGTGGTAGGCGTCCCACATATAAAGTAGAGGGAGATGGGTACAGATGTTAGCTCAGGGCCAGTCTTCCTCAGCAAAAAGAGGAGGATTGGCGACAGATGTTAGCTCAGGGCTAATCTTCCTCAAAAAACAAAAAAAACAAAAAACCCAAACAAAACTCCTTCCTGAGTAGATTCTGGGTGGGTGACACCAATTTAACTTTGAACTGGAATTCCTTTGATTGGCCTCAGAATCAGCGCCTCTTCTCCCCCCCTCAAGAGCACCTCTGGGCTGTTCTGCTTCCTGAGCGGTGCCGGCTCAGACACAGTCCTCAGGTCCTCAGAGGCCCAGCTCGCCTACCTTTACCTAGCTTTGGGGCATCAAGACTTCTTGTCACCCAGGCGTTTTCCTACCTTCTCACCTCTTAGCTTCAGGGAAAAGGGACAATGTCCTCTGCTTAAAAGAGCAGATGGGAAGCGCTGCCTTTTGGCAAGCAGGGAAAGAGTTGGGGCTAGCCAGGGCTCAGGGACTGCCCCTCACTCTGGGAATGACCAAGAGGACATCAAGTAGAAAAGGATCACCTGCCCCAAGGAGCCAAGAGAACATGGGGTTTCCAGTTAGGAAGAGGAACAAGAACAAGGAAAGAGAGAGAGCACCCAGCACCGGCCTCCCTCCTGCATTTCTGTCATTAGGCTGGATGTCACTATAGGATGGGTCATCAGGGGACTGGCGGGAGGACTGTGGGGAGGAAGGGGCACCACTGATGCTAGCATGCTGGCCTCACCAGCCAAGTACGACTCCAGGGAGACCAGGCAGGATCCGTAGTCGCCCTTTATTCTCCAAGGGGCTCTGATACCTTCACAGGCAGATGGTCCTTCAGAAGAACCACAGGGTCCTAGCCAGCAAAGAAGCAGCCCCCAGAAGCGTGTGTCTAAGAAGGAGCTGCCCTACCTGCAGCTTTGAGCCGCATCTGTGCCCTCCTGCCACCACCTAGTCCTCTGTGAGGAACGGCGCCAGGTGCCCAGCCTCAGGCACATCCTGCTCCAAAGGTGTTTGCTTCGCGTCTCAGAATCACAAAACCACATCACTGAGAAGTCAACAAGAGCAGTCTGTGCCTATGGCAGGACCCCTTTGACAACCTCCAACCCCCACTATGCTGGGTGCTGCCAGGGCTCTGTGCCCAGCGCTGAGCCTCAGCAGAATGGCTGGGAAGGAAACAAACCCAGAAGCCCCTTTCCTGCCCACCAATGTCCCTTCTATCCATCCCTTCTCCAGCAAATTCAGCCCACCCCACCCAGTCACTATTGGCTCTCTGGTCTTGCTTTCAGACCAGCATCCAGTATGTGACTTCAGTCTCGGCCCTCCCTACTCAAGCCCCAACATCCCAGTGACTTGGCTTCTGCATGTACCCATCCTGGGTCCCTGCACACAATCACATCTTAGAGCGGTTGCTCCAGACAACTGTCAACAGCTGGCTGGGCCGAAGGCACAGCTGTAGTCCCTCTCCTGGGGGAGGGGCTCGGGCTGCTCTAGTTCACAAGGAGGTCACAGCAGCTGCAACAGTTTTCAGGCCACACGACAGCCCTGGGATGCCCAAGCTGGGACGTGGCAGGAGCAGCTGACCTTATGCTAGGAAGAAGAGCTGCATGGAGGGACTCTGTTCAGGGCCAAGAAGCCAGACACCAGCCTTAAGGGGAAAGGACTGGCCCCCTTCAGCATCTCTGACCACACTGGATAGGTGTTCCTTGTGCTGGTGCAGGCCAACACCAACAGCTCTCCTCTCTGTGCCCTACGCCAGGCCAGCTCCAGGGCTAAGTTGAGAGGTGGAACCCGGCCCTGAGGAGAGTGGTGAGGAGCTCGAGGAGCAGCAGCAGGAATAGGGACATCAGGGGCAGAGCAACAGCGTTTCCCTCCGTCAGCAGAACGAGGAGCTCGGCGGTGGTGGTGGCAGCGGCTGCTCAGGAGAGCGGTCACCACGGCTGCCTTTATTACCCACCATCAAACAGCAATTTCTTCCCCAGCCTCCTCGCTAATTACCCAGCCAGCGTTCTCATCTCGTTTTATTACTGGAATTAACAACGAGTTCAGAGCGTGGAAAGCTATTAAGATGTGTGATTAAGCCACATTCAATTAGTTTCTACAAACAATTTAATTGATGTTGCAGATAGAATTAACAGAAGGTGATTGTGTGAATGGCTCCGCTGGCTGCAAAATGGGGGAGGCTGTGGCGGGCTCTCTTGGGCCAGGCAAGGATCGGGCGTGAGGCTTGAGTCGTGCCCACCAGCCCTTCCTCTGCACGCCTGTCCAGCCCCTCTAGCCTGACAGGCCTCCATCAGTAGGGGAGTCACCAGGCCTGCTGCCCTTAGGTCTCAGGCAAGAGCTGTCCCTGCGAGGAGAGCTGGACTAGGCCAAGAGTTCTGTGTGCACCTCTGGAGTTACCAGAGGGTCATTTCTCTGCACAACTCCCTAACAGGAGGAGGCCTCTGAGGGAAGCCGGGCGGCTCACTGAGAAGGAAGGTACCTGCTCACTGCTGGCAACTTAGAAGCTTGCTCATGTTGGAAAAGACGGCAAAGGGGAGATGGAGCAGATAAGCCAACAACACACGAGTGCAGGAGCAACCAAGGAAGGAAATCAAGAAGCCAGAGGGGTGGACAGAGTGAAGCAGCCTCTGCTAGGAGTAAACTCAGACCCCTGTTCATGCAGCTGCACACGGCAACCTTTGGTTTGGCCTTCACTCAATACTTTCATCGGTACAAGCAGTTTTGAATCTGATTCGTCTTGTGAATGAGAAGAGAAGCATCTACAGTTCCTCCTGGCATCCAGTGTCGGGGAAGGACTGTGGGCTGTGCATTTTGACCCCAGAGCCAATGGGCAGCCAATGAAGAGCTGACAAATGGGGAGCCCATGCTCTCAAAGGCACCGTTCACTCAACCTCTTCATGATGTCCTGCGGCTGGGAGAGCAGGAGGGGGCCTAGAAGGGGCTGGGGCCTGGTGGGTGCTACGGCCTCAGGTGCTGGACTAGCAGAGCTATCTGCCTCTTAGACTCACCTTGCAAGAAACCAAGGACAGGCCTGGAAGCCCCTGACACCCAGATCCTGTCCCAGGTCTCTGAATACACTAAGCTACACACAGCTCAATATGCATAGTGCTGGAAGGGACTCTGGGGGAGCTCAGACACCCAGCCCGGCCCAGGCCAGGCAGGTAGCCCATTGGCTCCCTCTGCCCTCCTTTACTTGACAATATGTCTGGGAAACACTTGCCCTAATGTTAACTCTTCAGCAACTTTCTTAGCCAGCCCTGAAGGGAGGTGCTCTCGGCATGTGCAGAAAAATCTGGGTAATGCTTAGAGTCAAAGTCATGGGTCCAAGTCTTAGCTCAGTCACTGGCTGGGTGACTTTGATGATCCAACAAACTCCACCAAGCCTCTGCTCTCCAGTTTGTTACGTTATGTGTAAACCAGCATTTCCTCATGCCTTTACCTTCCCTTCCTAAACCAAACCCAAAATCAAACACAACACCCAACACCTACCTCCACATCCCAAGACCCCTCTACCATCCCTCTCCTCGACCCTGGGCTTCCTCCACTATCTGGGCCGTGGGGACAAGCAGAGGCGACAGAGCATGGCACTCAGGTAGGGTAGCACAAAGCAGAAGGAACAGGTAAGGATGCAGCAAAGGCAGAGGCTAAGGCCACCTCCACACAGGTGGGGGAAACTGCAATGCTTTAAATAGGCTAGTTCCCAGCTCACCAGGCAAGATGGTGCCTAAGCAGAGAGCACACGCATCCTGCTGGAGTACTGGGGCACAAAAGTACAACCGGCTGGGAGTTAGGAGGTGCCAGTGTGTGTTCTCGGCCTCAGCCTGTGAATGGGCATGGCGGGCCCTTGGCCGCTCTCAGCTGGGAAATACTGTGGTTCTGCTCTTTCTGGTACAAAGGCTCTGCACCCGCACGGTGGTCCTTGACTTGCTGAGACACTTGTGCCTTGGTGTCAGTGCTTTCCCTAGTAGCCTTGCTGCCTCTCATCCTCCCATCGACTCTGCAGTGGGACCAGGTCTGTGTGCGAGGAGGAGGCTGGAGTAGGGGAGAGGATGGTACTGAGGAGACTTTGCACTAAATACCCAAGGTCGCCTGGGTGTGGCCCTTTTCCAAGCCCCCAGTTTCCTGGCACTGGCTCCCACCCCGTAAAGTCAGGGACACTAGGAGGGAACAGTCTAACCTGGGTGTCCCCTGAGCCAACGGGAAGGGCCAGTGCCCGAGGACTCAGATATGGAGAAACCCAGCAGGGCCAGGCTGGGCTCTGGCCTGACTGGGAACAGACTGCCCACTGGCTCTTCCCAGGCCAGGCCTCCGTGTGTCTCCTCGGCGGGGCTGTCTGGCAGTGCTCTCAGGACCAGGTTATGGGCAAAACTGTGGACCCAGCACCTCTTGGGTTAGGCCTCCCTGATACCTTGTGCAGATTCAAAGGCAGGCGAGGGACCCTCTGAGGCAGGCCCTGGGCCTCTGGGCCGGGGGTGGGGCTGGCCACGTGCTGTGCTTGAGGGGCTTCACAGGAGAACTCATTAGCCCCACAGTGGGGTGGTGACAGAGATGGATTCTGGTGACAGCTGTGTGCTGGAGCCACGCAGTGAGGAGAGGGGGAGGAAGGAAGGGTGGGGGAACTGCCATAGGGGCCACTCTACAATCACTGCAGCCCCCCTACTGGGGCATAGGCCACACACCCTCCAGACCCCTCTACCCACACGTAACGCCACTCCCACTCTCATCTTCCCAAGGGGACATGTCCAAGGCCCCACACCATCCTCAGCAGCGCTGGCTTAACTACCCTCTAACTCCCCATCATCAGAGGCCCAGAGCCCAGGGATCCCCCCCTGGTATGGCTCCCCTAGAGACAACTGGTTGGCAACACTGGCACCCCCAACTTTAGCAATTCCATGTAAATGAGCCCAATCCAGTTCTTAAACCAAGTAGAATGGAGGATGAAGAGTCTGACTGCACACACCAGCCTGGCCTAGAGGTGACTATCCCCGGGGGTGAGTTTTCTCCAAAGGGCTTGGCCACAACTCAGAGCTTTAGTGTTAAGGGTTCGACCTGGGCCCGGGTCTCGGAGTCTGTGCAGTTCCCAAGCCACGAAAGTGAGGTCGTTTCTCAAGGGAAAGTCCATTTGAGCTCACTAAGGTCTGCTTCTTTTGGTCCTGGAGTCAGCCCCCTTCACATTTTGTTCCTCCTCCTCTGGCCCCAGCCCTCTTCCAGGTCCAGCGCTCCCCCGGACTCACGTGCAGACTGGGGTGGTAGGTGAGCAGCCCGTTGTCACAGAGTGTCACGTACTTCTTCTTCCACTCCTTGTTCAGGGACTTGCCACTCCGCTTCAGCAGGATGCCCTGAGGACAGAGGCCACATCAGAGAACAGGGGCCAGCCCCACACGTCACAGGCATGGGGAAGGTCACAGTGTCATTAGGTAACTTCATCCTCCATCCCCTGTCCTCCTGGGCCACTGTGATTAACTGAGCAGAGGCCATCCAGGACTAAGGCTGAACTAGGGAGAACCAGTTAACTGAACCTTCCACAGAACGTGGCAATCCCTGACCACCCTCCGGGAGGCAGCCTGGGACCCACCTCTCTAGTTACTGTGGGCCCCTGTCCTGGGGGGTGTCTCCTTTCCCTCAGGACGTGGAGCTGGAGGAGCTCCTCACAATAGGAGGCCAGGGTTACATGGCCCCCCAGCAGTGATGCTCCTGCCCATGCGTCTACAGGCTGAGGTGAGAACTCAGAAGGACCCTGGCCTTCAACCTGCTGTGACAACCCCAGAATAGGGCAGAAAATCCCATAACCTTCCCCAAAATGCCCCCAGACTCCCACAAGGCAGGCAGTGGGGAGACATAGCCATAGAGCTCAGCAACCAAATTTCCTGTGTAAGCTGATAAGACACTCAAGTGTAGAGATTGGGGCCTGGCCCCGTGGCCTAGTGGTTAAGTTCGGTCTGCTCCACTTCAGTGGCCCAGGTTCAGTTCCTGGGCACAGACCTACACCACTCATTGGTGGCCATGCTGTGGCGGTGACCCACATACAAAACAGAGGAAGACTGGCACAGATGTTAACTCAGGGCAAATCTTCCTCAGCAAAAAAAATAAACAAATAAAGTAAAATAAGAAAAAAATAAAAAGGGAAACATTAAAAAATATATATATATAAAAAAAAGAAGAGCATGAGGACGAATAAGAGCTCCATGAGGGCAAAGATTTTTGTGGTTTTGTTCACTGGCACACCTTCAGCACTGTGACAATGCCTGGGACATAGCAGACACTCAGGAAACAGCTGGTGGCTGGGCTGGGGAAAAGCCAGCCAAGACTGTGTGGCTATCAGGGATACTGAACGGGGGAGGTGGGCCCCAGCTAGCGAGCTGCAACCTGACCATGCCCAGGGACAGCCTCTGCTGCCTTCCTCTACCGGTAACCCTTGAAGACGCTCTCACCCCTCTGGCTCTCTCCCTGAAACAACAGATAGCATGAGAGAATGGCTGAGGATGGAGGCTGGGGTCAGGGAGAGGACAAGGACAGCCACCAAGGTATACAGGTGGCAGATTCCCCAAGACCAGCATCGCACCCCCATGGATCCCCTCCTCCCAAACTCAGGAAGGCTGAGAAGAGGCAGCTCCCAGAGATTCCTAGACAAAATTCCTATGATGGAGAGCCACACGGACGGGTCAGGATCGGCAGCGGATGGGAGAGAATAGGGGAAGCACCCTGAATCCATCCCAACGCGTGTCAAAAAGGAGGAGCTCTGAGAAACTCAGCCCTGTAATGGCTTCTCTTTTAGGAAGGAGGGCCCTGCCCTAAGGCAAGCAGGAAAAGAGCGATTAGGGGTGAGACAATGGGAAGTCTCTCTGTCATCAGCTATGGTCCTGAGGCCCACAGTGGGGATAAACCCCAATTTCATTGCTCCTTCCCCCTCTAAGCCCTTCCGAAGAGAAGGCTCAGCCCTAGAGGGATGCAATTAGCAAAGAGGTGATCTGGGATTTCCTGCCTGATTTCTCCCCACTAACAAGGACCAAGGTGGAGGTAAGACAGGGCCCTACGTTCCAGTCTCCTCCTTTTCAACAGATGTTTCACGTCCTTGCTACCCCTCCTTCCTTCCTCTATCCTTCCCCTCCCACAGCCCCCAAAAGACCAATGCTATTGCAGGAGATGTGGCCATGTGAGACGGGAGCTGGAGTACTTGGCCAACTGAGGACACATCCTGCTACCTGGTACCCCATCAGCATGAGAGACCCTAGCCTCACAAGGAGCTTCTGAAGACAAGCGGTGTTAATGGAACCCTCACTAGACAACAGGGTGGCTGGAACATTCCAGAAGGCAATTGGGCCCCTGCCTCGGGGTCTGTGATGGAACCTTGGTGACCTGCCTTTGGGAGTAGCACCCACCCCTTACAGGCCAGGAACAAGGAAAAGTACAGTTTCTCCCTCTCCCCTGACTGCAGACAATGCCCCTGTGGACAATGCCAGATTCTCATCCCGCTCCCTCTCAGAAAGGGATGGGAGAGTGGCTGCCTTGCTGGCTCGCCTGCTCCTCAATCTCACTCCCTCCTTTTCTGCCACCGACCCAGCCTTCACCTTCAATGGGAGATTCCACACCAGCCTGTGTTGTCAAATGCTTCAAACCTGGGCCTCGTCCCCACCCCTGTCCCTTCACCTTCATCATGTTTGGGCGCCTCCCTCGTGGGTCCAGCTCCCAGTCAAGGGAAAGGGAAGCCGGGCTCTGCTCTCCTTTCTGCCACCAAACAGCCCTTAACATCAAACAGGTCATGTAACTGAGTGGGCCTCGGTTTCCTCAGACCGGGGAGCGGACTCCGGCATGAGGTCCTCCCTCCTCCAAGCAATGAATCAGGAATCAGGATGTCGAGGAGGCCAGTCTAGGAGAGAAGCTCTTTCCTATCCAGAACTCTTTCCCCTCCTTCACCTGGGCCCCTCTCAGGGAGGAAGCAGAGGAGCTGCCCACCAGCGGTAATGAGCTTGTTAGCCAGGACTGTGGGAGGAGCGCCGGCTCGGTAGAGAGAGGCATGTGCAGCTGGCCAGGGAACAACCCGCTGCCCACGCCCATCTCCAGCCCGCCTCTCATCTGCCCAGCCCTGCTCTGCCCACACAGCGCCAAGACACAGAAGCAGCAGAAAGCTGGGCTGGCGAGAGGCCTGCCTACCCGCGCCTCCTGTTCCCTCTCACATCTTGTGCTCCAAGGAGGGAGAATGAGCTACAGGGGTTCCTGCTACCCTCCCTGGCCAGCCGGGCTGTGCACGGTGGAGCAGGAAGCAATCTGGGGCGGAATGGGAGCGGTGCGGAGGCGACAGCCCCCAGAGGACCCGTTCCCGCCGCCGCCTCCCTCCCAGCTCCGCCAGCCAGCTTAATTGCGGAGTCCGGATTGATTGGGAATGCAAATGGCAACTGAAATGCAATCTCCACTCCCAGCAGGAGAAGGGGGGAGGGGGAAGGAACGGAATGGGGAGACCAGGACAGGAGGGCTGGAAAGGGGTTGGACCGACCCAGGGCAGCGGGGAAGTTTGGGGGGCGGGGCGCTGGGGAGGAGCGCAAGAAACCAGAGAGTGGATGAGCACATCCCCACGCTGCGTGTGATCGCGCTGCAGCATCAGAGCACAGGCCTAGCTACCTGCCTCCAGCCGGCAGCACAGTGGACTGCACTCGGGTTCCTTCCTGGCGGTGTCTGTCCCACTGAAAGTCCCTGAGGTTTAGGGGCCTGTCACACCCAAGTGACCTAGCTGACCCCCTGGCCAGGCCAGAATCCCGGGTACAAGTTCACAGGTCTTCAACCCCCAGCCCCAGAGCTCCCCCTTCCCCTCCACGTGGGGGATTCAGGGAAGAGATCAATCAGCCTGTACCCAAGACAGGAAGAGGGGCCTTTGGGGCTACACTCATCTCAAAGCACAGGCCCCCGGGGAAGGAGTTCTCTCTTACTTACTAAATGTTTACATGTACACACTCAGAAAGAACCCGCCCCCAAAGCAGGGAGTGACAGTCCTCTGCCAGAAGCACATCCGCATCACCTGGCCTGGTGAGAGGGCTGCAGGGAGGCACTCAGTTTGTGCAGGCCCAGAGACAGGTGATCACACCATCAATAGGTTTGTGAGGACCGATTTTGCACCCAGACACACACAGGCACAAGGGGAGGTGACTGGCTGCTGCCACCCCTCTCAACCTCTTCACCTGTCTTCCAGGTAGGCTGACCCAACTAGAGCGGTCCTTGTCAGACATCAGTGCAATGACATTTCAGGAGAAGGCTGAAGAAGAAACACAGGACATGGAGCAACACAGCGTTCCTCGCTCTGCCCTCTGGGACCCTCACATACTTCCTGGCTCTCCATTCTAAATGGGCCTCCACTGTGGGGTCAGACACCTCCAACCTTAACACAGGAATTCTGGTCACACTGCCAGTGGGCCCCAGACGCCGCAGCCTGGAGGGCCACACCTGACCACAGGGCCCTGGCCAGGGTGAGCTCTGGCCATACCAGTCTCCTCTGTGGTCAAAACCTGACGACATGGTCCCTGTAGACATGGCATCGCTAACCACTGGCTCCCCAGATCTGTGCCAAGCCCAGCATCCTGGGGGTATAGCAGACTAACACCAGGCCATGTGCCCTTATCCCAACAGGTACCTCACCTAGCAGGCTCTTGCTTGAGCTCCAGCGAGACACCTCCTCACTCTACCCTCCAACAACTCAGCAGTTCCAGAACCCTGCCCAGCACACCACCATCTCTGCACAAAGATAGCCTCCATCATTCAATGTCTTTTTCCAGCGTGGGGACTGACGACAGGTCTGGGAGGATCCAAGCTTTGGGGGGGCCCAGCCCTGCCAGGGAGTGACTCAGAAAGGCGGTGGAGAAAAGACTAGGTGGTGGCACCTCAACTAAGTTTTTTCTTTACAAATGAATGGAGGCTCATATGGACAAGATTGAGCCAAAAAACCTACAGAAGAACCAGCCTTCAGTATGCCCATCAATGAGTATGCCTCAGGGTACTCTTTTGGGAATGCTCTTCCTTTTCTGGGAGGAGGAGAGGTAGGCCAGAGCCCAGACTCCTCTCCGGGTCACCCAACTCCAAAACCACTGGCAGGAGAGCAGCTGAGGACAGCATGTGGCTCTCTGCTGCCCCCTGGTGGTCGTGAGGAGGAACGAGCAGAGCCCAGCGAGGGGCAGCTCCAGGCCCAGGCCGCAGTAGCCGCTCTAGCCGCTCTTCCCAGAGGTCCATCCTTCTTAGTGAGGAACCTCTCCTTGTGAAGGATTCAGGCCCGGCAATGGAGGGGGGGGAGGTGCTCGCCTCTTATACCATCTCCCAGAGGCCTGGAAAAGAACCATCCTCTAGCATTTCCTGGGCCTCGTCTCAGCTCCTCTTTGGCCACAGGGGAAGGGAGTGCTGACCTGTTTAATGGGGATGGCCCGACCACTCCCGATACTGTCCACCTTGCACTCGGAGGCTTTTTTCTCCCGGTCCAAGTCAGCACCCTTTCGAGACTAAAAGAGAAAAGAAGAGACATGTTAAAGGGGCCCAAGGTCCACGGGGGACAGTTGCCCACATGGAATGCCCAGCCCTCCCATCCTCCCTCCTCCTGGGCAGGCCCTAGCAGTGGGGCAGGGCCGGGGCGGCGGGACCGGGAAGGAACTGAGACCACGAGTATTCCAACGGGTTTATTCTTACACACGGCACCATACAGAGCAGCACAGTTCACTGAGCCGGGCCCGCCCCTTACAAAAGAGCAAGGACACGAAATACCGAGGGTGTGAGGACCGCACAGCCCAGGGGGCTGGGGCATAAGAGAAGGGAAGGGGCGAGGAGTGGTGGACGGTGGGGCTGAGGGATGGCCTGGAGCACAGGGCACGAAAACTGGGGAGAGCAAAGTCCAGAAGTGAGCGGGCAGTGGCCCGTCTGCAGCACAGACACCACACGGCACGTTGCACCGAGCATGTCGGCGTGGCCCAAGGGGCACAGTGGATGGAGAGAGAGAGGAGAGAGGCCAGAAGAGGCCCTGCGCCCCTGCCAGGCTCCTGGGGCAGAGCCCGCCCAATGCGGATCCTAGGAAACGGGGAGGCCAAGAAAGGAGAAAGGCAAGCGCGCAGCGGTGGCTGTGGCGTCCGGAGCGGAGCAGGAACGGCAGAAGTCCATGCAGGAAGGAGCAGAGGAGGGGAGGGGCAGGAAAGCTCCCCCCAGGAGCAGCTGGGCCGGGGCGGGCGCTCGGATGCCCCCGCCCCTCTGGGCCTGTCTCGCTGGCCTGGCGCCTGGTGTGGGGCCGAGCTCCCTTCTTCTCCATGCAGCGAGCCTGGCGCAGCGCGTCCAGCCGGGCCTGGTCCCCGGCAGCCCCCAGCCGCAGGCTCCAGCGTTCCTAGCCTTCCCTGGGGGTGGGGGTTAGTTACAAAGGTTCCTGTGGGTCTCTGGAGTGGGGAGCACGGCGGCCGCTTCTCATCTGAGAGCAGTCCCAGGGCCCGGCCCGCCTCCGGCCCCGCACAGGGGAGAATGTCCAGAGGTGCTGTGTGTCACCACCTGGTCTTCTAATTTGGAAGGAGTTGGAAAGGCCTTTTTGTTGATGAAAAGTTGGAAACAGTGGCACATATCTGCAAATATCGAAAGAATAAAGATTTTGGCAAGTTATACTCAAGCCCCGCACAAGTCGGTCAGCACTGGTGAGGGCAGAAACCCAGGCACCTGGGGAGAGGCAGCAGCGGGATGAAGAGGAGGAGGCGGCGGCGAGGCAGTGGCCGGGCAGTCCATCTCAGCGGGGAATGTTCACCACACGCAGCCTGGGCCCCACATCCCTCCTGTTCTCCAGGCTGCCGGGAGCCAGGGCACAGGGAAGGGGCGAAGGACAACAGCCGCAGCATGGGGGGAGCACAGCCAAAGGAATGGGAAGAACTGGGCCAGGGGCTGCCGCCTGCAGCTGCACCATCAGTGCCTGCCCTGGGTCTCTCCTGGGCGCCAGAGCCTCTGCCCCTTTGGCCCAGGGAGGAGGAAGGTGCATGGGACCGCTGCCACAGGGTCCCCAAACAGAAGAGCCAGTTGGGGGCATGGGGTGCAGACTGCCCCAGCCAGGCTGGTGAGCCAAGAGGCCTCCAACCACCAGAGGATCTCTGGGAGCCCAGGGGGCACCCCCCCAAGGAAGGGAACCAGGGCGTGAGCAGCAACAGAACGAGTACATGAAGTCATGGGGGGATGGGATGGCCATGTCCAGCGGGAGGGCCACAAGGGCACCAGCCATGGAGCAGGAAGGCTCTGCTGGGGAGGACGATGAGGCGAGGGAGTGGCCCCCTAGCGAGGATGACAGGGGGAGGTCCTGAGATGCACCCCTAGAGACGGACAGGTCTTGAGGCTGCCTCGGGGACAATGGCGCAAGTGAGGTCACCATGGAAACAATGGAAAGAAAAAATAAGGTTGGCACAGTGAAGATGGAGAGAATGAGAGGGCCGAAGGGAAGGCTGTGCCGTGAGCGCACGCAGCAAGGAAGGCAGGCGGAGGCAGCACGGTGGAGCAGGCAACAGAGCGCGCAGGGCCGGGAGCACGAAGGCGAATGCGCGCGGCGAGGAGGCCATGAGCTAGGCATGGGCGTCAGACAGAGGGTGGCAGAGGGAGGAGAGCGTGCCCTGGGGTGTTGCAGGACTAGTAGCAGAGGAAGGTGAGAGACTAAGAATGATGCTGAGGATGGTAACTGAGGCAGGATGTCAGGGAGCAGGTGCCGAGGGCACAGACGGTGGTCACTGCAAACACAGGCACCCGCAGGCTTTACAGCAGCAGCAGCAGCAGCAGCAGCAGCAGCAGCAGCAGCAGCAGCAGCAACAGGTGTGGGCACAAGCAGGCAGCCCGAGGCCCTGTGTGTCTCGATGGGTGTGAATAGAAACAAGAAGCTGTGAGTCTAGGCAGGGTCGGGGCTGGGGAAGTGCAATGCACGGCAGCAGCTTGTCAGCAGAAAGAGAGTCAGTCAGCATGGACGGGGAGGGGGCGCGTGGCAGGCAGAGGGTAGATGGAGGCAGGCAGACCTGGCAGAAGTGTGCTGGTGGGTGGAGGCAACAGTGAATGAGCAAGGCCTGGGGAGCACTGGCTGCCTGGGCAGGGTTCCTGAGAGCCTGGCTGGGGCCTGGCCTGGCCAGCAGGACACAGAGCCAGACTGAGCGCCAAGCCCTGACGCTCAGAAAGAGGCACACGGATGACGCAGAAAGACAGGGCCATGTCCTGAGAATCCACACGGGCAGCTCACCCACCTGCATCTGACCCAAGACTCCTGGCATGGTCCAGCCAATCCCAGCTGGAGGGTGAGAGTATTGGGTGGGTGCTGTGTGTCAGATGCTGGGCATGGAGAAACAGCAGACTCAGGGCACCTAAGAGCTGAGGGGCCGGGCCCCGAGCAGTGGATGGCACATGGGACCCCGGGGTGAAGTCCACAGGGAGGGGGAGAAAGGGTGGGCCTGTGGAGTTCTGAGTCAGGGTGGAGAGCCACAGGCTGGGAATCAGGAGACGGAGGCCTAGGAAAGATGTCTAAGCCTTTGTTAAATCAGTCACTGCAGGGTGTGGGAAGCGTGAGGTGATGGACAATAGCAGGAATGCAGACTGTGAGGCCTGGGCCCTGGTTCTAGCTCTGCCAGAACCATTCTAGTTCTGGTTCTAACCCTTCACACAGCCTTGGGCAAGTAACCTTGGGGCCTTGGTTCACTGCAGAATCAAGGTGTCGGGAAGGTTAGAGCAGAGGCGTCAAAGGCCGCTCCAGCTGGCCAAGAAGCCCTACGTGATTGGGGGTGGGAGGGTGAGTGTGTGCAGCAGGGGCAGGAGGATCTGTGTGGATATGCCGAGGGCAGCGCCCTGTGGGCTCAGAAGAACGGTCTGGAAGAGTCTGGGTGTGGAGGAGGGCACCAGTAAGGAGCCTACAGAAGCTGCTGTGTGTCTGTGTGAATGGAGAAAGAGAGACTACAGGTGGCATCTTCCTGACTCGGGGCTACCCACAGCCCAGCTGTCTGGGGCTCCTGCCTGCTCTGCTCCCTCTTAGCTGGGTGGCGGGGGCTCGGCCCTGCCTGTGCAGTGAAGGCAGCTGGGCAGGTGGGAGGACAGGGCACGGGACACGTACCGTGAAGATGTTGGAGCGCCGCTTGGACTGCTTGCGGATGGGTGTGGGGGTGGAGGAGGCAGCGATGGTCTCGATGCGCAGCTCCCGCTGGCTGATGCTGGGGGTGGAGGGGACTGAGGATGAGTAGTCGCTGAAGGCGCTGCTGCCGCCATTCGTGGCCTAAGGACAGAGAGGGCTGCTGAGGGCGGCTCGGGTTGGGTGCAGGGAGAGGCAGCAGGCAGGAGCCAAGAACCCCTGCAGTATGGGGACCTGGCTTGGGGCTCATGGGGCAGCAGAGGAGCCACTAGCTCCTAAAGATGGAACCGAGGGGGACGGCAGCATGGCCTGAAGGCTGGCAGGATCCAGTCGTCACTGCCTGGGGTGCCCCACTAGGGCCCCAGCAGGGGCAATTCTGTGCCCACTAGGGAACTGAATCAGAGGCAACGGCTGCCTGTCGGAGTCAGTGACAGAGTGAACAAACTGTGGAGTCTTGGCGCACAGGTGGGTCTGGCATGAGGCAGCAGGTCACCCAGAATGAGCTCCCCAAAGTCAGTGACGTATGTTGAGGCAGCAGGAGGCCAGGGCGGGGCTCAGGGTGCCAGGGAGAATGAGCTTCACTCTTTGACAGTGTGTGCGATAGGGGAAGGGACATGGAAAAGCCGAGGCAGAGAGAACGGAACCAAGCCTGCCATCAGAGTGGGCGGCAGATAAGGGACAGAGGTGCGGAAGGAAGAGGAGACAGAAAGGATCACAGGATGGAGACAGAAAGCGCACGGCAGTGTCTACTCCAGGACTCGGGAGACAGCACAACAAGGCCCGCTCCCTAACGGTCCGTGGGGTGTTCACTAAGTGGAGGCCGTGTCCTGCTGGCAGTGCCTGGAATCCTAACCTGTCCAAAAGGAGCGGAACACCCAAACCGCCACCCCTCGGCAGTCAGAGGCCCCTCAGGCGGGGCCCGCCGGCACCTGAGGCAGAGCTGCTGAGAGACAGTGAAGAAAGACCTATCATTCCTCCTTCCCACCCGAGAACACTTACAAAGGAATCCCTGCGGCCTTCTAAAGGGCCAAAGGGAGGGGTCTCTGGAACAGCAACCAGGCTGCCATCAGAAAGCTGGGGGCCAGGGTGGGCCTTGGAAAGACAATGGCCCTGAGCAGACAGAAAGCTGTAGCTGTCGGCCTGACCACTCAGTCGAGTGTATCTGTGATGGCCCAGGGCTTTCCACAGAGCAGAGTGGGGAAACACAGTTCCAGAAGGAAACAGCAACCCACGTGCCAAGAGCCAAAAAATACACAGGCAGTAGGCCCGGAAGTGGGCAGGCATCCAAGTGGTATTATGGGAGAACAGTGGCAGGAGTTGGCTCAGAACACCCGACAGGGCACGAAAGCCATTGGTCCCTGTGGGGCAAGCGCTGCCCTTCTAAATGCAAACACCGACAAAAGGGCTGACAGGTGAGTAGGGGAGAGGCCTGTGCCGTGAGCTGGTTTTGCTAGGGCTGGTCCCGAGCAGGCCTACAGGAACTCCTCTCACCCTGTGCTCCTGAGGGTGGCTCCACAGGAAGCCGTCCTGAGGCATCGCTAACAGCACTGACTGATCACATTGCCTTAGCTGACATGGCTGCAGAGCGAGTAGAGTGGCGAGCAGGGATGGGAAACTAGCGGGAAGGCAGTCAGCACAGGGGTACAGATGAGGCCGGGCCAGTCGTGCAGGCTACAGGGAACTCGAGCGAGTGTTTTCAAACCGTCCGCGAGGTGGGAGACCAGATGAGGTGGGGACACGCAAGCAGACAGACAGTATGGTGAGGCAGGGCCGCGGTGGGACAAACTCGCGGTGGGAGACGGAGAGGCTGGCCGCACCTGGTTGATGTGCACGGCCGGGATGGAGGCGGCGGACACTGCCGAGTGGCTGGGGGAGTTGGGCAGTGACTTGCAGGGCCCGATGGCCAGCTGCTGCTTCTTCCGCAAGGCCACTACCTTCTGGGCCACTGCAGGGGACAGCAGAGTCAATTACCCCTCTGGGGAGAAGGGAGAAGCCCAGCTTAGAGCCGCCCCCCAGGGCACAGCGCCCCGCTGGCCACAGCGCCATCCTGAGCCCCGCTCTGGGGGAGCCGTTCCCACCCGGCGCCCGAGTTACCGTCCTGGAAGACGCGCTCCACGTTGAGCCCGTAGGTCGCGCACGTCTCATAGTAGGTGCAGCGCTTCAAGTCTGTGGAGAGCTTGCGGGCCCTGCTGTCGTCGATGACTCGGGGGTTTGCGGCACTGATGGCATCTGTTGGAGGCGGGATGGTGGGGATTTACTCAGCCTGCTGAGAAGCTGGGGCCACTGAGGGGGAGGGCCATTTGGTCAGAGGGTGAGTGGGCAAAGAGCCCAGGGCAGCGGATGACACAGAGCACGAGAAGACGGGTGTCCAGGCCTTGTTCCAGCTCTGCCACCAACTCACTGAGTGGAAAGGAGCCAGCCACTCTGTTTATTCATCACAAAATACGTGCACACGATCATCACATGGATGGCAGGATCTATCTGGGGAAGATCCATTGTGTACGCAGCCAGGAGGAGGCCCCCCGAAGACGAGGACTCAGTCAGCACCAGGAGGGGCGGGAGAGCTGGGCTTCCTTACAGCAGTCCACCTGGGGACCCCCAGCGCCCCATGCCACCCCTGCAGGCCTGCTCACCCTGCGTGCCCACCAGCACCATGGGCACCTCGCTCGCGTTGCGGAAGCTGCAGAGCCGCAGGAAGTAGTTGTACACGGTCTGGAAGCTGATTTCATCCTCCAGGCTGAACACAAACACCACCGCGTCCACCCAGGCAGCAAACTAGGGGGGACCGAGCAGAATTACCACCCTCACCTGGTCATGGGCGAATTCCGTACCCTTCTCCCCACACACTCAACCTTGCCCAGTCCCAAGCAAGAACTTCGAGTAAAGGGCACCATGGGCCAGGACGGGGGCAGGAGCATCACCTGGAGCTCAGGGGGACCTCCTTCATCTCGGATCAGCAGCAGGTAACTCTGGCCATCCACCACAATCTCCTTCTTAAACCGACCCCCTAGGACAGAATGCACGGTCAGGCCCAAAACTGAGAGAAGGAGCGCACGGAGGCCAAGCAGAGAAGAAATCCACAGCTTCCAAGGGGGGGAGACGGGAGGACTGAGAAGGACAAGGGGCTTGAGCCCCATACACAGACAGCGGGAAGGAGAGAAAGGGGGCAGAGTGGCCAGGCTCAGAGCCCAGGCCAGCCCAGGACGCTCACCTTCAGGGGACTCCTCCTGGACATAGGTCCCCGTCAGATAGCGGTGCACCAGGGCCGACTTCCCACTAGACAGGTTTCCCACAATGCCCTGCGGGAGAGGAAGGGGTGAGAGTGGCAGTCAGAGGGCACGAGGAAGGAGATGGGGCAGAAGAGGCAAATACCATCAGGAAGGAGAAGGGCCGGCTTGAGGACAGGAAAAGAATGAGACTCGGAGGGCAGGGAAGAGGGCCAGAAGCGAAGGGCTTCGGGAAAAGGCCAAGCTGAGAGAAGGAGGGGACTGGACGTAGGGGAAGCCATGTCCAGACCCACGGCTCCAGCCTGCACCCGCCCAGCCCCAGGGCTGCCTGGGCCTCCCACGGGCCTCACTCACCACTTTAAGCTCCGGCACCGAGCGGCTCAGGGTCCACTCCTGGCTGTTCACAAAGGAGTCTGCGGGAGAGAAGGCCGCCCATCAGGCCTGGGGTGGCACGTACATCTGTGCTATCTGCTACCAGCTGCCTCCTGCCCTGCCCCTTCCTAGGCAAAGGCCAGAAAACGGGGTCCTGACCCTCACCCCCATTCCCTAGGGAGCAGCAGGAAAATTCTTTCCGAGTGGAATGGAGTGATGATAGTCCTCAGAAAGAGGACTCTGAGGAGCGTGGACTCAGTTCTCCTGGGCTAGACCTGTGCCCCTCCTCCTCTCACTGCTCCAGCAAGATAAGTATTTCCTACCTTGAGCCACACCCGGCCTGGTGCGCCCGAGGCCCAGACACCAGGCCCAGGTGAGAGGGCACTCCAGCAGGTCTCAGCCCAGACCCAAGCCAGGCTGGGCACTTGGCAGCTGGGAAGGGGGGCCAGCCTCCTGCATCGAGTAGGAACAGCTCACTCTCTCGGGGTGGGGCCACCCACCACATTCCTAGCCAGGGTGATGAGGGAGGAGCCCTTACCTGGCCCTGTTCTGTGAGGGGCAGGTCGAATGGGGAGCTATCTACCCAGCCCAACTGGCCCTCCTCCCCATGCTCCTCCTTGGTGGAGAGGCCACCTCCCTTTCTTTCCTAGAGACCCGCCTCTCCGGCTCCCTCCTCTCCAGGCCATTCTCAGCTCCCACCTGACTCTGGCAATGTTCTGGGAAAGGGAAGCCTTGAGCTACCCAGAGTCCTCCAAAGATGAGGCCAGCCCATCTTTATCCTCTGGGCCGTAACCGACATCCTCCAGCCAGCTCTGGGCAGCCTTGGGGCCAGCATGGCCTCTGGGCCATGCTTGCTTCCCCTCCCCAGGTCGTTTCAAAGAGTAGTCCTTGCGACCGGTCCACAAGCAAGCCCTGAACTCATCTGCAGGGGCAGCAGAGGCGAGGGCTCAAGCCCGGCCTGGGAGCTAGATATGTGTTCTCATCCTGCCTAGAGCCAGCTGACTCCGTGAGTCTGTCCCTTCCGGGCCTCAATTCTGCATGTGCCAAAGGTGAGGAAGGGGCCCTTCCGGCCCGTCCCATAGCCCACCATGCTATGGGCCGCGGCTAGCGCCCGGACGGAGGACCGCCTGGAAGTCCTCCTCTGCCACGACCACCTTCTCACACCCAGCAGCGACCCCAGAGCCCGCCTGAGCATCCATCTCCCTCGGGCCGGCCCCCACCTCTCCCAGGTAGGTTCAGGGGCTCCGCACCCGCTCTTAACGCGGGACTCCGACCAGAGAGGCCACGCAGGCTGGGACTCTTCCCCTTACCGCTTGGCGTGCCCAGGAGCCCCGGGGCCGCGGCCGCCCGGCGGCTCCACAGCGGCTCGGCGGGCGCGGGCGCGGGTGCGGGCTCCCTCCGGCGGAAGCGGCTGGTGAGCAGCCTCCAGAGGCCGGCGGCGGCGCGGGGGCGGCCGGGCTCGGGCGCGGCGCGCGGGGCCTCGGCGCCCAGCAGCAGGTCGCGGCGGCTGGGGAAGGCGCCCAGGGAGCTGGCGTCGCCGTCGCTGCGGGTGCGCGCCCGGGGCAGGGGCCCCGACTCGGCGCGCCGGATCTCCTGGCCGCGGCGCAGGCGGAAGCTGAAGCTCTTCCTCAGCGCGGAGAGGCCGCGCCGGGGGCCCGGGCCGCCGCCGCCGCGCAGCACCTGCCAGCGCTGGCTGCTCCACAGCGAGGCGCCCCGCAGGAAGCCCGCGCTACCCGCGCGGCCCAGCCCCGCGCCCGCGCCCTCGGCCGCCGCCAGCTCCAGGCGGTTCACCTCCAGGAACGTCATGCTGGTGGGCCGCGGCGCCGGGCTCCCCCGAGGGCGGCTGCGCCGGGCCGGCGCGGGGCTGGGCGCTGGGCTGGACGCCGGGGTGCTCGCGGCCGAGCCGGGGCGCCCCGCAGGCTCGGGCCCGGGAGCTGGCGGCGGCCCGTCGGCGGGGCCCCGGCGGCCAAGGCGCGGGCGCAGGAGGCCGAGCAGCAGGCTGCGGGGCCCGGCGGGCGACCGGCCCGAGGCGCCCGAGCATACGCTCCGCGGCCGCGCCGGCTGCTCACGCGCGGCGCACAGGGCGGCCTGCAGGGCGGCGGCGGCGCGGTCAGCCGGGGCGCCGTGCACGTCCAGCGAGTCGCAGACGCTGAGGGCGCGACGGCAGCCGGCGGGCCGCTCCTGGCTGTAGCTGTCGCCCGGCGGCCGGCCCCGCTCCATGCTCAGGGCCCGCGGGCGAGGTCCAGGCCCATGGCGAGGGGCGCGGGGCTGGGCCCGGGCCGGGGCCGCGGCCGGGGCGCACGGACCTCCGGCCTCTGGGCACTGGCGTCGGCCGCCGACCGAGTCCCTCAACGCCTCCACCTCACAGCAGCCGGCAAGCCCAGACCTGGAGAGGCCGGGAGCCAGCCCAGCAAGGAGAGGCGGCAAGCCTGGCCTGGAACACCCTGGAACGGCGGCGGCGGGGGAGCCAGCATGCTGGGGCAGCCCCCGAGCCCTCAACAAACAGGAAATTCCAGCCCAGGGCTCCTCCTCGGACTGGGGCAGGTAGGCGAGGAGCTGTCATTAAGAGCAGCCCAAATAAATAACAGTCCTCAGCACACCACACACTGTGCCCCGTTTTGGAGAGCAGTGGGCCATCTGCTCTTTCTCCAGAGGAAGAGCAACCAGAAGGTGATACCCAGGGCTGGAATTAACAAGAGCCTGAAGCAGGAGTCAGGAGGCAAGTCGGATGCCATCTCTGGGCCTCAGTCTCCTTATCTGTAAAATGGGGGGCTGAATGAGGTGAGCCTATCTTAGGTTTTGGCTCATTCTGACATTGGGAAACTCAAGAATCAGAGTTGCTGGATGCTCATTCCACTGTTCTGTTAATGACTGAAGCTGTCTTCTTCCTTGGAGATTACAAAATCATCCGGACTGGCTTAAGTGCCGTCCTGCCTAAGGCAGGACAAGATCAAAAGGTAAGCTCTGGACCTGGACCATACAGTTCTGGACAAGGGACTCACTTCTGTGTCCCTGAAGTCTCCGGTCTCCTCCTGTCACTGGGTCTCACCTCCTGTCCAGAGTTTGTCCAGAGGTTGGCTGGCCAGGCAGAGGCGAAGCGTTAGCCTGCAGTACTGGCTGGAGCCGTAAGCTCACTCTCTCCAAGCGCCGATGCCCTCTGAATTTCCTGAGTGTGGGCTGCACCAGACACGTGTTAAGTGCAGGGCTCACCCCAGAATGGGGGTGGGGGGGCAGTTGCCGTGCTTCCACTGCATTTTAAACATCAGTCCTCTCCTGAGGCCCTGGAGATGAGCCAGTTTACCGTAATCCACAAGGACCACGAGCAGATCAGGAGAAACCAGTTTAGGTACTGGCAAAGATGAGGGGGCTTGCATTTCCTTTAAAGAGATAATACACCCAGGTTTCCTCCACCCCCACTCCAACCCAACTCCCAACGTCCCCTCTAAGCTTTAGAATTCCAGGGTCCTAGTCAAAAGCAGAGTACAAGATAAAAGTGGCGCATTCCTGAGGGGCTGGGGTGGGGGAATGCCTGAGGAAGGCAGGGCCTCTCCATCCTAGGTGCTCCCGCAGAAAAGAGCTGGACACTCCCAAGTCCCGGGCTGGATCTCCCGGCCCGGAGAGGCCCTGGGGGTGAATCCATATTTCCTGGGACTAGTTATTAACAATGATGAGGATGGCTTCTTCCTCTCGGGATGCATATTCCCCATGTAATAGATGGTTCCGCAGAAGGGCCCTTCCCAGGATCCTTTGGGCATGGAAACAAGAACACAACCCAGGAATCCTGACTCACAGTTCCAAGTTTAAGTCTCCCACACTCAACTTCCCTATCTGCATATCTGTCTGTCTGTCCTCTCTCACACACACATGGGGAATTACCCCTCCCGAAAAGAGTAAGGCTGCTCAGTCACAAACCTCCACCCAAGCCAATGGAAGTGCAAGCACAGGGCAGTGGCCATAGGAACCTGTCTCTGGGGACTGAGGGGGACAGGATGAAAGGGGATGGGGTGCTTTAGAACCCACTGGCTCTCTCAGTAGGACAGCAGGATGGGATAGGAGGGGAAAGGCCCCCAGCTACACCTATACACACACACACAGCTCGGGCAAGGCAGCCAGCAGTGCCGGGTCCAGAGGTGAAAGAACATCGCCCATTCTCCAAGGACACACCAGCTCCCAGCTCCCACCGCACCTGCAGAATCAGCCCAGGTAAGAAGCTCAGCCTGGCTCAATTCCCAAACCCGGAACAGCTGCCTCTTCCTCACTTGGCGGCCTCCTTCCTACCTCTTCCCAGAAACCTCTCCTGACCCGGAGAAACACAGCAGAGAAGGGCACCTGCCTACACAAATATGTCCAGCCAAAGACATCAAGCCAGTTGAAGACCTTAGAAAGGAGATCAGTGCAAACATACACCACTTTTCCCTGTTGGCATCAGCCCTCTGTCGGGGACAAGGTCTCCGTGTTCTGACAAGATTCTTTTCCAAAGAGATGCGGCAAGTACAACTCCACTCAACAGAGCCCAAAGGAAATTAGGATAGCCCACCAAGCTCCAGGCTGGGACCTTGTAAACAGTACAGGATTCCTTAAAACCAGCTCTCCTGTCAGTTCTCTGTTTCTTAAGGTCATCAGAAACACCAAGCTGAATCTGTCACTTAAGGGTGAGAGACCTCAGGGAAGTGTCTAGGGGAATTAAAGATGCGATCTCTCGTGATGCCTGCGGTGTGCATTCTGGGCAAGGATGGACACACGCTTCCCTGGAAGCAGAGAGTGCAGAAGATGAGTGCCGAGCAGCCCCTTCTGCTCCAAGACAGGAGAACAGGCTGACTCTAGAGGTACCCACAGCTTGGGAAGCTGGACTGGCTATCCAGACCAGCCCAGGCCTCAGATGCTCTGCATGACAAAAGAGGGTGCCCGTGTGGGCACCTTGTGCCTGGGGGTGGTGGGGATATACTACTAACCCACTCCAGGGGAGCCAGGGTGAAAGAGGACCCCTGCAAAGGTGTGACATGAGCACAGCACAGAAATGGAACGCTGGTCATGAGGCAGAGGAAAGGGCGGGCTCCAGCCCAGGTGCCCCACAGAACCTTGTACCTAGTCTCCACTCAAATATTTGCTGGTTGATCCACTGATAAGTGCTAAGGTGTGCCCAACTCAGGCCACACAACCCACGGGGAGCCTGTGGATGTCCTTCTCAGAGAGGAGGAAGAGCCAGCTTTCTGCTAAAAGGCAAAGGGTGCATGTGGGTGGCTGCGAGGGAAAGGCTCCGGCTTCTTTCAGCAGCCTCCAGTGGTCCCAGAGCCACGCTGGCCCTCCAACATCGCACTGGCTCTTCTTGTCCACAAGGTGGCAGCAAAACATCTTCCTGCAGCCAGGGGCCACCGGCTGTGCAGCAAGGAAAGGGGGGCACCTCAGTAGCAGTCCACAGTGACCAGGCATGTTGGCCATGCCCTTTGGCCAGAGAGTCAAAGGGAGGTGGCGAGTGCCACACTCAAGAGCTACCTGAAGCTGGATGGTCTCTAGCAAGTTCTGTTCTCTGTGCAGGTCCCTGGGTCTGAGGAGAAGAGGGGACACTCTGGGCTGCCCCCAACCCCTGCTTGCCCACAGCCTCCCCAACAACCCGCCGCTCATGCCAGCCTGCAGGACACGGCCTCTTTACAAGGTTCGGGAGTTGTCCACGGAGACAGCTTGACGCAGGAGCAACAATGAACCTCCAAATTCCACCCCCAAATCACTTCACCCCCAGTGTCCACCTTAACTAATGGCACAGGCAAGAACCTTCCAGGCACGCTCTTCCATTCCCTCCTTTTTACCACTCCCCCACATGCAATCCGGGGTCAGTCCTGTTGGCTCCACCTCCTCAACGTGTCCCAGATCCACCTCTCACCACCTCTTTTGTACTGCCCAAGGCAAGCCACGGCCCTGCCCACCTAAACCCCAAAGCAGCTTCCTAATCTCCCCCAACCCCCACCCCACTGCCAATCCAGAAGTGACCTGGGCACTCCCAGCCACTGCCCCCCAGTGGGCTTTCCACTTGGTATAGAATTACACCAGGCTCCTGATTCTTTTCAAATGCCCATGTGCCCCTTTGGTCTGACTTGCTGTAACTCGTCCCCCCACCCCCGACCTCCGTGCCTGCATCAGCCACACAGCCCAGAAGGGCCAGGGCGTCTGCACTTGCCCATCCTTCAGCTCGCCCAGGTCTCCTCCCAAGGGAGCCTTCCCTCACCATCTGAGCACCTAGCTGCTCTCTGAACAACAGCCATCTCACGCTCATTACTCTCAGATACTGCTCTGGTGTGTTCGATGCTCCCCCACTAGAACTTGGCCAGGCATGCCGAGGTGTGCAAGGATTCTGTGTGAATGAATGAAGGAATGTGTTTGCTGAGCATGAACCACACACCCAAGCTTTTGTTCTCCTTGTGCAGAGAGAGGCAGGCTTGTAAGAGAAGGCCCTTGGCTGGAACAGTCTGTCAAGGAGATAAATCACAGGCCAAATAACGAGCACAGAGCCCAGGTCAAGAGGCATGGCGGTGCACTGGCAAGACACACACACTGTGTGAGAGGTTGAGAGGACTGGGTTTGGGATCAGCCTCTGGCACCTATTAGCTGTGTGCCCATCAACAGACACCTTACCCTCACTGGGTCTCGGGTTTTAGTCTCTAAACTAGGGATAAGCCCACCTTTTCAGCTGAAGTTGCTATGAAGAGCAGAGATGTGACTGTGGAGGGTCCAGCACAGTGCCTGGCACTCGACAGGTGATCAATAGAAGGAGCCAGAGTGATATTGGGCACAGGAGCCTTAAACCAGTGCTAGCCGTCTTCCAATCAGAAACCTAGTTGGACGCCTCAGCAGTTCCACCTCGGCTCAGGCCTGTTGATTACTGGTCCCTCCAGCTCTTCTCCGAGAGACTGCACGGATGGACCTAGGAGATCCCCGAGGCCCATTTGGATCATGTCTCCCTCTGAAAATATGATGAAAGCTGCTACGGGCTGAATTGTGTTACCCTGAAATTCACATTTTGAAGTCCTAACACCCCCGTACTTTAGCATGTGACCTTATTTGGAAATACGGTGGTTGCAAATGTAATGAGCTAAGATGAGGTCACACTGGAGTAGGGTGGGCCCCTAATCCCAGATGACTGGTGTCCTCATAAAAAGGGGAAATTTGAAGAGAGAGACGGCCACGCACAGAGGTAAGACGATGTGAAGAGAACCAGCGAGCATTCAGCTATCTACAAGCCACAGAGAGGGCCTGGAACAGACCCTCCCCTAGCGACTTCAGAGGGAGCGCGGCCCTGCCCACACCTGGATCCAGGCTTCTGGCCTCCGGAACTGGGAGAGAATAGATTTCTGCTGTTTGAAGCCCCCCAGTTTGTGGTACTGTGGTACAGCAGCCCCGGGAAACATAGAGAAGCTGAGACTCTGGGGGTGGGCTCCAGGGGGTCGGGCAGGTAGGCTGAACAGAAACATCTCCGGACCCTCCCAGCGCTGTTCGGAGGAGATGGGGAATTCTGCCCCCATCTCCCAAGTTCAGGGTGTCAGCTGCTCAAGGGCTGCCTTTCCCCAAAGGGAGGAAACTAGGACCACCCCCCAAGGGGCCGAGTAATCCCAGCCCAGAAACGGCCTTCTAGCACCAAATGAGCTACCCAATGGCAGTTTCTCCATACTCCTTTCTCTCCGCAAACTCTGTCCTAGGCACCATGGTGGACAGGACAAGGGTCCTCCCCTCAAAGACTCAGTCCCTCTGTGCATCCCCAACCGGCCTCCTGACCTGGTTCTGCCTTGCCACACTCTAAAACCCAGAGAGGGTCCTAGACAGACACTGCTCCCCGCTCAGAAGGAGACACGTCCACGGGGCCATCTGAGGACCACGGGCCCCGCGCATGCGTGCTCGGCCGGAAACTCTGATGCTTTTCAACAGCTCCTCCCTGCAGAGGAAAGGGAGCAGCCTGCACACATCTCATTCCCCATAATCCTCCCAACGGCCTGAAGGGCAGGCAGTAGGACAATGCACACGACCACATCACAGACAGGGATTCTGGACTCAGAATCTAACAGAATACGTTCCCTAATGCCTTTTCATCCTGATTTTGACACGTTTCCTGCATTTCATGCCTTTTTAAATGCTGTTCTCTTCCTTTAAAACTGAACACATGGTCCAGCTTAAGTCCCATGGGCTAAAAACCTGCTTCTTTCAGCCCAATGGGCTTCTAAAATGCATTCCATTCATGAGATCTTTACTCTTCCACAGCAGTATCAGCTCTCCAGTTTGCTCTCATCTTATTTTGATAAAAGTAAAATATTTTAATAAAGGGAAGATGCAATAAAATATTCAAATAATTGCATTAATTTTGCTCCCAGGTGGAGGAGCTGCAGAAACGGACCTGCTGCTGCCGGGTGGCGCCTCGACCTGAGTGCTCAGGTACAGACATGGAAGGCCGGGGTCTCAAGGAAATGGGCTGAGGGTCTGCGTACACTTTGGAAAAAAAGACTCAAGTAGTTTGAGAGTCTACTGGACAAAAGTTTAAGAGCATCTGAATTCCTCTTACAGGTTTTGAAAGTGGGGCAGGTAACTTCCCCAGGGGCGGGGCCTACAGAGACGCAGGGCTCTGCCCCATTCCCTAGGCCAGGCCCGCCCACTGTCCCCAGCACCGGACACACATGCCCAGGCCCTAGGCAGCCTCAGGGTGGGCTCTGCATCAAAGAAGCCACAGCCCTCTGGGGGGCTGGGCCCAGGTCAACACCAGCAGGGGCTGGACATGGAGACCACCTCCCTCCAGCCCTGCCAGCTCAGCCGCAGATGCTCAGTTCATTCTCACTGGCAGCATGAAGCCCTGGGGCCTCCCAGACCTCAAGGCCTCCTCTCAGCGTCCCCAGCTCATCTTGTCTCTGCCGTAGGAACTAATAGAGAATCTGTTCTCATCTCACCAGGGCCTGCGCTCCTGGGCACACACAGGACAGCAGACACCTGCCCCTGCGCTCAGAGCCGGCCTCTGCTCGGGGCCCCCAGGACCAGCAGAGTCACCTTTGTTGCCCTATACACCCAAGGCAGTGGCTAGCTGGGAAGCCACTGGTCACCTGATAATCAGAGCCACTTATCAAACACGACAGGCCCCACTCTGAGCACTTTACACATATTGACCCATTCAGCCCTCACGACAACCCTTTGAGAAAAGCACTGTTAATCTACCCATTTTACAGATGAGGAATCTGAGCCACAGACACCAAGTAACTTGCCTAAGGTCACTAGCTAGTAGGTGGCTGAAGCTGGCATTCCAATCCAGGCTGTCTGGCTGGCCCAGGTGCTTGAGCCTCCCTGGCCTGGTGAGATTTCTGCCTACATAGGAGCCCAAAGTTCATCTTGCAGGCAGCCCCCACCTATCTTCCTCTCCTTCCTCCTGGGTACTCACACCCGGGCGGCCCAGCCTTGCCCTTCCTAGCAGAGCCCCTCCTTCCAAAAAGACCCCCCGCCTCAGTGGTTCCTACTCACCCACCTCCCAAACAAACTCCTGCCCCCAACTCCCACTCTCCCAGCCCTGGATGAGTCCAAGGGGCTGACACAGGTTCTGGAGCTTACAAAGGAGAAAGCAGGCAAAGGGGAGCTCCCTGGGGCTGATGGGCCCTCGGCACACCTCACATTCGTGCCATGTAGACAGAGCCACAGAGGGCCAGGCCAGCCTGCCGCTCAGGGAGGAGAGGATGAACATGTGAGACCACCTCCCGACCTGAAGATCCTCTCCTTCCCTGAGAGACCACAAGCTCCCTGAGCCCTCCAGGAACCCAGGAACGTGTGATGGAGGAATTCCCTACTCCAAGACCTGCCCTCCCCACCTGCCCTGCAGGGTCTCCACCGCCCGGCTTCTGCCCACATCCGGCGGTGGAGGCCCGAGCACTGCCCCAGCCCACTCGCAGAAGGACCCAGGCAGGGCAACCACCTGAGCTCTCTGGGCACAGGACTGGCCCAGATGCGGCCGGCTCAACCGCACAATTTTCCTGTTAAGCAGCACTCCGTGTTCCCAGCCCCACTGTTCTCCTGCATCGCAGAGCGACTGAGAATGGGAGTCAGAAGCTCAGCAGTGGGGTCTTAGACTTTCATCTGAATTCCACTTTCATCTGCCTTCAGTCCGATGACTCGCTGCCCCAGCCAGCCCATCAGCTCTCAGGCCTAGGCCCCCAGGCGACACCATCACTGCGAAACAGTGTCAGGTGACCCTGCTGACCACTGGGGGCCCACAGAGGATGAGACGGAAGGAGCTCCATGGTGGACGAGGCCCTCCCCGTGCTGGGCTGCAGGGCCCTCAGCTGCCAGATGAGAAGGGCTAGGAGGGCTCTGAGCCGTCCGCGGAGCCACTGTCCTCTGGGAACTTACAACCCCAGAGCCATGAGACCCCCGGAAGGACCCCTCCCTGGAGAGCAAGGAGAGCCAGGCCAGGGTCAGTCAGCAGTAGCTCTGCGCGGCCAGTCTCAGGGCCGCCAGGCACGGCCAGTGCACGACACGCAGTGGCAGAGGTGGAAGTCCCTGGTACCCTGTCTGCAAATGCCCACGCAGCCCAGGCAAACAGGTCTCACGCTCTCCTCCCTGGGCTTTCTGTGCCCCCTCCTCACCCCCAGCCTGCCCTGCTCACTCACGCCCACCACGTTCCTGAAGTCTTTGACCTTGGTGTCCAACCCCTACTCCAAGCGCGCCGGGCCCCAACCGTGCCGAGCTGGCACAATGCGAGGCTGGGGCCCGGGGAAGCCCACTGGCTCTGGGGGTCGGTGCTGATGGTGGGACAACCCCAGAGGAGGCTGAGCTGGTTGGTGGGGAAGGAGGAAGCTGAGAGCAACACGCAGCCAGGCTCGTCGGGTTTAAAGACAGGAGAGAGAGCAAATATTCAACTATATAAAAATGAAAAGTCCTGAACGAGAAAAAACGGTAAAAACCCTCAGAGGAATACAATTAAAGGGAAATCAACATCTGGGGGAAAAAAACATAACTATGTCAATGGGTTACTATTAATACATACAAAGCTCACAGACATTGCTTAAGAAAACAAACACAAAATCTGGACACGAGTAAAGATAGTACAAATAGCCAATACACATGGGAACCACTCATGCTCCTTTGGTCTTCCAAGAAATAGAAATTTAAAATGAAATCTACTTCTCACCGAAGAAAGCCCTAAGAGCTGGCTTCTGTGTTAGGGAGGCCCCTGTGGCAGCAAGCGTGCATGTGGGGAGTGGGTCCTCTGGTCCTGCTGTCGGAGCCATCACCGCTTCACTCTCATCTGGCTGGACAGCAGCTCAGCCCAGCGCACAAAGGGGAAAAGGGCCCTTTGCCCCTCATGCTAATGTCGCAGGGGCCCCTACAGAGACCATCTGACACAGAGGGAAAGGTTTAGGCCCAAAGAAGTCCAGCACTTCCAAAAAAGTGAAGCAACCCCAAGTATCCCACGACATGGAAATGAGGAAGTAAAGCATTGCGTCTCTAGAAAGTGGAATATCGTGCAACCATTTAAACTAATGTCTGCAGAGACTCTCTTACCTAGTATATTGCAACACTTTGGGTCTTTTTTTTCCCTCCCCAAAGCCCCAGTGCATGGTTGTATATCCTAGTTGCAAGTTGTTCTAGTTCTTCTATGTGAGCTGCAGCCAGAGCACGGCAACTGGTGGTGTGTGTGGTGTGGTTCCTTGCCCAGGAATTGAACCTGGGCCGCTGAAGCGGTGAGCGCCAAACTTTAACCTCTAGGCCATCAGGGCTGGCTCATGATTATTTTTTTTAAAAGCAAGATACAAAACTGTATGTAACGTGGCCCCACGCAAAAAATGCAGCAAGAAAGGACCACATCAAAATGAGGACAGGACCGACTGTGATACTTATGACCCACAGTGAGTATTTTTCTGCCTCTTCTTGTTTTTCTGTGAAATGCATATTTTCTGAAATGTTTATAGAGAGTATATTACTTTTGTAAAAAGAAAAAGAAACAGAAGACCGTTTGACCTAAGGATGAGGGCTCGACGAGGGACAGAGAACTTGCTCGCCAGGAAAATGAACGGGCTTGCCTCTCCTGGCTGAACCCTGGGCGCCCCAAAGCCTGCCACACCTGCAGCTGCTCTGGGTCACACATTCTAACGAGGGCTCAGGAGAGCTTTGTGATCCTGGCTCTGGGTGGGACACAAAAGAAGTGGACTATGACTAATAGATACAATGAATGTACGCTTTGCCCAAATTTTAAAAATTTTCTTTTAGGGTGTAAAACCACATTCACAACACACTCAGAAAACTGCTCTTGGCCCCCTGCCCTCCTCCCTTTCCTTCATGAGGAAGCTTCCAGAATGAGTGTCCACTCCCCACACCATCTCAACAGGACTCGGCCTCCCGCCCTTCCCCAAACTGCCCCAGCCTGGGCAGCAAGGAGCAGCCGCACACCGAATGTTCTTGTAGCCAGCCCCGGTCCATGCGACGGTTCAGCTCACTCTTCTGTTAGCTTCATAATATTTCACAGTATGTATGTTCCAGCCACCATCCATGTCCTACTGAGGGGCATTCCAGTTGCTTCCATTTTTTTCTTAATCACTACAAGCAAGGCTGTAATCAATACCTGTGTACCTGTGAGTCTCTTTCCACGGGACACATGCCCCAAAGTAGGACAGTTGGGTTCAAAGGCATATGAATTTTTCATGTTAATGGATAATGCCTGATTACTTTTCCAAACAGAAGGCAGCAATTCATACCCCCATTCTCCCACCGGCCATGTACGAGAACACCCATTCTGCCACCCTCACCAGCATCAGAAGCCATCCGTGTACTTTCTGCCATGTGGACAGGAACACAGGCCCTGCTCTTGTGATCTGCATTTCCCTGATTACTCGGGGTTAAGCATCTTTTCATAGTCATCGACAATCTGCATTTCCTCTTCTGTGAACCATCTGCCTGGTCCTATTCTTTGCCTGCTTGTCTTTGGGGTTTTAAAAATCCTTTCCTTAAAACTGGCAGGAACTCTTTGTATAACAGGCATCTTAACTATTTATCTTGCATATGCACACAGCAAGCAAATTCTCCTACTCTATTCCACAGAAATGTAATTAAATCTGTTAATTTTGTAATTGATTATATTATAACATCTGAACAGTAACAGCAACAAAAATCCACTAGACGGTAGTGATGCTAAGAGGAGGCGGGGTGAGGAGAGGATCTTCTTGATAGAAGAATACAGCTAAATCCCGCAGAAGGCACGTCCGCTGAGAAGATCACCCGTGGTAACTCCAGCGTACTGGATTCAGGCCTGGATCATTGAGGCCCAGGAAAACGAGTAAGTGAAAGCTGCCGGGTGCCGCTTATTTGCAGCTTCGGAATTCTCCCCCACAGATTACTTACGAACTACAAAGCGGGAGGAAAAAGCCCTTCAGGATTGGAGATCCGGTCTTAATCTCCTTAACAGCATCACTAACAGCAGGGCCCAGGGTGACACAATAGGCGGTAATCCCGTCAAAAGGGTTTGACCTGGATCTCCTGAAGCCCCTAGATGTCCCTTCAGGTCAGGGGAAGCACGGGGGATGGAGGACCCCACATGGCAGGACCCAAATCCGGAGCACAGAATGCCCACAGGAAATCCAGCTGGACTCGTCAAGAGTCTGCGTGACGCCCCGTGAGGGATCCTGCCCCATCCTGACTTGGAAAAACAAAAAGGCTATCAAACATTTTGGGATAATTGAGGAAATTTGGTTATGGATGAACTATTAAGGGATGTTAGAAAATTCTCGTTAATTTTCTCAGGTGTGACACTGCTATTACGTTATGTGTAAGAACGGCCTGCCCCTAGGAAATGCCCGCTGAAGTGCCTGGAGGGGGAACACCCACCCCGTCTACAACTACTGACCACAACCACTACCTAAAAGAGAGAGTGAGAGGGAGGGACTGGGGAAAGCAGCCGGAGTAATCTTCAAGGTGGCCATTTTTCAAAATAAAAAGCCGGAGGGAAATCTTGTCAGTCTTTTCCTCTATAAATTGTGGGTTTCCTATCTGGCTTAAGAGGGTCCATCTTATCCCAAGATTAGATAATATTCTTCCAATTTTCTCCTCTATCTTAAAAAGCTTTATCTTTCTCGTGGCACAGTCGCGCACGCTGCTCAGAGCCCAGGCTCTGAGACCAGGCTGCGTGGTTCAGGTCCCGCCTGTGCCGTTAGTAGCGAGCAAATTCCTCTACATCTCTGTGCCTCGGTTTCCTCCTTTGCAAGATGCGGTAACACTTCCCCCGTGGGGCTGTCCTGGGAATTACAAGCAAGCACAGGCAGCAGGGCCTGGCCCGCAATGAGCACGAACAGAAGCTAATCTCGTACCTGCTCTCTGGATACCAGCTCTCATCCCACCCCCTGCACCCCACCACAGCTTAGAGCCGTGCGCTGCCAGCACCACAGCAAGAGCTGTCAATCCTGCCACATCTGCAGCACAAACACAGAGTGCTGGAGGGTAGGGAGGCACGTTTGAACAGTTTAAGAACACACCATGCCAGCAATGTTCACAATAAAGTCACGACTCCCGTGAAGCGGTGTCTGGCAGTGGGGCCCATGAAGGCAGCCAGGCGGCCAAGGCACCGCCCACCTCCTGCTGGCACCTGGGTGGAAACCTGACTCCGCCCTCTGCACACGCCGCTTCCAGTAAACACGTTTTCTTTGGAGCCAGCTCAGCAAAAATCCAAGGTCCCCCCAGATGGGGGAAGGCCTCGCTCAGGGCCTCACACCCACTGTCACCCATCACTCCCCCCGCCCCGTGGCGAGGGCCACACAGTTTGGGTCAGTTCAGGGCCGCCTTCTGGCCAGTCACTGGCTCCTCCGCTTCTCCCCCTCCCTGGGGGCCTGATGGAGGGAGGGCCACTTGCACGCTTTCTAGGGAAGCTTTCTCACCAGACATGACCACCCTCTAAGGCCTGAGCCGTCAACCTGTCAGAAGCATGCACCAAAAAGCAGGATACCCAGGTTCTCCATGACCTCCCAGCTCTGACCTCGCTCTGACCCCTCGAGGAGGAATGGGGACTGTGAGGGGGAGGACAGAGATCTCGGTGTACCGCCATCCTCTTCCCAGTCACCTCGGAGCCCGGCGTGTGCTGGGCACTCAGCAAGCACCAGCAACCTGGGACGGAGCCAGACAGCGAGCCAGGCGTGTCAAAGACCCAAGTGAGAGGCCCTCCCCACCTCCTGCCTGAGGGGAGCCACAGGCCTCAGAAAGAGACCCGCTGGCCCCCACCATACATCACCTCCCCACTGCCAGCCCCCACGGCTCTGGGGGCTGCAGAGCTCTACCCTCGGGCACCAGACAGCCCGCAGCCCCACCTGCCCTCTGCTGCTTGGGCCAGCAGGGGCCCACCTGGCTGCGAGGGAACCCTGTACTGAGACAGAGCCATGCGATACAGGTGGGGGGCTCCCTGAGTGGCCTCTGGTGCCCAGGAGGGCTCCTGGGCTGGTACAGAGCAGGGAGACCCCCTGGTCACTGGTCAAGTTTAGTCGAGTGTTACCTGCCAGGCCGGTAGTGGGCTCAGGGCTCAGTGTCCAGAGGGGAAGCAGTGAGCCAAGCAGACACCAGCTCATGACAATGCCAGCAGGAGGAAGAGTGCCAACAGCTCCAGTCCCCATTAGGCACCAGGCCAGGGAAGGCTGGGGAGAGGGGCACCCAAGAGGCCAGGGCCTGGAACCCAAAAGGCGGGCGCGGGAGCTGGACAGAGCCTGGTTTAGAGCCCAGCTTCTGAGCCTCAGTGAGGCTCACTCTTCTCACAGGTAAAGGGCAGTAACATCCCTGGAGGGGCACAGGGCCCTAGGGCCACAGCCGGCAGGTGGAAGGAGGGGAGAGAGCGTATTAACACAGGTTCAGGCTGGCGTCATCCACAGAGTAACAAGCTCTTTGAGAGCGCTATGAGATGACCTCTGTCTTCCCTGGGTTGGCTGGAGGAGGCCTCAAGACATCCTACCCAAGAGGTCATGAAGCACGCTAAAGGCAGAGGGCTGCACGGCCAGCCCATGTGCGGGGTTCCGGCCAGCTCCCTGGATAAAGGTTAACAACGGGGTTGGCAAAGGGAGCTCGCATTTATTGCTGCAATACAACGGGGTGTTCCTTCCTGGGCAGGACCAAATCACCTCACCTCCAAGGGGAGGCAGGGGCAGGTCTCCCCACTTCACAGCCAGGAAGCGGACCGAGAAGCGGAGCAAGGAAGCCACCACAGGGCTACTAGTGAAGAGAGGCTTTCTTCCGTGCCACATGCTTTCCAAGGTATGGATACATTTACAAACGTTCAACTTTTATACATATATAACTTGGCATAAATTAAGGACAGAACACAAACAAAAACACCTTACAAAAACAGCCCGGGATGGGGGGAGGGGGATGTTGTCACATCTGCTGGTGACACATCCTAACACCCCTGCTGTGGGTAATGGGGAGGTGGCCAGCAGGATACCCAGCCCATCTCCCCTCAGTGAGCTGGAGGGAGGTCACCATGATGCAAAAAGGCCTAGGGGCCTGGCTGGGCCCTGCTGCCAACCAGTGACCTTGAATCCTGGGTCAGCCACTCGCGCCCTCTCTGGCCTGCAAAGGGAGGGCTGGGCTCGCCCTTCTCCACCTCTATCTGCACTGCTGTTGGGCTGCACGGTCAGCATCCGATTCCCGAATTGTCTGCGCCTCACCATCCAGCACTTGATCTGACGAGTGTGTAACGCTGATTCGCAGAAGGCCAGCTAGCCCACTGATGGTGCAGTTCGCACAAGCCCTGTCCACCCACAGGCTCCCGGGCCGGGCCCTCCAGCACTTGAGAATTCCGGGCTGATGCCATAGCCGATGGAGGGAGCCCGGGAACTGCCATGGCCTTTCCCCGCCTGCCTGTCTTCACCTCACCCCAATTCAGGATTATCCTCCAGGCGGGCGACAGGCAGGGGAGAGGGCGGGGAGGACATAAGCAGGGCAGAGCAGCCGCCACAGGGGATGAAACTGCCAAACCGACATGACGTGAGCCACACTGAGGCCTGTGGCCAACCCATCCATAAGCAGGACGCTGACTAACAGGGCCCACGCCACCATCGCCCGGCCGTGCGCACTCCTGGAGCAGAACCCTGCGAATCGTGGTTCCCCAACTAGACGTCAGCAGCTCCTGTGGCCCACCCCTCACAACAGCGGCTGCACTTCCAGGTTTTCAGAAAACACAGCGACGAAAAGCTACAGTGAACTCAGTAACACTTTTAAATGGATGTGTGTGCTGTCAATCACGGTGGCCCCAGCAGGTACTCAGTAAACGAGTATCTGCTGAACGACTGAATCACGTTACTTAAAAATGCTAAAATCTTGGGGTTGGCCCCGTGGCCGAGTGGTTACGTTCGCGCGCTCCGCTGCAGGCGGCCCAGTGTTTCGTTGGTTCGAATCCTGGGCGCGGACATGGCACTGCTCATCAAGCCACCCTGAGGCAGCGTCCCACATGCCACAACTAAAAGGACCCACAACAATGAATATACAACTATGTACCAGGGGGCTTTGGGGAGAAAAAGGAAAAAAATAAAATCTTTAAAAAAAAAAAATGCTAAAATCTTTAGAAAGTGAATCAAGAAAGATACACTTCTGTATTCAATTTTTATGACAAACTGGCATTTTTCTGTTACTTAGAGGCTAAAATTAGAGCTGTTCCTCCCATACCACAGCCACTGGCCATGTCTGGCTACCGAGCATTGCAACACGGCCAGTCCCAACAGAGAGGTGAGGGCGTGAGACACAGATCGGGGTCTGCGGACTTAGTATGAAAAAAGAATGTAAAATATCTAATAATTTCTTATATTGATTGCATGTTGAAATGATTGTATTTCAGATATATTGGGTTAAATAAAACATTAAAATTAATTTCACTTTTTTAAATTCTCTTAACATGGCTACTAGAAAATTTAAATTTACACATGACTCACATGTATCTTTGGTGCTGAATTTGAGGAATTACTTTAATCCAGAGGCAAACAATCAAATCGAGGTGATGCTAGCTGCCTGTGGGCCACTCTCCTTGTGACGAGCTACGGTCAGGGTCTGTGACCATCAGCTGGAACCTCAGATGCGTCCTGCCCTGGGGCCCGCCGGGCTACATGCCAACCTGCCCCAAGCCCCGTCACTCCTGGTTCTCGTGCTCATTCGCTAGGGTTTAGGAAGCTCCACTGGAGGAGCTGCAGACATCATGCAAGGCCCACCCACTCATGCCCTCACTTCGTCCTCACCACCACCCTGCAAAGGCAGCGACTAGCACCTAGTTTAGGAATGGTGGAATGGGGGCTGCTACCACAAGGTGAGCACTTCCAAGGGGCTGGTGCCGGTCTAAAGCTTTGCATGCATTAACTTACTTCATTACCACACCTACAGGATGAAACAGGTGCTTGTTAACCTCACTGTAGCAACAAGGAAGCCAAGACACAGAGAGGTTAAGGAACCCACCCAAGGTCACACAGCTACTAAGCGGTAGGTCTGGGATTCCAATCTAGGTAGCCTGGCTCCAGAGCGGGTTCATAATCACTATCCATACAGGCTCTGACAGAGGAAGACTGACACCTAGGCTTCATTCCACCACACCACCCCATGTAAAACAGTCTAGAACAGTCTAGGAGCAATAACCATGCAGACGGGGGTCCTCAGAGTGACTAAAAGCCACCAGATCTTCACAGCTCTTCTCACAAGGCTCTCGTGCCTTCATTTAGGCCTGTTTAACAAAAGTCCTCTGGGCAAAAGAGATGGGGCAGAGGAAGGACTGGGAGCTCCCACCAGGAGCAGAGCAGGAGCCCCATGGGGTCCTGATGTCCTGCCTCCCCGCAAACACACACGCAGACACGCACACAGGGAGAGGCCATGACTAGGCTTCAATCCCCCCCAACGGGCCTGGCTCCAGGTGTGCAGGCCATCAAAACACCAAATTAAAAGGCAAAAGAGAAACCATCACAGGCAGCACACCAACAGTGCAGGAGTAGTGCTGACAGACAGACGGAGAAAGAGGAACACACCATACACAGGCCCCACACCAGCAAAAGCACACCCCGCTGGGGCCACGTGGGGTGGGCTCACTCTTCTCAGCGCCCAGAGGATAGCTCAGTCAGCTCGGCCCAGGGCCCGGGGGCTCACAGGCAACTGAGAAAGATGGCCGCTTCCCTCCAGCAAACAGAAATGGACGCTTTAGAAAAACCTAGATCAAGAGATTAAACGGGGGCCTGCCCGGTGGCGCAGCGGTTAAGTGCACACATTCTGCTTCGGGGTCCGGGGTTCACCGGTTCGGATCCCGGGCGTGGACATGACACAGCTTGGCACGCCACGCTGTGATAGGCGTCCCACATATAAAGTGGAGGAAGATGGGCACGGAAGTTAGCTCAGGGCCAGTCTTCCTTAGCAAAAAGAGGAGGATTTGTGGCAGATGTTAGCTCAGGGCGAGTCTTCCTCAAAAAAAAAAAAGACATTAAATGGTCTTAGCCGCAATAAGAAAAAGAGCAACGAACCAAGAAGAAAATGAAAAAAATGATATGAATAAAATTAAACAAAATATAGATGACCCAAAAAAATCTTTCAACGTTGTCAATGTTGACTCTCATTAGTGATAAATGAATGCAAAATAAAACAATGAAAATCATGTCATCTTTTTTTGTACCCATCAGGTGGGCAAGGGGGCCAGGGAAGCAAGGCAGGGGACAGGTGCTCTCCGCCCTGGAAGCAGGAAGGGCCTTCCTGGGGGGCAGTGTGGGGTGGGGAGCAAAACACTAGAAGTGGGCACACCCAAGGGTCTCGCTGTTTTCTTCTTGGAATTTGTCCTGCAGAAACGGCCAGACAAGTGGCCTGCAAAGCACGCGGAGGGTGACAGATGACAAACCCGACAAGCCCACACAGGGCACCGTGCAGCCTCACAACTGATGACGAGCGCTCGCTGGGCGCTCGCTCCGTGCCAGGCACCTTACATGCCTGACCCCGGCATGACTCGGCATGACCCAACAAGCAGGCTGTGTCATTCCCCTGCTGTCTCATGTGAGGAAACCGAGGCAGAGATCTCACTCCTCCCTACAGGACCTTTTCAACGACCAGCTCCTTGAGGGCTCCCAGGCAGCGCGAGTCAAGGTGCTGCATGCCCAAAGGTAGGCTCACGACGTCGCACGGCACAGAGTCCGCGCTTCTGGACAGGCGGGACCCGAGGCCAGGGAGCCGAGACCGAAGAGGTCCAAACCCACACTGGGTTACCGCCAGCTGCACAGACGCAACCAGACGGCAGCTCCAGGAAGACAGGCCAGAGAGCGCGCGTGCATCTGTGTGTGTGTGTGTGTGTCTGTCTGTCTGTCTTGCCTGAGTTCTCACAGCCAGTTAGCGGCAGGGCAGAAATGATAACCCAAGTATCCTGATTCCCCGTCAGGGAGCTGTCAGACGGGCGGATGAACACAGGGGCCTCTTGAGAATCTCTGCGTCTCGGGCTCCTTCTCCCAGTGCAGCGTTTTCCACGAAACTCCCACCTCTGCTGTGAAACACCCGTGACACTGAATCCATCACAGAGTAGTTGATAGTAGACATGCAGGACAGAAAACAGTCTGGAAGGACCGCACCAGCCAGCCAACGGCAGGCACCTCTGCAGGGGACGGCGGGGTACACACGATTCTTCTACTTCCTTCCGCAATTGAATTTGTTATAACAAGCATGCATTATTTTTGTCATTTCAACATGTATTTAAATTTTTACAGTGTTTGAATATTTTGAAGTCTGCCTTGATCAAGCATCCATCTACTATATGTAATATGCACATCCATACTGCTCACAGAAGGGAGGGACACCTCTGAGAGCCACCGCTTTGCTGCGGAGTCAAGAGACCTGGAAGAAAGTTACAGCAGGAGAGACGAACCCTATGTCACCCTGAAGTTAAAGGCACATGCCACAGAGCGACAGTTCAGTAACGACGGCCTCATCCACGACGGCGGTGCCATGAGATTAGTGCCACACAGCCTGGGTGTGCAGAAGGCTATACATACCATCTAGGTTGTGTAAGTGCACTCCATGACGTTCACACAAGGACAAAATCGCCTAATGACACTCTTCTCAGAATGTATCCCGTCGTTAAGGGGCACACGACAGTATTCTAAAAGTTTCTGAAAGTTAAACTCAAGGTCAAAAGCTTTGCTGAGAGGGTCCTTAGAAGGGCTAACTGGGTGTCCAGCCTGGCCCACCAAAGCTCATGGAGTCCATCGTGCAAGAGGTAAGCACCGGACTTGGAGCTGGAAAAGCAGGCAAAACCTTGGTTCAGCCGGTTCTTGTGTGGCCTGGGGGAAGTCCGAGGCTATCTCATTTGAAAAATGGAGGTGATACCTACATACCTAAAAAGAACTTGCAGGAAGATGGCCGGTGAACTGCAAAGAGCTGCAAAGGCCTGACAACGATAGCCCACGGGCAGGCAGAAGAATGTGAACTGGGGGAACACCGCGCAGCCCAAGGTCTGCCTCCTCAAAGCAGATGTTCCAGGTCACCTCCCTTCCCACTTCCAGAGCCCTAGGGCTCAGCTCCACACTCCAAAATTGGCTGCACCTCACCCCTTGGCGTGCCTGGTGGAAGTCAGCTGGGGGTCAGGAGGAGGCAAGCTGGTTAAACTAATTTTGAATTACCTGAATGTTAAAAAGAGAATGAGGGCAAGCCAAAGGTTCCTGGGTGGGCATTCGGGAGATGCTAAATAGGAGTTCTGAGGGCCCCCAGTCTGCCTCCGCCAGGCCTCAGCTCCCCCAAGCTCGTCCTGCTTTTCAAGCAGGGCATCTTCACTCCCTCCACTCCTGAGGTTCTGAGGCCACAGACTTGCTAACAGCTGGTACGGAGGGCTCACAACGCAAATGCACAGCATGGACACTACGAGCCCATTAATCCACTTCTCCTCCCGCCTGGTCTCCCTGTGGCCGCTGCTCCCTCTGATCCACCCAGCACACTGCAGCTGCGAGAGTGCGTTCTGCAGGGCAACCTGCTGGTACCACTTCTGCTCCAACCCTCCTATGACAGCCCATCCCCTGGAGGATTAGGTGCCACTTCGAACAGTCTCCTGGAACGTGCTGAGATACAAATAAATTAATACAGGCTAAGGCACTAAAAACTCCCGAACCAGGGTGCTCCTGGCTGTCCCCCGTGGACTCTATGCCCCGCCACACAGACCAGCCAGCTGCTCTCGACCACCACGCCATACGTCACCCTTCCTTGCTGTCTTTGCGAACCTGTTCCCTCTGCATGGAAAGTCTCCGGAACCCCCATGCCTGGCACACACATTCGACTAAAGAAATAAGTGGTAGAGGAAAGTAAGCGGTACCAGCTAGCCACAGGGTACTTAGGAGCAAGGACTATCTTATTTGTATGGTGTCTTGCAACTGGCAGAGAGCTGGAATGCAGTGAAGGAGCACTGAATGGAGAAGGGGGTGGTTTCCATCTTGCTGCTGCCTGAGGTCCCACAGCCTGAGGTCAGCCTGGGGTGGGTCTTTCCATCCCTCTCCTCTGACCTTGAGGAAAGGGGTCTTGGTGAGTCTCCCCCAGTCTCTACACTTTGCCCTGGTGTTCTTAAAACCTGGGCTTTATTCCTGCCACTCCCAGACCCACTCCGGCACTTCCCACAGGCTCATCATTCACCTTCAGGGTCCAGAGTTGGCCCAGCCCCTTCTTGCTCCTCCTCGGCTCTGAGCTTCCTTCCTGCCTTCCACTGTGCTAGATGCAACTGGGCCACACAGTAGGAGCTAAATAAATGTATCTGGAACAAATGCAGCTTTCCCTGGCCACCAGCACCCACATGAATATCCTCTTTTTCAGAATTCCTAGAGCTCCTTTGTGCAAAGTCCTAAATAAGTAACCAGCCCCCCACCAGATACTCATTCCCTAAACCAGCTCATTACCAGAATGGCCCAGGAAAGTTACAAATGCAGATCTCTGGGTCCCCATCCCAAACCTGCCGAATCCAACCCCTTGGAGGGAGCCTCAGAAATGGGTACTTCACAAGCCCCACAGGGGAGTGTTATGGCCAGGCTGGGGGATGCCCACCCCAAGGAACAGGCAGAAGGGCAAATTAGCCCAAGAGAGAGCTTCCTGTCTGCAACACAGGGCTGTTGCCAGGATCTAGTGACAGGACACACGGAAAACACGGGACAAACGCTAAAGCCCAGGCACGCCTGCAAGGAAGAGTGTGGCTGCTGGACGGCAACCTCCGCCTGCTCCCTCAGCCCCCACCCAACACATCCGGGCAGTGCCCCCTGCTCTCTCTAGCTGAGACCTGGACCAGATGGGAAAATGTGCACCTCTCTGCCTCAGTCCCTTTCGGATGTTACCAGGCCCCAGCCCAGGGAGGTGGGCGAGGATGAGGGTGAGAACAAGCCGGCCAAGCCCTAGAATGCTTGAAGGCATGTCACTGTTTAAAAAAAAAAACCCTGGGGGCAAACAAAGGGGACAGGAACAAGTCACTCAGGTGACAAAGCCTGGTTCCCACGGAGGGCAGTAGCACACGGCAGGCACGCCTGTGGCTGAGGTCCACTTGCAGGCCCTCCCTGCATGCTGCGGAGCCCACCCGCTGGCCCTCCCTTGGTAGACCTGCCCAGGGGCACATCTACTCAGGGACAAGCCAGTCTTTCCAGGGTCCCTCCTGGGACCCCAAGGGCTGCTTCTCCCAACAACTCACACCGGTTCCCGCTCACTTGGCCCAGCGTCCCTGGGGTCCAGGTGCCCAGACTGCCTCCCATCTGGACTGAGGCCTGGTTCCCTGCAGCCCTATTTCTAGGACGCAGCCAGGAGACCCAAGCAAGTCCCAGGAGCTCGTTTTCCTGCAGGCTCCTGCCTGAGGCCTCACAAGAGCCTTGGCTGTGTCACTGTGGATCCCTCCCTTCTCTGAGCCTCAGTTTCCCTATCAAGGAGATGAGAGCGGCTCAGAGGTTCTGCACGTGGTGGTGAGCCTTCCATCCCTCCGTGCCAGCTCTGGTTATATTTCTTGCATTCCTTAAGACCACATGGCGGACAGGTTTTTTCTCTCCTTGGTCTTTGGTGGGAAAGGAACTTTTCAAAACCATCTGCCTCGCCTCAAATCCTGTCCTGAAACACAGGAAAGCCGAACGTTCCTCTGCTTCCTCCTGCCCTGGCCACAGGGTCAGAGGTGACTGAGGGAACCAAGGAGAGGACAGGAGGGCGAGGTGCCACTGGGCTTCCTCAGTCCCAAACAGATCCTGACTGAGTCTCACAGATCACCTTCAGAGCTGGGACAAATAAACCCTTCACCGAAGTATTACCAGAGTGAGTGGAGGCTTACTGTACATGAGGAAAATGTCATCCCTTCCCTCCAAGACACTCATCCCCAGTAAACACAGACCGGCCTCCCAGGCGACCAATGTGTTTATGTAACAGCCAGGACCCAGGTCTGCTGGGCCCTGGCAGGGGGGACTCAGGCAGGCTCTGAGCAGACTCAGAAGGAGCAGGGAAACGCCCAAAGAAGCTGCTCCCCTCCCTCCACTGAGAAAGAAGGTGGGGACGCAGCTTTGCAGGACAGCAGCAATATGGTTTGGCAGATGGGGAAAGGAAGGATATAGGGCAGAAATTGGAGAAGGAGTTTTCTGGGTTTTTTTCTTTTTTTTGATGCCTGCGTACAGCAGAAGAGCTGGGAAAGCAGACAGAAGTGGGAAAGCAGGGGTGAGGTGGGTAATAGAGATGGGTTCCAGGAGAGAGGCTGGAAAAAAAAAGGAAGAAGGAGGAAAGAGGGGGGAAGGCTTGCCAAAAGGGAGCAGGGAAGCCGGGATGGGGAGAACTGAGAACGGATGTGTGAGGAGCAGCTGCGCCTGGTGACAATGAGACATCGGGTCCCCGGATTCGACGGGTGATACCAAGCTTCCAGGCTAAGCAGACGGAACATGGGGTACTTCCAAACCGCAATGGGGAAGTTGGTCACGGGGGAGGGCTCTAAGGGGGGAAATTCTGCCTGTGGTGTTGAATCTAAGACGGCGTGAAAACCCAAGTGCGTCCCAGGAATCATGACCTTCACATCACAGAAGATGACCAGCCAGAGGCCTCCTGAGCTGCCGGGGTTGCTGATAAGGAAGCTGGAGCTAGAGGTGGAAGCCGGCTGGTTCCTGCCTCTCCCTGCTCCAGGAAGGACTCTGTGGCAGATGTCTTCCCTCATCTCTTCTGTAGCCATCTCCCCAAGTCTCTTCACCTTCCAAAAGGGGCGGGGTGGGGTGATCTTGGAGCTGATAGGGCACTTCTCTGACTTCCTCCAAAGGACAGTGCAGCTGCAGGGAATGGCGGCTCCCCGCCCCACCCCCTTTGGATCTAGGAGGAAAAATTGGTCATCTCCTCTCTTTGGGGCCCTGGGCTCACACAAATGCCATTTTCTGGTCCCTAACCACAACGGTGATTCAGGCCATTTACTCAGATCCATGATAATGAGTTTTTTCTGTCACCTAATTAGTTCACAGTGAACTCAGCCTTGAGAGGAAAGAGAGGAGAGAGGGCTGAGGAGAGGACAGAAGTCAGGCTGGAAGGATACAACAGATAGGCAGGACCCCAGCACTGAGGGGTCCTCTACTCCCCAAACACGGAATGTTCCTTTCCCCAGTCATGGGGACCTCTGAAAGCAGAAAGGGGGTGTTCAGGTGAAGGAGCCCCCAGGGTCCCACACAAGGAGATGAAGATGGGAGTGGGGCCCTAACTGCGAGGCCCACATAGCAGCAGGCCCCTGCTCACAACTCCATGTCATCAGCAAAAGGCCTGCACTCTCCCTGCATTTTCTCTAAGGCCAAACCCACCACCTGCTGGTGGGCGTCCCCCTTCCCATGGAACCGGAGGAAGCAGATGGCCCAGGGCGAGGCCCATCTGCCCCACAGTGCTCAAAGGTCACTATGCCACTGGGGTGCCTGCGGGTGCTGCAGGTCCCCACTACGCGAGGGGTCGTGGGACATCTGCCAGCAGCACGCACTCACTTCCTCTGCCCCTCGACAGCAGAAGCCCAGTGCCCCAGAGTCCGGAGAAAGGAGCGCTGGGCAGCGCAGTGGCCCGGGACTCCAGTCCCCAAAGCCTGGCGCCGTGTCCCTGGAGGTCGGTCAGCCCCCAGCAGCCCCGCGCCCGCCTCCTGAGCGGCTCCCTGGAGAGCAGCGACGGATGCCCGGAGCCCGTGGGACCCGGCAAAGGCGCCAATGGCCCGGCCGGTGCCTCCCACGCTGTCGCGGTGCCCGAGCCCGCGCCAGGCCCGGCCCGCGCCCGCCCGGCCGCGGCAGCGTGGGGGGTGTGCGTCGGGAGAGGGCGCCGCGGCGAATGCCACCCTCCCGGGCCCGCGGGCTCTGGGCCCGGGAAGGCTGCCATCCACTAACGGGAGGCTCCGATCCCTCGCCCCGCCGCAGGGCAAGGCAGGAGCAGCAGCTGAAACGCCTCTCCGGCAGCCGCCCCACGTCCCGGCCCGCCAAGGCCCTCCGCTGCACCCACCCACCCCGACCATGCCTGACCAGATCTGGCCCCAGACCCCCAGCAACTCTGCGGCTCCGAGCGCACTCGTTCCCGAAGCGACACCACCCTCGCGCCCTGGAGCATAGGAGCAGAAAACGTGTCCCTTGGCACGGGACCGGTCCCCAGCCCCAAAGTGTCCCCGAACGAGATATGGCGAAGCCTGGACGCTGGCTCTGCAGCGCCGACGATAGCACACCGCGTGGCCCGGACCTCAGGCGCGCAAGGACCCCCGACTGGGAAAGCGTGGCCAGGCCAGGCCGGGCCCGCAGAGTCTCCGGGCGTCGCCGGAGAGACCACCGCGCCCTGGCTCCCGCAGACCCCGGTTCCGCTCACCCTCGATGGAGATGACGTGCTCCCGGATCTGGTTCTGCAGCGCCAAGTCCTCGATGCGCTCGATCAGGTCGTAGATGGCGTAGATATTGGGATGCACGGACTCGAAGCGCTGGATCTCGGCCCGGATGGCCGCGGAGTTGGAGAGCGCGAACTGCTGGGGGGGCCCGCCGGCCAGCTGCTGCGAGGGGCCGCCGCCACCCCCGGCCCCCGGCCCCGCGCCGCCGAACTGCCCGCCGCCCCCCGCGCCGCCGCCGCCGCCGCCGCCGCCGCCCCCAGGCGCCGCCAGGCTCGGCTGCTGCTGCGGGCTCTGCCCCCCGCCCGCCTGGAAGTTCATGGCTCCGGAGCCGCGGGGCCCGAGGCGGGCCCGACCGGGGCCCGAGGCGGCGCTGCGGCGGCGGCGGCGGCGGGCGGGCGCGCGGGGCTGGCGGGGCCGGGACTACGGAGCCGGCGGCGCGGGGCTAGCGCATGGGGCCGGGGGCCGGGGGCCGAGGCCGGTAGGCGACGCCGCGCACGCTGTGGCCGCCGTTGCCGGGCGCTTCCCGGCGCCGCGATCCCGCTGCCTCGGAGCAGCTTCCAGCGGCAACAACAACGGGACCGGGAGCGCGCGGCCCGGGCCCTCCCCCCGCGTCATGCGCACGCACCGCCGCCCCCGCCGGCTCCAGCACACACAGCCCGAGCCCCCCTCCCCGCCGCCCCCGCCCCTCCTGCGCGCTGGCCCCAGCGCCCCCGCCCCTCGCTTGCTCGCTGGCTCTGCAGCCTCCACCCCCGAGCCGCGCGCTCCAGCCTTAGTGCCCCGGCCCCTCCCACCTAGCCTTGGCCCTTCCGCCTGCTCTCCAGCCCCAACCCACACCCGCCACCAGGGCCACCCGCTCAGAGGGGACGGCTGCCCTGGCCTCCTCCTGGCCCCTTCCTGGCCCCGGCTGTCGCTTTCGCCGCCCTGCGCTGGTCTGGGTGGAGTGTCCGATCTCTGGGCAGTGCCCGAACAGTGCCCTACGCCTGAGGGTGCTGATGAACGTGGCTGATTGGCCAAGGAGGGCCGCCAGCCCAGGCCCAGCTGCGCCTCGATTACAAGGTCCTGCCTTCAGTGCAGGACAGGCTCCCCTGTCCCCGGCCCCAAGGTCATCCCTAGAGACTACCCCGCCCCCCCCCCCCCACCGGGGTTCTCCCTCTAGCCCTCCCCTGGACTCTCCACAGCAGGCTGCAGCACGGAGACTGGAAATCTGGGTTCCCAGCTTCTATTTCCAGTTCTCCCTGAGAGAGTCATCCGTGAGGCCCTTGGAAATGACACTGAACAACTACGTACCCACTCTTAATTTCCTGCCTCTTCTAAAAGACCCCTCTGCCAGACTGGGGAGGATCCGCTGACCACTGATGGACCCACTGGTATATAGAGGAAGAAGAGAGAGGAATCAAATATGCCTTCTTCCCCCACTCACCCCATTCAAGACAGTCACCAGAGCCCACATGACTCTTAATTGTGCTCTCTCCCTTGTCCATCCTATGTTCCTGTCTGCTCATTCTGGGGCCAGGGAGCTCCCTTCAATGTCCCAGTTCCTCTGCATCCCCATCGCTAAAGCTGTCTGCAGTTCTGCTAGCCAACCCTCCCCCAACCTTTCCTAAAACCCCTAAGAGATGGACTGAGCAGGGTGCTGACCCAACCAATCAGTCTGCCATGGCTGCACCCGGACGTTTTCTGGCACAGTTGACACATATCCTTTTTACACTCACTTACACTTCCCAGGCCGAGCTGGATCTTTTCCCAGCATAAAGTTGCTCCCCATTCACCTGCCCACACAACTTTGCCCCAGTACCAACCCAGTCACCATTCCTAAGTTTCTTGTACCTTCCAAAGAACCAGATGCAAGCTAATCAATAGCAGGGGCCTCCCCAGCTCCTGAGAGATATGGGTTCTATCTACCTGTTTGAACTTAAGGATATCTTCTGCCCTCTCTGGGCTTCATCTGCAAAATATAGTGGTTGAGCAGAACACCTAGCTCTGATGTTCTGTAATTCTAAAAGCAATATCTAATAATTCTTTTAGATGCTTAATTAGAATCGACAGCAAGAAGTTGCACCAGGTACCTCTCAGGAGAGATGCTGAGGGTAAAGGGTTCCTCAAATGTGTTGCCCCAGCAGCCAGCACACATTTATTTTAGCACTGGTGGGCTGTCTACACGTCTGTCTCCTCTGTTAGTATATGAGCCACATAAGGGCAGGGACAAAGTCTGATTCACCGTTTTATTCCCAGCATCTTGCACTGGGCCTGACATATGCATTTAATAAATGTTTCTAGAATAAATGAATGAATAGAAGGGAAGGAACTAGAGACAAGTTGGTTCTGTACATTATAAATCTAAACTGACTTTCCCAAGGCTGCACTTGGAGTACTTGCTCCCACAAGCAGGCATGTGCTATGGGAAGACTAGGGTACATGACTTTTAATCAAGACTGACCTATAAAATCCAGGATGTGAGATCTCTGTGCCTCCAGGAGCCCAGAGGAAGGGGGGAAATCCACAGAAATCAGCTGGCCCAGGCCAGGCTGAGCCTCAACATCCTCTACACAGTGACAGGCTAAGGACCCAATTTCTGAGCCCAGGTTTGGGTGGAGGGAGTGTTCTAAAACTAGGTGAGCAAATATCTACTGAGTGGCAGATTCCTTACATAGTTTTCACACTTATTTAATAAACCACTTAATTTCTTCCATATAATTGCCTTATGAGGTGTATCTTAGAAATGAAATTTAGGGGTCAAAGAGATTCAACAACGCACCCAAGGTCATATAGTTGCTAAGGACATGATGAGGGATCAGCATTTGTTCCAGGTTCCAAAGTCCATGCTTCTTAACAGTCTTGCAGGGGCAAAGTGGAGGAGGGGACCAGGGAAACAGGTCAGCCCAAGCCACGGTAGCCAGCCCTGGAGACTGGTATCCTCAGGCAGCCTGGTGGGGCAGCCCGTGGGTACTGGGTTCTGGGCTGGAGTCAATTTGGGGGTCCCAACGTGCCTGCTTGCGTCCACTCGGACATAAGAGTATGCCACGGTAGAGGATACCTGAGCTCCCTAGAGCCTGCCTCTCGAAACACGGGTGCTCTGACGTACTCCGGCTGACGTTGGTTTCTGGAGTGACAGATGCCCTGGCTGCCCGCGGGAGAGGAGGCGGATCCTGTTACCGGCCAAACCTCTGCTTGCTAGCACAACCCCCAAACCCGCCCCCGCCGGCCCCCCAGATGCTTGAGGCAACCAGACCACCAAGCCCCTCATGTGGTTCTCCAGGCACGAGCGGGGAGACGGCGCACCGCGCCGGACTACAAGTCCCACAATGCTCCGGGCGGTCGCGTCGGCGACGGTGAAGGAGGGGTGCCTTCAGGTGTCTGCGACCTCGACGCCTGCCGCCCGGAAGTGCCCGAGGGTCCGCTATGGAGCTGGCGGAGCCGGGCGGTGAGTCTCCGCGCCGTGACCGCGCCCACCCGCTCCCCGTGGCCCCCGCTCGCCCCGCCCCGGGATCGCCCGTGCCTTCCCGCGGCTTTGCAGGGAGGGAAGATGGGTGGGGTGATGGAGGAGTTGGGGGTGGGGAGGGCGAAGTCTCGGATTCCCGGGCAGGATCTGGGGTCTGGCAGCTGCCTGGGTTTGGAGAGGCTTCCAGGAGAAGCGCGGAGTCGGGCCGCCGCGGGTTGGGGCTTGAGTGGACCAGGAAGGGCCGAGTTGTGTTGGGTGTAGCAGCCCTTGGAGGCTCCAGACTGCCAAAGGGCAGAGTTTGACTTTTGGTGTCGGCAAGCCTTGGGAAGCAATCCCGTGCCACGGTTGGGATTTGGGTACATGGTAACAGGGCAGGGATGAGGGGTAGGGCGTGTGTGTGTGTGTGTGTGGCATAGAGGCCCTTTTTCTTTCCCCTTGGAGAAACTTTAGCAACAGAATAGATAAGCATTGGGGTAAACTTTGGGATGAAGTAGATGGAAGAAGAGGTAAGCTTTGGGGTGAAGTTTGGTGGGGGTTGAATTTAGGGAAGAGGTTACTTAAAAGGTCGAGGCCCTTACCTTGGCATATGGTTTGGGTGATTTGGGGAGCTGGTTAAAGACCAAGAACTCGGTTACAAGTTAAGACTTGAGATGTGGTGATGGGAAAGGGCACATGAGGCAAGTTTGGGGTGACTGGGAGTTAGGGCAGTCTGTGCTCCCGCGTAGGGCTTGGGTAAGGGGGCAGAGGAATGAGGGCTTTGGGAGAGTTGTGGCGGGATGGGGTCAGGAGCCTGTTGAAGATGAGAGGGCTTTTGGCCAGTGAGCCACCCCCTCATGGGTTCTTTGTGCCTCTCCAGCTCGGTAGCGCAGCAGGCAAGGCAGGTGCCATGGCCCTGATTGAAGGGGTGGGTGATGAGGTGACCATCCTTTTCGCGGTGCTTGCCTGCCTTCTGGTGCTGGCTCTCGCCTGGGTCTCAACACACACCGCCGAGGGCACCAACTCACTGCCCCAGACGTCAGGGACCCCAACACCAGCACAGCCCAGTGAAGCTATGGCAGTCACCGACAGCATCAGAGGGGAGGCCCCAGGAACCGAGACCCCCAGCTTGAGACACAGAGGTCAGGCTGCACAGCCAGAGCCTGGCACACAGCTCCCAGCAACGCCGCCACCCCCGGACTCCCCCCAGGAGCCCCTAGTTCTACGGCTGAAATTCCTCAACGATTCAGAGCAGGTGGCCAGAGTCTGGCCTCATGACACCATTGGCTCCCTGAAAAGGTAAGCTGGGATGAGGACAGGAACAAAATGCTAGAATGGGGTAGAAGTGATCACAGTGGAAGGGCCAGTGGAAATATCTGAGACTTCCTCCTCATTTTATAGATGAGGGAACAGAAGTCCCCAAATGCACACTGTGTTGTTCCCCTGTAGCAGGAAGGACCCCCTTGGAGGCCACGACCTGGGTGGTGGGTAGATGGCAGAGAAGAGAGGAGGGAGTATTATTCTAGGCAAGGGACTAGGATTGCCTGAGGCCTGCTCTATTACCCAGGTCCCTCTCTCCTCAGGACCCAGTTTCCGGGCCGGGAGCAGCAGGTGCGACTCATCTACCAAGGGCAACTGCTAGGAGACGATACCCAGACTCTGGGCAGCCTTCACCTCCCTCCCAACTGCGTTCTCCATTGCCACGTGTCCACGCGGGTCGGTCCCCCACACCCTCCCTGCCCACCGGGGTCAGAGCCAGGCCCCTCCGGGCTGGAAATAGGCAGCCTGCTGCTGCCCCTGCTGCTTCTGCTTCTGCTGCTGCTCTGGTACTGCCAGATCCAGTACCGGCCCTTCTTTCCCCTGACCGCCACTCTGGGTCTGGCCGGCTTCACCCTGCTCCTCAGTCTCCTGGCCTTTGCCATGTACCGTCCGTAGTGCCTCCACGAGCTCTTGGCAGTGTCACTGGCCGCTCTGGACCTTGCTCCCCACGACACGGTGGGAGCTGCTGTCTGCCCAGGCCCGCCTCTCCGGCCTGCCTCTTCCCACTACCTTGGAGCCCAGCCGTGCGCCGCAGAGCCCTCCGGGGTTCGGCAGAGGCCCCTCCCTGTGACGTCCATGGCTCTGGGCCACCTCCCGGGCCTGCTGGCCCTCAGCCGCCACTGACAGTTGGCTCCTCTGGGTCAGGCAGCTGCTGTCGCTGCCTTGGTCCTGGGCAGAGCCGGGCCACGCCCCTGGGCCCGTCTTAGTGTTCTGCCTGAGCACCCAGCCACCTCTAGTCCCTAATAGCTCTTTGGGCTGGTTTAGGGACCCAAGGACCCTGGGGGACTGGTGAAGGGGAGCTGGGCGGGACAGAGGGGTTCTTTGGAACAGGCCCAGATTAAATAACTGTGAAGTTTTCACTCTCGGTGTGTGTCTGGGTGTGTGGGCCGGGCGGCGGGGGCGGGGATCCCTCAGCCAGTGGGAAAAAAGGAGCGAGCGGAGGGCAGTACGGGGCTTTCGGTCCTGCCCAACCTGCCCAGGCCAGCCGCCAGCTCCCCTCTCGCCTTTCCGCCCCAGCCTCAGCGCGCTGCCCTTTGGCCCCGCCCCTCCGGCCCCGGCTCCGCCCGGTGCCGCGCGCGCAGCTTCCCGGAAGCGGGAGGCGGGGCGCACGGCGCCCCGGCGCGCGGGGCCTGACGGGAGCCACGTCTGTGCTGGCGGAGGGCTGAGCGCGATTGGCGTCCGGGCGGCGATCCGGGGGCTGCCGGGAAGATGGCGGACTCGGTGGCCCGCTGATGAGGAGGCCGCGGGGGGAGCCCGGCTCCCGGGCCCCGAGGCCGACTGAGGGAGCGACCTGCGCGGGGCCTGGGGAGTCATGTAGGGGCGGCTCCTGCGGGACGGGCGCGGGAGGGCGGCGGGAGTTGGTGTTGGCGACCGTGACCACGGTCTCCTGACGTCCCCGGGCCGGGTGGGTGTGGGGACCCCTGACACTGCTGACTCCGCGCCGCTGCAAAGCTGCGCTCTCGGCCCCACGGGCGCCCTGTGAGGTGGGCCCCGCGTTCTCGTTTCACGGGCGAGGAGGCTTGGGCAGAGAGACGAAGCCACTTGTCCAAGGTCACGCAGCTGGTAAGTGGGAGCGCTCAGCATGGAACCCAGCCCCGTCCGACTGCGGAACCCGCGTGCCAGCCTCCGCGCCGCCGCCGCCTCCTGCGGGAGGGGGAGGTGGTCGGGAGGGCGGATGGACCGGGCGAGTTGGGCTCCAGGATGGGCGCGACCACTAACCCGATTCGTGACCTCGGGCTTAACTTAACCCCTTCGCCTCTCTGGGCCTTGGTTTCTCCACCTGTGAAATCGAGGTAATGCCAGCCCTGTCTGTCTCCTCACAGGCATGTGGGGAGGAAGAAGAGATAATGCATGTGGACTTGCTTTGTAAATGTCACTGCGCTGAGCACACTGAAGGACTGTAATTGCTGTTTCAAATGAGTGGAAGGAGGCAGGGCGGGCGGAGTGGGGCAGAGGACCAGAGCGGTCACAAGCAGGGATGAACACAAGTCTGGGTTGCTCTGACCGCAGGCCCTCTGAACAGGGAGTGTGGTGAGGAGTAGGTAGCAGGTCTTTCTCCCCTTTGGAGAAAACCTCACCTCCTTTTCTGGGCCACCCCTCAGGGTCTCCATCACCCAACTCCATGCTTCGAGTCCTGCTCTCTGCCCAGGCCTCCGCTGCTCGGCTGTCTGGCCTGCTGCTGCTCCCGCCAGTACAGCCCTGCTATCTGGGGCCCAGCAAGTGGGGGGACCGGCCTCCTGGAGGAGGCCCCCATGCAGGCCCTGTGCAGGGGCTGCAGCGGCTTCTGGAACAGGCGAGGAGCCCTGGGGAGCTGCTACGCTGGCTGGGCCAGAACCCCACCAAGGTGCGCCCCCACCACTACCCGGTGGCACTCCGTCGTCTGGGCCAGCTCTTGGGGTCTCGGCCACAGCCCCCTCCTGTGGAGCAGGCCACACTGCAGGACTTGAGTCAGCTCATCATCCGAAACTGCCCCTCCTTTGACATTCACACCATCCACGTGTGTCTGCACCTTGCAGTCTTACTTGGTGAGGAGGGGTCTGGGGGGTGGGTGTTAGTGGAAGAATAGAGAAAGATCAGTAGAGGACCTGAGATCGGTGTCAGAATTCACCTCTCAGGTTTTGCCAGGAATGGCACGTACCCTGGCACACTGGCTGCGGCTCCCCTGCATCCACAGCAGACACCAGGAGTCAAGCAGCATACGTCCAGCTTAACTAGAGTGCCACCCCAGATCCCTTCTAATCTAGTGCTCTAGGAAGCCACGACAATTTGTCACTGTTGGCACCAGATGAGAGCTCATATGTCATCTTTGTATAAGGCCTTCCCCACAGGCTGTTCTGATACCTCAAGTTCACATGGCATTTCACATTTCTCCAGTATTTCCACTGATACTAGAGCAAACCTTCCAGCCCAGAACACGGAGCTGAGGAAGGCTGGGAATTCACTAACTAAACCCCATGACTGGAGTGGAGTAGGGCAGCTTCCTGTTAGCAGGACTGCCTCCTCTGACCCTCTGGCTCTCAGGCTTCCCGTCAGATGGCCCTCTGGTGTGTGCCCTGGAGCAGGAGCGAAGGTTCCGCCTCCCTCCGAAGCCTCCTCCCCCTCTGCAACCTGTCCTTCGTGGTGGGCAAAGGTTGGAAGCTGCTTTGAGCTGCCCTCGTTTCCTGCGTTATCCACGGCAGCACCTCATCCGCAGCCTGGCAGGTGCTGGGGGAGCTAATGGCAGGTGGGGAGGGGCTGAGGAGACAGGTGGTGGTGTCTGGGCTAAGGTGGAATCTAATCTGGAACTCTGGCCTGAGGGTCCAGTTTGATGGGCTGTTCTTCGCAGAGGCCAGGCCAGAAGAACTGACTCCTCACGTGATGGTGCTCCTGGCCCAGCACCTGGCCCGGCACCGGTTGCGGGAGCCCCAGCTTCTGGAAGCCATTGCGCACTTCCTGGTGGTCCAGGAAGCCCAGCTCAACAGCAAGGTGGGATTACCTCCCACCCTCCCATGCTCCTCTCCTGGTCACCCTCAGCCACCCTGTCAGGCCCAGCCACTTGTCCGGCTTGACTGGCTGCTGCTTCCTGCAGCAGACAACCCAGCAAGGCTCTCTGCTGTCCCCCAGGGTTCCATCTTTGCGCACACCCTCCTTGGTTTGTCCAGCTCCCCAGCACGTATGCCTGGTTCTCTGGAGTTCTCCAGGCACCCTTAGTGCTGTTCTAGCTTCATTGATCCCACTCCTGAGTCTTTGGGCCAGACCCACAGCAGTGTCTCCTTTGCTTGTGTTGTGCTTAATCATGTAGGGCTCAAGACTGCTTATGCTGTTGAACTTCCAGTGTGTATGTTGGGTGGCAGGATTGTTTTCCCTTCACGGGCATGTAATAAGGTTGCAGGCCACGCCTCCCTGGGATTCAGCTTGTAAAGGATATTGGAGAACTGTTTCTTGCTGGGTGATGGGCTGCTCTTTCTCCACAGGTGGTACAGAAGTTGGTCCTGCCCTTTGGGCGGCTGAACTACTTGCCCCTGGAGCAGCAGTTTATGCCCTGCCTTGAGAGGATCCTGGCTCGAGAAGCAGGGCTGGCACCCCTGGCCACGGTCAACATCCTAATGTCCCTGTGCCAGCTGCGGTGCCTACCCTTCCGGGCCCTGCACTTTGTCTTTTCCCCGGGTTTCATCAACCACATCAGTGGTGCGCAGCCAGGAGGGCCGCTGGGAAGGGAAAAGCGGGGTGGGGGTCTGCAGCCCAGCGAGCTTCAGCCCCACTGTCCCTCAGGCACCCCTCATGCCCTGATTGTGCGGCGCTACCTCTCCCTGCTGGACACGGCTGTGGAGCTGGAGCTCCCAGGATACCGGGGGCCCCGCCTTCCCCGAAGGCAGCAAGTGCCCATCTTCCCCCAGCCGCTCATCACTGACCGTGCCCGCTGCAAGTACAGGTGGCTGGGGCAGCTTGGGGGAGGGGAGGGGATGGCCTGCCAGAAGCACAGAGTAGGAAAGCCAGGGGACAATGAATTGTCCACGCTGATGCACTGTCAGTGGTCACAAAGAAAAACTGGGCCTCAAGGCAGCGAAGGCATTTGCCTGGGGCTGCGCAGCAAGGCAGACTGAACTAGCAGGAGCCTCCTGATAGCCATGCTCCTTCCCCCTCAGTCACAAGGACATAGTTGCCGAGGGGCTGCGCCAGCTGCTGGGGGAAGAGAAATACCGCCAGGACCTGACCGTGCCTCCAGGTTACTGCACAGGTGAGCTCCATATGGGTGGGTGGCAGCCAGGGACAGGGAGCCTTGGCTAAAAGCCAGCAGCCTTTTCTCTTCCCCCCTCCAGACTTCCTGCTATGTGTCAGCAGCTCTGGTGCTGTGCTTCCCGTAAGGACCCAGGACCCCTTCCTACCATACCCTCCCAGGTCCTGTCTGCAGGGCCAGGCTGCCCCGCAGCCCACTACCCGCGACCCTGCCCAAAGGTAAGGGAAGAGGGTGGGAGAGCCTGCCCTGTTGCCTCCATGGACAGCGACCCTGAGCCCCAATCCACTCCCTCTCCAGGGTGGTGCTGATGCTGCGAGAACGCTGGCATTTCTGCCGGGACGGCAGAGTGCTGCTGGGTTCCCGAGCGCTGCGGGAGCGGCACCTGGGCCTGATGGGCTACCAGCTCCTGCCGGTGAGAGCCTCCCCCTTGTGACTCCTCATGCATCCTCACCCCAGCCCATAGGCCCTGTGGGTAACCTGGCACCCTCTCCCCTGCAGCTACCCTTCGAGGAACTGGAGTCACAGAGAGGCCTGCCCCAGCTCAAGAGCTACCTGAGACAGAAGCTCCAGGCCTTGGGCCTCCGCTGGGGGCCTGAAGGGGGGTGAGGGGGTACACACGGGTTCATGATGGCCCCCCTATGGGGGGTGGACGATTTGCACTTTGGCTCCCTCTGTTTTGGTTTCTCATTAAAGTCCCTTTCCCTCCCCATTGTGCATCTCGTTTCTGGGACAGGGAGTACACTGAGTCCCCTCATCCTTGTTTCCATTCATGCCCGCCCCATACAGAGACAGAAGGCCAGGGATAGGTGGGGGCTGAAGCACTTTACTGCAGGAGGAAGGGCGGGGGAGGTAAGGGGACTTTAAATTATTCACTTAAATAAAAATGAGGAGGGAGGGGGATGGGGAGAGCCCCCCCCAGCCCCTGTTCCCTCTGTCCGTCTGTCCCTCGGCTGTCCATCCAGGCAGCAGCTACACAGGCATGGGCATCTCATTGTACTCGTCCACACCCTCCCGCTCATCAAACACCGGCTCCGCCTCATTCGCATCCAGCTGTCAGGGAGGATGGAGTCAGGAAGGTTGACCCTGACCCACAGCACCCTTGGCAGGGACCATGGAGGGGGCTGGCGGGGCTGGGGAGGAAGGGCAGGAGGCCTTACGCATTTCATCTCTCGCTCGGTGAAGATGCGGGTGAGCACGACCATGCGGAGCGGCACTGTGAGGATGAGGATGAAGGGGAAGGCCAGGGAGGCTGCTGTGGACATGACGGCCCAGAGCAGGGCCAGGCAGAGCAGCTGCAGGGCTGTGAACAGGTGCATACGGAGGGTCCGAACCTGGGGCAAGTGGGGTGGGACAAGACAGGTGAGACCAGGCTTCTCCCTAGCCTGAGGGCCCCTGTCCCTGGAGGGCCATCCGGGCCTGCCACATTCAGAGGATGGATGACCCTTTCCTCTCCACGGGGTGGGGATGGAAATGCCTTCTTGTGTGCTTACCAGAGGCAGGTCTGCACAGACCGAATGGTGGCTACCAATGGGGGCAGATGAGGGGCAGGAGGGTGACCCACGCAGACCAGGAGGGAGCAGAGGCGTGGGGCCCTTCTGAGCGGGGTCTCACCTTCTTGACATAGGTGACATCTGGGTGGTGTTTGGGTGGCATGAGCAGCAGGTGCAGCCGCTCATAGAACTGGATCCCGTTAAGGGAGGTAACTCCCATGTACAGGAAAATTCCAAAGAGCACGGCCAGTGGTATCTGCCGGAGCAGATCTCCAATAACTATGGAGAGGCCTGGGGGAGAAGGAGGACAAACAGTTGGCCCCAAGTGCTCCCACTGCCACTGGCCCCAAGACCCCTCCGGGAAGGGCAGGGACAAGAGGCGAACATACCCACAAGCAGGGCAACCAGCAGCCCCGTCACCCGCTGCTCTTTGACTTCCTGGATCTTGGGCTTGTCCCCCGGCGCCACAGCCTTGCTCATGACGGTGAGCGCGTTGGCATGAGTGACGGAGCGGACAGTGGCAGCAGCCAACCAGGGCAGGCCAAAGAGGGCACAGATGCCACCCATGGCCACAATGAGCAGCAGGTCCAGGTGGAAACCGGAGCCCTTCTGCAGCATGCGCTCCTTCTTGGAGATGATCAGCCTGGGCAGGGACAGGCGCTCACTGAGGCCCGGGCCCGGCTCAGCAGATACCTGTGTCTTTCCAGAACACCCAGCCAGTTGCCTCTGTCTCTTTTTGGACCCTAGTGGTCCCTGCCCATTCTGTCAGGACAAGAGTTCCATCATGCAGCTGAGCCCTATCTGCACGGCCCTCCCCGCCCTCCAGGACAGCTCCCGTCCCGTTTGGTGCCCATCCCAGCAAACATCAGTGGGATTTTCTGCTGCCTACAAAACCAACTCCAGCGGCCAGCCTGGCATCCTGGGCTCCCCTCACCCAATGCAGCTGTGTTCCCCAGCCTCGCTGGGGCTCTGGCCCCTCCACGTACAAGGTTGTCCTGTCTGCACAGCAACCCCCTTGGCCAGGACCACTCACGTGGTGATTTGCGTCTCCATGAAGATGAGGATGAAGACCAGGATGGCGGGCAGCAGGCTGGCAACCATCATCCACACGGGGAAGGAGCTCTTCTCCCCCAGGGGGTTGATGACCCAGCCTCGCTTTTCTGGGGCTGTCACCGAGAATCCGCTGGGCACACTCAGCTTCTGTTGGGCAGAGAGCAGAGACAGGGGCTAGTGGGCCTTGGAAGGAAAGCCCTGAGCTGCACTGAGGGCATGCTGTGGAAAAGGCCTGGTGTCTGCCCAGTTAGGAGGCAGCTCTGGGGTGGGGGCTGGAGGGGAACAGCCAGAGTCCAATGCCAGGCGGCACCTCCTCACTGCTGCGTGCCCCTCCTTACCTGGGTGTAGGTGTCCTCAATACTGTAATCCACAAGCACCATGATGAGGATCGCGATGGGCACCCCAAAGTCCCCAATCACCCGCCGTACCTGTGGGCAAGCGCCGTGCTTAGAGGGCCCCTGTCTCACTCCAGCCCTGACTCCGAGTCACCCCCCTCCTACCCCAGCTCCCGCCTCCCTCTGGCCTTCCAGCCCACGCACCCGGCCAGGGAAGAACCGGCTGTTCTTGAATTTGCGCAGGAAGAAGGCGATGAAGAAAGTGCCGGCCATGAGCACCAGCGACAGCAGGGCTGTGTTGGGCTGGCCCCGGGGCCTCCCCTGCCCAGCCGGCCCAGCCGAGCTCCCGTTTCCCAGGCCCAGCGTAGCTCTTGTTCCAGCCCACGTGGCATTGTCGCCACTGTCTGCCTCAGAGCTGTTGGAGACTGAACAGCCGTGGAGGGGGTGTTCCTGGAAGATCTGGGGAGAGGACAAAGGACTCCATCAACTAAACTGGCAAGATTTCCAACGTTGAGGGGGACAGGCCTCCCTGCCCTCAAGGAGCTTGTCTTATTGATTAAGAAAATGACCAAGGAGGCCAGATGTGAGCATGGGGCCACTGGGAATTAAGAGAGGGGCTGGTCTAAGTCAGGGCAGCAGTGGACTGTGGCTCCAGCAGGCCAGGAGGTGCAGGATGTGGAGCGAGGACAGTGGGGCCGTGTCTTCTCCAGAGCCTGACACAGACATGGGTCTGATGTCTGCACTGTGATCGTGTCTGTCATCTTGGGGGGGGTCTTCCCTTTTACACTTCTGGATTGTTTGCCACTTTAACAAAAGCACGTTACCTTTGTCATTAAAGCTATGTTTTTTAAGATTGACCTGAAGCCCTGGTGTGTGTATGGGCGACGGGGAGGGTAGTGGGAGGAAGCAGAAAGAAGACCTGGCCCGCGCTCTGTGGGCTTCACAGACTGCGGCCTGGCGGAGCTGTGGGCCAGCCTGGCCTCATGCCCAAAAGACAGAACAAGAGACGGGTAAGACGCCCCTTGGCTCCCTCGGGTCCCGAGGCCTCACCCCCCGGGCTCAGTTCTCAGTGGGCCTGCCCACCTTCACCAGCTTGTAGAAGGTCTCGTAGATGAAGATGAGGGAGATGAGGAAGGCGAAGATCTCCTGAGTGAAACGGGAGACGAAGCGCACCAGGAAGCTCCCCTCCAAGGCCACCATGAGCAGGGCCAGGAGCACCAGCCAGAAGCCGATCCACACACGGCCCACCAGGTACTCTAGGTCATTGCTGCTGCAGAACTGGAGCAGGGGTGGGGGGCAGTCAGGGCCAAGGCCGAGGCGCTAACAGGGTGGGAGTGTTTGGGCAAGAGGAGGGGCAGCTGGAGCTGGGCAGAAGGAGCCAGCCCCGGAGGAGAGGAGCCTGTGGACCCTTACCGAGAAGAAGGCCTCCTCAAAGACCAGCAGAGGCCCTGAAAAGCCGATCACCAGCAGCGGCTGGGCACCCAGCAGGCAGAAGACCACGCCCTGGAGCGCTGTGGACATGATCAGCTCCGACACCCCGATCAGGTCCTGCGTCTTCTCTCCTGGGGTGGCAGAAACCAGCTCAGGAGCTGGCAGCTGGGGCGCTGTGCGTGCCCCGCCCAACCCTCACCTGAAGGCTTTCCTTACCCAGCAGCCCCCCAAAGGTGATAGCAGGAGACAGGGCCGCAAAGTAGATGAAGATGACGGCAGCCAGGCACTGGGGGTCGAGTGCGTCTCGGAAGTCACTCAGATAGTGGGGATAGCGGCGCCGCACATCTCGTATCAGCCCCCCGAACGGTCGGCCTGTCCGCCGAAGGGGATCGTCTTCAACTGCACCCACTGCCTCTACCATCTGCAGGAGCGCTGCAACCCAGGCCTCTATCAGGGCGCCTGCCGCAGCCCCCTTCCTGCCCACCCCGCTCTCTTCCACATACGCACAGACCACCCCCAACCCGGCCCCCCAAGTCCCCGCCCCAGGTAGCCCAGTCCTGGCCCCCGGCCTGCACTGTCCCGTACCCTTATCTTGGGCCGACTTGGGCTCCAGCCCAGCCCCCGTGGGCAACAGCCGGCCCTGCTCCTCCCGCTTCTTGAGCATCTGGCGCTGGAAGTGAGCAACGGATCGCAGCAACTCCTCGCCCTGCACCTCCGAGGGCGGCAGCACCACGCTGCAGTCCAGAAAGGCGTTGATGGCGGTCAGCAGGTCCTCCCGCTCGTCTGCCAGGTAGGCTGCCTCGTGGAATTGCTGCCAAAGCAGGACTGGGACTGGTAAGGGCATAGGATGGGGGCCAGGGGGCCTGGAGCAGGGCTGGGCGATATTGGTGGGGGGTGTCCCGGGTGGGCTCTGGGGAGGGGCTGACCTTGTCCGACATGAGGGTGGAGATGGAGCGGCCGATCTCGTGGTAGTCCATGTTGGCGCTGCTGGGGCCCAGGAGCAGGAAGAGGAAGCGCACGGGCACAGGCACCTCCAGCACTGCATCCAGCTCCACCGCCTCCCGTAGCCGCACAAAGGCCATGGTGGGGCGGGAGAGGAACTCCACGCAGCCTGGAGGTGTGGGGCCATCGTGGGCAAGAGCAGGGCACAGGCCACCTCCCAGCCCCCAGCCCCTGGGCAGGCCCAGCACCAGGACCCCTCCCCCCAAGACCCACCCCACGTACCCACGAGGACCACCGTGGCCTCGGCGTTCTCGGGGATCTTCTCCAGCAGCTTCAGCTCGTGCTTGGACTTGGAGCGAGTGATGCCAGCTGGTGGAGCCGGAGGTGATAGCTCACGCTGGGAATGCAGGAGAACAGAGCTCAGCCTGGCCAGGCCCCCACCCCTACATGTCCACGCTGGGGTCGCTCGCAGTCCTGCACCAGCTCTGGTGGCTGGGACCAACCCAGGCAGGGCCACCATCTCCTCTCACCTCTCGCTCCACCTCCAGCCGGGTCTCGGGAACACCTCCAATGAGAGGCTCGGTGACGTGGGGGTCACTCTCGGCTCCCTGGCCATGGTGATGCCCCAGCAGGGAGCCCAGGGAGCCAGCCGAGATATTGCGGGGGAAGGAGAAGTCCTTCTCGTCACTTGGGTGGCTGGTGGGGCAGAGGGCAGTGAGGTAAGGAGGGTGACGGCTAGGGCTGGGGACAGGTAGGCAGGGGGCAGTGGGTGGGGCCCCACCTGTGTTTTAGCAGCAGGGCCCGCAGCACGTTGGCTCTGTCCTCGGCCTTGATCTGGTCAGAGATGACCATCTGCTCCACCACCTGGTGAGCCACCCCAGGTAGGGTCTGCTGGTCCAGGTCCAAGAGCACGGCCCCTGGAATAAGGACGGCAGAGGAGCCTTCATTCCCAGGCCAGAAACCAGCGCTGGGGTGGAAGGGAGGGAGAGCAGGGACAAGGGGGCAGCCAGGTCAGCACAGTCCAGGGCATGAGCAGCGGCCTCCAATTGTATGAGCAGGGCCTGGGCCCCACTCAGCCTTGAGGGCCAAGTCCTCTCTGACCTGCTCCTTCCCACTCCCTCTCTGCCCAGTAATGTGGGGCTCAGCAGAGGTCGCGAAACTCCCTCCAGCTATCAGAGAGGCTACCAGGGCCGGGCCCTGCCCAGACGCCCCTTCCAGGGCACACGTGGCCTCACTGAGGCACTCCAGGCCACCCACTTGGGGTTGGACCTCTCTTTGCCATTAGAAAGTTCCTCCTCTCATTGAGCCACATGCCGCCTCCCCTGACGTCACTCTAGAGTCCTAGTTCTTCCCTGTGGAGTACGACGCAGCCAGTCTGTGGCCTTGTCCACAGGGCAGCCTTGAGCCATCTGAAGATGTCCCCTCCACCCCAGGCTCCTCAACTTCCCCAAGTTCCACAGCTGCTCGCAGGACTTTCTAGACCTCTCCCCTCCCTCACCCTGGTCACTGTCGTTTCGTATAGAAATGAAAGTCCTTCCAAAAGTCACCAGGTCATTTTTCTGTCAAGGTCAACTTTCAGAACATAGAACTAAAGAACAAACAGAACCACAGGCCCCTGAGCAGCCAAAACAGAGCACGCAGAGCCTGGCGGTGAAGGGCTCCCACTGCGGCACCTTGCCCAAAGCCGGAAGCCTCACTCAGAGCCTCTCTACTCTGAGGTGGGAGCAGTTCTGACAGTAGGTTTCTCAGTCCTCGGCCACTTAGAAGCAGGCCTTCTGACAGCAGCTGGGAGTGACTCCCCAGCAGAAAGGAGGAAACAAGCAAACAGCGGAAACATCACACACACAGCTCGAGAGGCCTGCGGCCTTGGTCATTTTGTTAAGTGTGCACAGCCCTACAGGTTAGAGCACATTCCCCAGAAAACTCTAGAATTTCAAGAAAGCTTTCTATCAAAATTGTTTAAAAACATTGTAGCATCCAAAACATACCAGCTTCAGTTATCTGAAAATATCACTTAGAGAAGCCGCCTGCTGAAAATGCCAAAGAAGAAACAGGAGTGTCAATCTCGCCCTGCGTCACCCAAAGACGGAGCCGGAGGAACGGCACGCTGCGTGACATCACGAGAGCAGGACGCACCCTCCTGGGCTCTGGTGACATTACACAGTGTCACTCAAGACAAATTTGGGGGCCGTGTGGTCCTCGGAGACCGGGCCCGGGCAAAGGGAGTGTCCTGGGGCGAGGATGGGCGGGGGAGGAGGGCAGGGCAGGGTACCGTGGGCCAGGGTCCGGCGGAGCTCCAGGAGGCTGCGGAAGGACAGGGAGGCCACGTGGGGCTTCCCCCAGCGCTCTGTCTCCTCCTCCACGTCCTCCTCAAACTTGATCCAGCGCGCCGTCTCCCGCCACTGGGGCTCCTGGTTTTTGTCCAGCAGCAACTCATTCAGTTCCACGAACACCTTGGGGTGAGATTAGGGGGCACGGTGGGGTCAGAGCCAGAGGACGGCCGCCAGGGCTGCTCCCAGAGCACTGTATGGGTGGGACATGTGACTCTGGATGGTACAGGGCACAGGCACGGCGTCTGGGAGAGTTACGAACCACTATGGGACTCACTTTCCCTCATCTGTAAATGGGAGCAACAAGAGCCACCTCAAAGGGCTGGTATGGGGTTAAAAGAAACAGTGCACCAAGCGCTGAGCACAGCGCATGGCTCACAGGAAGTGCCTAACGAATGTCACTATGTATCCCCACACTGGGTTTCTGTGCGATTGCATCTACATGCATTCAAGAACTGGCACAACCAGTTAGAATGACAGAAGGACGGTCACCTCGGAGAGTACTGACTGGGCGGAGGCATGAAGGACCTTTCCGCGTGCGGCAAATGTTCTGTATCTAGGTAGGGTAGCCAGGTGTTTACGTGTGCAAAAAGCCATTGAGCTGTACACTTAAAAGAGTGCATTGCACTGTACGTCTGTTAGACCTCAATAAAAGGTTTAAAGAAAATCCACCAGAAGGGTCAAGGGTCAGGACCAGAGCCCTGGAGCCTAAGATGGACAGCATCACGAAGCAACTGAGTGACCTTGGCCAATCACTGATGCTGATTTATGGCTCAGGCCACCTGGGCCGTCATCTTCACAGGTTGTGGGAGGATCAAATGAGCGCAGAGGTGACTGGATTCTGAAAAATTAAGTGTATTGCTCCACAGAGCCATCGCTAGCCCAAAGGGTCCTCAAACACCTCAGTACCAGCTGCCAGAAAATGGCCGTGATATAGAAATCAACAGTGTATAAGATGTGACTCAGAATCATAAGGCCCAAATCAACAATGTTGAAGATGTGTACACTGCACTTTTGTGTACAACCTGCACAAACAGGGGGCAACTCTGGTGCTCGAGATCATTGCTAGTCTGAGAGGTAGAAGAGGGAGCTGTGGGGAGAAAATGTGTAGGGGGACAGTGGAAGAGCGTGGAGGGGAGAACAGTACCTCATGGGGCTTGTGGGGGGCCCGGGGCCGGGCCCGAGGCGTGGGGCCAGGCTCTCGCCCTTCCCGGCCACTCTGCACAGACCCTTTGGCATTCTTCCGCACCAAGTGCCGCCGTACCCCAGGAACATCCTCAAACCGGTGACCTATGGGGGCCAAGGGGACAGGGTCAGCCTCCTCCTCTCTCTTACCCCTGTTCCCACCAGCACTGGGCTTGGCCCAGGCCCAACACTCACTCTTCATCAGGTCTAGGTCAGCCGTGGCGAGCGTCTGGGCCTCGCTCTCATCTGTGGGGACCCGGGGCAGCAGTGCCTGCTCAGCCCCAGTCATGCTTCCAATGCGCCTCCTCTCCTGCAGGTTGTAGCTGCGGTGCCCAGGCTGCGCTTTGGTCAGGGGGCGCCCGGAGGCACCCCCATCATCGCCTCCTGCTGTGCCGCCGGCCACTGCCATCACCTCTTCCACCAGGGCTCTGGACAGACAGAGCAGCTATGAGCCAGAGAAGGCTGGCCCCCTCCCCCTTGGCCAGGAGCCATGCCAGAGCAACCCAGGAGGCGGACCCCATCCCTCCTCGCTGCCCACTCTTGGCAGGTGTGGATGTGAAAGGGTGAGGATTTTGGAAGCAGACGGCAGCATTTAAATCCGGCTCTACCCTTCATTGGCTGTGCCATCTGAGCAATCACACAAGTCACTCAGAACACAAACTCAGCAGCAAAGCAGAGCTGAGGCCAGCCCCCTGTGCTGTGGGGAGAGGAAAAGTCTGGAAAAGCACCCAGCAGGACCTGCTCATCACAGGTTCCCTTGCTCCTACGTCCCCTCCCAGGCACACCCCTAACCCTGGACTCAAGAGGTTCATGGGGTCCCATGTTTCTAACCAAACAGAGCAAAGTATGTAGAAATGGGCCTTTGGGACTGTAGACAGCTTCCCCTCCCCAGTCATAAGGAAAATATGAACTCCTTGTCCCTTCCAGATTCCAACTTCTGCTCCTATCCCCCAAACCAGAATGCATCCTTTCTCTCTGCCATTGCCAGTGCATCCTGATCCCCGCCACATCCCTCTAAACTGCTCTCTAGCATCTAGCACCTCCCACAGCTCCAAGCCTGTGTCCCCTGCCCAAGACCAGTCCTTCCTCTGCCAGCTTTTCTCCTCCTACACCTGCCCTCGGTCCCCTTGGTTCTACTCACACCCTTGCCCACAAATCTGACCCAGTTTTCCAGTGCCATGCTCTCTCTGAGGCTCTCCCACCTCCTCCAGCCATCCAGCCACCCGCAGGCCTGCGCCTCCAGTGCAGAGGACCACTGTGGACTCAGCTCCACCGGCACCGCCCATCTCCCCAGCGAGTCTGCGCCTGCCCTGGAGGGGCAATGTGCCCTTCACTTCTTCACAGTCCTTCGTTCTGCCTGGCACCCAGAAAACAGCAGGTCCGTGGTAGTAGTGACCTTGAGACCTCATTCAGAGGGATTTCATCCAGGAAGGCTTCTCTAGCTAACAGCCCCAGACTGCAATCACCCACTGGTACTGACACTGTGCCTGAACCAGGCCACGTGGCACAGTTAACTTGTTCTGGTTCCACTTCACGAGATGATGAGCAGGGTGGATTGGCGGCTCCCCAAGAGCAAGAGGGGGTCTCCTATTCTTCTCCACTCGTGGGGCCCCAGGGGGTGCCTGGAGGTCACCAGTGTAGTCTCTGATCCAGTGCTTGATGCTGCTCCACCTGAAGCCACAGGTCGGGGGGATGGCGTGGGGGGCAGCTTAGACTGCACATCTGTTCCATGCCAGGCTAAACCATACCTAAACCTTAATTCACAGCACCTTTTAATCCCTACAACCACTTTGTGGGAAAGGTTCTATTCTCAGTTTCCAGCTGGGAAGCTGGGGCTCAGAGAGGTGGTTACTAGCCTAAATAGCTACTGAGGGACAGGCCTGGGACTAGAACCCCAGTCTGTTGATCCCGAGGCCTCTGCTTTTCCCCCACATCACCTCAGTGACACTGGCAGGGCAGGACTCTGTCTGGCGACATTACCCAGTCTGGGCCCCTTTGGTGGCCCGGGGAGCTGCCTCCTGGTGGGGCAGTGGTGGAGGGGGAGACGGACTGGTCCTTTCTGCTTTCCGGTCGGCACCATCATCCTCCTGGAGAAAGAACTGGAACAAAGACCCATGTGGGCAGGTGAGGCCAGGCCAGGGACACTGCAGACATCCCCAGGAGCCCTGCCCCCACTCACCTGCACCGAAGAGGGTGTGGACGCAGGGGATGGTTGGGTGGGTGCCCGGGCTCCCTCAGCCTCACTGGCCTCATCCTCATCTTCCTCCCCCTCCTCAATGGTGGGGGTCTCCCCCGTTGGGGAGGCTCCAGGGCGCCTGCGAGACTTCCGTCCTGGGCCCTGGGGTGTCTTGCGGCGGCGGGTGTCCGGCGGCAGGTGGGTGGACAGTGGGTGATGGATATGGTGGGAAGACTGGCGGTGGTCTGCCGGGAGGAGGGGACCTGGCTGCTGGCAGGCATGGCCTCCCTCCCCTACATCCTGACCCCCAGCCCTGGCCCCTCCCACTAGGCCCCTAGCCCATTTCTTGCTGGACAGTCAAGCCAGAGCCCCTGCATCCCACCTCCCTGTTTCCCCCTCACATTCAAAGTCTTCTTCCCCATAGCTGCGGCCTGGCTCCTCCCCTCCTCGAGGCCCGGCCTCCTGTAGGATCTCCTCAAACCGTTCCACGCCCAGGGTGCGGTGAAGTTCATCTTCCTCCTGCTCGGGGAACCCAGCTGTTGCAGGGCCCAAGATCTCTGGCTCTGGCTGTGAGGAAGAAGGAACGGGGAGAAAGAACACACAGGGGCTCAGCAGGAGTTGTACCCTGAAATCCCACCTTGCCCAGTGCTGGAGATCCAGTACCCTCCCAGCAGCCTTCCCCTCAAATGCTGGGCACTCAGACCCCCCCAGCAGTCTATCCCCCCAAATGCTGGAGACTCAGACCCCCCCAGCAGTCTATCCCCCCAAATGCTGAGGACTCAGACCCCCCAGCAGTCTATCCCCTCAAATGCTGGGGACTCAGACCCCCCCCAGCAGTCTATCCCCTCAAATGCTGGGGACTCAGACCCCCCCCCAGCAGTCTATCCCCTCAAATGCTGGGGACTCAGACCCCCCCCAGCAGTCTATCCCCCCAAATGCTGGGGACTCAGACCCCCCCAGCAGTCTATCCCCTCAAATGCTGGGGACTCAGACCCCCCCAGCAGCCTATCCCTGGGGTTCTAGGCTATCTGGACCCTGGCTGTGTCCCTTCCAGTCAGTTCTAGGGCAGGTGGAAAGGGTCTGCCCTGGAAGGCTCGGCAGGAATCCTATGTGCAGCCCCGAGGTGGTGCTTGTGACCTGGGCAGTTCACAAAGCTGATGGGGAACAAACTTTCTCTGGCTCGAGGACAACTACTGAGCCCAAAAAGGAACTTCTGGAGGCACCCAAGCTAACTGATCCGGGTTGGGTCCCAGGCAAACTGAAACCCAGCCCCTGGACCTGGTCAGGAGAGCCCCCTCACTGACCTTGGCAGCACCCCACCAGCCCAGGGCCCCCCGGCGCCTCCCTAGTCCCACTCCGCCCCTCCCCCACCCCCACTCCCCCCACCTGAGTCATACTGCAGGAGCTAGCAGCGGGACTGCGGTGGCGCTTTGGAGAGCTCAGCCTAGCTAAGCAGCCTGCTGCCCAGCCAAGCGGCCTTGGTCCAGCCCCCCACCCACCCCCTGCTGGTCTCAGCTCCAGGCAGCTCCAGGCAGCTCCAGGCGCCGCCAAATATTTGCTCAAGAGCTTCTGGACCTGAAGGGCATAGGGATCTCCAAGGGCGGGGGTATGGAGCCCCCTCCACCAAGGTGCCAGCCCACTAGAGCAAGGAAGAGCCAGGGGAAGAGAGCTGGGAAGAAGGGCGGGTCTTGGGGAGACATTGAGGTGGGCCCAGGAGCGGCTGGGGTGGCGGGGATACTGGATATAAGAAGCTGCAGGTGTCAGGGGTTTGTTTCTTCCCAGCGCATCTCCGCAGCAGTCTCCCGGCTCCCCACAAGCGCTGGCCCCACTCTCACCAGAATTAGCACACGGAGGAAGGCCGTGGAAGGCGGATGAAGCGAGAGAGCGCTGGGAGCTAGCCCAGGGTGGGGGGAGGGGGTCGCGAACCCCTCGCACCTGAGGCCGCAGGAGGAAGTCCATGGCGGACAGAGGTGAACTTGGGAAGGAGGGGGAGGGGACCGTCTGCGCCCCTTCCTGGTCACGTGCCCAGCTGGGCCAAAGTGACCAATAACAGGCTGATTCTGGCACTCAGGGTTAATCATTAGACTTCCCAGGAAAATCGGGAGGGGGCCACGTGGGGTGGTGGCCACGTGGGGGCCGGGAGGGGCGGGCCTGGGTGGCACGTGGGGCTGGGGGCGGGGCCGGTCTGCCCAGAACCACGGTGTGGACTGCAGCTGTCTCTAAGGCTGGGTCAGAAGAGGTCACCAGGTTAGAGACCCAGGGTCCCCAAAGTTCCTCTCTCAGTGCGGCTAAACAACCACCCAGGGCTTCAGGAAATAGAGCCTCAACTCCCTCCCCAAGACTGGAAGCTCCCTGATGGCCCACCAATATCCATCCCAGAACTGCCCCCCTATGCCCCCTGCAAGGCCAGGGTAGGGATGGCAGCGCCCCTCCCAAATCCATCACAGGCTCCCCTCTCTCCTGAGCCTCTTCACCCGCTACACACACACACACACACACACACACAAACCCCTGTTTGACCCGGGCGCCTGAGCACGGAGGGGAGGCCAACCGGTGGGCAATACTCACAGTGCGGAAAGAATCCGCGCCCGAGGCAGGGCGCCTGGGGGCGCTGCTCATGGCCAAATCTTAGCCCTTTTCGCTGTCGCTGCGGCTTTCAGGGCAACAAGGCGGCGGCATAACCTGAGCAGGGAGAGGACCAATCACCGCGTGAGAGTGGGGCCAGGCTGGCGAGGGCGTCCCAGCATCGCGCAGCCCGGGAGCACAGCCCAGGGGAGCACAGGACTCCGGGGCTTCCGGGAGGCTGGCCACGAGGGGTCTCCCAGCTGCACAGGATCCTCCCCGACTACGAAGGGCCTTAGAGTGGCCCTTAGAGGTGGCAAGAGCAAAGAGGAGAGTTATTTATAGGAAGAAAAGCGAGGAACAAAGAAAGACAGAGGCCAGCACTGAGGCAGAAGAGGCATAAAAGGGCCAAGGGCCTAAGCAGGATGAAGCCGAGAGAGCAGAAGGTGGAGAGAGGCTGCAAAAAAAAAAAAAAATAGGAGGCAAGAAAGGAGTCACAGCCCAGACCTGGAGAGAAAGCAGCAGAGATCAGGGAGGGGGGATAGAGGAGAGAGGGCGGGAAAGGACAGCCAAGCCAGAAACAGGAGCAGTGAGCGAGTGGAGGCACCAGAGGGGGCTGAACCAGAGAGGGGTGTGCTGGGGAGAGCGAGACACCCCGTGGAGCAGACACTGGGGAGGCAGGAAGGGAGAGGAAGAACTCTGGAGAGAGCCCCACAGGCAAGCAAGGGGGCCAGGCAGACACTAGGCCCAGGGTAGGAGGAGGAGCACCAAGGTGCCCCCTCCCCTGATGAAGGCCAGAAGGACGGGAATCTGGCTCCCTGGGGGAGGGGCAGAAGCCCAACTCCACTCACTCCCTGGGAAGGAGGAAGGGAGGATGGCGCCCACAGGCAGGGCAGAGCTTTATAATGGGGGAGGGGCACGTGACGAACCGGGAGGAGGGTGAGCACAGAAGCCCCGAGGTTCTGCCCTGAGGTTCTCCCCTCCTCTAACCAGGAAAATCTGAGTGGCAGGGCTGACGCCCTCCTGACCATGACTGTAGGGGTGTCTGGGGAGGCCACTTATGTGGTGGGGGAGCAGAAGAGCTGCAGTTAGGGAACCCGACTAGTGCAAATCCGGGTACCCATTCATAGCAGGGGTGCACCCAAGGATCTCCGAAGATAAAAGTACTGAAGCTCCCCAGTGTGCTGTTCGGGGGTTGGGATTCCCCGACTTAGGGCTAACTCGGGGGTAAGACAGGTCAGCATAGGATCAAACAGAAATAAGTCTGGGGGGTCAGTCCAGGGTGGGGAGCCCGAAGTAACACATTCCTGGCAAGCACTCAACTCAGCTGACTGCTCTCTTCACCTCCCCCCAGCAGGCCTTCAGCCAGGGCACGATGGGCGTGGGGGAGAGGGGCACTGGGGGAGGGACCCCAGTCAGGGAAGGAGTGTCCTGAGCACCTGCAGGTGCCCCACTCCCACCTCCAGGCTGTGCCCTCAATGTGCTCCTCCACCTCCCGCCTCCTGTGCCCCCCTCCCCCGCCGTCCCAGAATACAAAGCAGCTTCTGTCCAGACCATCGGTGCCGATAATCCGGGGTGGGGGCACATTCCGGGGACCAGCCCCGACCGGCCCGGAGGATTAGCATCTCTCCCCCTGCCCAAAGGATTAGCACCCCGGACCCCCACTTGAGCATTAACCACTCCCCAAGTGAATTCGCAAATTCCACGGCTCTTCGATGTGGGGTTGGTGGGGGTAGGGGGCCGAGGGAAAAGGATAAAGTGGTCTGTGGATTTCTGGAGGTGCCGCCTCCCCTACCAGCATGGAACTCCCCACCCAGACAAGCCAGCCCCCCAAGAGTCAGGTCCAACTCTCCCGAATCGTCTTTCCCATCCCCACCCAGCTGCTCCCTCTTTTGCCTGACCCCTTGTCCTGACCTGACCCGCCACCCCCCCTTTCCGGCTCCGCCTCCCAACCTCCGAGGTTGGGAGGTGGAGCCCCTGGGCAACCCCCAGGCTGGGCGCCCAGGACAGGCCTGAAGGATAAAGTAGGGGGTAGCAGGGGAGGGTGTCGTCTGGAGCCCGTCCAGGAGTTGGGAGGGCCGGCCGCGCCTCTTTGAGACTACCCCCTCCTGGTGGCAGGGGGCGCGGCACCCTCGCTTTAGGGAACTCTAAGAAGCAGACCCCGGATCCCGCTCCGATCAGCACTCTGCTCGCCTCTCCATCCTTCTCCCCAAGACCTGGCTTCCCTGCGCCCCAGTCTCCGCCCTTTCCTCCACTTCCACTCCCTCCCTGCTCCGAGTCCCGAGTTCCCCCCTTTCCTTCCCCCTCCCTTCCTCCCTCCGCGGCCCTGGCCCTCCCCCACCGCCACCTCTCCGCTTACCCGCTTGCTCTGGACTTCGTGCGCCGGGGTCTCTGGGTCCCTGCCCCTTCTCCGACGTCCTCGCGCGCTCCTGACGACTCCCGGGTGCCCACCTCGGGGCGCGCCCCCGCCACTCCCAACTTCTCCCAACTCAACTTTCCCCCGCGCCGCAGGCAGGCCCGCCCCCTGCGTGCGCGCCCCCCGGCGCACCGTGCGCGGCCCCGCCCAGTGGGAGGAGGGAGCGGGGGCCGAGACCCAGGGGCGGAGGCGCGCGTCTAGGCACTGCCAGACCCGACGCCCGGAGCCTTGGTTTGGGGAGGCCACTCTGCCGTCCCCGCGAGGCCACGGTCCCGGGCTTCCTCGCACGGGACTCAGGCGCCGCGGGGACACCTTCTCGTGGCCCCATTAGGCGCCTCTGGGCGGAAAGGAGCACTCCTCACGCTGGGGATCCCAGGCAGGAAAACGGAGGCACAAAGATGATTGGGAAATTCGGCGCGGAGGAAGTTGAAATATAAATACATCAGAGTCAAGATTCTCCGACCTCCCTCCCCCTCCCCCCAGTAATCCCCAGTGCCTCCAGGAAAGCCCCTGTCTGCCTGGGGGACGGGGATCCGGGAGCGAGAGGGGTGATGACGGCTGAGGTTGGATGCCCATGACCCTGAAGTAACCTAGACTTTTTCGGAAGGAACTTATGCCTCGGAGAGATTCCCTGTAGTGACCTCCCTCCTGCAACACTATTCATAGCCATCACCTGTCATTTAAGGATCTCTGTGTGTAGTTCTGGTTTTCTCAACTCAACTATAAATTCTTCCAGATAAAGAATATACTTTTCGCTTCTTTTCTTTAGGCTGCCCCCGGGTGAAGCACAGCATTGTGTATGCAGAAACATTCAGATACAAATAAGTTAATTAAATGTTTAGCACCAACTCTGGTTCTGGCGCTGAGCAGTGCTGTTTGGAGCCGTTTTCGTCCAGTTCACAGCCCTCAAGAATGCAATCATGAGACAATTAGAGAGCAGCGCAAGAAAATCTATAATCAGTTCCTTAAGGGATGAGGTCAAGGCTGCTGCAAATGTAGCATCTGTCTGTGCTTCTGTCTGTTGAGGGCAGTAACCAACCTGCCAACCCTCGGCCACACCCTGGCTGACTCCAGAGGGCCAGGGCTCTGGAGACTGATATGGGAGTGCTTCAGCCAGCTTGCCTCGGGATGTCAGAGTGTAGCGAGCAGCTAGAGTCGGGTGGGCTCCGAGTCGACAAACGGGGCCCAGAGGAGAGAGAGGTCTCTGGCTTATCTTAAATCCAGTCTCAACTGGGGCACGTGCCTCTCTTCCCAGCCCTGTGGTCAGCTGGTCCCTGTGAAGTCATCGTCAGCCAGACATGGCTCGGAGCCATTCCTCAATCAATCCTGGGGTCACCACATGGCCTGGGGAGAGGTGGAAACCCGTGCTGAGACTGTCAGCAGGTCGCTGGGACCTCAACTTCATCAACTGGGTCAGAGCCAGGCCACCCCGGCCCGCGATATAGGCCGTCTAACCCCAAACCCCAGAGAGCGCCCCACCCCCACCCCGGCTGCATTCTGGAATGTCTAGTCCCGGAAAGGCCCTTTTCAAAAGAAAGTTGTGATCACAAAAAGGAATAACAAGAGCGGAGCACCCTGGGAGCCGCGGCGCTACGGCGGGGGACGCCCGGAAAGCGGACACGAGATGCTTCCTGGGACTTGAAGTCCAGAGTTGCCTCCTCTGTCGAACCCGAGTCCCGGGAGTCGAGTACTGCAGAGAGCCTGAGCGCAGCCTGCTGGGGATTGTGGTCTTCTTGTTGCCTAAGGCCCCTGGCATAACTGGGAAACCAGGGCTTCCTTGGACTACAAGCCCCAGAAGCCCATGCGCAAGGAGGAGGGCGGGGCAGGGCCGGAGGCTGGGGTGCCGCCTCCTCTGCAACGCCGGGGCTGGAGTCTCAGAACCGAGGGCCCGCAGGGGTCCCCGCGGACGCCGCGATGCAGAAATACGAGAAACTGGAGAAGATTGGGGAAGGTAATGGGACCACGAGATATTCCTTCAAGATCTTCTTCTGCAGACTATTCAACATTCCTTGCAGCCCTGGCTCCTTTACCGTCAGCAATACCCACAGACTCCGACCTCAGCACTGGCTGCAGCCTTGGCCCCGAGCTCAGCCCTCCGTGCATACACCAACCCTCCCCGTTAGCATTTCCCGCGGACACCCTCTCCCAACCTTAGTACTCCCTGTAGGCCTAGCTGCGACCTTAGCACTTCCTGCACTTCCTAGCCCAGCCTCAGCACCACCTGCAGAACCTCACCCACCCCCAGCCTGAGTGCTCCCTGCAGACCTCCAACCTCATCATTCCTGCCGGCCCGCATTTCTTCCCAGGCCCCTGCTCACTATTTCCATACCCTCTCCAAGCGCTGCCTTTATAGATCTCCTACCCTGGCAGCCGCAGCCTCAACCTGCTGCAAACATCCTTGAGCATCTGCAAGCACCTTCTCTGCCACATCCCTTCTCACAAAGCTCTTCCACACCAGGCCTTCACCCTGAATCTCTTCCCTTACTCCTCCAGGTGTCAGAAATAACACATTCCCACGTTGCCTCCCCTCCCTGGAGGGGCTGCCTCCCCTCCCTGGAGGGGCTTCGTGGGATGGGAAGGGTGCCCCATCCTTTCCCTCACCCTGACCTCCTTCCTCTAGGCACCTATGGAACAGTGTTCAAGGCCAAAAACCGAGAGACCCATGAGATCGTGGCTCTGAAACGGGTGAGGCTGGATGACGATGATGAGGTAGGACTGGAGCATTGGGGCCAGGGAGGGGGTTGACGGCCTAGGTTGGGTGGGATGTGACTTTGCCCACCTGGCCCCCTCCCACGTGTAGGGAGTGCCGAGTTCTGCCCTTCGGGAAATCTGCCTACTCAAAGAGCTGAAGCACAAGAACATCGTCAGGTGTGTAGACGGGCAGGGTTCTCCTTCCCTGTGTGGTCAGTTGGAGGAGGTGGGGACTGCAGAGATGGGCTGATAGTGGGATAATAGGCGCAAACCTGTGGACCTGCCTGGCTGAGCCCTCCCTTCTCCCTAGGCTTCATGACGTCCTGCATAGCGACAAGAAGCTGACTTTGGTTTTTGAGTTCTGTGACCAGGTGAAAGGGGGTTTGGGGGATAGCAGCCTTGGGAGGGTATAGGGCCCAGACTGAGCTTAAACTCTGTCCCATTACCCCACCCCCATCCCTTTTCAGGACCTCAAGAAGTACTTTGACAGCTGCAATGGTGACCTAGATCCTGAAATTGTGAAGGTGAGGGGCCTGGTGTTCTGGAGACTCATTGAAGCTGGGGTTGCAGTCTATATTCAGTGTACCTACTCTTTGAGCACCAAATTCAGGCCCAGAACACAGACACTCTGGGGTGTCAGCAATTGAGAAAACCTGTTTCTGCTCTCCAGGAGCCTCCATCTTAGCAATCATTTCCACATGATCACTTTGACCTGCCAGTAATGCTCTGATGTCAATGAGATATGATTTACACTTGAGAGATGAGAAAATGAAACTCAAAGAGTTATGTCCATTCATTGAACACATGCTTATTGAAGGCCTTGCTGTGTGCCAGGCACTATTCTAGGCCCAAGACCAAGTGCTTTGTCCCAGGTTCTAGGGAAAACAAGTGCTGAATACTAATACAGCACAATATATATGTTGAGGTTATATTGTGTGTGTTCAAATGAGGCCAGGTCGGGGAGAGGTCAGTGTGGGCTGGGAAGGTAGGAGGGCCCACTAAGCTGTAAGTTTCAGAAAAGTAGGGACCAGGGCCCCTGTTCACTGTTGAGTCTAATACCTAGCACAATACAGAGTAGGTGCTCCATAGTGACTGAGTGATGTCGCACTGAGCTTGGTGCTGAAAGACTGGTGGGTTCCAGGCAAAGCAGAAGTGAAGAGGGGAGCATGGGCCACTGCTGGGCGCAGCTTCCCATCCAGAGGGTCTGACACTCTCCTCCCTGCCCCTCCCCCAGTCATTCCTCTTCCAGCTGCTAAAGGGCCTGGGATTCTGTCACAGTCGCAACGTGCTGCACAGGGACCTAAAGCCCCAGAACCTACTCATAAACAGAGTACGTCTTGGGGAGAAGGCGGGTGCTGGGGAGGCTGGAGCCAAGGGCCAGGGAGCGATTAGGGGAGCGGGGCTGGAAGGCGGGAGCGCGGGCCTGCCCTGAGACTGTTGAAAAGCCCCTTTCCATGTCCCTTCCCATCTACCTCAGAACGGGGAGCTGAAATTGGCTGATTTCGGGTTGGCTCGAGCCTTTGGGATCCCTGTTCGCTGTTACTCAGCTGAGGTGAGCTGGGGGGCTAGATTATGGGAGGTGAGGGAGGGAGTCCCCAGTGAGAATCTCTCAGTCCCCAAACAGTATTTTCCTTTCCTCTATGAGCCTCCTCCTCCCCAGCCCTCTAAGTAGGGGGTCCCTGTGGGTGGGGTCTTCTCCAGGTGGTCACGCTGTGGTACCGCCCACCGGATGTCCTCTTTGGGGCCAAGCTGTACTCCACGTCCATCGACATGTGGTCAGCCGGCTGCATCTTTGCAGGTGACATGCTGGGGGTCTGCAGAGGCATTTTCTCTCCCATTTGAGTTGACAAATAGTGTCTGAAGGGTCCCCCCTGGGGCAGGGAGTAAGGCCCTTGGGGATGGGGAGGAAGGCACAGAGTGTGCCGTGGGAGTGAGGGGTGCTTTATGTGTCATCTCTCACCCCCTCCTCTTTCTCTCAGAGCTGGCCAATGCGGGGCGGCCGCTTTTCCCTGGCAACGATGTAGATGACCAGTTGAAGAGGATCTTCCGATATCCTTCTGTTTCCCTTCGCCCCAGCCCTCCAGAGGGGGAGTAACAAGCCCATGGAGCTTCGAGTGCAGGGAGAGACAGTGGTGACGAGCTGGGCCGGGATGGGGCTGCTGCAGGGCTTCCCCCAAGAGTGAGCAGATGGACAGGGCACAGAGGGTGGTGGACACTGCTGGGTGTCACAGTGCAGATGCATACTGCCAGCTGGAGAATGTGTGACTTGTAGGTAAGGAGGGCTCATTGGGGGAAGAAGCCAAGAGGATGCTCCTCCAGCTGAGAGGGGAATCCTTAGGATGAAGGAGCCAAAAGGAGCAGGAGGATGATTTGTGGGAGTAGGGGAAGGCCGACCACTTCATCAGGACCACGGACATCAGGCTTTAGGTCAAAGCAGTTAGCATCTGTAAAGGGTGGTTTAGTGGCCTGCAGTAAACATGCAGCTGGGACTAAAGAGGAGAGTCGCACATGCTGGGGCCTGCTTCTGTCGTTAGCTGGGGGATGAAGTGAGGAGGGTAGGGGTGAGTATGAGGAATTGCCCCAGGAAGGGGAGAGCCCCTCACCCTGCCCCTTTCCACCTGAGTGATCCTTGACCCCGTGGACACGCTGCTGGGGACACCGACTGAGGAGCAGTGGCCCGCCATGACCAAGCTGCCAGACTATAAGGTGCGGTGGGAAATGGGAGGTCCTAGTTCATCAGTGGTCCCTTTTATTTCACAGCCATAGCAGCCTCCATGCCTCAAACCCCCTGGTCTGATTTTCCCTGCCCTCCACAGCCCTACCCGATGTACCCGGCCACAACGTCCCTGGTGAACGTCGTACCCAAGCTCAATGCCACAGGGAGGGACCTGCTGCAGGTGACCAAGGGCAGGGTAGAGGGGGAGGTTGGGACACTTTTCCAGAGGTCAGCTGTGGGTGGCCGACCCAGCCAGAACCTGCCATGCCTTTCTTCCCTGCCCCAGAACCTCCTGAAGTGTAACCCCGTCCAGCGCATCTCCGCAGAAGAGGCCCTGCAGCACCCCTACTTCTCCGACTTCTGCCCCCCCTAGGCTCCAGGACCCCAGCCGCCAGGCTGCAGCCTGGCCTATTTAAGCCCCTTCCCGGGAGGGGAGGGAAAGCAGGGCTGCCAGTGTGCTGAGCTCCAGCTGTGCTGGGCCCGGCGCAGGGAGGGGCTTGAGCCGTGTTCTCTCCCTCCGTGGACTTTATTTAATTTCATAAACTGGCTCCTTTCCCACAGCCTGGCTGATGTGGTGGTAGAGTGGCTCTGGGTCGGGGTGAGCCTGGGTGGGGGGCTCTGAGACAGGGTGGGCTGGGGGGCTCTGCTCCACCTTACTGCTCTCTACAACCCTGCTTCCAGCTCAGACACAGCCCAAGTGTCTGGTCCTTGCTCCACTACTCTAAGTGGCCTGAGGCTGAGAGCTGTAGGCTGTAACCCCCACCCCTTATGGCTGGGCTCAGGGGCAGTGCTGTCTCCATATGTCTTAATGCACTGGGACACACCCCTTTCCCCCTCTGCTTAGGAGGCCCAGACACAGCCCTGGTGGGTTAGGCTGCAGGTGTCTGAGAGCAAGGATGGGCTTCTGCTGAATGAGGAGAAAAGGGCCAGGCCTTTCCTGTGGTTCTCCATATCACACATGTGCCCACCCTGTCCCTTCCCTCCTCATCCCGCCATATGCAGGCCTGCAGGCTGGGACAGGAAAGCCCCAAAAATGTGGTTAGATCAGGAACACCCCCTCCCCTGCTCCCTTATTTGTCAGTTTTCCAATATTTTGGGTACAGAGAGAGCAGGGAAAATGGGCTGTGGCTGGGGTGGCCTGGGCGTGTCCTTACTGGCAGGAGTGGGAAGGAAGGGCCTCCCTCCACCTTGTCAAGCTGGGGCCTTCAGCTCTTGTGGGGAAGTTGGAAAAGCAAAAGCTGTTCCATAGAGACAGGTGGTGTGCTGGCGCTTGGTCCCAACATGAGAAGAAGAGTCGTGATCTAAGGCAGGACAACAGCTTGTGTCCTTGGGAGTGAGCATTGGTGTGTCTTCTCCCTGTCTGTTCCCCGACTTCTTGCCAGGCTCTGGGTCAGAGGCTTCTTCCAGCTATTCCGTTATAGTACCCCAAATGCGATTGTCCTACCCCTGACTTCTCTCTGCCTGCACACCTGGCTTTGGGCTCCGTTCTCTCTGAGAGTCTGATGAACTCATTCACACTGAGGTTCAAATGACTGATGCCCTCTTACTCCTCTTCTCTCCCAGAGAGAGTTCTGGTGGTTAACTGGGACCCAGCCCACATTTCAGACACCATGTCCACTGTAAGATGGCTGGCAGGTCATCTTGTGCCTGAGTAGGGCTGACCTTATCCTGACTAGACTGCCTGTAGGAAGAACAGCTGAGACTGATGCACTAGAATTTTATTTGGGGTGAAGATGGCAAAGACATGTGCAGGCTGGGCATGTCCAAGATGCCAAGGTGCAGCCCTGAAGACACAGTCACAGGGTCTAGAGCCGTGTGACGAGGTAGCAGGTGCGGTGGGAGGCAGAGAAAGTCTTGGTGACAGCACAGGGCGGGGTGGGAGGCCTGGTGAGACACAGACCACAGCACTGGGACAGGAGGCCTCGCACCCACTGCCCTGTTCCTGCCCCTGCCCTCCTGGACCTGAACTTCACCCTCTGCCAGACTTGCCCCTCCTCCCTTGACCTTAGGGAGCCATTTCGTTACCTGGGGCCCAGGCTGAGGTGGGGAACTTGGGTTCGATGGCTGCCCAGCCCTTCCTGAAGCTGTGGGAGGAAGGAGAGGGTCAAAGGAGGGGAGGGGTCCTCCCCCTAGGGACCAGTCAAGGTTACTGCACGCCCCTCACCCACTACTCTTATTTTCTTCTCAGCTGGGTAGGGATGGTGTTCTAGGTTCCATGGGGAGGGGCAGAGCACCCACGGTGGAGATGCTGGGGAGGAAGACGGGGCTGTTACCAGATTGGTGCTGGAGTGCCTTTGGGAGCGCTTTCGGTTCCAGAAGTATCCCAGGACCTTGTCTCGGAACACCTGGGGGCAAGCATTGGGGCAGGTGGCCAGCGCGCACCTTCTCCTGGATCCTGTGGATAGATTCCTTCCCCCTCCCCCAGCTGGGGCCTGGGCCCACCTCACAGAGGTAGTCCAGGATCTCAAGGATGGTGAGCAGGCTGGCCCCAATGAACAGCCCCATCTGGCCCCCAATGTCGCCTGCAGAGACAGAATCACCAGTCAGCTCACAGCCACTTGCTCTGCCCACACCCTGGGAGTGTCCTGCGTGAGCGCGCATGAACACCCACACACCGAGCAGCTCCGAAACTTCATAGGCCTTCTTCTGCTCCACTGTCTCATAGTTGAGGGCCTCAAAGAAGATGTCCAGCACCAGCACGTTCTCCCTGGAGGAAAAGAGAGGCCAGGAAAGTTCGCTGGACACCCTCTGGTGCCGGCTGCTAGCAGGAAACAGGTGCGCGTTCTCTGGTCTCTGACTCCTTTCAACAGCCCTAGGAGGGGCATCGCCGCCCCCATTTGCAGAAGAGACGGCATCAGAAAGGTTAAGCACCTTGCCCAGCAGGGCGTGCGCCCAAAGGCTCGGCCCGGAGGAGGGCGCCGCTCCGCCCGCCCCGCCTCCCGGCCCAGCCCCGCTCACGCGATGTAGGCCTCGCTGCGGTTGTATTTCCGGGCCAGGTAGCGGGCGGCGGCGCGGCTTGGGATCCGCACCATGGAGAGCTCCTTGGCGTAGCGCGTGCTGGTGCACGGGTTGGGGCAGGCGCACGCGTCCTTCCTCAGCATGGCGTCTGTGGGCCACAGTCGCCCGGGTTAGCGCCGCCGGCCGGGCGGGGTCGGAGGCTCAGGCCGAGCGGGGTGGGGACGGGATGCAGGGGAGGTCTGCCCCTTACCCAGCGCCGGATTAGCACAGTCCTTGTACTGCTGGGGGCTGCACACCGGCGCGCCGCCTGGGGTGTAGGGGGAGGAGAACGTTTCAGGAGAGGATCCCCAGGCACCCACCCACCCCGGTGCCTCCCTCCCGCCGCCCTCCTCCTCCGCTCTCCCAGCCCCTTACCAGGCATATGCATCATTCGGCAGCCACATTTCCGAGCCACGTAGCGGGTCTCGCAGGCCAGGCGACACCCCATTAGACTGTAGGGAGGGCTGGGGCCTGGGTTGGGTCTGGGGGGATCCAGGGGACCAGCGGGTTCCGACTCAAAGTCGGGGTCCAGAGTTTCGGAGCTGCAGTCGCCCCAGGGCGGTGGCAGGAAGCTCAGCTGTAGAGAGATTGGTTAAGGAGGCTTCTGGGAGAAGTGTGAGACCCAGGTAGATAGAACGTGAGGGTCACTGTGGGGCAGAGGCCCCTGGGATTGGTCTGAGGTTCCAGGGGTAGGGACGGAGGTGGTGTGGGCTGAAAGAGAGGATTGGGGGCGGGGGGACGACGGGGAGGGGGACGACGGGGCTGGTTCGGAGGCCCAGAGGAGGATACTTGTTGCTTCTGGCAGGACACAAAAGTCTGGTAGCCTGGGGCAGCCCCAAAGCCCAGCTGGTCGATGATGGGCGGCTCCTCCTGGCTGTGGATCTGCACGCGGATCCCCACCTCAAATGGGGTCTCCTCTGCAGGGGAAGCGGGACCCTGAAGCCTGAGGCCTGGGTCCCAGGAGACCCCCTGCTGCAGCCCACTATCCCTAGGACTGTGATGGGCCAAGCCCGTGCTCTTCTCACAAGAAAGCCCATGCTCTGGGGCCCTCCCTGCACCTCCTCTCCTTCCCATCTGCACCACCCCCAACCTCAGACACGTGCTTGCATACCCATGTCCCTCCACACAGGCAGATACTCATCCTGCTGCACGTCCAGCATGACCTCCAGGCCGTTGCCCATGCCACCCTTGGGAGTGGTGAGAAGTTCTGCCCCGTTGGCGCCAGAGTTAAAGATGTAGCACAGCCCCATCCGGGTGAAGATCTAGGGGTGACAGAGGACAAACCTCACCAGGGAACAGAAAGCCCAGCCAGCCCTTTCCCCCAGCAAACACAAGGACTATGGGACTGCTCCCCTCCCCGTCCTTTCTTTGGGTCTCTTCTTTGAACACTGAAGCCCACATCTCAATGCCCCCAGCCCCACCCTCATCCGGGCACATGTAGTTGGACCCTCATTGGCTCCCATCACTCCAGTTACCCCCGCCCCCGCCCAGGGCACATCTTACAGGGCAAATGTTTCTTTGGACTGGTGTAAAAGGAAGTGGGTCCCAGTTGCCCTCCTCCAGGACTGGCAGAATGTTGAAGAGGCAGAGGGAAAACAAGCCCCCTCCCACTGCCAGAGAGAGGAATCTTCTGCCCTAAGACAGTCCCACTAGAGTCCCCTCACCTCCCAGGAGCAGGGTCTCCACAACCAGACCTTGGGCCCAGGGCCAGCCTGGTGAGTGCCCATGCTGGGAGACGTGACCTTGCCCACTGCAGTCCTGCTGAGTGACAGGGAGGGAGCCCCAAGGAGGACAGCTTCTTGGGCTGACCAGAAGGGTGCTGGTGGGGTGAGGAGCCCATGGTCTGGCTGGGAAAGAAAGGATCCCGGGGCACAGGGGTTAAGGTTCCCTGGCTTTGGGGGAGCCTGGGCTGGCAAAGCTGGCGATTGCTGGTCCTGGGCAGGGACTGGCTGGCGCTCCTGGGTCCCTGGCAGGACTGGTTGAGTGGTCGTCTCACCGAGGTGAAGTTCTCAGGCCCGCACGGTTGGCCGCGGTAGCGGCAGTCCAGCAGCATGTCCTCAAGGGCGTGCCCGGCCCGGGCGTAGAGTCGGGCCGTGTCGAAGGTGGGACTGGGCATGAAGCTGGGCGGTGCGGGGGGCCGGCCCAGGGCGCGCAGGAAGGCTGCGTGCTCGGCGGGCTCCAGGCCCAGCAGCGTGGGCCCGGCCCAGTGCAGGTCGTTGGGTGTGAGGCGCGAGCGGCGCAGCGGGTTGATGTTGCACAGGGTGACCGCCGGGAAGGTGAGCTGGTGGCTTTCGCACTCGTCCAGGGCCGTCTCGTGGTGAAACTCCCCGTAGTAGCGCACCCTCTCAGCCACCTGGTAGAGGAAGGCAGCCAGCGACAGGAGCACAGCTGCTGCCCACAGCCCCCGGCGCGGGGTCAGGCCCCCAGGGCCGAAGACATGGCCCAGCCCGTGCAGCGTGCAGCTGCTGGCGAACACGCAGATGTCCGAGGCCGGCCGCCGGGCTTCCTCCGGCCCTGAAGGGGGCTTCATGGCTGGAGCGTGAGGTGGGGGGCCTAAGAGGCCTGGGGTTGGTGAGCAGACTGCAGGGGCTTAGAGGAAGAGAGAAGGTCAGTCCGAGGACCCCGAGGGGCTGAGAGAGGATTCTGGTGGCCAGTCAGGGGGTCAGTGCAGGTGAGGCAAGGAGAGGAGAGGGCGGAGGAGAGGAGTCCAGACCGAGGTGGGGAGGCACTGGCCTGGTGGGGTTGCATGCGGCGGCCTAGCTGGTCCAGCTTGACCTTCTCCAGGAACAGGCTGTAGCTCTGCTGGGCTCAGCGCTGGGCTGGGGGCTCTGCAGCAAAGACAGGTGTGGCGCGGTGCTGTGGAAGCAGGCCCACTCTGCTGGAGGCTGCTCTGCCGAGCCTGAGCTGCCGCAGAGGATTGGGTTTCAGCACTGAGGGGGCAAGGGGGCCGCAGAGCAGGCTGGGGGGCGGGGGAGGTCCCTGGGGCCCCAGGCTGAGCCATTAGTGCAGCGTGGGCCTGTGGCCGTGGAGACCAGAGGCGCCAGGAGGAAACCACAGCAATCCTGGGGAGGGCTTGAGGGGAGCCCAGAGACAGTTGGGGCTGGGGGTGCCCTTGGGGCCCTCTAGGCTCCCAGCTGCAGCCACTGTATGTCCAGCCTGAGGGTCAGTCGCTGACCCTTGGCCTAGCCCCTCTCTCCTCTCTTCTCCCTTCCCACGAACCTTACCCGGGATCATTTGTTCTTTCACAAAGAGCAGAGTTGGCTCTTGACCAAGCTGGAAAGTGGTGGGGAGTTTGGCATCAGCAGTTTCCTCTTTCAGAGCCCCCGTGTCCTGGCCTACACTGGATAGGCAGGGCCTCTTCTAGTCTCGTGTCAAGGGGTAGTCTGTCTCTCAAGAGGCCCTTTCCCACCACCCCGCATTCACCCCTCCTGTCTGGGAAGTTGGCCTTTGCCACAATGATTGTGGGCTCACCTGCCACCGTCCCAAGTAACATGGGTGCACACGTGCCACCCTCCCAGGTAATGTGGGTGCCCTGTGGTTTCACATCTTTTCAATTAACAACATATTCTGGAGACCATGTGATATCCAGTACCTGGAAAACTTCCACCTCTTTAAAAGGCTGCACAATATTCCATTATGTGGATGCACCATTGTTCCTGTAACCAGGCCCCTAACACTGGGGGTTTCCAGTCTTCCACTACCAACAACAGTGTTCTCAGTACCATTGCACAGATGTAAAATCCCAGAAATAGAACTACAGGTCAAGAGGCAACTGTGTGGGTAATTTGACGAATACGACAAAATTCCCCGCCGTGGGAGCTACACCATTTTCCACTCCCATCACTAACACAGGAGTTTGCCTGTTGTGTGTGAGGCTTTTCTAAAGGAAGAAATGCTGTCCCCCTGAACCGGCTGGGGTGCCCTGGCCACAGTACATAGCATGGTGTGACAACACTGGTCCTGAGAGGGCAGAGCCAGCACATTTGACTGAAGATGCCTCAGATGATCCAGGCCAACGAGACAATGGGCCAGAGTAGGGACTTGCTGCGGCTGAAGCAGAGCTGCAGTCTGCAAGGCTAGTGCCAGCCAGCCTGAAGTGGGATGATGATGTCTTGGGGACCCAAGGCACAGGGAAAAAGCAGCAGCAGCAGGAGGGCTGGGCAGCTTAGGGCCACAGGAGACATGCTGCATGCAGGACCGTGTCTGGGCCTGATTCTTGTGTCAAGCTCTGCCTTTGGTGTAATGCTCCTCTGACCTCTGTGTATCTGGGAATGGGGAGATGCTGCACCGTAAGCCTGAGAGAAAGCACGTTTATCTCCCTTAATTTACTGAAACCTTTTTCTACTCTATCTCCTTCCACAAAGCATTTGAGGCCTCTGGGTTCACGCTGGGCTCTTGGCCATGAGTGGCAGATAGTCCGCCAACTGAATATCACATGGTGCTGCAATTGCCTGCCCATCTGTCTGTCCCGCCGAGACTGGAGGCTTCATAGCAGGGAGGTCCTCGTCCCCACTGCAGACATGGCAGTACATGGCAGGTGCTTAACGAACACAAATTTTGGGCAGAATGAGTGGATAACAGGGTTTATTGCACAGATATGACCACCTTCTGAGGCTGCAGCATTGTGAGTTTTGAGTACTTTCCCACAGATTATCCCATTTAAACTCTTAAAACAACCTTTCAAGACGAAGCACAGCCAGACTTACGATCTACCTTGACTAGCTGCGGGAGCCAGGGCTGAGGTCAAGGCTCCATGGCCAGTGTGCAGCCCACTGCAGGGCCTTCCTGCCCAGCACTCGCCATGGGTCTCACTACTTTCCTGGGGTGGGGAGGCAGGATTCAGAGAGGCCACCCTGAAGAGATAAGGAGAGACCTCAAATCTGGTGTCAGATGTCTTGGGCGGCCTGAGGCTGGGCTGGAGCTGGTGGAGCCGGAGCTGGCCTTGGCCGGCTCTCCCTTGAGGGTGGGGCCCGGCAGGCCAGTGTGGGCTTGGCTGGGGAGCTGAGGCCTGCTCTTGGATGCACTAGGGGGGTGTTTAGTGGCAAAGCAACCTGGAGCCAGCCCGCCGCACTCTGCTTCCTGGGCTGTGGCTGCCCTGGAATGTGACCTCTGAGCAGTCAGGAAGTGGGGCATCAAACAAGAGTGGCTGTGGCCCTGGGATACTTCAGGCGGTTTGCCCTAAACCACACCCAGAGGCTGCGGGGTCTTTCACCCCTGGCTCCTGCACTCACACCTCTCCTCCAGCGGCAGCCAGCTCTGCTCATCCAACACTTGGCTGCTGCCCCCCTGAAACACAGCACCACCCTTCTGTGCCACAGGATAAATACAAAACGCTGGGCTGGCTCAAAGGTCCGGCACAGGCAAACCCTCTTCCCCACCCTAGGGAGCAGAGCTGAGTGGAGTCCTCAGCTTGGACATGGCCGTGGGGTAAGGTTTCCCAGTGGGAAGTGACATGGGAAGAATCAGGGCAGGAGAGACAGCTGGCTCTGGGAGTCCATGAGGAGGGCTGGTGGGAAACCCTGGCTGCTCCCAGGTCCGCAGAATCTGAAGGGAATCCAGCCCCACCTCATTCACAGCTGTAGGGCCACAGACTCATGCCGTGTGGGCAGTTGGCCCATCCTCTTTCAAGGTGAGGCTCCAGTCCCACCTTCTCTTGGTCTGGCAGTGACCACTCCTTCTTAGACTGGTATCATATTGTGTCAGCCTGAGGGGCTTGGCATTAACTGCCCCCTAGTGTTTGGTGACTGTTGGCACCACGTGCCCCGTGGCTGGAATCTAGGGTGTCAGCTCCTTCTGTCCCCTTCACAGCTGAGTGTCCTCCCATAGAAATGGGGCTGTCCACAATCTCACTTGGTGACAGACTTGCATGCAGTGCCAGGGCAGAGGTTAGACAGCCAGGCCAGCTGGGAGCTCCTCGTGGGACCGTCCATAGTGCGCCTGCCCCTCCTACCCCTCCCCAAGAGCCAGCGCGCATGTCTGCGTGTGTGTGTCATCTGTTGCATTTGGATGAGGGGAGGGCAAAATCTAGAAAAAGGTCTGTGTTAATGAAGCAGGGAGAAGGAAGTTGTTCTGAGGATGGGGACTGTGGGTTCGAGGTGTTGGCCCAAGGGGTGGGCTTCTTCTCCCAGGGCCCAGAGAAGCAGTGGGGACGGAGCAGTGTCATGGGTCGGTCTAGGAAAGCAAGGTCCTGGCCATAGGTGTGGGGAAGAACCTAGTCTGAATGCTCATACCCCCTCGCAGACCCTGACTCATAAAATCCCCTGGAGCTGGGGCCTGGACACCCCTAGGCTGTCAGGGGTAGCGAGGGACTGTCAGGGGGAGCGAGGGACTTGGCAGGGTTTCTGAGAGGGGTGGGGAGAGTCTGAACAAAATCGGGGAGCAGAGCAGGGCCCAGGGACTCTGGCTCTTGCCCTGTGTAGCCCAATAACTCTGTGGCTCTGGCAGGAGAGAGGCGGCCTGGCGGCAGGATGGGGAGCGGATGGGAGTGGTCCCAGCCTCCTCCCAACCTCCTCCCAGCCCTGTGCTCAGCCGGGTTTTATTGTGAGCAGGGGAGCGGTGGCAGCAGCCCACACCCCAACATGCTGGCCCTCCCAGGAGCTCAGTCCCTGCGAGCTCCCCCGAGCCAAGCCGAGGCCCTGGGCACTGATGCTCAACAGCGACCAGACCTTAGAAGGCCATAATCAGGACTTGGGGTGGCGGTTCCTGGGGCCACTGGGCGTCTCAGGAGGTGGGGTATCCAGGGCCTGTCTCCGGATGAGCTCTGCATAGAGCCCACCTTTCTTCAGGAGCTCTTCGTGGGTCCCCACCTGGAGAGGAGACGGAGAGGCAGATGGTTACCCCAACGCAGCTCAGAGTTCAGAGCTCTAGGAAGGCCTGCTTCTTATCAGTCACTGGGTTCACCATCACCTAAGCCAATGTCCCAGACACTGAAACCAAAGCACAACTGATTACATGTCGCCACTGGCACACCTGTATTTGTAAGTGCCAACTCCCTGCTTAGCTGTATTTTGGACGAGCATCTGTGTCCTGCTGTTTCCCTTACAGAGCCCACAGAGTCCAGCTCAGGGCCTACTGCCCCTCAGACCCTCTCAGCTTTGGCTTGAACAAGCGGCTGGGGGGCTGGCAGCCGGCCCCACGCAGCCTCCCAGCCCTACTGCAGACCCAGTCTCTGGGGTGCTGCTCCTGGCAGGTCCCTGATCAGGGCCCCTGGTGTTGCCTCTTCTGCACCCCAGCCCCCGCCCCCAGCACTGTACATTTCTCCGACTACACCTCCCTTTGATCCTGGGTGCAACTCTACTACCCCCAGGGCACAGAGGCAGAAACTGGAGCTCCGAAAGGCCAGGGGTCATCTAAGGGCAGAAACTCCTGAATCAACATGGGGCACTCCGTCCAGAATATGGCCCCAAGCCCCCAGGGCCAGGCCAGACCCTCACACAGCTCAGCTGAGCCACTCCTTCCACTGTGTCCATGGCTGAAGCTGAACCAACCCATCAACCTGCTCCCCTGGCCCCTGCTGACCTCACAGACACGGCCGTGGGCCATGACGACGATGCGGTGGGCCCCACGTACAGTGCTGAGCCGATGGGCGATGACCAGGACAGTGCGGCCAGCACTGGCACGGTCCAGGGCCTCCTGCACAACCCGCTCAGACTCTGAGTCCAGTGCGCTGGTTGCCTCGTCCAGGATCAGCACCGTGGGCTGCTTGATGAGGGCGCGGGCGATGGCCAAGCGCTGCTTCTGGCCACCAGACAGGGTCGCACCCCGCTCACCTGGGAAAGGGGACAGGGCAGGGGCCTGAAGCGATCCTCAGCTCTGCACTCCGGGGCGGCCCCGCAAAGGGGCACCAGGGCTGTTGGGAACTTCCCATCTGGCCCCGCGGGGTCCTCCCCAGCACTGTGCCCATCTGTCCTGCCTCTCTCAGGGCAGGGGTGACGCCTATCAGCATCTTGACCCTACATTCCTGTGCAAAGGTGTGCACACTTACCCGAGATGACAGGAGTCGTGCACATGGTGGGGCTCACTGCACCCTGGAGGAGTCACCAAGTGCCCCTCCCGCAGCCCAGCAGGGTCTCAGAGCCATGAAGGGCCCTATCCCTGCCCTGGCCTTGCAGCTCTAGCCACCTTCTCCTGGGCTCCCACGTCTCTGCTGCTGTGGGGACATCCAGGACCCAGAAGTGGGCTCCTGGAGTTTGGTGACGGCATGGTGGGATTCGAAGCCCACTGCCCGGGCATTCTGGGGAAACCACACTTGGGATCTAAAATGCCCACAGAGGACAGCAGAGGTGGCAGCCTGGGAGCCAGGAAGAGCCTCAAAGTGACAGCAGTCCCAGAGCAGTGAGGGCCGTAAAGCCCCAGAGAAGCCTGGGAGCGAGCTGGGGTCAGAGGGACAAGGGAAGTGCCACCTGAGAGGTGTGGGCACGGCTCCTCCGGTCAGAGGGCGTGTAATCTGAGCAGTGGGAAGAGCAGCTATATCAGTAACAGAACGCGAAGGGTGGCTCAAGACAGTGGGAGCACCACGGGGAAGGCAGCCCAGCTAGACTGAGGCCTAAGTTTCCAGAAGAGTTGAGAACCCCAGATATGCCTGCACCTTGAGATGTGCTGGAACATTCTGCAAAAGAGCCAAGAGACTCTGGACGATAACATGGCCCCAAAGGTTGGACAAAAGACCTCTGAGATAAACACACAAAGTTGCAAACTGCAATTGAATACTCTAGTGCCATGCTACAAGATTTCAATGTTCCAGAACCACCAGAGCCCTCTCCTGGGTAAGTCAGAAGGGAGACTTGCTCAATCAAATCAATCCCACTGGATAACAAGACAGGAACCACCTTTACATTAAAGAACAAAAAGATAGGAGCCAGAAGGATAAACGACCACGAGGAGAGAACACCCCATTGCTTCTGGTCGGGTCTTGGGACACGGAGGCCCCTGGTAAGCTCTAGAGAGTCCCAACACCACAGCTCACGTGTGTCCCTGGCTGGGTCCTGTAATTGTGTTCCCTGTCAGATTGTCTCGCAGCCTGCTTGTACCTGAACCGCATGCGCCTGGACTCCCCTGTCCCCACAGAACCATCTCTGTCCCTCTCGGAGATGGTTCTGGTTGGGTCTTCCCTGAGGCCATGCCTGTGTTCCTGTCCTCCGTGATCCCAGCCTCCGGCCGTGGGCCCCACAGCCCCTAACAGGATGCCGTCCCTGGAACTCACCGACTATGGTGTTGTAGCCCTCGGGGAAGCTGGCGATGAACTCATGGGCATTGGCTTCCCGGGCAGCTGCATAAACCTCTTCATCGGAGGCATCCAGCTTCCCAAAACGGATGTTCTCCATGATTGTCGTTCCGAACAGGACTGGCTCCTGGGGCGGGGGTGGGGGCGTCCACAGGAAACATTCTAACTTTGCCCCGAACCCCGAGGCACGTCAGAAAAGGCTATTTCTGCCAGACCGGGACCCCTTGGAGGGCAGGCAGGGGCAGTTCAAAGTTACAGGTCGAATGAGTACAGAGAGGTCCATCCAAGGGGGGAGAGGCTGAGCCTCCCGCAGGGCACGGAGCCCTCAGCAGGAGCGGGAAGGTGGCTGAGAGAGCAAGGCCAGCGGGCAGAGCCCCCCATCTCTGGGGAGATGGGGAGGGAGGGGGTGGCAGATAGTCCTCGTGGGGTAAGGGTGCCCTTCTTATCCACACATTGGGGGTAGGGGGAGATGACCCTGACTGGGCGGGGCCGCCTCAGGCAGAGGGAAAGCAGTGGCACTGAACACTCCAGGGAGGGGCCACGAGTCTTCCCTGAGTGGGCGGGTGGGCCACCAGCAGTCCCCAGCAAAACCGCTTGGGTGTCTCGAGACCTCTTGTCAGCCCACCCAGGGATCCTAAAGCGGCTATCCCACCCGGCCTGCTTGGATCCCTTTAATGGAGAGGTCGTGCCTGGAGGGTATGAGGGCAGAGCTGCAGGGGCTGGGGACGCGGGGGCTGGGGACGTGGGCGCCTCTGACCCAGTGAATGCCAGGGAAGACTGAAGGAGTGCAAAGCCCCCCAAGAGCAGGGGATGATGCGGGGATGGTGCCGTGCAGACTGAGAGAGAGGCAGGGCTGCAGGGGAGAGTGGCGGGGTGAAAGATAAAGTCACATTTCCTGGGTGACCCCGCCGTGAGGCAGGCCTCTTCTCTCCACACCTGGCTGATGAAGCCGATGACCTGGCCCCGGAGCCACGAGGGGTCCAGGGTGCGCAGGTCCCACCCGTCCAGCGTCACCTTGCCCGCTGTGGGGTCGTAGAAGCGCTCAAGCAGAGAAGCCACGGTGGTCTTTCCTGGGGAATTGGGGAGGCAGGGCAGTCAGGGCCGGGGCACGGGTTTCTGGAGATTGTGCCAGGAGAGAGCAACCCCTCCTCCTACCCACTCCGAGTGGCCAGCACGGGAATGAAAGTCACAGGGCAGGAGGGTGGCAGGTTCCTCTTACCTCCCCCAGACTGGCCCACAAGGGCCACAATCTTGCCGGGGGGCAGCGTGAGGGTGAAGTCTTTGAGCACCTGGAAGCTGGGGCGGCAGGGATAACTGGGAAGAGCCAAGAGACCCCCAGTCAGACCAGATTCCCAGCCCCTCATTGCCCTGGTCCCTCCTGAAGTTTCAGTGTACCCCAAAGGGGGAAACAGTGACCCAGAGGTCCCAGCCAGGGCCGCCTCCCATCCTCAACCCGAGAACTACCCATGCCCACCCACTAACGCTGACCTGAAACAGACGTTGTGAAATGTGACGGACCCTCGCAGGTGCTCCCTGGGGACGCAGTGGCCCCCGGACAGCGGGATGCTCGGGCTTAGAGTCATGTACTCAAAGACCCGGGCGCCCGCGCTGAGTCCTCGAACCACCTGGGGAGGGGGTTTCAAGTCTGTGGTGAGAAGGGAGTAGGGCCGAGGGAACGGGTGGGAACACAGCAGCATCTCTCAGACTCCCGCATGGCAGGTACGGGGAGGGGCTTGTGGTGTCCCCCCGCCTGATACCCAGTGTCTGAAGCACACAAGTGATGTCGGTGGCTGATGGGACTCCAGCCCAGATCCGGTGTTCACAACCCGGGACCCACCCCCAACTGCCACTCACCTGACCAAACAGGACAGAGAGGTTGGCCATGGACCTGCGAGGAGGAGGAGAGAAGGGCTGAAGGAGTGGGGCCAAGAAGATCCTGAGAGAAGATGGTGCCAGAGGGAAGGTCTGGGTCTCAGCTACATGGGGGGCATGTTGGGTGAGGCAGGGAAACAGGTGACCTGGAGCTGCACGCAGAGAACACTCCTGAAATCTGGGATCAGGAGCCCTGGGATCCAGCAGCACTGGGTAGACCACCGGCAAGTTGCTTCTCCTTTTGGAGTCGCATTCTCTCTGTGGCCAGATGAGGCTGACAGCTGTCTGCTCCCTCTGAACTGGGGGCTCCAGGGAGACAGACATGGAAAGCAGGCACAGGGCTCAGTGGGGTCAGATTCCACGCTGCCTGCAGCTGCAGGGCGGAGGCCGGCTCCCACACGCAGGGATGGCGCCACCGCAGTCAACAGAGGTCAGAGTTGGGGGGCCCACGAGGCGAGGTCAGATCTAGCGCTACTGACTGCTGGGGGAAGCAAGGACTAGTTAAGGTGGAAAGATGGATGTGAATCCTTTCAGAGAAAGAAAACAGAAGACACTGGGCCACATGGGGACTCGGGGGGAACCCTAAAACAAAATCCCCAGGAGACAATTTATTGTGGGCTTTCCCTGTGTAAGGAATGGTGCGAGCGTGCGTCTGTCTAGACAGTGGGTCACCTCCTCTGTCGTGTGGGGCTGTCAGCTGCTGGGAGGAAGGTGAGTCACTGCTTCTTAGTCACCAGCCCCTGACCAGCCCGGCCGGCCCGTGACAGTGTGTGCGTCTGTGATTGTCTATGCAGGTCTTTCTTGAAGAAGAGGAAAGACTGATTCCCTAGCAGGGCGGCCGGTGGGGGGTGGGGGGGAGGGGGAAAGGGGGGAGAGAGAAGCCGGCAGGAAATGGTTCTGGCAGGCTCAGAGCCATCAGCACTTGCCAAAGGGAGTGGGGAGGCATCACGCAAGGAAGAGCCAGGACAGCAAGTTATCTGTTGATGAGAAGGGAGAACATTCTCCACAAGAGATCTGGAAGCCATTAGGGCCTGGCAGAGGTGCCGGGTAGCAACTGAAAGCCAGGCACACGTGACTCGGGGTGCAATGACCTTCCTCTCAGAGATGGCTCAGAGGGCAGGCCTTGGCCTTCTCCAAGGCCTGGCGGGGGGCAGCCCATTCCCAGGAGGGCCCAGACCTGGATGCAGATGAGGCGGCCTGGCCCTGACTGTGGTCTGGGCACCTCTCCATCTCCTCTGGGGCCTCAGGGCCACCAAGAAGGACACTGAGGATGGGGTCTGAAGGTTGAAGCTGCTTGAAGGCAGGGCAAGGCTACCTCCCACCCCTCCCTGCCTCCTCTGCAGGACCCCAGGAGGAAACACACCAGCTTCTTCAATAAACAAGACCCAGTTCCTCCAAGGTGGGTGGTGAAGAATCTCCATGTGGTGAGGGGCCCCCAAAAAGCTGGGCTTGTGGCTGTGAGAGCAGCCCTGTCCAGCAGCCTGTGAGAGGACAGCACAGACGAACGCCCTGGGCTGTCTGTGTCTGTCATAAAATTCTGCTAACTGGCCAGGCAGTGCAGTGGGGAGGAAAGGCAGGGTCTGTACTTGGGCCATAAAGGGGAGGGGGCCCACGAGAAGGCGAGTCTGAGGGAGGAGGGCCAGGCCTGGGAGGTGCTGGGAGGGAGGCTTTCCCACCACTGCCCTTTGGAGGGCCTCGAGGTGACTGTGTGAAGGGAGCCAGTGGGGTTCACACAGGTCCTCAGGACTAAAATTAGAGGCCAAAGCTTGGCCTGGGGTCAGCACTGGGGGAAGGGCAGCAGGGGGAGGCCCCAAGTCCCGTCTCTACAACAGTCAGAGCTCCTCAGTCCCAAGGCCACCAGGGAGCAGCTCCCAGCTGGAGGAGGGATGAGGCCATCCAGGACCAGAGCAGGTCAGAACGGGCCCAGGCTAATGAGCTCCAAGCAGAAATGGGGCTGAGGACGGGGCCCTGCGGCTGCAGAGATGGGCAGAATTCAGTCTTTGTGGAATGCTTGGTTCAGGGAGAAAGGGAGTCTCTCCTGTCTGCCTGTCCGGGGTTAGCTCCATCCTACATGGGACAGTAAGGCCAAGGGTGGGAGACTCTGTTCTAAATGGGCGACACACAGGCATGCCACGAACCAGAGCCAGCACACGAGGACAGTCAGGATCAGGAGCAACGGGGAGGCACACAGAGGGGTCTGAGTGATGTTCTATTTTGCTGACGTGGTTGGTGGTACCACAGGTCTTCACTCCAGTTATTTGTCCTCACGTATTTGTATTTGTGTGTATTACGATACACATGGTGTAGCGGGGAGGACAAAGTGAAGAGAAACAGCAGAAGGAACTGCGAGTGCTTAGCCTGGAAGGCAGGCGAGGGGAGCCCGCCACCTGAGCTAGAGGGAGGGGCGTGCGGGGCCCAGGGGAGCCTCTCATCCTGGGAAGTCAGGCAGAGGCCGGTAGGCCAGCTCTTGAAAAGCGTGTCAAAGATGGTCTAGACATACATGGACTCTTACTCAGCCTTAAAAAGGAAGGAAATCCTGTCATATGCTACGACATGGATGAACCTGAAGGACATTCTGCTAAGTGAAATAAGCCAGTCACTAAAGGACAAATACTGTGTGAGTCCACTCATATGAGGTCCCCAGAGTCGGCAGAGTCACAGAGACAGAAAGTAGAATGGAGGTGCTGGGGGTTGGGGGAGGGGAGACGGCGGTTAGTGTCTAATGGGGACAGAGTTTCAGTTTTGCAAGATAAAAAAGTTCTGGAGATGGATGGTGGTAATGGCTGCACAACAATGTGAGTGTACATAATGCTACTAAACTGTGTACTTGAAAATGGTTAAGATGGCAAATTTTATGTTATGTGTATTTACCACAATTGAAAACAAACCAACCTTGTCAAGGAAACTCTTGAATTGTTTGGAAGTCTGAGGATGATTCCTGCATTTCTGAGTGTGGAGTCAGTGAATGAGGTTGGAGGAGCTGCTGGGAGCCTGAGGGGAGGGCGTGGGGAGCCCTCTCCCAGGCCTGTGCTTCACTGGGGCAGCTGGGCAGGCCTGGGGCTATGCAGCACACCCTGCCCCTTGACCCAGCAGGGCTCCTTAGGAACAGGAACAGCCCCACACTCACCTCTGCACTGTCTGGGAAGCCACCAAGAAGGACATGAGGTCTCCCCCCGTCAGCTGCTGTCCAGCCACGAGGGAGCCCCCAATAAACAGGGTGCCCAGGACCATGCCTGCATGGGGAAGGGGACAAGTGGTTAGGATGGAAGCAGCTAGGAGCAGAGGACAGAGTTGGCCTAGGTCTTAGTCCCCAGTTCCAGTCCTTGCTTGGCCTCCAACTGAGAGGAATTTTGCTAAGTCCCTGGAATGATCCCTGCCTTTGTTTCCCCCTTTGGTAACGAGTGTTACACCTCCTTGGCTTCCTCTGGGGTGGCCCGGCAGCATTCTACACATAGCTCGGTTGTGACATCAGGCCCACTTTCCCCTTGCCCGCTGGCGCCAGCAGCCTCAGGTGCCTGGCCCTGACAGACGTCTGAAGGACGTCAAGCAGGTGGAGAGCTGCCCCTTGCCCGCCTTGCTGGGACTGTCCTTCGCTCCTCCAAGCTCAGCCCAGCCACAACCTGGATGTCCCAGGCGGGGATCAGCTCACTTACAGTTGAAGGCGATGTTGGACAGCCCTTGGAACAAGGCGATGCCTCTGCCCAGCTCCTCTGCCTTACACCGGGACACCTCCAGCTCTGCTCCGTAGTGTCTGGGGACAGAGGCCAAGCCCAGTCCTCAGGAAGCAGCTGGGCTGGGGTGCAGGGCCGGTGGGGGTGAGTTTGGGGAACCCCTCACCCCCTGCTTTGTGCTCTACCCCTGCCCAGGACTCACTCCTCCTCCCGCTGCTCCATGGCAAAGGCTCGCACGGTCCGAACGTTGCCCAGGGCCTCATCCGCTACTCCCGTTGCCCTGGCGATCTGCGGGGAATCCAGGGGACAGGGGGCAAGGTTGGAGATGGGGAGGAGTGACAGCAGAGTGTGGGGCAGAGAGGAAGGGGGAGGCTAAGGAGGACAGGTGGGAATTCTGGTACCTGCTCCTGACACTGACGAGACAACTTTCGGAGAGCTGAGCCCATCAGGGTGCCAACTCCCATCAGGGCGGGTGTGGCCACCATCAATAGCAGCGTGAGGCGCGTGGACAGCATGGACAGGGACACCAGGCAGCCAGCCACCTGGGTGCAGCTTCGCAGCCCCTGGAGAGTGGGAAAGGCTGTTTGGCAGCAGCACCATGACCTGGGGACTTTACCAAGGGTCAGCTGGCCACGATTCTACACTCACAAGGCCTAGGCCACAGGTCTGACCCCTGGGAGACCAACTGGCAGTCCACGGGTCACAGTATATAACCCTTTCTTGACCAGCAGGCATGAAAGGGCTGGGAGAGAATGTCTACAGACCACAGCATCCTTCCCCTAGACAAATCCAAGTTTGCTTTCTTTCTGCTCTAGAAACTGAACAAAAAGCAAGTTGCATGGCAGTGCTGCCCAGGAACTGCCATGGGCCACCATCTGCATGACCCAGCAGATGGGTGCACAAGGCGAGCATGTCAGGAATACAGCAAAAAGCCACCGCTCCTTCTTGCCAGTGCGCCAGGCATTCTGGGGGCAAGGCAGGCGCGAAGAATTTTGCTCTTGGCAAGCCGTGCCAGGAAAGGCTCTTGTCTGAGTCCTTGGGAAGGTGTTCCGGGGAGGTAGGATTTCAGAACAAGAGAGAAACAGCCTGTCCTGACCTTGGACGCCGCCATGGCACCTCCCCTCCATGAGCTTCCCTGCTCCCTCACCCATGCCCTCACAGGACAGCAGGCTTCTCACTTCGGTGTGAGCCTAGGCTGGAGCCCTCCAGCAGGGTGGGACAGGGCTGGCCCGGTGTATTGCACTGGGGAGCATGTTTGTGTGTGTGTGTGCATGTGTGTGTGTACAGGGGGACCTAGGGCACTGACCTGGGAGATGACAAGTTTGAAGGATGATTTAAATTCCTGCACGTCAGTTGTCAATCTGCTCACCAGTTGCCCTGTTTTTTTAGCATCAAAGAAAGCAATGTCTTGTCTGGTGGTGGGACACAGGGGCAGCAGGTGGGAAAAGAGGGAGACATTACTTCAGGATGAGGCCCCAGCCCTAGACATTGCCCGGGACCCCGTGAGGCCCATCAGTCACCCCCCTGCACCCTGCACCCTGTAGCTGGCGGTACCGGAGCAGGTTGCTGAAGAGAGCCCTCCGCATGTCCACGGCCATGCGCTCGCCGATGCGGGACAGCAGCACCAGGTACCCGAAGGTCAGCAGTCCCTGAGGGAGAGGCCCAGCACTCAGCGGTGCCCAGGCGGCTCCTCTCTGTGCCCCCAGGCCCTCCCTCCTGCTGTACCTGGATGCCGTAGAGGATGAGCAGGTGAGTGCTGAGGTTCCGGGACTCAGTCAGGAAGCTGCCCACATGGTCCCTCGTGTACTTGGCCACGATCTCCACCAGCTGGCCCAAGAGCAGGGGGATCTGCACGTTCACCAGTGCCGCACCTAGTGCCAGCTGGGGGGTGGGGAACAGACGTTTAGTGTGGGGCCACAGTCTTCCCCATGCCCAGCCGACCTTGGCCGTTCCTCTCCCGCTGCTGTCCATGCTTTGGCTGCTCCTGTGCTTCTCAGTCCAGGCAGCCAGCCCCCGGAGACCCCTGCACCCTACACCCCCCGCCACCCTGTGCAGCTTCTCCTGGTGGTCCTTGGCCCCTGGTCCCTAAGCCAGCCAGTCCTGCAGCTTCCAGAGATCTCCTCTGAGACTCGGTGAGGCAGGAAAGCTGTCCCTATGCACCTCCAGCTGGGGCTTCTGCATCCCCTGGCTGGATCATTCCCTGTCCCTGGTGTGCGGTGGGGGGGGGTGGGGGGGGGGGAGGTCGGGGCGGGCAGGAGAAGATCTCACCACAATGGCTACCCCCAGGACCAGCAGGTGGGGACGCAGAAACTGCCAGAAGAGCTTCCAGTTAAAGCGGGACTCCGTGACACAGGGTCTGGAGTAGGCAGGAGGGGCCTCTTCTGCCTCACACAGCGCCACAAGACAGAGGCGGGGGCACTTACTCAGCACCACGGGGCCCAGGAGGACGCCCCCAACCCAGCGCCAGGCGGAAGGGCTTCGGTGGGGAGCTGGGGGCGCTCGCGGAAGGCGGGCCCGGAGCTGGGAGCGCAGCTGGGCCACAGCCCTGAGGAGGCAGGAGCTGTGGTGGCCCTCTGGGCACCTGCAGGGAGAGAACAGTACTGATGGCTCAAGGCCCCGACTTTCTACCAACTGAGCAACGAACAGCTGAGCTCCGGGCTGAGCCCTCTGGAGAGCAGCGTTCCTCTTCCGTGCGGCCCTACACCGCCTTTCTCAGGGCTGTTCTTACCCAACCCCAGTTTCTGAGACAAACATACACAGGCAAACCAGCTGAGGAATGAGACAACAGCCTGTAATCACGTCTCAACAGTGCTCTCCCCATGCTGCCGGCTCCCAGACAGCGGGCCTCTCAGCCTCCGGAGGCACCTCTGGGTCAGTGTGCATCTCCGGCCCCTGCTCTTTGCGATCACAGCACAGCAGAGCTGGAGGGCACTCTGGACAGCAGTTAGCCCCCGACATGGCTTTTACAGATGAGGTCCTGGGTGAACATGGCTCAGAGAGGTAAGAGAGGGCACCGCGCTGGGCCACGGCCCCCACCTCACGGAGGTAACAGTCCAGCACATTTGATCCTTGCCTCCCTGGGAGGCAGATGCCACTATTCTCACTTGATAGATGAAAAAATCATGTGGGGCTGAGAAATAATCTGTCCCCAAGCAGCAGAACTGGGACAAGAGGGGAAAGCTGCTGTCTGATTCCAGAATCCAGGCTCGCCCTAGTCTGCCATGTGTGCCAAGGCTACGTGTGGCAGGGCCAGGACTGGAGCAAGTCTCCTGACCAGTGGTCAATGCTTATGGCACCCCATCCCTCTGGCTCCTCACAGGTCTCGAGTGCTTAAGTGACAACATATAGAGGGGAGGGCAACACACTCCCTCTCCATCAGCTGAAGGAAAAAAAGAAATAAAAACCCAAACAGATGTGGCTGGCCCCATGGCTGAGTGGTTAAGTTCACGCGCTTTGCTGCAGGTGGCCCAGTGTTTCGTTGGTTCGAATCCTGGGCGCGGACATGGCACTGCTCATGCGTCCCACATGCCACAACTAGAAGGACCCACAACGAAGAATATACAACTATGTACTGGGGGGCTTTGGGGAGAAAAAGGAAAAAAAAAAAAAAACAACCCAAACAGCATATCTTGTCAGCTCGGATAGGCCAAGGTCACCTTCTCCTTCCTGCAGTTTCCATATCTATAGATGGCAATGCAAGTTTGCATGCCTACTATGCGCCAGGGCTCTGCTATGAGGCCTGGGGAACAGGAGGCAAATGAGACAGACCCAGTAACTACCTGCATTGTGGTTACGCTTTAGTGGGTGGATAAACAGCTAACAAAAGCTTGCCGAGTCCAGAGACAAGGGAACCAACCACAGGGCACTCTTCCTGTCTGAGGGAGGCAGGAAAGGCCTTTCTGACGAGACCTGAGGGCGAAAGGAAGGAGCTGGCCAAGTGAAGGTGGCAGAGATAAAGTGGGGAAGAGCTCTGGGCAGAGCGGAGGCATGCTGGAGTGCCTGCAGGGAAGAATGAGAAAGTGTCAGGAACAGAAGAGCTGAAGCCTGGCACACAGAAGGGAGAGGGCACATGAGGCCCAGGGGCAGGGGCAGGCATTACAGTCCTCATAAAAAGCCAGGACTTTAGAAGGCAATAGGACCGGGGCCAGCCCAGTGGCGCAGCGGTTAAGTTCGCACATTCTGCTTCTTGGCAGCCCGGGATTCGCCGGTTTGGATTCCAGGTGTGGACACGGCACCACTTGGCACACCATGCTGTGGTAGGCGTCCCACGTATAAAAGTAGAGGAAGATGGGCATGGATGTTAACTCAGGGCCAGTCTTCCTCAGCAAAAAGAGGAGGATTGGCAGTAGTTAGCTCAGGGCTAATCTTCCTCAAAAAAAAAAAAAAAAAAAAAGAAGGCAACAGGAATATTCATGGTTTTTAGACTGGGGTGTGACAATCAGATTTGCATTTTAAAGATCATAGCAGAGGGGACTGGCTGGGGATGACAGGACTAGCTCGAGGGAGGCCTGCTAGAAGCAGTTGTCTGGCCCAGAGTATATGATGGGATGCCAAAGATCCAAATGAGACTACTGATGGGAAAAGGCTTTAAAAAAACAGTAGAGCGTGAGGCTTTTCCTTGACTACGCTGGTCTTTCACAATCCCAGACCCTAACAGCGGACCTCATCTCATCCATCTCTTGTTTCAGGGACGCCAGGCTTCTTGCCACCCCTGTGTTAGGCCTTCCCCCAGCCCATTCCACCTGCCTGGTTTTTATGTCTTGTTTTCCACTGTGTACTTTACATCTATCCTAAATTTTGGACAGAGAAACTCATCCTCTTTCTGCCCCGCGTAATTGTCCAATTTCCCATTGGACTCTAGGTTCCTTGAGGGGAGGAAGTTCCACCTTATTCACCATGTCCCCACCACTTAGCTGAGTGCTGGTACGTAACAGACATACAGCAAATGCTTGGCTGTTGAGTGCATACCCGCATGAGAAATGCAGAACAATCTGGCCAGACCCCTTACTGTAGACTTTGCAAAGTTTTAGAGTTACTGAGGCCAAGGTTAAAAAATACAGTTTACATCGTGACCTAGTACAATGAATGTATATGTCACACAAAATTGAAATGCTTCACATAACAATACTTTCCCTAATTTTTTAACATGTATTCTGTTACACGCACTTTTAAGGTCCGGACCCACTAAGTTCATTTTAGGATCTATTGTGTTGTGACTTGCATGTGTGAAAGACGCTACACTAATTAACGCACAAATACTTGAACATCATTTGATGTCTTTCCCTGGGTTTCTCTGCGGTTTAAATAATATCAATACCCTTGCTCTTTTTTGAAGGACTGTTTTTAAACCTTTTAATAATTTACCATGGCCGCTTTCCAACTTCTCTCATCTTATCCAACTAAGACTTTACGCAGGGGTTGGTTATTGCCAAGAACTGGCGGATTAATTCCCAGCACTGGGACTTCTAGCTCCAGCTCGGCCCAGCTCTTGCCCTCGATCAATCAGACCGGCTTTCCAAAGACACAAGTCCACACCCACCCGCCCCTGTGAATCTGCTGCCTGCCTGGCCCTCAGATTATTCAGTCCAGGATTAAAAGGGAATCAGTCCCTTTTCATAAAGCATTTACACTGGAGTCGCAGTTTCAGGGGCCTTGTTCGTTTCCCACCCGTCTCTCTCCCTTCGGACCAACGTGTGTAGCGCGAACACACAAGAACTCACACGAAGCATTACTAGATTGACTCTTTATCTCTGCTGAAAGTATCCAGATCTAGGCACCACTTTTGTTCAGCTCACTTTGAATCTTGGGAGCACCACCAATAATAAATTATTCGTGTTCAGAAACATTTTTGTCCAAATCGCCAGATCAATTCCAAGGAGGTTGGGGGCCTCGAACGGCGACCGAGGGCTTTGCAGCACGGCGCCCCCTGGTGGGGAGGACAAGCCGGGCGTGGTCACCGACCCAGAACCTCCCTCTGTCCAGCCCACACGAGGATGCAGACGCGCGGAACCTCCAGATCGCACCTGGGTCGTCGCTATAAATAACTGAAGCCAGTCTGCCGGGGAGTGACATTCCATCCCGGGCCGGGCGGGCCTACAACTCCCAGGAGGCCTCGCGCGAGCGGGGGACTACATCTCCCGGCGGGCCCCACGCCCTGCTAAGCGGTCAATGGCCCGCGCTCCCCGTAGGTTTGTCCCTTTTTACCTGACGGCCGAGAATGTCTGGAAGCAGAAGGGTAGTAGCGGCCTGCCTGGGACAGGGCCGCCCCGAATCCCAACCCGAAATAAGTGCACCAACATGATGGGGCGGGAGAACAGGAGCCACCAGCAATGGCAGTTTCACCCTCACCCCATTGAGGGCTCCATGTTGGCTCCGACCCCCATCCCGGCAACCCCCTCGCGCCTCGGCGATAATTGGCGGAAAGATGCATCAATCTTGTTCCATGCTTCGTTTGGAGAAAACCTTGTCAGCCCTCCTCCTTCCGGAACTGTGATTGGAGAAGACCGCTTGCCTTCCCGCCCCCCAGCTCTGGGCGGGGCGGAGCGGGATGGGGCACTACTCCCCGCCCGTAGGCCGGGTCAGCTCCCGGGAGGAGTTTTGAGCGTGCGCAGAGTGCGCCCTCGACCCCGGGGTATCCATAGTAACGCGTCAGTCGCTAATCTCGGGACCACTCTCCTATGGGTGCTCCCGGCAGACTCTAAATGTCTCGGGGTCTCCAGGGAGTGTAGAGCGCTGGTTCTGGGGGGCGCAGGGACAAAAATCAGCTGGCGAGTTTTTTTCAAAACACGTGAATCTGCCTTGCCACCCACTCCACTCTCGCGGGCAGGTCAGCGCTCCGGGGACGGCAGCCACGTGTATTTGGGAGAAAACTCTCCTGGTGCTTCTGATAAATTCCCCCTACGCAACGATTGAGAACCACTGGTATGGAGGTCCTGTAACTTGTCAACGCGCGACCTCAGATCCATCTCTTCCGGATGCCTTCCTCTCTGCAGTCAGGCTGACTTGCTTAAGGCTCCCACCGCACACCTCTTGCACCCCTGCTTAGCGCTTCTTTCTTTCTTTCGTGTAATGGTTTGCACAGCTACCTCCCTCACTGGGCTGTGACTTCTTTTTGGGTAGTGGCTCTGTCTCATTCGTCCGTCCCCCCTTCCCCTTCAAATGCCAGGCAGGGAAAAGTGCCCTTCATAACAAGTTGACTTGAATTGGGGGTGGTGATAGGAAGGCGGTCAATCAATCTGGGGTGGAAAATGTGCCAGAATTAGTTTGAGGTTGGGCTGGGTGTATGGGGAAGGTGTATGGGAGAGGTGCTAATATGAGTATGGTGGAATAGAGTGAGGTTGGGGAAAGACCAGGCGAAACTCCACATTACCTATCTTGACAGATGTCTCAGAGAGATCATGGGAATTTCTTAGCCCCTCTGCAATGCGGGATTCCATTTTAGGCACTAGGATGCCACTTCTAGAAGGGGTGAGTCTTGTTTCAGCTCTGTCTCCTGCTCAGGGATAAAACTGCAAGTCGTGAGTTACTATGAAAATTCTCCTCCCAGGAAGGAGGCACAGCAGAAAATCAGCCACGACTAAACTGTGTGGACAATCCCATGATTGCCTCCACATTCCTCCAGTGGAAATTTGGGAAGCACTCTGCTCTTCTCTCCGTTTCACGGATACTGGCCCCTACATCAGCCCTTGGGCTTAAGCCCTGGGGGCCCGGACACCTGGGTGGCTGAGTCAGCACCTCAGGAATGGGCTTCAGTAGGAAACCTGGTGATTCAGGGCCTCAAGAATGGCGTTGGACAAGCCAACAAACCAGCTGCTTGGGCCGCCTCCTTCTCTTCTTCCTACTTGTGGAGACAGCAACAAGGAACTCAACTCAGCTCATCCCTGGGTACCCAAGTTCTCCTTCCACATTCTGGACCCCCCACCCCTCTGCTGGGTCAGCCCTGATGCTTCTCAGAGAGCCCCAGAAACTGGATCAGGACTCGGGGCAGAAGGTTTCAGGGTTCAAGGGGACAAAGAAGTAAACTTAGTGGAACTTCCAAGGAACCCTACTTTTCTACCGTAAGCACCAAAAACCACTTCTCACATCCAAGAGAGCTGCCTCCCCTTTCTTCACTTCTTTCCTCGCCTCAGTTTCCCTCAACCTGGTTGCAAAATCAGGCAGTCTCCCTTCTTCCCTTCCTTCGTACCATCAGACAAACACAACGTGCAGTCTTTTCTTTTTGGTTTGGTTTTAAAGCATTTCTCTGTTGATCACTGTGTGTGTAGGAGGGGGAGACAAGATTTTGAGAAATCAGATTTAACATCTTGGCCCCATAGTCCTATAATCCTTTGATAGGATTTTCTTTTTGCTTTTGCTATTTTGGCTGCTCCTCTCTGGCATCCCCTTTAAATCCACTCAGGGTTGAAGATGGGACAATAGATGTCTCCTCTGCTCTGCTGCCCTTCAGCTCCTGCCTCTCCAGCCTTCACCCCTCCCAGGCACGGAGGCGGGGCCCCGAGAGGCTTGGCCACAGGTTGCCCTAGAAGGGGTGTGAGTGGTCTGGTCGGACAGGTGACTGTGAGCTGGGACGCCTGAGGCCTGCCCCAACTGAGTCACCGTGCTGTTGTTGTCACCATCCTTGTTGAAGTCCCTGCTCAGCAACCCAGACCTCCGTGGAAACAACAGCAGCTCCCATCCTTCCAAGCTTTCAGAAGAAGGCGCCGGCCTGATGGTGAGGCGAACGGGTTGGGGGGGGAGCAGGAGGCAGCGGGGGCGGTGGGGAGACCTGGGGCCTGGATCAGTGCCCCTCCTCCCTACGCCACTGCCTCCTCTTCCTCCCCCTCTGTGTCGGGGGCCTGGGGGAGGGAGGGTCTCCATCTTCTCTCTGTCCCCTGCCCCTCACACAAGAAGCTCTACTTCCTCAGCTCCCCCTCTGGCCCTGGGGCCCCCCTGCCCAGTGGTGCAGGCCCCAGGGACCTCTCAGTCTCGCCACAGTGCCCTCCCCACCCCAGCCACCCCCCCAACACAGGCACGGCCTGCGATGATACCCATCTCTGCTCCCCAATCCTGGGGTTCCCACTCCACTCCACCCCTGGCCTCGGTGACTCCCCCTCCCACATGCCGATGCCCCCAGGATCCTCCTGGGCTGCGGATAGGCCCTCTGATCCCAGAGCAGGATTATGAGCGGCTGGAGGACTGTGACCCTGAGGGGTCCCAACATTCACCCCTCCATGGGGAGGAGCAGCAGCCCCTGCTTCATGTGCCTGAAGGGCTCCGAGGTGAGGCTGTGAGGGTGGGGCTGTGGAGGGAGTGGGTTGGGGAGGACCTGGGGGCTCCAGGGCTTCCTCCAGGCTGGGTCTCTGGCAGCTGGTTGGGGGCGTGGAGAGCTATCACTCAGGTGAGAGCAATTCCCAGTGCTCTCCCCTCTGTGTCCAGGCTCCTGGCACCACATCCAGAACCTGGACAGCTTCTTCACCAAGATATCCTTTGTGCTTGGCCTGGCAGTGGTGGCATGGGAGGGCCCCTCGGGGCTGGCATGGTTCTTGGCAGGGAGACTGAGGGTGCAGTGGGTTGGAGGCCTTGTTGGGGGAGTGATGGGAGCCTCCTCTGGAAGGTCCCTCTTGCCTCAGGCTTATTTCTTGACACACTGCCACATCTACAGCTACCACCAGAGGAATGGCTTTGCCTGCATCTTGCTGGAGGATGTCTTCCAGCTGGGGTGAGATGCTTGTCCCGGACCCCAAACTCTTCCTCTTGCTTCCCTAGTAGTGCCTGCTGCTCCACCCAGTGCCTCCACAAGCAGCCTAGGGGCTTGGCGGGGGTGGGGAGGATAACTGGGCTGGTCTGGAGGGTGGGGCAGGACCTTGCCTGGCCCTCACGTCTGATCACTGCACCCCCTGCGCCCCCCAGACAATTTGTTTTCATTGTCACCTTCACCACCTTCCTCCTTCGCTGTGTGGATTACAATATTCTCTTTGCCAACCAACCAAATAACCGGACAAGACCTGGGCTGCTCCACAGCAAAGTAACCTTGTCGGATGCCATCCTACCCTCAGCTCAGTGTGCCCAGCGGTGAGTGACAGCCGGTGGGGGGGTGGGGGGATGAGCAGACAAGAGCCCTCCTCCCCCTTGTCCCATGGTCTAGATCAGAGGTTCTCGAAATTTTTGGTCTTAGGACACCTTTAATACGCTTAAAGTTGATTGAGCATGCCTAAGAGCTTTTGTTGAGGAAACTATGTCTCTCTATATTTGCCTTATTAGAGATTAAAGCTGAGAATGCTTTAAAACATGAGTGTGCCCAAGCACACATTGTATCAGCTGTCAATGTGATGTCTCATAGCCTCTGGAAAACTCCACTGTACACTTGTGAGAAAATGAGAATGAAAATGGCAGAAAACCTTAGTATCTGAAAAAAGTTTTCAGACACTTGCAAGGGTCTCAAGGACCCCAGGGCCCATGCTTTGAGAACCGCGGGATCTCTCTCTCCATAGCTTTACCATCACTCCCCAAGTCTGGTCTCCCTCTCTATTGGGCCCCCACTTTCTCTCTGCTCTCTGTCCTGCCCAACACAGGATCCGCTCCAGTCCCCTGCTGGTCTTCCTTCTGATCCTGGCAGCGGCCTTCTGGCTGTTCCAGCTGCTTCGCTCAGTCTGCAACCTCTTCAGCTACTGGGACATCCAGGTGTTTTACAGGGAGGCCCTACACATCCCACCGGTGAGCTGGGTGGGCATGTATGTGGAGGGGTGCTGTGTCGGGGGGCAGAGGACAGAAGAGGAATGAGGGCTTTAGAGACAGAAGGACCCACTGGAAGAGGGCAGAAGGCCTCACTGACACCCCCCTTAGGCCCCGAATAATGTTAGGAGGTGGAGTTCCACCACTTATAAAACATGGTCCTTACCTAGCGGGGCTTAATGGATTGAGAGAGGTGGTGGGAGATGATTTATAGTCACAGACTGTGGACCAAAGAGTGGGTATTTAGAGGGAGGGCAGTCATCTGGCTTTACAGAGCAGGAGAAATTGGGGGGATGCTGAGAAGGAGGGAGGTGGGGAGGCATTCCAAGCCCCGATGCAGGAAGGGTGGAAGCAATGAGCCTCGGTGGGCAGCAGTGAGATTGGCCTGGCAGCCTGCAGCTGAGTGTTCAGGCACTGGTGGGTGACCCCACCCCACTTCCTGGCCTCGCCCCCTCTGGCAGTAAGCCGCTGCGTGGGTCCCTTCACTGTCTCTGTCATGCGTTGCCCTTTCCTCCCTGTCTTGCTCCTGCTCCTTGCTCTGTTCCTAAATTCTCTCTTTAAGGCACAGCTCAAGGGCCACCTTCTGCAGCCAGCTTCCCTTGCTCTGTCCAGAAGTCCAGAGCCTTCTGCACAGCTCTCCTGCACAGCAAAGGGGAGAGGTTCTAGAAAGCCCCGTTGAGTGGGGGAGCACAAGGCATAGTGCAGGGAGGAGCTGGACCACTGCTCCTCTGGGAGGCTGCTGGCTCTCCTCTTTCTCTGTCTCCCCTCTTTGCCTCCTCCTCTCTTCCTTCCAGGGGAAGGGGAGACCCTGGGCTGGACTGGAGATGCTGGCCTGGAGGGACTTCACTAAGCTGGATTGGGGGAGCTGGGTGAAACTGGGCTCAAATGAGGTTTGCAGATGATATCCAAATGAGCTCTGACTGTGCCCCACCCCAGATGTGGACACAGTGTGTGTCTTAGGAAAGTCAATCTGGTGATGGAGTGGGATGGGGCTGGCGGTCTCAAAGAATGCTGAGGCAAAAGGTGGTGAGGCTTCTCGGCCCACGTTAGCTGCACCCTCAGGCCAGCAAAGAGAGGTTCCCATTCCCTGGGCCGTTAAGTGTCTTCTCTGTGCAGGGCTGTGGGAGGCTTAGGCAAATCTGCTCCCCCAGAGCTGACATCAAATACCTGAAGAGTTTAACTTATGAGGTGTCGCTGGGAAGCACATGACTCAGGGCCTCAGCAGTGCCGGGGACATGAGGGACACAATTCAAAAGAGGATGAAAGGAAGTAGGAAGTGCCCCTTGTTAGTGACAAAGTTAGGGGAGGGCAAGAGAGGGCAGGCAGCAAAAGGTGGCAGGTTTCATGCCTGGGGACACTGGGTGAGGAAGCGGGGAGGGGGCGCTGAGGGATGTAACTCTGGTCCTCGTGAGTTTGGGCATCACCGTGCAGAGGAATCCAGGTCGCTGGTGCTCACCCACCCCCTCTCGGCAGGAGGAGCTCAGCTCGGTGCCCTGGGCGGAGGTGCAGTCCCGCCTCCTGGCGCTGCAGAGGAGCGGGGGGCTGTGCGTGCAGCCGCGGCCGCTGACCGAGCTGGACGTCCACCACCGCATCCTGCGCTACACCAACTACCAGGTGGCGCTGGCCAACAAGGGCCTGCTGCCGGCTCGCTGCGCGCTGCCCTGGGGAGGCAGTGCGGCCTTCCTCAGCCGCGGCCTGGCGTTCAACGTCGACCTGCTCCTCTTCCGCGGGCCCTTCTCCCTCTTCCGCGGGGGCTGGGAGCTGCCCGATGCCTACAAGCGCAGCGACCAGCGGGGCGCCCTGGCGGCGCGCTGGCGGCGCACGGTGCTGCTACTGGCCGCCGTGAACCTCGCGCTGAGCCCGCTGGTGCTGGCCTGGCAGGTGCTGCACGCCTTCTACAGCCACGTGGAGCTGCTGCGGCGCGAGCCGGGCGCGCTGGGGGCGCGCCGCTGGTCCCGCCTGGCCCGCCTGCAGCTGCGCCACTTCAACGAGGTGCCGCACGAGCTGTGCGCGCGCTTGGCCCGCGCCTACCGCCCCGCCGCCGCCTTCCTGCGCGCCGCTGCACCCCCGGCGCCCCTGCTCGCTCTGCTGGCCCGCCAGCTCGTCTTCTTCGCCGGCGCGCTCTTCGCTGCTCTCCTCGTGCTCACCGTCTACGACGAGGACGTCCTCGCCGTGGAGCATGTGCTCACCGCTATGACCGTGCTCGGGGTCACCGCTACCGTGGCCAGGTGCGTGCTACGGGAGATGCCCTGGAGGGGGACATTCCTCCGACCTGGGGCTGGGCTGCTCTGGAATCACTTTCCCTCCCACCGCCGGCGTCCCCCAGCCCTGCCTCCCATCCGCGCGCACATCCTCCTAAACGCAGGACCCTTCTCTACTCCGATCCCGCCCTCTAGGTCTTTCATTCCAGAAGAGCAGTGCCAGGGTCGTTCCCCACAGCTCCTGCTGCAGGCGGCTTTGGCCCACATGCATTACCTTCCAGAGGAGCCCGGCCCTGCCGGCAGGGTCAGCGCTTACCGGCAGATGGCGCGGCTGTTGCAATACCGAGCGGTGAGGGCCCGAAGGGGGCTGCGGAGGCCACTCTGGGAGGGGGCGTGACACAAACCAGCACTGGCCTGGCTATCCCGTGAGCCGGGGAGTGACTGGGCTGGAGGTTTCCTGCCCTGGCGAGCGTCCCTGGAGCCCTCTTGGTCCTGTCACGAGTGGCCCCTTCAGCAATCCCTTTGCTCCCCTACCCCGGCTTCCCCAGGTCTCCCTCCTGGAGGAGCTCCTGTCCCCTCTCCTCACCCCCATGTTTCTGCTCTTCTGGTTTCGCCCACGTGCCCTGGAGATTGTTGACTTTTTTCATCACTTCACTGTGGATGTGGCTGGGGTTGGTGACATCTGTTCCTTTGCCCTTATGGATGTGAAACGTCATGGCCACCCTCAGGTCAGAGCCCTTCCCTGGCTGTGTGCTTGTGGTTAGGTAGGGGTTTGCCTCACTCAGAGCAGAGCTGGGTTCTACCCACTGCTCCATCGCTTGCCACCTGTGACCTTGAGCTAGTCACTCCACTTCCTTGCGCCCTAGTGTCTTCATCTGTTAAATGAGGACAGTGACCATGGCCAATGAGCTGGGCTGTTGTGAGGATGACATGAGATGATGTGTGTAGAACCCTAATAGAGTTCCTGGCACACCTTAACGCCAGTAAATGGGGGTGATGACCACCAGAGAGGCTGAAAAACAGCTGGTGAGTGGATGGGGCTGGAGTCAGGCCAGCCCTGGGATCTGGTGTGCATAGGGTCAAACACCGAGCCCTCACCGTATCCCAGTGCTGGGTCTGGACTCTAGTCCTCCCCTGCTTCTGTATTTTGGGTGATCTTGAGCAAGTCCTCATGTGGCCTCCATTCTTTCACCTGGAAAATGGGCCTAGTGTTTCCTCTCCCACCTACGCGATGAGGCTCCCACTCAGCTGTAAAAGCAGTGTCCACAGCACCTGAAGGACTGTCCTTGCTCTCAGTGGCTCTCGGCCGGACAGACAGAGGCCTCGCTGTCTCAGCGTGCAGAGGATGGAAAGACTGAGCTGTCCTTGATGAGGTTCTCCCTGGTACATCCGCAATGGCGCCCCCCAGGGCACAGCTCCAAGTTCCTGGGGCACCTTCGAGGCCGGGTACAACAAGATGCAGCCTCCTGGGGTGCCACCTCGGTTCGCAGCCCCCCCACCCCTGGGGTGCTCAGCAACTCCTCCTCACCTCTGGTGAGTCGCAGCCTGGCCTGCTCTTCTGCCCTCACCGCGCCTCCTTTTTCCCCTCCCCTTTTGTATTAACCTGCTCACTCATCCAGCCTGCTCTCCTGCTTTCCTTAGACCTCCCCGCTGCCCTTCTGTCCTCTCTTCTGACCCGTCTTGTCTTGCTCCCAGCCGGAGGCCTTCCTAGCCAACCTCTTGGTGCACCCCCTCTTGCCTCCGCGGGACCTGAGCCCCACAGCCCCCTGCCCAGCTGCAGCCACAGCCAGCCTCCTGGCTTCCATTTCCCGCATTGCTCAGGACCCAAGGTGAGGGGTGGGGGCCTGAGATGCAGGGGAGCAGGGCTGGTGGGGCTGATCCTCCAGGAGGAGGGCGCAGGGGCACTGGGGGTGACTAGGAAGGGGAGATCAAGCCTGGCCCTCCCCGTGCAGTGGAGGGGGGAGGGGCATGCCTTTGATCCACTGAACTCTGTTCTAGCTGTGTGTCCCCAGGAGGCACTGGGGGCCAGAAGCTGGCCCAGCTCCCAGAGCTTGCTTCTGCTGAGATGAGTCTCCATGCTATCTACCTGCACCAGGTGAGTAGAGGGGTGCGGAAAATAGAAATGTGGGGAGAAAGCAGCTGAACCAAATGGGTACTGAGGAGGAGGCTAAGGAAGTACTTAACAGGAGCTGGGAGAGGAGATTTCAGAACCCTCTGCGCCTAGCCTAGGGGCTGGGCCTCACACTGCGGGGCAGGAGGGAGCCCCTCACTCCTCTTCCTTCTATCTAGCTCCATCAGCAGCAGCAGCAGGAACTGTGGGGTGAGGCTTCGGCCTCCACCCTGTCCAGGCCCTGGTCCAGCCCCCTGCAGACACTCTCGCCTGATGAGGAGAAGCCATCCTGGTCAAGTGATGGTGAGGCAGTCAGGGTGTGCAGGGAACAGACCCTGGGTGGACCGTGGGCGTCACGGCACTGCCCAGCTGATGGCTTTTCTCATCAGGCTCCAGTCCTGCCTCTAGCCCCAAACAGCGGTGGAGAACCCAGAGGACCCAGAATCTGTTCCCTGGAGGGTTTCAGGAGACCACAGACACCCAGAAGGAGCCTGGCCAGGCCCCTAGCACTGACTGAGGGGGCTCCTCTGGGTCAGTATTGTCTAATTGGCGCAGGGGTGGGGGAATGAACAGGAAGTTGGACGGAGCCAGACTTGGAGGCATGGGAACAGTGGTGGGAATCCAGCATGATGGGAATGGTCATCTCTGGAACCTAAACCTCTGGACTGCTTGCTACGATGAGTCTTCTCCTTCCCCAGGTTCCCTGGCTTCTCCAGCCACAGGAGATCAGACGAGGGGGAGTGGAAGGACACGCCAAGCCCTCTTTAGAGGCCCCCCATGGACTATGGGCCCAAGGATGCTTTAGTTGGGCAGGACTTGGAGGTTAATGATGAACTAGCCCCAGAGGGCAGAGAAAGAGCAAGAGAAGAGATGCCGAAGGCATCTGGAAACAAGTCTTAGGGACGATTCCCACGTGGAAGGGCTAAGGGGACACCTCCCAACTAGCTGTCCTGGAGCAGTTGCCTGGGAAGCAGTCCCCAAGTATCCTCAAGGTGGAGGGCAGGGCCAAGGCAGAGGCCAAACCAAACCTAAGGACAATAGTGAGGGACAGGGCCTGAGAGGCAGTGGGTCCTCCCGGCCCGCCTGGCCTCCTGCTTCCCACCGGACTTGTGGAGGGGGGCAATGGGGGCTTGCGAGTGGAAAGGCTGATGTTTTTGAAGTTCAGCACTCGTGTGACGTCTGAGGAAGTGGGTGTGACTCCTCATCCTGTCTGAAAAAAGCAGTAAAGGTTCCTCACGGCTGTATTACACATCGTTGTGACCTGGGTCTCTGCCATCCTCACTCCTGGCAGCTGAGAGCTGTACCTGCTTCTCAATCAAGAGCTAGGAAGCAACACAGGAGAACTGCCTGTGATTGGCTGGAAGCCACGTTTCTAGAGTGCTGGGTCAGTGGAGCGTGTACACTGCAGCGCCCCATCAAAGAATTACCACGCCTCTCCTGCCCCACCCCCTAACACCCGCATCTGCATAAGTTAAAAGACAAAGCTTGTCGTTCTCTAGTTTTAATCAATGGGAGCTGGGTTAGGCATCTTAGTAGTTCTCATAACATCTGGTCCAGTCTCTTATGGTGAGTTTTCACGAATAAATATTTGAATGATTTAGAAATTAGGTGTCAAGATAACATACTCCTGAGAGAGGTAAGGGGATCTAAAAATTCACCTAAAGAACACCAAAGGGGTGACAGTGGGCCCTGGAATACCACTGCTGGGAGGGGCCTTCCAGATTTACTCAGACCCAGGTAAGGGAAGGGGTCTAGAGAGAGAAAGGGACATTCGCTCATTCCGGAATAAGGTGAAGTGTCCACAGACTCCGGACAGACAAGGGAAGGCACCTCGGGAGGGGAGTGGGGGAGGTGGCCGGTCCTGGTTAGGCCGACAGGGGAGCAGCAGAGCCAGGATGGACCGACAGCCCCTCTCCGGGAACCGGGGTAGAAAGCAAGAGGACTCTCAGCGACCAGAGGTGTCTGGGCCGGGCGGGTCGAACGCCCAGGGCACTGTGCCCTGCAGATGCCGCTCGTGCAAGGAAAGGCTCTGGGTGCGTATGCGGCTTGTCACCTCCTGGGTGCGCAGCGTGAGCCCGAAAATGTCCTCGTGATAGCGTTGCTGATCCTGCGGAGAAAGAGCGCAGCGGGTCAGAACCGCAGTAGGGGGATCGGTACCGCAGTGGGCTCCGCCCCCGGCATGGCCCCGCCTCGCCCCGGGACCGGCTCCTTCGCACCCGCAGCACGCCGATGACGTCGCCGGCCTCGTCCAGTTCCATGTCGCCCTCTGTCGCCAGGATGCGTTGCACCGTCTGCAAGACGCTGGTTGCCATGGTGACATCACCGCAGACAAACATGTGGCCCCGATCGAGGCACAGCACGCGGTACACCTCGGCAGCCAGCTCGGTCCGCAGGATGTCCTGCACGTAGGTCTGAAGGGAGGTGGGGTTAGGGACATGCCCTGGGGGCGCGGGCCGGGAGGGGAGGGAGAGGAGGGCAGCAGAGGGCGGGCCCGAGGGGGAGGGCGAGCCTTAGGTGTGAAAAAATTCCTAGCCGGCCGGATGAAGCGTAAGTGCGCTGGGGATGGGGTCTAGAGAGGCGGAGCCAAGCAAGGGGCGGGGCGGGGCTTGTTGAGGGTGGGTGAGACCAAAGGGCGCGTTGGGCACGCGGATGGGGCCCAGTGGGTGCGGGTGCCTGAGCGCCGCTGGGTGGGAGCAGAGGGGAGGGCCTGGGCCTGCGCTCACCGCTGGAGCGCACGTCGGTCCTTCCCCCTGTCCCTAATTTCAGGTTACCCCCGCCCCCTTAGAGTCCCGCACCTTAGGGCTGTCCGGTTCCCTGGAGAAGGCGGTGAGGACGCGGCCAAATACCCCGCGCTGCTGGGCATCCTGCACCTCGTCGCGGTAGAGGTGATCGAGCTGGGAGCATCGGCAGCCGAACACCAAGGTCATGGGGGCGGGCTGCAGCCCTGCAAGCAGTACTGTGGCTTGGGCGAGCCCTCTCTCCCGGGGCCGCAGCCCCAGCGACCCCTCCCGCTGGCTACCCTCGCCCTGGCTGACAGCCCAGCCTTTCGGACAGAATCAATCACTTTTGGCTTTTTGGCCTCTAGGAGAGTGCAGGATGCTTTCGCAGAAATCTTGTCTGACCCTGATTTACACAGAAGAAGCCGAAGCTTACAGGAGATGGTGACTTCCCTCCAGTGGAATGACCCTGCTGCTCCAGAACGTGGGGCTTCTGACTCGGAAAGTGAAGCCCTCTGCAGTCTAACACTGCAGTTCTGGGACTCTATCCAGCCCCTTCCCTGCTCCAACCCCCTATTCTCCCACACCTTCAGCTCCCACACTTTCTACCTTCCTCTCAGCCCAGCCCCCTTCTTTCGATTTACCAGTTGCCCTGGCCCAGCCTGAACACCCTGTAGCTTCCTTGGGACTTGGACATGCCTAGCTGAGCTCCAGCATAGTCCAGAGTTCACCTGGGGCATTTCTTGTCTTCTGAGTTCCAGCCCCATCCTCTCCAGACTTCCAGTTCCTCTTGTCCCTTCGTCCCTAATCCAATCCAACAGCTACTTTGTGTCTGGCACCAGGAAGCCAGACCAACAGGGCACTGCCCTCGCCTCTAGGCCCTCCCCCTCCCCTTGGTCTAATAAGCTTCTTTTCATTGTCGTGACCCTGGTTCCTTGCCCTTTTTCCTACCTGGTTCCTGCCTTCCAGGCCCTGCCCCTTTGTCCCTAGATTGTGTGATTCCCTCCTGCCTTCTGGTCGTTCTCTTTGCCACCAGCCTCACCTTTGCTCTCAATGTCGTGCAGCCGCTCCTGCCAAAATCCCCGGAAGGGGGCGATGCCCGTGCCGGGGCCCACCAGGATGCAGGGCAAGCTGGGGTCCGGAGGCAGCCGGAAGGAGGGAGCCCTGGTGGAGAGACGCTCCGTCAGGCTCCCTTGGCTTCCCCAGCCCCTGTGTGTCCCAACCTCAGCGTGGTGGAGAGAGGAGAACCCAGTTCACTGGAGATGAGTTAATACTTGTGAAGAGCTCATGACAGTGTCTAGCTCATAGTAAGCACGATGTGTTTATTAAAAGAACTCTGTTTGCAGGCAGAAATGCCCTGGACCTGCGGTTTTGGGTGGTTGGGTCAAAAGGAAATATAGTTCAATTTGAAGAATGTTTTGACCTTCTCAGTTTAGGAGATTTTGAAATACGGGGAAGGGAAGGATAGCCTTTTGGTTCATCACGGGTTCACTGAGTGTGTTTATTTTGAATCGTGGCCTCAATGTTGGTATTTGGTTTGTATTCAGTAGGTTGGTGCGGTTTATCTGTAATTTGGCCTCCTGCATGGATTTGGGGCACTGGGCCTAGCTGGTGCCACTCTGGGAACTCTTCTTAGTCCCACTCGAGACTTTTGGCTCCTGGCTGCTGAGTGGGGCAGGACTTCTGAACAGAGCACGAGACCCTCCGCTTTCTCTGAGTCCTCGGTGATACTATGGTAACTTCACTGGTTCTCCCCAGACTAAGTGGGGACCTGTTCTTGAACAGGGCACAGTTCCCAAGTGCCAGGCCTAATATCACACTGACCCCAAGGATATAGTGAGGAACACAGTACCCCTTCTAAAAGCAATAGGGCCTGAGGGTCTAATCTCAGTCCTGTCTCCGGAAGCTGCAGTTTCAGGGCAGGACCCTAAGTCCAAATCAGTGAAAGGCTCAAAGCTTAGCCAAAGTTCTGAAGTGGTTTAACTGGACGCCCCATCCTTGGTATGTTAGGTAGGCCCCTCCTGCTCATCAAAGCTTCCACCCTTACTCTGTGTAACTGTCCACCCATTCCTCCATCTGTTCCCGGTCATCCATTTGGCACTTTGTCCACCTCTGCTTGGACAGACACTCTTCTTGACGCCCCTCCTGCCTCCATCCCCCACAGTGCTCACTTACCCCCTGATGAAGCAGGGTACAAGGTCTCCGGCCTTGAGTTGGCTCAGCCATGTGGAGCAGACTCCATAGTGCAGGGGGCCCAGCCCATCTAGGGGATTGGGGAGGAGAGGGAGCCAGTGAGGGGCCCATCCTGGGGTCACTGTGTGGCCCTGGCCCTGGCCCTCCGCAGCCTCACCCTGGGTCCTGTATGCCAGCACGGCAACTGTGAGGTGGATCTCTCCTGGGTGGGTGCTGGGGGCTGAGCTGACGGAGTAGTACCGGGGCTGGAGCAGGGGCAGCTGGGTGAGGAGCAGGGCAGCAGGCAGTGCCACCGAAGGAAACTGCTCCAGCACCTCCAGCAGCGTGGGGCAGCGGAACCACTTCCATTCCTCGTAGCGCCGGGGGTCCTGGTGGGGACAGGGTGCAATGGGACCTCCCAACCCTGCCTGCTGACCTCCCTTCTTGACCCCTTCCCAGCTGAGCCTCCTTGGGATTTCGGCCTCCTCAATTCAGGCCAACACTTCTCTGTGCCTGGCTCTTTAAGACCTCGAGCGAGCGTTCAGAGATGAATTAGTGACTGGAGCTGGGTCTTAAAGCCCCAGTACGCATTAGCCAGGTGGGCTCCCCTTCTCAGCTCATTCTGCCCCACTAGCCCATGCTCCCCACTGGGCTGGCCCCCAACCTGGCTGAGGGTCTCAAGCTCCTGCTGTTCACTGGGCTCTTCTGCCAAGGTGCTGAGCAGTCGAAGGAGTTGAGGGCTGGGCGGGGAAGTGATGTCCAGGAAGAAGGTGAGAGCCTGGCGCAGCGTGCACGGGGGCAGCCGGGGGTCCCGCACCCAGCTTGGGGGAGGGCCACCTGGGGGTGGTGCACAGGGGAGCTCTGAGGAAGGGGTCAGCCAGAATTGCATTGTCTGGTGTGGTGATTGCTTCTTGGGAGGTACATGGGGACTCATCATGCCTCATGGTGTTTTATCAGAGCCCTTGAACAGCGGTGGCAGGGCTGTCTCGGCAGCCCCTGTGTGTGTGTTTGGAGGCGCCTCACTGGTTTGGGTTGGTCTGGGCTCCTCTGCCTCCCTCCCCACCCCAACTTATTTTTAACCCCAGGCACTGGTGTGGCAGAAGGTAGACCCCATGCCAACTACAGAGCCAGCGAGGCTGCCGGGGGAGCCTTTGGGAGGAGCCCAGAGGGAGGGGACACCTTTATGGGGGTGGGATGTGGGTGGTTTCTGAGAAAGAAGCCTCATCTGTGGACCATCCAGCAACAAGGCCAGCCTGGCAGGAGGTGGCACAGCCACTCCAGGCGCAGTGGTGCTGGCTGTGAGCCGAGGTGGTAGCCCTCTGCCAGGTCATGAACCCAAGGGGATCCTGGGGCCAGGAAGATGGAGCAGGCTGTCACTGTGGTGCCCCAGATCACACCCCCTCACCAGGGCTGCCCTTCTCCAGCTGTTCCACTGCCACGGGCTCGCCTGCTGGCGGCGGGTCCTCCACACGGCTGAGCAGTGCCTCCACGAGTCCCGGCCGGTTGGGTGGGCAGACGCCTATGTGGTCCCCTGGCTGGTACTGGAGCCCCTCCTGGCCTCCAGTGTCCAGGCGCACCAGGATCGTGGCCCGGCTGGGGGTAGGGAGAGGGGGCAGTTATGGGGGGCGGAGGGTGGAGCGGGGGAAAGCAGGATGTGAGAGAAGGATGGGGGGGTCTGGGAAGGAGGGGCCAGGACAGGTCGGGGGAGTGGTCCTCCTCACGTGGACTTGCTGCTTTGCAGATTTTCCACTGAAAGGACTGTAGCCTGGAACATCTTTCGCCGGTGCACATGGATCAGGCCTGCGGGGGAGCAAACGAGACCGAGCCTGAGGCAGGGACCTCCCCTCACCCGCTGAGAGTTCATCCTGGGACCCTAGTGAGCCTAGAGGGCCAGCAGGGGCAGGGCGAGGTCAGGGACACACCTGGTAGCAACTGGAGGCCCTCAGCCTGGGTGCTTAGCCGGTACCTCTGGCGCTTCCAGCTCCGTTTGGGGCTGAATATGTCCCGGGCAGCAGCCTTGGCATCCTCTCCCACGCAGAAGGTCTCACAGGAGGCCTGAGGGGCAAGGTGGTGAGGGCCAAGGACCTCTGGCCACCAGGGAGGGCTCGAGCAGTGAGGAGCTCGAGGGGGCCAGTGTAGGAGGTTGAGCTGGGCTTGTTGGGTCCCCAGTCGCCACCTTCCATTCTGAGGGCTCCAGGAGCAGAGGGCCCCAGGAGCGGGAGGTGCCTGTCTGTGAGATCAGCAGCTGCAGTGGCCGGAGGGAGAATGCGATAGACACTGATGGCACCTTGTTCTTCTGCCCATGTCAGGGCTTGGCTGCTGCGCTAGCTCCCCCTTTGCACGTGATTTGTTGGTGTTATACCCACTAGTTACGTAATCCGGTGAGTGTTAATCTTGTGTCCCCAGGAGCACGGTGCTTGGCACACAGTAGCACTCAGTGAATAGTCTATACATTCAGAACTGCGTTCAAATTCTGACTCCTGTACTTACTTTTTACATGCCTCAGTTTCCCCATCTTTACACCTCATTAGGTTCTGCTGAAGATTAAATGAGATACTTTATGTAAAGCCCTTAAGTGCTCCTGGAGTGGGACACCAAATATGGGTGGCTGTGGGAGAGGTCTCTGGCTGGTCTGTCTTTCCCTGCACTGCACACAGGGGGCTGGAGGAGGCCCCTGGGGCAGGATCCCTTGGGAGAGGCTCATCCTATTTTTTTCTGCTAGCTCAAGTCTGGCACACTGCTTGGCCAGTCCCCAGCTTGAAATCTAGGGCTCATCCATGATTGGCTGCTCCCTCCCCTCCCACCACATCACCAGACCTGTTAATCTTTCTTTTGTGTGTGTAAAGGCTTATATCTCTTCCTTCCTTCCTTGGCCCCCTCCCTTCCTTCCTACCTCCACTGCTACCACCCTGCTTAGCTCTGAGTCTTCCTGCTTCTAGTTGGTGGCTCCTCCAGTTGACCCAGAGCCTTTGGAGAGGTACCCCTAGACTTCATGTTGGGTCCTCCCTTCTTTCATCTGCTCGTAACTTCCAGCCACTTTCCTTGGCCTGGATTCTTTAGTCTTGTTTTCCATTCCCCCTTCTCCTGAGCAACCCCTCCACCTGGGCCAGGTGGCCCTCCCCAGCCCACTTCCTAGGATGCCCTCCTCCTTTCCATCAGTCCAGACCTGCTGAGCTCCAGCCTCAGAACCCTGGCAGGGCCGGTGTTGCCCTGGAACAGCATCAGGCCTGGGAGAAGGAGCCCTGTTCAGCTCCAGGCATAATCCCCACACAGGGCAGAGCTGCCTCTGGAGGAAGCCCAGGCTTCAAAAGTCACAGCCCCAGAAGCTACCCCTCCTTGCACTCCCCTCCAGTCCAGGCACCACCCCAAGCCTGTCTGGCCTCTGACTTCCTGTGGTTTCTGTGCTGGCCTCAGCTTCAGCCCTCGCCTCTGTCTAACCTGTTCTTGATCCTTCCTTCTCCCTCCATTCTGCCCTCCCTGGGCAGAGCACCCTGCCCTGCACCTCCTCCCTTTGTGCGCCCACTGAGGGGGCTGAGCCTCTGCCTGACTGAGGCTCCTGTCTGCCACAGCCAGGCACCTCCCACGTTGTTAGGGTCATGTGGTCCATTACTCAGGACAGCCAGAGAGCTGGCTGTGTGGTGGCAAAATGACAGTGGATTTTGGAAGGAACAGGAAGGGACCAGAGAGCCACACAGAAGCAGGGCAGCAGTGAGGACACCAGCCTCAATATTACAGGTCTCAGGGGGACGTGTCCAGACTGGAGTGAGTCAGTGAGAGGTCGCAGGGGTCAGATGTCGGGACAGGCCCAGGGGCTCACCTGGAAGGCGGCTTGGGCCCAGCCACGGAAGGCCTCCTCCTGGCCGCACAGCTCGTCTCCCTGGCCCAGCTGCAGGAGCCGCTCCCCACCCAGCTCTTCCAGCCGCGTGTCCACCGCACGAGCAAAGGCGCAGAAGTGCGGGTACGCCCGGGAGCCGAGCCCGAACACACAGAACCTGGGGTGCAGGGAGCCGTCACTGGAGCCCACCCCTGTCCCAGTCCATGTGTGCCCAGGCAGCTTGCCCTCCCCGCACGCCTCCCCTCACTGAGGGTCTCCAGACCTGAGGGTCCCCAGTGCCCCTGCACTGTCTGTGTTACTGGATTCCTTTCTCTTCCGCCGCCAGGAGGACACCAGTGGGTCTGAACAGGAGACGCTGTTGAAGCGGATTTTGTAACTCCTGGCAAGAGAGGACAAAGACAGGGGTGTCACAGGCACAGCCCTGTGACACAGCCAGGGGACAGCTTCAGGGCCTCTGCATCTGGGGCAGGAAAGGCTCTGCCCCTGGGCTTGGCTTCGCATCCTTGGGGGTCTCCAGACCTCCAGGTCCTGCTCTGCCTCCCCTACCCTCTCTGAAGGAGACCTCAGGACTGACTGGCCCTTAGTGCCCTGGGGGCAGATCATGAGGAAGGAGGGTGTCCTGAGGCTGTGGTGGGGACCCAGGCCTCCTCCCACCTGTCCTCTTGCTTGTTGGAGGCACAGAGGGAGAGCTCTCCAGATGCCCACTCACTTGTGCTGTTCTGGCCGAGGGGAGCTGTTGTAAGGGCCCGACATCTCCATCAGGGCTGCTGCGAAACTCTGGCAGGGGGGAGTGTTGGTATCATGGTTAGTTTTATTTTAAATTATACAGAAGTTTAAAACTGTACCAAGCTTTGCCTTAGTATTATTATTTGTAACTTTTAATTTTAATTTATTTTGAAAATTTCAAAAGAGGTGTTGGCTTTTTGAAAACATTACAGAAGCATATAAAGTAATAGAAGAGAAAATCTACCCTTCTCTTCCCTCCAGTCTTACTTAGCTCCCAAGGCATGCTCTATGGGCAGGTGTCTGACTTTCTAGTCTTTTCGTTGTATTTACATACATATCTGTACTTATAGTATTTTTAAAAAGTAAAAATGAGACTACTATATTTACCTACTTTTTATCAATAACCTGTCATGGATGTCCTTCCAGGTCAACACACCAAGGTCGACCTCGTTCTTTTGCATAGCTATGTAGCGTCCTATCATTTGTACGTACCATCATGTAGGGCCTTCCCTCTGACTGAGGACATCTGGGGGATCCACAAACAATGCTACCACACACTCATATGTGCTTGCTTCCTCTTTTGCATACGTCAGTAAGATAGTCCTTAGAAGTGGAATTGTCAAGTGAGAGGATTTAAAAGCCTGATGGGGTAGTCAAGCCATCCTCCGGCATGAGAGTAGAGGGGTGCTCTTTCCTCACACCTATCAACACTGGACGTGACCAGTTCTTACTGTTTCAGCCGATTCAACAGGTGGAAAACAGCTCTCAGTCCCCCTGAATTGCCTTGATCACTAGTGGCACTGACATTTTCTAGAAGGCTGGGCTGCCTCACATGCTGCCACAGAAACAGCTTAGAGCTACATGGAACAACCTTCACACAGGAAAGAACAAAAATGTGGCAAGGCCAGAGCATCTCATTGTCGGCTGTAGATGCATTCGGGTCTGCAGGCTCGCAGTGATTAGCATGCGCTACCTTAATTTTACTCTTTGGATATTTTGTAGAAGTGTAACATACGTACAGAAGAGCACACATAGCATAAACGGACAGCTTTATAGATTTTCACAAACTGAACCTACCTGTGTAATGAGCATCCCATCAAGTAATATCACCAGCATCCTGGAAGTCCTCTTTGTGCCCCCTCCCAGTCACCACCACCCCTCATGACCCCAGGGTAACCAACCACTTTCCTGATTAGAACACCACGGATTAGTTTTGCTTGTTTCTGAACTTGATGCAAAGGGAACCCTATGGTCTGATTCTTGGTTGTCTGGCTTCTTTCCCTCTACACGATGTTCTGAGACTCGTGTGTGCTGTTGTGTGTGGCTGTAATTTGTTCACCCTCATTGCTGCGTCGCATTTGATTAGAGTGCACTGTGTTTGTTCGGTCTACTGTTGATAGTCCCTTGAATTGTTTCCAGTGTGGGAGCATTGTGAACAACGCTGCTGTAAATATTCTTGTTTCTGTCTTTAACGAACATATCCTCTTTTCTGTGGAGCATTTTCCTAGCTTTGCTCCATTTGTGAAAATTGGAGGTAAAATTTACACACATTGAAATGCACAGAACTCTAAGGCACAGTTCAATCTGTTCGGCTGTTTGGCAGTTTCATGAAAAAAAGTTATACATCTACCGGCTGACCAGCAATTCCACTCCTAGGTATTTATCCAAGAGCAATGAGCACATAAGCCCACAAAAGCCTAGTACAAGAGTGTTCGTAACAGCTTTATTCATAACAGCCAAACACTGGAAACAGCCCAAGTGTCGGTCAACAGCAGCGTGGAGAAACAGCCTGGTGTATTCACACAACCAGTGCTCTTGGTGGTGGGAGGGAGCGAACTACTGAATCACTCGACAGCGAGGTGGACCTCTAAAGCAGGCTGAGTAAAAGAAGCCAGAATGCTGTATGCTCCTCCCTATGACGTCCTAGAGCAGGTGAAACTAACCTAGGTGACAGAAATCCGAACGCTGGTGGCTTTGAGTAGGGAGATTGCCTGGTAAGGGGATTGCCTTGGGGAACTGACAAGGGGACTTTCTAGGTGATGGAAATGTTCTTATCTTGATAGGGTTGCAGGTCACATGGGTGTAAATACTACTTTTATACTAAAGAAAAAGTGATTTTATTTTTCTTTAAAAGGCAGATCAGAATGAGGGCTGAAGTGGACAGCAAGGAGGGGAGAAATCTTACAGAATTCCACTTTAGGGTACTTCAGGAGTACTGAGTGCTAAGAAGGCATTTGTCACCTAGAAACCGAAACAGATAGGGGCCCCAGCAATGAAGGCAGAAGTGCCAGAGAAGCTTGAAAGATAATGGTTAACAACGAAGGATTGAATGGTGCCACTCTAGTTCTTCCTTTAAAGATTTGTTCAGAAAGTGAAGTTGCCCAATCTCTGTTGGCATCTGAGTGCTCTTTTCTTTTGTCAAGAAAAGAAAAAGCTGAAATTGCGTATTAAGTGGAATGTTCCTGTTTTTCTCATTTGTCAATGCCCGAGAGCAGTCCAACCTCGTTGGCCAGCCAAGAAGTGCCTGCCACGTATTAAAAACTGGCACTGATAATGGAAACGACTTGGGTACACAGTTAAGCAGGTGTGTGTGCGTCCAGGGCAGCCCCCGGGGTGGGCCTGGAGCGTGGCTTGTGCAGGCTCACGGGTCCCAGTGGAAGGTCCATGCTCCCACCTTGGGGATTCTCGTGGAGTCTCTACTTTCCATTATGGGTGGGGGATTCCTGCCCAGCTATTCCGTTTTGAGTCTCCCCTCATTCCCCGTGGCCCCTTTCCTGGCAGGCCTCACCTCTCCATTCTCTGGGGGATCCCCATTCCCGAATGTGCTGGTCACCACCAACACCAGTGTCTCGTGCTCGAGGGACACCACATCATACTCATCCATGCACAGGACCTGTGGGCGAGGAAGAGACCACTGTCTGGACTCAGCCCTGCTGACCTGGTCCTTCTCAGTCTGGCCCTCCCTGGCAGGGCAAAGTCAGGCCTGACGCAGTCCCTGACTCCTTGTGGTTCCCAGGTTCCCCGTGGGCCCTGACTGTGACCCCCCTCTCTATCCTCCAGGGCGTGTCTGAAGATGCGGGCAGCGCCCTCTACCCTGCCGACCTCACCCCCCGGGCTCACACCCCCCCCCCCCCCCCCCGCAACCACTTTCAAGATCCCTGCTCCTCTGGGCTCAGCCCTACCCGGGGGTCGAAAGCCTTCCGGAAGAGCCTCCCCAGCTGCTGTGCGTAGCCCTGGGCCCGGCCGGTCTCGGAGCCGTACAGGATTGTAGCCTTCACTCTCTTTGCCATCACGGTGCCCATGAGGGAGGCAGAGATCTTCACAGCACTGTGGGCAAGGGTGGGGTGAGGGGGTCCCAGGTGCACGGAGCCGGGGCCTCCCCAGGCGCACCGTCTGGACCCCATCACAGCAAGGTCTTGGGGCACTGGGTCGTGGGTGTGCCTTCCCACTGGCCCAGACCACCGCTGGGGCTGTTCTCCCAGGTGTGGGGGAAGGGAGCACTCTTAGGGCACCTACTTGGCCACTTCCTTAAAGGTCTTCTTCCTGGCGAGGCCGGTGCCCTTGACTGCACTCCCCTTCCAGGGGTCTGGCTGCAGGGGAGCGGTGGGGGGAGTGGAGAGGGAAGTGAGTAAAGAAAACAGAAGATCGGAGGACACTGGGGGGCCGCCTAGTTAGAGCCAGCCCCAGTGGGCAAGAGGCAGTGGGGTGGGCACCTGGTAGTGGAAGGCAGGGGACAGGACATAGTTGACCATCTCCTGATGGAAGACAGGGGTGAGGCTGCCCGAGATGGGGGGCACAATCCAGGCCCAGTCGGCAGGGCAGCCCCCCCTCGCCTTCTGCTCATTCTCCAGGTGCTTCATGAAGGAGGCTGTGGCGGCGTGGTGGTCCACAATGGTCACTTTGGCCAGCTGGGGTGAGAGAGGGAGGGAGCGAGAGGATGGGCTTAGGCTCAGGCTACAGACCCCACTACTTGTCACCCCAAGCCCCCTGTGCCCTGGTCACCCCGACTCTGACATATACTGTGTTCCCCCAAACCCTGCTGTGACCTCTAACTGCAGCATGCGTGGTCATGCTCGAAGTTCAGCTTGTTAAGCAGGTCCAGTCTCTGGCATCTTTAAGCCCTGCCCCCCCAACAAAACATCCTAAACTCTTGAGAGCCCAAGGAATACTCAGCAGGCACTAGTTTCCTCAAACTATGATGCTCAGCATGCCCTCGATCCTGGAATTAGAGTTTCCAGAATCCAGTGGGTCCCACAAACTGCAATACCCAGTATGCCCTGGGGTCCAGAATTACTAAGCATGCGATCATCAGCTGGGCTCCTGGCACATACCAGGCCCCCATCTTGCAGCACCCGCAATAGTATGTGCTGTGTCCCCAGAACTGCAGGCCTAGCATGCCACATGTCTCTTGGACTATGGAATTCCTTCCAGCCGGCTCCAAGTCCTGCCCCATTTTCCAAGTGCCTCCCTCTCTTCCAGCCCCGGCCTCTTGCCCTCCTGGCCAGGTTGGGCCTGCGCACCTGGTAACTGTGCAGCACAGCCAAGTTGATTTCCACCGCTGCCTTGTCTTTCCACAGGGACGAGGTTGTCCTGGTATCCAAGTCCATGCAGACGGCCACATCCTGGGAACAGGGGTGCATGGCATTGGTGGGGACAGGGCGGTGGGGAGTGGATCTCTGTCTCAAACTCGTGAGTGGAAAGAGTGAGGGTGGGTGGGTGGCACGTGGCAGCCTGACTGCCTCTTTGGGGCTGATTCAGGTTCTTGCCTGCAAAGGCACCACAGAGCAGAAAGGGACACTGGGCACTTCTCAGCCCTGGGCCTTAGTTTCTCATCTCTAAAATGTCTTAACTCACATTCTTTTGGGGTCAAGGTCTGTTTTGAGAAGGTGATGAAAGCTATAGAGCTATAGATTCTATCCCCAGGAAAATAACTCTATATTCACACACACGTGTGCACTCACACCCCATTGCCCCAGCCTTGGAGGTTTCAGAGCTCTCCGGAGTTCTAGTTTAGGAGCCCCTGACATCACTCAGATTCTCTAGTTGCTGACATTCTGTGGATCTTTTTGCCAGTCAAAGGCTTCAGCCTGGGAGTGGGTGGGGCACGCAGCTCCCTGTGGCCCCTCCGCTCCGCTGGGCCTCACCTCCAGGATGTTGTAGCGGTGAGGGTCACACAGGTTCCGCGTGCCGATCTCAGTGCTCATGTACCAGCCGCTGAAAGGGGCCGCAGGGAACTCCAGGCCCCCGATTTCCAGCAGCATGTTGGACACTGCCGGGAGCGCGTACCAGCGCAGGCCCAGGGCTGCGAACCACTCCAGCCTGGGGGCATGGGGCGTGAGATCAGGTCCCCTGTGGAGCCTTGCCAGCCTGGCCACCCCCTGGGCAGCCCCCTCCTCCACCTGACCCAGTCCTTCTCGTGCTCACGTGGGGTGCTCCAGGGGCACTTCAAGCACCAGCTCGGGGGGCAGAGTGAAGAGTTCCGGGGGTTCATCTGGGGCCTGGAGCAGCAGGGGCAGCACATCAAAGCGGCCATTTCCTGGAGTCCAGCCATGCTGGACGCAGAGCTGCACGGAGCAGGGCACGAGGCAGGTCTGAGGGTCCAAACTCATGCCCTCCTCAGGGACCCCCTTCATTAGCCACCTCCCATCCTTCATCTCAGGGATCCCTCATTGACTGGATCTCCACACCCACCTAGGGGCCTCCTTCTTTGGTATCTCCCATCCTTCATCTCAGTGAGGGTGTCCTCTTCCTCCCTCACCGACCGCTCTTTGACTGGACCCCCGTGCCTCATCCCAGAGCCCTCATTGGCTGGCTTTTCCTTTCTCTACCTCTCTATGCCCACCTCGGTGATCTCCACGTTGGCTGGGTCCCCCCGCACAGAGCCGTCCTGCTGTCTGTAGCCTGCATAGCGCACCAGTTGGCTGTTCCAGATTCTGAAGTCTCCGCGGCCCGGGGCGCGCTGGGGGAACACTGTGATGGCAGAGCTGACATGGGGACAAGAGCTGGTCAGAGCCCCAACTCACCACTACCTGCAGGAGGGTGAGTCTGGCGCTGTGCAGGTGCACTCACCGAAGGTTGCCCCGGTTGGTGGCGTACTTGATGTGGTTGCATATGCAGGTGAACATCTCCTGCGCAGAGCTGCAATCCCGCGCATCAAAGACCTGAGCCAGCCAAGACAGGGGGACAGGAGGGGGATGGGAGTCTTGAGACCAGCCTCAGGAGAAGGTAAGAAGGCAGGGGAGGGAGGAATGGCTTTGTCTGTGGCCTTCGAAGGCTGGAGGTGCCACTAGCTGTGAGCCATGGTTCCTTCTCCCCCTGGGAGCCTCCCTGACCATTTGCATCCTCACGGACCCCTTCCTGCCCTGTACCCTACACACTCGGCACAGCCTGGTCTGCTCCTCATCTCCTTGCTAGAGGCCTCCCCTGACTCCTACAGCAGCTAACTTGGTACCCGGTCCAGAGAAGGGACCCGGTGACTGCCAAAGTGATGACTGGGGAAGGGCATCAGCTGCTGGGGAGAAAACTTAGGGGTGTGGGTGGTGAGTTCTGCATTACCCACGGTGCTCAAGCAAGGGCAGGTGGCCCTAGCCAGTCATCAGACTCTCCTTGAGCACACTGATGATGGGAGGGGGGCTGGCTACACTAGGTGTCCTCCAGGGACTCTGCCCATCCTGACATTCGATGCTAAGAGGAGCCATCTTGACTGGCTGAGTGGAGGCTCCAGCAGGAGGCTGGGAGGTCTCTTTCCCGCCTGAGGGGGGAGAAGACTCGTGTTAGAGACCAGGCAGGGGGTGGCAGTGGCTGGCCTGGGGCCAAGGGAGGGATGGTGAGTGAAGTCAAATAAGGAAGCTCTGCTGGGTTCAGAGTTGACCTGACACTCCCAACAACTGAGAGGGGTTTGCATGTCAGAGAGGATTGGTCTTATTTTATTGGAGAGTCCTTTGGGATTTACTGAACATGTGGCCAGATTCCAGATTCTTTGGTGGACAGTTATAGCCAAGGAGGCCAAGGGCACGGATTCAATTCCCCTGTGGGTCAGCTTGCTTCTCTTAGTGCTGGGCCACAGGCTGTTCCAGTGACCCCAGCTCACTCTGAGTCATGTGGCAGGCGTGTGGAGGAGGATGTGGGGCCGAGGCACTGGGCGACCAGGAGGGAGCAGTGTGTTTGAGGTGAGGGGTCTGGGCTGGGCAGGCGAGGCCCACATGGAAGACGCAGCCAGCAGCCTTTTCCAGAAGGCTGCTCCGTTACTCTGACAATACCCCCCAGGGATCACTGCTCAGCTATCGTCACCAACTCAGTGTCCCCAAGTGTTTCTCCCTCTGCCCAGCTGAGGCACTTCTGTGGGCTTACCAACTAGGACTTAGCTACTGGGCTGAGGCCTCCCCAGGGGTACCAGTCTCTAAGGGAACGGGCAGGGATCTCCTTGATGCTTGGGAGCCCCCAGGGAAGGCTTAGGAGCTGCCTGCACCTCTCCTCCCCACTTTTGTGTTCCCCAGTTCCTATCCCAGCTGCTTGCTGGCCAGCCACACCTGCAGTTTCCCCCACTGGATCCGGCCCACACAACGGGGAGCGTTGCGCCAGGCCTGCTTGGCCCCAAATACCAGCTCACTCTCCCGAAGCTGGTAGGTGCCCGTGGCTGCCACCTCGGCCTCCACCTCCTGAAGACGCTGCTCGTGGGCCTGGGAGCCGCTCCTGGGGAGGGGAGGGAGCAGAAGGAGTCGTGTGGGGTGGGGAGACCCCAGGCTTTGTGTGAGTGTTGGGGGAGGCTGGTGGTGCTGAGCTCAGGCCCATGGTGTCAAGATGGGGGGTGGGAGTGGCTCCCGGGGAAGTGGTCTCAGCAAGACTCAGGGGAGAGGACAAGGGTGGGCTGTGGGCTCAGAGGGGTCTCACCTCTTGATGGAGCTGTAGTACTGGTTGATGAAGTCCCTGGCCTGACTCAGCAGCTGCTCAGGAGGCGGAGGGCCCTGGGACGGCCGGCTCTGCAGTTTCCGTGGAAACACCAGGGAGCCCAGGCAGCGTCTTGGGGTGCAGGGCCCATCCTGGGTAAGGGGGGCAGGGGGTGGAGGTGGAGAGAGCAGGAAGCACAAAGATCAGAACCACGCCAGGGTGCAGGGGCTAGGAGGGGGGGCAGTGGGAGAGAGGGGCTGGGAGGTGTGGGTTCAGGGCCCGGGCTGAGACTGGAAATAGAGGAGAGGTTGGGCTGGGTTAGGGCAGGACTTGGGGCAAGGGCTGGAGGCCGACAGTCACCAAAGACCCCTGCACGTCCCTTAGCCCCTCTGCTTCTCCCCAGTCTGCCCTCTTTTTGGAGATGAAGGGCCAGTTCAGGAGGGCGTGGGCCTCAGCTGTGCTGACTCCGAGGGGCTGGGAGGCACGGCCTTACCTGCTGGGACTGGGCACACAGGGTGTCGTAGGTGATGCTCCCCACCTCCCAGTTCTTCACACGAGGGAACTTGGGCCCCTCTGGGGGCCTGGCGAGCGGGGGGCTGTTGAGAGCCGGGGTAGGGTCAGGGGGGAGGAGTGTGTTTCCTTTTGGATGTACCCCTGAGATCCCTCCGATAGTATTAAAAATCTCAATGATTTACTGCTTGCCTGCCATACGCTTTCTTACATTTTCCCTCGTCAGCCTTCACGACAACCTTGGGAGGGAAGCAATAATTGCATCCCCGTTCATACAGGAGGGACCTGAGGCTCAGAAAAGTTAGGAATCTTGCCAGCGGCGGCGGAAAAGGTAGAGCTGGTCCCTTCTCTGCCCAGGTCCGCCTGACTCCCATGCCTGCGGAAGCTCAGCCAGATCCTGGGGTGCTGAGGGCTGTGCTGCTGAACCCCTGAGCCCTTGGCCAAGGCTGGGTCCTCATCCCCGTGCAGGGCCCACCTCACCTCCTCTGGACATGGGGTGTCCAACCCCTCAAAGTTGTGATGAGCCTCACCTTGAGGAGACAGAGCCTGTGCCCGGGCTGAGGGAAGCCCCAGCAGAGATTCCCCAGCCCTGATTTCCCTCCCCACTCACACCCCTCCTGACAGTGGCCATCGTGTGAAGGGAAGCCTCAGAGACCTTATCACTTCCTTCCAGAGCCGCCAGGCCAGCGGCCGGGAGGAAGGGAGGGCCTCGCGTCTCGGGTGCGCCAGTGCAGAGCCCTTCCCTGAGGAGCTGTCTGCAGCCTCAGCCGCCCTGCTATCCTGGCACCCCACCTGGCCTCCAGCGCGTCCTTCCTCTCTCCGGGAACCTCTGCCCAGGGAGGCCCTTCTGGGAGCTGGAACTGCAGGGTCAGTTTTGGGGTTGACGGCCACTAGGAGGAGGGGCCTGGAGCAGAGAAAAAGGGCCTACCTGCTCTGTCTTCTCAGCCTCCCACCCTAGGACCTGAGCCTCCTGGCCCAACTCTCTCCCCCTTCTATGAGACACCATCTTGTCACTCTCCTGTTCCTACCCCTCCCAGCTCCTTTCCTCTTCTGTTAAGTAATCATTGCTGTTTGTTGAAGTCTTGCCATGAACCAGAAACTTAACACAACCCCATGGGGGTGCGGCCCTGTGGCCGAGTGGTTAGTTCACGTGCTCTGCTTTGGCGGCCCAGAGTTTTGCCAGTTTGGATCCTGGGCGCGAACATGGCACGACTCATCAGGCCACGCTGATGCAGCGTCCCACATGCCACAACTAGAAGGACCCACAACTAAAATATACAACTATGTACTGGGGGGATTTGGGGAGAAAAAGCAGAAAAAAACCCAGAAGATTGGTAACAGTTGTTAGCTCAGGTGCCAATCTTTAAAAAAAAAAAACCCCATGGGGTAAGTACTGCTATATCCCTATTTTATATAAATGGAGGCTCAGAGAGGTTAAGAAACTTGCTCAAAGTCAAACAGCTCTTGGCAGGAGAGCAGCATTCCAACCCTGGCCATTCAACTTGGTAAGCTGGCACCTTTACCCCCGACTTCCACCTGTTGCCTGCTGGCCCTAATCCTGGTCTCTCGTCTGAGCCTCCCTGACTTTCCTGTTCTGTTCACAGTGACAGCCCTTTTGCATTGATGACCTGGCCGTCCTGGCTGGGCTGCAGGCTCCAGCCCTTCTGAGCCCCCGGCTTTAGGCCTTGACCCTCCTGCCACCTGCTCCTAGCCCCCAGGGCCCTCACCTGTGGTCTGGCGCAGGCAGGGGTGCGGGTGCGGGTACAGGTGCCCGGCTGGGCTCCGATGCGGGGGAGGCTGGGCCCTGCTTGCCACACAGCCCGAGGCCCAGCCCCAGCCCCAGGCCGCAGGGTGGCCCAGGCTCCTGGCCCACACTCTTCAAGTTGCCCATGTTGGCTTCGCTTCAGCTCTGCCGCTCTGAGCAGAGCACCGGCCTTTTCCTTAGGAAGGGGAGGGGGCAGTGGGAGGGGGCTCTCTGGTGCTGGCCCTCGCCCCGCCCCTGCCCCACACACAATGGGACAGGAACAAGGCCGGCTGGGAGGCTCTAAAGACTCGGCTCCATGCCACCAGCCTGGAGGGTGGGGGCCGGACGCCTGGGTTCCGCTCCAAGGACTAGGGCTGATAAGTGGGAACCCAGGTGTCCAGCGGCGCCCTGGGGCTGCAGTGCGGGAGTCGGGGTGCCGGAAAAATGGCAGGGTGGAACAACAGAGAGTCAGAAAGCCCCTCCTGTGGTCAGACCAGAGGGGAGGCCTTCCACCTGGCCCTTGTGGGCCTTGTCCTGAGGGGTGGAAGGCAAGCACCATGTCAGTAGCGCAGGAGGATTCCCAGACTCTTAGTGACCACAGGGACCTCTAGGCTCTCCTTCACCACTGTCCCTACGTCTAAGTGCGCATGGACCCCTGCCTTTGAGTCCTTTTGGGTTCCTGGGGACACAGGCCCAGCAAAGATGCAGTGACCCTTTGTCCTTGGGTCTGGCATTAGGGTATCCCTTCCCCTCCCTCCCCTATTTCCTGGAACCCCCGCCCCCCATGACTCAAGTGGGGGACACAAAAGAGCAGGAAGCTGCCATCCAGGGCCTCCACCCCCACCCTGTCATCCAGTGACGCATGCTTCCCTGGGGGTAGTAGGTCAGCAGACAGACCCAGCAGTCAGGGCTGAGGCAGGGACTGCCTACTGGGGAGATCTTGGAGGCCCAGCGAGAGTGTGGGGATGGAGAAACTACAATTCCCAGAATGCAGGTGGCACACACCAGCACTCTTCAGGCATCTCAGGTTGCAGTGCATGCTGGGGTTTGTAGTTGTGAGCCATCTGGGGCTAGAGAAAGGCCATGAGCTGGGGCAATAGGTCTCCAGTGTCCAAGCCTGGTGGATTTGAGACGGCAGCCCAAGAGAAACTACAAGAAAGAAACGGAAGTTGAGAGACGGGGATAGGCAGAGACTGGGAGAGGCAGACAGGCAGACAAACAAACATGTGGATTTGTGTTGGCTGGACTCCTTTGAAAAGCAGTGGAGGATAAGACTGGGGTGGGCCTGGGTGGGGGCGAGGCGGCGGATCAGCCGGAAGGAACAGGCTGTGCTGTGAGCTCTGGGGTCACACCTAGAAGGTAGGGTCTGCCAGGTTGGAGGGAGGAGGTGAGGGGCCTTGTAAACTCAAGCAAACCTGAGCTCCGGAGAGCTTTGCTGCCCCTCTCTCAGCAGAGGGGCAGGGGAGAGGCTGAAGCATGTGGCCTGTGCCCGCTGGCTGCAGACCTGCCCCCTGCCGGGAGACTGAGGCTCCACCCCACCGCCCTCCCTTTCTCAGGGAGGCCAGAGAGGGGATCCGGGCCCTGCCTCTCAGACATTTTCACCCACTGTGGCTGAAGCAGACAGACTCCATTTCTGATTCCCTTTTGGCGACAACCTAAAATGCACTAACTGAGATCAACTCCTTTTTCCAGATTTCAGTTAATGGAGCTGTGGCTGGCCTCCTCAGGGACAAGGTGACAACAAGTAGGAGATGCTGAAGTCCTCATGACCTCTTGCCTGCATCGCTGACCATAGCCCCTCCCTGTGGTCCCGTGATCTTGAGGTCTCCCCTCCCATCTGTGCACCACACTGCTGCCAGATTCATCTCAAAAGCAGGGCTTACCTCATGCTTTGGCTCTCCCTGAAACCTTCATCCCAAGGCCAAGGCCACTCCAACACACTGGCCTGGCCCGCAATTTCCCAAATGCACTGCTCACACCCTCTGTTCCAGACAAATGGGCTTCCTTGCAGATTCCCAAACAGTCCTTGTGTTTTCCTGCCTCTGGGCCCTTGCCTATGCTGTCCCCTCCACCTCTCCCTTTACCCTCTGACTAAAGAATATCCTTCTTCCCCTTCCTCATGCCCAGCCTGGGCAGCTCTGGAGGTGTCCTGCCCAGATCTCCCTTCAAGAGACAACCTGCTGCAGGAAGTGCAGGTGGCTGACAGCTCTCAGCTGCAATGCCTTCAGAATCTACCCAGTGTTCAATGGAAGGCCACATGTTTCTGTGGAGGCCTCAGTCACTGAAACCCGGGAGGTACATGGGCCCACAATTTCTGCCCAACTGGGACTCCTCCATGGGCAATCTTTACACGGAATTCCTATTGGCCTGGCAAGACCATCTCAGAGCTCCCTGTGGTCTGAGGCTGTTCCCATCTGACTCTTCTTCCCTCTCTCCTTCATGGATGTCAGACCCACATCCCATTCCGAAGGCTTTCCCTGCCTCCCAGTGCTCTTTCACAAGCATTATCCCCAATCAATCTCTTATGCTTCTAACTCCTTCTTGGCATGCTTCCCAGAGGACCCGACCAACACACAGCCCCGGTGTGTTTCCTCAGTGAGACCTTCCCCAGCATGCCCTTTCTCAGGTCTCCAGGCTACTCTTTGTCACCCTGCCACCAGGCCCTGGGAACATCTCTTGCTCTGGTTCCTCCCGGGGGTGGTTCTTGGGCAGCTTGCTCTGTGTCTGTGATTTCTCTCCCAAATGAACTTGTGTGCTGTGGAAGGACTGGTCAAGTTTTCCTCATTGTGGCTGCTGCTGGACCTGAGTACCCTGCACCGAGTGGGTGCTGCACGGACATTAGCTTGTTTAGCTGCAAATGTGGGCAGCCACCCAGGGAGCTGAAGCTGTGTTCTGGAGGCAGTGGAGAGCGGCCACCAAGAAGGGAGCTGGCTGAGGCTGGATGGGTCTGGGCGGGCAGAAAGGCGAGGTGAGGCTGGTGAAGGTGATGGGTCCAAGAGGGGGCATTCTCTGGCTACAGGGAGGTAGGGACAGTTGAGCACAGCTGCACTGATGGCGGGGGCCAGGGTAGGCTTGAATGGGTGTGGACAGAGGTAGCCATGGCAGGCGTTTTAGGAAGAGGAGGAGAAAGTCAAAATAGAGACAGGAAAAGTCGGAGTGGGGAGCTTTCACCACAGGGAAGGTTTCCTTCTCCCACTTCTCCTGGGGTTGTGGCCGGCATTGCCCGATGTGTCCTAACTTCCGACAAGAGACTGGCTTTCCTGACAGTTTGTGATTCTTCTACCTCTGGGATGGGGCCTCTCCCTCGCCCCCCAGGGCCCTGAGCGATTCTGTCTGTCTTCGTAACTTGCTCTTTGTCAGCCATCCCCGAGAGGGCATTGAGGCATATGAGTCTCAGGGGCTGACAGCCCTTCTTAACAATTGTATTTTTAAAAGCAATTTCTGGAAAAACAAAATTTTCGAGACCCTGGGAGTGGAAGTTCCACTGTTAGAAAAGAGTGTTAAATTGTGGGATTTCAAACTGGAAGTGACCTTGGAGAGAATCTGTGTGGGAGCCCAGCCCCTTGACCCCTGACAATGGCTGCATTTTCTGCTACTGAGGAGTCAGGCCCAGACCCCAACCTCATCATGCCTGATCAGTGAAGATGACAGACCCTTCTGTGGGTTAGTAGCCAGGCCCCTGGCTCCTCCTGCTCCCCCAGAAGGTGGCAGACCTTGCTCCTGCCTTCTGCTCAGAGCAGAGTGCTGAACTTGGCTTGAGGTGAGATGCCCTGACCTTGGCGGAGGGAAGGCCCTGGGTCTGAGGGGTGTGTGGGGTTGTGGGGGCTGTGGAGGGTGGCGGGTGACGGGAGCGGAAGGCCCTGACTCTTTATAGCCCAACCTGGGGCTGTTCAGTGTGAGCTGGAAGTGCCCCACCCTGCCCTCTATGAGCGGCTTCCTTCCTGCCTGCTGGCAAGGGCTGGGTGGGGAGCGGAGGGGAAAGGAGGGAAGGGAGGGGAGAGGCAGGAGAGGCGGGGAGCAGCCCTCTGCGGCTCAGGAGGCCTCCGTCCTCCTCAGGATGTAACTCATGCTGCGTCTGGAAGTTGCGAGTGGAGAAATTTGCTCAGCTTCCAGATTGCAAGGCGGAGGCTAGGCATTTGTGGAAGAACTTTGGGCAGGGTCTGGGGCATTTAGGGCTCAGGCAGTGGGAGATGTTGCCTGTCTGAAAGGCGCTCAGCTGGCACTGGGGAGCTGGTAAGCAGCCCCGCCCTTCTTGAGGAAGCCACATGGGGGCAGCAGAGAGCTGAGGAGAAGAGTTTGGCGCAAAGGCCTGGGCTCAGTCGCCCAGAGACAAGACAATGAGACCCAGGATGTGCGAGGGCCAGTGGCACATGCCTCTGGGCCCAGCTGGGGTTGTGGGTCCACACTAGCTTTCTGGGACCTTGAAGTGGTTTGTTTGCCTAAGTCTGAAGTTCCTGGCGATGACTCTGTGACTAGCCCACCCCCAGAGAAGCAGGGGTGCCTTTCTTGGTAAACCTCCCCACCTCTGCACAGACCACACGGGGTGTGGTGAACTGAAGGTACAGGGAGCCATGTCCAGCACAGCCCGGGGTGGGAGCATCGGGCACGGTGGCTCCCCTGAGAGGAGGAAGCTGCTGGCAGTCAGACAGGGTGCAGGGACGCCCCCCCCCGGTGCTTGTAGATGCCACCCCCGTCCCACAGGTGGGCTTCCTGGGGCACGTGGGCCCTGTTCTGGAGACTCTTCTGCCTCGGGGTCCTCAGACTGGTAGGAAAGTCACCGGGCCGAGAGGCCTTGGAGAATCCTAACACTTTGCCCTGGGAGCGATGGTGTCTGTCGGCTTCTGGGTGCTCCTGGGAAGTCTGCACTGACTTCCTGATGGAAACCTGGGTGTCTCCAGGCCTTGATTCTCCTTGAGGTTTAGATTCTTCCTTCCGAACCATGGCCCTGAGCGGATTCTGTCCCTGTGTGGTGCGTGAGTGTAAGCATGAGTATGTGTGAGTGTGTATGGATGTGTGTGACTGTGTATATATATGTGAGTATGTGTGTGTGGGTATGTCTGTGTGGGTGTGTGTATGTATGTGTGTGTGTGTAAGCGTTTGAGTCTGTCTGTATGTATATGAGTGTGTGAGAATTTGTAGTGTGTGTGTGTGAGTGTGCATGCATGTATATGAGTGTGTCTGTAGGTGTGAGTGCGTATGTGTGCCTGTGAGTGTGCTTTCACATCCATGGGGACTTGAAATTGTGCTTCAATCCAGAGTGAAAACGAGGAATTTTTAGGGTGAGTAGAGGTCTCTCAAATGATGACCTTGGGGACCCCTGTCTCAGGTCATGAGGTCCCTACTTATAAGGCGACAGTGGTCAGGGATCAGTCTGACAAGCTCTGCCCTCTTCCCTGCTCCTTCTCTCCCCTCTTCTGTCTTTCAATCCCTCCGGCTGGCCCTGTTTCCTGGTGTGGTTGCTGTGGTGCTGGGTCTCTTGGGAACCAGAGCTTTGAGCATCAAGTGTGCCCAGTATGGAAATTCTGTAGCAACCATCACTGAGGATTGGCTGAGCAGAATCCCTTCCCCCTGCCTTTCAGGTGCCCTGGGGAGGGGCCAGGCCCTCTCTCCAAGCCAGGGTGGGAGGAGAAGTCTGTAGATCCCCTTATTGATTTGTGAGATATGGAGACCCTGATCCCAAACCCTGAGGTACCTTCAGTCATTGTGCTCTTTTTCCTGCCCTCCCAATAGGGTGATAGCCTTTTGACTCCCAATGACCAGCAAATGAGACGTTCCTGGTATATTTGCTGTGGATGATCTGGGCCTTTCCTGGGGTTCCCATCCTGTTGTTTGGCTTCCTAAACTGCAGCCCAGGCTGCTGTAGGAACTGGCAGACCCTGGTTCACAGAGGAGCCTGATTTACACGGTGTCCTACCTCATGGATCCAGAAGGGGGAGTTCTCTAAGCCCTTTCTTTTTCAGGAGAAAAGATTTCTCTTTTGCTTGACATTCTGGGTCCCTGCACTGTGATTGACCTCTGCTGTCACCTTCACACGCTCACTAACTTTGTCTTCCTATAAGAAGGCCCCACGACGGGCAACTATTCTCCGGAGGGAAGGAGATGAGGTGTCCTGACTGCTGCTGTCAGCTCAGCCATGTTCTCCCTACCCCTGCTCCTTTGTAAAGATTTCCCTTCCCTCTCCAGCCTTAACATGGTCTCTCCCTACTCTAAAGTGAAAGCATTCATGGTCTGCACCACTTCTTGGCACTTGGGATCCAAGATCATGTGACTTCTCTTGTGGCTGCCGTTATTGGTATTTGGTTCCTGTAATATTGTCTATTCATGTGTGAGCATCTTTTCTTTCCAACTAACCGCAAAATTTTTAAGGTCCAGGGACAGAACTGTATGCCTTATATTTCTGGGGGTCCCACACAGCTTGAGGCACATGGAAAGTGATAGGTAATTTTTTGTGAGTAAATCAGTGAGATGACAGAGAGGGAGACCTGGTGGTCCTGAGTTCTATTGTCTGGTCCTTCACGTTGGCTGACGTTCCATGGGGTGGGATACCTTCCCTTTAGGATATGGAACTAGTGTTGGGTTATCATTCCTATGCTTATCCCCCTCCGCCCTAGGCTGGCGTAAGCTCTGAATTCTGCTTGATGAGTTTAGCAGAATAAACAGGGCATGGTTCTGGGGAGCTGACATAGCCACCTCTGTATCTAGAGCTCTCTGGGTCTTCTATCCTCTCTCTCTCTCTCTTTCACACGCACGAATGCACACACACCCCTGGAATTCTTGATTTCCTAGAGCTCTTGTTATATGTGGTATATAGTCCCTGGCCTGGCCTGGTGCGTGTGGAGAAATTACCTGACTAAGAACTTGGAAACCTGCTTCTTGTCCAGTTCTGTTTCTAACCTGTGGCATGACCTTGGAGGGATCTGCACTGCTGTGAATCTGTTTTCCCATCTAAAATATGAAAGCATTCACTTCTGGCTCTAATATTTCATAAAGCACAGAAACACCCAAGGAAAGCCCAGGCGTTGCAAACATAAAGTCCAGGGGAGGATGCATATCTTTTCCTTGATGACTTGGGTGGCGGTGAGGGAGGAAGGCACATTCTGGACATATGGAAGTGAGACCTGAAGCTTCTTAGCACCGATTGGCAAAGTCAGCTCTTGCTTCACTCTATGCTGCCTCCTGGAGTTACTGTCCAGTTACAGAAGCATTTTCATGGTTTTCAGTGATTATTTAATTCACTGTGTCCCAAGGAGGGCCCCAGTCTGGGTCACCCGAGCTGCCCTCCCTGGTTTCCTGACGAGTCTGGCATGAAGGGTTTTCAGCACCTTGGACAGAGACAGAGCTCCCGGGCTGCAGGACCTGAACAGCCAAGAGAGCTTGGGATCTCCTGCCAGGCCAGCCAGCTTCCCTGGCGAGGTGGTTTGCTCCTTAATATTTTTCAGTCCTTCAAAGACATCCTAAAATAAAGTGTTTTAATTTTCCTTATAATCAGAATCCCCCTCCTCATCAGTCCCTCCTATATAGTAATTCTAGAGCTTCTACTTGCTAAGTTCTGAAGTCTCACTTAAGACCCTTATTGTGTCTGAGGAGGCTGAATCCCATCCTTAAATCAAAGGGACAGATGGCTGTTAAGGTCTCAGGCAGAGGAAACTTAAACTGGCCCCTCCTCTTTGTCATTTGGGGATAAGTAGATAGGTGGGATGACTACTCCATACCTGACCCCTACTGGAATCTTACTTTATGAAGATGCTCACTCCCTTCCTCTGTGCCTGAGAAAACCGTTACCATCCAAGAGGGCCCAGCCTTCCCAGGAAGCCCTCTTGGCTCCCCAAGCCCACTCAGAACCCTCCCTCCTTTGGACTCCTTGCACGTATTTTTGGTAGCACAGTGTCACACTAGATTGTTTTCAAGACATTTCATGCCCATTCATTCTTCCTCCCCAGTTAGACTATGAACTCCTTGCAGGTGGAGTCTGTACCAAATGTCTGTTTGCTTTCAGGAGAACCTACAGTGATGAGCAGACGGCAGTGTGAAATGATAAGTCTGAGGGGCTTCTTAGCTGCCCTTAAGGGTGTCCCGCACCACTTATTTTTAATCTGAAATAAATATCCAGGATGCTATCTGTGGAGTAACTATTGGCCTCAAGGACACCCAGGATCAGAGATTAGAGGCAGGAGATAGAGGTGGCAATGGGTATTGATGGAAAATGGAGGAACCATTGATGGGTGGGGAATATGGTTGTGTAGAGTTAAGGAATCACTCACTTCTGGGGCTGGAAGAGACCTCAGAGATCAGCTTGTTTGGTCTCCTCATTTTACAGGTAAGGAAAGTGAGATTTAACAATCCTTCTAAAGTCAAACAACAAATGGGCCCCTTTCTATCGCCTCTGACCTGGTTTAAGTCTTTGACATCTCTCCCCTGGTCTACGGCACAGCTTGGTGTGGCAGATCATATTTTTCCAAGATGGTTGTGCCAATAGATCCCATTGCACCTGCTTTTCTTATAATATGTCAGTGACATTCTTCCACTGAGAGGCGGGGGTCTATGTTCCTCTCTTTGAATCTGATGGGCTGTGGTTATGGCAGGAGTTAATTTATGTGGCTTTCTAGGCTAAGTTATTAAAGGTGGTACAGCTGCTGCCTGAACCTCTCTTGGGAAACTTGACCTTGGAACCCAGCCACGATGCCGTGAGGAAGCCAGGCAGCCACGAGGAAAGGCTTCATGTCAGTGTTCTGGCCCCGGTCCTAGATGAAGTCCCAGCTGACAGCCAGCATCAACCACCAAATGTGAGTGAATGAGCCTTTCAGTCCCGAGTTGAGTGGAGCAGACACAAGTGTTCCCAGCTGAACCTGCCCAAATGGCAGACCCGTGAGCAAAATAAATGCTGTCATTGACTTAGGTCACTGAGGTTTGGGATGGCTGTTATGCAGCAATAAGTAATTGAAACACCTTGTATCTGCCTCAGTTTCTCCAAACTATTATACACGTCTCATTAATTCAACAGGCCTTTATTAGATACCACCTATGTGCTAGGATCTGTACAAAAACAGACGAGAGTTCTGTACAATACATGGACAATACATTTCAGCTGCTGCCACTGTTCCTTTGCACACAGAATAAAATCCATACTCTTTGGCCCTCTACTAACAGATCTAGCCTATTGCTCCACTGACACCACACCAAACTGTTTTGTCCCCAGATCTGATCTCCATTCTCCAGTCTCTATGCCTTTGCTCAAGTTGTCCCTTCCACCTGCAGTGCTTCTGCCCTGCCCACTCTCCACCTTCAAAGACCTGCTCTGAAACCTCCTCCCCTCGAAAGACTCTCCAGCTGAAAGTACCGACACCTCCTTGTAATCCCACAGCATTTACTGCGAACTCTACAGTTTCTGTCCGCCCATCACCTCTCAGTAGACTGTGAATCTCTGGAGGAGGGATCCTGGCTTGTCCCTCCTGTCCCCCCACAGGGCCCAGTACATAGGAGGCCCCCAGGAAACATGTGACTAGTAGCTGAACAAGAATTAGAAGTCAAGTCTCCTGAATCCTAGTCTCCAACACCTTACTTGCTTCTTTTGATATCACCATGGCAGGGAAGAAGTCCCGCCAATGGTGGGTATCAGGCGGGTGGGAGAAGACCTTGGTCATGGGCTGGAGGTTGACAGGATTGCTGCACGTGCAGCTGCAGATGGCACTGAGTAGAGGGAGCTCTGGCTCCTGACTAGGGGTTTGAAGTGGGTCCCTCTCTCCCTTCCTTCTTTCCCTTCTTGCTTTCATCAAGCCCTGAACATCCTCTTCTGGGGGATTTCTTTGATCTTCCTCTCCTCAAATCCCAGTTCATACCTGAAAACATCTCCATTCTCAGGACCCAGTTGCACAGAAAAACAAGGCCCCACTGTGCAGTCTAAGCTTCCCCTTGTTCTGTGTTCCTCCTCCCGCGGGGTTTCTGAGGAACCATTCCTCCATAAGCTGTCTTTCCTGTGCCCATCTGACTGGAACTCCTTCTCAGTCCCCTGTGTTTGTCACTCCCTCTCCTGGGCCCGCCTTTGGCTGTCTTGCCCGGCCTCCCTGCAGGAGTCCACAGGGGCAGGCTTCAATTCCTTTTTCCCTCCCAGGATGTCCTGGCTCAACTCCCTCAGACTGAGCAGGAGCAGAGAGTGGGGTGGGCAGGATGTTTTCCGCAGACTTTTCTCCCTAAATTGTCTCTTTCTGGGAGCTGGGAGGAGCCTATGTGTCTCACTGTCGGGACAGCCTCTCCCTCCCCTCAGTCACAGGCAGAGATGGTCCCTGAAAAGGGCTCTGGGAACCTGAGGTGGGGGGTGGGCTGAGTCTGGTGGCTGTGGGTATTCAGGTTGAGCACTTAACTCTTTTTTTTTTTTTAAGTTTTATTTGGTGTCAGCTCTCTAACACTTTTTTTTTTTTTTTTTTTTTTGAGGAAGACCCTGACCTGGGGCTAGTGGAGGTGGGAAGGTGGTGGCAGGGGAGGCTTCTCCATCAGCCAGCTCATCTATTGCCCTTTACCTCTTTGTGCCTGGCATCTGTGGCCCCAGGAAGGATGCCTCTGGGGAGAGCTCGTGTCCATTTCACAGCCTGTCTTCCTTGTCCTAGTCCTGGGCTGTGGGGGTGGCTTAGGGGGACTGCCTTCAGGCTCTCCCCTCAGCCTCTAGGAAGTCAGAAATCTGCATTCAACTTTGACATCTGAGTGTGTTCATGGAGAGAGAGAGAGAGGGAGAGAGGGAGAGAGAATTTACATCTTAATTAGCCTGAGGGAGCAGCTCTTTCCTGGCCTGCCTCGATGCCCAGGTGGAGGGTTACTCTGTGCCTGATCGCCTCTCTTTTGGGAGGATCAAGGGTCCTTCTGGTTCCTTTGTCCTCCATGGGGGATAAGAGCAGAGGCCTGTCCCGGGAACATGGGCGCCAGTGTGGACAGCTGGCCAGACCACATGAGTAGCACCTTTCCTTGGGTCTGGCTCTCCCTCGCCCTTGGTCTGGAGAGAAGGGGGTGCCACAGATGTCCTTTTCCATCTCTTCTCTTCCCAAGCCCATTCTTTCTGCAGGCCCTTTCTCACACTCTCAGTCCCTGGACCTGAGGGGGGAGGATACTGCACTCAAACATGAACCACCCTGGACTCGGGTCAGGCGACCCAGCAACCAGGGTGGTCTCTGGTGGGGGAGGGCCAGGCCCATTGTAGTCTGGGTTCCACCCAGCACCCAGATGGATTGAGATGTCTGATGCCCGGTCATAAAGGAGGTGCAGTGTGTGCCACCGAAGGCCCTGGGCATCTCAGAGTGCAAGCAAGAAAGCTGCCGGAGGTGGCGAGGGCCGAGGGGATGACTGTACAGGCAAGAGCCTCTGGTCTTTTTTAGCATCAGCTGGTGGAGCCACCTCCTTCTCTCCCACTGGCTGCCTCCCTGAGTCACTGCCCACCCACCAGCAAATAAAAAAGGGGTGTCATCTGCTGGCCAATGGCCCCATCTGGCCCCAGTGTTTGCATCTTTTTGCTCCTGGGTGGAAGGTGAGAGTCTGGGTAGGGTGGTTTTGCCAAGACCTTTTCCTCTGGGCCTTTCTCCTCCCAGACTCTGCTTCCTTCTCTGCCCTTTGTACCTTCCCTCCCCCCACATCCCATGATGGTGCTCCCTGGTGACAAGACCCACCCCCTTGTTCCAAGGACAGAGGCAGCTGCAAGCCCTCAGGGGCCCCCACATGGCCCCATCCATCCAGCCGGGTCTCTGACCCAGGCTTCAGGGGAGGGGACCCATGGGGCCGGCTGGCTGCTCAGCTGCCAACTCCTCCCCACCCGCCAGCTCAGCTGTCAACACTCGCCTTCCCGCCCTGGCCTTCTCGGGGCCCTGCTTGGCTGCTTAAGCCCAGGGACACCGCGCCTCAGAGACCCTCACTCAGACCCAGGCAGGCGGTGGGCAGGCAGCGGGCAGACACCCTGCCTGCCCTTGAGCATCCTCAGACCTCCTTGCCTAAATAAGGGAGCTGCAGCTGGAGCGAGCCAGCTGGCCGGGGGGAGGGGCCTGCGGCTAGGCCAGGGTTTTCCGAGGGGCTGGGCCGCCGCAGCGCCGCAGGGCCCCGAGCCCGCCGATTGGGCCTGCATGGCTGCCCCGGGCTGCAGAGGGAGGGCTGGCCGCTCGCACAAGGGGATCCCCAGGCTGGAACCTCGCGCTCTGGGGCCTTTCTTTGATCCTGTAGCTAGGAGGCCGCAACTCCTGTCAGAATGTCCCTCTCTGTGCAGGAGGGCCCCGAATAACCCCAGAGAGGGCTGTGTGAGTGTGTGTGTGTGTGTGTGTGTGTGTGTGTGTGTGTTGGGGGGCGTCCCTGCTCTGGGTGCGTGCCCCTCCTCAATCTCATCCACTCTTATCTCAAATCTCGGCTGGCTTGGGGCCTCCAGATTGTCTTGCCCTTCACATTTCCCGGGTCTCTCCTGACCCTGAGCTCGTCCTCCCAGGGCCCAGGCCTCGCCCGTGTCACCTACAGCAGGCACTGAGCTCATGCTAGTACCAAGTCAGTGCCTGGCGTGGTGGGGGACCAGGGCACAAGCGACTGGCCCTCTCCCTTCAAGTCAGGTTCTTCAGCCCTTCGAGTCCGGGGGTGGGGGCGGAAACCCCAGTTCCTCCCGGGCCACCTCAAGGCCGGCCGTCGCACCTGTCCTCACGGTTCCCCTACCGAAGGGTCCCTTCCCCCTCTCAGGGCGCGCGAGTCCCGGGGGCTCCTGAGCTGAGCGAGGGGCTGGGTGGGGGGAACCCTCAGCGCGGCCCAGCCAATGGGAAGGGCGGGCGCGCGGGGTGTGGGGGGGAGAGGGCGGCGCTGCAGGCGCGCGGCGGGCGGGGGCCGGAGCCCGAGGGGCGCGCGCCGCGTTAACCCTTCCGCGGCCGGGCCGAGCCGCAGGCGCAGCCCGAGCCGCGGGCGCCGGAGCGGCTGGCGGCGCGGCGGGCGGGAGCCGGGAGCCCCGCGCTCGGGCGGGCGGAGCGCAGCGCGGGGACGCGGCGGAGCGGGGCCTGCGGCTCGGCGGGGGCCGGCAGACAGGTGTGCGGGCGGCCGGGCGGCCCGAGCTCAGGCGGCTCCAGGCCGGGCCCGCGGTCCGGAGCCGGGAGCCGAGCGGGGACCCCGCGCCCGCAGCCCAGTCCCGGCCCCGCCTGTGCTCTGCCTGGCCGCGGGGTGCGGGGATCACGGCCGGGCCGGGCCACCCGAAGCCTGTGTTGGGCCGGGCCGGGCCGGGGTGGGTGGGGGCCCGCCCGGCCCCCCCATGGGCTCAGGATGCCGGTGCGGAGGGGCCACGTCGCGCCGCAGAACACCTTCCTGGACACCATCATCCGCAAGTTTGAGGGCCAGAGTGAGTGGGGGAGGGGGCCGGCGGGGAGGGGGCTCTGGGGGCAGGCCGAGCTCTCCCGAGTGTGGATGGGGGGCGTGCCCGGGCCGTGTGCATCCGGTAAGTGCGAGTCACTGGGGGGTGGGGTGGCCCTAAGGCGCTGGCCAGGGGTCGCCTGGGCAAGGCTTGGTGCTGGGGGCCGTGGGCTTGGGGCCAAGGGGCCTGCTGTTGGGGCGTGTGGCGGGAGGCTCAGGTCACACTTCCAGGATCCAGGAGTGTGTGTGACACCCTGAGTGTACAGGGAAGGGAGGTGGGATGGGAGTGTTCAGGTATCCCTAACTCTGGGTGCCTGGATGTGCATGGGGCTGTGTGGGTGCAAGGACAGGAGAATGTATGTGGCCCAAACTGTGGGACCCTCAGAGGACGGTGCATGTGGCTGTCTTGACTGTTGTGAGAGATGGAAGGCCAAGCAGGTAGGGTCATGCCTAACCTGCTCTTGGGTGTGTGGGGTGTATATGTGTCACCCACGGGTTCCACCCTGCATGGGCAGTGGGGAGATGTCTTTGACAAGGCTACAAACTGTGGGCCCTGGGATGGGAGGGGTCACGAGCTGAAGCTGGGCTTTGAGGGTCTCACAGGCTTGATGCAGTGTCCCCATATTGTTGATTTTCCTGTCCTGAGCACCTTTATGGGGACTAGAGCACCCCTAATCCTGGCCTGGTAGGGGAGGCTTCCAGAAGTGTCCCAGGCTAGGTGAATGTTCTGGGCGTGGGCGTTTGCACCCTCCCGGCATGCGTGTGTCTGTCCCTAAGGTTGCATGTGCCATGGTGGGTGTGACTGCCAAGGGCCCTGGGAGTGGGGAGTGGTGACATTCCTTGCCCATGACCCTGTGAGCACAGGACAGCATGTGCTTGTAACCGTGGTAGGGGGAGGGAGGGGTCAGTTCGATGGGCAGCATTGTCTAAAGCAGAGGAACGAGATGATCTCGAGGGGGAGGAGACTGACATGGTGGAGGGCCCGAAGTGGCGGCTTTTCTTCCCACAAGCTCCAGGAAGCTGTGTAGGCACAGGAAGACCCTGGGCTGGGATCTGGGGGCCTGGCTTCTGGCCCCACCTCTGCCACTGACTGCCATGTGACCTTGAGTGACTTCCCAGTTGGAGTCTCAGTTTCCACATCTGGGAAGGAGGGGGCCCCCAAAGGGGCCTTTCAGGTCCCTTCTGTCCCGGTATTCCAGGAGCTCATTGAAGGGGGGGGGGTGGGGCCTGCCTTCGAAGAAACTTGCTCTTCTCTCTGGCCTGGAGTGGGGGCCAAGTGGTTTTTTTCTCCGAAGCTGGTGTGTGGCTGGTACCCTGGGCTGCCTTTCAGGTGGAGATGGAGGCCAAGTCAGGGGTCTTGTCATGTGACAGGGAGCCCTGACTCCTGGGGTTGATGGCTGCCTGCGAGTTTTGGGGGGCCTGGGGAATTGACCTAAAGATGACCCAACTTCGAAAAGTAACTTCCTGGAGGCCAGGGTAAGGGAGGGCCAGGAAGGCAGGAGGAGGCCAGATCCTGATGGCCTCAGCCTGCCTCAGGGAGCTCTTGCTGCAGCAGCCTGGGCCTTGTCCATGGGATTGCCCAGAGCAGCAGCCTAAGGGCTGTGCCCACTGGGAAGGGAGGGGGCAGAGTTCTGACTGCTACTGAAAGCCCCAGCATTAAAGGCCAAAGTGGCCGGAAACTTCTGCGTTTATAAGAAGCTTTTATCCCTGGAGCATCTTCCCTGGCACAAGCCGGGGCTGCTGCCGCCTGCCCGCTGCTCACCTGCCAGCCTGACTCCGGGAAGGCGGGGAGGGGGTGAGCCAAGTCTAGCTGAAATGGGTCCACTGGGGCACACTCCTTGATGGGGCCAAACTGAGGCAGGCCTCACATCCCTGGGGAAGGTCCCCTTTCCTGGGTCTGTCTGCTTACAAGTGGGCTACTGTCTCAGGCCCCTCCCTGGGCTTCAGGTATTCCCAGGGTTGGGAGTTGCAGGTCTCTTTCCTTGCTTCCTATGACCTTGGGCTTCTGTCTGTGACCCTCCGCTTATTCCTTCACCTTCTGCCAGACCTAGGTTTAGAAGCTGGCTCTGTGATTTACAAGTTGCAAGCTGTGGGTATGGTTCTGAACTTCTTCTGAGCCTCACTTTCTTCATCTCTAAAACGAGGATAATGATGCCTCCCTTACGGGGGGTTGTCAGAGTGTTAAGCGAGAGAAAGCGGAGGGGGGGGGGTACATCCTTCCTCCTCTTTAGCGCGCCCACTCCCCAGCCCCTGACTGCCCTTGGAGGGGACACGGAAGTTCCGGGAAGTACTGACCTGGAAGGGTCTGCAGACACTTGGGGGAGTGATTTCCTAGGGACCCCCGGGCTAAGGAGTGCTCAGGGAGCGCCCCACAGTCTAGAGAACGGGGGTCAGGAAGAGAAGCCAGAGGAGCCGGTGCAAAGAGAAGGCTGGCCGCCATCTCTGGCCCTTCCCAGGATCCCTCTCCAGGCCCAGTGTTTATTCCTCCGCCGCGGCTGCTGACACGCGTTGCTGACACCCGCCCAGGCTGGCCCTGGCCCCGGGCGCTGAGGGGGCGGCGGGCCGCTGGCAGCTTGCCCGGGGGAAGCCAAGCAGCCAGCTCGCGGGCCGGGCGGGGGAGGGGGTGCGCCACTCGGCCGGGCCGCCGAGGCACCTGTGTCTGGGCACAGCTGCGTTCGCCCCCTACTGGGGGTCCCCGTCCCCGCTGTGTTCCCTGGAGTGGGGAGTCCCCAGGCGGGCGGCTGTGTGTGAGAAGAAAATGCGAGGAAGGGCTGGGAGCCCCCTGCTCACGTGTCCGCTCATCCCCGCCCCCCAGGCCGCAAGTTCATTATCGCCAACGCTCGGGTGGAGAACTGCGCCGTCATCTACTGCAACGACGGCTTCTGCGAGCTGTGCGGCTACTCGCGGGCCGAGGTGATGCAGCGGCCCTGCACCTGCGACTTCTTGCACGGGCCGCGCACGCAGCGCCGCGCCGCCGCGCAGATCGCGCAGGCCCTGCTGGGCGCCGAGGAGCGCAAAGTGGAGATCTCCTTCTACCGGAAGGATGGTAGGCGCGGGCCGGGGCGGGGCCGCGGCGCGGGGGCGGGGCCGCGGGGCGGGGCCGAGAGGGACGACGGTGGCCATGGGGGGTTGGGGACCGGGACAGTGGAATGGGGGCGGCCCGGGAATGGCCGGAGTCTGGGAGGGTTCTTTGAGGTCGTGACCCCAGCTGGGGCCATTGTAGAGGGCCAGGTGGGAGGTGCGGCTGAGCGTTGGGGCTTCAGGGCTGGGTCTCTTCACCTCACACACCCTGGTGGGATGGTTTTCTGGGTGGCCAAGGGGCTGCTTGGCTGTGTGGGTCTGGCGCCTGTGGTTCCTTCCTCCCTGGGCAGATGTGGACACGTTGAGCTAGGTGGGCTGGAGTTTGACGGGGCCAGGATGGTAGGTGCGTGCGTGGACCGAGGTCGTACAAGGTCGGGCTGCAGGCTGGGCACCGACCTCCTGCCACAGGCCTGTAGCTATCCTAGGGCAGCCCCTGCCAGGTGACTGGTCTGGGGAGATGTCACGGAGGGCGAGGTGGGGGAGGGCTGCACGATTCTGGTTCGCTCTCTGCTGCCCCTCTCCTGCCCCCTCTTTCTTCTGCACTTCAACTGCACCTGGCAGGAGGTGTGTACCTCTTCCCACAACCTTAGTTCCCTTTGTCTAATCTTTTGAGCATCCAGCCCGCCACCCCCTCCTGTGCCAGGTGTCTCTGCTCAGCCACCGCTCCCGGCCCAGCTGCTCTGGGCTTCCGGAGAGTGGATAAACAGAGCCCTGGGCGGGGCTGCTTCCAAACCGCTCCTGCCCTGGTGGGGTGGGCTCTGCTCAGGGAGGACAGTGCAGTAGGGCTTTGGGGGGCCTGCAGGTATTAGAGGGCTGGGGAGGCGGCTCCAGAAGGTGCCATGGGCCTGCCCATGGGTGCCCAAACCCTGCTACTCACCATTGGGTATCTGACAAGCGTTTATTGAACCCTGTGAGCCATGCACAGTGCTAGGATCTTGGAGATAGAGCAGTGATGGAGATAGAGAGATGAGGTTCCTGCCTGCAGGGAGCTTCCCTGCTGTGGACAGCACTCTCTGTCTCCCCCCCCGGGGTAGGCCAAGTAAGCAGCAGCTCCTGTAGGCCGCTGTCCCTGTCCCTTGGAACCTCCTCTACATGCTCAGGGTTGGCTGAGGTTGCCCTGTAAAGGCTTGCATCCCCCAATGGCCGTACTTTTCCAGGCATGCACAGCCTGTGACATCACTGGACAGCATTAGAGGGGGCACTGTCATTGGGGCCTTGTGGAAGAGAGTTTGCTCACAGCAAATGTGAGTTCTGGCTGAGAGGCAGGGACTGCGAGACAAGATGCACACTCTGAAGGCAGGGCCTCCTGTCTGGTTTTTCACTGGTGTCTCCCCAGAACCTTAATCAGAGCAGAGCTGCTCCTACGTCTGCCTGGCTGTCTAGTGCTAGCTAACCTTGGTGGGTGGCTTCTGTGTGCTGGACACCGGGCTGAATGTTTCTCTTACATTATCTGATGGAATCTTCACAACAACCCTAGGAGGCGGATACTATTTTTATCTCCATTTTATGGATGAGGAAACTGAAGTTTAGGGAAATTAAGAAACTTTCCCAAAGTCACAGTTAGAAAGTGGCAGAACTGGGAATGGAACATGTTTGTCTGAGCAGAGCCCTGCCCACTCTGCTCTCCTGTCATATATTAAGAATGACACCAGATAGTTACAGCTATACCTATATACTGCATATTACTTTATGTACAATTTTATTTTGAAAGTTTGCAACTGTTGGTGTAATGAAAAGAACATGACTGCATAAATCCTGGGTTCAGGTCTGACACCAGCAATGATGCAGTATGGGACAGGTTGGGTACTGCCTTGAGCCTGTTTCTACTTCTAGGGTAATGTGCCCGCTCCACTCCTTGGCCGCAGGGGCCTGAGGGCTTCAGTCTTCGCTGTAGTGTGTCTGGGGAGCTGGCCCTTCCTCCTGCCCCCCGCTGGTTCCTTTGGGAGAGGTTGGCCACGGAACCCCTTCTGCAGAGGTGCTATCGTGGAATCTGGGTGACCTTGAGGATCACTTAATCCAGCGCACTCGAGTTACAGATGGAGAAACTGAGAGGCAGAGGTCCAGTTACCAGCGAATCAGTGGAGGGACTAGAACCCAGGCCCCCCACCCAAGCATGAGCTCTTTCCCCCCTCCCAGTTACTTCTCCAAATGGGCCTGTGACCCAGAAAACCCTATGCCAACCATCTCTGCCTGCCCCCTTCCCTGCTCCCACCTAGTTTCCATGGGGATCAGGTATCTCCTGTTGGCCAACAGGCTGGCCTTGGCCCTCAGGTCACATAGGTCCCCGCTTGTCCTGGTACTTGAGGCCTAGGATGCAGACAGATTTCCTCCACCTCTCCTCCTTCTGCCTTGAAATGCTCAGTCCCTTGGGTAGATCCCCGTGGCCGGACCTGGGCTATGTGTGTGCATGTTGTGCGCTCACACCTTTGTGCCTCGGCAGAGTAGGGAGGCAGAAGTGAGGAATGCCAATGCCACCTCTTGTTTCTGTCCAGTCTTTTGTCAGGGTCTCTGCCTGGGCCAGCCAAGGGGGAGTGGGTCCCTGGGCTTCAGCCCCAGGAAGGTGGGTGGCTGGGAAGGAGGCGGGGCCTTTCACTGGCAGGCGCCACTGCCGACAGCTGTGCTGTGTCGGTGCCTCTAGCTCAGCTCTGTGCAGTATCAGGGCCTGGAGCCAGACAGCCCCATTATTTAGTTGCTGGGACTCCTGGGAGGTGGGGAGGCCGGACTGGGGGGCTGTGGGCTGGAGAGAGAGACATGAGGTGCCAGGAGCTCACTGGCCCTGTGTCCATGCCCCTTAACGTCATGGCCAGGATTAAGGTGGAATTGGGAGCAGATCCCAGCAGCGTGGGGCTGGCAGGCAGTGGCATCCCTGGAGTCCTGGGGCCTCCCGTCAGCAGCAGGTGCTGCTGGTGCACACCTGCGTTCCCGCGTCACCATGGGGGTGGGCTGTGGGTCCTTCCAGCATGGCTCCTCCTCACTCACTCCTCTCCTCTGCCAGGCCTCTGCTCTCTGTCTCTTGCGTTCTCTCTGCTCTTTGTTCCCACCTCTCTGAGCCCCGCCTCCCACCGCGCTCAGCCTGTCTGCTTGTGCCCGGGGTCTCTGTTCCTTTCCTTCTCCCCATGTCTCGGCTGCCTGCCTGGTGACTCTCTATCCCCTTGGTTTTTATCTCCTTCTCCCTATATCTGTCTCTCTTCTTCCCTCCTTTCAGCACCCCTGAGCTTTCTACTTTGCCTCTCTCCCTCTGCCCTGGCGTCCTTCACCTCTTTGGGCTCCATCTCGAAGTCTCTGTCCAGCTCCCCATACCTCTGCCTGTCCTGGCCTGGTCTCCATGCTCCTGTGTCCCTAGGAGCCTGTGCGTGGGTGGAGATGGGGGTGTCTCTAGAGAAGACTCTGCCGGCTTCTCCATTCCAGCTGCAGGCTGGTTGCTATGGTAACAGGGTCAGAGGGCCCCCACTGTAACAGCTGAGCTTTGGGCTGGGGGAGGGGTGGAGATCAGCGGGCCAGCCTGCTCCCCAGTGCCCCCAGTGCTTGTGGGGAGCCAGAGCCCCAGAGATGGCCCTACACACACTGGTCTGTGGCCTGCAGACTCAGACCCCAGCTTTTCAGGGGCTTGTGCAGGCATATCTGGCCTCAGTGACACTTCACACATCCCAGGCCATTTCCGCGTCTTCTCCCTGTCCCCTGAGAGCAGACTTCTCACTGCGACACTCCCATATCCCCTCTTCTCCACCATGGCTGACTCCTCCCCCCGCTCAGACACCCACGCCCTCCGTCCTCTCCAGGCTGTGGTCCTCAGGCCCCCAGAGCCGCATCAGTCTGGGTTGCTGGTAAAGCAGCCCCTGGGTATTTTGAAGTTGGGCAGGCAGGTCAGACAGAGGCTGGTGCCTAGGTGTGTTCTGTGTCCTTGAGATGTGAGCAGACCAGAATCATCCCCAGAGGAACAAGGTTAGACACAGGTAGCACTTTTCTCAGGGAGTGGAAGCCATGGGGGGCGCTCTGTCCACCTTGGGCCCTTCCGGTCACGGCCTGGGGCAGTGTGGAGTTAGCAGCAGGTTAGAGCACCTGTATGGGTGGCCAGAAGCAGGCCACTGGGCCCTGCCTCAGAGCCAGCTGCATCCCCCACCTAGCATTTTCCCTGTGTGGCTCCAGGGTCTCTGGCGGGTGGGGGTTCATTCCTGAGAAGGAACAAGGTGCCCTGGCCTGCTTGGGGGTTCCTGTCTCAGCCCCACCCCGAGGTGAGGCCGGCCTACCAGAATTGAGGGGTGTCGGCCACTCCTGGCTGACTCTGGAGTCTGGAGAGTGTTGGGAGGGTGGCTCCTCCATGTTGTGTCTGCTGTAGCCCCCGGAGAGGAGCTATGTAAATATTTGCGCAGAGCGGGCTGAGATGGGAGTAGAGTTTGACGGTGGCCTTGGTCTCTGGGGAGGGGGGCCATGGGCAGCAGGAGGGCCAGCGTCAGGGGTGAGATGGGCTGAGACTCAGCCTCTTTTCTGCCCAGAGGTGGCTTCCAGGGTGGTGTGACTTGAGAGGTTCCGAGAAAGCCCTTTCATGCTTAAGCATCTCCCCCGAGCGTGCCTGAAATGCCTCCATTAGAGAACCTTTCTCTTGGGCAGACACTGAGCCTTTTTCTTTAAAAACACATTCTCTCTCGTCACCCCTCCTCCGTATGCAGGGAGAAATGTGGAAATATCTAGCCCTTAGTGTGAGGGAGTGTAACAGAAACTTTCCTCCCTGATGTGGGGGGCGTGGGGGCCAGCTGGGACAGGTGGTGAGTATGGGAGAGGCTCTGGGTGAGCTGCTGGCCCCCTCATGTTGCCTCCTGCCCTTAGCCCAGGGGCGCGTAGAGATCTCCACGCCCTAAACTGTGGTTGGCCCTCTCTCTGTGAATGGGCCTCTCTCCGTTTTGGTCACATGTCTACCAGACTAGAAGCACCTTGAGGGCCAGGCAGTGTCTCCTCCTTGGCCCGCCATCTCCTTGCTCATAGTCTGTGTGTGATAGCCATGTCCGGCTTCCCCACTAGACTGTAGGCTCCGAGAGGGTGGAGAGCAGCCTGTCTGTTTTGTTCTCTGTTGCATCTGTGTGTCAGGTGCCTAGTGAGAGCTCAGTACATGCTTGCTGAATGAATGAATGAATGAATGAATGGGGAGGGTAGTGTGCAGAAGTCCTATACCGGGAGTCAGAGACTTGGGAGTGATTTCTGGGTCAGTTAGACTTGCTGTGTGACCTTGGGCAGATTGCTTCCCACCTTGGGGCCTCCATTTCTCCCTCTGTGGAAAACCTTAGAATAATAGAATGCCAGGGCTGGGCGGGGACTTAGAGGGTGGGGGCTGTCAGGGCCAGAGGAAGGTGGGTCCGAGAGAGGTGGCCTGAGGTGGCCACTGAGAGAGCTGGGAGTCCCCCAGCCCTGTTATGTGTGAGGGACATTGTGGGGTACAGGGAAGGCATCTAGGGATGCTCAGCCTCCCCCTACTCAGAGGCCTGGGCTGGGGAGCAGAATGGGGGCAGGGGCGGTGGCAGCTGCACCAGCGCACAGTCGTGGTTGTGACTACACTCAGAGTTGGCAGGCTGGGACACAAACTTTATGGCAGGTGATTGTCACGGCCCTCTGATAGGAAGGCCTCTTTGCCTTCACTTTGCAGGAGGGAAACCGGCTTAGAAAGGCTAAGGGGACTTGCCCACGTTTACCTAGCTGGTGGGTGCCTGAGTGGGAACCCGAACCCATTTTCCCTCTTTCCACTCCAGAGCCCTGCCCAGCACGGAACACAACCACACAGGCTGTCTTACCCCCGAGGGCCCTTTTGGGGTGTGATGGGCTCAGGGCCCCAGGAGACTTGGGCTCTGAGAGCTGCACTTCCTCGTAACACCTGTCCTCCCGGGTGCTGCTGGGAGAGGTTCCGCAGATAAGGTTATAGATGCCAACAAAGCAGCCTCGAGTGCCAAGGCTCGTTCTGTTTGCCCTCAGGCAGGGAGTCACCCAGGTGGCCACAGGTCCTGGCCACCCAGGGCCTCAGCATCCCTGTTCCCTGGGGCGCTGCTCTGCTTGCCCTGTGCCCTGCCCACGACCCCTGCCTGCCGCTCCCTCTCCCTTCCCAGGCTTCTGCTGGCCCCAGCTCCTGCCTCTCTCCCAAATCATGGAAACCATGATGTTTGTATTATTGTTTTTTTCTTCTTTCGTTTGATTTTTTTCCTTTTTCTTTATCTCACTCCCCAGTCCCATTACCCTCCCCTTAGGCAACCATTCAAATGTACTTCCTGTGAATGTGTTGCTTGCATATGTTCTTGCAAAATGTGTATTTTGTCTGGATGCATAGGTTTAATTTATGTAAATGATATTGTGCTATGTCTTGTATTCTGGTGTTCACTTTTCTTAAACAGGAGTATGCCCTTACGTACATCAGGTTGTTACTTGACTTCTGGTCTGTAGCTTCATGTTCTGTGGTGTGTTCCCACCTCATTTTCTCTGCCCTGTCTCCTGGGGAGGGCCCTCCAGACTGTCTCCATAAATCACGCTGCAGCAAACATCCTCATCCGTGGCCCCTTTTGGACTCGTATGAGGATGTCTTTAGGATGCATCTCTAGGAGTGGAAGCGCTGGATCGCACGGTATGTGGACATTGATTCAACCACGTACCATCAGGTTGTACCTCAGCCTGGCTGCAGCCATCATTGCCGTCCTGAGCAGAGCGCTGGATCCCTATTCCCTCACATGGCTGCCACACCTGGCAGCATCCACTTTTCTAATTTTTGCCAGTCTAACTGGTGAAAGTGATATCTTGCTGCTCTGATTTGCATTTCTTTGATTTTGCATGAGTCCAAGCATCTCTCTCTTTTCTTTTGATTTTGAGGAAGATTAGCCTTGAGCTAACATCTGCTGCCAATCCTCCTCTTTTTGCTGAGGAAGACTGGCCCTGAGCTAACATCCGTGCCCATCTTCCTCTACTTTATATGTGGGACACCTGCCACAGCATGGCTTGAGAAGCAACGTGTAGGTCTGAACCTGGGATCTGAACCAGTGAACACTGGGCCGCCAAAGTGGAACGTATGAACTAAACCGCTGCGCCACCGGGCTGGCCCCCCTGAGCATCTCTTGATAGCCTTTGGGTTCACTTTCCTGAAAATCGCCCACTCAGATCCTTTGCTCGCTTTTCTGTTGAAGCTGCTGTCTTTTGTTCTTATTGGTTTGCAGGAGCTGCTTGTGTGTTCTAGAAATACAGATGCATCCAGTTAAGCATCCGATGTGTATTCTGGATATTAATTCCTGCTGAATCAAGATATTGCAAGTGTCTTCTCCCATTCAGTCATCTGTTAAATTTATTCAAGAAAGATACTTAATTTTGATACAAACAATTCATGGATTTTTAGCTTTGTTTGTGCTTTTGAAGTTCTGTTTAAGAAATGCTTCACCATCCTGAGCTTGCAAAGGCCTACACTTTCTTCTGTTAACTTAATTGTGCTACCTTTCTCAGAGGTCTCAAATCCATCCTGAGCCTACCTCTGTCTGTGGTATCAAGTAGGGATCAGGTTGTATTTTTTTCCGTGTAGTGAGCCAATTTTCCCAACACATCTAGTAAACAGCCTGTTCTTTTCCATTGATTGGTGGGGCCACCTTTATCATAGGTTCATTTCCCATATATCTATGGGTCTGCCTTTGAGCTCTCTGTTCTGTTCCAAATATTTGTCTGTTCTTGCATCAAAACCACATTAAAAAAAAAAACCTATAGCATTCTGTATATCTTCGTTTCTAGAAAGGCAAATCTTCCCTCTCTGTTCTTCTTTTCAAAGGCTGACATAGGTATTTGAAGACCTCTTCTTCTTTATAAACTTTAGAGAAAGTTTATTGAGTTCCTGGAAGGAAAAACTCCACTAGAGTCTTGATTGGGATTAGATTGGTTTTATAGATTAACTTGGGGGAGAATTGACATCTTTATAGTATTTGTCCCAATCCAAGAGGCTAGAGTGTCTCTCCATTTCTTGGATCATTTCTGTATCTTTTATTAGTTTAAAGTTTTGTTTTATTTTTTTCCCTATAGAGGCCTTGTGCATTCTTGCTCAATTCCCAGAGACTTTATAGTTTTTGTTGCTATTATGAAGGAGATCTTATTTTTGACTACCTGTTGTAATAGCTTTATGCTGGTGGAGAAAAATGCTATATATTTTGTGGGCTGATCTTGTATCTGGCAGCCTGGCTGAACTCTCTTATTAGTCTAATTGTTTATCTGTTGATTTTATTGGTTCTCCTGGGAGATGATTCTATCATCTGCAAGTAATGCTGGTTTTCTCTGTTTACGTTTGGGTCATTGTCATATATTTTGATGCTGGAATGTTCCATCTGACTCTCCAAGAGGCTTAGACATTCACTTGTATTTGTCTATCGGAGCGTTCTGGTGTCCTGTGAGGTAGACGGCTCTCGGTTTAATGATTGAGAAGCTATGGCTGGCTAGGTGACCAATGGGAGAGCTGGAATTGGGATGGGGGATGGGGTTCTCTCAAGGCGTCCCCAGGCTCTCTGGGGTGTGCTGGGAGCCAAGATGGGAGCACAGTTCTAGAAGCTTGCAGAGCCCTGGAAGAGAGCAGGGGCCCTAGAGTGTCCCCTGGCTGATTGTGGCTCTGGGTGCCCTAGCTGCCCTGTGACAGGCTGTGTGGTGGTCACAGTAAGGGGGGCTAGTAGGTGGCTGAGGCTCAGAAATACCACACCTGTGAGGGTCCTGCTCTGGCCCCCTCTCCTGGATTCCTGGGTGGTCAGCCTCCATGATCCATGCTAACTTGCTAACTGTTGACCAGATTTAATAGCACTTCCGTGAAGGATACCACCTTGATTCTCATGGTGGTTCTGACTGCTGTCTAGCCTCAGGATGGGTTTGAAATGGGCAGATTATGTTGTGAAAGGACAGTCAGTGTCCCTGGATCTGAAAGGGAGCTTAGAAGGTGGGGAGATGTTCCTGTCCACACCCGCCATAAGCACAGGTCACCACCCTGAATCCACGATCGGTCCTTCGACTGCTTACCCAGTACCTTCCTGGGAAGCCAGCCCAACCCTGGCCTCAGGGCTCCGACTCTGGGGGAAAGGAGGATGCTCACCCCGGAAGTCAGTGTACAATTATCTCCTAAATCAGGGATATAGTTTTAGAGGAGTTCTCAACGAGAAATATCCGTGTGGACCTGATCGAGCAGTCAAGAAAATGTTTGTAGAGGGGATCCTGCAGGGCCTAGAGGGATGGGAGGAGTTGGAGGGAAGAGGAATGGGGGCCGTGGGAGCAGGAGGATGGGATGAAGCTGGGGTACCCTGGGGGGCAGGCACTGAGGCCAGGCTGCTTGGGACTCGGCATGTCTGTGTGTCCGGGCATGGGAGGCCCACCTGGGAGGGCAGGCTGAAGGGTCTGATGTGGTTGGGAACAGAGGATTCTGAAGGATTCTGAGGGGGATAGAATCCAGGAAGTAGGAGGAGAGAGGTAAAGTGTGGTGACCTTGGGGAGGATGGGGATGAGAATAGATCCAGGAGAGAGAGCAACTTTGCTCCATCAACATGGCCTTCTTTCCTCTTCCAGGGCTTCTGGGGAGCACGGAGGGGCATGACTCCCAGTTTATAGACAACAAGGCTGTGTCGCTGAGGGTCAAGTGGGGCTGGGCCCCAGAGCTTATCTAGGAAGAGCTCTTCTCTTGAGGCCTTCGCAGTGGTCTGGAAAGATGGTGTAGGGAAGCCACATGCCGTGGGTTTGGGTGGCGGTCGGACGACTGCACGGGGTCCCCTGAGGCCCTCTGTAGGGCTCTCTAAATCCCTGGGAGGTGTCAGGCTGGAAGGGCTGGTGGAGGTGTCTGTCTGGAGGCGCTCCTTCTGTGGAAGTTGGAGGCTGGATTGGGGCTCCCCAACTCCTGCCCTGCAGTGTCCGTTCCCAGGGGAGTCTGCATCAGCTTCTGGAGGCAGGAGCATAGGATTGGTCTCTCTCTCTCTCACACACACACACACACACTCACATGCACACTTGAGCACGTGTACTCATTCACTGGCTGGCCTCTCAGGCTCACCCATTCTGTCCCCTGGGCCTGCAACGTCCCTGGCCTTCCCTAGGCCCCCTGGCTGCCCCTAAGAGTGGTGTTAGCGACATGGTGGCCCCCGGCCAGGAGCAGCTCCTGCTGCATCTTCCTGTCGCCGCCACCAGGCTAAATATAACCTGACACTGCACAGCCCTGGGCTGCTGCGGAGACAGCCTCTCTGCCTGGGGGCGGACAGGGCCAACTGGAGCCCCAGCCTCCTGCCCTCAGTGTGACTTTGGGCCCAGCTCCTCCTGCTGCGAGCGAGGCAGGGAGGCAACCAGGGCAAGGATGGCTGCCTCCCCGAGGTCACCTTCCCTGCAGGGGCCCGGCACCCTGCCTCGTTACAGCTCTTGGTGCTTCCGCAAGGCCATCTGTCATCTCGTCTGGCACCCAGGGCGGGAATCACTTGTCCCTGCAGTACCCACAGGGAGTATGAAGCTCAGAGAGGTGGGTGACCTGCCCACAGTCACACAGCAAGAGCCCCGCTTCCTGATGGTTGAGGCAGGTGAGCTCAGCTTCCCAGGGCTCCTCCCTCTGCCTGGGTTATTTTTTCTTCCTCGTCTTGGGCTCTGAATCGGGGTCCTGTTGACTCCTTGGCTCAGGGGGGCAGGTGCTAGGCCTGTCTTGTTTGTGTTGCCCCAAATGCTTCATATGCAAGTGCTCGGTGGATATTCATGGGGTGAAGAGAAGAGCCCCGGTGAAGGAGCTGTGACGACACCTAGTCACAGATGAGTAGCCAGAGACCGTGGCCTGGGGAACTTGCCCAAGGACGCTCAGGGTCGCCTGCAGGCCTCCCCTTTCCGTGAGAGATAGGGTCTGCCCTCGCTAAAGCCTAGTGTGGCTCCTGCCTGGGGCCCAGCCGAGGCCAGGGGTGCCCAGAGGTGGGAAATTGGGTTTGGCCCCTGACCCCTGGATGCGTTGGGATACTGTGCAGGGACGATGCCCCCAGGTGCACTACTGGGCGTGGGTTGGCACCATGTGAAAGCAAGGCAGCATTGTGTTCTGATGACGGTGCCCTTCCCTGGGGTCAGGAGGAACTGTACCTGTGGCACCTGGAATGTGTCCAGGTCTGGCTCTTCTGCAGGGTCCCTCCTGCTGCCCCTCCTCTTCTCCCCTCCTCAGTGACCTGTGGGGAGCTGTGTGACCTCTGGAGGCACAGAGGGTGTGAGGTGTGTGGAGCCTGTCACCGTATGGCTATCAGGCAATGACTGCCTCCCCTTTCCTTCTCTCCATCCCCACAGGGCCCAGGGTGCCCTGAGCCCCAGGAGGCAGGCACAGCCTTGGCACCCAGCCTCCTCACCCCAAGCCAGGTGTCTTCAGCTGGGGCTGGGGTTGATGGGGTGTGAATGGGTGTTCTTTGACATCAGCCGCATGAGCCAGGTGGCCCCTGAACCTCTCCATTCCTGATACTGGCCCACCGCCTCTCCCTCTCCTCCTCCTCCCGTTTATCAAGACCTCCCCTGGGCCCGGCTCCTGTCTCATGCATCCCCACAGCCCCATGGGTTGGGCGTGATCTCTCCGGTTGCAGATGAGTGCTCTGAGGCTTGGGGATGGTAGGTGATATGCCCAAGGTCATTCTGACAGAGTGAGCAAAGGCCACCTGACTCCACGGCCTGGATCCTCCCCTTAGCGTTGGGTACCCCACAGTCTTCCTGTGGCAGGGCGGGGTCCTCTGCTCCCCTCCTTCCCCAAGCGAGCGCTCCTGGGGCTGGCTGCCTCCGGAGTGTGGGCCATGCCTGCCACTGAGTGGCTCTCGGAGGAACTGCAGCCTCGCCCAGCTGGGCCGGTTAGCCTCTGCGCCTGGGGGAGCTGTCCTGGGGGCGGGGCAAGGGCAGAGGGAGAAGAGGAGCAGAGGGCTGGGCAGGGTCTGGGGGCAGGTTGGAGTGGGGCTGGTGGAGGGCGAGGCGCTCTTCTATGTGTGCAGTGCCAGCCCGCAGCTCCCGGGAGGCAGCTCAGCTGGACTCATTTCTTCCTTGCTGGGAAGTTGTGTGATGGTCAGAGCCCTGCCCTCCACAGGCTGTGGTTTGCTCTGTGCTGATGCCCGGCTGTCCTTGTGCCCCGCCTTGGGCCTGGATGACTTTCAGCTGCCATCAGGGACCCACACCCCACATAATACCAGCCAGTAATGGGATGGGGTCTGTTGGCCCGTCTGGCTGAAGAGCTGGGGGTGGGTGATGTGGCAGCTCACGGAAGACCCAGCCAACCCGGCAGGTGGTGGGAGGCAGAGCCTCAGAGAACACTGGCTGACTCGGGGCCACCACTTTCCTCCTTCCACGTCCCCTTGAAAACAGCAGCTGAAGCCAACTCCCCACTCTGCGCAGCCATCAGGCAGGGCTCCAGTTCACATTTTTGGAATAACCAGGGCTTTGACAGGGTTATTTGAAAGGAAAAATTCCTTGAATGTCAAAGGGAGAGGGCCAAGGGGGCTCCACAGGCGAGTGTGTGTCTGGGGCAGGGAGTGGACCTGTGTCGCCACGGGGGCTGATTCTGGAGTTTCTGCAGCCTGGCAGGGGGCGAGGTGGCAATTTGGGATGCCAGTGTCCTGGGATTCTGGGCTGCAGAATGAGACTCTGGCCTCTCTTGCCGAGAAGCCTGAACGGAAGGGGGCATGGAGGGCCGTGGCCTCAAGTCCAGACTCCTGGGGCCGTGTGCGGGGCAGATTCCCAGGCCATCCAGGAGGTTTGGGCTCCTCTAGCTTCCAGACTCCGGAGTGGCCTTTGCTCACTCTGTCAGAATGACCTTGGGCACGTCACCTACCCTCCCCAAGCTTCGGAGCACTCATCTACAACCAGAGAGATCACATCCGCCCCGTGGGGCTGTGGGGATGCATGAGACAGGAGCCGGGCCCAGGGGAGGTCTTGATAAACGGGAGAAGGAGTTTCCCAGTGAGGAACAAGGATCAGGGGCCTGGAGTACTGGAATCCTGGGGTCAGGTGTTGGGGGTCTCCAGAGCTAAGGTTTCCTGGTCTCTGGCCTCTCCTTAGTCCTGATGAGGGCCAGTCCGTGTTCAGGCCGCTGCCGGCCATCACCATATTAGGGCATAAACTCTAGGCGGGCTGTCTGGGTGCCAAACGGTCTCCAGCTGGGCCCGGCCCCCTGCAGCTCCCAACACCACAGCCATACTTCAGCCAGGCCATGTCAGAGGCCGGAGGTCAGGGGAGAGGAGCAGCTGCTGGAGGGAGACCCAGACAGAGCCCCCCAGCTCAGGTCCTGAGGGCCAAGCCATGAGGGCCTGGGATGCGGTGAGTGGAAGGGCTTAAGGGTGGGGTGGAGAGTTCCTGGCCAGCCCCTCCCCTGGTCCAGCCCTGTCATCCCAGTGCCATCCTGTTTCCCTTGATTTCAGAGGATCTCTTTCCACAAGATTTATCCCACAGCTGTTAGAATTGCTAATCTGCTTCCCTCTCTCAGCCTGCCCCCAGCATATCTTCTCAGAGCCTGGCCAGCATCTCCCAGGAGTCAGGCCCTTCACGCCTGGCCCGCTGAGGCTGATGCTGAAGCTACTGCCCCACTTGGCAGGGCTCAGCCCCCAGGGCCTCGTTGGCAGCATCAAGCAGCAGCCCCAAGCCCCTCCAGATTGCTGGCCTCTCCCTTGACTCAGTTCACCACCGCCACTTCCTCTCCACCCCTCTCCATCCTTGACCCTCCCCCACCGTCCACACTGCCCCTTCACTACCACCACCAGCCAGTGCCTGCTCCCTGCTGCCTTGTTCTAGGTGTTAGGCCCTTCAGAGGGACACAGACACTGGCGAGTTAGGCCCCTGCAGTTCAGAGAAGACAGATGAGGACAGGGGCAGCAGCAACAAGGAAAGAAGTCTCTACTCTGGGAAGAGAGGGAGATGAGAGACATGCCTGGTCCCCATAGGGTCCACAGAGGAGGAATAGGATGTTAATGCATATTTGAGGGTTTCCTCTGTGCCGGGGTTCTGAGTTGGGCCTTAGGCAGAGCCTGAGAGCATGCCGGGTCTCTTTCAGAAATCAGCAGAGAGAGGGGTGAGAGGGCCGTGCACCGGACAGGCAGCAGAGGCAGACTGGGTGTATTCGGCCTGGTGGGCTGACCTCACCTGGTACAGGGGCTCTGGTGGGGAGGGAAAAAAAAATCAAGGACACAGAGAGAAAGACAAGGAGAGGCAGGGATGAAAGATCTAGAAGCAGTGCTTCTCAACTCTTTGGTGAAGGATCAGTTTTCTTTGTTTCTAATATATCACAGACCAATGCTCGTGTGAAATACAGAATCACATACTTGGAGTTGTGGCGATGCCAAATTGCTCTAAAGGTTTTGAAACTCTTGCTCTTGACATCTGAACTTACCTCGTTGTGGACAGACAGTGCAGTTGGGTATCGTGTAGAGAGAGTGAAGGCAGAGACTGGGGTCACTGCCAACCCGTCTATAGCATTTGGTACACGCCAGGCATTGCCCCAGGCCCTGGGCATATGTTGACTTATTTAATCTTTATAACTCACGAGAGAGGAATTATTATCGTTCCCACTTTATAGAAGAAGAAATTGGAGGCACAGCGAGGTTAGATAATTTAGGAACAACGCATAAATGACTAAGCAGCAGAGCTGGGATCCTAACCCAGAGATCCTGGGCTTAAAGTCTGTGGGCTTAACCATCAGGCAACACTGCCTCACATGAGGGAAAGCAAAGATAGATTGAGAGGATGGGGAAATGAGATGAAAAAACAAGGGAGGAAGAAAGGAGTGTAAGCCACTGTAGGGGAGCATGCAGTAGGGAGAGAGGGCTAGAGAAACAACAAGGAGAGCGAGGCGAAGGGAGAGTTTTGAAAGCAGCAAGCTGGAGCAGACAGATTGAGGGCAGAAACTCAGTCTGGCAGGCACACAGCAGGAGGAGGGTTTGGGGCAGAAGATCCTGTAGCGGAGATGGCTGGGGACTGTGTTTAGGGGCCGTGGGGGAGGCACAAGTGGATGGGCCCCTTCAGATTTCTGCTCTGCCCACCGAGGGGCCCTGGTGCCACAGTGGCCGTGTCCCCCACTCTGCAGGGAGCTGCTTCCTGTGCCTGGTGGATGTGGTGCCCGTGAAGAACGAGGATGGGGCTGTCATCATGTTCATCCTCAACTTCGAGGTGGTGATGGAGAAGGACATGGTGGGGTCCCCGGCCCGGGACACCAATCACCGTGGCCCCCCCACTAGCTGGCTGGCCACAGGTAAGTGCAGCCGGGCTGTCTGGCTGGCGCAGGAATATATAATCTTCCTTCCTGGGGCCATGAAGCCACCCAAGGCCAGTGCTCCGCAGGAAAGGGTGCGGGAGGTGGGGGTCCCTTCAGGGGTTGGGGAAAGAACACTGAGGATCTGGCCCAGGCCCATCTGGCTCAGGATGGACATACAGGGGTGGAGTGACAGACTGAGCCCAGATTCACAGGTTCTTGGGGCAGGATGACGCCTGGTTTCCTAGTCTTACCTGCTTGGGTTCCCACCACAGCATCCCAGGGAGTGGTCCTCTCTCCAGCCCCAGGGATGGGGGATTCACCCTTCCCAGATGGCGTTGCCGCTTCAGAGTGGCTCCCTCTCCTTGTCAGAAAGCTCGGTCTCCCGTGGACTCAGCTCTCTGTCTGTGAAGTTTCTGCCTTCTGGTCCTTGTTCCTGGACTGGCTAGCTCCCTGCTGTGGCCTTGGCTAATTGAGAAGAGGATTTGCGGGGAACGTTTACCGTGGCTGGAGACGTGGAGGCCTCACCTCATCTCCCTGTGACGCAAAGACTCAGACCTCTTGACTCCATGGCCTCTTTTGGTTTAATTTTAATTTTTCCCTCAGAGTCATGGCAAAAATTGCACCTCTTGTTTTCCCAGGCTCTAGAATGGTGGTGTTAATAACGCCGGCCCCACCTTTGCACAGGTCCCCTCTGCAAGGCAGCAGGGTATGGCAGGAAGGCCGTGGCATCACTCCCCTATTCAGATGCAGGCCGTGCCGTTTACTGTGTGACCTTCTGCAGGTCACACAACTCATTTATAGCTACATTTCCTCATGTCTGAAATGGGGATAAGGATACCCACCAGTGCAGGTGTGAGAGTCAGGGATGGTTTGTGAAAAGCCCACCTGATATGTGGCTCAAGAAATGGTGGTTTGTTATTGTTAGAGCCTTAGATAAGATTGTATTCTAGAATCTTTTTGAGATTGGAGTTCCGTGCAGTGGGAGCGGGGGTGGAGGGGTGCCAGCTGTCAGGGCTCCCGTTTGCCTTCCTTCCTCCCCTGGGTGGGTGGCTGGGGCTCCTGCTCCTAGGCTTGCCCCTCCCTGGCTGCTCTGCTGGCGGTCCTATGGACTCGCACCTCTCCTCTCCCCTCCTCTCTCCCTGCAGGTCGGGCCAAGACCTTCCGCCTGAAGTTGCCTGCGCTGCTGGCCTTGACAGCGCGGGAGTCCACAGTGCGGCCAGGTGGCGCGGGCAGCACGGGGGCCCCCGGGGCTGTGGTGGTGGACGTGGACCTGACGCCTGCGGCGCCCAGCAGCGAGTCGCTGGCCCTGGACGAGGTGACAGCCATGGACAACCACGTGGCGGGGCTTGGGCCGGCGGAAGAGCACCGCGCGCTGGTGGGCCACGGCTCGCCGCCCGCCTGTGCGCCCATCCCGCACCCATCACCCCGGGCCCACAGCCTCAACCCCGACGCCTCGGGCTCCAGCTGCAGCCTGGCCCGGACACGCTCCCGGGAGAGCTGCGCCAGCGTGCGCCGTGCCTCATCAGCGGATGACATCGAGGCCATGCGCACCGGGCTGCCCCCACCGCCACGCCATGCCAGCACAGGTGAGGGCCTCTGGCCACCCTGGGAACTGCCCCAGCACTTTCGCACCTGCCAGGCCTACCCCGTTCCGGGACCTCAGCTTCCTCCCCCTCCACCCTGTCCTGTGTGCCTGGGAGATGGAAATCCCATTAAGCACTTATTTAATCTGGTTAAGCAGGCTTTTACTCCATTAAATGTCCATTCATCCCACTACATTCTTCCACTCACAGAGCCTTTGCTGGCCCCTGGCTCTGGGGTTCTCCCAGGACAGCCTGGAGCAGGGATGGCCATGGGGAGTTTGAAGGGCGGGAGAGACATCTGGGTCCCTGCCACCACCTGGTCCTCTGGCAGGCTCCCAGTACCCGCTGAACAGACCTTTATGGAGGATCGTCTCCTCTGTCACCTCATAGTTGCATCATGGCATGCTTCGATCAGGTCGGGAGGGGTCTGGCCTTGCTTGTTTTCGGTGACTCTGCCCCATCTCCTGAGCTGGCCTCATTGACACACTGTACCTCATGACCTGGCACATGCAGGGCCTGGTCTCCACCTCAGCTCTATGTCGTCGGCCTGACTGCCCTTCGGCACCTGCCTGCTGCCCTGACCCTGCTTTCCCCTTCACCCCAGGGGCCATGCACCCCCTGCGCAGCGGCCTGCTTAACTCCACATCAGATTCGGACCTCGTGCGCTACCGCACCATTAGCAAGATTCCCCAAATCACCCTCAACTTTGTGGACCTCAAGGGCGACCCCTTCCTGGCTTCGCCCACCAGTGACCGGGAGATCATAGCACCCAAGATAAAGGAGCGGACCCACAATGTCACCGAGAAGGTCACCCAGGTAGGTGCCCAGACCCTGGCTCTCCCCTCAGCTTGGAGGATCTTGGAGGAGGTGGAAGTGGGCTGTGGTCAAAGGTGGGGTGGAGGGGTCCAGTCAGTGAGGGCCTCTTGAGGGTGGGCAGACCTGCTGGCTGGGGGTGTTAATTCTGGAGCTTGGATGAGGTAGAGAACAGTCTGGGAGGTCCTGGAGAAAGGGAGACTGGACGGGAGGTGGCCTTGGGACACGGCAGGTCTAGAGGACAGGTTGACGGGGCACAGGGAGGACAGTGCAGTTGAGGCTGGGCACCTGAGACAGTCAGGGTGGGCAGGAGAAGTCAGCCACAGGGACACAACAGGGCCTGCTCACAGGGTGTGGGGAGGGGAGCAGTGGGGGCAACCAACAAGAGGCCTCAAGTTAGAAGGGGCCACAGAGGTCAAGGTCGGGGGTCTTGATTCTTCTAGCCCAAGGTGATGAGCCAGGAGGAGAGTGGGGGCCTGGTGCTAGGGCCAGGATGGCCTGGAGGTGCACACCCTCTCCGTAAGGCACAGGAGAGGAGGGTTGCCTTCCCACATTGTGAGGGGAGGGTATGGTGGTGGGGGCACAGATATGGGGGGATGGAGGGATCAAGTCCGTGAATCCTGGGCCAGAGGGGACTGCCAGCCTTTGGGGGCATTGCCCAACACTGGCCGGTGGCAGGGCCAGCCTGGTCTCCTGCCCCCTCCTGGCAGCCAGAAGGCCTGCACCACCCCACTGCCCAGGCCATCCCAGCTCCTCCTTTGCATCCTGACGGAGGATCAGGAGTGGGAATCCCTGCAGTCAGGGAGAAGCCTGGGACAGTGGGGGCTCCTGTCCCACACCTGCTGCACCCCAGTTCCCCATGCCCTCTCCTGCCCCGTCCACAGCAGCTCCCCAAGTTGGCCTGAGGAAGGGAGCTGCCCCGCCTGCCTCCTTGGCCCTCCTCCTGGCCCTGCTCCCACCGCCTCTGGCTCCCTGGGTCCCTGCCAGGTCTCCAGCCCCTTGGCCTTGACTCCAGAATGTTCCTCCACACCCGAGGCCCTATATCTGGCTGCCTCCCCCTCACTGCCTCCCCCCCACCGCCTCTGTCTTGTTCCCACCTGGAGCCCTGGCATCTGCCCTGCTCCTGTGCCCGCAGCATGTGCCTGTTGTGTTGTTGTGGTCTGCGCGTGTGGGTCTATATGTGTCAGCCTGTGCGTGTGTTCCTGGCTCTGCCGGTCAACGGGCGGCCTCTCCATCTCTGGGTGTCTGTCTGACTCTGGCTGGCTGGGCACTGGACTGGCGGGGCGGGGGTGTTGGGGAGACCATTAATCTGCGGTGACAGTCCGGGCTGCCGGGGAGGGGGAGGGGCGCGGGCTGCAGGAGCGGCTGCAGCAGGAGCCTGGAGCCGGCCGCGGGGGAGGGGGCGCTGGCCTGCTGGGGCGGGGCGGGGGAGCCCAGTGTGCCTTGTGGGGGTGGGGACAGGGAGGAGGAGGGGCCGGCTGGAGGAGCCGAGGTTCCGACCGCGGCGCCGCTGCTGGGCTGGCGGCGGGCAGAGCACAGCACCCTGGCAGCGGGGCCCGCACCAGGGGACCATGGGCAGCCAGAGCCAGGCGGGGTGCTGTCCACACTCACTGCCAGGGTGAACCCAGCCCCGGGCCCAGCCCCGGCGACCCTGGCTTCATGCCAGAGGCTGTCCTGGGAGCCAGGCTGCCAGCCTCTGGGGCGCAGCCTGGGCTGGGACTGCTGCTGGGGCGCAGGTGAGGTGCTGGCTGGGCCCTCAGGCCCCAGGGCAGGCAGGCTGGGGGCAGCCAAGTCCTCCATGGCGGCCCCAGCAGGGAAGGCAAGCAGGACAGGGGCTCTGCAACCCAGGGCCCAGAAAGGCCGGGTGCGGCGGGCCGTGCGCATCTCCAGCCTGGTGGCCCAGGAGGTAGGTGACCCCCAGCTCCTCCCCCTCCCTTCCGGGGCTGGGGCACTGAGACAGGCGGCAGCAAGTCGGATGCGGTCCAGAGGGCTCTGGCACCAGGCCGGGAGAGGGCTTCTGAGAAGCAGGACAGTTTGAGGCACGGGGTCCCTGTTCATCTTGCTCTTGGTTCCAGCTTGCTCCTCTTTACGCCCACTGGGCTGGGGGACAGTGCTTTCCTTGACAGGGGGCTTCCCTCTCCCAAGGCTTCCCGGGCCTACGGTCTTCTAGCTCAAAATGCAAAGGTAGGATAAGGAAAACAGGAATGAAATGGGTGACCAGAGAGGATAGCAGGGAGACTGGGGAGGAGAGGAGCCAGCCTCCTGCTCCCACCCCACCTCCCCCAGCGGGCAGGGACAGCGAGAGGGCTGGCGGGCAGCAGCCAGGCCTGGCATGGAGGCGCTGAGGCTCCATGCTCCCGCACTCTGTGTGCTGGAGGTGGACCCTGCAGCAGCGAGTGAGGCGTGGGCTGCTTCAGGGGTCCAGGCTTGGAGGCTGGACTCTGAGCAGGGTGGGGGTCAGAGGCCACTGGATGGTGGTGAGGGCAGGCTGAGCTGAGACACCTGGCTTGCCTCTTCCTGGGCAGCCTGAGGTGCTGGTGGCTGGGCTGTGGTCCCCCAGGCTGATGACTCTGTAGGCACCTCCTGGGAGCCACCTCTCTGCCCCCAGGGGGCTTCTGTCAGAGAGCCTGCAGGAGGCTCTGGGCAGATGGCAGATGCCTGAGAATCTCATCCCTGCCACTGTCTCCCTTGGCACCTGAGCTCTCTGCCGCGGCTCACGTGCTCTTCCCGCTGGGGGACAGGTATGGGGGGATTCTTTCAATCCACAGAGGAGCCCAGAGTTTGGCTTAAATGAGCTTGTGTTCTGCGGGACAACAGGTCAAGGGGGGGTTACACACCTGGCCTGAGGCCATATGGTAAGCTGCTGGTTGCAGAGCGGGGCCTGGCCCCTGTGAGATGAGGTCTGCGGGTCCAGGCCTTGTATCCTGGGCTTGCCCCATGCATGTGCATTTGTGCATTGGGCTGGTCCTGCCATGGGCAGACTTGGGGGGCAGGATCGCTGTTGTCAGGTGTGGTCCAGCACAGCCCCAGGGGGTTGGGCCTCTCAGGCACTGGGAGGAGCTCCATCCAGGGACAGTTACCTTCTTCTGCTCCCTTGTCTGCGGGGGCCCTGGCCAGGTCTGTTTTTTTAATCCCCACTTGATCTCTGTAAGGCTGCCACCCCATGCTTTCTGCCTTAAGGAGCAAGTGTCTTGGGCTGAAAGCAGGGCAGAAGTGGCGGCCTAGGAGCCACATGCTCCCTCCTCTGCTCCAGGCCCCAGCTGTTCCCCGCACCTATCACTTGCCACTGGAGCTCCCGTGGCCACCCCAGGGTGGCCAAACCCCTAACTATGGCCCATTTTAACTTCCTGTTACTTCCTTTAAGGAGTTGTTCTCTAAACAGTCTGTCTGGTGAGGGTGGGCCCAGGGGATGCCCCAGCTTGGTTATGAATGGAAGTCTTTGAGGCTCCACCCACCACGCCCTCGCAGCCCAGGAGCCTGAAGTTGTGGGGCCCTGGCACTCAGAACTGCTGGGAACAGGGCCGGCAATCTTGGCTCTCAAGGGGGTGGGCCAGGCCTTGGGTTTGGGGCTGCCCAGGGATGGCAGGGCCAGGCTGAGAGAGCTTGGGGAGGGGGATTTTGGGTTGAGTCAAATGTTTGTAAGAGAGGACTCTGAGGGCCTGGGGGAGGGCACAGGGGGACAGATGCAGCTCCTGGGACAGTGTAGGGAAGCCAGCCTCTGCCCTTCCTAGTTTGCTTGGGGAGAGAGTGGTGTGGCTGCTGCTACCTGATCTAGACAGTGAAGGATATGAAGGTGAGCCTGTACAGAGCTGGGTGTGTCCCTTCTGAATGTCTGTTGTGTGCATGTCCCTCTGTGTACACGTAGGCCCATCTCTGGCTGGGTTAGGGCTTAGTGCACTGGTGTAGGAGTGTGGGAGCGCAAGGACTGAGGGCTGCCCTGGGCTTGGGGGGAGAGGGGGCTGGGGGAGAGAGGACTGGGAGTGACTTGGTCTCTCCCCAGTGGAGGCCAAGGAGCCTGAGTCTGGGTGGCTGGTATCCTTGGGCCAGTGGCATGAAGAAACCATTAGGCCCTCAGTCCCTGGGCCACCAGCAGTGGGACTCGTAGGGAACTGCAGTGATGTGCTGAGGCTATGACTCCTGAGGCCATCGCCCAGGCAGGGAGCCGTAGCCCTTGGAGCATTTTCTGGACTGAGCCGATGGTGTGTGTGTGTGGTGTTTGGCCGGTGTGGGCAAGATTGCATGGTGGGAGTTATATCCGTAGGTGTGGGTCTGCATCGCTGGTGGGGAGCAGTACTTCTGGGCATTACTGCACGGTGCCCTAGACTCAGGTCACCAGCCAGGAGGTCCCCATGCTGCATGGGGAACTGTAGTGCCCAGGTTGAGGGTTGGTCGGTGGCTGTGGCCCCTTGGCTGAGGGGTAGGTATTCTGATTGAAACTTTTTGGCCTCCCTCCTTACTCTGCTTGTCCTCTTCTTTGGACGCCCCAGCAGAGATGTTACCTGCTCCCACCCTAGAGGTCCCATGGCCTGTCCTCCCCTGCCCCAGATGCCGGCTGGACATCATGCCCTCCTCTCCACCTCCCTTGCCTGTCCAGGTCCTGTCTCTGGGTGCTGATGTGCTGCCGGAGTACAAGCTGCAGGCGCCACGCATCCACCGCTGGACCATCCTGCACTACAGCCCCTTCAAGGCCGTGTGGGACTGGCTCATCCTGCTGCTGGTCATCTACACGGCCGTCTTCACGCCCTACTCGGCTGCCTTCCTGCTGAAGGAGACGGAAGAGGGCCCCCCGGCCACCGACTGTGGCTATGCCTGCCAGCCCCTGGCAGTGGTGGACCTCATCGTGGATATCATGTTCATCGTGGACATCCTCATCAACTTCCGCACCACCTATGTCAACGCCAACGAGGAGGTGGTCAGCCACCCTGGCCGCATCGCCGTCCACTACTTCAAGGGCTGGTTCCTCATCGACATGGTGGCTGCCATCCCCTTTGACCTGCTCATCTTCGGTTCTGGCTCTGAGGAGGTGGGTTGGCAGGGAGGTAGAGGCAAAGAGGATGTGGGGAAAGGGAGAGAAGGTGGTGGGAGGTGGTGGGGCAGAGAAGGTGGCGAGGGAAAGGCCAGCAGAGGCATGGCGGTTGCCACCAACCAGCACCCGCTCCCGCTCCATACCAGCCACTCACTGGTTATAGAGGTCCAGAGGGGGGGGCGCCTTTTTCTAATTTGTCTTTCAAAAAAGGCCACTGTCTTCTCAATCACACAAAAGCTGTGGGCGTTCTGGCCAGGCACCTTACTGTGGGTGTTGACCCTTTCGGAGTCCCAGTTTCCTCATTGTCACTATGGGGACCATGAGCCCTCTGTTCACAAAGCTAGCAAAGATTAATGGGCTTCTGTTCTGGGCGCAGCATGTGGAGGGCGCTTCAATTAGGAGGAGGTTCTGGGAGGAAGTCTTTGGGGATCTTACCGCTGATGTCCCCCAGTACTGCAGTGCCCCCATCCTCATTTGCCCCCACATTTAATGTCCCCCTCCCCCCGCAGCTGATCGGGCTCCTGAAGACGGCGCGGCTGCTGCGACTGGTGCGCGTCGCACGGAAGCTGGACCGCTACTCGGAGTACGGGGCAGCGGTGCTCTTCCTGCTCATGTGCACCTTTGCGCTCATCGCGCACTGGCTGGCTTGCATCTGGTACGCCATCGGCAACATGGAGCAGCCGCACATGGACTCCCGCATCGGCTGGCTGCACAACCTGGGCGACCAGATCGGCAAGCCCTACAACAGCAGTGGCCTGGGCGGCCCCTCCATCAAGGACAAGTATGTCACGGCCCTCTACTTCACCTTCAGCAGCCTCACTAGCGTGGGCTTCGGCAATGTCTCCCCCAACACCAACTCAGAGAAGATCTTCTCCATTTGTGTCATGCTCATTGGCTGTGAGTGTGCCCCTCCGGGTGGGTGGGGGAGAGTGGCACCGGGTCTGGGAAGAGCCTGAGGTGGAGGGTGGGGAGGATGCCAGAGGGGCTGGAGTGGGCTCTTGGGACTTAGAGATGCCAGAGGCCACCATCGTGGTGTGTTGGGAGCCAGGATACCAGGGAAGAGGCACAAGGCAGAGTCCAGGGGCGTGTGTGCCTGGGCTTCTGTGTTTGTGCATCTCGTTTGTGTGCTTACACTGAGACGTGACTGCGTGTGTCATTGACCGGGTGCAGGGGCCGGCGGGGTCCCTTTGATGCTGATGGCCCCACTCGCCCCTGCCCCCAGCCCTCATGTACGCCAGCATCTTTGGCAACGTGTCAGCCATCATCCAGCGGCTATACTCGGGCACAGCCCGCTACCACACGCAAATGCTCCGGGTGCGGGAGTTCATCCGCTTCCACCAGATCCCTAACCCGCTGCGCCAGCGCCTTGAGGAGTATTTCCAGCACGCCTGGTCCTACACCAACGGCATCGACATGAACGCAGTGAGGCCACTGGGCCGCGTGATGGGCTGCTGGGGGGCTGGAGGGATTGGGGTCATGCAGTGAACATGTCTCCCCTCCCAGCATCACACTGTGGTTCAGGTGGTCACAGTTAGTGCTTACAAACACCCTGAGAGCTGTTACCCTCCTTTTGCTAATGGAGCTCATTTACCGGGAGAGCTCTCACTTTGGGGCAGGCCAGATCAGGCCCTTGCGTATGGGTGATGCGTTTAATCCTCACAACAGCCCCAGGCAGGAATTGGTCCCCACACCTTAAACATAAGGAAATGGAGGTCGAGGGCAGTGAGGTGTCATCCCCAAGGGTGCACGGCTAGAAGGGGTGGAGATGGAATGGGCACCCAGATCCCTCCCTTCCACACTGGACCCCCCATGCTCGTCCCAGGGCCTGCTCTGGGGCGGGGTGTGGGAGTGGGTTCCAGGGGAGGGCATGCTGAGCTGCCCCACCTCCCCCAGGTGCTGAAGGGCTTCCCGGAGTGCCTGCAGGCAGACATCTGCCTGCACCTGAACCGCTCGCTGCTGCAACATTGCAAGCCCTTCCGAGGGGCCACCAAAGGCTGCCTGCGGGCCCTGGCCATGAAGTTCAAGACGACACACGCACCGCCAGGGGACACGCTGGTGCACGCCGGGGACCTGCTCACCGCCCTCTACTTCATCTCCCGGGGCTCCATCGAGATCCTGCGGGGCGATGTCGTCGTGGCCATCCTGGGTACGGCAGGGACCAGGCCCTGGGCTGGAAATGCCCGCCATGGCCTGGAGACGTCCGAGCCCTCTGAGGACACAGCCACTGGGGCTGTGGACCCGGGACTGCCTGCAGAGACCTTGGGCTCTTTTAATTCACCCCAGCTCAGGCCCTCCACGGGGGGCAGTGAGAAGGAGCCGCACACGGGGTGGGGCTGCTAACCTCTGGGGGCTCCCAGATTCTGCCTCTCTTCGGGATCTCCCCCCAGGCAGCGACACTCTTGCTTCCCTAAAACAGGACCAAATCCAGATGCTTCAAGGTGGGCAGTGGAGGGAGGCTGTGCCTCTGATTTTACTAAGGAAATTCGAAGTTCCCTACAGCCTCCTGCGATACAGCCAAGCCTGGCCCTCGTCATCTCCAAAGCAAAGGGAGTCCTGCCCCTCCCCGCCTTCCCTCCCTTCCTTTCTGCCCTACCTGTGCACCTGGGCAGGTGTGCCTGGGCAGGCGACGTCCTGCTCTCTGTCCTTCCCTTGACTCTGTACACCTTAGGGCAAATGTGTCGTGGGGGGTCGTTTTAGGTTTTGATTTCTCAGTTCAGTAAGAACACATACCCTCGCTCCACGAACACCCCCAAACACAGCTAAAACTAGTTTCCCCACATAACACTTGGCCCTACTACACATGGTACCTTCTGGTGTTTTCTGTTCTGTGTTGTGCTAAGCTATGCTATCCTATTTTCTTTCAGTAAACAAAATGCTGGTCTTGATTCACTACTGTGTTATGATCTGTAGTTTGAAGAACACTATTTATGAGAGTGCAGTGGTTGGCCAGGAGGGTGTTTGGGACGTGGGGTTTGGGGGTAGAAGTCGAGTTAGAACCCAGGGGAGCCAGGGCCATGGGCAGGGTGGGGAACGCAGGCTGGTGCCGCTGGCTGGTTCCAGGAGCTGGAGGCACAAAGATGGGAGGTTCCCTGCTCTTTACCAACAGGGCTCTGCTGGCTACGTGGTCCCGCCTTTGTAGGGGGGCGGGAATGGGGCTGGGGCTGGCCGGTGGGTGACGAGATTGAGGGGAGGTGCCGGGCCTGGGGTGAGAATGCCTGGAAGACAGGAGCCTGCTGCCTCTGCTGCCCCAGGGGCTGAGCCCCCCTCTCGGTGGCCTCCAGGGAAGAATGACATCTTCGGAGAGCCTCTGAACCTGTATGCGCGGCCTGGCAAGTCCAATGGGGATGTGCGGGCCCTCACCTACTGCGACCTGCACAAGATCCACCGGGACGACCTGCTGGAGGTGCTGGACATGTACCCCGAGTTCTCCGACCACTTCTGGTCCAGCCTGGAGATCACCTTCAACCTTCGAGATGTGAGTGGGCTGACCCCGTGGTCTGCACCCTGGGTGGCTGCCCCTTCTCTGTGCGCCCTCCCCTCGGGCCGTTTCCCTGCCTCAGACGAGGTTGTGAAAGTCCCAGCCTCAGCCTCAACCCTCGTCCTGGGGCAGAAGAAGGCTTCCCTGGAGCGGGAGCTGCCAGCCCCACCTTCTCTGTGCTTATGAGGGGCTTTGGGCCCCACCTGGCAGGGCCGAAGGGCCCTGACACCGCTCTTGGTTCCAGACCAACATGATCCCCGGCTCTCCCGGCAGCACAGAGCTGGAGGGCGGCTTCAACCGGCAACGCAAGCGCAAGCTGTCCTTCCGCAGACGCACCGACAAGGGTGAGGGGGGGAGGGGAGGGGATGGGGGGAGGGGAGGGGATAGGGTGGGCGGTGCTGGTGAGCGGGATGGGGCCAAAGGGGTGGTCCAGAGGAGGCGGGGAGGAGGGTGGAGCCCCGGGTCAGCCGCATCTGCTCCACCCAGGCTCCACAGACATTCGTGTGCCTACCTTCAGTGCCCCGCACCCCTCACCCCAGCTGTCTAAACGCTGCCCATCCTTTCAGGTTCACTTGAACTGTCTCCTCCTCCTGGAAGCCCTCTTCTGCCCTCTAGGGTAGGGGCATACCTAAGTTTCTTTGGTCCTTACAGGGCTGACGTCCTGGTGGGCGCTGCCTTGAACTGATCAGGGGACAAGAGAAAGGACCAAAGAGGGCAAGGGGGCCAGCAACGGGGACTGAGGGCCCAGGGGTCCCAGAGAGCGCCGCCCAGCAGTGCCGCTGCCGGTGCTTGGGTGGCCAGCGATCGGAGACGACCCGGTCCCACTCCCGGGAGTTCTCAGTCCGCTTGAGGGTCAATGAAAGATAGACGCAACAATGGGGACAAACCAGGCCCTCCTGCCACAGTCCTCTTGCAGGCCTGCTCCATCACCTCCCCTCCCCTGCCCTCCCCTACGCTCCTCTGCCCTCCCTGCCCCTCTGCCCCCTGCCCTCTCTGAGGCCCATTCTCTGTTTCCCACAGACCCGGAACAGCCAGGGGAGGTGTCGGCCTTGGGGCCGGGCCGGGCGGGGGCAGGGCCCAGTAGCCGGGGCCGGCCAGGGGGCCCGTGGGGGGAAAGCCCGTCCAGTGGCCCCTCCAGCCCTGAGAGCAGTGAGGATGAGGGCCCAGGCCGCAGCTCCAGCCCCCTCCGCCTGGTGCCCTTCTCCAGCCCCAGGCCCCCCGGAGAGCCGCCGGGTGGGGAGCCCCTGATTGAGGACTGCGAGAAGAGCAGTGACACATGTAACCCGCTGTCAGGTAGAGTGAGGCTGCCCCAGGCTGGCGGGCGGGCAGGCGTGGGGTCTCTCCGGGGTCTCAACCCAGCTCTCTGGCTCCAGGCGCCTTCTCGGGAGTGTCCAATATCTTCAGCTTCTGGGGGGACAGTCGGGGCCGCCAGTACCAGGAGCTGCCTCGCTGCCCCGCCCCCGCCCCCAGCCTCCTCAACATCCCTCTTTCCAGCCCTGGCCGGCGGCCCCGGGGCGATGTGGAGAGCAGGCTGGACGCCCTTCAGAGGCAGCTTAACAGGTGAGGGCGACCCCAGGGATCCAGCTTAGCCCCCAGCTGTGTGTGTCGAGGGGGAGGGTCTGGTAAGGTGGTGTGCGATCTATGGGTTTCTGGCAGTATTGTGGGGTGAAGGGAGAGTGTCAGCTCTGGGTAGGCCTGTCTGTGTGTCTGGCAGCTTGACCCTCTCCTTCCATTCAGAACTGAGCTGGGGGCTGTCACACCTAAAATGAAGAGTGTCTGGGGTTGACCAGCTGTCCGTCCATGGGGTGGTCCTGAAGTCACAGTTACTGATATGTCCACTTCCCCGAGACCCAGAGCGTCCTCCTCCTTGTTGCCCCAGGCTGGAGACGCGGCTGAGTGCAGACATGGCCACCGTCCTGCAGCTACTGCAGAGACAGATGACACTGGTCCCTCCAGCCTACAGTGCTGTGACCACCCCGGGGCCCGGCCCCACCTCCACCTCCCCTCTCCTGCCTGTCAGCCCCATCCCCACTCTCACCCTGGACTCGCTTTCTCAGGTAAGTCCCAAAGCCCCCTCCCGCCCTGGCACCCAGCCCTGCCTTCTCCGCCCCGATTCCACTCCGCAAATCTGCTTTGCTGTCCTTTCTTTGTGGACCTGGGCCCCAGCCTCCCCTCTGTCCACCTGCCCCCCATTCCTGCCCTCCTCCCAGGCTGTGCTCCTAGAGAAGGGCTGCTTCAGGAGCTAGGGGCACAGGACCACAGGACAAGGCAGGAAAGCCCCCAAACCAAAGCCCCCAGACAGCTGGGTGTGTTCCTCTAGTGTCACCTGAACGGCAGATCTACTCCTGGGGCCTGTGTCATGGCTGCCAGTGGTCTCCAAGGAGGGGACTGATTGACCCTGAGGCGTGGTAGTGGGTGCCGTGTGCCAGCACACCCTTGGGACAGGGTCCCAGGTGCCTGCTGTGACTGGTACCCCCGCTCTGACTCTGCTGCCCACCATTTGCTCATGCTGGCCGCTTTGCAGGGCTGTCGTGCGGGCTTGGCTAAGCCCAAGGGTGGTGCCCGCATCTCTCTCCTCCTGCCGGAGATGGGCCTCTGTGGCCCCTTGTCCTCTCCTGAGTGGACATGCGGGCTCCTGGCCCCCTGACAGCTGTGTCTGGACCCTGAGAAGGGGGCTCCTCTGGCTACGAGAGGGGCCTGGGATCTGCTCCCCCCTTCCTCTGGCATCTGCTCCCCCTCCCATATGCTGCCTGCTCCTGTTTGCAGACACCAGGGCCCACGTCAGCGAATGTGCCAGTCTCCCTTCACAGCCTCCCCCGCAGAGATCTCACAGCAGACTCGTCAGCACCCACAAACCCCCTCCCGCCTGCCCTGGCACTCTCCCTGGCCTTCCGGGGCCTGGCTGCCAGCCCGCCTCTGTTTCTAGGTCCCCGAGTTCTTTCTAGATTGGAGGAAGAAGGCTTGTTTCTCTTTCTGTCCTAGCTTTTGTCCCAATTCAGGGCCCCTTATTCCGGATTGGGTGTGGATTGAGCTCCTGCATCCCCTGGGGAAGGAGGTGGCTGTGGCCTCGAGTTCTCCCCTGTATCGAGTGGGAGCTCCCACGGCTCCCAGCTGCCCGGGGTGGCTCTTGCCCACTGAGAACACATTTCTCTACTTCCGATCTCAGCCCCTTGCCTTTGTGGTCTGAGGCCTGCTCTGCCTTGGCCTATCTCCTTTTCCCCTCTTCTGTCTTCCTGTCCTCTGTCACCTGGTTCTCTGGACCCTCTTTGTCCTCTGACCGCCCCTCCAGCCCCTTCCTCCCCTTCCGCGGGCTCCTTGCCTCTCACGCTCTGTGGTCTTTGCAGGTTTCCCAGTTCATGGCGTGCGAGGAGCTCCCTCCGGGGGCCCCAGAGCTTCCCCAAGACGGCCCCACTCGACGCCTCTCCCTGCCGGGCCAGCTGGGGGCCCTCACCTCCCAGCCCCTGCACAGACACGGCTCAGACCCAGGCAGTTAGTGGGGCTGCCCACTGTGGACACGTGGCTCACCCAGGGTTCAGTGCACTGCCTGGGCCCCTCCCCTCAAGGCCTGCCCGGGAGGCCCTGGCTGCAGAGGGGAGAGGAACGAGAAGGCAGGGCCCCTCCCCCAGCCCTCGGGGACCGTCTCCTCCTGTGTCCCCTGGACCCCAGTGGGAGGGGCAGGGGCGGGGCCGGGCAGTGGATGGGGGTCTGTGGTCCCCCCACTGCCCTGGGGGCAGTAGCTGGTCTAACTGCCTGGAGGCACCGGGCCCTGGGCCTTAGGCACCTCAAGGACTTTTCTGCTATTTACTGCTCTTATTGTTAAGGATAATAATTAAGGATCATATGAATAATTAATGAAGATGCTGATGACTATGAATAATAAATAATTATCCTGAGGAGACTCTCGTGGTGCTGGGAGGGTGCAGCTGTCAGCATGCTGTGTCATGTGTTCACATTCACGTGTGTACGTGTGCACTGGCCTTTCTGCAGGAATCTGGGTGTATCTATCTGCGTGCACAGGGCCTGCAGGGATGGCCCTGATATTTGGGTGTGGGGTGTATGCCGTGGGGGGTGCTTCCTGCCTCTGTAGGGTCCTGCTTCCATGTGGCCCTGGATCCAGGATAGCAGAGAACCACTCAGACTGTTTTGAATATGGACGTAGTTCTAATGGGGTGCCAGGCCTGTGGCCAGCCCCTCAGGGCCCTGTTGCCTGGGTGGCATTCTGGCTCCCAAAGGTGCCCCCAAACTGACGGCTAATCCCCCATCCTCTTGTCCCCTTACACAGTTTGTGGGCCCAGCCCACACTGACCCTAACCTGGGGCTGTATTGGCTTAAGTCCTGGCCCATACCCCCTGCCCCGTGACTGGGCCTTATCGTGACCTTAACCCAGGCTCACACAGACCCCACATCACTGGGCCACACACTGATCCATCTCTCGTCGTGCTGGCTTTCCCGGCCCGGCGCGGAGCTCCCTGGTGTCTGCTGCCGATGGGCTCACCTTGATCGCCTCAATGGCTTGGTCACCTCCCATCCTTGATCACAGAGGAACTGCCTGAAGAGGGTAGAAGTATCTGGATGGCTCATTCCCATTCCTGGAGGAACAAGACGGAACGGACGTCCTGCGGCCAGTGAAGGGTGGTGCCACATGTGTGTGCATGTGTGTGTGTGCATGCTGCTGGCCTTGGGAGGACACACAGTTTTCCTGAGGAGTGGCCATGTGGTGGCCGTGGCAGGGCAGCTGCCAGCCAGCAGGAGGAGCCGATGGGCAGTGGCCAGCTCTACTGAGGTGCTGCCAAAGGCCTTGGTTTCCCACTTAACCCCAAACCCCTGACCCCTTGGGGTGGGTTTGTTAGCCTTGCTTTAAAGTCAAATGCAGCCCTTCTCACTGCCCATGCCTGGGCGGGGGTGGGCACTGGGAGGAGAGGCCCAGGTCTCTGAGCAGCCTGGAGGGTTCTCACTGTGCCCCAGCAGGTAGGAGAGAATGGATAGAGTCTCCCCATGTCCAGGCCCTTCTGCACCAGAGTCCTGGCTCCCCTCCCACCAGGTGTGACCAGGGAGGGGCTTGTGTGCACTGTGTCTGGGGGAGGGGGCCGTACATGGAACATAGAGATGGGGAGAAGGGTGAGACACCAGGGTCAGAGGTAGAGAGGAGTGACAGAGAGAGGCAGGCCAGGCAGGAAGGGTGACTTTGTGTGACAGGATCTGCCACACGTGAACATACGTGTCACATGTGTGTACACATGAGTGTGAGCACGCATCTGTTTGTGGTTTGGGAGTTCACATACAGCCTTTCCTGGTGGGGTGATGTTTGTGAGTGTGAGGTGGGGGGGGGGCTGGCTAGGGGGATTCCCTGGATTTGGAGTCAGCTCATGGCCTCCGGAGGCAAGCAGAAACCCTCGGGATCTCAGCCCGGGGTAGGAGACAGACACAGGCAGAGGCCACCGTGGGGCTGGTGGTGAGAAGGAAAGGTGGAGATGGAGCCTGGGGCACCTGGCATGCTGGGGCTGGGGGTGTTGGGCCAGGTCCCCACTAGGGCGCTGTCTCCTCCTTGTTACAGTCCGCCCTTGTCCTTGGAGCATCTTCATCCTAGGAGCTCAGCCCTGATTTGCACCACTCTCTCCCAGTACAGTGGTGGGGGCCGGGAGAGCCTCGGGGAGGGGCTGGGGGTCAGGCCAGTGAGTCAGGGCCCTTGTTGGTGGGCATGGGGAGGGGAAGGAGAGGAACTTTTGCTCATGGACTCTAGGCTTTGTGTCAGGTGTGACACTGTCGTTTCACCATGCCAGCCCCCTCAGTCAGTCACCTGCTGCCAGGTAGGGTCCCTGGGCTCACACCTTGGCCTTGGTGGGCCTGAGAGGCAGGCAGGGGTGCTGTGAATGGGCCATGCAGCCCAGTGTGGGAGTCCAGCATGGAGACTCTCTCTGACTCCCATTCCCAGGCTGCTCTGGCCCTCCTTTCCCTTGGCTGGGTGACAGCCCACTCCCCCTGCCAGTCTGGGGGTCATGCTCCGCCCAACATATGAGTAACGCATGAGCTATAAACCGTAGCTGTGTCTGTGACCCTGGAGTGCACTGTTGGGCTGGATCAAGTTCTTGGGCAGGGTCTGCTTAAGGCAGAAGGCTGCCTAGACCACCCATAGTAGGGCCCCAGCCTCAGGCTGTCTGCAGCTCGTGGGGTCCTTGCTGCATCCCTGGGCTCTGGGGTTCTCAGGTATGTTGGGGAGGGGTGGGTGGAGCTCCACTTCCTGTAATTCCACAGCCCCCTGGGAGTACAGCCTCACGGCGGGCTATTTTCCTCCAGGGACACCATTGTTCACTGTGCATCGCCCACTCTTTTAAGCTCCACTTCATCTTTTATTTTGTTAGAAACCATCAGTAAAAATGCTTTGGAAGGGAAAGGAAGAACCAATTAGAAGCCACTAGCCTGTGAGCCTGGGAGAAGGGATGTCTAAGGGGCATCTTGTTCCTGGGGCTCAGGAACAAGAGATGTAGGGCACTGTGCAGCCACTGTGCATCCCAGGACAGGTCCTGCAGTCAGACAAATGGCTGTTTCCTCTACTTGCCTGCAGGCAATAAGATGGGGAATGCCAGCTCCGGGAGAGTGTGGTCTATTGATTCTTCAGGGCCTCAAACAGTGCCTGGCACTAGAATGTACTCAGTGTTTCCTGAATGAATGAATGAATGAATGAATGAATGAATGAATGAAGCACTGCCCTCCTCCCTGGGTCAGGGACCCTTGGGCTGGACGGGGAGTGCTGGGGAAGGCCACTTGTGGCTGGAGGGAGCAGAAGGAGGGCATGTTCCCAGTGCCCTGGCCTTTTGCCCTGGGTGCCCCCGGGTCACCATCTTGTCCTTTGTGCCCCTTCTCATGCCTGCGCTGCACGGCTCTGTGGCAACTGCTCACTGCACCAGACCTGCTCCCTGGCCTTCCCCATCACCTGGGCTCCCAGTGCCACAGGGACTTTTGTGGTGGGGGCGGAGCAAGTGTGGTGGTGCAGTCCCCTCCTCTCCTGCAGGGCCAGACACTAGCTGTTGGGTGGCAGTCATCAGAGCTGAGGGTTCTCCCAAACCAAGAGGGCCAGAGGGGTGAGGCAGGAGCTGGAGGGGGATGTGGTGAGTGAGGAAACAGACCCACGTGGTTGCCAACGCTCAGAAGGCAGGTAGCTGAGCCTGGAGGTGGAGTTTGGGCCGGGGTTGTGGGCAGGAATGGAAGGGGCAGGACAAGGCTTCTCCCCTGCCCTCACCTCTGCACCTGAGGGTCTAGGAGTGGAGGCTGGAGTGGTGTGGCCGGGCCTTGTGACTCTGCTCCTGCTCGGAGTCCAGGTGGAGCTGGCCTCTGCACCTGCCCTTACCTGGACTCTCACCTCAGTGTAGCCCAGGCAGTGGCAGACCTCACATTTCATGGACAGCTAGGAGTAATTGATACTCATCGAGCACATCCTTTGTGATGAGCATTATCTCTGCCACCTGAAACCAAACCCCAAGAGGCTGGAGTAACTAGCCAGGTGGTGGCACCTCCTGAGAGTGGAGCTGGGGTGTGAACCCAGGCAGTCTGAGCCACCGCCTGCTGGCTTAACCCTTGGGCACTGCCTCCCTTGCTCTAGGGACAGTGACTAGGAGACCTTTGCAAGGGTCTGGGATTTCTAGAAGCTTCTGTCCCCTGCAGACTTTTGTGTCTTCTGGAGCACCCTTTGGTGAATTCCTGCTGGTCCTCAGGTGACTCTTTTAGGAAGTGCTTGGGGCGCCCCCTCCCTTGGGCTGGCAGCCCCTTTGTGTTGCTGCAGCACCCTCTGCTCTCCCCACCCCACTCTCCCCCTGCTGGGCTGCCGGGTATGGGGGCTCATTGCCTCTGTGCTACACTGTGTCCTTGTCTCTGTCCAAGCACGGCAGCTCCCCTAGAACAGGCACGCGGCAGTTTACTAAATGGACATTTCTAGATTTTGGTAGAGCTTAGCAGTAAATTCCTTAATGTCGAAAGGGCCTGCGTGCTTGACTTGGGGGGCTGTGTCTTCCTATGCAGCCAAGCTTGGGCCATGAGGGCTGAGCGAGGGGCTCTCTGGGGTTTCCCTGAGTCTCCTCTGCTGATCAGCAGACATGGGTCTGGGACCCCAGGAATGGCCCCTGAGAGTCCATGCTGTTTACATCTTCCACCCTGTTCTGTTGGCTCAGCTCAGTGCGTGGGGATTGGTCCTTGCTCTGGGTTACAATTAGTGACCTTGCCTGGTGCCCTCTGGGGCTGGAATCCCTTCTGGTGGGCATCTCAGGGCACAGCTGGTCATCCTGTGATGGCCACTGCTCACCTGAGCTTTGGGGAGCCCCTGCCTCTGCTTTCCGACACAGCTGAGCTCACCCCCTCTCAGATGCCACGTCACCAGCCTGGCCATACCCCCAGGGGCAGCCCAGGTGACTTCTAGGGTCTGTTCTGCCACAGGGTGTGCCAGGTCCTTTCTGCCACCCACCTGCCCGTGTTGCATGAGCAGATGGACTGCAGCAGGCCCAGTCCTGAAGGGACAGATGGTCTTCTCCTCTCTGCCTGCAGGACAAAGCCCTCCGTGTCAGCTTGGCACAGAGGGTTCTCATCTTCCTTTCCAGACTCACCTTCTTCCTCCTTCTGCCGCATGCCTGGCGCTCCAGCGGCACGAGATCACGTCCTGTTAACTGTGCTCGCGTTCTCCTGCATTTGCGTAGTCTTTCCCTCTTCTTGTAATGCCAGCTCCATCCTTCCTGGTCTGGAGAAACCCTTCCACACTTCAAGTCCTAGCTCAGACGTCACCTCCTCCAGCAGAACTCCTCTAGGCTTCTAGTTGACCTGAAGCTCCTCTAGCGCTCGGCTCAGACCTCTGTGAGAGCGCTCACCACACCACACCACACCTGTTCTCTTGTCTGTCCTCCGGAAGGGCACGGACTGAGCCCTGCTCATCTTTGCATCTCCCCTAGAGGCCTCTGTGGTGGAGCTGGGAGGCTGCAGGCACTCCACTGGCACGTCTTGCTCCCAGTCTCTACTTCCCAGCTGCTCTGTGTGGAGGGCTCCCACTCCTGCCCTCTGTGTGGCTGCTCATTTGTCCTTTGAGGGTCAAGGCTGAGAGAGATTTCTCCAGGGGCTTTTCAGTTCCAACTTCAGGTCTGCGGGACCCACCTTTTCCCCCGGTGGTGGACAGTCCTATGGGAACTGAAAGGGCTCAGCCTGGCCTCTCAGATGAGACCTTACATGGCTCACACGGGACGAGGCATTTCCTCCTCAGCGTCCTGGTGGTATGACCACACAGGGACCATAAGAAGGACACAGGCAGCGGGTCAGTCTATCTCTAGTGCTCAAAAATGTCAGAACGAATGTGAAGTACAGGCCTTCCAAGGTGACTATTTTGAGACATTTTTAGATAATTGTATATGGTAAAGGGTGGTTGGTGTGAAAATTAATGAGGATTTAGTAAAAGATTGAATGGTAACGGTGTTCTTAAAACTGCATAGGTGCATGTTATTAAACCCTACAAAAACTCAATTTATCTTGATCATCTTAGTGCAGCAGCATTTTAAATAAAGTGATTCTTGATACTTTATTTTCTCAAAGTCCAAATACAGTTCACTTTCTCTTTTTTTTGGTTAACTTTTGTCTTCCAAAAAAAAGGAGAGAGAACGTGTTCTGAGGCATTTGTTTAAATAATCAGCTTGATTATTTTATAATCATATCTTATAAGTGAGTTGGAAGTCTGCAAGAGCCATCGCTAAGAAACCAGAGCAGAAGAATTTAGCACAACCGCTTACCATTATTTAAAAATTAGCAATAGCATAAGGTCTGGCTGCAAAAGAGTTAGATGCTAACTGGCGAGAAAATCAGTCATTAGGGGAACAGTCTGGAGGGGCTCCCACAGCAAGGCGGCCATATGTACTGGCGTTGCTCCCTCTTTATGCTCCTCCAGGTGATGACAGCTGGAGAATCAGAGGGAACTTGATGATTAGGGACACGAGGAAAGTCAAATGAGGCTGTTCCCATGCTCTTGAGCGGCCTAAGTGGAATGAAACTCTTAGCAGATGGGAAAATGACCATCAAGTGCTTTATTTAATGTCAGGCTGCCCTAGGCGCTCCGGAATTGTCCTGCGGGGAAGTTGGGCTTTATGTGGGATTCTGACTGGTCATGAGGAAGAGTTATTCTCAGTGCTGGTGGAAGGAGCGTGGGGGAGTGAGGATTAGGTTAAAGAGAGATTGCTGTCGTGGCCCAGCTGCCCCCCATCCTTCAGCTCTGGGGGAGCCCTTCCCTTAGGATGCTGAGAAATGGCTGGAGCCCCATCCCACGGAGAGTAGGGTGTGCCCAGTGCCTCCCCATGTTTCTGGGGATGCCCCAGGGGTGAGGCTTCTGTTCTGGGTTAATCCCCCTGTGACTTGCGTCTCTGCAGGCACCTGTCTCCTTGGTATGCTTTAGCTCCTGTGCCTGATGCCACCTCTCTTCCATGCCACTCTGACTCAAGCTGGACACTGCTCCCCTCCTTCATTATCGCAAAGCACCACCAACCACAGGCTGTTGCCTATAGCAGATGGTCAATGAAGATTTTGGGGGTCATTGTGAGAGCTGGGGAAGTTGTCTCCTTGTACAGCCCAGAAAACAACCTAAAAGATGATCTCAGATGTTCTCAGACATTCCAGTCCTAAATTCTTGGCTGCCTCCTTGTTAGTGCCTTTCTCACTGGCTGACCGCCTTCCTAGTCCTTCCAAGACCCTCTTGGGTGGCCCCTATCTTTCTGAAGAAACCTTCTCTAACTCTTCTTTTTCCTCACTTCCCCAGCCTGCCCCCAGACACTCAGATTCCTTCTTGCTGGATCTAAGTTTCTCCAGGCTGCTCTCAGATGACCTTGCCCAGGGCCCCACCCTTCTCCTTCTAAGGGACCCTTCCAGGCCACTGGGACACTATCCAGACATGCATCTGATGGGCCCAGAGATGAACTAACCACGCCCCTAGAAAGGAGAAGTGGCTGCCATAAAGCTTCCTTCTTTCCTTCCTTCCTTCCTTCCTTTCATTAGCAAGAAGTTTCCCCAAAATAATAATTAGTGATTCATAACGAGGCATCTAGTCATAGAGATGGGGAGTTAGAGGGGAGGCGAGGAAGATGCAAAGGAAACAGTAGAATGGGAGGCGAAAAACCTTCCAGGAGATCAGAGCATGGTGCAGATCTGAGGACGACTTGGCTCCGTCCGATAGCTGCCGTCACTGTCCCTTCACACAGGCAGTCCTGAAGACACGGAGCTAAATCTTGATTTTAGGCAGAGCTGTTCAGCTCAGATCTTAGGAAAATCCATTCCTGAGCCAATTAGCTTCCCTCTTGCAGAGGCACAGACTGCAACTCCAGCCGAGGCTGCCCTCTTGGGACCTCAGGCATGTGGTGAAGGAGCAGGGTCTGGAAGGGACTCTAAGTGCCGCAGCTCATTAGAGACCCAGCTCGCATCAGACACAGCCCTGGGGAGGGGTTGGGGCAAAGCGCAGCTCGCTGCAGACGGACTCCTCATGGATTTCTGCTGACTCTTTGCCAACTGACCAGACAACGTCGAATGTCCTGGGTAACTGTCAAATTTGTGGTTTGGAAATGAATGAAATGCTGAAGAGCTGCAAGCGGCTTTGGTAAAGAGGCACCTCCTGTGACTAGATGCTTGGTACGTTGGAAGTAACCGATGCCAACAGGACTTCCCTCTCTGCACACTGTCCTCACTGGATGGCATCTGCCTGACTCTAACCTGGCTTAGCCCCCGGCAGCCCGGGCCATGGCTGAGGTGCTTGACCTCACAGCTCGACCAAAAGCAGGATAGTTTTCAATTAAAATATTTTTCTAAAGAGCGCTGCCTAGAATGGCAGGGAGTCAAGAAAATCCCTCAGAGAGCACAATGTATCCCCCTCAGTTTTCAGTGGAGAAGGACGAGGCCCAAAGTTGCCAAAGCCAGCAAGTTAAGGGCAAACAAGGCTTCCTAACTTCTAGCCCGCCGCAGGCCGGACCTGTTGTGTTGGGCACAATGATGGTTGTATGAGACCCAGCCACGCCCGTCAGTATCTTGTGGTTCACTGGGAACCAGGAGGGGGAGAAAAGTTGGAAGATAGTTAAGGTCCTGCTCTGAGCACCCAGCAGAGCTGCCGCTACTCCTGGTCGCGTCCTTCTCGTTCTCTGAGATGGACTCGCGGTTGGCCTCCTCCATGAAGACTTGTCAGTGATCCTCTGTGGCTTTCCTGTGACATGTGGTGCCACGCGGTCCTGTGACGGCTCTTTGTGGTAGGAGCTGTGTGTTGGCTGAGCAGAACTGGGATTTAGGGGAATGCCTCTTTAATGTGGGTGGAGTTGCTCTCCTCAATAAACACACGTCCCCTTCCCAACTTCTTGCCTGAACACAGGCACATCCTTTTGCTCCTACTGGATTGAGGGGTTCCCTGGAGTTTCCGTGGAGGCGGACGGGAGGCTCACTGTCTAGAATGTGGTGAGAAAGAATGGTGATCCCCTGGTATTCTCCTCATTCAACCCATCCGCAGTTTGACCTATTCCCAGTTTTCTCAGTTCCTGGTTTTCTCCCCGGATGCAGAATGCCTCCTGACTTGTGGGGACACGTGTGGGTGCCTTGCCCCCTCTCCAGCAGGAGAAAACTGTAGGAGTTCAGCCTCCAGCACCTGAGAGCGGGAAGTCCCCAGAGGAGCCCTAGTCCTTTTGGGCTGCTATAACAAAAATACCACAGACTGAGTGGCTTATAAACAACAGAAATTTATTTCTCACAGCTCTGGAGGCTGGAAGTCCAGGATCAAGGTGCCTGCAGACTCTGCATCTGGTGAGCACCTGCCTCCTGGTTCACAGACGGCCACCCTCACGTGGCTGAAGGGGCAGAGGAGCTCTCTGGAGCCTCTTTTATAAGGGCACTAATCTCATTCGTGAGGGCGGAGCCTCCTAATACCATCCCCTGGGCATTAGGCTTCAACACGTGAATTTTGGGGGGACACAGATATTCAGTCCACGGCAGAATGGATCATCCATAGCAGGACGGTCCAGTTGGACAAACCAGCACACCCTTCTGTGGACCAGACAGCCACACTGCTCCTTGGCCAGAGAGAGAAGAAAGAGCTATAAATGATGGATTCGTTCTTTAGTGTTTGGAAGTAGAATTTAAAAGCTCATGTTAGAGGTTAAAAATTATGAAACAGACCTGATATAAACCAAGTTATTTTGGGGATACATTTTACTGGTTGCTGTTGTGGAGAAGGTGGCATTTTTCACCTTTGGCAAAATAAAATAGAAATGTGTGTTAGTCTTGTCCTCCAACACGACTATAAATTTCTAACACGACTATAAATTCCTTGAAGACAGGGCTGAGATTGAAGTTGAGATGGAGTGAGGGGGCCGTCTGAGAAAGTCTCTCACCAAAGGAGTGCTCGAAAGGCCAGCAGCAGAGCAGCACTTCCTGACTCCTGCCTCCTGTGTCCTTGAGCATAGGAAAGAAAAAGCCGATGTTTTCATTTTGTCCTTTTTTGTCGTTGTCACCTGTCGCTGAGCCTGGCCTAGGGCTGGGCTCAGTGAAAGCTGGTTGGCTGATTGAAAATATCAGGGTTGGCAAAGTGGGCTGGAAAACTCAACAAGCGATGGAGAAGGAGTGAGGAGGGGCATGGACACAGGCTGTGTGGAGCCAGAAGGTCAGAGCTGGAAGCTTCTTGGGAGAGCATTTAGCTCCAACCATTCCTTACAGAGACCAAGCAACCGAGACCCAGAGAGAGCCCGCAGCTTGCCCATGTCGTGCAGATAATTAATTAGTGGCAGGGCCAGGTCCAGAACACAGGGCTCTGGCCTTTCCATCCCGCCAGATGCCCAACAGGTGACCCTCTCAACCTTGGGACATATCCTCTTACAACTCACACTGTTCTTTGAGCATGAAGATAACGCACAGACTCTTGGTGGTTGGGAGTCTTTCTCTGGGATTGGTGCGGGATTGTGTTGAGCCATTCAGCCCCTCCACCTCCTCCTCCCAGAGGGGTCGCAGTGGCTGAGGAGAGGGGAGCAGTGGAATATGTTTTAATCACTATCTATGTGGATATTCAGGATCTTGCCCCAGCTCTACCACCTCTCAGACCCTTTTATTACCCACTTCTCCATTTCTGGCTCCCTGCCAGGTCCCAGGGTCAATGTCAAGTGAGCCGTGAGGAGAACCTCGGGCCAGAAGGCCTGAGCGAGCTTGTCTTTCCCTGCTCTGTACCTGGACAGACATGTCTTATCCCCTGGCCCATGGTTTGGGGCCAGAGGAGGTTCAGCCCCCGAATATACTCGACAATGTCTGGATACATTTTTGGTTGTCACAACCAGGGGTGGGCGGTAGGTGGCATCTAGTGGGTAGAGGCCAGGGATGCTGCTAAAGATCCTACAAGGCACAGGACGGCCCCCTATAACAAAGAATTATCCAGTCTAAAATGTTAATAGTACTGAGGCTGAGAAAGCTTCCCCTTCGCAGTTTGTGGGGAAGAGGCATTTCACAGCCTTCTTCCCCCTACAGAGTGGAGAGTCACTGTTATGCCTAATTTGACTCCCTACTGTGATGTTTTCCCACTGAAATTAGAAATAGCTTTTCTATCTTCTACATGTAGCAGAAAAAATATTTTAAAGGCCACTAGAGTTTGAGCTGAACATCCTAGGAGAAAAGCAGAATATGTCTGTTAGGAAGGGAATGGCTCCTTTTGTCTAGAAATACCTTGATGGGCCTCTTTGGTCATTAAAGATGAGGTCCCTAGAGAATGGCCTGGCTAAGTGAGCACAAGACAGATGGAATGACAGAAATAATTTTTGAGTTTTTCTGGGCATCCTGGGAGAGAGAGTGAGGGTAAGGGGAGAGGGAGGGATCCAGAAGACATCCAGGCCTTCTGAAGACACACTGGTAGCAAGACATTATTTTTTGGTGGCCAATGAATCTTTAGGAAGACTGACGTTAGACCTTCAGGACTGGGTTATTTCCTACCTGTGGTAAAACTTCTCTTTGTTGCTCCACAAGCCATTGGTAAAAGTCTGTTACACACTCGCTGTGTGACAGAGGTGCTTTGAGGAAGGAAGGAAGGGGACGTTTCCAGGAGGACCCAGTTGCAAAGTGGACCAGGCAGAGCTGAGAGAGATGGTCAGAGCCAGACGACATCATAGGACCATGATGCAGCATGTTCTGACCAGGACCAGTTGTGGATGATCCTCTGGTCCTCAGATGTACAGTGAAGTTGCCTTTTAAAAGGGGTTTGCTGGGAGGAATGGGGGAGGCCAGAGCAATCTCACAGCTGTGTGACTGGGGCCCTCCAGGCAGCAGACACACCAATTACATGTATAAGAAGAACGCTTTGTGGTCAAGGAGGCTAATTGCTCACCCCAGTAGCCATGATTCTTTTCCTTTTTAGTAACGGAACCCCTGATTTTGAGCTAAGCCCGTGGCTTCCAAGAATAGGGATCACGTTTAGCAGCCCCCTTGTGGCTTGGACGGGAGCAAAAGTGCCATATGGAACTTTTGAGAGGTGCCCTCCGAGAGAAGGAGAATCCCCTTTCACTCCTCCTCCTTCCTGCTGACTGAAGCGGAGGGCTTCAGCTAAAGAGAGAAGAGCCACAAGATGAAAGATCCCAGGGTTCTAAGGATGGAAGAGCTTCCAGGCAGCCCTGACTGCTCATCTCTGGACTTATTTTTCCAGAGGGAATGGCCATAGCTAGAAGCAGGCAAGGGCACCTGGGGAGAGGGAGTGTGTGGGACCAGCCGTGGATGTGTTTCTGCCTTCGGAACCCTGTCCTCCACCCAGAGTGGAGGAAGGCAAAGGTGGCTTCTCTACAAGCCACTGACATTCACAGGACCCTCAGGATTACTTCTAGGGCCCAGCTGTGGCCATTCTGCCCTAGCTCCTTTCTCCTCAACTGCTGTCAATCCCATGGCAATCTTCGTAGCCGCTCCACCCCTGCTGTAGCTGCCACATCACGTGGCGCTATGGTCTGTCAGTCAGTGTCCAGTCATAAAAACAGACATGCCTCTGGATATTTCAAGCTGGGAGCGGCTTAGTGCAGGGAATGTTGGCAACATTGGTTCCAAATGTGAAAGAAGGACAGGAAGAACAAAAGAGAGGGAAGGATGAGGCCAGTAGGTCAGGAAGATGCTGGCATCCCCAAGACTGAGCCCCCCAGCATGAACTGCTGCTGCTGGAAGTGCTGCTGGACACGAGCCGTTCCTGCCGCCATGAGACCATCGGCTCTGTTCAAGGTCACAGTGGCCTGCTGCTGCTGTAGCAGAGGCAGAGGGCTTCCCTCTTCTCCCTCTCCTCCAGTCTCTTGTCGTTGATTCCTACTGATGACGCTTAACCAGAAGCCAGTTGGTGAGGAGTCTGAGATGTGTAGTTTTCACCACGCAGTGGCAAGAATGGAAAGGTGAGTGCAGGTCTGAGGACCAACAGGCAAATAACTGGCGCGTGGAGGAAGATGTTTAGAGTGCCCAACTTTCCAGATGAGCCTCATTCCTACTATTTTTTTCTCTTTTGAGTTAAATTTGATTATTATGGAAAATTTAAAACATACAAAAGCACTAAGAGTAGTATAACACTCCCTTATGTATGCATCATCTAACTTCAACAATTATCAATTCATGTCCAATCTTGTTACATTTATACCCTTCACGCTGCCAACATCAGATTATTTTGATGTAAATCCCAAAGACCATGTAATTTCATTTGTAAATATTTCAGTATTTCTAGAAGATGAAGACTCCTAAAAAGAAACAACCACCATAGCATTACCACACTTATAGTCCAATAATTCCTCAATAGAATCAAATACCCAGTTAGTGATTGAACTTCTTCAGTTTTTCCACATATTTGAAGTAATTTATTTGAATCAGAAACCAAATAAGGCCCATACATTGCCATTGGTAGTTAGGACTCTTAAATACCTTTTAATCTATAGAGTCTTCCTCCATATTTTTTCCTTGATTTTTTTTGTTTTGATTGAAGAATCTAGATGGTTCATCCTTTAGAGTTTTTGACAACTTGATTTTGCTGATTTCATCCTTGTGATTTAGCTTAACATTAGGGTTTTAAGTTTAATTCTGAAGTTGAATTTATAAAAGTAAGTATATTCAAAGAAGTCTAGCTTCTCTCCCTGTCTCCTCTATTCTGGTCCCTTCCTCTCCCATTGATAAACATCGAGGTATTTTTGTTCGTCTTTCCATAGTTTTTGAAAATAAGCAAATATATGTGTGTGTATATATATGTATACATGAAAGTATTTACATATGCATGAATGCATATGTGTGTGTATACATATGCATGTATGTATATCTGCATGTCTATATGTGTGTATGTTTATATGTGTGTATTTATGTATCTATCTTTCTGCTTACCTAGTTCTCTACTTTTTTTTTAGATGAATAAAAGCATTCTGAGGACATTTTTCTCTTCCTTGCCTTTTTTTTTTTTTAAAGATTTTATTTTTTTTTCTTTTTCTCCCCAAAGCCCCCCAGTACATAGTTGTATATTCTTAGTTGTGGCTCCTTCTAGTTGTGGCATGTGGGACGCTGCCTCAGCGTGGTCTGACGAGCAGGGCCATGTCCGCGCCCAGGATTCGAACCGACGAAACACTGGGCCGCCTGCAGCGGAGCGCGCGAACTTAACCACTCGACCACGGGGCCAGCCCCTCTTCCTTGCTTTTTTTGCTTGCTATCTGGGGAGCACTCCACATCAGTATGAAAAGATATTTCTTATTCTTTTTCATAGATACTTAGTACTTCATCATGTGGATGTACTTAGTTGACTTAACTAGTCCCTTACTGTCATTTGTTTCCAGTTCTTTGCCATTTTTACAAAGTTGTGCTATAATAAATAGCCTTGTGCATACATCTTTTTATATATTTGTATATCTTTGAGGTAAATTCCCAGATTTGCTGGGTCAAAGGTTTAGTGCATATGTAATTTCAGAAAATATTAAATTTCCCACCAGCAATGTAGGAGTCCTTCTTTCTCTAACCTTGCCAAAAGAGTAAGTTGTCACACTTTTGGGTTTGTGTCCAATTTGATAGGTGAGAAATCCTATTTGTGCATTTTTACTTTGTATGCTTCCGTCGCAAGTCGAATTCCCTGGGAGCAGACTCATAGACAGAGACTAGCGTGCAAGCTGTTTAATAAGGAATGCTCATTGGATGAACACCTGTGGAAGGGACAGGAAGGAAGCAGGACTGGAGAGAGGGACAAGCTGAACAACCTCCACAGAGGACCCAGCCGTGCCCGCAGGGAGCCCTGGAGCTGGGAAGGCCCTTTGGAGATGCTCTCAGTTGGGATGACGGGCAGGGCTGCTCTTCCCCCACAACAATCCATCATTAGATATGGGCCGCTCTGGAAGGAGGAGTGAGCTTGAACAAGGCAGTTTCCTTCTGCTGAGGCAAACACACCTGAGGGCTGACAATTGAGGGCCATCTCCTGGTGGCACTGCCGTAGGTGGGGGAATTAAATCTTTGATTTCCAAAGGAAAATGGATGACATGTCACAGCAGCCAACTTTGTCTCTTGATTTTGTCTCTTTAAGGTCTTCCTTAATAATTTTGTTTTTTTGAGTTTTCTACAAGTAGCCTTATTTTTATCTATCTATCTATCTGTCAATCAATCTGCCATCTGTCAATCAATCATCTCTTTCTATCTATCTAGTTGATCTGTCTTGGGTTGAGATAGCTGTGTTTTTTAAAAATGTGTTTCTATATATTTCTCCTGTCATATCCCACAGTTTCCGCTTTATGAGAATCGTTGCTAAGTCATTGCATACGTAAATAGTATCACTGCTCAATCTTCATCAGGAATCGCAGACTTCAGAATTGTGCAGTGTCCTACTTTGTCTCACTTGATCCTGTTTGGCCTGAATTCTCCCTGGCTGGGTATCAAGATGGCGATTCATGATTTCTTTTTTATTTGAATTTGCCTGTTGTATCTTTTAATTATTTTTAGTTTTTTTCTATCCTTTTATTTTTCACCTGTCTGAATCTCTTTGTATTAGGAGTGTCTGCCACGTAGCATAGTATTAGATTTTGCCTTTTAAGCCAATCTGAATATTTTTTTCTTTTAATAGCTGAGTGAAGCCCGATTACGTTTATTGATATGATTGATACGCTCGACCTCAGTTCCGTCGCATTGGTTTATTCTATGTAGATCTCAATGCATCTGTTTTATGTGTTCTCTTCAGGTATTCAGGAAGGTTTGCATTGTCATTCTAACAAGTACATTTCTTTGGTCTGTTACATGACACTTTTAGTTCCCTGGCTTTGCCTATTTTCTATTAGTTTCCAACGAGGGGCAATATTAAAATGAGCTGGTAACGTCTTCTGGCTCCCCTCTCTCCCCCAGCACGTAGCCTGAAGTTACACTCTTTTCCTTCCTGTTTCTACCTATAAGGCTATCAGGAGGCTGACTCAACTTTTTATGGACCTTCCCCACCCCCGCCCCCTATTTTTGGTAGTTGTATCTGCAGTGTCAGAATGCAGCTGGTACCTTCTCTGTGGTCTCCCTTGTAAAGACCGTCTAGTCTGAGCACCGAGCTTGTGGCTGTCCTCACATTGATGTCTTTCCAGTCATTTTTGTTGTCTGAAGCTTGTTCTCCAGCGGCTCCCTTAGTCAGAGTTCATGAGAATACAGTCCCCGAGTTCTTGAATGTGTACAGCAGTCTGTCTGTCCATGGGCTTTCCCGTGGCAGGCTTGGCTCATATTTCTCAGTAAGTATCCTACTGCACTGTCTTCTGGCACACAGCGTGGCTGTTGAAAAGTCTAAATGCAAGCTGGTAGTCTTTCCTTTGTAAGTCACTTGGACTCTTTAGCCAACGTCCAAAGATATTTTTCTTCTTTAAGTCCGATAGTCCTACTAACATACGTCTCTGTGTACAGCACACTGTCCTTGGTGTACACCGTGCCCAGAATGTGCAATTTTAATTTTTTTTTTTTACTGAGGAAGATTAGCCCTGAGCTAGTATCCATGCTAATCTTCTCTATTCTTTATGAGGGTTGCTGCCACAGCAGGGCTGATGAGTGGTGTAGGTCCACGCCTGGGATCCCAACCCACGAACCAGGGCAACTGAAGCAGAGCGCTCTGAACCCAACCACTAGGTCACAGGGCTGGCCTCTTAAGTATTTTTAGTCCAGGAAAAATGTTCTTGAGTTTAATTCTGAGTATTATTCCCATAGCTGTGGTTTTCTTTTTGGGGGTTCCTATTATATAAATTTTTTATCTTTGCCTATCTCCTGTTACTTTCTCTTGAATTCTTTTCTTTTTCTTATTCACTCCTTTCGACGGAAACTTTTTTCTTGTTCATCTTTTATTTCACTTCAGACGTTACCCATTGTGTCCATTTGCACTTGCGGTTCGTCCAGCTTAGTCTTCATTTCTAAATCAATTTTTATTTCACATCGAATTCTCCCCTCTCTTTTCATACCATCTTCGTCTTCAATCACCTCCTTTCTGAGTTTCTCCAATTCTGATTCATCACGTTCTTTAGTAGCTTCTATCGCTTTATTTATTTTGGCTCATTTTGCAACAGTAGGTGGCCCATTTCATCCGTGTTCTGGCCGAGTCACGTGGGCGGCGTTCAGCCTTCCTTGGTTGCAGGGATGCTGGGCCGCTTCTCACCTGTTTTCTCTCAGTTTCCCTTAGTGTGACGTTGGGATGACATTCTTGCAGCTGCCCACGTTCAGTAGAATGGATTTTCTGTGCTTCAAGAGGAGAAGGTTGGGCCCAGAGAGCTCTTTTGAGCTTTACGACTCTAGAGCTCTCGTTTCTGTTCTCACCAAGGTGTGTAAAATCTGGCCTCCCGCTCTCTGAGATGCGACTGCTCTGCCCACTGCCCTGCTCCTGACTGGCCTTCTCTTCTCTCTGCTCCCTTGGCCCTGACCCCATCAGTTCCGATTCTTTTCTCGGCAGTTTTTCCTCAGCGCTGGTTTGGATCCAGAGGTAGCTCTGATTTGCTAGTTTTGAGAGCCCACGGGCCTTGGGTTCTCTGGCACAGTTGATGGTACGGTGCTCCCTTGTTCTCACCTATGGCTCGGAGCTTTAGAAAGCCCCTCCCAGTCTTGGCTGTTGTCCTCAGATTGGCCAGCACTGAGTACCTAGAAAGGAACGAGATGAGTTGTGTTCTTATGACTTTCAGCACTGTCAGAGAGCCCAGCTGTTTTTCCTTATCTTCCTCCCGAACACGGGTTCACATCGTGCTGCTCCTGCAGCTATTAGCAGTTTGCTTTTAAACATTCCTATTGTGGGTTTGTGGGCAGACATCATCACTGTGGTTGTTGTTGATGTTGCCCATGAGGCTTTGGTTTTCCTGTTCTAGTGCTGTTCTTTTTCTTTTTTTTGTTTTTTTGCTGAGGAAGATTTGCCCTGAGCTGACATCCGCTGCCAATCTTCCTCTTTTTTTTTAATGTGAGCTGCTGCTGCCACAGCATGGCCGCTGACAGAGGAGTGGTGTAGTTCTGTGCCCAGGAACTGAACCTGGGCCACTGAAGTAGAGCGCATCGAACTTAACTGCTAGGCCACTGGGGCTGGCCTGTTCCAGTACTGTTCTCTTTTTATGCGGAGATTTAGGGATGTTAAAGAAAAACAAACTATGGGCCATTATTATTCGTCTCCTATCTTTTTTATTAATTGAAATTATTAAGAAATTTTAAGTGTCGGGGCTGGCCCCGTGGCCGAGTGGTTAAGTTCGCGTGCTCCGCTGCAGGCGGCCCAGTGTTTCGTCGGTTCGAATCCTGGGCGTGGACATGGCACTGCTCATCAAACCACGCTGAGGCAGCGTCCCACATGCCACAACTAGAAGGACCCACAACGAAGAATACACAACTATGTATCGGGGGGCTTTGGGAAGAAAAAGGAAAAAAATAAAATCTTTAAAAAAAAAAAAAAAAGAAATTTTAAGTGTCAGTAGGTACCCTGTGGTATTTATGAAATGCTAACCAATCACGGGTTCCTATGTGTTGGAAATGTCCTATTCAGGGCAAAGAGTCTGAAGGACACACACTGAGCAAACATAATAAAGATTTAAGGGTTGCATTAAATTTCCTAGGGCTGGTGTAACAAAGTACCATAAATTAATGGCTTAAAACAACAGAAATTAAGTCTCCCACAGTTCTGGAGGTGGAAGTCCTAAGGCGCTGGCAGACCATGCTCTCTCTGAAGGGTCTATGGAAGAATCTTCTATGCTTCTCCCGGCTTCTGGTGGTGGCTGACAGTCTTTGGCTTGTGGCGGCACCACTGCAGTCTCTGCTTCTGTCTTCACAGGACATCCCCCCGTGTGTGTCTGTGTCTCTTCTCTTCTTATGAGGACACCAGTCACTGGATTAGGGCCCACCTAACCCAATATGACCTCATCTTAACTTGATTACTTCTACAGAGTCCCTATTTCCAAGGAAGGCCACATTCACAGGTACGGGGGAACATGGATCTTTGGGAGGCACTATTCAACCCAGTACGAGGGTGTTAGGCTAGATAAATGTATAATAGGAGGATTCTCTGGATAAAGAGAAACAAAAATGTCTCTGAAGAAGAGAATCAGAAGATTTAAGCCCAGCTCTTCCCATTTCCGGCATCAAGCAAGAAGCGTGTGTCCCATTTGTCAGCTGGGGCTGTGGTGACAAGCACTCGCCAGTCAGCTCAGGGCTCCTCCTGAGGTCTCACTGTGCCCTTGGATATCTCCTTTGGGCTAATCTCTGCGTGGACCTTGCACCAGGCTCGGGGCTAAGTTTGGTCCAGAGAGAGCTTAATTCTCTGCCATCCTTTAGGAGGTCCATAAGCCTGAAAGGCTGTCAAAGAGAAACCTTCTATCTCTGGACCCAGTGAGTAGGAAGCAGAAAAGAAGTGCTGTTCTGTGCTCCCTATTCTGACCATTGAATCCCTATAAATGAGCTTTTTAAAAGCCTGAAACCCTCACACAGGCAGAGAGGGAAACAAGGAGTCAGAATAGGTGCCAAGAGCTATAAATTTTCTCTGTCTGTCTGGGGCCATTATTCCATTGCCTACAGGCACTCATTTGGCAGCTCAGAGTAAATCAGTCACATTCTCCAGCCCAGGTGGACGCACTGGTTATTTAATTAATTGGATGTACATAGCTCAGGGTCCTAGCTTTTGCACGGGGCGTCTGCCAAATTCTCTGTAGTCCAGAAATATCCCAAGGAACTTTTCTAACTTATAAGTAGAATTGTTATAATTGTACCTCCCTTGTTCCACCTCAAGGTCCGCCTCACATCACTCTACTTTAACAAGAACAACCAGAGCAACTCCCTTCCAGTTCACCATTTCTGGACAGTATTTTATGTCTTCAGAGAATTTGCTGCTATTTCAAAATGAATACAGAAGAAGCCTCTCAGCTAGTTGACATGGTCTTATGTCTGATTAATGTGACCTTTGCCTTTGTGGATCATTTTTAAAGGATTTGAGGAGCTTTTCCAGGAACTTTAATTCGATTGGAAATCACAGATTGAAGTTCCAATGTTTGGGACCCGAGGTAGCCTAGGATGGTAGAATTAGCTGTTTATTCTCCAAATGTCACAATTACCCTGTCTATCCCATACTGTCCTCCACCATTCTCAACCATATTCTATTCATATCCACTAGCATCGTGCCAGGTTATCATCAGCCTCACAAGTCAGCCTCTCAATTCCACATCATCAGCCAGTCATCTTTCAACCTCATAGCATTGTCCTTAGCAACCCAAGGCCAGATCCCTTCTTGACTTCCTTTTACTCTTAGATGGAGCATCTTCTTGGGACCTGAATGAACTGCACTCTTGGATCATTTGTGCATTTACTGCTGTCACTGAATGCATACATCTATTTCTGTGTATCTTCATCCAACCTTCTCTCCTCTTCTGTGATGCTGGTCTTCCCCTCTTTGATTTCTCCTCTTCTTCTGGTAACTAGATCTGTCTACTCTACTTTCCCTCTATTCCTTTCTCTAACAGAGGCATCAGGCAGACCTAAGTTGCAGACAACAGAAGCCAGTCTAGCCAAGTCGATCAGGAAGGGATTCACTACAGAGAATTAGGTGCTTATAAAACTGTTGCCAAGATGGGAAGATTCAGCTCCAGGCTGAGTTTCTGGGCCCAGCTTTCAGAACAACGCTAAAAAACTGGGCCAACAAGGGAACTGTGACCTCTTCCACAAACCAGCAAGCTGACTCCAGAATCACCCACTTTAGCTGCAATCTGGGAACAGGAAGCCATCACGACATCTGTTTCTCTCAAAATGCAACACCTTTAATTATGAACTGGGGATAAAGAAGTTGTTGCCACAATTGTTGGTGGCAAATGGATGCCTTCCATGCTGCTGCTTCTCTTCCCACTTAGCTCAGTTTTGAAATCTAGTCTCATGGGAGTGCACTTTACCTGGGAGAAGGGATGGCCAGAAGTAAGGACCAACAGCAATTCACAGACAGTGGGAAATATTTGGCCAGACACTCAGAGACCTGGAAGGAATGAAACTGGATGGTTGATGATGGAGCAACCTGAGGAAGAGGTGGGTGGGTGGACCCTGACAATGGCAGGATATTTGTGTCCCTTGTGAATGCTCACTTCAGAAGAGGCTCTCAGTGATCAGGTGGATAATACGACCCATTCTGTGGACATTGGTCAGCCCTTTTGCCCCCTCCCCTGAACTACCCCAGCGATTTCTCAATGGTCCCATGTGCAAATGGCTGTGGCAGCAGACTGTATGTGGGCTCAACAACGTGGGTTTTCCCTCACTGACTCTGTTATGCATCCTGCTACCACTAAGTGCCCAAGAGCCGGGACCAATGGTTTGTTCTTCCTGGAATAGTCTCTTATTCTGAGCATGGATTTGGCTCCACTGCCCATCAAGTCTTCACCAGCTTCCATGGACTTCTTACTAAATGTCATATTCACCGTGATGGTATCACACCTCAAATTACTTCTAACCAGGAAGTGATATTACACTAAAAAAATGGGACACTGGACTGGCACTCACAGGATTCTGGTGACTAACATGTCCTTCCTCACCCTGAAGTGACTGGCCTTGTAGAGCAGTGGGAGGGCCTCCTGAAGTTCCGGGAAGGCGCCAGTCTGCCATGCACAGCACTCAGGCTGGTGGCTTCTTCCCCTTCTTCTACTCTCCCATCCTATCCTTTCCTCTTTCTCCCCTGGTCCCTACAGTTTTCTCTTTCCAGTGTGTCCTACGAGCCTCTGTTCTACGAGTGGTAAATGTCAACATGAACTCCTTTCTTCTCACTTTACCTGTACATGTGAACTGATGCCTTGCTCTCTGTCTTCTGAACACATTTTTACTAGTCAGGACATCTCATCTTGCAAGTGGCAGAAACCTAACTCAAACTAGCTTATGCTAAAAAGGAATCTGTTGGCTGCTACAGGAGAAAAGTCCAGGGCCTTCCTAGTTCAGATAGCTGGATTTAGGTGCTCAACTGCTGCCCCTAGTTCCCTGCCTCTCTCCGACGTTGGCTCTGCTTTACTCTGTGTTGGTTCCATTCTTTGGCAGTATCTCTCTCTGAGGCTTTAAGAAAGCTATTGGCAGCTCCAGACTCATGATCTTTACAAATCCAGATGTCATCAGAGAAGCCCCATCTCTCTCAAATAGAAATAACCAAATTGGCATCAATAGAAAACTGGCTCTACTTGGGCCATGTGCCCATTCTTGAATTAATCTGAAATAATCTGCTAACCACACATGAGTCATATGATTCTTCCTTGTTGGGTCAGTTAGAGGCACTGAGTGAATCACACATCATTGTGGACGGAAATTTCCAAAAGGGAAGGAAGCTAGGTAGACCAAGTGTAACAGACATGCACTGTGATGCCACACGCTCCACTGCTGCCTTTCACGGGATGAGGATGTTTCCTCTTCTCCCTTTAGCCTGCATCCCCAATTCTAGTCACTCAGGTTATATTTCTGTTGTGAAGTATGTCTATACTTTAATACTTGATTTCACTCATATAACCACCATCCAGGTCAAGAAAAAGAACTTGCCTGCCTCCTAGGACCTCCCTGTGTGATGCTTCCTGACCACCACCTGCACGTGAAAGGCAAAACAAAAAAGCTTTTAGAAAGTAATAGTAGGAAACCAGAAGCACTAGCCCTAAAGGAAAAGAGGGCTACATTGAAATTAAAGACTTCTGTTTATCAAGAGACATCTTCAGGATGTACTAAAAAATTCCCACAATGATGGGAACACCTCCAAAGGACATAGGAGCCAACCTCCAAGAGCTCCCAATGGCCAAAGCTGGAATCATTCAAGCAGCAGATAAAAAGTGGGAGTACTAAATTATAACCTAAAGAATAAAAGAAATATCCATGAGTACAAACTGATATAAATGATTGAATACATAAATAAAAGGGGAAAAGGGAACAGCCTATACAGAAGAATCCTGATATATGTAGATATACCCCCTCCAGGAGCAGGAGTTTGAAAGTGGTCTGGACCTAGAGACTTGCTTCTGAGGAATAGAGTATCGAAAGGGAAAAATAGTAACTTTACAGTGTAGAATCCTAAATGGTACCACCTTAACCAAATGCCAAAGTTCCTATTACAGAGCTAAGTCGTGTTGAGATCATATGCCCCAGCTGAGAAGGGTACTTCCCCCAAACACATGCCCTCAGGTCTAGTCATTAGAAGACATTAGACAAACCCAAATTGAGGGACAGTCTACAAAACACCTCATGAGTTCTCTCCAGAAATGTCAAGATCATGGAAAAGAAGGAAAGACTGAGAAACTGTCACAACCTGGAGGAGGAGACCAAGGAGATGTGACGACTAAATGAAATGTGGTGTCTTGGATGGGATTCTGGAACAGAAAAGGCATGTTAATGGAAAAACTGGTGAAATTTGAATAAAGTCTATAGTTTAATGAATAGTATTGTACAACATTAATTTCTTAATTTTGGCAAACATATCACGGTGATTTAAGATGGCAACACTAGAGGAAGCTGGGTGAAGGGTGTACGGGACTCTCTGTATCATCTTTGCAACTTTTTTGCCAATCTAAAATTATTCCAAAATAAAAAGTCTGTTAAAAATACATCTTTAAGAGAGTAAAAAGTTAAGCCATAGAGTGGAAGAGATATTTACAATGCGTACAACCTACAAAAGACTCACATTTAGACCCCACAAGGGATGCCAACAAATCAATAAGAAAAAGGCAGAGAAGCCAATAGAAAGATGAGTAAAAGGATAGAACAAGCATATCACAAAAGAGGAAAGGCAAACGGCCATTAAACATGGGAAAAAGTGCTTTATCTCATTGGGGAAATGCAAAGGAACTGTTTCTTTAAATAATTGTTCTGCTCCTTGGTTTTCTTCTTCAGATGCTCCAATTATGTGTATGTTGGAGCTCTTTCACATGAAACATCTTCTCTCTTTATTTGCCTTTGCGTCTTCTGGGTCCGTGTCTAACTTACGTCCTCTGTGTCCCTCTCTTAATCAGAGATGTCAATTCTCTCTTGTGCTGCTTCCAGTTTTATCTTCATTCCTGTGGTGATTTTATTTTTGATTCTACTCTTTCCTGAATTTTGCCAGTTCGCTTTTCATATCCTTCTGTTTTCTCTCCATCTCTTTCTCGAGCTGTTGCTTCATTAAGTTTAAAAAATTCATGGCAAAATATTTGGATACAATTTTTATCTATTCGTTGCAACACATTTTTCTTTTTTTTTGGTGAAGATTAGCCCTGAGCTAACATCTGCCACCCACCCTCCTCTTTTTGCTGAGGAAGACTGGCCCTGAGCTAACATCCGTGCCCATCTTCCTCTACTTTATGTGTGGGACGCCTGCCACAGGATGGCTTGATAAGCGGTGGGTAGGTCTGCACCTGGGATCCGAACCAGCGAACCCTGGGCCACCAAAGTGGAACGTGTGAACTTAACTGCTGCGCCACCAGACTCGCCCCTGCAACACATTTTTGATTAGTGTTTTTCATCTGCCATTCTTTCCTTCATTTTTATGCTATGGTGTTTTTGTATAGATTTTATATGGAGCTAAATATTATCCTTATTTGAAGCAGGCAAGTTTTTCCTGGACCAGGTATTTTCAGGAGATTCATGAGGGTTAGGGTCCAGAACCATCCCAGGCTAGCAAATATGAACTTTATAAACTTTTTTAAAAAATTGCATTTGTTTAACTTTTACTTTTCCCCACTCAACAGGGATAGAAAAGTGTGGAGCTGGGTTTAGGGGAGGAGAGAGAATCGCCAGAAAACAAAGCCCATTTGGGACTGCGCTCTTTTAAGAAAGAGAGCGGTGGAAACATTGCTTTGGAGTCCGACAGATTCGGGTTCAGATACGAACTCCAGTCTGAGCTGGCTGTGTGGCCTTGGAGACATCGCTTAAAGTCTCAGAACCTCAACGACCACATCTATAAAATGGGAGCAATAGTACCTCCTCACCTGTGCTAGGAAATTTTAAGGATATGTGAGAAACTTGGCAAATCATTAGTTAGGTTAAGCAATGCTAGCTGCCAGAGCAGGCAAACCCCAAAATCTCAGAGGCTTAACACAACAATGGTTTTTTCCTTTTTTTTTTTTTTGAGTTGACTTTTAAAAATTATTCTATTGTGGTCCGGTGGCGCAGTGGTTAAGTTTGCATATTCTTCTTCTCCGTGGCCCGGGGCTCGCTGGTTCAGATCCCAGGTGCGGACATGGCACTGCTTGGCAAAAGCCATTCTGTGGTAGGCGTCCCACATATAAAGTAGAGGAAGATGGGCACGGATGTTAGCTCAGGGCCAGTCTTCCTCAGCAAAAAGAGGAGGATTGGCAGTAGTTAGCTCAGGGCTAATCTTCCTCAAAAAAAATTATTTTATTGAAGTCATAATGGTTTATAACATTGTGTAATTTCAGGTATACATTATTATATATCAGTTTCTGTATAGACTGCATCGTGCTCATCACCAATAGTCTAGTTTTTATCTGTCACCATACTTATGTGCCCCTTTACTGCTTTCGCTACCCTGCCAACCCCCTTCCCCTCTGGTAGCCACTAATCTGTTCTCTTTACCCATGCCCACAAGGGTTTATTTCTTGTTAGTGCAAAATCCAGGCAGCTCTCCTCCGTGCTGTGACAGGGACGGAGTTGCTTACATTTGTGGCTCTATCCTCTCAACGTGTGGTCCCTGTGGTTGCTGCCCAGTGGGGCTGGCAGAGCCACATCAGCTCTTAGTGCCTTGGTTGGAGCTGGCCACGTGGCCCCCCGTAAGCACCAGGGCAGCTGGGAAACAGAGGGGAGCCCAGGGTGCTTGGCAAGCACTATGAGCTCACACGTTTCCGCTCTTTACTCCATCAATGTGATGACTTTTTGCTTTTTCCTTTGAATTATTATCTTACAACAGAGAGGATGTGGTGTTGAGGCTGGCAGCAGGAAAGACATTTCTAAAAGAGATTTTTAAATATCTCAGAAGAACAAAGGAGACAAGAAAAATGTTAGGCAAATTAAAAACTCTCTGTTTTTAAGAGGGTGGGAAAGAACCGGGGCTAGTGGTCAACATAAATTCCTTACTCTTGGCGTATTCCACTGAATCCATACAAAACGAAAATCTCCTCCAGTGCATCCCAGGTGGACGGACCTCTGACCTGGAATGGAGCATGTTCTGCTTTATTGGACAATGTCTATTATTAGGCTAAACCTATCTTCTGGCAGCTTCCATCCATGGGTTGTATTTCTTTATTAGGCAACCCTGTAAGCCCAAACCCCGACAATGACTCAATGTGCTAGGCAGATGCTCTATTTCCCTCAATCTTTGCTTCTCCTGGCAAAACAACCCCCAATGCTTCCACCACTCCTTGTGGGATATAGTTTTGAGATGCTGACGAGAACAGCACTGCATCCCTCCCCAGCCCCGAGTCACTAGCTTTGTCAGCCCGCAGAGCTTCAGCACCTGGTCACCCCTGTGGGGAGGCAATAGGGCTCCTTAAGACTCTGAAAGCTTGATCAATAAAATCAACACAATGGTAAGGGACAGAGTGCCTCTGGGCCAAACCCAAACTAAAGAGATGTCGTCAACTGAGCTAAAGAAATAATGTGAGAAAAGAAAAGGGGCTTTGGGCATAGACACACTGCAAAATGCGGGGTCAGAGAGACGAAGGTTGATGCGTCTGTCCGATATAGTTGGGGGACTTGGACATGAGCAGTCAGCTCACAGGAGAGCTGGCCTGCTTGGGTAGGAGTAGTCGCCAGTTCTCATCACAGCCTGGGTGAAATATCCTCCAGTATTAGCCGTCTGCCTTGGATCTGAGTCCACGTTCACCAAGCGATGTTTAGATTAATAATTTTACTTCCTGGTTTCCTGATACTGGGAAGGAGAATGTTCGGGTAAGACACGTCAGAATTCTGGTCACTGGCATGGGATTCCCTGTGCTGCTGTCTGGTTAATATCTCAGTCTGCTGTAGGTCGGGAAATATCAGCCATTCCCTCCTAGAATAACTCCCCGTGGGCACTGTGCGTCACTGACGGTTGGCTTCTCTGTCCACGGCTCTGAGGGTTACGCAAGCATTCCCGGGCCTCACACGTGCCCTCCAGGCCGTGGAGGACGCCACAGTGCGATCCCCACAGCGCAAGGTCATTCTGGAGAAGGTCACGGCTCTCTGCTGATTTGTCCTACCTGTCCAAGCTCTCTAGTTTATCACAATGGTAGGAGACGGAGTGCTGACCCTGAGGTAGCTCAGCCGTGGTTCAATGCCAGCCTTTCCTCTAACACACGCCCCACCACAGCTATTCTAGTTTCTACCACATTTCTTAAGCTCCTTTTATGGGCTAAATTTTGTCCCCCCACAAATTCAGATGTTGCAGTCCTAACCCCCAGCACCTCAGCATGTGACTGTATTTGGAGACGGGGCCTTTAAAGAGGTGATTAAGATAAAATGAGGTCATACGGTGGGCCCTGATCCAACGGGACGGGAGTCCTTATAAGAAGAGGAGACGAGGACACAGACACACTCAGAGGGAAGGCCGTGTGAGGACACAGGGCGAAGACGGCCAACTACAAGCCTGGGAGAGAAGCCTCAGAAGAAACCAGCCCTGGGGACCCCTCGGTCTCAGACATCTAGCCTTCGGAATGTAAGAAAATACAATTCTGTGTGTCAACCAACCAGCCTGTGGCACTTGGTTACGGCAGCCCGAGGAAACTGATAGAGTCCCCGGTTCCACCTTTCTGGAACCACTCTCAGGGGAGCCTTCCTTCTCTGTAGACCCAAATTAGGCTCAGTTCAGGCTGTTTATCTGGCAGCCTGTGAAAGCTTCAGCCTTCTAAGGGAGACAACGGTCAGGTGGATTTTCTCAACAAAACCCCTTTATTTTCCAATACAGAGTACAGTGAGTAATAAGCAGATGCCGCCTCCGGGGGTGCTCAGCCTCTCTGAGGAAGGTCTCTCCGCACAGTGCTCCAGTCTCCTCTTCTCCCGTCCCCCGTCTGAGGAGAGGCAGACACAGACAGCTTGGTCTGCAGGCCACTTTGGGGCTGTAACCACCCCTCTCCAGCGGGGCTAGCTGCACCCCTTCTTTCTGTTCAAGTTGATTGACAGTGATGACAATGGATTTCAATGTTCCTGTCCTCATCAGGGGTATCGAGAAGCGGGCTTCCTCTGTTCTCTCACAGCGGTATTGTGAACTTTGCTAGGAAGCAGTTTTCTAATAAAACAATGTAAGACATGAAGACTAAAGGACACTCTGTGCCCTCTTCTATTCACTCGTTATAAGCTACATTAGGCATCCCATGGGACGAGAACATCCTAGGCCTTGGGGTACCAGTCTCTCTTAGTGATGGTTTTCAAAATCCATACATTCACAGGTGAAGAAAACTTTGTAATTGGCAGACGGCCAAGGGCCATTCACCAACCTGCCACTTCTACAGGGTCGCCCAAACGTCCCTGCACATCAACTCTTCATTTCCTCCTGGATAACAGGAAAGGGAGATTTATTTATTTCTTTTGCATTTTTTCGTTTTAAAAATTGCAATAAAATACACATAACATAAAACTTACCATCTTAACCCTTTTTAAGAGTACAGTTTAGTAACGTTAAATACATTCACAATGTTGTGTAACCACCACCACCATCCATCCCCATAACTCTCTTCATCTGCAAAACTGAAACTCTATGCCTATGAAACAATAACTCCGCATTATTCCCTCCCACGAACCCCTGGAAACTACCATAATACTTTCTGTCTCTATGAATTTGACTACTGCAAGTATCTAATATGAGTGCAATCATACAGTATTTGTCTTTTTGTGACTGGCTTATTTCACTTAGCATAATATCCTCAGAGTTCATCTGTGTTGTAGCATGTAGCATGTTGTAGCATTCTGTAGCAGAATTTCTTTCCTTTTAAGGCTGAATAATATTCCAATGTATGCACCACATTTTGCTTATCCATTCTTCCGTTGTTGGACATTTGGGTTGCTTGCACACTTTAGCTATTGTGAATAATGCTGCTATGAACGTGGGTGTACAAATATCTTTTGGAGACTCTGCCTTCAATTTTTTGGGGTATATACCCAGAAGTGGAATTGCTGGATCCTATGGTAATTCTGTTTTTAACTTCTTGAGGAAACACTTTACTGTTTTCCACAGCGGCTCTACCATTTTACATTCCCACCGTCAGTGCACAAGGGTTCCAACTTCTCCACATCCTCGCTGGCACTTGCCTTCTTTTTTTCCTAATGGGCATGTTGTGGTTTCTCATTGTAGTTTTGATTTACATTTCCCTAATGGTTAGTGACATTGAGAATCTTCGTGTACCTGTTGGCTACTCGTATATCTTCTTTGGAGAAATGTCTGTTCAAGTCTTTCACCTGTTTTTGAATTGAGTTGTTTGTTTTTTGGTTGTTGAGTTTTAGGAGTTCTCTATATATTTGGATATTAATCTCCTATCAGTTATATGATTTGCAAATATCTTCTCCCATTCTGTGGGTTGCCTTTTTTACTCTGTGGGTAGTGTCTTCTGATGCACAAAATCTTAAAATTTTCACAGTCTCATTCGTCTGCTTTTTTTGGTTACCTGTGCCTTTGGTGTCACATCCAAGAAATCATTGCCAAAATCAATGTTGTGAAGCTTTTCCATTTTGCTCACATATTGTCTTCTTGATTTTTCCACATCTCCCTTTAGTTCTTCAAGTGTCTTTAAGACAGTTGTTTTAAAGTCTTTGTCTGGTATGTTTGCTACTAGGTATTTTTGGGGACAGTTTCTGTTGAATTATTCTCTTCCTTTGAACGGACCATACTTTCCTGTTTCTTTGTATGCCTTGAATTTTTTTTTTTGTTGTTGAACACTGGACATTTGAATCTAATAATGTGGTAACTCTGGGAATCTTACCCTCCCCCAGGGTTTGCTGGGCTTTTTTTTTTTTTTTTTAAATTGTCGTAGGCTGTCTCTGTGTGAAGGATCAGCCTGAAGTTTATACTTAATATCTTCTCAGGTCTTTTCTGAGCATTTCTCTGGGCATGCATGGTCACTTTCTAATTTTCTCTGTAAATGTGGTTGTTTTTGAATGTCCTAGTCTTTAATGTCTAGCTCCTGAGAGGGGGGAAAAAAGTGAAAAATGGAGGGGGGAATACAGACAGAGCCTACCCTTTAAATGCCCTGAAAGTCACAAAGGGGGAGGAGCTTGCAACAACGGGGTGGAGGGTGGGGGAGATGCAACAGCAATGGCTGCTCACATATTTGCACCTCTGTGATCAGAAGCAGCAATCAGGGATCAGAGCACAGATCCCTGATATTGGGAGGACAGCGTCCTCCCCTCCTCCCCTCCCCCCACCCCGCCAACTTCTGCACACAGCTCCCGGAGCACACAGCTGCCTGCACAGGGCGAGGGGTGGAAGACGGGTAGCTGCTACTGTGCTAGGAGCTGGAATTGACCAAAACCCATCTCAATTTACCATCCAAGACTTCCCAGCCTGGAAGTTGCAAGCCCTCAACAGCCTCCAGAGTTCCACAGTAGTTCCATCTGATTCTCCCAGAGCAATTGCTGTCTAGGTGCGGAGACGGATTCCTGGTGCTTCCTACTCTGCCATCTTCTCAGAATCTTCTCCAAGGAAAGGGAGATTTGAACCCAAACCTTCTCATGTCTTCTGGCAGGTGGCACTTTGTTATTTTAATTCATTTCTCCGTTTCTGTACATAATAAGGAAACTCCTCCATGAGCTCCTCCCTGACTCACAGGATGCCTGCCCTGGGCCCATCCTAGTTCTCCACTTTCTCCATGAGATTTTCCGACAATTCATCCACACGTACACTTTCCACTTCTCCTGCTTACACTCTCTTTAATCTATAGTCTGGCTTAGCCTCTGCACGCTCGTGAAAACATACCATTTAAAGTCATTGTTGACCTAGAATTTGTCAACTTAATGCCTTTTCAACTCCACAGTTGCCATTAGCACCTACTTTGACTTCTAAGATGAGATCCATTCTCTTTCTCTTCTTCTGCACTGACTACTTTTTCTGGTTCTCCTTTGCTAACTTCTCACTTCTCCTCCTGTAAAGGGTCGATATTCCCCCAACTGTTAATCTGCATCTTGAGCTGTTTCTTGTCTATATCTAATTTGATCTCAGTCTTGTATAGCTTCTAAGGCGTCTGTATGCGGATGACGTTATCTCACCTCAGGACCTTTGCACTTGCTGGGAGGCTCTTCCTTGAGACATCCACATGATTGCCTCCCTCACCTCTTTGGGTCTCTGCTCAAAGGACACCTTGTCAAAGATTTCCTGACCTACCTAGATAAAGTAGCAACCCTACCACTTTCCTTTTCTATTTTTCTGCATAGCTTGTACCACCGTTTGACATCTACATCTATTTGTTTCTTTGCTGTCTATCTCTACAATCTCAGATAACAGCTTCAGGGGATGAGGACTTTGTCTCCCTAACAGGCATGTGGTAGATACTTGTCACATAAGTGAACTCTCACTGACACCTGGAAGGAGTGACTTATCGATCAGGGTTATGAGTTGCAAATAACAGAATCCCCTCTACCCAGTTTAAGGCGGAAGGGGTTTGTGAAGGATCTTAGATAGATCACAGAATCGTGGAGCTTGGAAGAAAGAGACTCAAGAATGAGCTTCCCAGAACGACTCCACATCATTCTGCAGAGGGGCCTCTTGCCTCCACCCCAGTCAGGGGTCTCTAAAGTAGGCAGCCACCGCCAGAGCTGCAGCTGCTGTCGTTGTGCGCCCTCTGCCCCCGTCTCCAGTGGAAGCTCTGCACTTTGCCTCTTCCCCACACAACTGAAGTCCAGATCGAAGTTTTGTGGGGGTGTCTGTGGTTAGTGGAACCTAAGTCTCACATCCATTCCCTAATGACCAGTGAGGCTTGGAAATGTCGGTCCCACCTCCCGCAACATCAGGAAGGCAATATTCACACTCTGGAGAGGTGTTCAGAAGATTTTGGGCAGCCGTGAGTGACAGATGTCCGTCATACATACTTTTCCAGGTTTTCCATTCCGGTGGGACTCAAGGTGTTACATCACTGTAATTGTGGTTTTCTGACTGCTAGCATGTGGGCACTCTGCATGTGCTCGGTCAGGCATCTGGTTTTCTTCTGTGGCTTGCCTAGGCAGGCCCTTGGCCTCTTTTTCTACAGCGTTCCTTCCTGGCATGTTCCATTAGTGTGTGGTCAGTGTTAGAAGTTGCAAGTGTCTTCCTCCAGGTGGGCATCAGTATGTTAATTTTGTCTATGGTGTCCTTCTTGGAACAGAAGGTCTTAATTTTGATATAGTGAAAACATCAATTTTTGTCTCGTAGTTTGTCCTTTTTTAGGTCTTATTTGTGAAATCTTCCCTGAATTCCACCCCAAGGATCAAACACATTATTGTACATTTTTTCCTATTAGCTTTCTAGTTACAACTTTCCCATTCAGATCTTTAATTCACCTGGACTCCACCTTTGCATGTGGGGGACGGTAGGAATCCAGCGGCCGCCTCCCCATGTGAAGGAGTCGTTTGTCCAACAGTCATTGCTGAACAGGCTCTTCTTTCCACACTGACTTGTGGTGCCTTCTGTCTCACGAACCAAGTTCTCGTATCTACACGGGTTTGTATCTGAACTCTCTATTTTGGTTTATGGTGCCAGCACTTTACAGTTTTATACTATGGCCTTCGAGTGTGTCTGTATATCTGATAAGATCAATCCCTCTTTGCCTTTTTGTTCTAAAATTACCTTAGTAATTGGGAAAACTTATTCTGCCTCATAAATTTTAGAATAAGTTTGAGTTCCTAAAAAAGTACAGTTTAAATTTGATTAGGATTATAACTGTGATAATACTTGGGTGGAGTTGGTATTTTTCTGTTAAGTGGGCCCATCCAACAACGTGGATTATTCAACTTATTCAGATCTTCTTTTATCTCATTTAATGGAAGGTAAAAATTTCCTCCATTGAGGATGACGTATTTTTTGGAGTCTTTTCAGATACTTTACAGCTTTTGTTGCTGCTGTGAATGGTATCCTATTTTCTGTTATATATGCTAGGTGGTTGTTGTGGTAAAGAGAAATGTTATTGACTTTTGTTTTCTTTTAAAGATTGGCAGCTGAGCTAACAACGTTGCCAGTCTTTTTTTTTTTTCTTTCTGCTTTTTCTCCCCAAATCCCCCCAGTACATAGTGGTATATTTTAGTGGTGGGTCCTTCTAGTTGTGGCACGTGGGATGCTGCCTCAGCGTGGCTGATGAGTGGTGCCATGTCCTCGCTCAGGATTCGAACCGGAGAAACCCTGGGCCGCTGAAGCAGAGCACACAAACTCAACCACTCCGCCACGGGGCCGGCCCCTGATTTTTGTAAATTGATCTTACTTCCCTCCAATAACACTCTTAATAGTTCTAATAATTTATCTGTTCAAATTTCTATGTAGATTGTCGTCTTGTTTGCAAATAACGACATTTTTATGTCTTTCCTTCCAATTCCTATATCTGTTATTTCTTTTTCTTGTTTTACAATACTGGCAGGACCTCTGGTTCTTTGTTACATAATAGCAGTGCTGGTAGGCATTCTTATCTTGTTGCCAGTTTTAATGGGAATGTTTCTAAAGTTTCTCCATTAGGTATGAAGTTTGCTTCAGGGTTTTGATACACAGCCTTTAAAAGTTAGGTTGAGGGGCCACCCCCTGGCTGAGTGGTTTTGTGCGCTCTGCTTCGGCGTCCCAGGGTTTCTCCAGTTTGGATCCTGAGCATGGGCATGGCACCGCTCTTCAGGCCATGCTGAGGTAGCATCCCACATAGCACAACCAGAGGCTCTCACAACTAGAATACACAGCTATGTACTGGGGGGCTTTGGGGAGAAGAAAAAAAAATAAGATTGGCAACAGTTAGCTCAGGTGCCAATCTTTAAAAAAAAAAAAGTTAGGTTGAGCTGACTCCATTCAAATTCTAGTTTTCTGAATTACTGTGTGGCTCTGTGCCGTGAAGGGCTGTCCATCCCCATGCCCCCAGCCCACATGGCATAGCCACACTTCACCATTAGTGCCACACTGCAAATTCAGACCTTAAAGGCTTTCTAAGTCTTACGGTGTTTTACACACAGGATATCCCTGCTCACGGGAAGCATCTTCCTCACCGTCCTGGAGGGACATAGCTTAGCCCAGGTGGAGCGTGGTGATGTCCTCCCGTTGCACAGACATAGCCTGGGCACACCTGTGGGGTATGGTGTGCAGACAGGAGGGTGGAACAGAGAGAGCATTGGCTGTGGATCAGACTGTCTTGGGTTCAAAACTGGGACCTGCCACTTACCAGCTGTGTGATGATAAGCTATTTAACCGTCTAAGCCTCAGTTTTCTCATTTGTAAACCGGGGAAAATAACAAACCTGCTTCCCGGGAAGCCACAGTGTAGGTTGTCAAATGAGACAATCCACAAAGCAGTTAGCAGAGCAGTGACGGTCAGCTATTGTGTTAGGAACTCGTCAAAGGAATGCCATTAACACATTAAAAGTTTCACAGAATTTTTAATGACAGGCAGAATGCTCTTGATAAAAGTGAAAGCTATATACAGATTAAGTCAACATTTGTTTAAAAATGTTTTAAAATCTGCATAAGTGAAAGAAGAGAAATATATCAAAGGGAGGGATTACAGGTGATTTTTATTGACCTCCTTTATGTTTTTCTGTGTTTTCAAATTTTTCTCCAGTGAGCACATGATTACTTTTATAATCTTCAAAACATGTTTTATGGAAACAAAAAATTCAGTGTGACTCAGCTGTGACAAGCCTGCCAGGAAAGCCAGTGCTGCCTTTGGCTGCCTCCATAGAAGCCCAGAAGCGGAGGTATGTATGGTCTGCGAGGTTGGGCACTGGCCAGACCCTGTCTAGATTGGGGTTTTGTTTAGCTCTGGGCACAGGGAACCATGGGGACCTTAAATGTCACGGCGGAACAAAAATGTGGCAAGTGTGTAAAGGCCTCAAAATCTAGAGGAAAACAGAGCTGAGAATGCAGGACGGAATGACAGCAGATTTCAAGGAGCTGAGGGGCCCCCAGCCGGGAATGGGGGATGGGGGAAGACGGGAGAGAGACAGAGATAGGAGGAGAGGAGGGGGGAGAGAGAAGGAGGGAGAGAGAGGGAGAGAAGGAGGGGGGGGGAGACGGAGAGGGGGAGAGAGAGGCATATCAGTGTGGGGAGGGGGCTTCTGTGGAGGCCGGTGGACCTTGGGGCCCATCCAGGGCTTTTCTCGTGCCTGGCGCCTGTTATCTTCTTCCAGGCACTGCCCTCCCACCCCAACTGGGAGGTGGAGTCTGAGCCGCAAAGATCTTCTAGGTCCTGCCCACTGCCCCCTCCTCCATCGATCCCCGCCAGCCGCCAGCCGATGTCCTTCTGCGGAGTTTGCAAATGGGCAATGGGGACAGAATGACCCCCTCTCAGGCTGGGGCCTGCAGCACCCCCGGGGGGCCGCGACCCCTGCGTGTGGAGAGCTCCCTCCAGAGGAGAATGCACTCAGCCACAGAGGGCTGGCGTGAGGCCTGGACGTGACCTCTGGCGGTGCTCCAGTCCTGAGTCCACCTGCTTTTGAAGTCCAAGTGGATCCATCCTTCTCCAGGGCCTGGCCGTTTAACCTGCCTTCCCTGGGAGAGACGCCCGAAGAGCTTTTCAAAGCATGTCTCCCTTCCCTCAACCTTGTTCAGAATGGGTTTTTATCACTAGCCACCAAAAAGGTCCTGAGTCATGCAAAATGACAGATACTTGTGGTGAAGAGGAGCTAAAAGGAGGGACTCTAAGGAGAAGGCGGCGTGTGAAAGACATTGACAAAGATGTGCCCCCTGCAGCGCCAGGCCTGCCTCCCCTGCGCCCTGGCGTCTCTGCCTCTGGATCCACTTGTCTGTCTCTCCCTCTCTCTCTGCGTCTCTCCTTGTTTCTGTCTGTCTCTCTCATTTTCTCAGCCTCAGTGTCTGACTTTGGCCCCTCTTTTCTTTTCTTTTCTTTTTTAAACTTTTTTTTATTTTTTATTTTTTATCTTTTTATTTTTTTTTTAAAGATTTTATTTTTTCCTTTTTCTCCCCAAAGCCCCTCCGGTACATAGTTGTGTATTCTTCGTTGTGGGTTCTTCTAGTTGTGGCATGTGGGACGCTGCCTCAGCGTGGTCTGACGAGCAGTGCCATGTCCGCGCCCAGGATCCGAACCGGTGAAACCCTGGGCTGCTGAAGCGGAGCGCGCGAACTTAACCACTTGGCCACGGGGCCGGCCCCTGGCCCCTCTTTTCAAGCTCCCTCTTCCACCGGGTCTCCTCCCATCTCTGAATGTGCTCTCCCCCAGCGGCCTGCACCTCAGCTCACCTGCGCCCAGGCCTGCCCTCCAGCCTCCTGAGCTCTGCTTTCTCCCACCCAGGGGTCAACACTACGTGTGCCCATGGCCCCGTTCATCACTCGTCAACATCAGGCCCCCTCCAGTCCGTCCTCCTTGCCTCCTTTCCCACCTGGGTCCCTGTGTGGGGTGCCAGCACCGCCTCCATACCCAGGCTTGAAGCCCTGAAAGCTGCCCCCTCTCCTGCCTTCTCTACATCCCGCCAACACCCGGGGGCTCTACCTTCTGGATTGTGCTGGAATCTGCCTCTCAGTTCTAACCTTCCCACCCCTGCCCTGATTTAGTGTTTGATCATCTCTCGCATGAAACCTTCAGAGTTCTAAACGGTCTCTCTGCTTCCACTCTTGTTCCTCCCAACCCCACCTCATGGCTGTCACACGGAGAGCTTGTACAGTCACAGGTCCCATCGTGCCCTGCCCTGCCCTGCGCAGAGCCCTGCCAAGGGCCCCGCAGCCCCGAGTAAATCCCAAGGTCAACACTCCGCCCTCCTGGTCTCAGCTGGCAACTCCCCGCCCCCCACCTTCTGCGGTAACCACACTGGACTGTGCACCCTCGGTCTGAGTCCTTCCCGCCCTGCCTGGCCCACTCTGACGCATCAGTTAGACCCAGGTCTCTGCCAGACCCTCTGCCCCCACAACCGCACCCCTGCCATGCCCAGGCCCCCGGGGAGGGGGAGGGCTCTGCATTTCCACCAGGATTTCCAGTTTTTTCCTCAGGGATCAGTGCCTCCCACTAAGCCATGGTGCATTGAGGGCTGGGGCCTCTGATGGCCTCTCTGTAGTGTGGTTCAGAGCCAGGGCACCTCAGACACTCAGCAGATGTCAAAGGAAGCCTGGGGGCTCTGCTCGAGAAGGAAGGAAGGGATGGCCGCACGAGAGTCAGGAGCAGGGGAGCAGCTCTTCCACAGAAAGGAGGTGCCGTTCCCACTGCCGAGCTGGAAAGGTCAGAGCAGACGTGAAATTCAGCCTTCATTGAGTGCTTGCTCTGTTCCAGCCACTGCGGGTGTGAGCCCCAGGTGGGAAACCAAGCCACCAGCTTCAGTCCAGCTGGGTAGACTGGTGAGCAGGCAGTGGAGACAGCCTGCTGAGTGGTGAGGGTGGCTGGACAAGAGCAGGCTGCCAGTAGAACCAGAGAGGGATGCCTGTTCTCAAGGCCCCACTGTCACACAGCCTGTATCCTGGTTGGGGAGACGAATGGAGACTGAGACAAATGTAAGAGGGTAGAGTGCTTTCAGACGGTGAGGATGAGGGAAGTGAACAACGCTGTGGGAATTACTGGGTGGTGACGGGGCTTTTCACTGAGAAGGCCTCTTTGAGAAGCGACATTTGAACTGAGACCTAAAGGATGGGACAGAATCAGCTTGTAAAGGGCCATGAGACGCAGACAGGAAGTGCAAAGGGCCTGGGGTGAAAACAAGTTTTGGTATGGCTAGAAAACAGGGATAATAACACCCACCCGCATGAGTCAGCTATTGTCATAAAAACACTGCATAACAAATAGCCCTCAAACTCAGTGACTGATAACAGAACCAGTATTTATTCTCAAACTCACGGGTCTCAGATGACTGTAGTTGGGCTGATGCAGGATGGATGTGGCCTGACCTCTCTGCTTCGGGCTGTGGGGAGCCTAGGTTTGGACTGAGCGCAGGTGTGATCCGCCTGTGTTCCTCCTGGGACACAGGCTGAAGGCTCTGAGGAAGCTCTTCCTACCCTGGGTTTCTGGAGAGCGAGGACACTCATGCTCTGTCCATGAACATTCCATTGGCTGAGGCAGGTCACGTATCAGCCCAGCCGCCGTGGTGTGGGGAAGTGCATTCTGGGGGGCTCGAATATTTGCTGAGTAGCAACCGCCGATCGCCCGCTGCCTCAGAGAGCTGCTGTGAGGATGGAAGGAGTTAGTACTCGTACGAGCACATGGGAGTAAATGCTTGTTCAGTGCTAACCATTATCAGGAGGACAGAAGGACAGGCCACGTCCAAAATGTCTTGATAAATCACGTTAAAAAATTTAGGCTTTTCCCGAGGACAGTGGGGACATATGGAGGCTTCAGTCAGTAGGGCGACATGGTTTGCTTTGGATCTTAGAGATCCCTCTGGAAGCAAAGGGGATGCCCAGGATGGCTTCCCGGTTCTTGTCTTAGGTGACAGGGACACGATGATGGCAGCCTTGGGTCAGAGGGCGCGGGAGAAGAGGCAGGTGAGTGGGGAGTGGACGGGGGAGGGTGCCAGCTGACTGGGATGTGTTGGATTTGAGATTCTTGTGGGACGTTTAGGTGCAGATATCAATTGAGGAGGGGAATCTGGACATGCGACATGCATTGGGGAATCATATGAACTAAACAGTGGGGGGGGGCCTCAGCCATCCTGGCTTCCAGGGATCAGAAAATACGCTGTGTTGGGATAAAGGAATTTTCAGTGGCATATATGAACATGTGACTGATGTTGCTAGTTTCTTTCAACTCTCCATCACATTCTTCTTCCAGACTGGATCCTGAAATTATCAGGAGGTAGCAGTGCTCAGGTGAAAACCTCCAGTCCCCAGCCTTCTTACACGGCCAGTGAGCTGTAAGTACAGGTGATGTCTCTGAATTCTGGGAAAGGTCCTTAAAGCGTGGGGCCATGCCTGTCTCTGTTCCTTCCTCTAACCCACAGCCTGGTACTCAAATGCAGTGGCTGGAGCTCTAGCAGTCACCTTGGACTAGGAGGCTGAAGGCCGCATCCTAGGTGGCTGTGCCAGAGAGGAAGGAGGCTGCCTCCCACACACCTCCCAGAGCTCCTGCAACAGCCCCAGGCTGTGCTTTCACATGAAAACCAATAAAACTTCCCTCTTGTTCGAGCCACTGTTATAGTTTCCTGTTAAATTCAGCTAAACTTGGTTCAAAGGCAAATATCAGGATTCTGGGCTATCTGGTCAAGCTGCAGCCTCGCACCTGGGGGCACTTCCAGTCTCTGCCCTGCTAACCTCTGCAGGGTCAACCAGGGAAACGCCGGCTGCCCGTTGGGGCCGCCGGCCGGGCGCGCAGCGCCACCTGGCGGACCCGGCGGACAGCACTCCTCTCTAGCAAGGCGCCGCACAGCTGGAAGCTGGGATGCTGCCTCGGGCTGTCGGCTTTGACCAGCGGTCGGCCCCCGGCTGGCTAATTTGACCTCAGCCCCGGATGACCTTTTAGCCAGGGACGCAATGCGTGCTCCAGAGGCCTGGGTGTCAGTGGAGCTCTGGGAGCTCCAGGAACTCCCGACTGTCGGAGCCTCTCGGCTCGGGCTGCTTTCGGAACCGCGGCTGCGCAGCGCATCCTCCCCTCCCGCTGGCCCTGCCCTCCCCCTCCCCCTCCTCCAGGTGGAGAACTTATGTCCTAATAAAGGATTCCATGTGACCTCTCCTTCTGCAGACTCAGGGCTCAGAGCGGCAGTTAGAGGGCGATGACTCACTGCCTCCTGAACAGGAAATGAACACCGAGGGAGCGGACCTGGCAGCAGCCTGGAGCGAGTGGATTCGCCTCGTTTAGCAGTGGGCGAAGTGGGCTCCTGTGGGCGAGCTTATTAACGCTTCCTTCTGCTGACCGCTGGTACAAACGCGACAGGGCCGACCGCGTGGAAAGTAGGGTTCAAACTGCAAAAAAATTAGAAAGTCCCGAAGTTGGTGGGAGACCCCTGGCGCTTGGGCACAGGTTTACGCCTTTGCCACGGACCGTGTGTGACCCGGCGCCCGCCTCGTCTCTCTGGGCTCCACTTGGTGCCTAAAGTGGCCGAACACCTTTCAGCCCTGACATGGAGTCGCCGCTCTGGCTGCCTTTGTAATTAATGTGGCCCTAAGTGACTAAGGCGAGGTAGCAGGGACTTTGGGGCAGAAGCACAAATGAGAAGAGAAGAAAGATGCCCCCCCCCAGTAGAAACGAAGCGCTGCTGTTTCTGGGGGGAGTGGGGGTTGCGGGGAGGTCGATGTGACCTGGGAAGCGTGGAATTCGGCAGATGGGTGTAGCCCTTGGTCTTCCCAGGTGGGGCCTGTAAGGCGGGGCAGCGGAGGAGGAGAGTCAGAGGGCAGACAGAGCGGCCCTAGGTCAAGGGCAGTGGGGCAGTGGGTATGGAGAAGGTAGAGCTGGAGCAGGAAACGAGATCTGGGGTGGGCATCAAGAGCACCCCCAGTGCGGAAGCTGTGCGTCTCAGGCTGGAAGGAAGGAAGCTGGAGTCAACCCACCATCTTAGGGGGGAAGAAACTGGGTCTCAGAGGTTGCGGGACTTGCACAAAGTCGCCTAGTTTATTCGGCAGAGCTGGGGCGGGGCCAGGCCTTCCCCCTGCCCACGGCCACTGGGGTTAGGGAACTTCTTCCCTGGGATCAGAACCCAGACAACTGGGAAGCCCCTGCTTCATACTTCTTTATCCTTTTTATGCTTAAAACGACAAAAATGAGAAAATTCTTAAAGCCCAGTACCTGTTGGCGCTGAGACAAGGGTTTCTAGGTGTTGGTGATAAAGAGAAGGGCCCCTGGCTCAGGGAGCTGGTCCCAATCTACGCCACCGCCTGCCCAGTCTTCCCACAGCTCTCCTGGATGGCAGGGCTGCCTCAGTTTGACCCCTCCCTGAAAAGCCTCCAAAAGCAACAGGTTCTTGCTTCCCTTTGATTTCTAGCTCCCTCCTCCTTCTGTAAAGCAACCTGGTTGTCTCTCAGCTGCTTCCATTTGCATCTCCACCTGGTACCCAGGAGCCACAAACAAAACCACCTTCTGTTTTGCATGGGGGAGGAAGTGCGCTGGGGCTGGAGGCCAGATGGGAGGTGCTGGGTGGGGGGGCCACAGCTATGCAGCCTCCTGTCCTCTCTGACTTCTCTGGGTGGGATCTCTGTGGTCCTCTGCAAAGGAGGCTGGGGGTCTCTTCCCACTCAGAGCCCAGCCCAGGCTTCTCCTCCTGCCGCTGCCCCACACTCTCAGGCAGCTTGGCCAAGCCTGGCATGGGATGTCCACCAGCACTTCTTCCAGCAGGGCTCAGAGCTGGGACTTCGGGCCTGTCCTGGGGGAAAATGTGTGGGACCAATGCCCCTTCCCAGGCTCTGAGGCTCCAGCAGGTACCAGTCAGCAGAGGTCCGTATAACAAAGGTCTCCCTCTCCTGTATGGCCTCGCCCCACGACCAACCACACACACAGGTGTCGGGGCAGGCCCAGAGCGTCCCATTGCTGCCCCAATAGCTGGGACCTGTGAGCTGCCAGAGGACCCTGGGCCAGCCTGGCCATATGGGAGGCCAATTGCAGGACGTGCCCATGACCCAGGCCAAGCAGTCTGTCTACCCCAAAGGATGTGGTCAGGGGTCCTCCTCCAGGAGATTAACCTCACAGGGATGTGACCTTGGGTCCAGACCACCCTGGCATTGCCTGAGCACCACTGGTCCCGTGTCCTGGGGCTCAGTGTGGCTGTGAGCCAATTTACGGAACAGTCTGAGCTTGATGGGGTGCAGAGTGGAGAGGGAGGTCCCCCAGTTCCATTCGCTGCCTTTTGAACTGCTGTGCCGGTCCTAAGTCCCTTCCTTGCCATCTCCCTTCTGTTCTGTCTCCCTGGGGACAGGCCCTGCTGGCTGTGTCTCCTATACTGCGGGTTCCACCATCTGGAGGCCCTGCTGGGAGACTGGAGTGGGGAGGGAGAGGCAGGGTTTTCTCGCCCTCCCTCTCCAGCTGTGTGGACAGACAGGCCTCCAGATGAGGGGTCCAGCTTCCGCTGGTGAGCCTGGCTCCTGGGTGGGAGGACTTCTTCCTCCCTCTGTCCCCTGCTTCTGGGCTGGAAGTCTCTCTCTGCAGTGCCTGGCCCTGCTGGCTTCTTGGCTCCACTGTCACCCTAGCCACCAGGTCCCTGAATTGGAGGGTCTCTGTGCTAAGTGGCTCGGGGTTTCCATTTCCCAATACCCGCGTCCGGCCGGGTCTTCCATCCTGGCCTCAGTGACATTGGGAGCAGATCCCACCATTGATTTTTGATGATGTTCGAGCATTAAACAGCTTGTCAAGTTAATTTAAAACTGTCATCTGACATCCAATTCACAGTCTTTCCGCCCCTCCCAGTTCAGCCTGACCCTTGGTCCAAGGGTCCTGACCTGGGGATAGGCAAGGTCTGCTTTCCCCTCCTCGCCCCTCTCCTGTGCACCCCCCTGGGGGCAAGGCGGGGTGGGAGGGCGATTGGAGGAAAACCGGCCCCGCTGGTGTGGCCCAGCCTTGCCATCCTGGGGCTCTGGATGGCAGGCTGGTAGGCAAATGGCACCTGTAAGTTGAGGAGCATGTGGAGTGAGCTGTGAGCTGTGTGGGGCCCTCTCCCTCTGGGTGGGGGGGCTTATCTGGGGGGAGCAGGGAACTGGCGGTTGGGCCTCTGGGGCCCTGTGATGCTCGGGGACGGTAAGGCAGTACGTGGAATTTCAGGCCTTACAATACGTGGGGCTACTATGTGCTGAATGTTTTCCGCTTTGGGCTTTTCAAGAGAGTCACAGACACTGAAAAAGCGCCCTTCAGTGATCGGTTGCCTGTTCCCTATCCTTCTCTTTAATTAGCTGCCCCAACAGTGAGAATTCAGGTGTCAGCTCAGGCTTGTGGTCAGGTCTACATGTGTTCAATTTCTTCTCGGATTTCCTGCAGTGTCGTGACCTGCCAGTCCACAGCCTCCTGCTGGGTCAGCAGTGCTTGAGTGGGTGGCCAGCAGCCTGGTCACTGGGTTTAACTCTCGTGCCGACTGTCCTTCCCCCTTGTTGACATGGATTGCTTAGGGATCACAGCCAGGAATTCCATTTGAGACGTGGAGGTCTCTGTGGCTGCAGGGCACAAACTCTTCCTGATTCTAGATCCTCTGGAAGGATGTGAGAGGTAATGAGGAAGGTTTGAATGCTTTGGCTCGGAGCAAACAGGCTCCGATGATCCTCCTCCCTCCCTCCTTTCCTTCCTTCCTTCCTCTCTCCTTCCCTTCCTTTCTTTTTTATATAGCAGCTTTATTGAAATATAATCCATGTATAATACAATTCACCCATTTAAAGCGTACAATTCAATGGTTTTTAATATATTTACAGAGTTGTGAGACCATCACCACACTGAATTTTAGGACATTTTTATCACCCCCAGAAGAAACCCTATACCCATTAGCAGTCGCTCCCAATCTCTCCCCAACACTCTCCAGCCCTAGGCACTCACTGATCTACAGAAGGTAGTGAGAAGGCCGCACTAGTCTACATTCCCCCGCCATGCCTCAGGGTTCCAGTTTCTCCCCATCCTCACCAACGCTTGTTACTGTCTGTCTTTTTGATTATAGCCATTCCCAGTGACTGTGAAATGGTATCTCTTTGTGGTTTTGATTTGCATTTCTCTAATGACTGATAATGTTGAGCATCTTTTCATATGCGTATTGGCTATTGGACATCTTCTTAGGAGATATGTCTATTCAAACGCTTTGGCCAATTTTAATTGAGTCGTCTTTTTATTATTGAGTTGTAAGTGTATGTTCCTGTGTGTGCGTGCAGACTCTGGACACTAGACCCTTCTCAGGTACGTGATGTGTGGATCTTTGCTCCCATGCTGTATTCACTCTCTTGATAATGTTTTTGACAAACAGAAGTTTGTAATATTGATGAAGTCAAGTTTATCTCTTTTTTCTTCACACCATTAAGACCAACTTGTACTGATATGGGACTGACCCCCCCGGAGCCCTCCAGGGCTCGTTGCTGCTGGGTGTTGGTTAGTGACTTTGCTGGACTATTTTTGTGAAGTGCATTTGCCCGCAGTGTGAAGAGGCTGAGGTCACTGCTTAGAGGGCACAGACTTAGGCAGGTGCACAAGCACCCTGGGGTGACAGCTGTTTTCACAGGGGTCCCTCTGACTCTCTCTGTCCCTGATGTCTCTGCTAAACCCTCTGTCTCTGTGGCATCACACCCAGCTGTTAGGCTCCACTAATGAGCGGCTGACTGCTCCAGCGTTCCCGACAATTCCTGGGGGCAGGCAATGCGCCACAGTCTGACCCAGTGAAATTTGGGCCTCTCTGCAGGAGTGGCTTTTGAGGCCAGTCTCTGAGGTTTGTTCTCAATTCTGGAGGAGTCTTTTCAGCTGTCTCATTTTTTGGTTTTCTCTGGTAAACTAGCTGGCCCTTGGTTTAGCTTATTGCTCTTGTGGAACTACCAGTGTTCTCTTTATTGTCCACCACCAAAATCGACTGTTTTTGAGAGCACCCTGATGCTTGAACTTCCCCCACATTCTGTTATAAATTAAGCCAGTTTTCTTTCTTTCCTCTGTTTTTCAAGAGCTGCCGCACTCTCTGCTCTTATGGCCTGCCTCTCCCTGTGGACAAACTCTGAGACACTGCTCCAGAGCTGGGGGCAGAGACAGTGGCTTACTTCTCTGAGTGATGCCCCGACTTCACAGAGCAAGGCTTTGGGTGGGGGCAGAAGCCTCTGGTCTCCTCAGCTTGCGGCTCCCAGCATGGCACCTCTGACCCATGAGGGAGCTGAGGCAAGCGCAGTTGGGGCCCCAGTGACTTGGCTTGCTCTGCCTGGGGTGGAGCCTCCCCCTGCGTGGAGACTAGGGGAAGGGAGCCGCCGTCCTCTCAGCTGCACTCCGCCGATTCTGTTTGTGCAATGGGGGGCTAAGGGATGCTGGTGGCTGCCTCTCTTGGGGAGCCGCTGTACTCCTGGACTGGGAGCTGGGTGGGAGGGAGCCCCATTTTCCCGGCCCCACTCACCCAGAGTGGAGCTTCTGTTCAGGTGAGCTGGGGGGATGGTGGAGAGGGCCTGGGTCGCGGCTCAGGTGCCACAGACCCTCTCTTCTTCCCAAGGAGAAGTCCAGAAGCATTTCTTTTTAATTCTTAAAAAGATATAAAAATTATTATTATTGTTACTTTTTTACCGATTATGGGTGTTTTGCTGGAGAGCAGGTTTGCAGAGTTCCTCATACCACCATTCTGGAAGTGGATCTCTTTCTTTCTTCCTTCCTTTCCTCCCTTTCTTCCTTCCTCTTTTTCTTCCCCTTTCTTTCTTTCTCTCTCACTCACTCTCTCTCTCTCTCTCTCTCTCTCTCGGGTTTTTGTTTTGTTAACCTATGGGTTAATAATAGAATATGCCAGATGTTAGAAATGATGTTCACATGTGGGATGTTATTAATAAGTGTATTAACTAATGTTGAAGACACTCCTCTCGACTCTAAGAAAATATGGTCAGAAAAATAAATTTTTCAGCACAGTGAACAGCCTCTTCAGTAAGGCTGACGGTTACAAGTAAAAAGTTTCAAAGCAAATACATTTCCTGGTTCCTTTTTACAAGAAGTTATTGTCTACTGAATTCCTAACCCTTTTTGTTTAAGAAGATTCGATTTTTTTCCCCGATACAGAAAGATTTGCTGTTTTCCTTTCCTTTTGTAGACATTTATAATCCTTTGTCTTTTAGTAGTTTCAAAGTTTTGAAACAATGTTCAGATAATTTCAAAAATAAAAAGAAAAACAATGACTAAAATAAAAATTGTTGATGTTTTAAGTATTTTACCAGTTGGAATAAAGATACTTTGTCCAAATCCTATAGTGTTTGTCTTCATGGTGTTAAGATGAAAGGTTAAGGTTCACCTTCTTTCTGCTGTAAAAATAAAAGCTATTCAGACAGCTTTCTGGAATCTTAAGGACAATGCACAAATTTGTTTGCTTAATTAAACATCCCTTGACACTTGGGGCAGAATAATCCTGCCCCAGTTCCTAGCCACACCCTCCCACTAGGTTCCTGCTCCTCCTGGATGACTGCAGAAGAATTGTGCCTGTCACTTACTAAAGCCGCGTCTGTGATCCCTGCTACGGCCCCTGGGCATCCTCTTTGGACCAGTGAGTTCGGTAATGTGCGTGTGGCACCAGATTCCCACCACCCACGTCCTCTTCTACGATGACCGATTACACAGTTAGGACAGCCCTATGTCCTGACAATACGTTCTCCCTTCACGCTTAACCAAGTTGGAGATGTTCTGTTACTTCAACTATAGACAAGATGAGACTGATCTACAGGATTGAAATAATTCACCAATTCAACAAATGGGGGCTTCTTTTTTTGCTCCGTAAGAGTTTTTTTTTGCTTTGTAAGAGACGTGTTTGTACTTTCTGGCAGCTACTCTTGCTGGCAAACGCGTTGCTTGCCCTTCTGATTCAGAGTTGAGCCACCTGAGGGCCTGAGACAACCCAGGAGGTTTGGGAGAGAAGCCGAGGGCACAGTCTTAGAGGGCCTGGAGATGGAGAAATGTCCTCTGGGAGAGGGTGGGAACACGTGAGTGCGGGGGCTTTGAGAAGACGCTCCCTGCAGGAAGGTGGGCATCTGGCTGATGTGGATTAAGGCTACCCCAGCTAGAGAAGCCCAAGGTGACCTGGCCTACATGCCAAACTATATGACCCAGTGGACTTTTTTTATGGTATGAATTAGGACCGCCCCAGGGAGAGAAGCCCAGGGCATCCTCACCTGCATGCCGATCTATATGGCTAGATTCGTATCTAAAGTTATATGACCACACAATAACCAGACCCCATCTGCACTGAAATCATTTAATGACTTTTTACATCATCTTTTCTTTTCTCCAGTAAAAATAAGTCACGTACCCATGCCTTATAAAATTAGCCCTAACCCTCAACTCGGGGCAGCAGCAGGAGCTCTGACTGCCCTTGGGTCCTGTCCCCACTCACCAGCTCTGCCTGCCCATGGGCCCTGTCCCCATGCCAGCGGGGGCAGCAGAAGCGGCGGCAGCAGAAGCTCTGACTGCCCATGGGTCCTGTCCCCATGCTATTCCACACTATTCTCTAAATAAAAGAGCACTACTGCCAGATCTTGAGAGTCTAAGAAATCTTTCTTTCGACTCCTGGGCTCACCGACCCCGCATCATGGCCACTCTGGGTTTAGCCTTCTCTGCCTCCCAGTTCTCCCCAGGTGCACCTGTCTGGACTCTGACTTTGCACCCAGTGCTGTCCCAGCAGGACGGCGGAGGAGCCTCGGTTCTGGCGGGAACCTGCGGCGCCACCTAGTGCCCAGCCGGCCCCGGAGACGGGAAAGCGCACCGCTTTCTCCCCGAGAGGAGCAAAGACGAGGGGCGGGGGGCCGGAAACCATGGTCTCAGCGCCCCGACAGCCCTGGGACAGGGAGGGCGTGACGATGATGAGGAAAACAAGCAGGGCAACAGCCTGAGCCCCCTCTGTAACTTTGACGTATACACTTAATTTCACAGGTACTCCTGTAAAATGTGCTTATTCGGTGCCTGTTTCCTATTTAGTTTCCTATTTAGTTAAATCTCTGGACCGCTTAGATAATGGTGTTTTGTTCTTATGATCTCGCTCCTGAACGTGGTAAGGCGAGAGTTGGTGAAACACTCCCATCACAGGATTTGTTCACTCCATATCCTGTTATTTTTTATTTTAATTCCCCTCCAGTTTTACTGAGCTCTAACGGACATCTAACATTGTATTAGTTTTAGGTGTACAATGCAATGATCTGATACATGTATGTACTGCAAAAGGATCACCACAATAAATCTAATTAATATCCATCACCTCACATAGGTACAATTTTTTTTTCTTGTGATGAGAGCTTTTTCAAGATGTACTCTGTTAGCAACTTTCAATATAGTCACCGTGCTGTACTTCACGTCCCCGGGACTTATTTATCGTATAACTGGAAGTTCATACCTTTTGCCGACCTTCACCTGTCACCCCCTCCTGCCTCCCCCACAACCAGCAGTCGGGTCTGTTTCTGTGAGTCCCATGTCCCTTTCAAACGGGTTACAGATAAAGGCATCAGAAACCTGAAAAAGTAACAAGAGTTTTACTATCTTTCCCTTGAGGCTTTGGATATGTATTTTTTTTAAAGCCTTTTACTTAGAAATAATTATAAACTCACAAAAGTTAGCAAAAATAGTGCAGAGTCTGTGGATCCTTCACGCCAAGTTCCCCGGTGGGGACGTCTGGCACAGCGGTAGCGCAGTATCGAAGCCGGACGCTGACACTGGGGCCTCGCTGTTCACGAGAGCACGGGGGGGCGCCGGTTTTCACCACGGTTGAACCTGCGTCCATTTGTGTCGTGTGCTTGCTGGCGTGTGGGGGGGGGGGTGTGTGTGCAGTTCTTGCAAGTTTATCTCAGGTGCAGATTTGTGTAACCACCACCACAATCAAGATACAGGATCGCCCCATCACCACAGAACTCTCTCCTGCCTCCTCTTTTTATTCACGCCCCCCCACCCCTCCCCTGGAAACCCCTCATCTCTCCTCCTGTCTGAGGAGGGCTGACAACGGCGCCTGTGGGCCCGCGTGCCTACCTGGTGCTCAAGGAGAATCATCCGCCCGGACCAGGCTGGCCTTCTCGGCCCGAGATGCTGCGTACCTGAGAATGTCGGGGTCACACAATGAACGACTGCTGAGTGCATTCACAAGGGCCACTCTAGGATGACATTTCTTGGGGCCACTTGTAGCTCTAGGGTTGGAGCAGACTTCCAGGCTCTGTGAAACAAGGAGAAGAGCATCTGGGAGAAGTCCCCCTCTGAAGTCATGTTCAAAGCAAGGAGGAGCAATGAGAGAAATGAGGAAGAGTAGACGCCAGGGACTAGAAGGGAAAGAAGTTGGAAGGTGGTCACTGCGAGGACCACCAGGGACCCAGAGAGGGCAGTGATGTCGCTGGGGTTGTCGGGGCTGCTTTCTCAGGGGCAAGGCTCAGTTCTCCTGCCATCTCATTGGGTGGAGAGGCAGCAGCCAAGGGAACGGCCAAAATCCTGATTAGGGCCAAGGGACAAAAAGACGACAGGGTGGGGAAGGGAGGATACGAGGACTAGATGTAATTTGGAATTTGCATTTCCTAGGCTGTAGGTCACTCAGTCACTCAATAAGCACCACTGAGTGCCCACTAAATGCACCACATAATCAGATATACTGTGAAAGATGCAAAGGAATAGTGAGGGGTGGGTTTCGGTCTTCAAGCTGCCTCCAGGGTGGGTGGGGAGGCAACAGCCACCCACAAATTAAACCTGTGTGGAGGAGCCCTTGCCCTCTGGTTTCTAACCTGCTCTCATCTGAGCCTCCTTAAAATGTTTATCTAAACCGACCACAGCCTTCCCTTGTGTCTTGGAGCAAAGGTTGGCATCTGTTTCATTGAACATCCAGTCGAAGGCCCAGGACCTGGCCCCTCTCCCGCTGTTTGGCCTGGCTGCCCCTGGACATTCATTGCTGGCTCTCCTGTCCCTGGCCCCCTGTCAGCGGATCCTGGGCCTGGGCCAGCCTTGGGTGACCGAGCTCTGAGCAGAGTCGAGGCCGCTTAGGCCGGGGGGACAGTGGAAGAGTGGCTGGTCTGCTTCCTTCCATCTCAGGTCCCCCGGACAGGAAGTTCCACAGCCCTTGGATCTGTTCCTGCCGAGGCTGTGAACAAATGACCACAGGCCTAGGGGCTTCACAGAGCACAGCCCATCTGCTTACAGGGCCAGGGCTGCAGGGGGCCCTGGGGAATTCTGTCTCGTCGCCCTTCTCAGCTTCGCAAGGCCACTGCCATTCCTTGGCTGTGGCTCCTTCCCCATCTTCGCAGCCAGCGTGTGCGCCTTCGCTCCTCTCTGACCTTCTGCCTCCCTCTTACAAGCGACAATCCTTGCGATTATTTCGAACCTACCTGGACAATCCCGGAGACTTTCCCCACCTCAAGATCTTTCCTCTAATCGCATCTGCAAGATTCCTCGCTTGGCGTGAGAGGTAACTCGTTCACAGGTTCTCAGGGTTAGGGAGTGGGCATTTGGGGGGAGGGGCATTATTCTGTGCACTGCATTCTACTGCCAGCTACTACAGCTCCACTGACCAGTCATGACTTTCATTCTTCCTCTCTCCCTTTCTCTTTTCAAATTTAGATTGTAACTTTTTTGACAAAGTAATACATTTTTATAGTTAAAAAAAAAGCACTGGGGTGAAAGGCAATGGCACCTGGGAACCCGCCAACCTGTGAGTAGTTACAGCTTTCCCTGGGCCTGCGCTGTGGCTGGGACACTTGGAGGCTCCGAGACTGCGACTCTGGAGGGAGGGAGGGAGGCAACCCCTGCCCGCCCTGGTGTTCCCCGTGGGTTCCCACAGGCTCTCGTCACTCAAAATCAACAAGAAAAACTCCAGAGAAAACATACAGAAGGGTTTACACTGAGAAACCCGGCTCCATTCCCCATTCCATGCCTCCCCATCTTCTTCAGGTGCCAGGGTTTGAATGTTTGTGTCTCTTGAAAACTTACCTGTTGAAATCCTAGGACCCGATGTGATGGTGTTAGGAGGTCAGGCCTTTGGGCTCCAGCCACCCTCATGGATGGGATTAGTGCCCAGATGAAAGAGACCCCAGAGAGCTCCCCAACCCATCTGCCATGTGGGGACACAGCGAGAAGTCAGAAGTCTGTGACCCAGAAGAGAGCCCTCACTTGGCCATGTGGCCCCCTGATCTTGGACTTCCAGCCTCCAGAACTGTGAGCAATAAACTTCTGCTCTTTATAAGCCACCCAGTCTACAGTATTTTGTAATAGCAGCCTGAATGCACTAAGACGACAGGCAACGCATTTTATTAGTGTCTTGTGTCTCTTTCTAGGGTTTTTATGAATATATATGTTATAATATGTATACATATTTATTCCTCTCTTTTCTCATACAAAACTTAACATACTATATCCTATATACGTGTTGTTCTAAAGTGATATTCTTTTCTTAGCATCTCCTGAAGCACTTTCCCCGTCAGTACAAAGAATGTGCTCGTTCGCACGTTTCTTTTACGATCACCCACAGCTGCGGCGTGCGGCTGCGCCATAGTTGACTCAGAGCTGTGGCGCTCTCCTCTAGCTGGACCTCTAGCTTGTTTCCCGACTTGGCTGTTACACACAGGACGGCTGTGAATCACCGTGTGCATATGTTTCTCCCGTGGTTGTAGGTAGAGCTCTGGGATAAACCCCTAGAAGCAGCATCAGTGTGTCAAAGAGTAAAGGTGTTGGCAATCTTGCTAGATTCGTCCACAGTCCTCCAGGCTGCACTACTCTGCGTGCACGTGAGCCACCCAGGAGAGTCCCCCCAGACTCCCGAGAGGCAGTCGTCAGTCTCAGCTCTTTTAAACCAATCTGGTGGGTGAGTCTAGTACTTCAGTGAGTGCCATTTGCCTTAGGAATGGAGCTCTTTTCTGGGGCGGAGTTGACCAAGATGAACGGAGGCCAAGGCCACGTGCTTGCTCACCTGTGTGTGTCCCACACGCGTGGCCTGGAGTGTGGCCTTGCCCACTGTGCCTCCCCCCAAGAAGCAGGACACGGTGCTGAGCATGAGGGGTTTATTATCCATCCCTGGGGGGTGATGGGCTTCTAGGTAAGAGTTAGTTGGGGGCAGGGGGCCCTTCACACAGGCCTGTAGGTTCCATTGTAGCTGAAAGGGGTGGGCATCAGGCAGTCCCCATCCTCCTCAGGGATCCAGCGCTGGACGTAGTTGGGGCCGTTGTCCCGAGGCCACACGATCACAGTGTCTCTGGATGCCAAGGATGGGTCCTCGGGGAAGAAGTTGAAGGGGCGGAGCAGGAAGCCCACGGAGTTTCCCGGTGTGGCTGTGTTGGGGATGTCCTCTGAGTGGGGGATGTGCAGGAAGCCCACTGTGACCCAGGCCACTAAGTCCTGGGGGAGAAAGGGGTGGACAGTGCTGAGAAGGCTGCGAGGGGAGGGGCGGGCAACCCCCTCAAGCCTCACTTTTAAGGAATGGGCAGAGCCGGTGACCACTGAGCTTGCTGTCCGTCCTGGGACTGGGCACAGATCCTGGCACCGGGCTCAGATGTGGTCTTGGGTTGGGGCTGGAGGAAAGTGGGCCAGTACCTCATTTTCAATGTTCTCGTTGTTGTGAAGAAACTTCTCAAAGACCACAGGCGGGTCCCAGGGGTCGTTCTGGTTATAGATGCTGCTGCTGCACAGCTCCGCCTCCCGGTACTTGGTCACTGCCAGGGGGTACCTGTCCGGGCAGAGAAGCCAGGGGGCTCTGGGCACTGGGGGGCCTCCCAGCCACTCCCAGGGAACATCTTCTGGGTCAATCATGAGGGAAAGTTACTACTTTCCCCAAATCGAGGTCATCTCTTGGGAGTCAGCCCAACTGACTGATGTCAACAGAGGCTCAGGGCTGAGCACAGGCTCTCCGTCTCCCTCCCTAAACACAGAGACACACGCCCAGAAACACACACACACGCATACGTGCCCAGATCCACGGCCACACATGGACACAGCATCACAGGCACACCGAGAGGAGCCTCCAGCCCTCCCCGGCCTCCCTCACCTGGCCCAGGTGACAGCCCGCTCCTCATGCCAGCCCGGGGGCAGCACTTGGTGGGCCATGGAGTGGATCTGCAGTCTGTAGCTGCGCCTGTGGCCCCAGCGGTTCTCCTTGGGGCTGGTAAAGAGCAGGTACTCGGGCAGAGTCCGTCCAAAGCGGAAGGCCGCCTGGCGCTCCCGCGAGTACCTCGTCTGCTCTAGAGTCGGCTGGACCAGGCGGTGTCTCGGGCTCCAGGGGTTGGTGATGTTTTCTAGCTTCATCCGCAGGGTCTGGAAGCTATTCTTGGTGCCTGCAGGTGTGCAGGGAGAAGCAGAATGAGAATCGAGCCCCCAGGATGGACACGTCCTTATTCTGCCCTGAGACCTCCATCCCAGACGACATCCAACAGCAAACTCTCAGGAGTGAAGAGGACATTGTGGGCACACACTGAGCTGTGGGGTGAAGGGAAGGGAAGAAAGCAAAAGGCAACAGAAGAACTGGAAGACAACTCGGAGTGAGTCATGGCAGCTCTGGTGATGCCCTTGTGGCTCTGGGCGGCTCCCGCTGAGAGCTCTAAGCCTGTTGGCTGCCGCTGCGGCTGCAGCCTAGGGAAGAGGCAGCTCGGCGGTCCCCAAGCGCAGAGCCTTCATCCGGTGCCCTCTGTGCCTGGGGCATGAAGGGGACTGAGCGGGGAGAAGCTGCCCATCTGGTCCCGGGGGCCTGTTGTGACGTACCACTTGATGTCACGCCAAATCCTATCGTCACGCCTGTGCCATATCTCGTGGTGATGTCATTAATTCAAGTGACACAATGAGTCTTCCTGGACCACACTGCCTCCACCTCAGAGTGTCAGGCAGAGACATTTCTTACACTCCTGGGCGTTGTCCCCTCCCTGCCCCCATGTGCAGCTTTCTACCCAATCTACCCCTCCAGGGGTCAACGCAGCCCCAGGGCAAGGACAGGGTTGACACTGCCCCATTCAGGGCAAGGCTTGGGCGCCATTCACTTTCACCATTTTTCAGGGGCACGCAGATCCCTAGCCCTGCAGGTTTCACGGAAGCAGGCTGGGCCAATTCTCCTGACTTGATGCCTCAGGGGAGCAGCACCACATCTGTGAGTAATTGCTGGGAGGCGGATGTTTGGCTGGGAGGCGTGTGAGCCCTCGTCCTACCTGCCACATCCAGGTCCACGCGGTAATGCACCAAGTGAGTGTGCATGTTGCCAAGCAGGTGCGTGTGCAGGCGGGTCCCGTGGCGCAGCCCCTCGGGGGTGTAGAAGGTGGCGTGGACGTAGCCGGTGGCGTGCATCTTGGCCTCCATCACTCCGTTGGGGTAGAAGATGAAGTCCCAGATATAGTCATAATTATAGACTGTTGAAGTCGTTCGCAGCACCAGCACCTGGCCCTGGAGCCCTGCGTAGAAGTTGAAGCCACCGTTGAAGTTGGAATCGAAGTGCCGCCGAAGGGGCACCCCCGTGGGCATCTCAAAGAGACAGAGGGCTCGGGGGTAGTGGATGGGGTCATCAGCATCGTAGTGGTGCAGGGCATCCAGGAAGGTGGCCGTCTCTGGGCAGTCGATGCCAGGGGCTAACTCGTGACTGACGCTCCCCAAGCCCCAGCCCACGTCAGTGTACTTGGTCTGCATGCCCGCGGGTGTGTGTCCTCCGTAGAGCGCGGCTGCCTCTTGCACGCTCACCTCATAGGCTACACGCTCCCCCCCAAAGTTCACGTTCAGGACCTGCAGCCCCGAGGAGGAGCGCAGCCTGAAGGCGAAGCTCCAGCCCCCATAGAGCACAGTGTTGCCCTCCAGCCTGTAGCGAGGGCCTTGGGGCTGGACCAGGCGGGGGCCGTGCACAGTGTTGGGGGTGGGGAAGTCCCCATGTGGCTTGTAGGAGGAGAAGAGGGGTGGCTCCTCTATGTTCTCTCCCCTCTTGCCCTTGGGAAGTGGGTCCTCTAGGACCGCCACAGCCACCTCTCCATCATTATACTTCTGAGCCAGTTCTTCTGGGCTCTGATAGAACTTCCCGTTGTACCAGACCTGCTCCACTGTCCAGTCTTGGGCATTTGTGCTTCCATGATCCACGAGGAGCTCCAGCCCAGTGGGGTGCAAGAAGTAGCCTTCTACATAGCGCTGTAAGATAAACCAAGTGCGGCGCTGGCCAGAGGCCAGGCCACGGGGAGCCACGTCTGTGAAAGTCAGGCATCGGGTGTGGCAGTCTTTGAACGAGAAGCCTGTGGTATCCAGGAAAAATTGGTGCAGGGGTTTGGTGAGCTCCCGCAGGGCGTGGCTCAGGAGGACATACTCCACCGCAGAGATGGGCCTGGAGGCCCAGGAGGCCGGGTGTCCACGCTTGGAGGGCAGTTTGCGCATGTAGTAGGGCTCTGGGAGGGGCCCCACAGCAAACTCGGTGATGTTGGGATGCTCTTGGGCTCCAAAGAAGATGACGGCACGGGCCTCCCTAGCTGGACGCCTTTCACCTTTATCCAGAAATTTCAGCACCCGTTGCTTCTTGGGCAGCAGCATCTCAATGAGGAACACGGAGTTCTTGGCTATGGTCAACACTCTGGAGGGCTCCAGCCTCAGCTCTTTCTGGGACCAGAGGAAGCTGCGCACGGCCTTCAGCTCTTGCGCGCTCAGGTCTGCGAACACATCGCCCCTGCCGCGCAGGGTCCATGGCGAGCGCTCTGCCGCGGCCACCATCTGCAGTGCCAGGATGGCAGCAGCGGCCCAGCTGAGGGCCAGGGTCGCTCGCCCCATGGCTCTGGAAGGCAGTAGAAGAGATGCACTTAGTTGTTTTATGGGAGGAAATGGGTTTCCACCAGGCGGGGGCCTTGGACTGCCTTGTCCTTTGGCCTCAGGTTTTCCTACAGACTCCGGTCCTCCCCAGCCCCCACCCCAGCTAGAGGCAGCGCTCGGTGGCTGCTGGGGCCCCAGGCAGTTCCCAGCGCTGTTCAGGGCTGTGCTTGCCATTGATTCTTGTTCTGCTCTCTCCTCACCTGTCTGCAAACCTCTCATCATCCTGCGGATTTTCTTACCCACGTGAACTGTTTTTCCCATTTCCTGTGCCTTTCCTCAGCGGGCAGAACCGCGGGCTCCTATCTCTCCACCTTCAGGTCCTTGTTCAGTGACTCCCAGCCCCTGCAAACGCCTCAGTGCTGACTGTGTCGTGGGTACTGACAGCAAAACTGCATTTTTGATCTAACACACGTTTCTATGTAGAAAAATTTGATATTTAGTGTAGAAGTTCAAAGAGTCTGCTCTGGAGCCTGGCTGCCCGGGTCCAAGTCCTAGTCCGCCTAGTGCAAGTGCCTGGGTCCACCGGTAGGACCAGCTGTGTGAGCTTGGGCAGGTGGCTTAAACTCTCTGGGCCTCCATTTCCTCAACCGTACAGTGGAAATAACCACAGTACTTCCCTCCTGGGTTGTTGCAAGAAATCAGTAGGACAAGGAAAAAGAGTTGAGAACAAACGCCTACCTTCTAGGAAGCACTCAAGAACCGCTAGCTAATCTTTTTAAAGTCAACCATGCAGATATGGTCTGTGATACCAGCACATTTAAAATTTTAAGCAACGTGGAGAGAGTCAACTGTGATGAGGCTGTAGACCCGTGGTTCTGAGGGTGAGGAGGGGAGCCTCCGGCCCCCTGGTGGGGCACCCGGGCCTTGGTAGTGTGACCGTCCAGGGTGACTAGGAGGGCATCTCACAGGGGGATCATCCCAGGTGGTGATTCAGGGAGACGCCCTATCCCCTTCCATTTTGGGGGAGGGTGTGGTCAGGTCTTCACCTCGTTACCCCATCCCCCAGGGCTGCCAGGTCAATCTCCTCTGGTGGCCTCCTCTTGTCCCCACGGCCCTGGTAGGACGGCCCGGAAGCACAGGATCTTGTGCTCTCCAGCCTGAAGGGAGGGGCTGCTGGGGAATCCCGAGCCAGCAGAAGGATATGGGGTGAGCTCTTGTGCTACTACTAAATTTTGGTCAGGGCTCTTGTTTTTTTAATAGAGTTTACTTTTTACAGCAGTTGTAGGTTCATAGCGAAATTGAGAGGAAGGTACAGAGAGTTCCCATGTACCCACTGTCCCCACACATGTGCCCCTTCCCCACTATCACCACCCCCCATGGAGTGGGACATTCGTTATGGTCAATGAACCTACACCGAGATGCACTAATCACCCAGAGTGCATAGGTGACGTGAGGGTGACGTGTTGTATGTTCTCAGGGTTTTGAAAAATGTGTGACAACAGGTACCCACCATTACAGAATCAGACAGAGCAGTGTCACTGCCCTAAAGACCCTTCGTGCTCCGCCTAGTCATCCCTCCCTCCCCCTTAAACCGGACAACCACTGGTCGTTTTACTGTCTCCTTTTCCGGAATGTCATACGGCTGGACTCATAGAGTAGGTAGCTTTTTCAGACTGGCTTCTTTCACTCAGTAATATGCATTTATGTTCCTCCATGCCTTCTCATGGCCAGGCCCCCTTTTTATAGCCTCTTACCCCAAATCTCTTTCTGCTCTGCTAAGGAGGGAGATGTGGGAGAGACCTGTGATCCTTTACCCTGAACTCGGCTATTCTTTTAATCTTTACCTTCGCCAGTACGATCCTCCGTTCCAACGTCCAAGTGGGCAGCCGGGGAGGCAGATGACGGCAAGGAAGCCTTAGAAGGAGAGCTTGGAGCTAGGGAGACCTCGGTGCTGGGAGCTGTGAAACATGCCCTGTCCTGGGTCCTGCTCATCTCTAGCACCAAGCACAGCATCACCTCCTCTCTGCGTTTCCCATCTTGCCCCTGGGCAGTTTATGCTGGAGAGCGCCCTGGAGCGACTCCCTCTGGGCTTTGCCCCTCACTTTCCGACCCCCCTCTCTTGAGTCTTTGTTTCTCCTGCCCCCTCACTCCATGCCTATTCCCCTGCTGCCCTCCCCCTCCTGGCCAGCCCACTCCCCTCTCCCTGAATACCCCATCAGAAGTACATACCTGTGCCAGGGCTCGTCTCTGCTGCCAGCCTTTGTCTCCGACTCCTTCTGGAGCTTTATGCCTCTATCAGACCCCGCCCTGGAGGGAGGGCCAGGGTGAGGCATGGGCTGACCAAAAGCGGGACCTGTGGCTCGGGGCTTCCACTGTGGGCAGGGCAGGGGCCTGACGGAGTGTGTGGGGCACCGGCTGCTGCAGCCTGGAGCGCTCCTGTTACCCTTCAAGGGCCCAAGTTGGAAACTCCCCAGTCCTTCACCACTTCAGCGGTCAGGGCTACTTCTGTTTGCTCCAACATACACACGCCCTATATCTGTTTCCCTGTCATTCCTCCTGCCAAAGTGGCGCCTTCCACAGAAGTTGTCTGAGGCATTCTGTCTTAGCTGTGCAATGCCATAATCTGTTAAAGTGGGTGGTGAGTTTCAGAGGCCAGAGATAAGGAAAAGGGGAAGTCAAGTAGCCTCACCTGCAACAGATATACGGCCCAAGACAGAGGCTGGTAGAGATTGACACCAACGCCAAAAATGGAGAATTTGACCCATATGTAGAATAGGGAACCAGAGACAGAATAGCTTGGGAGAGAGAAGTGACTGTGTTGAGACTGTAGAAGCAGCCATATTAGCCATCTCTGAGACCCTGACAGGATTCAGAAAGGAGGGGGGAGTTGGCTGGGGAGAAAATTGGTCAGGATGGCTAGGGTGATGGTCCAGAGAGAAGAGAGGGCAAGAAAAGCCGGGGGTGGGGGTGGTACCTGTGTGGGGACTGGACATGAGTCTTAGACGGCAAGGGAGGGAGTTCCTGGTCAGAGGGAAAGAACAGAGTCAAGAATAGTGAGGCTTGGAAGAACCAACAGATCGTTACCCACCAATGGCCAAGTCTTGATGCCTTATTCTTTTGTTATTATATGACCTTGTACTTCTCATCATTTTCTTCTGGCTGTTTGCATTCCAAGTCATTTCAGTATTTATTGGCAGCTAGATGAAAGAAGGAGGAAACAATTAGTCAACCTGGTACTCCTTTGCAATTCCAGAAGGCCTTTGCTGTCTCCAAGGAAGGGGATTAGCTTTGAGTGCTCAAATGATGATGGATAGGATGACTTCACTTACATTTCCCCCCTCAGGGGTCTGAAGGATTGAGAGTTGGTTCCTCTCAGTAACAGGCTCACCAACTCCGTGGAGACTTGAGATCCGGATCTGAAGAGAGTCCTAGGAATGACTTGACATTGAGAAGTGCAGTCTGTTTCTGTTCCGCAAAGAACATTGTAACCAAGTTACTGAAGTGAGGACAGCTCGAGCAAAGATACTTGTAGAGATTGAAAGAGAAAGGGACCACACGCAAAAGAATGAAGCTGGACCCTTAGCTCACACCATGCACAAGAATTAACTCAAAATGATCAAAGACCTAAATGTAAAAGCCAAAAATATAAAACTCTTATAAGAAAACATAGGAGTAAATCTTCGTGATCTCGGGTTTAGCAAGGGACTCTTAGCTATGACGCCAAAGCACAAAAAACTGAATTAAAAATAGATAAATTAGACTTCATCAAAATTATAAACTCTTCTACTTCAAAGGACACCATCAAGAAAGTGAAAAGACAACTCATAGAACAGGAGAAAATATTTGCAGATCATATATCTGACAGTGGAATTGTCTGTAGAATATACAAAAACTCTTGCAACTCAATAATGAAAAGACAACTCAATTAAAAAATGGGCAAAGGATCTGAGAAGACATTTCTCCCAAGAAGATAAACATATGGCCAATCAGTGCATGAAAGTTGTGGAGATGGAGAGCTGGAGGTCATGGGAATGTACATCACCAGATGACCGAACTGGCGAGACGCTGTCCGTGCACACCGTGGGTGCTGTGCAGCTGGTGGACACAAAGGAGCGGGTGTCCACACAGCAGCTCACTGCAGTGGGTCTTAAGAACGAAGGAAGAAGCAGGATGAACGGTAGAGCTCAATGCCAAACACATTAACACACATGCACGCAAAGCAACCTGACACATTTCCAAGGACAGATAGAAACAAAAGGATAGACGTGAATGCATTAGAATGAGAAGAGTGGGAGTGGAAACACACACACAATGTACACGCACATACATTCTCACACACGCATATATATGAACACATACGCACACGTGTACACACATATGTGCATGCACATGTATACACATACACACGTACTATGCACATATAGACATATAGATATGTATATGTTTATACAACATGCATAAGAAAGACAAGAGAGAGGCTCTGTATGCCTAATGATGATAATGTCCATGCGCTGAGGTGCATGCTTAACTCAATTCTGCAATGGATGCCTAAATAGATAAAAGAAAGGCTGAGGGGCTGCAGGTTATCATCCCAGGAGAGAGGACCTGGGGAGCCGGAACCACTGCTGGTCTCACCCCCGGGGCATGAAGGAGCGTGAGCAGGAGGAGCGGTTTTGCGTGCAGGCAGGGAGGAGGGGCGTGCATGGACGGGTTCCACTTTTTATTTGAGGGAGTATGTCAAAGGTACATGGAAAGAGCAATAATGGTAGAAGGCAGCATAGAATAAGTGCGACATGACTTGTGCCCAAGCGCAGTCCTGCAGAGCGCGGAAGGAGATGCCCCTCAGGCCCGCCGGCCTCTCCAGGCCTGGGATGTGTCTCCTCCCCATTGGATTCCCAGGGCGGCCACAACACAGCCCCACAAACTAGGGCTCTTCAAACAACAGAAACTATTCTCTCACTGTGCTGGAGGCTGCAGGCCTGAGATCAAGGTGCTGGCAGGGCCGCACTCCCTCTGACGGCTCCAGGGAAGGGTCCTTCTTTGCCCCTTCCAGCTCCCAGGGTTTCTGGCAATCCTTGGCGCCCCTTGGTTCCTTGGCTTGTAGATGCATCACTCCAGTCTTGCCCCCATCATCACATGGTGTTCTCCCCTATGTGTCTGTTTTTCTATGTGTCCCTTCTCTTCTTCTAAGGACACCAGTCACTAGATTAAGTCATACTCCTATACGACTTCATTTTAACTAGTTACATCTGCAATGACCTTTTGCCAAATAAGGGCACATTCAGAGGTTCCAGGAAGGATGTGTATTTTGGAGGGAGGATGCTATGAAACCCAGCACACCCCCCTCACATGCCCCACCTTGCAGATGCCCGGCCCATGGCGGGGGAGTGAATTCAGCCCTGCGCTCTGGGCTGCTGGCACCCTGAGGGCTACAGAGAAGAGCCGGAGTGGGGTCGTGGGAGTGTGCCAGGGACTTGGGAGGAGGAGGACGCTCTGGGCAGGGGACAGGCAGGAGCAGAGCCATGCAGCCAAGATGGGTGCTGTGTTCCCAGGACTTTCAGGAGGTTGGGTGTCCTAGGTGGAGTCGGGGACTGTCCGGAGGAAGGCGGAGGTGGAGGAGATGTCTGTGAGGAAGTGGATTCAGCGAGGAATCCCCTTGCGCACTTGTGTAGAAACGTGGAGTGGAGAGAAGGGACTTGAGGAATGCCAAGGAGAAGCCCCTGAGAATGACCCAAAGGAAGCTGCGACGAATGCAGCCCTGAGGCAGCCATGCTGGGTGAAGCCATTGTCTTGGACTCCAGTGGAGGGCATCGAGATGTGACGCACTGGAATTTGGACTCTAGCCTGGCAGCTGCTCTTTCCCCTAGCTCACCACACTCCGTGTCTGCTTCGCCATCGTAGGTGACCTTGATGTCTGAGGTGCGGTTTCTCCCTTCTTGAGGTTAATGATTGGTGACTGTTACAGAAAGACTCAGGCAAAGATTGTGTCCTTTAAGTTCTGGGCTGCCTGCCTCTGTTAAAGGGGCAGAACCGATGGCCTTGGGGAAGAAGATGTGTAGAGGACAGGACATCCAGTCTTGGGGAGGGACAATGTGCCACGTGAAGATGGAGTCAGTGTCTGGGGTTAGTTGGCCAGAGATCACAGCTCACAGCTTTCCCATTGCTAAATTCGGATATTTTGTTTTCAGAAAGTCATTACATAACAGAGATAATGGAGATAATCTAGAGAGTGGGATTGTTTCTATAGAAACATGAGAAAGAAAGGGTCCCAGAGTTGCCTGGACTAGGTCCCACTAGGGGGCCAGTGAAGTCACTAGATTAGATCTCTAGGCTAATGAAGCCAACAGCCCAGGTTTCATGTCTGATTGGGGAAGACTAGTTTGCAAAGGGAAACCTACCATTTTCTAAATGCAGGGCAGGTGGTCATAAGGGGCCCTGGCACTACTGATGTTTTGAGCCCGATAAGTCTTTGTTAGGGGTCTGTCGCTTTGTGCAGTGTAGGATGTTTAGTAGCAACCTTGGCCTCTACTCACTAGATGCCAGGAGCACCCCACACCTCCCACCCCAGGTGTGACAACTAACGATATCTTCAGACACTGCCAAATATCTCCTGCGGGACAAAATTGCCCTTGTGTTGAGAATCACTGGTCGGTATTGAAACCCTTCACGATTCGTCCGTGGAACCTGCAGTAGCTCCACACTCCCTGACTTCACCTGGAATCTCTCTCATCTGTGCACCATGATTTTGCAGGAACACAAATCCGACCGCAGTCCCTCCTGTTTGTTGGGTTCCTGCTGGCCAGTGCATAACGTTTGAACTATTTTATTGTCAGTAGACACCTATACAGCCCCGCCCCACCTTCCTTTTGTTCTGGGTACACTCCTTACCTCGAACTCACCACCCCCCCACCTGCCTTGCTCCAGCCAGTCTGAACCTGGGCTTCCTTGTAGCTGTCTTTTCCTCTTGGTTTCAGGGAACTTGTCCCTCCTCCCTTCTTGCCTTCTCACACTGATTTGTAACTCTGTGTTCACAAGTCTGTCTCTTCTACCGCTCCCTCGAGATCTGGAACTGTGTCTTAATTCCTTCGAATATACAGAGGCCAATACAGCACTGGTGTACAGTGGGTGCCTGTGTTTTGTTCTCAGAGTGAATGAATGTACAGATCGTGTGGACAAGGGGGATGGAAGAGGTGTTAGGAATCCACACTTCAGAAAAGTTTTGATTAATTGCTGGGTGGCGTTCTAAGAAAAAAAATGCTCAGTGGTAAGGTTTCAACCAGGTTACTGTTTTTTTCCAGCTTTACTGAGATATACTTGACATGTAACCTTGTGTAAGTGTAAGGTGTAGATTGTGTTGATTTGATACACTTATCTGTTGCAGTATGATCACCACTGTAGCATCAGCTGACACCTTCATCATGTCACATAATTACCATTTCTTTTTTGTTGTGAGAACATTTAAGATCTACTCTCTCAGCAACATGCACGTGTATAGCAGAGGATTGTCATCTATCATTATAATGCTGTGCCTTAGATCCCAAACTTGCTCCTCTTATAACTGGAAGTTTCTACTCTTTGACCAACATCTCCCCATATCCCCCACCCCTAGGCCCTGGGAGCCACGATTCTGCTCTCTGCTTCTACAAGGTTGGCTTTTCTAGATTGCTTATGTAAGTGAGATCATCCAGTGTCCCACATCTTCTTTATCCATTCCCCTATTGTTGGACACTTAGGTTGTTTCTGTGTCTTGGCTATTGTGACTAATCCTGCGATGAACATGGGAGCACAGATATCTCTTCAAGATTCCATTTTCATTTCCTTTGGAAATATACTCAGAAGTGGGATTGCTGGATCATATGGTAGTTCTATTTTTGATTTTTTTTTGAGGAAGCTCTATATTGTTTTCTACAGTGGCTGTACAATTTACATTCCCACCAACAGTGCACAAGGGTTCCCTTTTCTCCACATCCTCACCAGCATGTGTTATCTCTTGTCTTGTTGATGAGAGCTACTCTAACAGGTATGAGGTGATATCTCAGTGTAGTTTTGATTTGCATTTTTGACGACTAGTCATGTTGAGCACCTTTTCATGTACCTGTCGGCCATGTGTATGTCTTCTTTGGAAAAATGTTTGCTCAGTTCCTCTGTCCTTTTTTTTTATTTCGGTGAGGAATAATGTCCCTGGGCTAACATCTGTGCCAATCTTCCTCTATTTGTATGTGGAACACCGCCATAGCGTGGCTTGATGTGCAGTGTGTAGGTCCACACCCAGGGATCTGAACTGGCAAACCCTGGGACGCCGAAGTGAAGCTTGCAAACTTAACCACCATGCCACTGAGCTGGGCCCCCTCTCTCCATTTTTAAATCAGATTCTTTTTGTTATTGAGTCTTATGAGTTCTTTATACATTTTGGTTATTAACCTTTTATCAGATCTACGAATCGCAAATATTTTCTTTCATCCCGTAGATTGCCTTTTCATTTTGTTCGCTGTTTCTTTTGCGGTGCAGAAGCTTTTGAGTATGATATAGTCCTTCAACCATGTTGCTAGTAAGATGGCCACATAGATGGGGTATGGGGTGTTTACCCGGAGGAAGAGTCTTTAGACCACATCGCAGGCCCTCAGGGCAAGGAGAGCCAAGAGTGGTGTGAGTCAGCTTGGGCTTCAAGGCTGTGCAACCTGCGCTGTCTCCCAGGGCCCCGCACTCAGGAGGGCCCTGTACTTGGTTTAATGCTCTACTGTCACTGCCTTGAAATCCTTAACTTTTGAACAAGGATCCCCACATTTTCATTTTCTACTGGACTCTGCAGTTTATGGCGCTGGTCCTGGCTTAGAAGGCCGAGGTTTAAACCTGGGTGTAGACGGCCAAGGAGGGCAGGGCAGTGAGACGGGTGGAGGGCAGTCAGGCTAGCCAGGTGCGGGCAATGAACGCAGATGAACAGGGTTGATAAGATTCAGGGGTGAGGCTCTATTGCAGAGGGACCCAGGCCAGAGATCAGGAACAGAGGCTCCAGGCAGATTGGCGGCAGCAGCAAAAACATCACAGGTAATTGAGCCCGACGTCTCGGACGCCTGATTCTGACCTTTACCCTAGCCAGCTCCTTGCCCTCACTCTTCCGGTTCGCTCTTTCAGCCCATTCCCCCTGCTCAACTCCCCACTGGCTGAAGGCAGACGTGCTGGACAGGGCTTATTTCTCTGAAAGCAAACGCCTAAAGGCCACGTTACAGCACCTGGGTCTGGAGGGAGGCTGCGGGCTGACAGAGCCAGATGGAAGATGCCACTCTGAGCAGGCAGACATGCACTGGAAGGCAGGCTGAGTGGGGAGCCCAGGGCTACTAGAAAATCCACACTCTGGGCTGCAGCCCACACTGCGAAACGCAGGAGCGCTGACAGGCTCCACAGCCACGTAAGCTGCGCCCGCCCTGCTGCTTCTCCTCCAGCTCAGGGACTTCCTATTTATCGATTCATTTTCTGCTAAAGGCTGTGGGATTTTGTAAGTAGCAAGAAAAAGCACGCATATGTTATCATACATCATCCACAGCAGTAGAGGGATGGACGAGGACCAGACAAGAAGCTCAGATGAACAGCCAGACTGACAATCAAGATCTTCAGGTCGGGGCGGGGGCTGGACTTCTGGAACATACTGAGATGAGGCTAGGCGAGCCCTGGGTCTGCAGGATCGGCACCCACACCCCGAATGTCAGCTTCCATCCTAGTCCTCTGTTTCATTTGCTCCCCACTAGGATTTGGCACAGTCCTGTTCTACCAGTTCCTGCCTGTGTGAGCTGTGCCAAGGGGAAGCAAGGGGAGGGTTTGTGCTGTGCGTTCTTGTTAAAGGGAGGTAGGCCTTGCGGGCAGGGAACCTAAGGGAGGTGACACTTAGGGGATAAACAGAGCCCACGGGGTCAGCTCTTCTCTACAGTTAGGAGGGTCCCTTTCGCATCAGTGTGGGAGGTTCTGGGCTTTCCTAAGGAGTGGATACCCACCACCACGCCCACCACCCACGGAGGCCTGGGCACCACTGTGTCAGGGGCTCTGTGCGCACGGCCTTGCTTCGTCCTAGAGATGATTCTGCAAGTAGGCATTGTCCCCACAGCTGCACAGCTGGGCAGTGGCAGAGCCAGGAGTGGGTGTCTCTGGCTCCCAAACCTGCAGCCACCCCTGAAGGACATTGCTTCCCTGTGACAAGGTGGTGTCAAGACCTGTAAGGGGCATGTGAGCACCTTCCTCTACAAATGAGTGGTGTTCTGAGCCCTCTTCGTCCGTGTGGGCAGCGCTGCCAGGCTGTTTCTAGGAAGGGACTTTTGTGTCTATGCTAAGATGCATAAGCGTGGGAGCAAAAAGACCCACTGCACTGGTAAGTGTGCCCACACATTTACTTACACATAGTTTAAAAAATCTTCAAACAAATATTATATCTTGACTGTATCTTTGACCATCTCAATGGCATTATAACTTATCCCGGGGGGAGGGCCCAAGTCTGAAAAATTAGCTTTTTGCGATAAGGATTAGACACTTTTGCACCTAAATGGTACTTACTTTCTGATTGTAAGCTATTGGAATTTGTCCAGGATAAACCCAACTTCCATGCATGGCAGGCCTCCTTTAAAGTTCCCGGTCCCCATTCTGGGCGAGGGTCCCTGGCAAAGCAGGCAGCAGAAGGGCCCCCACCAGTGGGGGTTTAATGGCGCACCAGGAGGAGAGCCTGGCGGTTCTGCACATGAGAAGCGTCCTCACTCAGGCGAGCCTGCGGGAGTTCCACCAGGCTCCCCTGGGGACGACGCTGACTTTCCAGTTCAGGAGCAGAACAGCCTTGCCCAAAGTGGGCGTTCAGGTTTGTCAGCAGGCTGCCTGTGCTTTGGACACAATTCAAGGCTTCTCTCCAATTGTAGGAGCTGATGAGCCAGTGTTTTTCGTAGGCCTCCGTGGCTTGGAGATTCGCCAGCACTCAGGATAGAAAAGGCTCCTCTGCCGTGGGGCTCTGACACCTGCCCAAAGAAGCAAAGTCCTGGGGCCGGCCCTGTGGCCTACTGGTTAAGTTTGGTGTGCTCTGCTTTGGCAGCTCGAGTTTGGTTCCCGAGTGCAGAGCTGCACCACTTGTTGGTGGCCATGCTGTGGCAGCATCCCACATACAAAGAAGAGGAAGACTGGCACAGATGTTAGCTCAGGGCAAATCTTCCTCAAGCAACAAGAGGAAGGTTGGCAACAGATGTTAGCTCAGGGCATATCTTCCTCAGCAAAAAAAAAAGAAGCAGCAAGGTGTTTGTTCTTTGGTCTTGGTCTTGCTGCACCTCTTGCTCAGGAGGCTGCCTAATCTCACCTGTGAGTCCCTGTGCCAAGAATTTCTCCCGAGTTTCTCTGGTCATGGGGTCTTTCTGTTACTCAGGGAATGGGCCATGATCTTTATTTTTCTTGGGTTTGCCCCTAGGGCTATCTGTCACTGACACAGCACAGGATGCTCAGAGCATCTTCCCGTTCCAGCGGCGTGAGCTCCATGATGCTCCCAGGCCTCATGAGAGACTGTCCAACTGCTTGCTTTGTCCTTGAGAGTCCTTCTCTGCGTCCGAGTTCTTTAGGGCTTTGGTTTCTAAGTGAGGCTGCCACAGCCTGGAAATCCCTCTCTGGATTTCATCGACTGGGAAAACAGTGACTGAAGGACATCATGCAGATCCTAATGACATCATCTGTGGAAGATCCATGGAGCCCCCAAAGCTTCCTGGCCTGGACCAGGCCCACAGTGGGCACTCTCCCTTGTGGCTGCATGTTGGGTAACCTGGGTAGTGCTCATAGCTGTTGGTTCCCTGGGGTCCCACCGCAGTTCTGACTTAGTTGGTCTGGAGTGGGGCTTGGGCTTCCAGGTTTTTAAAAGCTCCCTGAGGTGGTTCTAAAATGCAGCCAAGACTGAGAACCATTTGTGTAGCAGCTCTGTGGATATAAGAGAGCTCACGCACAGGCACTGTGTGCATGGAGAAATCTGCTTTGTTTTTTAGGTCTAACAGCAGCTTCTCATCAAGTTCAAGTCTTTATCATTAAAATGCTTGATTCTAATAAACAGAATTCTCCACTTGCTACTTCTGGTGATGGGGCAGCCTGGTAAGAACCATGATGAGTACCCAGCCTGACACCAACCAAAGAGCCCGCTGCCACCTTCACAAAGAATGGAGGGCCCAGGTGAAAGGGCCTGATGGGGAGCCAGGAGGAGGGACCGTGAGAGCAGGCAGACCTCAATGTAATCTCCATCCCTCCTTCTTACACTGGCAAGGCCAGGGCTTCTGCTTTGAGTTAAAAGTCTTCATCTACGGGATTCGGAGCACATTTTCTGCCTCTGAGGGCTGACTATGCTAATGCTGAGGAATCCTTGGCTTACCTGGGAAGGCAAAGTCAGCTGGGATGTTAGGACTGGCAAAGGATCAACATGACCCAGCAGACTAGAGCCTTGGGGACCCTCTCAATCGGCAGGTCCAGGACTTTTCTTTAACGTGGCTTTCCCCTGGCTCCATCTTGGTCACCCTGTGAGCCTATAGAAAACTAGGCTAGGTCTGTTTAGCTGATCAAGAAACCTAATTAGGGGACAGACCCATGGCTGAGTGGTTAAGTTTGCATGCTCCACTTTGGTGGCCCAGGGTTTCACCGGTTCGGATCGTGGGCGCTGACATAGCACCATTCATCAGATCATGCTGAGGTGGCATCCCACATCCCACAACTAGGAGGACCCACAACTAAAATATACAACTACGTAGTGGGGCACTTTGGGGAGAAAAAGGAAAAATAAAATCTTTAAAAAAAAGAGACCTAATTATTTGTTTTTCCATTTCTGGGGAAAAATGTGCATCATGGGTCCATGTGTGTGCCTATCAGTAGTAGAAGGAGTCATATGCAAATATTAACATGGTTGTCTCTGGGGTGTGAAATATGAGTGTTACCAAACCCAAATACAAGTTCATTTACCTGCCACATAGTAGGGCCAACAAGGAAAAGACTGGTGTGGCAAGGAAAGAGGTTCACTATTACTGAAAGGCAGTCAGACGAGCAGATGGGAGTTAGAACTCAGATCCACCTCCTCGAAGGGAAAATGGTAGGGGTTTTCATCTGGGGTTTTAAGTAGGGGAGGGGCAGCATGTGCTGGGGTTTTAGGCAGAGGAGGGGGAGCATATGCTTGTGCTGGTTGGCACCTTTCCACCAACCTGTGTTGGCCTTGAAGACTGAATTTCTTTTCCCTTGACTGTTTGGACTTTTCTAGTTAGTTTTCATCTTCACCTGCATTTGACTTTGTGAGGCTGAATCCTGACGTCTGGACCTTGACTTCCTGGGAAAGACAACTCACTCATAGACAAAGGAGGGACAGAAAGACCTGGTTAGTTTTAAACAATAGTTGATTATGCTGAATATGCACAGCTGCAGTTAGCAAAGCTTATCTCAAAGTTTCTGTTCTTTTCTTCTAGCCCAGAGAAGATGTTTTAACCTCTTTGTCCTCAGTTTCAATCCCACTGTCTAATCATCATTCCTCAATCTTGGGGAATATGGGTGAAGACTGTTCTGGCTACTTCCTTCTGTGAAAGGGTGAAGATCAGGGTCAGAGGAATGAAACTGTTTTACCTTTATTTTAAAATACATTTGGGTACCAGGTGGACAGAGCAAGATATACTTTGCATAACTACTATTTTAGTACTCTGATCAATGGCTTTGGACCAACACTTTAGTCCACATTTTAGTTACATAGACAACCACACAGATTAGTGAAATAGCCCGAATTTTAGTATCCCCTGTATACTGGACCTGAATCTTTGGGGAATCTAGGAGAAGAGGCCTGTAAAGCAATCAAAGTTAGGGCCTAGAACCCCAAGTGAAATCTGATGTAGCTACGCAGCCTGCTGTCTAATAGTCAACAAGTTATGTAATAACCTGGGAGTCATTTATTACTTATCTTAGGAAACCATCTTCTGTATAGCATACAGCAGCTTTCAGTCTGTCAGGGGTTCATTTGTCCATTCAGAAAAGTCAGTGTCTAGAGTATGAAGTCATCCAAGGTTTGGGTGATCCCAGTTGTGATGTTTTTCTGTGGCATGGTTCGTGTTTCTTGTGGCGTTTTTCCTGTGGTCCCATCCAGCAGGGATGAAATCCAGGATTTCAATAGGACCCAGTTTCTACAACAAAGATGGTGTCGAGACACATCTCACAGTGTTTAGCTCTTTAATTTGAGTTCCCTCCAGGTCTTTTGGGTCATCTCTAGAACTTAGAAAGGGTCTCCCAAAGTTAGGCCTACATTGTGTAAACAAGTAACCAGATATTTAATAAGAAGCATTTCTAGAAGAACAAAGGTTAATGGTTGGAGAAAATTATAAGCCAATTTTGAGTCCAGGGGATGGTCAGTTAAGACAATCTCTAGATGTCAGCGTTGAAGCATCCCCTGAGGTTTAAAATGTCTCCAATGATGTCATCAGGCATTCAGGTGAACCTTTTGAGTGGCTTACAAAGCAACAGGCATGAAGAGTGTCCAAACATGGGCTAGCATGGTGCTCTCTTAGGTTTATATCAAGTTGTCCAGCTTCAGTTGGCAGGGCTTCAGCAAAAATGGTGGTTTTAGTACTTAGTGATTCCAGATGAAAAGGACAGAAATAAATTGAAAACATTAATTTGGAAATCTTTACCAGATATTTGAGGAAGCTAGAAGAATTCAAGATCCAGTCAAGTTTACAGATAGAAAACAAAAACCTCAAAGACAATTAACAGAACCAGAATCCAACATCCAAAAATGTGTCTTACGGTCTCTATTGGAACATAATTTTTCTCTCTATAATCCCCCTCATTTTTATGAAAGATAGCCAAATTAGGACTCATTGGTTTGAAAAATGTCTAGTTTCAATAAACTTGGCCCAATTATTTACATAAGTACAGCAAAAATAGCAATTGATCATATAGGCTCTTAAATCTGCTTTGCTGGAACTTTTTATAATGAATCTCAGGTTGAACTTTAAAGGCCTCTTGAGTTAGGGAAGCCAAGCCAAGGACTTGTCATCAGACTCTGCCTGCAACACCTACAGATTTGGGTGAATTTATCTCTTCTAGAGGTCCCCAAATTATCCTGGGCTTTTCTGCACCTGCCAGCGAAGTGACCTTCTCTACTCACCTGGTAAGGTTGCTGGGCACCCTGTAAACAAGGTAACAGGCCAATATTTCCAAATGGCTTTATTCCATAAAGTCCGATCTTTGTTCCTCAAAAGCTATCTGGTCATATCTGAGTCTGCATGTTTTTAGATATGACGTTCCAGTCAAAACCTTGATAATGTAATCAGTGTTTCCAATTGTTTCCTTGTATAAGTAGAACAGATTCTTCTTGAACTTATGCAAATAACTATATTGCCATGAATACAAGCATACTCACTCTTCACAAGTTTTCAAATTCTGGAGGGATAAGATAGGGAGAAAAAGAGAAATGCTTCAATTCTGTTTACAAATTGTCATAAATCATAGTTCCTTAAGAGAAAAGAGAAAAATTTTTTCTTAAACTTGGAAAAACAAAACATTAAAAAAATCAGCAATATTTCAAACAAAAATTTATAATAATTATAATCACCCTCATCCATTTATTCAGTCCTATGATATCAACTCTTGATCTTCTGTTAGCACTTTCATGAGGCCATCAGTTTCTCTGTTACAGTTCTGTAATTTTTTCACCCAGCTCAGTTTTATAACCTGAAAATGTATCAGAAACCTGTATCCTAGAGCAAGTGTCAGAGTCCTTTCCATGAATCTCTCTAAAAAATGAATCATATTTGCAAAAAACATCAGAGTAAAATAACTGTCTGCAAATGACAAGATATTCAAAATGGCAATTGACAAAGACACTTGGCTATTTCTGTGACCTATAACACTTTGAGAGAATAACTAGAATTATGACTAACAACCAGGAAACATCAGAATTTTCAAAATATTATATAATTTAAAAAAACTTATATCTATAACATTTACCTACACAATATAACCTAGGAAGGCTTATTATCATCTATTTGATGATGTTTCCCATGTAATTCAGCATATCAACTAAGTCTAATCAGTTTAATATCTTTCTCTTTACAGAAAGAGAGAACAAATTCTTTGTGAAGTCTCAGTGCTGATTGGAAATTTTCAAAGTTTCCTTTTTAAGTAAAAAAAAGTTTAATTTTGGGGAAAGTATTTCAAAATATCAAAACGTTTTAAAACACTTGATCAAATAGGAAACAATGTTTAGTTATCCATTCAATCAAAGTGACAACAGAAGATTGTCAGAGGCAAACAGAGAGTCAAAACACTCAAAAACCTTAATAGATCTCAATCTTTTTGAATAAAGGAATTACTTTAACATAACATAGATGTTCTTTTAGGTAGACTCACTCAAAAGTAAAAAAAAACCTTTTATAGTCTCTTTATCAAGAGTAGAACAAAAGCTTAATAAAATTACATTTTTAAGAGAGAAAGCAGGGCTGGCCCGGTGGCGCAGTAGTTAAGTTCACACATTCTGCTTCTCGGCAGCCCGGGGTTTGCCGGTTTGGATCCCGGGTGCAGACATGGCACCGCTTGGCAAAAGCCATGCTGTGGCAGGCATCCCACATATAGAGTGGAGGAAGATGGGCATGGATGTTACCTTGGGGCCAGTCTTCCTCAGCAGAAGGAGGAGGATTGGCAGTAGTTAGCTCAGGGCTAATCTTCCTCAAAAAAAAAAAATTAAATAAATAAATAAAATAAAAACCTACTTATTAAAAAAAAAGAACACATTCTAAAAAAAAAAAAATAAGAGGGAAAACTAAATCCTAGTTTTCCACCACGTTACTTTAGCCAACTTGCCCATGTACAATACTCCTCAGGTTTACTTCCACAAACCTCCTGTCACTTCCTTTTTACATTCAGAATCTGTCCCATGCTTTCTTTCCTTTTTTCCTTTCCTAGTACTTCAGGACAAATTTATCTTTCTTAACAAAACAAAGAAAAATATCTCTATTCTTTATACCTTCTTTACTGAAAACATACATTTTACTTTCTTTATATACAGACTTTCTAGAAATATGTGCTTCCTCACAGAAAATCCCTCAGCATGTACAAAACATGTTTATCAATAAATTCAAGCATCTTTCAGTGTCTTTGAGATAATAAAGCAAAGGCAGACAAATCTATGCTTAGTAAGCAATTTCTAACATTTTACTGTATGTGGAAAGACATACTCAATAAATTTTTATCATTTAACTTAATTTTGGCAAAACTCTAAACTTTTTAGTTACCAAAAAAGATTTTTGAAGCTGTTTTTCAAGCACACAGGCCATAAAACATAATTATTGCACCCAAAAACTCTTAGCCATTTTTATTTATCTAAATTATTTGTCCTCAACAATTATGTTTGGATTACTCACGAAAACGTCATGTGACATTAAAGCAGTTAACCATCATCTTGAGTTATTTTAAGTACATATACCATAACACAAAACTATTGTCAAAAAGTTCCTCCAAAAACTTTCATCCTTTTCACATTTAGTTTCCTTGTTCCCAATAATTCTATTTAGATTGCCTACAAAACCCTCACGAGACATCAGACAAAATCGGCTATTCTTCTAAGTTAAGATTTCTGCTGATGAATTTTGTAACAGAGATAACATGTCTGTACCATATCCAATGTTGATAACTCTGAAAACATATTTATTTTAATGAAACCAACAAACTGAAACAAACTTTTTATTAACCAATGACCATTTTATATCATGTTAACTTGAAAAACATCTGGGTTAGTTTTTATTATATTTAGAAATAATTTCCATAAGCACTTACTTTAAGCCAATGAAATAGAGATCCTTTACAAATTATATCATCTGGAGGCAGACAAATATATAGAGAGAGTCTTACATAAAGACAGACAAAAACAGAGATCTTCAAAATTTTAGCCAGGCCTCAGGTACAAAACTTAGAAAACAGTCAGGTCTGAACTGTTTTTCTGGCAGATGGACCTGCTCAGACAGACAAAATTATTTATTAAAGATTCTTTTCTTTTTGCTGTAAGGATCCCTTTTAGAGCTGTTTTTGAAATTATTTTGCCTTCTATACGTTTCTGCATATCAATCAAGATTGCCTTCCATTGTGAGAGGTGTTTTTTTTCTTGAGGAAGATTAGCCCTGAGCTAACACCAGCCGCCAACCCTCCTCTTTTTGCTGAGGAAGACTGGCCCTGAGCTAACATCTGTGCCCATCTTCCTCTACTTCATATGTGGGATGCCCGCCACAGCATGGCTTGCCAAGCAGTGCCATGTCTGCACCCAGGATCCGAGCCGGTGAACCCCGGGCAGTCAAAGTGGATTGTGCGAACTTAACTGCTGTGGCACTGGGCCAGCCCTGTGAGAGCTTTTGAATTCTCTTTTAAGGATGACTTTAAAGTGGACTCATCTGAAACAGAGGTTCCCCAGAATGGCATTAAAATTCCAAATTATCTCAGAGGTTTACTTATTTCTACTTGCTCAATTTTAGATGAGGAATTTTGAGGGAGTCAAAGAGGGGAAGCTCAGTGAGGGAGGAGATTTGATTTCTTTTGCCGGCAGGGCTGCTGGCATCCCCCAGTTTGGCATGTTTAATTATTCAATTCTTTTCTTCTCTTTTTTTTTTTTTCGAGGAAGACTGGCCCTGAGCTAACATCCGTGTCCATCTTCCTCTACTTTCTATGTGGGATGCCTGCCACAGCATGGCTTGACAAGCGGTGCCTAGGTCTGCACCTGGGATCCGAACCAGCTAACCCTGGGCCACCGAAGCAGAATGTGAAAACTTAACTGCTGCACCACTGGGGCAGCCCCACAATTATTTTCTTTTAAAGAGGCAGAAGGTATTCTTTTTTAAAAAAAATTGTGGTAACATTGGTTTATAACATTACATAAATTTCAGGTGTACATTGTTATATTTTGATTACTGTGTAGATTACATCTTGTTCACCACCCAAAGACTAATTACAATCCATCACCACACACATGTGCCTAGTCACTCTTTTCCCCCACTCCCCCCTTCCCCTCTGGTAACCACCAATGCAATCTCTGTCTCTGTGTGATTGTTTGTGGTTGTTTTTATCTTCTACTTATGAGAGAGATCATATGGTATTTGACTTTCTCCCTCTGACTTATTTCACTTAGCATAATACCCGTGAGGTCCACCCACGTTGCCATAAACGGCCGGATTTCATCATTTCTTATGGCTGAGTAGTATTCCATTGTGTACATATACCACATCTTCTTTATCCATTCGTCCCTTGATGGGCACCTGGGTTGCTTCCAAGTCTTGGCTATTGTGAATAATGCCACAATGAACACAGGGGTGTATGTATCTTTGCATATTTGTGTTTTCATGTTCTTTGGATAAATCCCCAGCAGTGGAATAGTTGGATCATATGGTAGTTCTATTATTAATTTTCTGAGGGTACTCCATACTGCTTTCCATAGTGGCTGTACCAGTTTGCACTCCCACCAGCAGTGTATGAGAGTCTCCCTCTCTCCACAACCTCTCCAACACTTGTTGTTTCCTGTCTTGTTAATTATAGCCATTCTGACCGGAGTCAGGTGATATCTCATTGTAGTTTTGATTTGCAATTCCCTGATAGTTAATGATGTTCAACATCTTTTCACGTGCCTGTTGGCCATGAGTATACCTTCTTTGGAGAAATCTCTTTTCAGATCTTTTGCCCATTTTTAATTGGGTTTTTAGATTTTTTGTTGTGGAGATGTATGAGTTCTTTCTATTATCCTTATCAGCTATGGTTTGCAAATATCTTCTCCCAATTGTAAGGTTGTCTTTTCATTTTGTTCCTGGTTTCCTTGCTGTGCAGAAGCTTTTTAGTTTGATGTAGTCCCATTTGTTTACTTTTTCTATTGTTTCCCTTGCCCGGTCAGATATGGTACTTGAAAATATGCTGCTTAGACTGATGTGGAAGAGTACCGCCTATGTTTTCTTCCAGAAGTTTCATTGTTTCAGGTCTTACATTCAAGTCTTTAATACATTTTGAGTTAATTTTTGTGTATGGTGAAAGATAATGGTCTACTTTCATTCTTTTGCTGTAAGGTATTCTTGATTTCACTTAGAATTCTCAAAAGATTAAAGTAGGCTTCCCATTGGTTGTTTAACTTTGTAGCTGGCTTCTTCCAAATTGTATAAGCAAATACACCAGTTCAGGTAAACTGAAATTGCCCCATTTCTGTCATTTTAAAGTGAAATCTCCTTTAGCATGTTTAATTAACACTGCCTGAAGGGTGGATTTACATGCTTTTACAATATCAGGCAGGGGAAATTTTCCCCAGTGAGACAAAATGTTTATCCTCACACCATAATCGATAATACAATCAGGCAAAAGAGATGCAATCATTTTACATAAATCTCATTTAAATACACTATTTTTTCCCAAAACTTTACCTTAATTTCATCAACTCATACCTCTAATCACAGCCTCCACGAGGATTCCATCAACAAGTCTTGGTCTTATAACACTGTGCAGGGGAAGCTTTCCCAGCCAGACGTGACAGCCATTCAGTCAAAGTTGACATGACCTCCTTATATAATGTTAGGTCAAACATTTTAATCTTTATAATCTTATCAATCTCAGCAGCCTAACTGTTTGTTGTCCTAAGCGACTGTTGTTCGGGTTTCTCATTGTGATTTCTGCCTTCTGGCTTTTAAAATTTCTTTTGTTCCAAACTGGGGTGAACACAGAACAGGCCTGTTTGAAGTTCTTTAATGTTGGTGGGGGGGGGGGCCAGAAGGGAGTCCTTCCAGCCCACTCAACCTTAGGCAGTGTTTTATTAAACACGTTGTTTTAACGTCATTCATGTCTGTTCCATTCATACCGTTTTTCTTTCTAATAACTAGCTGAAGATTTCCATCCTGTTGGGATGGATCCTGTGACTCTTTCCTTTACTGATTTCTCTTTGTTTTCCCCCCTTTTAATATTTGTCTTATTTACCTTAATTTAAAAAAAAACCCTTTAAAAAATTTTCCACCTCGTTGAGAAGAGTCCCTTTATTTTTTTCTCAGCTTTTTATTCTTTTGTTAACTTGATGTTTTCATTAGCACCTCTAAGACCATAAGAGGAAGGTGAGACCCTAAATTTGGTTGTTTCATCTTTTTCTTTTTTATAGGTTTCTAACTGAGAACATCCCAATTTTGCAATACATAACCCAGAGGGCCGCCACTGGGAATTGAATCCGAGTTTCCCATTGGACTTCCATCCACACGCACAGTACACATGCCCACACGTTCCCACACAAGCACCAAAACGGATGGAGCCAAGAGTTAATCCCTTCAACAAATCAAGCTTCCCTCTGAACAAACTCCAGTAACCTAGAACAAACCCCCCAAACAGGCAAACAAATTCCACATTCACATATACACACAAGCATCAATCAAAAACAAATGGGGCCCAGAGTCTTCTCTCTGAGTGAGGTCCCTAGTCCTTTCAACAGAATCAGAGCCCCTTGAACAAGCTCCAGGAATCCGGAACGAAATCCCTGAAGCAGAGGCAAACAAAGGAAGGAAAAATAGGACTCGGTCGGTTTTAATGAGGGAACTTACCAAAAGGACGTTCGTTCCAAACCAGAAGCCAAAACAAATAAACAAACAAACAAACAAATATAGAGCCTGTTTCCTTGCCACAAGAAAAATGCGCCTAGGGCCAACGGTGCTGCATCAGATGGAAAGTGCTGGGGACAGTCTCTAGGGCAAATCACCTAGGCAGCTGCTGGACTGCTTCCCAGGAAATGCCAGTCGGCTTGGGGCTGCAGAGCCACGGGCAAGAGCCTCCTGGCTGGCTCGCCAAATTGTTATTGAACCCAAACACAAGATCGTTTACCTGCTGCCTAGTAGGGCCATTAAAGAGAAGACTGAAACACCAGGCTTGTGACAAGGAAAGAGATTTACTATTATTGAAAGTCAGCCAGATGAAGAGATGGGAGTTAGAACTCAGATCCACCTCCTTGAAGGGAAAAAGGTAGCAGTTTTTATCTAGGGTTTTAGGCAGAGGAGGGGGAGCATATGGCCTTGCTGGTTGGCACCTTCCCACCACCTGTGTTCAGCCCTGAAGACTGAATTTCTTTTTCCTTGACTGTTTGGACTTTTCTGCTTAGTTTTCATCTTCAGCCTGCATTTGGCCTTGTGAGGCTGAATCTTGACATCTGGACCTTGACTTCCTGGGAAAGACAGCTCACTCATAGACAAAGGAGGGACAGAAAGACCTGGTTAGTTTCAAACAACGGTTGACTATGCTGAACGTGCACAGCTGCAGTTAACGAAGCTTTCCTCAAAGGTTTTGTTCTTCTAGACCAGGAAAGATGTTTTTAACCTCTTTGTTTTCGGTTTCAAGAGTACTTTTTGACTTCTTTTTATAATTTTCCATATTTCCCAACTTTCCCCAATGGGCATGTATTATTTCTATAACAAGAGAAAATGAATTAAAACACAGGTTTGCATGGGGCTGGCCCTGTGGTGTAGTGGTTAAGTTCATGCAGTCTGCTTTGGTGGCCCAGGGTTCATAAGTTCAGATCCCTGGTGCAGACCTACACACTGCTCATTAGGCCATGCTGTGGTGGCGTCCCACATACAAAATAGAGGAAGACTGGCCCAGATGTTAGCTCCAGGCCACTCTTCTTCACCAAAGGACAAAAAAAAGGTTTACCACACAAACACTATGGTCAAGAAGCCCAAGTTCTTGATGAATAGACCACTGAAAAAGAAGATACTTATTATATGGAAAAGACAGGAAAAAATTACATCAATATATTTTTCATGGTTGTTGCTGGGTTGTTAACCTCTTTAGGTTCTAGTTTGCCTCAGAATGAGAAAATTTAGGAACCTCAGGTCCTATTGTGGAACTAGTTTGATAGCAAAAGTCATGACCCCAACCAACCCAGGGCATAGCAATGTCTTTGGACCCAGAGGGACACAATGGCACATTTCCCTGAGGAACAAGCAGCTCAGAGGTCTCCTCCTGGGCAGCCTGTTGAAGCTTCTCAGATGTTGACTAGACTCTGCCCTTCCTCTGGGGAGCAGTGGACTTCCATGCCCTCAGACAGTGACCAAAATTAGTTATGGGTAAAGGCTGTCAGCTTATCTCATGAAGAGTCACTGCCTCTCTTTCTCCCAAGCTCACATCAGTTTTTGGAAAGAAATGGATTTCTCTGTCCAATCAGAATGCAAAAAAACCCCCAAAGCTTTGCTGACCTGGGGCCAGCTGCACCATCCTTAACAAATCCCCTCATCTGTTTATTCCACAAACACATAGTAGGGCTGATGTGTCAGACACTCTGTGCCAAGCCCTGGCTAAGTGCTTCACCTGTGTTGCATATTTACTCCCCTCAATGACCCTATGAGGTTGGCCAGAACATTGTCATCGCATTACAGATGAAGATGCCAGAACCAGGACTTCAGCCCCTGCTGGCACTGGTTCCAGGGCTGGCACATCTCTATCGCCCTCCACTGCCCTCCACGTGGAGACGCAGACATGAAAGCCCTGGCTCCTGCTCTTGGGGGTGTGGACTTGAGTGAGGACACACAGACTTGCAGGCAAGCAAAGAACATACAGTGGTCAGGTGTGGAAGCCGAAGTGTGTACAGGGTGCAGAGAAGGGGCCATCCCCTCGTCCGGTGGGGACAGTGGTTTATGAAGTGCTCCCCAGAGAGGGTGGCCTTTGCACTGAGTCTTGAGGGAGGAGTTACTCTTCGAGAGGCCAACGAGCGTGGGACTGATTGCGTGTGAGGGGAAAGGATGCAGGTGGAGGGAGGTTATTCCAGGAGGAAGGAGCAATGTCAGCATCTGGTCCAAAAGCACAGAGAGACAACAAGTGGAAACAGCCTGGAGTCCCTCAGCAGGCGAATGGATAAACTGACCATGGTCTAGTCGTACAATGGAATGTGGCTCAGTAATAAGAAGGAGCAGACCAATACTGACCCCGGCAACATGGAGAGGTCTCAACGACATCATGTGGAGTAAAAGAAGCCAGAATCAAAGGACGAACTCCTGTATTATCCCATTTAGAGGAAGCTCTAGGAGAGGCAATAAGTCAGAGCAGTCCTTACCTCTGGGCAGTGGGAGTGGGAGAGGGGACTGATGAGAACGGGGCACGAGAGGACTTTCTGGGGCTGATGGTAACGTTCTGTACCTTGATGGGGGTTTGGAGTAAGCAAGTGTGTAACACAAGTATGCATTTGTAAAAACTCACTAACTGGTGTGTGTGGTAGGCTGAATAATGGCTCCCTATGATGACCACATGCTGATCCCTGGAACCTGTGAATAAGTTACTTTCATAGCCAAAGGAACTCCACAGATGTGATTAAATTACAGACCTTGAGATGGAGGATTGTCCTGGATCATCTTGGTGTAGTCACAGAGTCCTCCTGAGAGCGAGGCAGGAGGTCAGAGGAGACAGGGCTGCAAAAGAGCAAAGGCGAAGAGGTTGGAGCCGTTCAAGGAAGGGGTCATGAGCCAAGGAATGTTCTAGAAGAAAAAGGCAAGGAAACAGATTGTCCCCTGAGGGCCTCCAGAAGGAACAAACCCTGCCCACACTTTGACTTTAGCCCAGTCATCTGACTTTGGACTTTGAGCCCCCAGAATGGTAAGAGAATAAATTTGTTTTAAGATGCTATGTGGTGATTTGTTACAGCAACAAAAACCCTAATACATACACCTAAGATTTGTACATTTTGTTGCGTGTTAATTCTACCTCAAAGGAAAAAAAAAGAACTGAAAACAAATATGGAACTCTCGTCAATGGTATGTGTGCTGAAGGATTTAGAGGGACGTGGACAGAGGTCCACAACTTACCCGGAAATGCATAAGATACTAAATGGCTCAAGGATGGGTAGATGGATAGATATGTGATAAAGCCAATACAGCAATGTTAATTGTTGAGTCTAAGTGGTGTATAAATGGATATTCATTGTAAGTTTTTCTCCCAACTTTCCCATATGTTTGAACATTTTTATAGTAAAATGTTGGGGGAAAAGGCAGAGGCTTGGTGTGGTTAGGAAGTGTGAGCGGTTCTCATGGCTGGGTTGTTTGTATCCCGCTGGGAGAAGCTGGTACCGCCAGCCAGTAAGAACCCTGGAGAGGGAGCAAGGGTCAGATGGGAGGGAATGTGGACTTTCTCCTGGAGGCAGTGGAGGCCCAGGGAAGGATTTAAACAGGGAGTAACAACTAGATTTGCATTTTCCCCTCTCACTGTGCAAGTCACACCCCAGATCAAATTTTCTGAAAAGCTGTCTACTTGATTTGAGATACAAATCATTAGGAATGGAGTTAGGAGATAATTCAGTCAGTCAACGGTCACCTCTGTATTTGTCTCGTCATTAGCAGGAGGGGGCAAAGCTCCAGCTCTTTCAGATTTAACAGCTCACGGTCTGTAGAGAAAGGGCAGTTAACTCCAGCCTTCTCTTTTTTTTTTTTTTTTTTTTGAGGAAGATTAGCCCTGAGCTAACATCTGCTGCCAATCCTCCTCTTTTTGCTGAGGAAGACTGGCCCTGAGCTAACATCTGTGCCCATCTTCCTCTACTTTATATGTGGGACGCCTACCACAGCATGGTTTGCCAAGCAGTGCCACATCTGCACCCGGGATCTGAACCAGCGAACCCTGGGCCGCCGAAGCAGAACATGCGAACTTAACAGCTGTGCCACAGGGCTGGCCCCAGCCTTCTCTTTAAGGCCTACTCATTCTTGGAGGTAAACAACACGAAGAAAAAAAGTATAAAACCCTGGTATAGATTGAGTAACTGAGGTGCTCATTCAGTGAAATGATTAAGAAAAAGCCCAGGATCAGGAGTCAGACTCTCTAGATTCAAATATCAGTTATGACATCTTTTAGCCCTGCAGCCTTGGGTCAGTTCCTTAACTTCTCTGAGCCTTAGTTTCCTATTTGTAAAATGGAGATAACTCTAGTCGGTGCCTCACAGGGTTGCTGTGAGGATTATAACACATGAGGTCAAGGGACTCACCATAAAGTACTTGGTATAGTCCTGACGTGTAGCCAGTGCTGAAGCAACGTTAGCACTGAAATTCTTGTTCACTGATGGTCTTCTCAACAAATAGCACGGAAGGAGGAAGCTTATCTGTATTCAAGGTTTATGCCATTCCTCCAATGTCTTTAAAATGATGATCAAGGGCCTATCTTTAGTCTAGACTGTTTGAAGTTTCAGACGTATATCCCCTGTTTCCTTATGGGCATTTTTGTTTGCCGGTCCCATCAATACTGTAAATGCAACAAACTCTACGCAGAACACATTGCCCCCCTACCCCTACCCAGTTTTCTGTGCCTCCCTTCTCGTGGGTCTGCCACTGCCGCCCACCCAGATGCTCCAGCGGAGCGTCTGGCAGCCCTGCCAGCCCAGGACTTCCTCCCCTGGCAGCCACCCCTGGTGCACTGCGAGCTCTGTGAGCTCTATGTCCGGAGCTCCCTCACCTGTCGCCTGCATGCCACGCCTCCTGCTGTTGTCAAGATGCTTCACCAACATTCCTGCAGGACTCTCACTGACCTCCCTGCTCCCAAACTTGCCTGCTCCAGTCTGTCTCCACTAGAATCACCTTCCCACAATGGAAATCTGACCGTTCACTGTCCTGTCCAGGTCCTCCAGAGGCCCCCCCACTGGGATACAAGGGCTTCCATGGGTTGGCTCCTGTTACCTCTGTGGTAGCCAGTGTCACCTGTGACCCCTCACCACTCCGTGCAGTGCCCAGCCCCCCTGTGGCTCCCTCTGATGTCTCTGTACACTGCCCTCTGCTTGGAGCATTTCCACCCCGTCCCCATCTTCACCTCGTTGCCTTTGACTCTGTGATGCCCCCTCAACCATTTCCCTCCCCAAGCTATGCCCCACCTGGCACTGACCTCCAGCGTAACCCACATCATCTGGGATGGTCATTGACTGTGACCTCCGTCTCTCGTCTCTGCATCGCTGGTGCTGAGCTCATAACCAGCATATTACAGATACCATGTTGGTAGAGTGAATGAGGTTGACTCCAGGGTCCAAGGAGAGGAAAATTGAAGTAAAGAAAACTCAGCGTGTCAATTAGGGTCCTGTCAGGAAACAGACGGCACTCACAGGGGGAATGAAGAGACTTTAAAGAAGGGACTACCGACAAAGGTGAGGCAGGGTTAGGGGAAATCATCAAGGGATGGTGGGGCACCCTGAGGCCAGCAGCAGTAGGAAGCCATTTTCATTGGTAGACCTGAAGGGACAAGGGGAGGGAACGGCCACTAGAACCGGGGTAGATGCAGAGGACAGAGCCATCTGACAAGATCTGTCGCCTTTGGTAGAAGGACGCTGGTATGCCAAAGTGGGGTCAGGCACAGAGGAAGCCATGGGACTAAATACCTGGATCTCATTCACCTGCCAGTGTCACCTATAGGCTGAACCCAACGCCAGGCCACGGCACAAGGGAGCCTTTGACTGTGGTCCACAGAGGCCAGCCTGCCAGGGCATAGGGCAGGCGAGAAGGGTGGAAAGTACATCCGGAGGGGCAAGAAAAACATCCAGCACATTCAGGAATCCCGATTTCCTGGCCACAGACCAGCTCTAGGTCTCTGAATCTGAGCACGGAGGACGGAATGTGCTCACATCCATGAGGACACCGCACTTCCTTCCTCTTGGCTTCATCTTTTTCAACCAGAAGAGGCACAGAGGCAAGTAGGGAGGTCTGGACCCACTCCTGGTCCTGGCCCGACAGAGTCACAGGGCCCTGACAGGCGCTCACTTCCAGGCTTCTCTTGGTGTTCTCATCCAGGCCTTCCCAGCAGAGCCCTGGTTCTCCTCTGAAACCCTAAGAAAGCTGGAACTAGTTTCTGTTGTTGTTGAGTACCTTCTACCGCAGACTAAAGAGTTAACTTTAAGTTCCTCTCTCTCATTTTTGACTTCAGGTCTGCCACATGCTCTGTTAGGAAGGAGGCTCATAAATCAAGTCTCTAGGGGAGAACCTAATTGGTTTCCACATCTTCTATTCTGAGCGCCCAAATTCAACCTACGGGCTTCAGGCCGACTCAATCCAGTGCCTTCAGGCGGGAAACATCTTGCCCAGAACCATGGGCAAGACTAATCTGAAGAATCTGGAGTCCCGGAAGAACTCTGTGCCACGGCGATCCCGCAGTTTTCCTTCCCAGGGGAAAGCCGCCTATTCTGAACAGGCAAAGGGAACCGGCGTTGCCCTGGGAGCTGGGAGCTGCTGGGCAATGTCTGAAGAGGCCCGTTCCCCGGGACATCCTCAGGTAAGACCTGCGGGGAGACGCAGACACACCTGCGCCAGTCCTGACGTCAGGGTTCACAGTCTGGTTGGGGAGGTCAGGCAGCTACAAAGAGCACGCAGCGTATGTGTTGGTTGGGGGCTTCCCGCGCGAGGACGTGGCGCCCATTTGAGAAAGGGCTGTAGCCAGTGATGCGGCAAGTCCCCCCGGCGAGGTGGGCTCGGCGTGACTGCAAATACAGCCCGGCAGTGCAGGGGGCCCGTCCCTCCTCCCGCCTAAGCCCCGGCGCACCAGGAAGGGGAGGGGGAGGAGGAGCAGCTCTTGTGGGTGCTGTCCAGTGGGGTGCCGCGGGTGGCGGGGGTCGGGGCACCCGGCGGGGACAGCCTCGGAGTGCGGGGCCCCACCTCCGCCAGCCTAGCGACCCCGGCCGTCCCCAAATCGGAGTTCAAGGCTCACCGCGCGCCGAGGCGTGTCCTCTCAGTCAGCCGCAGCACAACTCCCTCCTCATTGGTTGTTAGGGAGTGAGCGGCAGGCAGATTGTCCATTGGCTACGAGGATATGGCCGCTCTCGAGCCGTAAGCCCCGCCTTCCCACCCCGTGCTGCTAACAGCGCCACCTCGTGTCTCCGTAGCGCGGCTTCGGGGAGTTGGAAACCTTCCGGTTCTCATGGTTTCAGATTAATTTGGCAAAAGTTGAATGTGTGCCCTGGTAGGCGCTATGCTACCGACTGACTGACTTTCCCTACCTGGCGGGGACAGAGATATATCCCTCAAGCCACTGGGGATAGCACTACCCTTCTTTAAAATTTTTTTTTTTTATCATCGCAGTAACATTGGATTATAACATTATATAACTTTCAGATGTACATCGTAATATATTTCGAATTCTGTGTAGATTACATCATGTTCACCACCCAAAGACTATTTAAAATCCGTTACCACACATGTGCTTAATCACCCCCTTCACCCTAACCCCTTCTTCTCTGGTAACCACCAATCCAATCTCTGTTGCTATATGTTTATCATTGTTTTTATCTTCCACTTATGAGTGAGAGCATATGGTAATTGACTTTCTCCCTCTGACTTATTTCACTTAGCATAATATCCTCAAGGTCCATCTATGTTATCACAAATGGCAGGATTTCATCATTTCTTGTGGCTGAGTAGTATTCCATCGTGTATATATGCATCTTCTTTATCCATTCATCCCTTGATGGGCACCTAGGTTGCTGCCAAGTCTTGGCTATTGTGAGTAAGGCTGTGATGAACAGAGGGAGCACCACCCTTCTAAATTCCTATAATCTGTTGCCGGGCCTCCAAACCACATGACATTTTATGAGTTCAGCAAAGGAATGGGAGGCCATACTCTGGGGAGCGTTTCTAACTGCTGTTGTATTTCTCCATTTCGTTCAGTCCTTATGTCTAGCCTCAGCTTCTTTTACTGCGTTTCCCACTATTTCTGGCTTCAAATGTTCCAGGAACTAAGGGCATCCTTGATGTTGGTTTTATTTTCTTCTTCTTGAAAGTACTACTCGACTTTACGTTGTGGTTCCCAATTTTGGGGAATGCGTTTCCAACTTGCTGAGACTTCTTAACTAAAGTACCTGGTTGGGATGTGTCTGCGTCCATGTCTGTCACTGTAATGGGACACCCTGAGCCCTGTTTATAGTCCAAAATAGGGACTTTATAACTTAAAGGAGGTGGTCATTGAGCTTTCCCTGTTAGATCTGGGACCTATCATTTCGAGTTTTCAAGTCAGATTATGATCTGTAAACTTCTACCCAGGCCACTACACCACTTCAATGACATTTGCGTTCCTGTTGTCCTTAAGATTTGTCTAAAGATCTTTGAACTTGGCAGAATTTTGACTTCTTTTTCTTTTTAATTGTAAAATATAACATTTACGCAGGTGAACATTAAACATGTAAATATGGTTGTATGATTAATCATAAAGCAAATTTATGCACCTGTAAATCAAGAAACAGCTCATTGTCCCAGGAGCAGCCGCAGTCCCTGAATGATGCCCTCTCCCTTTCTCCTTCCCTCTACAGGTGACCCACAGAATGATTCTCGTGCAAATCCCTTCTTTGCTTTTGTCTAGACTGGTGTTTTGCCATCTATGTATGCAGCCCTAAAGGATATAGATTGTTTTTGCCTGTTCTGAATTTTATATAAATAGAATCTTACTGAAGGCATTTTGGGTGTCTTGCATATTTTGCTCAGTTTCAGGTAGTTATGGGTTGTTCATTGCTAGGTAGTTTTCTACTCTGGGAGTTTGTAACAATTAATACATCTGTTCTGCTGAGGATGGATCCCAGGCTTGTTTCCAGTTTGGGGATATTATGAACAATGCTTCTATACACCTTTTTGGACATATGAGCTGCTGACTATGTGTACCTGAGTGTGTGCCTTGGAATGCAATGGTGGAGCCGTAAGCCATATATCTCGGTTTTACTAGTTCATGCATATTTTTCAAAGTGGTTGTACCAGTTTACCTTCCTGTCAGCCGTGGATGAGAGTGTTCAATCCTCCACATCCTCACAAGACTTGTTATTGTCAGACTTTTAACTTTTTGCCAAATATGGCCGATTAGTTTGTGTTATCTGATTGTGGCTTTAATTTACCTTTACCAGAATACTGATGAGGTTGAGGACGTTTGCTATGCATACTCGTCATTTGGAGTTCCTCTTATGTAGAGTGTCTGCTCAAATCTTTGGCCAATTTTTCTCTCGGGTTGTCTGCCTTAAAGATTTGTAAGAATTCTTTATACTAGATTAAACCATATGAAATTGCTGGTATTTGACCTACAAAAAATGGCAGTTTCAAATGGTTCAACTTAACACATTCTGGATACTGGCTCTTTGTTAATTATATCTGTCAATAAGTATTTCATCATGTTATATGACTTATCTTTTCATTTTCTTTATTCATTTTTTGAGGGTCAGAAGTTTCTAACTTGAACACACTTGGATTTATCAGTCCTTGCGTTTATGGCTGGTGCTTTTCGTGTCCCATTTTAAAAAATCCTTCTTGTCTTTTGTGCTGAAGGTGATCAGATCGTGCTGGGGGCTGGGAGCTGAGCTCTCAGGGCGTTCTACTTTGGATCTTGGGTCACCCTGCTTCCTCTTAGGGGCAGGCAGATTCCTCTGTGACCGCAGACTTGGCGAGGTCGGGGAGGGGGAGGCCACTCCTCGGGTCCTTCCACCATGGAGCCCAAGTTTCTGAGAAGAGCTTTTCCGAAGATTGTTTCCCACTATTCTTGTGACTGTGGAAGGTCTTCCCATTGGATCGGCAGACCTGTGGCTCACTGGGCCAGGGTTGGGGCAGCACTGAGCTACCATCTCTGTGGATGCTCAGGCCGGGTGGGCTGTGACAGGGGCTGACTCCAGCTCTGAACTGGGATATCTGGTTCCTGAATTGTGTGTCCCTGGAGCAGATGAGGTGGGACAGGGAGAAAACTGGCTGGAGACAGTGGTGTAGTAGGAAACCCCCACCTGCCCTCTAACTCTGGGGTTTTGGCGGTGTAATGGCCTGATTCTGACCAACTGGCTCAAGTAGAGCGGGTGGCATGGGGCGTGCCTGGTAGAGGAGGGGAAGATGTCATGATTTCTTGGCCCCTTACTCCTCAATGTCACCTGGGTTAGACAAGGCAGGGGGCTGTCCCACCTGTTCCCAGGTGCATTTCCATTACCTACTGTGCCTGCCACCTGGGAGATATTAGAATATATTTGCTCAATAATTCATTAATAATTTTCAAAGAATTGTGTGAAAAAATTAATTTTTTCTTTTCTAGTTTCTTCTGAAGAAAACTTTTTGTAGCCACAAGGTGGCGAGGTTAATCTCATCTGGATGGCTTGTAAGGAGGAATTCTGATATGGAACCAGGCATTTGAGTTTAAATTCTTCTGTTTTTGAACTCATTAATCATGAAGTTTAAAAGACATATTGTCATAAGAAAGATTTTCAGGGTGAAACTTAAATAAAGATCCTGGTGAATTACTTTCTTTCTCAAGCTAAAGATGGTATGAATTTCTCTTCTACAGTGTTTCTAAATCAGTCCTTTTATGGCCCGACTGGTTGTAAATTCTTTCCATTCTTCATTAAGATAAACGAATGTCAACTCAGTTTGACCTTCTGCTCAGAAGTAGTCTTTTACTGTCAGAATCTGGCAGCCTCCTTTGTTTATTGCATCTGGCTGATCTGAGTTTCTGAGAAAACCACTTCCCTCTGCCTGACCCCTTCACAAGCCCAGCCCACAGCTCCTCCTCAGTTTCTGTCTCCCTTGGGCCACCCCCCCTCCTCCCTAACCTCCTCAGAGAATGCTAGATCTTTGGTTTTCTCTTCTGTAGAAAATCGGATGTCAGAGCCACCCCTGACTTTTGTTTTAAATAAAATTCAAAAGCAATTTGTTTATTTGAAAATACAGCTAAAGCCACAGGCTAGAGGTTCCTGTTTTGATGGGCAAAATGAAGATACACATCTGGAAATGACTCTGAGATGATGAGATAGAGATAGACAAATAAACTCAAATTTATCTCCTTGTGATTATATCTTTATCATTATAGTAAGACTGACCTTCTTTTATTCTGTGTTCAGTTCTGTGAGTTTTAATACACATATAGATTTGTGTAACCAACACCATGATCAGGATAAAGAGCAGTACTGTCTCCCCCAATAATGTCCCTTGTGCTCCCCCTTTTGTAGTCACACTAAAATGTTGCTGTACAATATTGTGCCCATACTTAACAATTAAAAAAAGATGTTGTGTCACTTCCTCTGGCCATCATGGTGTCTGAGGAAAAACTGCAGTAATTTGGATCACTCTTCTATATAGGTAGTGGGGTCATTTTTGTTTGGCTGTTTTCAAGATTTTTTCTTTGTCTTTAGTGGTTTGATTATGATATGTCTGGGCTTATAATTCTTTGAATTAGTTCTGTTTAGGGTTCATTGAGTTCCTTGGGTCTGTAGGTTTCTGTCTTTCATCAAATTTGGGGAGTTTGCAACCATACTTCTTCACACACAAAGTAATTGTTCCAGATATCTTTCATTTGCCTCTCCAGATGTTCTTTCCACCTTTCTCTAGCCTTCTCTGTGCCGTGAAGGGGTGTCTCATATGGATCACATCATTAGGCTCTCATGATGTATGACTTCCTTCGGGGAAAGGCAAATGGGGAACACTAGCAAGAGATCAGAGGCGGGTAGTAGAGTATTTATTCCCCAGGATTCCTCACTGCAAGATCATCTCAGGCTGGCTGTGTTTCTCTGGGAAGATGACAGCTCAGATCAACCACCATCTTCGTCAGCTTTCTCTGTCTCTGTCTTAACACAGTAATTGCTCTTTTTCCTCATCTTTTGGGCCTAGGGGTAATGGTATCCTCCCTGACTCATCTTGGTTACCAACTCTGGTATGGCACTGTCACTTACAGTTTCCTACACTTTGTTGGCATCTTGGTAAATAGTCCCTTTATCAAACACTTCCCAAATGACCCACTTTGAGTGTGTCATCTGTTTTCTGCCTGGGCCCTGACAGATAGAGTGTTTTTTTTGGGAGTGTGGTTAGCCTTACTCTGACTGTCACTCCCACCACCTCTGAGGACCCCTGACCCCTGAGCAGGCAGCTGTCTCTCATTGGCCTTTCAGGCTTTCGATCCTTTTCCAGGTTGGGCATGCTGAAGAAAAAAGGTCCATTTGGTTATTGCTGATTAGCTTTATATTAACTGATATAATTAATAACTTTTGCGCTAGTCATTGTTTTTGTAACTTTGAAGTAACTCAAGCATAAGGAGTCCTCGTGTGTATTTTTCATTGTGATTATATCATTCATACAGAAGAAGGTATAAAATGTATATGTGCAGTTTTAATAATAATGATAATAATATGTCCACTATCTAGGTTAAGAAGGAAATGTGAGCACTACTATAGATCTCTATGCAGTTCTCTCTAGACACATCCTTTCCCCTCCCCATTCATCCCTGCTAGGAGGAAACTGCTACCCTTACTTTCGTGTTATTCCTCTCCCTGCTTTTCTTTTCAGTTTTGAGATATGTGGATATAAGTAATACATTCCTTGATTTTGAAGGACTGAGGAGCAAGTACAAAGCTAGGGGTGTCAGGTCAAGACTGACAATCTTAGGTGAAGATCATGGACTGGATCCTGCTTTCCTGAAAGTTATAAGAACGCTTTCTGGAGAAAGTCAGTGCAGAGTCATGAGCAAGTCTAGGGAAATGTGGAACTCGCTATATTTGAGGCAGCTGGCAGGGCCGTGCTGTGGGCCAGAAGGAATATGGTCAGTGGGTCACCATGGAAGACCTCCCACTCACTGGACTAGAATAGACCAAAGCAGAACACTTCTGTGTGGGGTGATAGAAATGTCCTCAGTGTATCCAAGCGGTAGGATATGGAGGGGACAGGTACAGGGTCCAGACAATTCAAGTAAGTTGAGAACCTGAGCGTCTCTCTTATTGGCCTAATGCTGGTTGATCAAACCCCAATTTTTCTCCTCTGACTCTCATTTTATCCATGTTGCCCCCCAAAATCCTTCTTCTTTAAAAATATATAAACACTTTCCAATTAGCTGTAATCACGTTATGTTTTCCAGCCTCTGCTCTGGGAGATATTCATTCTTTAAATGATGGATTTTATCCACAATGTGCTGACTGGACAGGCTTAGCCATCATTCTTTTTGAGGTAAAAATGTATTCATTAGAATAATGTCTGGCTGTAAGTAGCAGAATATGTAAAATAATCCAAGTTTCTTTCTTACACAAACGTCTAGGCAGGCACCGAGGGTTAGTATGTTACGCCAGCGGTCACACTTTTCCTGTGCTATTATTCTCCAAAAATGGACTCCATTCCCAAATACCTCATGGTCTAAGATGGCTTGCTCTAGGTCCAGCTGTCACACCTGCATTCCAAGCATCATAAAAGAGAGCATAGTGGGCAAGGGATACAACCTCTATCTTAAAGGGTGCGGCCCAGCAGGTGCACACAACATTTCCTCTGAATCACATTGTCTAGAATTTAGTCACTTGATCATACTTTGCAGCAAAGGAGGTTGGGAAATCTAGTCTGCATTCTGAGACGTTGTATGCCCAGTTAATATCCAGGTGGCCTATTACAAAGGAATAAAGGAAGAACGAAAATTGGGGAAGAATACTAGTCTCTGCTGAAGGGCACCCCATTGCCATCCCTATGCATCGAAGCCATACCTTCTACTGTGTCTGCACGGTTCAGCCCCCTATGGCTCTAGTTTCTCGAATGCTCTTCTGGAAGATTGAAGGAGGGGATAATATTCCCATCTGGAGATTCTGTTTTTTTTTTTTTTTTTAGATTTTTAAAATTTGTTTCCTTTTTCTCCCCAAAGCCCCCCGGGTACATAGTTGTATATTCTTCGTTGTGGATCCTTCTAGTTGTGGCATGTGGGGCGCTGCCTCAGCGTGGTTTGATGAGCAGTGCCATGTCCGCGCCCAGGATTCGAACCAATGAAACACTGGGCCGCCTACAGCGAAGTGCGCGAACTTAACCACTCGGCCACGGGGCCAGCCCCATGGAGATTCTGTTTTACTTCATTTGAAGGAAGAAGCAGAGAGGATTTGGGGATTGGTGAGTACTTTCTGTTCTCCCAAATTCTGTCATCCATGATCCACATTTGTTTGACTTATTTGTACCTTGAGGTGTCCAATTTTTAGACACTGTTATATTTAGCATTCTATCCTCACGCTAGCCATGGGTTTTTTATATAATTGTCCACAATTTACAAGTGAAAAGACTATTGCTCAGGAGGTATTTGTAGCCGCCCCAATGTTGAGGAGCTATCAAGTGTCAGTGCTGAGATTTGTGCTCAGGTCTTCTGACTGCCAGTTCAGAGCTCCTTCAGAGCACCCTTCCTGCTTCACTCTCCCTGTTGTCTCTGGTACAGCTCTGCCAACTGGGGCACCATGTGGTCTGAATGCTTGCTTTGTCCAACTCATTATCTGGGTTTCAGGCGACAGCAAAATTGTCTTTGCTGTTCTTGATCTTCTGATCTGTATCAATTTGAGAACTGGCTAATCAAGTACTGAGAAAACTCTGTTGAGATTTTGATTGGAATGACATTGGATTCATGCATCAATTTGGAGGGAGACGCCATCTTTACAAAACTGAGTCCTTCCTTCTATGGACATAGTGTATGTATTTCCATTTATTTAGGTATTCATAAACATTTTTCAATAATGTTCTATGATTTTATTAATGTCTTGAGTATCTAGATTTATTCCTAGGTAACTTATAGTTTCATTGTTATTGTAAATGTTAAAAAAAATTCTTTTTCTTTTTAAAAAATCAGCAAGGAATTAATTTTTCTCATATAAATACATTCAAAGGTAAGCAATCCAAGACTGGTTCGGCAGATTCAGTTATGCTATTGAAGGCCCAGGCTCCTTGGGTCTTCCTCTTGCACCACCTCCAGCCAGTGGCTGTTACCCTTCTGGCCACCAGATGGCTCATCCAGCTGCAAGTGTGGGGTCCTGATTCCAGGAAGGAATGAATAAAATGGGAGAAGGAAGAAGAGAATGACGCTAGGTTGGCCGCAAGTGGTCTCTTTATCTCTAGGAATGCTCTTTGCTTTAAAGTCTGATTTTAATAGAGTTGTACCAATTTAATTATTGTATCTTTTTCTTCCCATCCTCTTACTGTCAATCTTTCTGTATCCTTGTTTTAGATGTGTTTCTTGTAAATAGAATATGGATGAATTTTATAAAAGTGCAGTCTATCTTTGTATTTTAAGTGGACTATTTTGTCCATTTGCATTTATTGGAATTACTCATATAACTTAATTTACAGTCATCTTCTATTTTTTGGCTTGCCATTTTTCTCACTTTTTGAAATGTTTCTTTTTATCTCTTCTCTGTTCTTATTTTGCGTTGATTGAATTTTTTCTCATTCTACGGTTTTCTCCAATTGAAATTTAAAGTTTTATGGTTATTTCTATTCTTTTAATAATTACAGGTGAACTTTTACTAAAACACTTAAATTTAAATATTTAAATTAGGTATTAATTGAATGAACACATAAATGAATAAGCTGACAGACTAAATTTAATCAACATCTTTGCGTCTTTTTGAACAATGCAAGGATCTTATAACCCTTTAATTAATCATTCCTTGCCAGGAAGAGAGTGATGTAATATTGTCATTTCTTTTTAGTTAATGACATTTGACTGATTTTAAGACATTCTCTTTGTTTCCTGAAATTTTACTGTGATGTGTTTAGATGAAGATTTCTTTTTATTTATTCTAATTTGTACTTGTTGCACTTCCTCTCTCTGAGAATCTTGTGTTTTATTAATTCACAAAATTTCTCAGTCATTGTGTCTGAATATTTCTTTTCTCTCATTCTCTCTACTTCTTCCTCTTGGAATTCTGCCTAGACACGTCAGATCTAAATGTCTCTTAAATCTCTCTTTACTTTCCAGCCCTTTTTTCTGTCTGAGTTGCATTCCAGGTAATTTCTTCATACCTATCTTCTAGCTTACTACTTCTCTCTGCAGCTATTTCTAATCTGTTTACTGGAGTTTTGATTCTAATTACTATAATTCTCATTTCTAGAAGTTCTCTCTGGGATTTTAAAAAATCTGCTTGATCATTTTTTGATAATCTCTTCTTTTTGCCAATACTTTAACTCCCTTTTTTATATCTTTAAATATGTTAAACATGCTAATTTTATATCCTATATCTAAAAGTGGCCATAACTGAAGGATTTGTGCTCCTGATTTGATATTTGTAATTTATGCTGAATTTCAGGTTTTCTTTTCATACTGTGAAACAGTGCTTTTAGGAATTATTTGAGGCCTAGGTGAGGGTGAATTTCTCCAGCCTTTGTTTCTGACAGGGGTCTAGGGTCACTACCATCTCGAGGACTTTAAATTCTTTTCTCTGGATTTCTGGATCACCTAAGCAGTAGGAATTCAATCCGTAAGTCTGTGTTAGAGTCAGCTTATCTTCATGAGTCTTCATTTCACTCCTTTCTCCAAGAGTCTGCTTGTCATATCCTTAGACGAGGTAGATTTCTTTTCCGATTGCCCCATGAAATTGCAGATTTATACAGGGTTCTTCACTTTGACTCCCCAATTTACTAGCGGCTCTAGGATTTGTTGACTGTCTTCAACACAGTTATCAAGTGCAGTTTTGGGTTACGAGAGTTTTGGCAGACGCCACTAAGGCAGTGTGCAGGAGAGAGGTAACACAGAGGGCTGCTCCTTACAAGTCCTGCTTGCAGGGCTGGCCCTTCGTTGTCTTCTTGGAATTTGGCTTTTGGAATGTTCCTATGCTGATAAGGTTGTTTTGCGTGCCTGGAGCACTGAACTCCATTGTGTCTGCTTGCCTACCCTGCACAAACTGTGTGATTTCAGGTGGACATCTGCTTTTCTTCTGGGAATCTTGAATTGCAGTAGTTGTGCAGGCAGAGTGTCTGTGTGTCCAGGCCCCAATAAAAACTCTGGCCTCTGAATCTTAATTGGGCTTTCCTGGGCAGAAACGCTGCATACGTGTTACTGTGTGGCCTGTCACCAGGGGGAGAATGTAGGGAGCCTGCATCTGGATTCCTCCAGAGTCCACCTAACATGTCTTTTTTCCCTTGTTGATACTGCTGTACATCCTTTTGCTCTAATAAAACTCAGCCATGAGTACAACTGTATGCTAATCCGTGGGTCCTTCTAGTGGACCACAGGATGTGTAGGTGGCTGTGGGACTCTGAAACAGGTAGATACTGGTTTCAAGACTCAGCTCTCTGAATTCATGCTCCTACTTCTATTATGGCCTATTCAGGTTAGCCATGAATTAAAAAATGTCTGATTCGTATTTTATCCAGAAGTTTTAGATGTTTTTTTCATGGGACAATTATTCAGGGTTTCTATTTCACCATATTGTTGGATGTCCTACCTTTAAAAAAATGATTTCCAAAATGATTGCATCTTGGTGTTATGTTATTTACTTTTTAATATTTCCACACAGTCAAAATAAAAAATCCATTTCTCAAATTGCCAAGCATTCACCCTCTTAAATCTGAATTGTAGAGGGCAGGGCTCAGAGTCTCAGCTCCCCTCATCCTTCGTACCCAGGACCTACAGACCCAGGACCACCCTCAAAGAAAGTCTATTTTCAGGGGCAGCAACTCTAGACCCAGAGGGGAGGTTGGGAGTGGGAAGAGCATTGTAGGTCTGCTAGTGGCTCATTCTCCGCTGCCTCCCTCAGCCGAGAGGAATTCCCTGGAATAACTAAGCAAGAAGCTGGGAGCAACGACATGAGAGTTTATTATCATCGCTGCTCAAGAGGGGACATGAAGCAGGTCAGAAGGGTGAATGTGGGCAAGAAATGGCAGGAGCCTCTATGATGGTTGGTGGGGCAGGGCAGTGGCCATGGCTGTGACTGTGGGGGACAGATAACTGGGGCTTTTCCCCGGTCGAGTTCTTCTTCCAGGAGTCAGATGCAGTCATGCTCAGTCCAGAAGCAGCTCCAGGCCTGAGTCCTCAAGAGAGGCAAGGCTAGATCTCATTCCCTCCCAGCAGTTTCTTCTGGTCTCTTTTCTAAGGGAGGAGGAGGGGCGAGACAGCCCGATGGGGAGAGAAAGCCCAAATTCTCTCCTCTAGGGCAGCTTAGTTCTGGAGTCAACCAGATTCAATATCAGCCTCACAGTACCTGATGCAAAGAGCCCCAGGGTCCCACAATGGATATGGACTTCCCTGGCATCCTGGGATCTTTGGCCTGGGGGCCACCTGGTCAGGGATAGGGGCTCTCTGGGCTGGGCCACCACTGGGGTAGAAAGACAGGCATGATGCCTCTTGAGACTCATTGTAATGGGCTCTTTTCTCCTCCCCAAACCATCCACTCTCCATTCCTCTCCTCTGGACAGCCCTGCTGCCCCAAACATATAGACGTGTATGTTAAGGACTCACCTCCTTAGGTCGGAGTCTTCTCCAGCAGTACAGGCAAAGAGGGGCCAGAGATGCCAGAAGCAGCAGGACCCAGACACCCAACAGCATGGCCCGGATGCTTATGAACAGGGCCTGGGGACAGAGGAGTAAAGCTGTAAGTACCAGAGTGACTGTTGCCATCTGTGCTCTGTCCCTACGCTCATCCCCGACACAGTGTCACTCTCCACGCCTTCATCCCTAAGTCTGTAGCTTCTGGAGGGGGCTGAGGAAGGAGCTCTGCATGGACGGGGCGGGGGGGGCGGGGGGGGTCGCAGCAGTCAACGCGTCTAGTGTGCAGAGGCAGCCAGGGACCTCTCTTATCGGACCTCAGCAACCTCATCGGAACAGTGGCAGGCTTGGGCTATGATCTGGTTCCCGACAACCCCAACACTTGAGAGAATCAAGGGAGAACACACATTTAACACCTTTGCAGCACTTCGCACACTTGCAATATTGCCTCATTTCCTGTTGTTTCAATGTTTGTGTTTCCCTCTAGTCTGTTTTGTTCAATGCCACATCTGTGGTGACAGCAGTCAAGTTTGGGGCAGAATAGGTGACACTCTTTTTGATGGACAGCCTTTCTCTTGTCCACTGTCTGGAATCTCCCTGCCCACCGCCTGCTGCCGCCACCCTGCACACCCACCTTCAGCATGTTCAGGTAGGAGAGGCATAGGTGCAGCCTTCTGACTTCTTCTGGACTTGGAGTGTGGGGGGCCGAGGTGGGCCAGCTTCCCGAGGGAGAGATATCACAGATATCCTCAGACTCAAAGTGATACTCATAGAAATTACAAGCCCCAATGACAACGGCAGCAGTGGCTGTGGAGAAAGCTGCAAGGGCGAGCAGGGTCCTCAGCTGGGCCTGGTGAGGAGAGGAGGCAGAGAGAGACCGTGGTGATTCAGTGTCTCCTGGAGCCCAGCCCCGTGAAAAGACTGGGAGGCCCAGTGGAACTGGCGTGTGATGGGGCAGAAGGCTTGGGCCTCGTGTCAACCCCTGCTCACCCCAAACTCACCAAGTAAAAGCCACCTCGTTTCTCATAAATGAAGGCAATGGTTCCAGCCAGCACAGCCTGGGGAGAGATTCAAGACGGAGGGTCAGCACAGGAAAGGCAGCCCCTCCAGCTGCCACTTCTGTTTCCCTCTGTAACTGCAGCATATAGAGCCCAGCATCGCTGGCCCTTCCCCAGAACACTCTATGTGGACCCAAGGCTCTGAGCTAAGCTTTGCTGTTTGTAGTAAGGTAACAGTGAAGGAGTTGAGGCCTGAACCAAACTCCTGAGGCTACAGGACCTTCTGTTTTAGCGACTTGGAAAAGTGCTTCTGGTCTAGCCAGGTGTGAGCTCTCCCTCCCTTTCTTTGTAAGCAATGCCAGGTGCTTTATGAAAGTTCCAGATGGCGGGTGGAAGTCTAGGTTGTTGGAGAAGCTCTCAGGACAGGATGGGTCTCCGAGCTGCCTCAGGTCTAGGCACTGTCCTAACAGTGCTCAGCAGCCCACCTGGCTGGGCTTACAGAGCAGGAGGTCCGGTATATCCCGGTGGACAGATGGCTCCGAATACCATTTGGCAATTCTCTTACTAATCCGAGTGTTTTTTTGCCATTGGGTGGCTGAGGATGATTACTTTTGGCCCCTCTCAATAAATAGTGTGTTTTGCTGTTATTCTGTGAGTGTGGGTATGCTAAATGACCCCTCAATCCTGCCATGACCTCCCCACCAAGCTCTTATTGCGGATTGCACAGCCCATCTGGTGACATTAACCACTGTCGTTCAGTGATACCCACTGGATTCCCACCATGTGCAGGACCTGCAGAGGGCAGTGAACGAGCAGCAAGTGGCCCTTCCTTGTAGGGTACACACTCTCCAGCACATTCTGCCTCCCACATCTCAGTGCAAGCCTCTGGAGAGGAGCTTGGTCCTAGATCCTTAGTTGATATTTGCTGTCGAAGATGGGGAGAGGTGGCCAGCCTGGTGGGAGAGGCCCTGGGCAGGGAGCGGGAGAGCTGACTGGGCGGCTTTAGACAGACCACCACTTCCCTAAGCTATTTTCTCATCTGTAGAGATAGGGAATCGGCCTTGATGACTCAGGGTCTTTTTGATTGCTGACACTGTACAGCACCATGTGGATGGCGAGGGTGTTGATGGCGACAGTCTATGACCTCTGACAGCAGGTCCACCTGCCCCTTCCCGGGCCCATCAACCATCCTCCGGCTGCACTCACCACCACGCCTGTCCAGATGGCAGCTCCCGAGTTCCACACAGGGGAGTAGTAGAAGAAATGGAGGAATCCTCCTAGGACCCCACTCAACACCCCCAGCACGATCTGCACCGCCTGAAAGATGAAGAACTTCAGAATCCGGCTCCCAGCTTCCTGGGCCTAGGAGCAACCCTCTGCCCCCAAGACTTGCGGTAGCTTTGAGGACCTGCCACTTCAAGTATTAACAGTTAGAACCCAGGAAAGAGAAAGAGAGAGAGGAGAGAGAAAGAAGGAGGGAGAGGAGAGGTGAAGAGAGGGGAGGAGAGGAAAGGGGAGAGGAGGAGAGGAGAAGAGAGGAAGGGGGAAGGTAGAGGAGAAGGGAGGGGAGGGGAAGGAGAGGAGGAGAGGAGGGGGGAGGGGAGAGGAGAGGAGAGGGGAGGGGAGGGGAAGGAGAGGAGGAGAGGAGGGGGAGGGGAGGGGAGAGGAGAGGAGAAGGGAGGGGAAGGAGAGGAGGAGAGGAGGGGGGAGGGGAGGGGAGAGGAGAGGAGAAGGGAGGGGAAGGAGAGGAGGAGGAGGGGAGGGGAGAGGAGGGGAGGAGAGGAGAAGAGAGGAAGGGGGAAGGTGGAGGAAAGGAGAGGGGAGGGGAGGGGAAGGAGAGGAGGAGAGGAGAGGGGAGGGGAGGGGAGTGGAGGAGAGGGGAGGGGAAGACAAGTCAGCCTATGCTGGTGTAGAGGGGATGGACTCAGGGTTCCACCAGCTAGGACTTTAAATGGTCAGTGGGTCCTTTGCACCCCTTTAGCCCACAGCCTACCCTTCCTACTAGAGCTTTTATTGAAAAGGCTGGTCTGTGAGGAAAGAAGCCAGAGACAGAACACAGGAGAACTTGATTTCTAGTAACAAGATAAAACTGGCTCAGTGTCCTATTCAGAGAGGCTGGTGGAGAGTGTGCTCAGCAAGAGGATGGGTCTTCCCTTTCCTGATGCAGAGAGCCTGATGCCCCCTTGGGCCCCACGAGGTGGGCAGCCCTACTCACCCAGGAGGCCACCAGCAGCCGCCTGCTGCCCAGGGTCTGGGAGGAGGGCCGCAGCAGGGAGCACCCGCTCAGCAGGAGCTTGCCCAGAGCTGACTCCTGGTGGATGTGCACGTCGATGCAGGTGGGCTGGGGGCCCCCAGGGGCCACGACACCACCGTCTACCATCCCCATGCCTGTGGACATCTGTCTGGGGGAGGGAGGATGGGAGTGTCATGGAGAAAAAGTTGGCAGAAGGTTTTCACTGGAGTTCAGGACTGGTGGAGGCCCCTAGTCACAGAGCGGCACGGCAGGTCCTCCCTCTCAAGGGCTGTCATGTCAGGACAGCCTGACTCTGCTGGGGCTGTGGTGACCGCTGAGCCCTCTGGAACCTCCCCCTTCACGCCACATCTGCTGTGTCCCCCCACCCTCCTCCCAGGGCCTTGGGGTCTGGACCAAGCAGTACCCTGTATTCCTCCCCTTTCCACCCTCTGTTCTCAGCCGGCTCCTGCCATCGTGGCCCCCACCCTGGCTCTTCTCCAGGTCTCTTCTCCTCCAGAGCCCTCAGGCCACCGACAGAACCCAAGTCCCAGCTGCCTGCTGGGCTTCTATTGCAGCAGCTGCTCCCCAGCTGGGCCTGGGGACACCCCTCAGCCCCTAAATATCTCCCTCTCCACCAACGGCCACTCAGCCCCACACTGCCTGTTCAAGCTGCCACCGCCCCCAAGAAAGGACCGAGCTGTGGGTGAAGGGGGGGTCACAGGCCAGACTGACTTGCCATCAGACAGGGATGCACTTGGCCTCTGTTCTTGCCACCTTCCCTAGTCACATCTTCCACAGGGTGGTGGATCCCTCCCCCACTCCCTCCCCAGCAAGTCCTGAGGGGCGAGGTTGCAGAGACCTGTGAGGGGGCAGGAAAGCGAACCCCTTGGGGAGGGGGGCTGTGAGAAAGGTCTCTGAGAAAGGGCCACCTGGGCTGTGGGCCTGCCTCACCTGCTCTCTTCAGGGATCTGTGGCTGAGTGTGTGAGCAGGGAGGGCCGGGAGGGTCTGAGCTGGAGCTGAGGGCTGTGCAGAAGCAGGAGGGTGTTGGTGGAGCGCCAGAAAGGGAAGGATGGAGGCCAGACTGGTTGGGACTTCAGCATGAAGCTTCCCAGAACTCAGCTGGGCAAAGGGGCCCCTCTGGGGTTTTCCAGCCGCCGGAGGATCACTGGGCTCTGGTGCTGGAGAGCTTGGGGGCCAGGTGGGTAGCCTGGGAGACCTCGGAGCTGACCAGCCCTGGGAAACCCCATGAGGCTGTCGTGTCCCCAACCACCACCTGGGTAGGGGCTTTCTGAACAAAGATTTGCCTGTGCTGTATGTGTGCCCAGTGTGTGTGTTGTCTGAGTAGGCACCAGTGTGTGAGTGTGTGTGTGTGTGTGTGTGTGTGAGCGTGTTCTGCCATCTCCAGCCAACCTGATTATCTGCTCAAGACTGAACCCCCTAGAGGGGCCCCTCTGCCTCAGCTATTTTCTGGGATGTGATGCTGAAGGGCAGGCCCTTCTCCCTCCCCTCCTTCCTTCAGCTCTCGTCCCTCCCACCCACCAGCAGGTCCTCAGCTCTAGGTCGGCTCCTCCCAGGCCTGCTCTGCTCTGTGGCTGCCAGAAGACAGCAGGTAAGCAGGGCTATCACAGCTCCGGGGCCCCTTCCCAGGAGACTCTCACCGCAGGACCCCTCTCTCTCTTGGGGAGTCTCCAAGACCAGTCCCCAAAGCCTCCATCCTGTCTCATGGGATGCCTTCTCCCCCATTCCTGGTTCCCATAGGCCTTGCTTAGGAGGGATGGGTGTTATAGACAGAGGATGTGACCCTAGGAAAATGGCTGGGGAGGCATGTGTCTGGCCCCATCAGCCTGGCTCTCCCTCACCCTCAGTGGTGCCTCAGGCCTTTATTCTGCATGGGGTAGCTGAAGTTCAGGTTCAGGTGATTTGGTGGTGAGAGGTCCTCTGGAGTGAAGCCTGAGGGTGGAGGGCCCAGGGCATAGCAGGGATCTTGGTCCTCTGTCCTCAGCTCCAGCGGCACTGGGAGGAGCTGGGCAGAGAAGAGTGTCCAGAGCAGCAGGGAAGAGCCCCACAGCCTGGAGTCACGGTGGTGTGGGAGGGGAATCTTCATGGGGCTGGCCTGCTTCAGTGGAAGAGCAGGGGGCTAGGCTGATCTGGGGGTGGGAGTCGGGTGAGGAGAGTGGTGGTACCCAGGGGGCTCAGAGGGAGCTGCAAGGTACATTCAGGGCTGCAACATGATGCTGAACTCCTGGGCCCCAAGGGAAGATCTGGGTGGAATCTGAGCTGGACTTCCTTGTGTGTGTCTGTGAACAAGTCTGAGCCTCCTTGTGCATCTGCAGAATTGTCAAACACCTGTCATTTATGCCTCAAAGGAGGCCAGGTAGGTGAGAGAGTGAAACCACTTTGAAAAGTACATAGAATACAGATGGGGAGACTTTAGGATTGCTATTTTTGCTGGTGTTATTAGAATTGTTATTAATAATATTATGATTTAAATGATGGTAATTAAGTAGGAGGCCCATTAGAGTTACCTACAGAGAATTTCTATTGAAGCTAGGCAGGTTGATTCTAAAGTGCATACACAGAAGTAAGTGAGCAAAAATGGCCATGAAAGAAAAAAATAACATGAAATAGCTCAACTAAATATTAAATGTATACTCATAATTAAAATTGTGGTGCATGACCCATCAGACACACCAATGGGCAGAATATAAAGAGTAGAATAAACCGGAATTCCTACGGGAATTTTGCTTTTGCTCAGTGGAGCATTTCAAATCAGTGGGAGAAAGATGATATATTCCACAAACAGAACATGCCCTCCAGAAGTAAACCATCTGGGAAAAAAAAATAAAAATAAAAACCCAACCTAACTTGGATTCATATCTTCCAATTTCCAAGAGAAATTCTAGAGGGATCTACATTTAAATGTGAACTGAAAGCATAAAACCACTTTGAAGAAAACACGAAGAATTATTTTATAATCTTGAAATGGGAAAGTCCTTTTTAAGTAGGATGTAAAACCTAGAAATCGTAAAAAAGATCGAAAACTCGGATTATATAAAAACTCAAGCAAAGTCAAAAAATACATCACAAATTGTAAAGAAATATTTGGAGCTCGAGTCACAGATGATAATTTTTCAAATACACAAAGAACTCCCGTAAAGACCAAAATGAAACAAAGTAAACAAGAAGGATGTAGGCTATGAACAGAGAGCTCATAAAAGAAGAACCGAAAATGGCCATTCAGCATATGAAAAGATGACCAACCTCACTCATAATAAGAGAACCAGGAACTGAACCTCTCCTGGAAGAGCCACAGACGGCAGATCAGCGGTTGCCTGGTGCAGGTGTTGGGGATTTATTCTGGGAGGAACCTTAGGGAGGTTTTTGCAACATAGAGATGTTCTGTATCTTGACTCCAGTTGTGGTTGCACAAATGTACAAATTTGCCCAAACTTGTTGAGATATACACTGAAAAGGGAGCATTTTATTGCCTAAAATTGATTAAAATCTACATTGGAATGTAATTTTCCTGATATGCATTTGAAAGAGATTAAAAAGTTTGCTGATACCTTCTGCTGGCCATGGGGAGGGGCTGTGGGTAAGCTGCGACCTTCCTCCTGCCTGTGAATTGCATGGAGGTCGCTCCACGACGGCAAGATCCATCAAAACACACATGCGCCTTTCCACTGACCTGCAAACTCCATGTTGTTTGTAAGAAAAAAATAGGTGTCTATCCATATGAGACTGCTTAAAAAAATTATGATGCATTCATACAGTGGCATACTCCGTAACTACACAAATGAGTGAGGAAGCATTTTATGGACTGATGCAGGATTATTTTTAAATGTGGTTCTGTGAACAAGTCATTGTGCAGAACAGTGTGTTTGTGGGAAAACTGGGGGAGGAAATATCATTGTAGGATATGTAAGAGAATGATGATATTAGTTTCCATTTGGAGGGCAACTAGGTGGTTGGAGAGAAAGCTAGGAGAGAGGGTTTTAAAGGTATACCCTTTCGTATTGTTTGAACTTTTTCACCGTATGAGAGTATTATGTGTAAATATGTATACTAAGTCACTGAAATAATTCAGATTCCTTTCTTTGTCCAACCTGAGACCCGGAGAAACTTTATCAGATAGTTTTGGGGAGAGGTCCAAGAATATATGTGGTAAAAGACTCTAGAGCCGATTTGGCTTTGCACCCCAGATTAAGGTCACCATGACATTGATACCTACACTGGAAGGCCCTTTAGAACTTGACAAGGAGACTGTTTTCTCTCCTTTCACTCATGTGATGTGTTCCTTTTTGCCTTACCTCGTTCCCAGACCTCACTTCTGTACGTCTTCTCCCCAGCAGGCACGATGACCCAAAACATGGTGACTCTGAATGGAGTCGATGTGGCCTCCACGCTGCCGCAGCCCACCCACATCAACATCCACATCCACCAGGAATCGGCTTTGGCACAACTGCTAAAAGCTGGAGGTTCCCTGAAGGAGCTCTTTTCTCGCCCTCGGGACAGTGGCCCTTCCAAGGCCAGGAAAAGCTATGGGCAGCTGGCACTAGGGGTAAGAGTGGGCTGGAGAGGCTGGTTAGTGAGGTGCCACAGAGGAGGACACTCTCCTTCCTCAGTAGGATGCAAAAAGGAGAATGGGTTGAATCCCAATGAGAACTCACTATTTATATCCCGTCTTGTTTGGGAAAAGAAGGTTTTGGAAGGTTCCCCACAGAAGTTTGGATGAACGAGAAGGCTGGACTGCTTGGATGGATGGTGCAGTGGGGCAGTGCCGGCCAGAGGTGGGGATGGGTGGAAGAATCCCTGGGGGCTGTTGATTCAGATTAATGGAACCCACATGCACTGAGGGCCTGCAGATGCAAGGCAGTAGGCTAGGCACCTCAGGGAAAACTGCTCAAAGGATCCCTGGGCTGCAACCTAAAGGGGCTCAGCATGCATCAGAAGGGATCAGGCAACTACACAAATGCCTAGAATTAAAGGCAGATTAGGTGATGTCCTTGGAGGCAGGGCGGCATCCTGCAGGAGTTGGCATCTGAGCCAGACCTTTAGTAGAGAAAGAGTGGGTTTAGACAGATAGAAGCAACGGAATTCTAGGTTAAGAGAGTGGCAGGAACAAGGGCAAAGAAGCCAGAAAGCACAGGGCAAGTTCTATCAGAGTAAAGAGAATGGGATTCATGGCTGATTAGCCTGGAAATGCAGCCCAGGGCTATATTGCCGAGAGCCTTGAATGATGGGGTGAGGAGTCTGTCCTGAGTCAGCTTCCATAGTGGGAAGGCTGTGGATGGATTCTAAGCAGGAACCTGGGCTTTAGGCTGCCTCACAGCTAGAAGGTGTCCAAGGAAGAAGTACAAGGGTCTGCGCCTGTGTGGTCACAGCAGAAATGACGAGGAAAGGGAGGAGTCCAAATCCTTTGTGGATAGGGTCTCGGTGACTTGGGAGTGAAAGGGTTTGGGATACAAGGGAGGAGAGGAGCCCAAGAACATGCTGAGGTTTGGAGTGTGGCTGACCAGGAGATTGGAGCCCTGGAAGTCAGGGGAAGGCAGACGTTGGAGGTGTGGGTGGGGTGTGGAATTTGGGTGTGATGAATCTGAGATGCTAGCAGGACATGCAGGCGGTGATGTCCAAGAGGCTGTGATAGTCGGATTCTCCAGGAAGTAGATGCTGAGTTGGAGTTAGGTGTGCAAAAGGTTATTGGGGTGTAAGAACTAGGAAACGAAAAGGGAGGGAGCAGAAATGGGCAGGGGGAGACATTAGACCATGATGTAGGCCTGACAAGGTCTCTGCCAGCCCAGTGGGGAGCTCTGGAGCAAAGACTGCCCTTCCAGGAGTTCCACGTTGGGTGGAAATGGCCGTTGTACACTGCCTTGCTTAGCCATTGGCTGGGCAGCCGTCCCCAGAGTGTGCCCTTGGCTTGAAAGACGAGGGGCCCTTGAAGGAGCTGACCACTGTAGGCTGTCAGCTAACCACAGTCTTTTCTTGGAGGGGGTCTTTTTCACCCATCATGGATAAGATGATGTGATTCCCAAGGGAGAATAAGGAGAAAAAAGTGAGAACCATCAGGTGGGATGACAAAAGTGTGGTGTTTAGGAAAAAGTGATGAAGGCTAAAAGCCTGGCATGTCAGAGGGATGGGGAAGAATAGGACATGCTGCTTCATGGATGGTAAGGGAACAGAACCTTCCAGAATCAGAGCTGCAGAGAGGTCAAGGCAGAGGAGAAGGAGAGGAAAGCCACCTAGGTGGGAGCTGGGTGGCTGCTCCTGAGGCTTGTGGGCTTTGTGGGAAGGAGTCTGGCTCTGTCTTGCAGGTGACCCAGATATTGCTGGGGGCTGTAAGCTGTGCGCTTGGAGCGTTTCTCTACTTTGGACCCTGGACCGAGCTGCGTGCCTCAGGCTGCGCCTTATGGGCAGGGTCTGTGGTGAGTAAGGAAGGGGCTGTGAGCTCAGTGGGAGGCAAGCCATTGAGCAAGGAGAAAGTTCCTTTGGATCTGGGTCAGGCATGTGGGGAAGAGACCCAAGACCCGGAGTCCAAATGCCCTTTGCCATGAGGAAGCTGCCTTAGGGGCCTGGCAAAACCCTTTCACTCTCCATTTTCCTCTTTACGGCAAGGGGCAATTGTAATGGAGTCCTGTCCATATGCCAGGTTTCTTTGCCTGTCCCTGGGATCCTGCTCCAATTAGTTGTTCTGGGAGCTATTGGGGGAAGGGTGATGGAGATCATCTCAGGAGAGTAAATTGGAGGTCTTTTCTGGTGTCTTCTCTTCCCAGGCTATTACAGCAGGAGCTGGGACCATTGTCCATGAGAAGCACCGGGGCAAGCTTTCAGTGAGTCTTGGGCATCCTCTGCCCCCTCCTATGTCTCAGTCTTTCTGCTCTAGTTTCCTGTCTCCTCTCCTTTGGTTCCCAATATCCCGGGTTCCTTCCTGGAGGGGTAGGGAGGTTTTCCTGGGCTAGGAAGCTGGAGAAGAGGAGACAGGTTTGAGGCTGGGACCCCATGGCTTTGCCATCAACAGAGGGAGTCTGCATTCTGAACTTCTCTCTTTTAGGGCTGGGTGTCAGGTCTGCTCACCCTGGCTGGCGTTGCCACGGCTGTGGCTGCTGTTGTCTTCTGTGTGAATAGCTTAACCTGGCAAAGTGATGGCTTCGTCTACATCGACACTGTGTGTGATCCCCCAGCCCCTACCTTCACAACCACTGGGTATAGATGGATGCAAAGAAGCTACGGCTCAAGCTGGAGAAAGGACTATTGCAAAGTCTACATGCAAATGCTGATGGTGAGAATGGAAAGTCCAATCTTCTAGGGACTCATCAGAACCATTTGTTCCCAAGGAACCAGGGCACTGGAAGGCAGACACGTAGGCTCTCTGTGCTTGGACCTCATCCTAGGTCTTTTGTTCACGAGGTTTTAACTTAGGCTGAAGACATTTCTCAGACCTTCATGACATGAAGATTCCCTGAATCAAAGGGGATGAGGGGCAAAGAGGAGACATTTAAGAGAGGATATTGTGGGCCACCCTCTGTCTTTCCCGGTGTGTGGCTGTTCCAGTTACCTATTGCTGCATAACACACCACCCTAAAAATGTAGTGGCTTAAAACTACAATTTGTTATTATTTCTCACATTCTGTGGGCTGACTGGGCTCAGAGGGGCAGTCCTCACTTGGGTTTTCTCATGCAGTTCAGATGTCAATGGTGGGTGAAGTCATCTGAGGGCTCATCTGGGCTGGACGTCCAAGATGATGAAATCCATGGCTGGGAGCTCAGCTGGGGCTATCAGCCAGAGGGCCTACAATGGCTTCACCATGTGGCTTGTACTTCTCATAGCACAGCAATTAGGTTCCAACAGGGAGCATCCCACTGAGAGCATTCCAAGAAGTAGGAAATGGAAGCTGCCAGGCCAGCTAACGGCTACCCCGTTAATTGGCATAGTGTCACTTCCACTGTATTTTATTGGTGAAAGTGGTCACAGGCCCTTCCAGATCCTAGGGGCTGGAGAAATAGACCCCAGCTCTTCATAGTTGGTGGTAAGGTCATCTTGCTGGCAAGCAAATGGGGTGGAAGCTGTGGCTGCCCAAAGAGTTGGAAAATGCAATCTGCTTTGGTGGGAAGTAGTTAGTTGGACAGAATCTGATACCTGGCTGGGCTGATAAGGTGGTAGTAAGAGGAGATTCAGAGGAGTGGACTCCTGACTGTATCTTTTTTCTTCCTTTATCTCCAGAACTTGTTCCTAGGAATTCGTGCTCTGCTCCTGGCTGTCTGTGTCCTGCAGGTCATTGTATCCTTGGCTTCCCTGGGTGTGGGTCTTCAAAGCTTATGTGGCCAGAGCTCCCGGCCCCTGGTGAGCTGTCAGGGGGGCACTGGGGAAAGAGAGGGTCTGGTTGGTTGGTGAGGCTCTGGGAACAGGGAGAAACATTGGGGCCAGGCACACTGCCTAGCAGAGTCATGCTCAACCTCACTCAACTTCTTTCCAGGGCTCGGCTCCTCCCTTTGCTCTCTGAGGAATCAGTGCATCCTGGGTTAACTTCCACCCTCTGCTTCTCCATGCCCTCCTTTACTCTCATTTTCCCACTTTCCCTCTTTTTTTGTCCTAGATCTTTGTCTAGCTCCCCTTCCATGGTCACCTTTTCCTTCCCCTTCTTTCCTCTTCCTGATTTCAAGTTCTATGAAGCTAACTCTGCCCCATCCTTTTCCACCCAAGAATTGATTTCCCCCTGTTTTTTCAGGATGAGGAAGGGTCAGAAAAGAAGCTCCTGGGGGAGAATTCAGTGCCTCCTTCCCCGTCTAAGGAGAAGACCACGGCTGCCATCATCCTGTGAGCTGCCAAAGACCCTGCCTGGATCCCCACATGTCCCTGTGGAGTAGCCCAGGGTGCTCCCCCGGGCCCATCGCTGCCCTGTCCCTCATACTTGCCTCTCCTTTGGCCACTGTCCACCACCTCCTCCTCTCCCCATCACCCTCACCTACCGTTCCCACTCCAGTGTCCTCAATTCAAGGAACAGGTATTGTCACATTTTCCCCAACGCTGATTAAACATAAACAACCATGAAAAATAATTTTGCACAGAAAGGTTGTGGTCTCCTTCTGTTTATACACATGGCATTCTGTGAAGGGCCTTTGTGTTGGTATGGATGGAATCAGACGAGAGTGGATTTGTCACATGGAAACAAGGTCCCAATGAGACTAAATTTAATTATGTTCTGCTCTATATCCCAAGTGGCAACACTCCTTTTTATGATTTCCTTCTGTTCAATGTAAAGTGAAAAAATCTCTCATATGCTTAGAATCTTTTAAAGACAATCTACTACGACTGTCTTTAAGCATCTACAACCTGGACTTGAATATACAGAACTATGTGAATCATGGAACAAAATCTCTCTCTTCCTCCCTCCTTCCCTTCCTTCTTTCTTTCTTTTTTTGTAGTAATTAGTGTTGGTTCTCTCTCTCTACGTACACACCTATTATTCTTCACTTTCATTGTAAATGATGTGCTCAATTTGTTTTTTACTTTTTTCATTTTTTTATAAATATATAATAGAAATACATAGATGTGAGCATTTCTAAAGGGTAAGAAAACAGGTTATGGTCTGGAGAATTAAAGATGTGATAGTCTGGCTTTTTTCTGATTCCACCATAGTAAGCAGCCTTGCATTTTCATTATGAAATCTTATGAAATCTCTGTGAGGTAGGTTTCCTTACTGAGCAGACTCACAGGAGAGCAACTAGTCTTCAAACCAAGCCGAGTGGCTCAACGCCCCCACCTTTACCCACTGTGCAGTACTGCCTCAGAGGCTGCGCTGAACACGTGCAGCGCTCCGGCAGTGAGGGGGGCGTGGCCCCAAGCGTGGAGGGCCTATGTCTCTCTCCCCGGGGCTTCTCACTGGCCTAGTCCCTAGATGGAGATTTATAAATAAGCTTGTGTAATAAAGGCTCACGGAGACAAGGCAGAAATATGTTCAGAGTATTGGGCAGAAAATGGAGGCATTGAACAGGGGTTACCAAATTACAGCCTGAGGGTCAAAGCCTGTCTGCCACCTATTTTTGTAAAAAAACCTTTATTGAAACGCAACCACGCTTATTTGTTCACACATTGTCTATGGCACCAGGGCAGAGTTGAGTAGTCTCAACAGAGACTGATGGCCCACAAAGCCTAGAATATTTACTACCAGGCCTTTTACAGAAAAAGTTTGCCCTCCCCTGGCGTAGGGGGCGGTGGGGGTGGCTAGTTCTACTGGGTGATTGACAGGCGCCTATTTTCCTCCTGCTGCCTGTGTGAATCTGGCCCTGGACTGGCTGGCCTGGAGCTTGCTGGAGAGGCAGACCCTCCGCCCTACCCCAGACCTCCTGAATCAGAATTTGCATTTTCACAGGATCCGCAGGTGCTTCTTGGGTTCAGCATGTTCCAAGAAGCACGGGTATACATAATCACATCTAGGCGGCTTGCCGGGGAGAATTCAGATATGGAACGAGGCCCCTTGAATTTAATCTTTGTTTTAATTCTTTTTATGAACTTGCTAACCTTAGAGTTTTAAAAAGGAATTTTAGTGATAAGAAACACAAACCCAAGATGCTGGTAAGAGAAGGCATCTTTACTTTCTTCCTTAGCTTAAGATGCTATTAATTAATGTCTGTGCTTCAGTGTTTCTCAACCAATCCTTTTACGGCCAGACCAGATAGAAATTCTTATCATTTCTCATTCTGGTAAATAAATGTCAACGTGGGTTTTTTTTTGGTGGTTATTGCATGAAATGGTCTCTTACTGTCAGAGTCTGGCAACTTCTTCCTTTTTTCTCCTGACGTGTCTAAGTCTCTGAGGGAAGGTGGTCTCCACTATCTGCCCTCTCTAGCCCCCCCTGCCCTCCCTCTCCCCACCCTGTGAGTGACCTTGGGAGTTTCTGAATCTTTGTTTTCCTTTTCCGTAGGAAATAGGATGTCATGCTCCTCTCCCTGGCTTTTGTTTACTTAGATGACAGCTAAGCAACAGTTGTGCAGTAGACAACAGCTATTTGTCTATTTGCACAACTCAGTCGTGGTGATGAAGCTGTATATATACAATGGAAAGGGCTTCACGATCCCGAGATGGGGTGAGGCAAATCATCCCAAACCTATGGATGTGTAATATGTTTATCAAAGGACTTAAAACCATTCAGAGGACAAACAGGTTCTGTTCTTTTCTAATCACTGCTCTTAATTGTGTTTTGTCAACTCCCTCTTTCCCCATTGGATACTGACTCCTTTAACATCAGGGCCAGATTCCAGGTTCCCGAACTTCATCATTAAAATGGTCTCAGGCCCACCTGGTGGTATAGTGGTTAAGTTCGCTTGCTCTGCTTCTGTGGCCTCGGGTTCTCAGGTTCAGATTCCTGGTGTGGACACTACACCGCTTGCCCAGCCATGCTGTGGTGGCATCCCACATACAAAATAGTGGAAGATGGGCACACATGTTAACTCAGCACTAATCTTTCTCAGCAAAAAGAGGAAGATGGGCAACTGATATTAGCTCAGGGCCAATCTTCCTCACACACACACACAGATGTCTCAGGTTTGGTCTTCAAGACTCAGTCCTGTTCATTTCTAAAACTGCAATCATCAGAGCTTGGCTCCCCGCCCCAGGAGTAGGGAGGCTGCTCAGACCCGGAGGGGCAGGGAAGGGGTGTGGTCTGGGTGTGGGGCTCCTCCTCCATTCCCTTTCCGGGGCTCCCCTCTCCCATTCCGAGTTGGGACCAGGAAGAGGGACGAGGGGCAGGGCTTCCTTAGTACCTGCTGGAGGAGGCAGTGGAGGGGATGCGTGTCTGGGATTTCTTGGCTCGACTGAGATCCAGCTGACGTTCGTGGTCTTTGCCGACGTGGTGTGGGTGGTGTTTATTCTCCTTGGTCAGTCTGGGAGGCACCTGGGAATTTCCCTGCCTTCGGCTCTGTTAGCTGTCTGGCTCAAGCACAGAAACTTCCTGGAAAAGTACAGACAGCTCCTGACTTAGGATTTTCCGACTTTACGACGGTTCTAAAGGGACAGCTTTCAGTAGAAACCGAACTTGGAATTTTGAATTTTGATCTTTTCCTGGGCCAGCGATATGCGGTCGAATCCTCTCTTGTGAGGCTGGGCAGACGCAGCTACCGGTCGGCCCGCGACCCGAGGGCAAACGACCCACACACTTAGACCATGCTGGACACATCAGCCATTCTGTTTTCACTTTCAGCGCGGTATTCAATAAATTGCATGAGTCATTCAACACTTTATTGTGAAATGGGCTTTGTGTTAGATGGTTTTGCTCAACGTAGGTTAGTGTAAGTGTCCTGAGCAGGTTTACGGGGGGCTGGGCTGAGCTGCGATGCTCTGGAGGTTGGGTGTGAGAGAGGCGTTGCCGACTTTCTGTGTTTTCGACTTGGTGGGTCTATCGGAGGCAGGTGGGGGCGGCTCCGCGCAGCCCAAGGAGAGAACCGTGAAGGGCAGGACCAGGACGGGGAGCGCTGTCCTGTGGGGAGAATGTTCATGGACTCTTCGCTGCCCTGCAAGGCTCAGCCTCTCTTCGGAGATGTCTCCGCCGATGGAAGGAGGCCCCACTGCCTCAGACTCCGCAAAGAGGGCCCCGGAGCGCAGATCCAAAGAAGTACTCAGAAAAGTTTGCAATTAAGTTTTAGGAAAAACTGTCAAATTTGTTTAAAAAATTCCTTCTGAAGTAGGAAGGAGACATTAGGAGGGCGCCTTTTCACGACTAGCTGCTGCTGTGAACTTTTCAGCGCTCACTGTGTTAATTTCCCCCTCTCTCCTCTTCACGCCCGCATCCCCTCCTCGTTCAGGAGGATTTCTATTTTTTTAACGGATTCCTTGAAATTCTTTTTTTAAAAACATGTGCACTTAACTAAAAAAATACTAAAGGTAATCAATATCCTTATCCTCTATCTGAAAAATGCAGTGCCTTTAGAATGCTCATCATGACATTCTTGAATTTTAGTTCTATCCTGATAAAATAATGAACTCCACAAATTAGATACTTTAATTTTTTCATGTACTCAATGTTTGTTTAGATTTGTATATGTTTTTATTAAGAAAAAAGCTCTCCTTTTCTTCTTGTAGTTCAGGCTTTCTTTCTGATATTTTTCTTCTTCCTTGGGGTACGTCCTTTAGAAGTTTCTTTAAAAGTAAAGGCTTCTTGGTGGTAAACCTCAGTTTTTATTTATCAGAATATTCTTTATTATACTCAGCTCCAGATAGATAGTTTCACTGGATATACAATACTAGCTTTAGTTAAATATAACCAATTCTGTTTGCTTTTAAGATCTTTTCCTTGTGTTTGGTATTTTGAAGATTTACTTCAAAATCTGTAGGTGTGTATAAATTTATTTTTCCTTGAAAATTCTTCCGGAGGGATTATTTTTAAAGAATCTCAGTCTCAGAATTTACATTTTCCTAAATAAGTCGTGAGATGGTCACGCGCAGCATGGTGACTTTAGTTAGTCGTACTGTATTGGATATTTGAAATTTGCTAAGAGAGTAGATCTTAAAAGTTGTCATCACTAGAAAAAAATTGTAACTACGGGTAGTGATGGATGTTAGTGAGACTCATTCTGGTGATCATTTCACAATATATACAAATATCAAACCATTATGCTGTACCCTGAAACTAATATAATAGCATATGTCATTTGCATTTTAAAAAAAAGAATTCATGCTTTTATTTTTAAAAACTGGAAAACTCTCTGAATTACACTTTTGAATAGTTCCTCTTCTGCATTCTCTCTAATATTTCCTTCTCAAATTTTGGCCAGACATACCTTAGACCTTTTCGTTGTAGCTTCCTCATCTCCTAACCCCATTTGTATTTTTTTATTTTTCTTCTCTTTATTTCTACCTCCTGCATTATGGTTAAATTCTTTATAATTATTTACTAAGTTGACTAATTTCTGCCTCAGTTATGTGTAACCTGCTTTTAACCATTCTATTTTAAATTCCAGTTTTAAATTTCTAGATTTTATATCTACTTCTTTTTCAAATTCTCCTTTTCCTTTTTCATACTCTCTTTTTCCTACGTCATACCACTGGTGATCTGTTGTATTTCTTTAAAATTACTCCTTTATTTATTTTATTTTCTGCTGGAAAAATACACAATTTTGAAGTCTTTGCGTTTTTTTTTGCTACCGACTCTCACTAGCGATATCTTATTTATTTTTATTTTAAAATATTTTACCATTTTGAAGCAGACAGTTCAGTGGCATTAAGTACATTCACTTTGTTGTGCAACCATCACCACCATCCGTCTCCAGAACTTTTCATCTTCCCAAACTGAAACTCTGTCCCCATTGGACACTAACTCCCCATTTTCCTCTCTCTCCAGCCTCTGGGAACCACCATTCTGCTTTCTGTCTTTGTGAATTTGACAACTCTAGGGGCCTCATATAAATGGAATCATACAATGTGTATTGTTTTGTGTTTAGCTTATTTCACTTAGCATAAGATCTTCAAGGTTCACCTATGTTGTAGTGTGTATCAGAATTTCCTTCCTTTTAAGGATGAATAATGTTCGATGGAATGCAGATAGCACATTTTGTTCATTCATTCTTGTGTCAATGGACAATTTGGGTAATATAGATTTTGAAGTCAGCAATGAATTGTGAACAAACCCTCCTGTCTTGTACATACAAGAATGATGTTAGAGACAGTTGAGAGGATGGCTTCTAAATATTTGTTGGATGAATCAGTAAATGGCATGAATTGTTTTTTCCAGCTGTGCATGGAGTTTGAGCCATTTATACTCAGTTTGCATTGTGATCGATGGGACCTATTGGGGTGGTAATTGAGTAGGGCAGCGGTTCTCAGTGAGGTTGGAAGAACATTCCCACTAGGAGATACACCAGAATCGTCTGGAGGCTTTGCCGAGTTATCCCACCATTTTTGGTTGGAACATGTTGGGGTGGGGAAAGTAGTTTTTGAGAACCAATGAGCTAGTGTTAGTATGAATCTCGTAAGCAGATGGCCCCCAGCATTCGTTCCCCCTTTTCTGGGAACAGCCCTGGAGTTCCATTTGGGGATCCACTTCTTTCTCATTGTCCAGCTGTGTGTTCGTGGTGGCGCTTTATCCTCAGTTCCAGGGATAAAGTGTGTGACCCAAACTTAGGTCAAACAGCAGATCGTTTCCCTCAGACCAGGGTGGTTGTTTCAGGAGTGGGCACATGGCCCAAGCTGGTCACATGAGAATAAATCTTAGGGCTACCAGAAAAGGCTCTTGCTTTTTACGCTGAACTTGAACCTGGAAGGCTGTAAAGCTGGAGCTGCAGCAGCCATATTGCCCCCATGAGAGGTCCTCCTGGAGCCGCCAGAGACACGCCAGGAGCCTGAGAAGGAAGCCAGCTTGTGGAAGTCAGAGCTGAGAGATGGGAAAAACCACTGCTGATGATATTGCTCGAGCTTTGACTGCAGCAGTGCCTGAAGCCAGATTCACTCTTGACCGTTTGGGTGTGTGACCAATAATCTTTTGCTTAAGCCACTTCCATTGAAAGACTTTTAGTTAATAGTCTGAAAGACTGGGATCCAGTAACTGGCATTTAAATTGGTTGCCCAGGAATCTCTAGGTCCCAGATCCTAGAGTGCTGCACTCGAAGTGTCTTGAGCCGGGGGCCGTTTCTGGGAGTGAAGCCAGGTGTGCTGCTCCATTGCTGTTACGTGGTGGGATAAACATCACAGTTCTGGGAAAAATCACCTGTGCACCAATGCGAGTCCACACTGTGCTGTCACCATCCTCCAGATTTATCACTCCCTTGTCAGCGAATTTGGGTTATGAAACAGATGTGTAACAGAAGAGATTACGTATATTCTTTGCAATGTATGCAAATACACGCATGCATATATATAAATATAGGCATATTATTTACATATGCGTAGGATCGTTTTGGAAGGAATCACCAAGACTTGACCACCTCAAGGGGGGAAACTGAGCATCTAGAAGATGAGGTAGGAGGGAGACTTTTCATTGTGTACCCTTCGCATGTTTTGAATATTCCTTAATCAAAAAAATAACAAGTTAAATCATTAAAAAACTTTTAAAAAATTAAAGAAAGGCCTCCCCTGGATCCCCTCTGTCCTCTCTCAGCCAGCAGCTATCTGGCTTCATCACTAAACCATCTGCTTTTGTCACTTTACTTCTTGAAAGCACGACCACGTGACATCCTCGGGTCCATGGAATGACCCCGCCTGCATGGAGAACTCAGGGTGCAGTCTGGCCCGAGAAAGAGGGCACAAAAGCTCACAAACCTGGAAGAGCCCTCCTCCCAAGTGACTGAGCCGTCTCTCTGGGGAGAGCTGAGATTCCCAGTAGGGCCGTGACACTGCAGAGCAAAGTCCCCTTTTGCAGACATTTTGGGAGTTGGGAGTCCCTGCCTGACAGACAGGGGCCCCTAATCAGACTCCTGGGTAGGCGGTGGCCTGGGGAAAGTCTGCACACGGGCAGTGGCAGCCGGTGCAGACTGCCTCCTCCTTCCTCTGTAACAATGAACAGAGAGCCAAGGACGACCAGGTACGTGAGGGAAGCTCAAGGCTCACTGAGCTGACAGAAAAACAGACCCTAAGAGGGACAGAGGGAAATGAAGAGCATCCAAACAGCACCTTGAGCAAGATGAAGACAGTGGGACCACATCGCATCTATCAGCAATAAGAACACGCTAGGTGCAGAGACCATTAGGGGCAAGAGTTACTTGGAGATTAAAAATATAGTTGCTGAAGTTAAAAAAAGTCCAAGAAAAATCTGGAACATAAAAGAATGAAAAGAGAAGAGGCCTGAAATATGAAAGACAATATAAGAGTGAAAGAGGACAATCCCCATGGCCACGGTTCTGCTAGTGAAACCTCCGCCAGCGAGAGCGTCTGAAAGAGAGGGCAGAGAAAGGGCTAGGGAGGAAAGGTCAATAAGAAGCAAATCACACAGAGTTAAGGAAGGACTTTAATTTGCAGCATGAAAAGCCCACTTAGTGGCAAGCACAAGAAATAGGAAAAAATATACTGTTTCCGACTCAGACCCATCTTCATGAAATTTCAGAGCACCAAGCATAAGGAAGCCAGTCCCGGAGGTCTAGTGGTTAAGATCTGGCGCTCTCGCTGCCGAGGCCCAGGTTCATTTTCCCACCAGGGAACCACATCACTCATCTGTCAGAGTCACACCACGGTGGCTGCATGTTGCTGTGATGCTGAAAGCTGTGCCAGTGGTATTTCAAATACCATCAGGGTCACCCATGGTGGGCAGCTTTCAGCAGAGCTTCCGGACTAGACAGACTAGGAAGAAGGACCTGGTCACCGACTTCTGACAAAACTGGCCACGAAAACCCTCTGAAATAGCACTGGGAGGTGAGAAGATGATGCAAAGACCAGGCAGGTTTCTGGACGGGGAATGGACTTGATGGCACTGACAATTAACAATAAAGGCTAAGGAGAAGATTCCAGACCTTAAACAACAAGCAACAGTAACAAACGTATAGGCCCTCACAGAGGTATAGGCATCAGATTGGCATCAGACCTAATGTAAGCTGGGGGACAGATGGAGCAATGTCTTCAGAATTTTGAGAGAAAACGGTTTTGGACTGGGATTTTTAAATGCAGTCAATCCAGCTATTGAACGAAGGGGCAGAAAAAAAACTTTTTTCACACCATCAGAAATTCAGAAAGTTTGCCTCTTATACACCTTTTTTATGATAGATATTTGACGATCTACTCTGGAAAAACAAGGGAGAAAGCCAGCCAGAGGAGCGACGGGATCCAGCAGTGGCCCTGACCCGGAAGAAGGAGGAGGAGGAGAGTCGGCGGCAGGTGGGAGGCGTGGGAATGAGGAGGGAGGGCGGGCGAAGATGCCCTCCTCTTCCGTGGGAGAGGCTGGAAATAGTCACCACTGTTGGTGGGACAGGAAAGACAGGTATACGTTGGTAGAGAGGGCATCACTGGCTGAAAAAAGGTAAAAATTGCAAAGAAAACTCGAAAGTAACTTAGAAATGATACATACTTACTAGAATTATGCATAAATAAGTCCGAAAACCACATTGTGCTAGTGTGCACCAACATTATCAATACATGAATGGAAACATTCAATTTTGATTAATCTTTTTGGGACAACTTTAACAAACGTCGTTTGCTTTTGCTGCTTAGCATCCGTTCCAGCTCTTTCTGGGAACAAGCCTCTGCTTTTCCTCTGGAAACACTCCCCCACTTCCAGTCCCTGTGCTGTAAGTGACCTAACTTCACCCTTTCTCACCCCAGGGACTCCAGGGTGAGCACCTGATCCAGGCCAATCGGTGTGATGTGGGCTCGGTGAGCTGAGGAGTTGAAAGATTTCTTGGACTGTCAAGGTCTGGTACTAGTGCTCGTTTATTCAGAGAATAGCATGGGGACAGGACCCATGGGCAGTATGAGCTGCAGCGTGGGGACAGTACCCAAGGGCAGAGAAGAGCTGCAAGCATGGGGACAGGACCCATGGGCAGAGAAGAGCTGCAAGCATGGGGACAGGGCCCATGGGCAGAGAAGAGCTGCAAGCATGGGGACAGGACCCACAGGCAGTGAAGAGCTGCAATGTGTTGAGGGTTGGGGCTAAATTTATAAGGCATAGATATGTGACTTATTTTTTACTAGACAAAAGAAAGATCATGTAAAAAAGTCATTAAAATGGTATCAGTGCAGGTGGGATCTGGTTATCAGGTGGTCGTATAACTTTGGATATGAATCAGGTCAAACCAGGTCAGGACGTCCTATGCTTCCCAGAGGATGATATAGATCAGCATGTAGGCTAGGATGCCTTCGGCTTCTCTCCCTGGGGTGGCCTTGATCCTCATCAGGTGCATCCTGTGCCCGTGGCCACAGCAATGGATTTGGGGGTGGGCTTGTGATCCAAGGCTGTCCCACAAGACTCAGTCCTGGAGTTCTTGTTGGAATGGTTGGAGAAAGAATTTCCTTTTCTTCCTGGATGGCTAGCTGCAAAAATAATGTAAGCTGGTGCTCTGCATCCCCTTCTGGAGAGGGCCTGTCCTAGAGAAACTAAAGCAGTGCTGAGAGACAGAGGGAGCAGGGAGGGAAGAGGAGGAGGTGGACGAGGAAGCAGAAGGGGAAAAAGGGAAAGAAAGAGTAGAGGGAGGGGAGGGGAGGGGAGTAGAAAGAGAATGGAGCAATGACTGAAACTAGACATGTCCCCAGGCTTTTTGTTATGTGAGGTGATGAATTTCCTTTTTTGCTTAAGCTGATGTGAGTTGAACTTCTCTAACCTGCAACAGGAAGGGCCCTGACTGATTCAACAGCTTACTTAGAACTGGAGACACAATCATAAAAAGTAGCAAGAATGTTGCCAAGCACGCAGGACAGGCAACGCTGACTGTTACTGCCGAAAATGGATCAAAAACTCAGAAGACACACAAAAATTTGCAAAAAAGTCCCAAGTTTTAGAGAGTTATCTGAAGATATCCCTTCTTGATTCTGGGACTGGACATAAGTGCTTACAAGTGGGGGAGAATTCGAAAAACAGCAGCCATCATGCACAAATTGTAAAACCAATGACTGGAATTAGTAATTTTAAACATTTTTTTTTTTTTTACACAGACTCCAACTCTTTATTTATCTAATTGTGATTTAGGCTTTTCCCATAATCCATTACATTTCTTAATATGCATTTGACTCTATTTCTTGAAATGGGCACAAATTTCTCAGAAATGCCTTACAATTTTTTTTCTATTTTATTTTTTATTGAGGTTATGATAGTTTACAACCTTGTGAAATTTCAGTTGTACATTATTGTCAGTCATATTGTAGATATGCCACTTCACCCTTTGTGTCCACCCCCTACCCCCCTTTCCCCTGGTAACCACTAATCTGTTCTCTTTGTCCATGTGTTTGTTTATCTTCCACATATGAGTGGAGTCATACAGAGATTGTCTTTCTCTCTCTGGCTTATTTCACTTAACATAATACCCTCAAGGTCTATCCATGTTGTTGTGAATGGAATGATTTTATCCTTTTTTGTGGCCAAGTAGTATTCCATTGTATATATATACCATATCTTCTTTATCCAATCATCAGTCCATGGGCACTTAGGTTGCTTCCACATCTTGGCTATTGTGAATAATGCTGCAGTGAACATAGGGGTGCATGGGTGTCTTTGAATCGCTGACTTCATGTTCTTTGGATAGATACTCAGTAGTGGGATGACTGGGTCATATGGTATTTCTATTTTTAATTTTTTGAGGAATCTCCATACTGTTTTCGATAGTGGCTGCACCAGTTTGCATTCCCACCAGCAGTGTATGAGGGTTGCTTTTTCTTCACAACCTCTCCAACATTTGCTATTTTTTGTTTTGGTTATTTTAGCCATTATAACGGGTGTAAGGTGATATCTTAGTGTAGTTTTGATTTGCATTTCCCTACTGATCAGTGATGATGAGCATCTTTTCATGTGCCTATTGACCATCCATATGTCTTCTTTGGAGAAATGTCTGTTTCTGTCCGCTGCCCATTTTTTGATTTTTTTTGTTGAGTTGTGTGAGTTCTTTATATATTATGGAGATTAACCCTTTGTCGGATATATGATTCACAAATATTTCTTCCCAGTTGGTAGTTTGTGTTTTTGTTTCAATCCTGTTTTCCCTTGCCTTGCAGAAGCTCTTTAGTCTGATGAAGTCCCATTTGCTTATTCTTTCTATTGTTTCCCTTGTCTGAGAAGACATGGTGTCTGAAAAGATCCTTTTAAGACTGATGTCAAAGAGTGTATTGCCTATATTTTCTTCTAGAAGTCTTATGGTTTCAGGTCTTACCTTTAAGTCTTTGATCCATATTGAGTTTATTTTTGTGAATGGCATAAAAGAATGTCCTATTTTCATTCTTTTACATGTGGCTGTCCAGTTTTCCCAACACCATTTGTTGAAGAGACTTTCTTTTCTCCATTGTATGTTCTCAGGTCCTTTGTTGAAGATTAGCTGTCCATAGATGTGTGGCTTTATTTCTGAGCTTTCAGTTCTGTTCCATTAATCTGTGTGCCTGTTTTTGTACCAGTACTATGCTATTTTTATTACAATAGCTTTGTAGTATATTTTGAAGTCAGGGATTGTGATGCCTCCAGCTTTGTTCCTTTTTCTCAGTATTGCTTTAGCAATTCAGAGTCTTTTGTTGCCCCATATGAATTTTAGGATTCTTTGTTCTATTTCTGTGAAGAGTGTCATTGGGATTCTGTTTGGGATAGCCTTGAATCTGTAGATTGCTTTAGGTAGTATGGACATTTTAACTATGTTTATTCTTCCAATCCATGTGCATGGGACATCTTTCCATCTCTTTATGTCGTCATCAATTTCTTTCAGGAAAGTCTTATAGTTTTCGTTGTATAGATCTTTTACTTCCTTGGTTAAATTTATTCCAAGATATTTTATTCTTTTTGTTGCAATTGTGAATGTGATCGTGTTCTTGAGTTCTCTTCCTGTTAGTTTGTTATTAGAGTATAGAAATGCTGCTGATTTATGTAAGCTGATTTTGTACTCTGCAACTTTGCTGTAATTGTTGATTACTTCTAGTAGCTTTCCGATGGGTTTTTAAGGGTTTTCTATACATAAGATCATGTCGTGTGCAAACAGCAAGAGTTTCACTTCTTCATTGCCTATTTGGATTTGTTTTCTTTCTTTTTGCTGCCTAATTGCTCTGGCCAAAACCTCTAGTACTGTGTTGAATAAGAGTGGTGAGAGTGGGCACTCTTGTCTTGTTCCTGTTCTCAGAGGGATGGCTTTCAGGTTTTCCCCATTGAGTATGATGTCAGCTGTGGGTTTGTCATATATGGCCTTTATTATGTTGAAGTACTTTCCTTCTATACTCATTTTATTGAGAGTTTTTCTCATAAATGGATATTGGATCTTGTTGAATGCTTTCTCTGTGTCTATTGAGATGATCATGTGGTTTTTGTTTCTCATTTTGTTAAGGTGTTATCACGTGGATTGACTTGTGGATGTTGAACCATCCTTGTGTCCCTGGTATAAATCCCACTTGATCATGGTGTATGATCTTTTTAATGTATTGTTGTATTCGGTTTGCCAAAATTTTGTTGAGGATTTTTGCATCTATGTTCATCAGTGATTTTGACCTGTAGTTTTCCTTCTTTGTATTGTCCATGTCAGGTTTTGGGATCAGGGTGACGTTGGCCTCATAGAATGTGTTAGGAAGTGCTCCAACTTCCTCAGTTTTCTGGACTAGTTTGAGAAGGATAGGTATTAAATCTTCGTTGAATGTTTGGTAGAATTCTCCAGAGAAGCCACCTGGTCCTGGACTTTTATTTTTGGGGAGGTTTTTGATTACTGTTTCAATCTCTTTACTTGTTATTAGTCTATTCAAATTCTCTATTTCTTCCTGATTCAGTTTTGGGAGGTTGTAAGAGTCTAAGAATTTATCCATTTCTTCTAGGTTGTCCATTTTGTTGGATATAGTTTTTCATAGTATTCTCTTATAATCTTTTGTATTTCTGTGGTGTCTATTGTGATTTCTCCTCTTTCATTTCTGATTTTATTTATTTGAGTATTCTCTCTTTTTTTCTTAGGGAGCCTGGCTAAGGGTTTGTCAGTTTTGTTTATTTTCTCAAAGAACCAGCTCTTTGTTTCATTGATCCTTTCTACTGTCTTTTTTGTTTTGATTTCATTTATTTCACATCTAACTTTTATTATTTTCCTCCTTCTACTGCCTTTGGGTTTTGTTTGTTCTTCTTTTTCTAATTCTGTTAGGTGTAGTTTGAGATAGCTTATTTGAAATTTTTCTCGTTTATTGAGGTGAGCTATATGGCGATGAATTTCCTTCTTAGGACCGCTTTTGCTGCATCCCAAATGAGTTGGTATGGTGTATTTTCATTTTAATTGTCTCTAGATAATATTTGATTTCTCCAATGATCCATTGGTTGTTCAGTGTCATGTTGTTTAATCTCGACATCTTTGCCCTTTTCCCAGCTTTATTCTTGTAATTGGTTTCTAGTTTCATAGCATTATGGTCAGAAAAGATGCTTGATATTATTTCAATCCTCTAAAATTTGTTGAGACTTGCTTTGTTTCCCAACATATGATCTATCCTTGAGAATGTTCCATGTGCACTTGAGAAGAATGTGTAACCTGCTGTTTTTGGATGGAGTGTTCTGTATGTATCTATTAAGTCCAGCTGGTCTAGTTTTTCATTTAATTCTACAATTTCCTTGTTGACTTTCTGTCTGGATGATGTATCCATTGGTGTTAGTGGGGTGTTGAGGTCCCCTACTATTATTGTGTTGTTGTTGATGTCTCCTTTTAGTTTTGTTGATAGTTGCTTTATGTACTTTGGTGCTCCTGTGTTGGGTGTATATGTATTTATAAGTGTTATGTCTTCTTGGTGGAGTGTCCCTTTTATCATTATAAATTGCCCCTCTTTGTCTCTCTACCTGTTTTGCCTCAAAGTCTACTTTGTCTGATATAAGTATGGTGACACCTGCTTTCTTATGTTCACTATTAGCTTGGAGTATCATCTTCCATCCCTGCACTCTGAGTCTGTGTTTGTCTTTGGGGCTGAGGTGTGTTTCCTGGAGGCAGCATGTTGTTGGGTCTTGTTCTTTAATCCATCCTGCCACTCTTGTGTTTTTTGATTGGAGAATTCAATCCATTTAAATTTAGAGTGATTATTGAAACGTAGGAGCCTAATGCTGCCATTTTATCTCTTGTTTTCTGGTTCTCCTGCATTTCCTTTGTTTCTCATCCCATGAATTTTGACTACCAATTCAGTTAGGCAGTTTTGTATGTTGGTTTTCTTCTTATTTGTAACTTGTGTTTCTGTTCTAATTATTTATTTAGTGGTTACCATGTGGTCTGTATAAAACATCTCAGATGAGATAGTACATTTTCTGATAGCCTGTTATTTCCTTAGACTAAGCTGGTTCCATCCTTTTCTTCTTCCCCTTCTAGGTTGTTATTGTCACATCTTTTTTTCTTCTTGTGTTGTTAGTTTGTGGTTAAAATGACAAGATTATATTTATTCTTTTATTCTTGGTGTTTCCCTTCCTTTATCTTTAATGTTATACTTAAACATTTGCTAACCTGTTCTGATGGAGAGCTGCAAATTTCTGATTTTGTCTTTCTACTTATCTCGTTTGCTCAGGATTTTGTAACCCCTTTCCTTTTTTTTTTTTTTTCAAGTATGAGGGTCTTCCTGAGCATTTCTTGTAGGTGGGGTCTTGTGGTGATGAACTCCCTTAACTTTTGTTTATCTGGGAAAGTTTTAATTTCTCCATCGTATTTGAAGAATACTCTTGCTGGATAGAGTATTCTTGGCTGCAAATTTTGTCTTTCAGAATTTTGAATATATCATCACACTCTCTCCTAGCCTGTAAGGTTTCTGCTGAGAAATCTGCTGACAGCATGATAGGGGTTCCTTTGTACGTTATTTTCTTCTGCCTTGCTGCCCTTAATATTTTCTCTTTGTTGTTGACTTTTGCAAGCTTCACTACTATATGCCTTGGGGTTGGTCTTTTTACATTGATAAAGTTTGGAGATCTATTAGCTTCTATCACGTGGAGTTCCATCTCTCTCCCCAGGTTTGGGAAGTTCTCAGCCATTATTTCTTTGAACAGGCTTTCTGCCCTCTTCTCCTTCTCTTCTCCTTCTGGAATACCTATAATCCTTATGTTGCATTTCCTAATTGAGTCAGATATTTCTTGGAGACTTTCTTCATTTCTTTTTAGTCTTACTTTTCTCTCCTCCTCTATGTGAAGCATTTCTATATTCCTATCCTCAAAACTGCTAATTCTGTCCTCCATATTATCAGCCCTACTGTTCAGACAGTCCAGACTTTTCTTAATCTCCTCCATTGTGTTTTTCATTGCCAACATTTCTGATTGGTTCTTCTTTATAGTACCAAGCTCTTTTGTGATGTGGCTTCTGAACTTGTTGAGTTCTCTATCTCTATAGAGAGAGTTGAGTTTATATCTCTATAAAAAACTCGTTGAGTTTTTTAACGATAGCTATTATGAATTCTTTGTCATTTAGGTTATAGATTTCTATGTCTTCAGGATTGTTTTCTGGGTACTTGTCATTTTCCTTCTCTTCTGGAGATTTAATATATTTTTTCATACTGCTTGATGGCATGGATTTATGCCTCTGCATAGAGATAGAGTTTGGTTACTGCTTCCACTTCCTGCCACTTGGGGGGAGGGAGTAGCAGCTGTGTAATCTGTGCTGACCAGGATACCTGTCAGCTGTTCCTGACCTAGCCCGAGCCCCTCCTTGGGGTCGCAGTGGCCCTATGGGGTCTCCTGCCAGCTGTGGGAACAATCACACGGGGGCTTCTGTTTGCTGATGCCTGCTCCCACAGACCCACCTAGACACACTCCCTCCTTAGAGTCTGCAGCAGTGTTATGGGCTTTCGCAGCAGCTGAGAGCTGGTTCACCCAGATTCACAGATCTGCCACCATCTGGTTCCGCTGGATCTCACTTGACCAGTCTGGGCTGCAGCAGAGCTATGGGATCTAATGCAGCCAGCAGTTATCTTGCCCAGCCATGCCAATTATGCTCTTAGGTTGCCCAGCCTTTGTGCTTGGTGGGTAGGGCCTCTCCATGAGGGCCAAGTAGAGACTCTCCCTGGGGCCACTGTGGGACCATGGATTGTCCCCCTGGACCAAGGAGCAGTCATGCTGGGGCTCTGGATTGTCCTCGCCCACTTTCATGGTCCCACTGGGTCTCACTTGCCCCACTCAGGGCTGCAGCAGAGCTATGGGTGTTTAATGCAGCCAGTGGGTAGCTCACCCAGCCACGCCACTTCTGCTCCTAGGTAGTCCAGCCATTGTGCTTGGTGGGCAGGGCCTCTCCACTAGTGCTGACAAGAGACTCTCCCTGTGGCCAATGTGGGACCATGGATTTTCCCACTGGTCCACAGGGCAATCACGGGGGGCTTAGGGCTGTAGTCACCTGTTTCCACAGTTGCGCTGATACACATGTCCACCCTTGGGGCTGTGGCAGTGCTATGAGTGTGTCAGCCAGGAGAGAGTCACTCTCAGGTACTAGGCTGTCTGGGGGCAGGAGAGTTTTCACCTATCTCCACCTCCTCCCAGGGCGTAGTCCATCCACTTTCTGATGTATAACACTGCAGGTCTCTCAGGCGTCCTGAGGTGCCATGTGAGTATCCTCTGCTGATCAATGAATGTCCATTTAGTTGTAGTTTGAAGGGGGAGAGACAAAGAAGACGGCTCACTCCACCCTGTTGCTGATGTCAACTTAACATTTTTCTATGTTTTTTATTGTGAACATTTCATGTTTGTTTTTATTTTAAGCTCAGTATTTTTCCCCTCTTCCTTTCTAACTTCTCTGCCATTCCTTCTGCCAGGCTTGTTCCACACTCACCTCTCCTTTCCCAAGTAATTTGTCTTGAAGACTCCTGCCAGTTTGTACTTCTCTTTGTATTCATTTATCTTTATTGAGGTATAATTGATATATGTTGACTACCTGCACATATTTAAAGTGTACAGATTGATAGATTGTGACATATATATACACCCAAGAAACCATCACCACAATCAAGACAGTGACACCCAAGAAACCATCACCACAATCAAGACAGCAAATGCTTCCATCACTTCCCCACAGTGTCCTCATGTCCCTTGGCGATGCCTCCCTCCCGTCCCTCCTCATGCCCCATCCCCAGGCAACCACTGATTTGCTTTTTGTCAATGTAAATTAGTGTGCTTTTTCTGGAGTTTTACGTAAGTGGAATCATATAATGCACTTATTTTGGTTTGTTTGACTTCTTCCACTCAGCATGATGATTTTGAATCCATCCCTGTTGTGTGTATCAGTAGTTCATTTCTTTTTAGTGAGTGATATTCCATTGTACGGATATACCATAGTTTATCCATTCACCTGTTGATGGACATTTGGGTTGTTCCCAATGATTGCTTACTACAGACAAAGCTTCTGTGAACTGTCAGGTACAAGTCTCTTGTGGACATATGCTTTCTTTTCTCTTGGAAAATCCCCAGGAGTGGAATGGCTGAAACATATCCTGGCTGTATGTTTACTTTTTAAGAAACTGACCAACTGTTTTCCAAAGTGATTGCACCATTTTATATCCCAACCAGTTCCTGCACATCCTTACCAGCACTTAGTGCGGTCAGTTTATTTAATTTTAGCCATCCTAATAGTCCTTTTCAATGGCTGCACAATATTCCCATGATATCCCTGCTGATGAACTTTTGCCTCACTTCCTGTATTTCTGCCTCTAGAAACAACATCGCATCGCTGGGCTGCACTAACTGGAGTTTTCATTGCGATGAGATGGAGTCTTTGGCATAGGACTGCTCATTGAAGGGTATAAGTATTTAAAAATGCAATAAATATTATCAGAGAGCTTTCCAAACAGGCTGTAATAATTCATATTTCACTGGTAGTGCATTAAAGCATCCTTAGTCCTTTTTCCCTAACCTCACCACTAATTTTTGTCAGTAGTAAATATTATAACTTTTTAAAATTTATGCAAATTGTTATTTTAATTGTCACCTCCTTGACTATTTATGAAGTTGAGTATCTTTTCATATGTGTATTGGCTATTTATTGTTCATCTTTGATCAGTCTACAGATATGCTGCACATTTTCCTTGACTTTTTGGAGCTCTTCTTATAACATAGATTTAAAAATGTCATCTTTATTCAAATCTATTTTTTTAACTTTATATATGGCATCTTTGCCATAATAAAATATTTAAAACTATCTTCTCTTTGATAATTTCTGGGTTTGTGTCTTGGTCAAGAAAGTGTACCCAACTTTTGGATTGTACATTTAGTTTCCTATATTTTATTTTAAAATTTTTGTTGTTTTATTTTTCACCGATAAAGAATTTAATCCTTCATGGGTTTTTGTAGAGTGTGAGGTAGGAGCTCAGCTTTGTCGTCGTCTAGTTGGAGAACCATTTGGCTCAGCACTGCTTACTAAATAACAATTATTTCCTTGCCTTTGTCATATATTAAATTCCATTATTAAGTTGGATTTACCATATACTGTGTATATTGTTCTACCGATTTATTTGTCTGTTCTTATGTCAATACCAGACGGATTTGATTGTGCTCAGGTGTTTTTTGTCCCATGGGAGCCTTCAGAAAGTATCTAATTCTACTCAGAAAAAGTTGGGATTTCAATTGCAATTGAATTAAATATATATCAATTTTGGAAGAATGTATATTTTGATTGTAGTATTTTCATACAAGGCTGTAATACATTTTTCTCTTACTTCAGACACTGTTTCATGTTTTTCAGTGTGATTGAACTTTCTGTAGTTGAGAATATCCTATATACATGGGTACATGTACAGTGCGAAGAAGATCAGTAAAGCGAACACTCAGTTTGAGAATTAGAGCACTGCCCTTCGAAGCTCTCACTCCACTCCCGTCAGTTCCTCTTGATCCCGTCGCTCCTCCTCCCCATCACCAAGGTGTAATCACCATCCTGTCCTTTGTGGCAATCATTCCCTTGCTTTTCCTTATAGTTTTACCACCTGTGTCTCTTGCTCTAAATAACATATATTTTTAGTTTTGTCCATTATTCCCTTTGACAAAAATGAAATCTGACTCTGTATGCTCCTGGAAATTGCTTCTTTTGTTCAACATAACGTATGTGGTGTTTATCCACGTTGACGCAGGTAACTGTGTTTTGTTCGTTTTTACTGCTGCATATTATTCCCTTGTATGGGTATTCTACGATTTGTTTATCCAATCTACTGTTGATGGATATTTGGGTTGTTCCTAGCTTTTTACCATTATGAGCTTTCTTATGAAAATATCTTCATGCATTCCTGTAAGAGTTTCTTTAGAGCAATGGTCTTCAAATTTTTTTGCTTGTGTATTCACTAAAATAATTTTTAAAATCTAGGTGCTCTCTTGAGCATTTTAAACTGAACTTCTATATTTTTTCCTCATGAATGCTTGCAAAGACTGCAATTTCTGGCACATCATAGATATTAACATTTTAAAATAAAATTGCTATTTCTTTAAAAAATAATATAAATAACATAGAAATTGAATACCGACCATAAGCTATTTAAAAAATACATGAACAAGGTCTTTTCTAATAGTCAGAAACTTTACAATTTCTTTTTCTCCTTGACTGTCCATTTATGGCCCCCACAGGGTTGTATCTTATTATAATGGATTTTGATGTTGGAAAATCTTGATCACCCTGGCGTACATTTCTGCAACAAAAATATATACAAAAATTGATAAAAGTTTTGTGACCATAAAGCTCTAAGTGTGAAACATCTCTTCTGTATTTAAATATTATTAAAGCATTATTAGTAGGTAATTGATTGAAGCAACACAAATATATCACCATTTTACAAATAATTATTTAACAGTAACTTTTTAATTCTATACATGCATCTCTCAATGGGATGGATAAGGCTTTTTGTCATTTATTTCATATGTGCATGCATGACTATTATTCTTTGCTGGAGTGAGACAATCTTCAGATAAATTCTATTCCTACTTTTTGTTTTAATCAGTGTAGGCACTGAGAAACCTCATTTACATAAATAAATAGGAATGGAGACAATTTTGTTACAGCAGTGCCACTTAATTCTTTGAACTCCTTCCAAGATAAATGCCAAAACCCACATAGCAATCTATCATTCATTTTTAATTGTCTATTAATGGATATATCTGTCTTCCTTTTTGTTGAAAACAAAACAGTGTAAACTGCTTGCCTTGCAAAAGGATTTATTAGCCAGTCATTAGGGACATTAGATTTCGCAGTATCTGGGAAACACACCAAAAAGCCTTTACCAAGACCTAGCAAATGACGATACTGTATTTCTTACATCCTTCAGTGAGAGGCTGAAAGGTATCCTCTTTAACGCAATATATCTAAAACATTTGGAAAGAATTGAAATATTGCCCATTTTGATAAACCTTTGTCAATATATTTTGAAAACTTTTTAAATGGAAAATGCTATATATGGAGAAGTTGAAAAAATAGTGTACAGAACCCAATTTATCCATCATAAGGTGTCAACTGTTGTCAATTGTGGGCAATCTTGTTTCATCTAAACCCCTAACCCTTCCTCTCCTGATTCATTGAAAGCCAGACCTCGATGTCATATCATTTCATCTGTACACATTTCAGCAAACAACTCTAAAGCGGTAGGACTCTCCCTTTTATTAATATCACAACTGAAAAACAAATATTTAATATTAAATATCCAGGCAGTTTTCACAGTTTCCCAACTGTCATAATTTTCCTTTACATTTTACTTGAATATGGATCCACATAAGGTTCACACATTGCAGCTTGTAAATGGTGCGTCCACTTCCTTCTGGAGGCGTATGGTGGCTGGTTGCATCTCTTTAGTGATACCTAGCAATCGTTGAGGATCACTGCTTAGATCCATTCATTTATTGCGGTTATAAAATGATGATACTTTAATTTTATCATTCCCTCTGTGTTTATTAGCTGGACTATCTCTGTAAAAAGAAAGCTTTGGCCATTGGGAGCTCTTTCAGGTTGCCTCTTGTCTCCTTTTGATATGCCTCTACCCCTCCCCTTCTTTTGCACTTACTTAGTTTTTGGTACTATAAGATACTGATACTGATATTTCTGACTCCAGTCCAGCACCAGAGTTTATTCTAGCATTCTTCATTTGCTTATTTGTAATATCTTTCTCTGACAGTGAGGAACTTGGCTCTCATTAGCTACAATGTATTTGCTGAGTAGTTGAACTCTAGGATACTATAGTTTCAAAATTGCTGAGTTTGCCCTCTTAGGGCAAAATCATTCAATATTTCACCATTATATATATATATGTAGATGCCCTTTATCAGATTGTAGAAGTTCCTTTCTATTCTTACTTTCAGAGTTTTATAATGGTTCTTGAATTTTGTCAAATGCTTTTCTGCATCTATTGAGATGATTACATGGTTTTTCTTCATTAGTCCGTACACGGTGAATTGCACTGATTGATTTTCAAATGTTGAATCAGCCTTGCGTTTCTGTGATGAAACACACTTGTGGGTATCACCATTTTATATATTTTAGGATTTCATCTGCTGACAATTTGTTGAGGAATTTTGCATCTATGTTTATGAGAGATAAATGAGGATTTTTGTTTCTTATAATGTCTTTCTCTGATTTTAGTGTTAATGCTGGCTTCATAAAATGAGTTGGGAAGTGTTCCTTCCTTTTTTACTTTCAGAAGGGGTTGTGTAGAGCTGATATTATTTTTTCTTTAAATATTTGATAGAATTAGACAGCAAAATAATCTGAGCCTGGAGTTCCTTTTTTGGAAGGTTTTAAAGTATAAATTTAATTTCTTTGAGAGATGTAGGACTATTTAGGCTATCTGTTTCTTCTTGAGTGTGCTTTGGTAGTTTGTGTCTTTCAAGGAATTAAAAGACTATTGAAAGATGATTTCACCTAAAGCATCTAGTCTATGGGCATAGAGTTGTTCACAGCATTTCCCTAGTGGCTATTTAATTTCTGTGGGGTGGGTAGTGATGTCTCCTCTTTTATTAGTGATCTTGGTAGTTTGTGTCTTCTCCTTTTTTTTCCTTGGCAAATATTTTTTAGAGGCTTATTAATTTTAGTGGTCTTTTCAAAGGATCAGCTTTTGGATTGATTGATATTTCTCTATTGTCTCTTATGTTTTTAACTTCATGATTTCTGCTCTCATCTTTATCATTTTTTGGCATTTTTACTTGTTTTGGGTTTGCTTTTCTCTTCTTTCTCTTTTTATTAAGATTTATTATTATCTCTGTTTATTAAGGCGGAAGCAAGCATTACTTTTTTGAGAACTTTCTTATTTTTGAAATATGCATTTAATGCTTACTATGGTCTGAATGCTTGTATTTCCCCAAATTCATATGTTGCATTAGTGTGGTACGTTTGTTGCAATTGAGAAGCCAATATTGATACAGTGTTATTAATTAAAGTCCACAGTTTACATGAGAGTTTAGTCTTGGTGTTGTACATTCGATGGGTTTTGACAAATGTATAGTGACATGTATCCACCATTACAATATTGTACAGAATAATTTCACTGCCCTAAAAGTCATCTGTGCTCCACCTATTCATGCATGTCCCCAACCCCTGGCCACCACTGATCTTTTACTGTCTCCATAGTTTTGCCTTTTCCAAAAGGTCATGGGGTTGGAACTGTACAGTATGTAGCCTTTTCAGATTGGCTTCTTTCACTGATGCATTTAAGTTTCCTCCATGTCTTTTCATGGCTTAATAGCTCATTTCTTTTTAGCATTGAATAAAATTTCATTATCTGGAGGTACCACTGTATTTTTATCCATTCCCCTATGGAAAGACATCTCGGTTGCTTCCAAGTTTTGGTAATTATAAACAAAGCTTCTATAAATATTCATGTGCTGATTTTTGAGTGGACACAAGTAATATATTTTTAAATAAAGAGATGAGAAAGGAGGGCTTTCTAAGGATGACAGAAGCCATAAAGAAAACATTTGTTAAGATTTTCAGATTGAGCAAAAGCTTAATTGAGACAAACAGCAGGGGGTGGTCTTGGCAAGACATTGACAACAGTGGACAGTTCCGTTTTACTTAGCATATGTGAATTTAAACTAGCCAGGAGTCTCAAACTCTTTGACTATTTTATTTTGTTGTGTTTCATTTTGTTCCTGCATGCCTGTGGTAGAAGAGGGAAATATCAGGGATCTCCTTTGGAGTTGTCTAAGAAATCTCCTAAGTATTTAGACTGGTTAAGAATTACTAGCTTTCAATTTACATCTCACTAAGAGAGAAGCACATTATTAAGTAAGACAACCATAATTCCACAGACTTTTGGAGATGAAAGGTTATTTTCACAGGCCAGTGCTACAATTTTCAAGCACTGGATATCTCACAGACTCCTTTGTAGGAATAATATTTGCTGTTTTTCTCTGTAGCTGTCAGGGAAAAGAACAATTTTTCCCCTTCTTTATTGGTGACATTTCTTTCAGCAGCAATTAGAAGCTCCTATGGTTTGAAAAGCCATCACTAGAATTCCACGAGATAGCTCTGAAAGAATAGAGGAGGCCTGAGTAGCCATAACACTCTGAATACGGAAAGGAAAGGGGCAGAAAAGGACTGTGAACAGGTGTTCTATAGAGCAGGTAATATTTTGTTTTGTTGAATCATAAATAAAGGCCTTTCTTGAATCAACAGGAAAAATACATATAATTTAACAGAATAAAATTGACTAAGAATATGAATAGGCAATTAAGAGGAAAAGGCATACAACTGTCCCAAATGGAAGGCCTCCCATCTCAGGCTACATAGTCGCTGAGGGAATGCTTGAAGACAGAGTCGAGACTCTGTTTTCACTGACCAATTTGCGTTTTCTCCAGTGCACAGGAAGTAGCTACTCAAGACCCACAGTCTTCTCTCCATGCTGTGGATGCAGGAGTATTGGCCTGGGTAGCTTAAGGCAGGCAAGCCTATGTGTTTACCTCCACCACAAAAAACTCACAAGGCCCGTGTGGATTTGGTACCTTTGGGCAATGTCCCTTCCGTGTGTATCAAATGTGTGCAAAATATATGCTGAGATAGCTGAATGAGTTAACTTTAGGCACAAAAGTATTCATGATAAGTCAGTTTGGAGCTGATAAATGTCTCCCCAAAATAATTAGTTTTGTATTAGAAGAGTTGATCCTTAGCCTTCTTTTCTTTTTTCTGGCAAAAATGAGGTATGAGAGGCATTTCTAGCTAACAGAAAGAAAATCCATTGTGCCTCCCACATGTTAAAAGCACGCCTTTCTGTCCTCTACAGCAGGAGGGCACCCATCCCCGCATTCCGGGTGGTAGCTAATGTTGTCTGAGAAGTTAAATCACAGTATCAATAGGGGAGTGTTAACATTGTAAGTGAAGCACGGCTTTCATTTGCAAACGGTGAGTTGTGCCTGTTGCCTGCGTTGTGGCTGCCCTCCCCTCCACACTGAGCAGAGACCCCAGAGGCACCTGTAGCCCACTTTTCTGCTTGTGGCTGTTTTTCCATATTAATCTGAACTCACACGTCCAAGTGGCGGATCAAACCACCCCTTCACACTAAGAATGTCCCCAGAGAGGCGCTTCAGCCCCCCAGGGGCCCCAGCAGGGCCAGCGCCCGGAGGCAGAGGAGGAGCACCAAGCAGGGCCGTGTGGGGGCCCAGGGCAGCCCCCACCTTAGGTGCTTGTCTCTTTGCCTACTGCTGGGGACAGAGGGGTGGGGATGGATGGCTCCTGGTTTCTGTGGAAATGCAGGTCCACCTCGGTGAACGAACCTACTAAACCCTGTTTCCCACCTCAGGTCAAAGCACGGGGAACCCGAGAGCAGGGCATTTGACAGAGAACCTAGAGGGAGGTCAGGGTCATGGAACGTCTCCAGCAAGGTGCCTGTCTTCAGTTCCGTGTCTGCTGCTGTCTAGAATCACATACAGGAAACCGTCTTTACTCTGGAGAGGAAACGGTGGGGTGGGGAGATGCACCACGGGCCAGTTTGGAACAGTGAGGGCAGCGGATGGCCACGTTCGGGATGCAACTGTGCCCCAGACGTTCCTCCCCATTCTCTGGACCAACCCTGGCAGAGAATTTTTTTTGCACATAAGTGTTACAGGGATGTGGCGGGGAGAAGAAAAAGCAGCTCTTATTAAAAACAAAATAAAACAAGCTCTTTCACTGGTGCCTCTGAGCGCTTCTGGGTCACCCTCTGAGGATGGCTTTTCGAGGAAACACCCACGTTGTTCTGTTCCTGTTTCCGGGACACAGTCCCTCTCTCTCTGGCTGATAGAATTTGTGGACAGTTTTTTTGTCTCTCACTGCTCCTGTGTTATTTTGAAGAGACTAGAAGCCAACGAGAAAGGCTGCCTAGGAGAGGAGTGGGCTGCTGCCAGACAGGCTGCAGAACTTGCAAGATATTCCAGGACCTTCCAGGTAACAGGGCTTGTTTTGTTTTCTTTCATTCTCTCTACTTTCTTTCATCCCAGGTCTACCAGTAACAATGTGTCAATCTGGACACTTCATCTTTCTAAACCTCGGTTTCTTTATTCACGAATAATTATGGTCGAGAATTACATACCTGAAGACCCTAAATAAGTGCAAGCTGAAAAATTACTGCTACCATATATTTCAGAACCTAAAGTTCGCACTGAGTGAGCTCAGACTGTAGCCCTCTGGTGATACTTACAAGCTTATTTCTTGTCTTTGTGCAATAGTGTTTTCATGTGTGCACAGAGTGGCTGCTGCGTCAATTTCTGGTGCATGTATAGGTGCTCACACGTTGCTGTGTGACGGAGAATGGCCTGAATCCCCACCCCCCCCACTTGTCCCCAGAAGTCATAGGATGCCCTTTGAAGAACAGGCTGAAAGCTGGTCTTTCAATTTTCAACTTACTTCATTTCCACTGCTTGTTTTTTAAAATACACCACTCAGCTTGGTGGGAAGAGTTTCCACCTTAAAGAGAAGAGAAAGATTTCAGAGTAGGACTCAAGTTGATCTGCTCAGGTAAAACATTTGCTTTTTTTCTGATAAATGCAGTTTATTGCTTACGAACATTATTTCACCCCCCTCGTCAGCCAGGATGGAGTTATAAACAGCAGGGCTTTGCTCCTGGGGCATTCCCCTGCCTCACACCCTTGACAGTGGCGGTTTCTCATGAGGGCACCTCGTTAACCCTTCCTGACCAGCGTGCCATCCGTCTCCAACGCTCCAGGGGGGCAAGCAGGGAGGATGGTATCACTACTTTTGGCAAATGAGGGTGGGATAATCTGCCCAAGTTCCAGACCATCCCACCATTTTCCCAAGCGTGTCCCTCCCTTTCCCATCCCTACAGGCTTCTTTCAGTCCTGTGTGGTGGAGATGGTGCAGGCAATAGCACTTCGCGAGGTGGCTGGAGGGAATCATGCCTCTGTGGCAGGAGCTGCTCTTTCAACGGGTCCATCTGTCCTCCAAGTGTAGGGAGAGGAATGCCTGGCGATAGAGGTGTTTAGTACCATTTTTAAGTGAACTGATGGAGGGATCGATGGATATAAAATGAGGAGGGTGCTGATGGCCAGCCCTGAACAGGCTGTTGAGAGGCGGGGAGCAGGATGATGGTGAAGTCCTGAGGGAGAGATGTGGCAGCGAGGGTGCAGTGTCTGCAGGGGACGGAGCAGGGAAGGGGACGCCCTGGGAGCCCTGGCACCCAGTGGCTGAGCTGTGGTGGTTTGCCGTAGAAGAGGCAGGGTGACTGCAGAGGGAAAAAAATCCTCAACAAGTAATTGAGAAAACTGAGTAAAACCTAGACGGTTCTTGCGAAGGAGCCCCTTTTTCACTTCTCTTTCTGCTCAGGCTGCCTTCTGAGAGAGCAGCAACTTAAGCCTCTCATTCTCAGAAGAAATGGCCTGCTACCAGTTGCCTGGCCAAACACATCAAGTGAGTAGCACTGTTTGATGGTGCCTGAGGGACTGAGGACGGACCCCTCCCAGCACACCCCACAGCACACCCAGGTCCTGCCTGGGCTCCCAGTTTGCGGGGAAACATTGGGAAGGGGTTGCCGTCTCCCTTTGATGGCCTTTCATCCCACAGCCCTGGGCACAGGCGTCTTTGTGTAAAGGTTGTATTGCATACCCCCGACCCAGAAGTCTCGGTTTCTTCATATTTAAAAGGAGCGGATGGTATCACCTGATCTCTGAGCTCACTCCTGTCTCCAGGAGTCCAGGCGCAGCAGCTCCCGCCCTCCTCCAGCCCCCTGTCTGCATCTCTTCCAGCACCACTGTCTCTGCCCCTCAGCGCTCACCACTCCTGTCACTTTCCTGGCAGCTGTGCGTTTCCCTCGGAGGCTCAGGAGCCCCTTGTTGCTAGCCCTCTCTGGAGACGGCCATTCAAGATGACTCAAGGGCAGTTCACGGGAAGACAGAGCATCTCGGTTTCAAAATCATCAGCATTGGGAACAAGCTGATCTCTAAGGAACATGCTCCCCGTGCCGCTCTCCGCGCAATCACGTCCTAAAGCCAATCTCCCCACAGGCCTCGTCCTTGAAAGGGACCAGCCACAGACGAGAACTACGTTCAGGTTTGCTCCTTCTCCGGGTTTCCATGGAGAGAATTAGCTGGATGGAGGCATCAGTCCGGTTTCTCCAGAGAAATAGAACCAATAGAATATAAATATATGAAGAAGTTTATTTGACGGAATTGCCTCCCGTGATTGTGGGGGCTGCTAAGTCCAGAATCTGCAGGGCAGGCCAGCAGCCGGAAACTCAGACAGGAGTTGATATTGAAGTCTCGAGGCAGAATTTCTTCTTCTCTGGGAAACCTCAGTGTTTGCTCTTAAGGCCTTTAACTGATTGGGTGAGGCCCACCCACATCCTGGAGGGCCATCTTTATTTGACCACATCTGCAAAATACTCTCACAGCAACACCCAGATCCGTATTTGATTAAATCATCAGGTACTAGGGTCCATCCAAGCTGACACCTAAGACAACCATCAGGCTCGATTTGAAAGGCCCCCTCATGGATGGCAGGACGGCAGCAAATGCTCAGGACCAGCTTCCATCCAACAGGGCGGCACTTGCTTGGACGTAAACGCAGGACTGAGCTGCATAATCAGTATGGTGGTTCCTTGGCTTGGATGACTCTCCCTTGAATTGTACAGATGCTGGGACAGACTTTACAAGCCAGAGTCGACTAGTTTCCGTGGGACCTGGTCAAAGAAGAGATTTCAAGGGTGGAAAGTTGCTACCGTTTCTCTTTTGGCTCTAAAATAGCATTAGAACGAGTTACAGTGATGTTACCTGGGAACTGGCTGACGGAAGCTGGGTTTTGACGTTTGGTACTTAAATTCAAATGATTCCCAAGTTGTTTATATTTATGGAATTATTTTTCCTGCCAAGGTAATCGCTGTGGCTGGTTTTGCGTGTGGAGGGCTTGGACCATATCCTGTATGGCGTGATCCCAAGGAGTACTGGGAAAACCCACTTCTTTCACAAAGTATTTTTTTCTGTTCACCTGTCATAGACCCTGAAATTCCACAGGTGGAGAGTCATTCTTCAGCATCAACTCCTTGAACCTGTTCAAGGAAAATACCCTGAAACTTTGCACACAGCAAGGTCCTGATTTGCTTTGGAGAGGATTGTGTGGGATTTTCCCGGTAGTGAAGGCTGAGAAATCATTCTTGGGTGGGGCCTGAATGGACACCCTCCCTGAGAACAGGAAGTAGGAGGTAGGAAGAAAGAGAAGGATCGGGAGAAAGGTATCTGGAAGACAATTCAAGAAGGTGAGTGGGCAGAAGAGAGATGCCCCGGGGTAGCTACTGGCACAAGACTATTCGAGTAAGAACATGGAAGATGGATCTTCTGTAGTGTAACAGTTGCCGTGAGCCTAACAAATCAGGACTTCCCTCTGTTTACTGGATGTACACTCCACTCCACGGCGCTTGGACTCAGGATGATCTCCTACTCCTGGCATGACCAACTCATCCTGGTTGCCTGGGACTTTCCCAGTTCCAACACTGAAGGTCCTTTGATCAGGGAGTGCTCTCAGCCCTGGACAAACGCGGATGTTTGGTCACCCTCCATTCCACCATCACCATGGAAGCTGAGGAAGGAATTTCTTTTGTGAATTTACCAAAGGGGGATGCTTTGCCAGGCAAACTTGAGTTTGGGGTGCCGGGACTGAGACCCTAAAGGCAGACAAGAGCTCGAGACAGCAGGAGCTCAACAGGAAATCACTAACCTCCTTGATTGGTCTTCTGGGCGGACAGCACATGTTCAATGCCTCCTATGAGCTAAGTACAGGTCACAGGAAACCACATGCATGTGCTGGCATGTTGGCGCTGTCTATACCCTCTTTGGGAGGAGGCTCGGTCTAGTGCTAAGAACGGCTGAGGGTCAGCAGACCTGGGCTTTTGTCTTGGCTCATCCATTAAATTACGTGTGACCGTCAGTAGTCCTTTTGTCTCCCCTCAATTTCCTCATCTATAAAATGTGGGGTTTTGTGTCAGATGTCACATCCACTGCCGGTATGAACAATCCCTGCATCTTTCCCCTCTAGAACACAATGGAAGGGCCTCAGAAGGGCGGGAAAGACACCGTCACCACAGGTAAGGATCTGGTGGAGCTCTTCGCGACACTTGGGGCCACAAACTCAGCACTGGGCAAGCAAACCTCCCACCTTGCAGTGAAAGGCACAGGACTAGAGTCACCCCAAGACAAAGCAAATGCATTTCCCCAGGAAACACAACCTATTAGACTGTTTGCTGTCGTGCTGTCCTTGGTGAAGGTAAGTTTCTCCAGATAAAACCCTGTCATCTTGTACAACAGAGACCGGGCACGGATGGGAGGAGTAGAAAGGAGAGTATGAACATCTCAGTGGTTGTAGGAAGTGCTGAGCATCAAATAGCAGCTTGAGGCCTTCAGGGTGAGAACTAAATAGAGAGAAATTTCCAGAAAGGGTGGCAAAACTCGGCAGTCCCAAAAGGAAAGGTCCCAAGGGCTCTGGCCAGCTGGGGTAGTTTATTCCACTAGCCCCATGTGGGTTCTCTCAGGTCTCTACCTGAGAGGGAGTCTGGTGTTTGCTCTGAGCACAGCCCGGTGATGGGAACAGAGGGTGTGATGCCTAATTGATCATTGACGCCATTTCTCTGGGTCTTTTCCATTTTGTCTTTGATCCTCCTCCTCCTCAAAAGGCACTTATTACCTTCTTAGTTCAGGCTGCTGGATGACAATAGCGTAGAGTGGGTGGTAAACAACAGATATTGCCACCTCACCGTTCTAGAGGCTGGGAGGTTGGAGATCAAGGTGCCGGCAGATTCAGTGTCTGGTGAGAGTCCGCTTCGTGGGTGCTGTGTCCTCACATGGTGGAGAGAGAGCTCTGGTCCCTTCCTCCTCTTCGTTTTTTTGAGGAACATTAGCCCTGAGCTAACTACTGCCAATCCTCCTCTTTTTGCTGAGGAAGTCTGGCCCTGAGCTAACATCCATGCCCATCTTCCTCTACTTTATATGTGGGATGCCTACCACAGCATGGCGTGCCAAGCAGTGCCATGTCCACACCCGGGATCTGAACCGGCGAACCCCGGGCCGGCGAGAAGTGGAACATGCAAACTTAACCGCTGCGCCACCGGGCTGGCCCCCCTTCCTCTTCTTATAAGGACACTAATTCCATCATGGGATTGCCACCCACCTGGCCTCATCTAAACCAAGTCACCTCCCAAAGGCCTCAACTCCAGATGCCATCACACTGGGGTTAGGGTTTCAACATCTCCATCTGGGGGTCACAGACATTCAGGCCCAGCAATTACACCTTCACTTTTCATGCGCTCTAACAGGTGGAGGAGAAGAGAGCTCAACTCCAGGATCATCTCCGTTGAGGATCCTCCTGGTGGGCAAAACAGGCAGCGGGAAGAGCGCCACAGGGAACAGCATCCTCTGCCAGCCAGCATTTGAGTCCAGGCTGGCGGCCCAGTCCGTGACCAGGACATGCCAGAAGGCGACAGGCACCTGGAATGGGAGGAACATTCTGGTGGTTGACACGCCCTCCATCTTTGAGGCCAAGGCCCAGACCCAAGAGACCTACAAGGACATTGGGGACTGCTACCTGCTCTCGGCCCCAGGGCCCCACGTGCTGCTGCTGGTGACCCAGCTGGGGCGCTTCACTGCCCAGGACACGCTGGCGGTGAGGAGAGTGAAGGAGGCCTTTGGGGCAGGAGCCGTGAGACACATGGTCGTCCTCTTCACCCACAAGGAGGACTTAGGGGGCGACTCCCTGGACGAGTATGTAGCGAACACGGACAACCACAGCCTGAGGAGCCTGGTCCAGGAGTGCGGGAGGAGGTACTGCGCCTTCAACAACCGGGCCACCGGGGAGGAGCAGAGGGAGCAGCTGGCCCAGCTGATGGCCGTGGTCGAGAGGCTGGAGAAGGAGCGCGAGGGCGCCTTCCACAGCAACGACCTCTTCTTTGACACACAGATGCTCCAGCGAGATGGGGCCGGGGTGGGTGGAGACCATGGGTGCTACCTGGCCAGGGTGCAGTTGCAGGTGGAGAAGCAGAGGCGAGACCTGACAGAGAGCGAGAGTAACTGGGCGCTCAAGGCGCTCCTCAGAGCCAAGAACTGGATGATTTTGCATTATGAGTTTTGTGTTTTTCTTGTTTGGTGTAGTTTACTTTTTCTTCTTATTTTACTGCTCATCTTGTATTATCATTGATTCCGTGTGTCAGAGCATTTTCTGAAGAATCCCCTCATGAGACTCATTGTTCTGCGTGTCCCCTGTTCTGAAATTGTCACGCTCTGTAGAGGACACGGTTTGTTGTCTGTGCAGCTCCCTCCCCTCCTCCCTTTTGGACCTCTGGTTTGGCTCAGCCTCCTCCTCTCCCGAAGGGAGCCCTGCACCTCAGAAGGAGGTGACAGCAGGCTGCCTCTGTCCAATCCCATTCCCTTGCCAGTGACTAGTTCAGGAACAGTCCTGAGACCCAATTCAGGCCGATAAGAAGTGAGGAAACGTCTGCAGAGGTGGGGCCAGAAGGTCTCTCCCTTCCCAGGAGAAACGCTCAGAAAGAAACAGTCTCTCTTCTTCCTCTGGGCACGCTTGAGTCTGAATGTGATGCTCGAAATCTAGCAGCTACTTTGCTACCAGCCCGATGTTGAAGGCGACACTTCAAAGCAGAGCAGAGCGATGGAACACACCTAAGCCCTGAGTCAACCAGCCCTGAAGCCCACCCTATCTCTGAATTTCCAGTCATGTCAGTCAATAAATTCCCTTATTGTTTACGCTACTTGAGTTTGGGGTCCCTTTTACCTGAATTGAAGGCATTTGCACTAAAGAAGAGTTCTCCATATTCCTTTACAAACTCCTTAAATCTGTCAGAACTTCCTGCTCTGACGCTTCCTCCGAGGAAGTAAATGAACAGACCTCTCTGTTCTTATTCCCAGAATCAGGAAGGACCTCCCTCTGCTGCTAAAGTGTCCACTGGGTAGTAGGCCCTCACTGAATCCCGAATGAAGTGGAACCCCTTTTAGCTGGATTATTTTGAAGAGTGACAGTGAGAGGCGGGGGTGAAGTGTGGCCGCCTCTGGGCGGGTTTTCTGTGTGCTTCCTTTACTGTTTTGGGGAGAAACAGAGCTCACCTTTGAGCACCTTCCAGGGACTATTTTGGTGAACGTCCATGTGTGAGGGAAGGGTTGACAACCCCTCTCTCCTGCTCTGCTGTCAAACATCCCTAGGTTAACTCTCCAGCTTGACTCCCCCTAGAAATCGGCCATGGTGGAGTGTCATCTGGATTCCCAGTGGCACTGCTTGTGATGAAAGAGATGCCCTGCTGGTGCCCCACATCCCTGGGAGGCCTGGACGGGACCGTCCCCGCCCCTGGAGGGAGGCCATCCTCCTCCTGCTCCCCGAGACTGACTTGGGCCGAGTCTACACCAGGTCCTGCTTTATGCCTTCCCTGGAGGGAGGACGAGACCCATCACCAACCATGTCCTGGACGACTGGAGCGGTGGCCCAAAGGGCTTCAAGGCCAGCATGGCCAGACCCTAAGTCTTTGCCTTCCTCTGCTCAGCACACTCTCCCTCTGAAGGCCCAGGGCAGTGAAGGTCCGGGCCACACCTTACAGGGGGCCCAAGACAAAACCTGGTTCCCACCCCAATACTGCTGCCCGTGATGACATTGTATTGATTCCACCTCCTCAGTGTCTCAGTGTGTCCTTCCTCTCTGTCCCCATTCCTATTGCTACAGCTCAGGCCCTGATCGCGGGGATGAATTCTTTTCTTCCAAATGTTATTCTGTCCCCAGGCTTGCATTTATATAACCCAGCTGCCACGTTTCCGCCACGGGGTCTTCCTAAACTATCCTAACCTGCTTGAAAGCCTCCAGTGACTTCCTGTTCTCTGTGAGGCAGCCCTCGAGGTTCCCCCCAGAGCTGATTCTCATTCCCCCCCTGACTGTGGCCTCCCTCAGCCTGAAGTGAGTCCAGAGAGGCCAGCAGGCTCCTCCTCAGCTCAAGTACCACCCCATCCAGGGAGCCTCTGCTGAGCCTGGTGCTCTCCTTTTGGCTGACACTTTACCTCCAAGGGAATTTCCCTTCCACCCCAGTTTTACATGGCTTCATCCCTCTAGCGCTCCCCTGCTTTCATGGAGCAGGAACCTTGTGTTATTTATCTTACATTCCTGGTGCCGAGTGCAGAACCTGACAATCAGTGCGCATGTAACAAATGTCTGTGCAGCTGGACTGAATTAAGCCAAGAGAGGGGAGACCACGTAAGGCTGGACAATTCGGGAAGACTGCCTCGAGGAGGCAGTCCTCGGGCTGAGCACTCAGAGCTCCTTAGGGTTCCGAGGGTCTGAGGGGCTTATACACAGCACACCCGCACATGTTTGCAATCAGCTCTGTGAGGGAGCTGTTGCGATCAACATGGCACTCTTCACACTGATGGAGGTTTGGAGAATGACACTTGGGTGTCATGGTCGAGTTCCTGAGACACACTCTGGAGTTAATCACTGACCCATCCAGTCACAGGCTGCCTGGGACGATGGCAGGTCTCCCCTATGGGGTACAAAGGAGCAGAGGATGGGGGTCAGCTTCCAAAAAGAAGGAGAGGGTGGGAAAGGGGCCACCCCGGGACCTCCCGTTCCCACTGAAATCGCACCTCTGCTCAGATTTCACCCCAGTGTCTGTCCTCTTCTCTTCACCACCACTGAAATGCGGAACACCACCCTTTCCCCAGATTCCCACAGATGGCACATGATTGGACTGTGTTCGGGGTTAAAGGTGCTGCATCACGACGCAGCGCCACCAACAATGGACGTCTACTCTATGACAGGGGTCCGCAAACTCCAGTCCTTGGCCCAAATCCACCCTGCCGCCTGTTTGTACAGCCTGTGAGCTGAGAAGGGCTTTCTTATTTTTTTTTTTTTTTTTTTATTTTTTCCTTTTTCTCCCCAAAGCCCCCCAGTACATAGTTGTATATTTCTCGTTGTGGGTTCTTCTAGTTGTGGCATGTGGGACGCTGCCTCAGCGTGGTCTGATGAGCAGTGCCATGTCCGCGCCCAGGATTCGAACCAACGAAACACTGGGACGCCTGCAGCGGAGCGCGCGAACTTAACCGCTCGGCCACGGGGCCAGCCCCAGGGCTTTCTTATTTTTAAATGAAGAAATCAAAAGAAGAATGACACTTCACCGCCACATATGAAAGTTACATGAAATCCAAATTTCAGGGTTCCAAGTTTTATGGGAACGCAGCCTCGCACCTCACGCATGTCTCGTCCACGGTGGCTTTTGCACGACCAGGGTAGAGCTGAGCAGCTGCAACCGAGACCACATGGTCGGCTGAGCCTGAAGACCCAAGCTCTGGCCTTGCCTCGCCCTGCTCTGAGAAGTTGAGTTCCTTTCTTTCCCTTGACCAACTCGTCTTTCCCCCAGGTGCGGCCCATCCTTCCGCTGGGACTCCTGTTCTCTGCTCCCGGCCCAGTCCAGGGCTCCTCTGGCCCTTCTTCCCAGCCTCTGCCCTCCTCCACAATTCCCCCCAGAATGTCCTCTTCTCTCTTGTGCGGGTGGGGATGGGGATGGGGTGTCATCTTTTACAACCTATGATGGAATCTGAGTATGTTTCTGCGTGAAATAAGGAACGGTGCTACCAGTTTTTGATGGAACCTATTTGTCCCTCAGTGGCAAGCCTGGCAAAGGGGAGCCCAGAGGCAAGGCGTTCACACGGTGTCCCCGTCCACTCCCCCTGCCCCTGCAGGCCCCTGAACAGTCAGGACAGCATCCAGTGTGTTTAGTATCTACCCTCACAATTGTTAGCAAAGCAAAAAAGGAAAATACTTTTTTCCTTTGGATTTTATTTACCTAAAAGCACTTGAAGAAAATGGATGACATGTTTGATGCAAGGAGGAGAAATTGAAAGTGAAATTATGTAAAAAGCAAATAAAGTACCCTACAAACAGACAGAGATGGTGACTAAAAAAAAACTGATTTAGAACTCATCTGAAAATGCTCAGTGTCCACGAGAAATACACAAGTTAATTAAAACAGCAAGAAAAATCAAAGTGCATATGACAATAACAGCAGATATTCCACGGTGAGCAAGCATCCAGTTCTTGGCTCTGAGGAGCGCCTTGAGCGCCCAGTTACTCTCGCTCTCTGTCAGGTCTCGCCTCTGCTTCTCCACTTGCAACTGCACCCTGGCCAGGTAGCGCCTGTGGTCTCCTCCACCCACCCCGGCCCCGTCTCGCTGGAGCATCTGTGCGTCAAAGAACAGGTCGTTGCTGTGGAAGGCGCCCTCGCGCTCCTTCTCCAGCCTCTCGACCACGGCCATCAGCTGGGCCAGCTGCTCCCTCTGCTCCTCCCCGGTGGCCCGGTTGTTGAAGGCGCAGTACCTCCTCCCGCACTCCTGGACCAGGCTCCTCAGGCTGTGGTTGTCCGTGTTCGCTACATACTCGTCCAGGGAGTCGCCCCCTAAGTCCTCCTTGTGGGTGAAGAGGACGACCATGTGTCTCACGGCTCCTGCCCCAAAGACCTCCTTCACTCTCCTCACCGCCAGCGTGTCCTGGGCAGTGAAGCGCCCCAGCTGGGTCACCAGCAGCAGCACGTGGGGCCCTGGGGCCGAGAGCAGGTAGCAGTCCCCAATGTCCTTGTAGGTCTCTTGGGTCTGGGCCTTGGCCTCAAAGATGGAGGGCGTGTCAACCACCAGAATGTTCCTCCCGTTCCAGGTGCCTGTCGCCTTCTGGCACGTCCTGGTCACGGACTGGGCCGCCAGCCTGGACTCAAATGCTGGCTGGCAGAGGATGCTGTTCCCTGTGGCGCTCTTCCCGCTGCCTGTTTTGCCCACCAGGAGGATCCTCAATGAGGACGACGTTCCAAACTGGTTATCTTCTCCTCTGTCTACAAACAAAGAATTTTTGGATCTTCCCAAGTTAGTGATTTTTAAGAGTTTTAAATTACAGACCTTCATGATAGCTCATGAAAGCTGTGAATCTGTCCCCAGGAAAACATTCACATCTAAACACATCCAAAAGTTTGATCCAACGTTAGGGGTTATTGGATCACAGGGGGTCCACATCTGGACCCACAGCCCGGAGTAAGAAGTGCTACGCTAAGGAGGCTGCTCCAAGCATCTCATCTACACCTGGGAAAATACAGTTTTTCTGAAAGAAAAGTGGTCCCTGTGCTTTTCCGTGGACGGTGCCTAGGCCAGTGTCACACTAAATAAATGTGAGATTAGAAGAAGACAGAGGATGGGAAGGCATTGAGAAAATATTATCACCTCTTTTCCACTCACAAATTCCCAGGCACATGCGTATAGAAGTGCTCGACACACACATCTGAACCTTGGGGGTAAAGGGAGTCTCCAATGTCAGAGCTGGAGTGACCTCCCACCCAGGACCAGCTGAATGTCCCTGGGTCTCTGCCCTTTGCATGGGGGTTGGGGGGTTGGATGCTAGAAATTGAGATGACAGAGGTCACAGTTAATGTCAAGGACAAGTCTGGGAGATGACTCTGCATGGGTGGCTGAAGATGAGTGGAAGATAAGACCATTAAATGTACATGTGTTGGAAAGATCATCTATCTGGATGATTGAATCACAGGAAATTATTAAAATAAAGTGGTGCTGGAGAGGGCAACACTGAGCCAAGAGCTAAGATCTTGAAGGGATGCAGAGGGTGAGGAGCCGAGGATTTCTTGAGCTCCTATGAGCCCAAACGAATCTTAAAATCATTCTAGGCTCCAAAAGTCTATTCCTCTATTCCTTCTATTCTGGGTTGGTCCTCCCTTTCCTAAAGCATTCTGGGATGTTCTGTAGCAAACACGGTTACGAAATCTCTATGGGGAACTTTTTTCCTTTTCTTCAGCTGAGAGCAGACAAGGAAGGAGAAACATTTTCACAATTCAGTTTCAAATCCTCCAACTTCAGACCAGAAGTTTCATTTCCACATTTCCCACATCGTGTGCAGGGGCAGCATCACACTGCCGCGTGTGAGCGGGATTGATGACAACAGGGAAGGGAGAGAATAGATGACAGTTGCCCTTTTCTCCTCCTGTTTAAAACAAGTGGGTTTCCATCCGTGTGTCGGAGGTGGGGGCCAGGCGGACAGAGAACAGGGACTCCCCCGATGCCCTCAGCTCCGGAGACCTGCGAGGCTTTCTTACCTTCAACTATAGTTCCATATCTGCTCCTCTGAAGCCCTTCCATTCTCTTCTGCAATCAAAACAGGAAAGGAATGAAAAGCAAGTGTCCATATGGGAGTTGGTGAGGCCTGAGAATGCCTCCAGTTCAGATTCCTAAGAATAATTACCCTTAGATGAGCCATTTCCACCGCTCATTTTTCTAACTCATATTTTACTTTCAAATGTCTATAAATAACTTTAAGCTAACCAGGCGATTCTAAGTTATGTTAACGCAAGGCAACTGACTGTTGCTTTTTTTCTCAGCTTACAGGAAAGCAGGAAATATTTTGAAACCAATCAGTTGATTATCTCCATCCAACTTGAAAAGGCATGAAATGAAGACAAAGCATTCTTCTATGGAACGAGGAGTGGGACATCATTATTATTTTTTTATTGGAATCAAAGTAGGAAAACATAGTAGAATAGAGAAAAAAATGCCTTGCTGTAAATGACATTGATTTGTTTAAAGTACTTGGAATTTCCAGTGGCCGAAACTCTTTGTGTCAGATGGATATTCTAGTGGCAAAGAGGAAAGTGCAATGTACCTTCCAATGGGAGGATGGAATTGGGGCCGAGGACTCCTTCAAGGAGTGCCACGAGAGGAAGGAGTGGAAGATGGCCGAGCACGACCACCTTCCTCCCTCCCCTTGAGCAGCTGGTGGAGAGAAGGTGGTGCCGTGTCTGAAGGGAAAGAATCAACACTCAGGACAAAGTCAAGATAAACTCGTTTCCTCTTCAGTTTTCAAGCAAATGTCTTTCCCAGTAGCTTCTGAGATCCTGGTCTCCCAATAATCACCATTTTTCTATCACAGCAGATTTAACCAGAAATTGGCACAACCATTGGCATAAATGTTTCATTCAAATGAGGCATGATACTGTGTCATTCTTCTCGGTGTTAGAAAGGGTACGCATACGTTAAAAAAGGCAAGCATGTGAAATTCAACCATAATTAAGATGAACTCTATGAGTGTGTTTTATTTATTCAGTTTTAAAGATTATCCCGTTATGGGACAAACTTCTTAGGTGGAGAAATACACAGTTATAAAACTAATACCCACCATCTGCAACGAACAAATGTAAGGATGCTGGCATGTTTCCTGCAGCTGTACTGTTTGATTGAAAAAGTTAAAATATTCCCCGTGTACTTCATTTATTTTTTTCTACTCCCCGGTCTCATTCTCCCTCCCCCTGCCCTTCAGAGGCAACCATATTCTGAGGTTTTTATGTATCATTCCCATTTGTGTATTTAAGCTTCGACATACACATGTATCTACAGATAATATATAGCACTGCTTTTGTATTTTAAACTTTTACATAAATGACATTATTTATGTAACATTTTATCCAATTACTTGTTAACAAACATTTAAGCTCTTTCAAAATAACTGCCTGCCACCGTGAACAACGCTGCACAACCACCCCCACGCAGATCTCCTCGTGCTCAGGTGCAACAGGTCACCTGGGACACAGACTTCCCAGCTGACTCCACGCTGCCAAGTTGACTCCAAGAGGGCTGTGCCAACTCCCCCTGGCACCAGCCGTGGGTGAGAATTCCCCAAATCTTTGCTTTTGCTAAAACCGCTCAAATTCTCTGACATCTTTTCTACCTTAGGTGACATTTCTGAGGCTTGGAAACCTCAGAAAATATGCTGGAATCAATCTACCGATGCGGTAAAGACGATGACCATGCTGACGATGCTGGTGATGAACTTCACCATCGTGCTGATCCTCGTGCGGTCACTCACAAGTTTCAAAGTTCTTTCATGTCCTTTATTTCAATTGTTCTCCTAGATTCCCCGTGCTGTGATCAAGATAGGTGTTAACATTTAAAATATTAGGAAACTGAGCATGAAATGACCTGCCCGAGGTCACACAATTGCCGTGGAGCTAAGGGCAACAAATGGATGCTTTGCCTGTACACTCTCCTTGATTCCACAGGAGGAAAGAGGTTGTTCCAAGTCAGTCCACAAGCCTCTTGGAACACCCCATACCAGGCTGTCAGCCCATGGTCAGGACACAAACTGATACTGACAGGCTGGAGGCCAGCCCTAAAACCAACACAGAGAATTGTACTGCAAAATCTTGAGTACATATTTTTCAATAAATAAATAAGTAGAAAGATAAAACTTCAGGTGGCAGAAGTTGTTCTGAATGGAAGTATTTCAGTTTAAAACAGCCTGGTGTTTTTACTTGACTTAGTGTGACCTAAATGCAACAATGGGGCTGTCACAAAAAACCAATCGAACTCAGATCACGTGATCCGAGGAGCAGGGTAGGAGTTCTCCAGAACCATCTTCCCCGTGGCTCAGGCTGCAGGAGCAGACCCGAGTCCCACTGAGGAATAGAGTTTTAGGCAGCTATGAGCAAATTACAAAGTGTCCAGAGGGAGTCAGACAGGATATTGACGGAGATGCTAACAGGAGTCATAGACAAAATATTAAGAGGACTGAGCCAAGCTCAGGAGAAGCCTGGCGGAAGCACTGCAGACCTGAAGGAGTGTGGCAGTGTCAGGCTCAGAGCAGGTAAAAGTGAGAGAACTGAGAATGGAGGCAGAATTCTTCTCCAGAAGAAAAATTCTACTAATCTTCCCCTACGTGGGGCCCGGAGTCGTGAGACAGCGGCAGTCAGCGGGCAAGCAGAGAGGATCACAGCATCTGACAGGATGGCAGGAGGCCCCACTTACTAGGGAGGCTGAAGCAAGGGGACATAATGCACCTTCTGACTTTACAATTATGCGAGCCCGATTTCTTCACGACGATACCTCACTTTATCAAACCCCGGGAAAGCAGGCTCTCTAACGCTGTCTGAGGAGAGACAAAAATATTTCCTGTCTGCCTTGTTCACGAGTGTCTCCTTCACTCGTCTGCCCCGGTCCCTGTACTCCCTAGGGGTACGGTCACTTGCTTGGCAGTTTAGTCATTGTGATTTCGGGACGTGTCTCTCGCATAAGGTCTGGCAGACAAAGGGGTTGTTTCCATTCGCCCTGAATATGAGTCTGTTTGCCACAGAGCAAAGTCCACATCGTGTCATAGGAAAGGTGTGGGGCATTTGGGGGAGAATGTGTGGTTTCCAGAAGATCAATATCACAAAACAAAGTCCACCGAGGGGCCCCGTTTGGAACACGTGGCTCACTGCGGTGGGAAAATAATGACCGCACATTTGCCTATGGCGCCCTAAGGGTCCTGTCTGCAGGCCCAGGCCTCTCTGGGACCCCGCGCATGTCAGGGCTTGGGGCGGGGGATATGAGAAGTTAAGAGGGAAAAACTGAGAAGTGTGACCCCACCTCGCTCGGGCACCTTGGGAGTTTCCGTTTCTCATCTGTTAAATGGCAGGAGAACACTGGTCCAGCTTTATGAAACCCTGAGAGTCTCATGAAGACCAAGCGGCTAAGAAGTAGGCAATGGGACGGAGAAGCCCGCAGCGCTGTGGCTCGAGGGCTGGCAACGCAGGGGGAGCGTTCCCAAGTCTGCTTTGCACCCCTAGAAATCTGCTGTTGCCCATAACGCTCACCGTCATCGCCCCCTTTCAGGCTGGGCGAACACAGAAGTATGGGAACCCATGTGGGATCACACCAGAAGTCAGCAGCCTGGACTAACCCCTGGGCTCTCCGCCCCCCCGCAGACGCTGGGCCCCTCACCGGGTCCCCTTACCGGGCGCGGGGGGCGCGTCGGGTCTGCGGGTCGGGAAGGCGGCGGGGCGGACGCAGTGAAGGAGGAAGCGCGCGTGAAGGCGAAGGTTCCAGGCTCGGCAGCAGGGAAAGAGGAGAAAAGGCGCTTATGGAGCGCGCCCCCTTCCCCGCAGCCAAGGACGCGTCCCTTGGGGTCGACCGCGAAAGGCTGCGCACCGGACCCGGGAGCAGCGAGCGCGCGGGCGTGCGCGTCCCCCTGCACCGGCCGCTTCCTGTCAGAGCCCGCGGACCGCCAGGCCCCCTCCCATTTCCTTTCGCGACTTGTTAGAACAAGCAAGATGCGGAGGAAGAGGCTGTGCAGGCAGTGACGGATCCCTCGGGTTCAGAAACGCCCCCTGTGACCCTGGAAAGTTCTTGTGGGTCACCAGCCGCTCCCCTCAGCACCCGTCGCAGGAGCACCTGCACCACCCAACTCCCCAGGCCCCTTCTCCATCCTCTGATTCCAGAACGTTCCTGCTTACCAGGGAGGAAAGGCACTGCTGGTCCACAAAGGGCCTGGAAGCACAGCGCTGAGGATGTGACTTTGAGGGGCTCCCCAGGCCCCGTGTGCTGGCTGCCCCTTCTGTGCCATCTGACAGACAAGCCCCATGGGGCCTTACTGGGACTGGAGCTTGTGTGTCGATTGTTAGGCGCGGGTTGGGAGCAGGGCTGTAGCTCCTAGGTTTGTCAACTGGTGGCACATTTAAGGCCAGAGCAACGGACTTAAAACGACTATGTTGCAAAGCCAGCTGGAGAGCACAGCGTGGGCTTAGGCAGGAGCCAGTCTTGTCCCAGAGAATCTCCAGATTCCTTTCTGTTGACTTTTGAGTTTAGGCTCAGAGTCACATAATAATGATTGTCTAAGATTTGTTGGGGAAAATACATTAAATCTCCCGCCAATCCACAAAACCTCTCCACCAAAATAGAAGAGAAAGAAACAGTTTTGTCATCGAACAAGTGTTAGAGTGGCGTCACATCACAGTCCTCGAAGAGACTGCAAAGACAAGGACATCCCACCCTGTCAGACAGCCCAGCAGATGCCGCCCACGACTTACATGGTCTCGAGATAAACCGTTACTAGTCCCCAAGTAAGAGGACTTGACGATGCCAGTTGTCACACGGAGTTCATCCTAAATTCACCTGGTAATTGGGGTGACCACCTGTGTTACTGAATTGCCTTTATCCAAAGGAAAAGTAAACTTGTCACATTTTATTCTTCTTCAGAGAAAGGGAAGCACAGCCCTGGACAAGGATAAAAAATGAATGCAAGACCGACCCTCTGCAGAGAGGGTGAAGGGGGTTGATTTGCACAAGAGGTGCCAGAAGCAGTTCAGTGACAACGTAAGAAGTCATAAGAGGTCATGACCTTCTGCAGCTTCTCCATGACACCCATGGCCTCTGCTGCCATTAGCCTCAGGGAGACTTGCATGCACACGTTCCTCATTGAAAGTTTAACCCAGTGAATAAATGAGGTTGATGAATGCAAAAGATAAGAAGGATACAGTGTAGGAGGTGAAAGCAAAGGATAAGGATCTCAGAGTTTATCTAGAATAGCTCTTTTCCTTCTTTTTTTTTCTGTCACTTTACAGATAAGGAGACTGAGACCAAGAGTAGAGAAATGCTGTTCATAAAATCACATAGTTAATTTTAGTAAATGGTGTGAGGTATGCATCAAGATTCTTGACAAGTAGAAGGTCAATTTTCCATCACCATATCTTGAAAAGACTATTCTTTCTCTATTGAATTACTTTGTAAGCTTTGCTAAGAATTAATTGATAATATTTGCAGAGGTCTATTTCTGGACTCTATTCTGTTTCATTGATCTATATGTCTAACCTTCACCAAAACCCTGCAGTTATGATGACTGCAGATTTATAGTAAATCTTGCAATCAGGGAGGGTAAATCCTCCAACTTTTTCTTATTTAAAATACTTTTCATTGTTTGTTTTTTTATATAAGTTTTAAAAGCAGCCTGTAAATATCTACAAAAAGTCCCACTCAGATTTTGATTAAGATTGCGTTGCTCTGTAGATTAAATTAGGGAGAACTGACATCTTAATAACATTGAATCTTCTTATCCAGGAACATAGTCTGTCTCTCCGTTTATTTTGGTCTTAGATTTTTCTCAAAATCAACATTTGTAGTTTTCAGCATAAAAATCTTAGATTTATCCCAAAGCAGTTTTTATGGTATTTTTTTAAGATTTCATTTTTTTTCTTTTTCTCCCCAAAGCCCCCCAGTACATAGTTGTATATTCTTTGTTGTGGGTCCTTCTAGTTGTGGCATGTGGGACGCTGCCTCAGCGTGGTTTGATGAGCAGCGCCATGTCCGCACCCAGGATTCGAACCAACGAAACACTGGGCCGCCTGCAGTGGAGCGCGCGAACTTAACCACTCGGCCACGGGGCCAGACACAGTTTTTATGGTTTTTAATGCTATTGTGATGGTACTGATGATTTAATTCCACTTTCCAGTTGTTCATTGTAGAAATACAATTGATCTTTGCATGTTGACCTTGTATTCTCCTACTTTGCTAAGTCATTAGTCCTAGAATATCTTTTTTTCTCGACTCTTTGGAGTTCTGTATGTAGACAATCATGTTATCTTTGAATAAAGAGATTTATTACTTCCCTTCCAATTTGTATGACTTTAATTTCCTTTCCTTGCCTCATTTCGCTGGCTGGATGCCCATTACTATGTTGAATTGGAGAGGTCGGGATGGACAGCCTGGCCTTTTCTTGACCTTAAGGGAAAAGTATTGTTTACACCTTCTGTAATCTTACTGATTTTCTGCCTGGGTGTTTTACTGATTACTAAGAAAGGAGGTTTAAAGTCTGCAATTATAATTTAGGATCTGTTTATTTATCCTTTTGATTTGTTGAGTTTTAACTTCATGTCTTTTGAAGCTCTATTTTAGGTGCATACATTTTTAGGATTGTGTCTTCCTGGTAAATTAACACATGTATCCTTATGTAATGTCTGTCTTTCTGTTCAGTAAGGTTCCTTGTTCTATAGACTACCTTTTTATCAATGTAGCCATTCAGCTTTCCTTTCGTTAGTATGTTCATGGTTTTCTTTCCCAATTCTTTTACTTTTAGCCTGTCTATATTGTTCTGGTAGACAGAATTCTAAGATGGCCCACGATCCCCCTCTACTCGTGTGCACGCCCTGGATAATCCCCTCCTTCTGAGTGGGGCAGAGCTGTGAATAGGATGGAGGTCACTTTAGATGGCAATGATGAAGAGACCCCCAGATGTAATTAGGGTCCCTACTCAGCTGGCTTTGAGTTAGTCAAAAGGGAGGGTATACTGGGTGGCCTGACCTGCTCAAGAAAGCCTTAAAAGCCAGAGATTCTCCTGCTGACTTTGCAGAAGGCAAATATCCATGCCGTGAACTGCCTATCAAGAGGGGCCGCCTCTAGAGCCTCTGGGAGGACCTCAGTCCTACAGCCACAAGCAACTCAATTCTGCTAACAATTCGAGTGAATTTGGAAAAGGACCCTGAGCTTCAGATGAGAACCAATGGGTGGGTGAGCCCTTGACTGAAGCTTTGTGAAGCTCTGAGCAGAGGACCCAGTTAAGCTGGTGCCCAGACCTCTGACCCACAGAAACCATGAGATAACAAATGTATGTTGTTGTAAGTTGCCAAGTCTGAGGTCATTTGTTAGGCAGCAATCGAAAACCAGTCCAGTTGTTATATTTACAGTGAGTTTCCTGTAAATAGCATACAGATTGGTCTTGATTTTTAACCCTATCTTATAGTCTCTGCTTTTTATTCAGGGGGTGTTTAGACCATTTATCACAGTGAACTTGTAAATAATATTAGACCACTTCGCATGTGGTTTAAGAAACATACAACAGTATAGTTGCAATTTCTCCCTCCCATATGTGGTCATGTTTGCCTTTTGCATATGCTGTAAATTCCCTAATATGTTATTAGTAGTTTTGTTTTACACAATTATCTTTTAGAGCTATAAAATGTAAGAAAAATGTCCTTTATATTTATCTTCTTTCTTTTGGTCATTTCTGAAGCTTTTAATTTCTTTATGTAAATAAAGATTTCTGTCTGGTATCACATTAATTCCTTCTGCCTGAAGAACTTCTTCTAATATTTCTTTCAGCGCAGGTAAGCTGACAAATAATTATCTCAGCTTTTTTTAGCTAGACAGTCTTTATTTCCCCTTCATATTTGAAGGAAATTTCTGTTGTTTATAGAAATCTGGGTTGACACTTTTGTTCTTTAGTATTATAAAGATGCCAGGCCATTGTCTTCTGAATGGCAGGTTCTGACAAGAAATATCTAATATAACTTTTTTCCCCTGGTAATTTTTTTTATTTTTATTTTTTATTTTTTGGTGAGGAAGATTGTCGCTGAGCTAACATCTGTTGCCAATCTTTCTCTACTTTGTCTGTGAGATGCCGCCACAACATGGCTTGATGAGCTACGTTTAGGTCCATGCTTGGGATTCGAAGCCCAGGCCACTGAAGCGGAGCACACGAACTTAACCACTACACCACTGGACGGCCCCTCCCCTGGTTATTTCTAAGTTTTTGTCTTTATCTTTGGTTTTAACAGCATGGATATGAAGCGTCTAGACTTTTGTTTGTTTGCTTGCTTCTGTGTTTATTCCGCCCGGGCTTCTCTGTGATTCTTGGACCTGTGGCTTGGTGTCTTTCATTATTTTTAGAAGAGTCTCAACCAAATCTCTTCATGTATTTCTTCTGCATGTCCTCTCCTTTCTCCTTCTGGGCCTTCAGTTATACGTATGTTAATCCGTTTGATATTGTCTACAGCTCTTGGATATTCTGTTCTGTTTCTTTTTCTCACTCATTTTTAGCTTTTGTTTCAGTGTGGGGACTTTCTCTCCACCCGTCTTCAAGTTCACTGATTCCCTCGTCAACTGCACTGAGTCTACTGATATCCCTGCTCAGGAAGACTTCATCTCCGACAGGGCTTTGGATTCCTGCCACTGATTTTTGACTCGTGGTTTTCGTCTCTCTCTTGAAATTCCCCTTCTTGTAGTTCATGTTACCCACATTTTTTATTCAGTCCTCGTTGTTATTTTAAAATCCTTGTCCAACTTCTGGACTGTTTCTGAGTCTGGCCTGTTGATTGCTTGGTCTTTTGGTAATGTACAATTTTTTTCTTGCTTTTTTTGAATGTTTCATAATTTTATTAAATTATAGACATCATGTGTAGAAGGAAAGTAGAAACTGAGATAAATAGTATTTGTGCCTGGAAGTGGAATCCCATTTCTCCTGTCTGGCTGTGAGCATGGGGTTTGAGTCAGTCTACCCAGGAGGGGAGCTGGTGGGGGTTGTTGCTATGGTCCCCTTTGTGCACCTTAGGCTTGTATTTCCTGAGAGTTGCCTGTGCTTAGGGTGGGCACTCAGATGCCATAAGGTTTTACTCAGTGTTCCTGCTTTGCCCGCCTTCAGCTTCCAGTCATCTCTGCACAACTCTGCCTCCCAGTGTCTCCAGGCCTGACCCTCCCTTGTGGTAGAGGCTACTGCTTGTTACTTGTTATTAAAACTGCTTGTCAATTGTTAATTGCTTTTGAGGCACAGAGTGGGGCAGGGCAGTGTCCTCTGTTCTTGTCCAGCTTCAGTCTCAGGCATCTTTTTGAGTCTGGGCCTTGGGAGCTGGACTTTCTCCATGTGTCTAACTGGATTAGGGTCTCCAGAGAAACAGAACCAATAGGACAGACAGATATAGTAATGTATCTTCTTACACTTCTTGCACTTTGTAAACGTATTCAACAACTAATCATATCCCACCTTGCATTACCACTAGCTTCCAACTCTATACACTTCTATATAATGTGAAGTATTTATTCTCATGAATAATATGGAATATTTATGAGAGTGAAATTTATTTATGAGTGTGAAATTTATTTATTTATGAGTATTTAATATTATGAAAAGTTTCCTCAGGTATTTCTATTTCTGTATCATAGTCACGGTATTTAACCTACAAAGTGCTTCCACCATATTATTTCATCATCCATGAAAGCTATAAAGATTAATATTAATATATGCATCTCAAGAAAAAAAACGGAATCCTCTTGTGCCCCAGGTCTTGGAGCAAGTACACAGCAGACCAGCTGTGAAACACGAGCCCCTCAGGCCCCGTGGTGCATCTCCCGCTGTCTTTACTACTCCCCTTATCGCGCCCCTTGGGATGCCCCGAGGAGGGCATTTTACCCACGGACGTCCAGCCCTCCCTTGATCCAGCTATACATTTCTATATGCTACGGTCCACGTGAGAATTTAAAAACCGTAATATTTATATTTACTTTAAAGTCACATTTCCATTTATAAACAAGGCAGAAACAATAAGTAATGACAAATATTGGAGGGCATTTGCGGACACATGTACTCAAGACAAGGAAAAAATGAAAGAATAACACATTAAAATCAGCCCACTGGTAAGCAAAGCCTTGGCCCACAGCACTTGCTCCTGCACACGTTGCTCTGGAGCCAAACTGGGGACACGGGCCATCTCCCCGGCTCTGCCCCTTTCTGCTGCCCCTCGGGTCGTCGAAGGAACCCCTGCCTGGCTCAGAGCCCCTCCATTAACCCGGCAGGGCTGCTGAGGACACTAAAGGCGGGGATTAATAAGGGACATTTCCCCAGCCATGCTTCACAGACCCTAACGCGCTGCAACGGTCGCCAGGCCCCTCAAGCCCCCCGACCACAGTTCACCCTAAGCCCGCAGCCCACCCCGGGCCTCCCCCCAGCCCTAACCCGTGGCCCCAGAGCGCTTTCGCGTAGGCCCCTAGTTCACGTGGAGCCAGCATGGTCCAGGGCGCCTGCGCACAACTGCCTACCTTCCCCACAGATGCCTCCTGGCGCATCCACACCTCCCGACTAGAGGAGAGAAGCGTCTGTCACATTCGGAAACAGAAATAAGGAAATCCTATCCTTTGATTACACAACTTAAGGATGGCTCTGGTTTTCTAACGATGCGGCATTCCAGCACTTTCGTGGGCTGGCCCATCCTCTGTAACACCCAACCATACAGCCACACCAGCCTAACCTCGGGTGTTCTGCGACTTTCTGCTCAGGCACCTGCCTCTCCTTTTCTCCACTATCACAGAGAAGTTCGATTTTTTTTCTTTTGCATAAAAATCCAGGTAGATAACCACACTGAAGACATTACTCAAAATTCTGCTTCACTTTGGAAAGACTAGAACCATGAAAAGTGCAAAAAAAAAAAAAAGGAAACTTATTTTCAGTATAATTACGTTTTTCTTGTGGGTAGTAAATCATTGTACTAGTAGGTAAACTGATGTGTCAGATGTAAACGTTAACATGTATGTCCCTGATATCGCTTCATTGATGATCCTAAAAGCCCACGAGGATCACAAAGGGATGAATCTACCATGTTGAGAACTAGAAAACTGTTAAGCGAGGCGACCCTGGGGCTGAGTGGTTAAGTTCCTGTGCTCCACTTGGGAGGCCCAGAGTTCACCAGTTTGGATCCCAGGCGCAGACCCACACAGCAGTCATCAAGCCATGCTGTGGTGGAGGCCTGCGTAGAAGAACCAGAATGACCTACAACTAGGATATACAACTATGCACTGGGGCTTTGGGGAAGGAAAAAAAAGAAGAAGATTGGCAACAAATGTCAGCTCAGGGCCAATCTTCCTTACCAAAAAAGAAAAGAAAAGTATGGCTTTCCATACTTTTCGAATGTCTGTTATGGTCTGAAGGTTTGTGTCCCCTGGGAGGTGATTAGTCCATGAGGGCAGATCCCTTATGATTGAGAATTGTGCTCATATACCACAGGCCCCAAGAGCTGGCTCATCCATTCACCATGTGAGGACACAGCCAGCCAGCATCTGGAACGCCAAAGAGGGGTCTCACCAGAACCCGACCAGGCTGCCATCTTGATCTGGGACTTCCAAATCCGGAACTGTGGGGAAAAAAGTTTGTTGTTTATAAGCCACCCAGTCTGCAGCATTATTTTTTAAAAAATAGCAGCCCTAACGGACTAGGACCGTGTCTAAACTTTTTAAAACGCTCAAAATAAAAATCTTTGCTTTCCTTTTGCCTAATCCATTTTCTAATACGAACTATCACCCACTTCATTATTTTTCAAGAGAGGAAAGATGCATCAAGACTAAAACGTTTAAAGGACATTTAAAGTTAGGCCAATTAATTTTAAAATGATATACATTAGCCAAAACTGAAACTTGAAAACTTAACAAGTGAACTTCGAGCTTTTACAAAATTGATGCAGTGTTCACAGATTTCCGCGACATTAACACTCTGTCTGAAACGGCAGGATTCCTTTGGAAGGAGGTTTTAAGTCCCCCCTTCAGCTCCAAGCATTCAGCTCCTCTCCCGCCAGGGGAAGGCATTTTTAAGACCTGCGCTATCTGTCGCGGCGTCCGCCAGGCGCCTGGCGAGCAGCAGGCAGAGCAGGCCCAGGGCCCCCAGCAGCGCGGCCACGAACAGCCTCGGGCGGCTCCACGGTGCCCTCCCGCGCCCCAACAGCGCCGCCAGCAGCCCGCGCCCCCGCCGCCGCTGCACGCGGGCCGCCACGCTCTCCGCCACCCTGCGCAGCCGCTCCTCGGGGCGCGCGCCAGGCCGTACACGTCGTTGGTGTAGGGCGCGCCCCCGCGCGCGCGCACCAGCCGCTCCAGCAGCGCCATGAGCTCGGGTACCTGGGCCTCCAGCTCCGTGCCGCTGGCGCGGTTGTCGAAGGCGCAGACGCGGCCGCCGCACTCGGCCACCAGCTCCCGCAGCGCGCGGTTGTCGGTGCAGCGCACGTAGTCCTGCAGCGAGGCCCCCCGCCAGGTCCTCCTTGTGCGTGAAGAGCAGGACCGTGCGCGCCACCGCGCCCTCGCCGAACATGGCCTTGAGCCGGCGCGCGGCCTGCTGGTCCTGGGCGGTGAAGCGGCCCAGCTGGCTGACGAGGAGCAGGGCGTGCGGCCCGGACGCCGAGAGCAGGTAGCAGCGGCCCCTCTCGCCGCAGCCCGGCTCTGTCCTGGGGTCTTAGGCGCCGAACAGGTCCGGGGTGTCGATGACGTCCAGGTGCCAGCCGGCCCAGCGGCAGCTGCCCACGGCGCAGGTGGTGGTCACCTGCGCGGCGCTGAGCCTCGAGAGGAAGCGCCGCTGGCCCAGGATGCTGTTGCCCGTGGCGCTCTTGCCGGCCCCGGTCCTCCCGGCCAGGATGAGCCTGAGCCTGGGCTCCTGCGGGTCGTCCTCGGAACCTGCGCGGACAATGATTCGTGAGCCGCATGCATGGAAGCGACTGAGCCTGCTGACCTGGACCTGCTGGACGCCTTTTGAACAAAGGGGAGCAATAGTGCCTCACCCTTTGCTTTTAAGGCCAGCCTTCACTGAGGTGATCTGGTTAGAGACTTTTGGACTCCGGGGTATCTTTACCCGTCTATGTCTTTCCTCTTTGGCGTCACCACATGCGCCTGGGGATGCTCCAAGACCCCGTGGGCTTTTCCCTAGAGGACGCCCCTTTGCAATTCCAGGCCGCATGGGCTGCATCTGATGTGACCTCTGGTCACCCACAGCGTGCAGAGCTGTTGCTTATTTGGCGACTTCAGTGGCCTCTGCGATACTCTCCCAGGTACCATCCCAGGAGGAAAGGCAGCAGGCCTCGTGTGGAAGGGCTGCCCAGAGCCCTAGACACCTGGGTTTGAGCTACAGCCCCGCCATCCGCCAGCTGTGTCACCTGTGAAGGTGCTTACTGTAAGAGTTAAACGTCTTCTGCAAAAATGGCAATAGATTGTTTCTCACAGGTTTGTGGGGGGTGAGCTGAGACAAGCTCTCTTCTTCCCTCCCTCCTCCTTCCTTCCTCCCTCTCCTCTCTCTCAAACCTGCTGCCTAAGAAGACAGCGGTTTAACCTTCCATCCTGTTCTCTAACACCTTCTGCCTGGCAAATCGTGTTCCCTCTAGTCCATGATTGGATCCCTTCTCCATCCTCCTCTGCGGAGATCCGAGTAGATCCATGGTCCTCATTTCCCACTTTGGGATTGGAGGCGCAGGCTAGTCACAGAACTTAATGTCTCCCAGCAGGGCAGGGGCAGAGGTCCAGCTAACGTGCAGGTGGGGCTTGTCTCTGGTCAGTCTGGAGTTGGCTCGCCCCTCATCACCCAGAGCTCACTCCTGGGGGCAGGAACGCCGTGTGAGGTGTATTCTTACCATAGGCATTTTCTTCGTCTCTTACCATCCTCCGTCCTCCCATGCTACCTGCAAGAGTCCCAAACACAGTTTGATCTTTCGTTTCTCATTCATTTATTCATCAGATAGGTATAACTCCCCACAATGTGTCAGGCAAAGTGGAAAGAGCTGGTGACCCCACAGTGAGGAGGCCACGGTTCCCTCCTGCCCCTGAACATCCGAGTTTAGGGAGCAACCTGGGAAGAGCCTGGGCTGAGGTTGGAGTGAGGCTGAGAACTTGGCTTTGTCATTTCAGGGACTCCAAGTGCAGCAGAGCGCAGAGCGTGACACTCTACGTCAGTGAGGTGGCTGTGGATGTTAATTTCCTAGGTAATTCTGTATCAGTACATGAGCCTTACATATTAAATTTTCCCAGGAGGTTCAGCAGCCAGAGGAGACTTTGGAAAACCCTGAGAACCCCAAAATTTGCCCAGTGACTTAGGGAACACCCTAGGGTGGTTGGCCTGGGAAACAAACAAGAAGAAAACTGCAGTTTTGTTTGTGGAAATTGGAAAACAGACATACCTCGCAAGCTGCTCTGGACAGCCTCTGACTCTGCTCTCAGCAAGCTGGATTATTTGGCTCGCAATGTGTCTAACTGTGATCTGTGTGCTGGAGAGACTGGGGTGCTCCCCTCCATCTCCTGATGTTCTGCCCCAAATCTGAGGCTTCTCGAAGTAAACTGATGATGCCCAGTTCAACCATCATTTAATACAATAAACGTTCAGGGAGCACATTTGCCGGATCCCACAGGTACCCGGACGCAAGTGCATAGTCTCTCCTCCGTCTGCGTCTCCAGCCTCATCTCCAGCCACTCCCTGACTCGATCAGCTGCTCCACCAGGAGCAGACTTCAGGGCCTTTCCAGCCCACCTTGTGCTTTCCCTCCTGTGACCATTCATCCTCTCCCACGTTCTGTCTGAGACCTGCCTGAGCTCATGTCCGTTTCTAATTCTCCCTGTCCCTGTTGTCCACCTGGTTACTGCAGGTGACCGTGTTCTCTCCCACTGGCACCACACAAGGGAAAGCAAAGCAGAGGTTGGCTGAATACCTTGTCTCTGGCCAAAGGACCAAGAGGACAGGTTTGCCTGGTCCCCTGTCCAAGTACTCGTGTTCCTGCAGTAAGTGCCCTGCCACCTCCCCAAGCCTTGAGTTCAGCCCACGGGCCTCCTGTGATTAATTATTTTGTGTGTAGAAATCAACAAGCTGCCATAATTGACAGCAGAGCAGAAATGAGGAAACAGCCACAAGATTAGAACAAAGATCAAGAATTTAGCCAAAGTGAGCAGTCCTTGTCAAAGATGGAAATGAGAAAGTGTGCTGCAGGGAATTCACTGAGCCCTTGGGAGACGTTTGGAACCTCCCGCGGAGTTTGGAGTGGGATTTGAACAGTTCTTCCGAAGTTCCTAAGAGCTGAAACCTGGGTTGCACAAGACGTATTGTTGCTGAGGAACGTCAGCTGTGTAGAATCCTGTCATCTGAAAGCTCCGAGGGTTGGAGTCTGTTTACCTAGTCCAGTGCTTCTTGAACCTGCTATCTTTGGAATTGTCTAGGGGATTCTTTAAAATGAGGATTTCCTGGAGATTTTGGTTCCCATATCTGTACTTTTGAGAAATAAGTTCCCCCCTCCTGTGACTCTAAAGCGTTCGGTCCACGGTCTGAGTTTCTGATGAGTTATCCCAGCGCCTCCTTCATTACATGGGTGAGAGGAGGTGAGGACGTCAAGACGGCGCAGCAGCCTGCAGAGCCCTGGGCAGCTGAGATTGGGGGCAGGTGTTTAAGGGCACACATAGGACGAGGGACTGAAGACCACACTCGTAACCTTAGATGCCTCCTGCAAGACCCGGTTGTGGACAGAGCTGAGGAAAGTGGAGCGTTTCAGGAGGATTCAGTTCAGGTTTATACAGAATTTTCACTTTGTAACTTGCTCAAGTTTAGATTTGTATGTATGTCCTCAAAAATATTTTTTGCCTTCCTTACATGCATCTGGGGAGTGTGTGTGCCTTCTAGAGTGTGCTGTGTTCCCTGTAGTGGTTCTAGCAAACACCTTCCTTATTTATTAGGGGAGGAGGGAAGGAGAGAGGATCTGATAGGACTGTGTGCCCTCCAGAGCTGGAGAAGCTGCGTCCCACTTCTTGGGAACTTACTCAATTTGAATCTCAGAACATCCTTAAAAACCTGGAGGTGTGAAGTGATTCTTTCTAGGCTTTGCTCCCCGCCACCCCTCAACCTCGTAGCTCACTCATCGGGTGACATACAGACACCGCATTCCGCACAGGTCCTCCTCCCCAGCTGGCTCCCTTGCCCTTGGGCTCACCTTTCCTGCAGAGTTGGTGAAGGGCTCTGACGCTGGCTCCCGGGAGCCTCTGACCTACTGCTTTCCCTTGGTTGTGAGGCCAGCAGGCTGTTTCCTCCCAGCACAGGAGGAAGTCTGCCTCTCAGCCCTCAGAGCTCAGGAAGCTCAGGGAGGGAGGGTCCCGAGGTGATGACTTAAAGAGACAGAAGCATTTGCCAGTGCCCTGGTGGGTATCTGACGTTTCCACTGGGAAACCACCCCCCTCACTGTGGACTATGATGACGTTTTCAAAAAGTCCTGTGACACCAACATCTTGTCTCCCAGTAGGGAAGAGCGTTTTAGGTTTCTGAGGCCTGTTTTCACTTCTGTCCTTTGACCAATAATCTTATACCCTTTTGCTTTTTATTTATTTTCCTGTAAAATGGCCTCTTGAGGGTCTCCTCCCCAGGACAGGAATCCTTGACATGAGTGTGGACAGTGCTACCAGTGTGGACCTATCTGCCAGGAACATCACATGCAACTCTCATCATTCTCAAAGAAAAAGAGCTGTTTTCCAGCTGTTAAAAATAGCACAGCAGGTAGAGGATGGAAATTTTTCATACAAGGCTTAGTCTGTCCATCTCTGTTGGCATCTCCAACCCAAGTTACTGTCTCTCCTCTCAAGAGGGTCTTGAGAAAGGTGAGTAAAACGTGTGGAGGGAAGGCCACCACAGGATCATGGTGAAATGGGTCCTGGAGCTGGTTAGGTCATTAACAGGCCATGTGATTGTGCTTAACTCCCTTGAACTCTCTGGAATGGACTCTCCTGTATGTAGTGAGGACATTAACTTAACCTGAATCTGATTGGCGGGGTCTGATTTTCACCCATTCTTGCCAGCTCATTATCTGCAGTGAATTACCCAGCTCTCACTGAACTCCACTTGTTTGTATTCCCCCAGCTTTATTGAGATAGAATTGACATACAACATTGTGTAAGTTTAAAGTGTACAGTGTGTTGGTTTGATAGACGTACATATTGCAGAAATGATCACCACCGTAGCACTAGCTGGCGCCTGCACCATGTCACGTAATTACCATTTCTTTCTGGTGGTGAAGACATTTATGCTTTCTTAGCAACTTTCAAGGATATAATCTAGTATTATTAGCTGTAATCACTGTGCTGTCCATTAGATCTCCAGAACTTAGTCATCTTATAACTGGAAGTTTGTACTCTTTGACAAATATCTCCCCATTTCCCTCCATCCCCCAGCCTGTGGTAACTACCATTTTACCCTCCATTTCTATGAGTTCAGCTTTTTAAAATTCCACATAAGAAAGCATGGTATCATACAGTATTTGTCATTGTCTGTCTGACTGACTTCACTTAGCAAATGCCCTTTGGGTCCATCCATGTTGTTGCAAACCACAAGACGTCCTTCTTTTGCATGGCTGAGTAATGTTCTATTAAGTATATGTACACCACGTCGTCTTGATCCATTCATCCGTCCCACTCTAACAGGTATGAGGTGATATCTCCTTGTGGTTTTGGTTTGCATTTCTCTAATGATTGGTGATGTTGAGCACCTTTTTGTGTATCTCTTGGCCATTTGTTTATCTTTGGGAAATGTTCATTCAGTTCCCTTGCCCATTTTTTAATTGGATTGCTTGCTTTTTACTATTGAGTTGTGTGAGTTCCCTGTATATTTTGGATGTTAACCCCTTATCAGACATATGATTTGTAAATAGTTTCTCCCATTCCATAGGTTACCTTTTCATTTTGTTGATGGTTTCCTTTGCTGTGCGAAGCTTTTTAATTTGATGTAGTCCCACTTGTTTATTTTGGCTTTTTTCGCCTTTGCTTTTGGTGTCACATCAAAAAACTTATTGTCAAGACCAACGTCAAGGAACTTACCACCTATGTTTTCTTATAGGAATTTTACGGTTTCTGGTCGTATGTTCAGGTCTTAACTCATACTGAGTTGATATTTGTGTATGGTGTAAGACAGGAGTCCAATTTCGTTCTTTTGCACATGGCTATCCAGTTTTCCCAACATCATTTATTGAAGAGGCTATCCATTTCCCATTGTGTTTATACTTGGCTCATTTGTCAATAAATTTATTGCCCATATATACATGGGTTTATTTCTGGGGTCTCTGTTCTGTTCTGTTGATCTGTTTGTCTGTTTTTATGGGAATACCATGCTATTTTGATTAGTATAGTTTTGTAATATAGTTTGAAATTAGGAAGTGTGATGCCTCCAGCTTTTTTCTTTTTTTTAAGACTGCTTTGGCTATTCCGGACCTTTTGTGTTTTCATACAAATTTGGGGGTTGTTTTTTCTATTTTTGTGAAAAATGCCATTGGAATTTTGATAGGGATTGCATTGAATCTGTAGATCACTTTGTGTAGTATGGACATTTTCACGATATTAATTCTTCCAATCTGTGAGTACAGAATATCTTTCCATTTCTTTGTGTTGCCTTCAGTTTCTTTCATCAATGTCTTATAGTTTTCAATGTACAGCTCTTTTACCTCCTTGGTTAAATTTATTCCTAGGTATTTTATCCTTTGCGATGCTATTGTAATGGGATTGTTTTCTTAATTTCTCTTCCTGATAAGTCATTACTAGTGTATAGAGACACAACTGGTTTTTGTATATTGATTCTGTATCCTGCAGCTTTGCTGAATTTGCTTATTAGTTCTCACAGCTTTTTGGTGGAGTCTTTAGGATTTTCTATATGTAAAATCATGTCATCTGCAAATAGAGACAATTTTACTTCTTCCTTTCTGATTTGGATGCCTTTTATTTCTTTTTCTTGCCTAATTACTCTGGCTGGGACTTCTAGTACTATGTTGAATAAAAGTGGAAAGAGTGGGCATCCTTGTATTTTTCTTGATCTTAGAGGAAAAACTTTCAGCTTTTCAGTGTTGAGAATGATGTTAGCTATGGGCTTGTCATATAGGACCTTTATTATGTTCAGGTGTGTTCCCTTTTTACTCAGTTTGTTGAGAGTTTTTATTGTGAATGGATGTTGAATTTTGTCAGATGCTTTTTCTGTGTCTGTTGAGATGATCAGACGATTTTTATGCTCCATTTTGTTAATGTGGTGTATCACATTGATTGGTTTGTGGATGTTGAACCATCCTTGCATCCCTCTCCATCTTGTGTTTGAACAGTGTCTTTTCTTGTCTAATTGCCCTAGTTAGAACCTCCTGTACAAAGATGAAATTAAGTGACAGGATCAGATATCCTTGTCTTATTCTAGCAGGAAAGCTTTCAGTCTTTCATCATTAAGTGTAGTACTAGTCGTGGGATTTTCAAAGATGCCTTGTACCAGGTTTTAGAAGTTTCTTTCTCTTCCTAGTTTGTTGAGTGTTTTTATTATGAAAGGCTATTCAATTTTGTCAAATGCTTTTTCTGAGATGATCATTTTTTTCTAATTTATTTTATTCATATGGTTTATTACATTAATTGATTTTTGGACATTAAGCCAATATTGCATTCCTGGGATAAACTTCTGTTGCTCATGGTGTATATTCCTTTTTATATTGCTAGATTCTCTTTGCTAGTATTTTGTTGAGGATTTTTGCATCTATGTTCATAAGAGATACTGATCTGTAGTTTTATTGTGCTGTCTTTTTCTGGTTTGGTATCAGGATAATACTGGCATCATAGAATGAGTTGGGAAGTATTCCTCCTCTTGTATTTTTTGGAAGAGTTTGTGAAGGATTGATGTTAATTCTTCTTAAATGTTCAATAGAATTCACCAGTGAAGCCATCTGGGTCTGGGTTTTTCTTTGTAGGTAATTTTTTTTGTTCGTAATTGAATCTGTTTATGTGTTACAGGTCTATTCAGATTTTATATTCCTTCTTGAGTCAGTTTTGGTAGTTTATGAATTTGTCCATTTCATCTAAGTTACCTGATTTTGTTTGTATAGATATTTCCAGCTGTAAACTTTCCTCTAAGCATTGCTTTAGCTACACCACTTAAGTTTTGCTATGTTGTTTCTTAATTTACATTCATCTCAAGGTATTTATAGTTCCCCCTTTTGATTTCTTCTTTGACTCACTGGTTATTTAGGATTGTGTTGTTTAATATCCACATGTTACCGAATTTCCCAATTTGTTTTCTATTGTTCATTTCTAATTGCACTCCCTTTCGGCTGGTGAGCATACTATGTATGGTTTCAAGCCTCTTAAATTTATTGAGGCTTATTTCATGGCCTCACAAACAGTCTCTTTAGGAAAATGTTCCTTGTGCGCTTGAAAAGAACATATATTGTGCCGTTGTTGGGTGGAGCATTCTGGTGTTAGACCTAGTGGATTTATAGTGTTGTGGTCACATCTTCTACATCTTTGTTGACCTTCTGATTAGTTGCTCTACGCATTATTCAAAGTGGGGTATTGAAATCTACAGCTATTATTGTTGAATTGTCTATTTCCCTTCTGTTATTTTTTGCTTCATGTGTTTCAGGGCTCAGTTGTTAAGTTCATATATGTTTATAATTGTTATATCTTCAGATTCATTGATTCTTTCTTCTGCTGGTTCAAATCTGCCATTAGAGCCCCTCTAGTAAATTTTTCATTTTCAATTATACTTTTCACCTCCATCATTTCTATTTTGTTCATTTAAAAAAAGATTTGTATCTCTTTCTTTTTCTTTTTTTTTGGCTGAGGAGGGTTCACCCTGAGCTAACATCTGTTGCCAGTCTTCCTCTGTTTTGTACGTGAGCTGCTGTCACAGCCTGGCTGACAGACGAGTGGTGCAGGTCTGTGCCCGGGAACCGAACCCGGGCTGCCTAAGCGGAGAGCACTGAACTTAATCACTAGGACACCAGGGCTGGCCCTCTATGTCTTTCTTGATATTCTCTATTTGATGAGATAGTGTCATTATAACTTCTTTTATTTAAGTGCGCTTTCCTTCAGTTCTTTAAACATGTATAATTGCTGCTTTGAAGCCCCATCTTTAAATCCAATATCTGGGCCATCTCACAGGCAGCTTCTGTTGCTTGTGTTTTTTCTGGTGATAGATTACACTTTCCTGTTTCTGTCTCTTATAGTTTTCATTAAAAGCTGGGCATTTTAAGGAATACAGTGTAGCAATTCTGGGTACTGATTCACCTTCTGCTTTTCTAGGGCTCGATTTGCTGCTGTTGGCGTATTTGCCTGGTGACTGGGCTGGACTCTTCCAGTGAGGTCTGTTTCCCCTGCAGCGTGAAGCCTCTGGTGTTCGTCCTCAGAGGGTGCAGCCTGGAGCCTGCACACAGTCACCTGGAGTGAGAGCAGTTTAAGCAGTGCTCTCTCTGACTGTCTCCTTCCTGCTCTCTCTGTTAACCTGTGTGTCTCTGTTGGTTTTACACCTGGCTGTTAGGCTTGCTAATTACCCCCTGATTGCTCTCTTGTTTTTGACAATGACCTTGGGCATAAATTGCTCCATCTGATCTGATTAAATTTTGCTTCCTCTGCAGGGGTAGTTTTTGTGATCAGTCTTTCAGGTTTTCTCTGACCCTGGAGGGACTGTTCTTACCTGTCTGTCTTCCTGGTTCTCTCTGGCAAACTTGCTGCCCTGTGGTTTCTCCTGTGGCTCTCAGACTCCTCTAAATTGCTTACCATGAAAATTCATTGTTTTCAAGAGTACCCTTGACTTGAACTTCCCACACTCTGTTTAAAATAAAGTTATTTCCTTTGGGGAGAGCTGAGGAGTTCTCTGTTGTTATCGACTTCTTTTCATTCTAAACAGAATCTCTGAGCCAGAGCTCTGGGCCCAGAGCAGAAGACAGTAGTCTCTGGTCTTCTCAAGTTTCCTCTCCCTGCATGGAACCTCCATCATGTGAGGGAGCTGCAGTGTGGGCAGTTGGGGTCCCAGTAATTTTAGCCTGTTGTGCCTGGGACAGAGCCCCTGCCCTGTGAACAGAGGAGCAGTAGGGTGCTGTTGGCGGCACTTACCAGGAGTCCCCTCTGCAATTCATAGCTGGAGGGGATGGTCACTGCTTCCAGTCTGCCCCTATCTGTAGGATGCTCTTGATGAGCAGCTAAAGGGAGAGGGAGCCCCGTCTTCTTGCCCACACCTGCCCAGAGTGGAGTTTCCTTCAGGCTGAGCTGAGGATGGGTTGGGGAAGGAGGAATTAGGTCATGGCTCAAGTACCACACAGAGTCTCACTGTTCTTACTAAGATTTATCAGGTTTTAAAAAAATAAATATTTCTTCATTTGCTCTATGGGCTTCAGACAACTTTTAGAGAGTTTAAATTTTAGAAGAATAATTTTCACCTGTTCTGGTTATTCCACTAGCAATGTCTGCAGGATTCTTCATGGTCCTTTCTGGAAGTGGAAACCATGTCAGTAGTTGTAGATTAAACTTTGGCCACATTGCTAGCTCCTTTCTGCTTTCTTCCTGCTGAGTACATGGATTTTCTATAGTTTAGTTTTCCCTTCTTGTGGTTCTTTATTGCAATTGAATGAAATACTGCAAAATGGGAACCTAGGAGGCAGCTGCCGTTCTCTTCCAGATTGCTATCTTTATCTGTAGTCCTTGGTTTTCCACTAAATGCAAATATGTTATACATGCAGAGGATACGAGAAATGTTGGTGCCTCCTTATGTTTCTAAATAATCGTTAATTGTCTTTCACAGCTTAGAGATGAGTCATTTAAGTACAATTTTCAAGTTATGCTTCTTCATGATAAACAATAGTCAAAAAGAATGAGGCTGCTCAGCTGCTAGTTGGCTCTTGAGGCTTTGAGAACTTCATTGTTAGAATTTTGGAACATGACAACCTGCATATGCACCTGTTCCAGTTTAGAGCAGAGCTTCTCTTGCTGAGCTCATGTCAGAGTCAAAGTGCCTGCTGTTGTGCCTGCTCTGAACGAGGCCCTGGGTGGGTTTGGAGGCTCACAGGAAAACTCTGCCACTTCGTCCTCAGGCAGCAGCAGCCTGAGGAGGGTCCGAAAAGGAGCCTGAGCACAGTTCGGAGCGACCTCCATGGTGTGATTTCTCCTTGGCCCAGTCTTTCTACCCTCATTCCTTCTGAACGCTGCAGCAGGTACAAACAAGGGGACATGGCCCTGCGACCCAGCCTTTCCAGCCTGTGCTTTGACCACAACTCTCTGTGCAGAATAAGACAGAGTCAGGAGGAGGAGAGGCAGGAAGTGGCTGTGGCTGAGGCAGGATGCCTGTTTTTCTGTGCACAAGTGAATTTACAAAACATCATGGGGTTGCTCATTTCTTGAAAATATAGGAGATTATGAGAAAAAAATGTGTTCTGATATGCTGAGATATGCATTACAATTGTTCTCTTTACTCCTTGTTAAATTTTATTTATAGAATTTATCACGAGCACTAAAGCACTTAAGAACACTCTCTTAATGCAAGGATTGGAGTGAAGCAACAAAAGATGTCAGATTGAAACCAAAAGGAAAAAATGAAGATCATAGCAGAAATTGTGCAGACTAAATTGCAAATCCCAGAAAGGAGGGAAGTTACTGAGCGCTGTTGGGTGGTCATGGCGGCCTCTGAATCCTTTCCCCGATTCCTGTCCTCCTAGGCAGCCTCTTCTTCTTCCACTAGGTTCCTGGAATGGCTAAGAGTTCAGGCATATGCAGGCAAACCTTGTGGGCTTTGGAGGGATGGGACTAAAAAGCCTGGTAGCCGAGAGAGGAAGGGAGCCGTGGGTGTGTTGAGAGCAGCAGGAAGCTGTGGGGGAAATGCCTGATTCTTTGCTTCTTGCTTTCTTGGCTGTTGGTGCCAAAGGGTAAATGACGTTGACTCTGTCACTGTCTGTAACTATACGTTTCCCTGATGACCCTAGGGACTCAAACGCCCTGGGAGAAGGGCCTGTGCTCATATTGCTCCCTCTCACCAGACTGCTTAAGCCAAGAGCCCCAGCCCTTGTGGTCTCCCTTTGAGGACAACTGCTTTCTATGCCACTGCTGGAGGTTTGTAGCTATAACCACCCAACGTCTCAGACGTAGCGTGAGTGAGCGGAGCTGGGCTCGTGATCGTGCCACTGGGAGAGTCTGGGAACTTGTTCTTATTGGATAAAGCCCGAATGTTATTGTCTGACACAGTTCCACAGCAGGCATCAGTCTGAGACAATCCAACACTGCCCCATCTTCACATCTGTAGAGATGCTGCGGCTCAGAGGGCTCGTGGCTTTTTTCGCTGAAAGCCGTAGGTCTTGCTAGTGGCAGAATCAGATCCACACACTTTCTCCCTGAGCACACAGCCTATATTAGAGGGAGACGCCCAGTGCTGCTGGCCTGATATGCAACTCCAGTACTGAAGCTCATGGAACAAAACAGGCGCCATTGGGGGAACAGAGGGACCCCAAGTGAGGTTGAACTACTCAGACAGGGTAGTAATCCTTTGCAGCCAGGGTAGCCTAGGAGGAAGGCTCCTGGATATTTAGATGCATCACAGCTTGTTGTGTCTTATTGTGAGGGGACAATGCTCCCCTCCCCCTTTTCTTTTAGATAAAACTGTTCTTTTGTGTGAGTTTGGTATCCTGGAAGAGCGTGAGCTCGGCTCTTGCTGGTGGGACTGGGCCGTGCTGGGAGGCGGAGGTGGTCTGATGACCCTCAGCGCAGCCCATCCGGGAGTCTGCCTGTGCCCCTCATGAGTCAGGAGGCCTCAACTGCACTCTCAGGACTTGAGTCCCTCTGTCCCTCTTTAAAAGAAACGGTTTTTTGTTTTGGTTTTGGTGTTGAATAAATTGTTGACAAAAACTAAACTCCCCTGAGAATTTTAAAGCTAAATTCTCTGAGGAAGCCCCAGCGTCTCTCCTCCCTGAGATTCCATGGTCATCTGGGCCTGCCGTGTGGGTGGGACTGAGGGAGAAGGTGTGCTCGTAAGGTTGCACTGCTCAGATTGCGCAATGCAGAAGGGGAAATCTTTGAGTCATTAAGAGGATGGAACGAACCGCAGGCAGGAGATGAGGTGTAGGAAGGATAAGGTGGTGCATTAGATTCTCAGGGCTGCCGTGACAGATCCCTGCACACTGTGTGGCTTAACACAGCAGAAAGGTGTTGTCTGTTAGTTCCGGGAGTCCCAAATCAGAGTGTCGCAGAGCCTTGCTCTCTCTGAAGGCTCCAGGGGAGGACCCCTCCTTGCATCTTCACAGCTTCTGGTGGTTCCTGGCAATTCTTCGCATTCCTCGGCTTGTCGGTGCGTCACTCCACTCTCTGTCCTCATGCATTTTCCCGCAAGCTGCCAAGAGAACCCAGGCTGCACCATCCACACTTTGCTCGGACACCTCCTCAGCTAAATATTAAAGTTTCTTGCCTATGGGTTAGGCTTTCCACCCAGTGGTAGAGCATAATTCAACCAACTTCTCGGCCACTTTATAGCAAGTATCACCTTTCCTCCAGTGTCTGATAACGTGTTCCTCTTGGATCTGAGATCTGACCAGAAGTACCCTTAATGTTCGCTTGTCCACCAATAGTCTCTTCAAGGCAATCTAGGACTTTTCTGTCCTGCGCCTCAAAATTCTTCCAGTTTCTGTCCATTACCCAAATTCAAAACCACTTCCACATTTTAGGTATTTTTTACAGCAGTACCCCACTTCCTGTACCAAAACCTAAGATAGTTTCCATGGGCTGTTGTCACAAATGGGCACGAACTGGGTGGCTTACATCAGCAGAGATCGGTCGTCTCAGAGTTGGAAGGTAGAAGTCCAACACCGAGCTGCTGTTGGGGCCGCGCTGTCTCTGACGCCTCTGGGAGGATTCTCCTTTGCCTCCTCCAAGCTTCTGGAGGCTGCTGGCCATCCTGGGCCTTCTTTGGCCTGTAGATGTGTCACTCCAATCTCTGCCTCTGTGGTCACCTGTTGTTCCCCTCTGTGCGTCTGTGTCCAAATTTCCCTCCTTTCATATTGATACAGTCATTGGATTGGGGCCCCCCTTAGTGACCTCATCTTAAATGGATTACTTGCAAAGACCCTACAAGGTCACAGTCTCAGGTACCAGGGGTTAGAACTTGACCCCATCTTTGGAGGACACAATGCAACCTCTAACAGGTGGTCAAGGAGCAGTGTATGCAGTTGGAGGGTGAAATGCCCCGATCTCTGTCTTCCCAGGCCTAGTTGTAGTTAGTAGGTGAAACCCGTGTAAATAGTTTTCTCTCATCACTGGTGCTTGGCTGACTTCTACTGCCCAGGGCTTTGAGTCCCCGTTCCTTGGCCTGGTATTCGACAGTCTTTACATTCTGTCTGAACTTTTCTTTCAAGGGCAATCTTCCTCCACTCCTCCCCTTCAGAAGGACCTAATACAGTGTTTCAGTGGAGCTCTGCTTACCTAAATTTCCAGTCCTGGTTCCTGTTAATATCTGTTTTACACTGTTGTAAGGAATGAAGGAGAGAATGATATAAAGCCCAGTGCCTGGAACACAGTAGGCCCTTAAAATGCTGGTAGTCCCCTCTCTCCAGAGTGTTTGCTGATCTCTGCCCGTGTCCAGCATATCTCCACCTCCAAGGCTTTGCTCATGCTATTTCTCCCTCTCTTTCCTGTGAAAGTGAAATTTTCAAACAAACAATTTCATGACTCTTGTGCAAATATAAAATAAACACATCAAAGATTTTGCTCAACTCATTGACTAAAGGGAACCTGTAAGACATTATCATTGATTCAAAGAGCATTTGAGAATCTAGAGTTAGCGTCCAAGACAGTCATAAAATGTAACTTTTGGGTTATACATTCGACCAGACAGAAAATTATATTCATATCTATAAGTTTATATGAAGCTTTTGTCATATGTCCATGAAAGATCCATGTTTCCCTGGAGGGATCCAGCTCCAAGGACACTTTACGCCCAACACCTGTGTCGCTTTTGTTCCGAGGCCGCCCTTCGCCTGCAAGAGGCAGTTCTTCTTGTGCATTTGGGGAGCCAGGAGACCATTTAAACCAAGACTTCTGAGCGCAGGGGTATAAATAATCCGGATCCTGCCCTGGTAGACATTGTGTGAAAGCGCTGAACTTCCTTTTCATGCGGGTACCACGTCGGGGATGAGCGAGTGGAGAAAACCCGGGAAGCCTGAGCAACATCCAAAGCCAGGAGTTAACTTGAAGGAGACCATTAAAAAGTGGAAGTTACTAAGAAAATTTTTTTTGGTGGCAAGGTGGAGGGCTGCTGGTTTCGTCACCCATGATCTATTGACCCTCCTGCTGAACGACAAACTGGGTCAGGCCCAGTGTCTGTCGCTGCATTGGTCCTTGGCCTAAGGAAGGGCTGTTTCCTGGCAGAAGTTTGTGATTTTTCTTCTTTTAAGGACTTAAGAGGGAGGTGTTTTCAGATGCAGAGGCGAAGGATGAGAAACTGAGCCAGAAATCAACAGACTCCTAGAACTCTCATATCTGCTAATTAGGTACGGTCCTTCTCGGCCTTGGAGGACGACCCTCTGCAGTGGATAGAAAACGTAAAGTAAAGGTTTCCAAGCTTTCCACCTCTCCCTGTAGGGCCTTCAGTTCTATTTACGTATTTGGGGACTGCTGTAGACTGAGTTGTGTCCCCGTCCCCCATCCTCCACATTCATATGTGAAAGCCTAACCTCCAATGTGATGGTATTTGGAGATGGGGTGTTGTGGAGGCAAGCAAGTTTAGATGAGGCCATGGGTGTGGGGCCCTCAGGATGGGATCAGTGCTCTTACAAGAAGAGACACAAGAGAGCTTGCTTTCTCTTTCCACCCTGTGTGGACAAGTGAGAAGGCAGCCGTCTGCAAGGCAGGAAGTGAGTCCTCACCAGGGAAGTGAATTGGCCTGCACCTTGATCTTGGAATTCCCAGCCTCCAGAATTGTGCAAAATAAATTCTTGTTGTTGAAGCCACCCAGTCTATGATATTTTCTTGCGGCCATCTGAGCTGCCTAAGACAGGCAACTATGACATGAAATCCCACAGTAGGTGAGCTTAGGGAGGGTAATCTATGACCTGAGACTAGTATCAAGAGTTCTCTTACTACTACTAGCTAACACTTATTGATCACTTACTATAATCTGACTACCATTCTGACCACTTCATATATACTACTTTATTTAATTTCACAACCACCCCATGAGGGAGGTACTCCATTGTAAAGATTAGGAAAGTGAATTGCAGAGAGGTTAACCTACCCGATTGTGGTCAGCTGAATACTGGCCCACAAAGACAGCCATGTCCTAATCCCCAGAACCTGTGCATGTCAGTTACCTTATTGCAAAGGGTCTGTGCAGATGTGATGGAGTTCATGATTTTGACGTGGAGACATTATCCTGGATTGTCTGAGTGGGCCCTAGATGTAATCACCCAGGCCTTAAGAAGAGGGAGGCAAGCAGGAGATGTGTGTCTGGCTCTCCTCTAGACTCACACATACGCAGCTTCATCAAGGTTAGCTCCTTGGGAATGTGACCTGAACAGTTGCACAGGGTCCCGTGCTTAGAAGGGCCCCTCACTTGATTTCATGTTCTCTGGATGTCATCTTAAAATTCTTAATGATTTTTGAACAAAGGGCCTGGCATTTTCATTTTGCACCAGACCTTGTGAATTACATAGCTGGTCCTGATCTGTGTCTTTATTGCAAGTCAGTAAAGTGTTACCTGTGGCTCTTCCAGGTGACCCAAGGCATTAACATCAGTAATTGACCCAATGATATCGACCAACAATATGGTCATTAGCAGCATAATTTCCAAATCTAGCCGCTTCCCTCCCTGGGCGGCTACCCTCTAGTGAGCTACTTTCTGCCACCTCTGGTCCTCTTAGTACCTACTCTCCAGCTTGTACATTGCCTAATCCAGTTTCTCAATGTGGTGAATCAAAATGTATAATTGAAAACATAATAGTTTTATGGAGATGCAATAGACAACTGGAAGGGCTGGTCAACCATTAGAGCTTTGACAACCTGCCTCTAATCTCAGAGCAGGTTGGGACCATCCACTGGGTAAACCTAGGAAAATCTCTCTCTGCCTGGGCCTTGGGTAGGAGAAAGTAGGAAGGTTGGGAGGGAAAGTAGAGTCTGCTCTCCAGGTGCATCTTTACTTGTCAGGTGATACATATTTCCAAGCTTGCAAGAAATGTTGGAAGAAAACTAGAGAAGCTGTGTGGTCATTGGAAGATGTTTTCCAGGCCTCATCTTCTTCTTTTTCTCTGGTTCCCAAAGGTTTAGACCCTTTGGCTTAGTTTCTGAGTGCTGTTAACTCCTGAATGAGTAACATGAGACCTTCCTGAAAGAGTGTAGTAAAAACCCACATTATACGGTCACTGGAAAGCATCCCCAGGCTCTAAACTTGGAAACACCAAGCCACATATCTGAGTTCTTTCTTCCCCGAATCACCCTGCAGTCTCTCACCCCACCCAGGGGAGATGAGCAGACATTGTGCCTGGCTTCCTGGGCCAGATGTGGGTCATTTAATAAGGCCCCTTTGGCTCCACCACTATAACCCAAAACAGCAAATGTAGCTTTGGAAATTCTGGTGCACTAGCAGGCACATGGAGAAAAAGCTTTCAACTTGCGAACACTGAAGCACCCACCAAATCATGAGGCAATGTTTCTGTCTCTTTAAAGGCAGAGAGTTCCTTCACTGGCTCCACCCAATCTGAGTTTCCTGACTCAGAGGTTTCAGAGGGTGCAAAGACTTTTCCCCCAGAGTTAAAGCAAAAGCACCATTTCAAAGAGCTTCTTTGGAGAGGAGTTGAGAACTCATCAACTCATTCAAAAGAAGGTGAGCCTGGCTGAGAAGAGGCTGCTGGGCCATAGAGCTGTGAGGGGCAGTAGGATCCAGGGAGTCTGCCGGGGGGTGGATTCTGGTCTGAGAGTGGTGGGAGAGATGTGGTGGTGGAGGGTAGGGTGGGGAGTGAGGAGACGGCGTCTGTCCATCTCCTATGTAACAGGACAAACTTGTGCTGTGTAGGGCACCTTCCATCCAGTTGCTTCTGTGATGGACATGAGTGCTGCCTGATAACCCACCCTCTTCCCTGACTAGGAAGTTAGTGTCCCCAGGGCAGGTCTTAGAGCAATTTAGAGACCACCTAGTCTAAATCCCTCTTTTTACTGAAAAAGAATCAGAATCCCAGAGTGTGGTGACTCTCCAGGGGTTACACAGGTCACTAACGGCAGAGGAAATTTGGAATTCGGTTTGCTGAATCCTTTCCAGTAGTTAACAGAGAGAAGCTGTGTCCCCAGCAGTGTAAGAGATGAGGTGAGGAGGGGAGAGGATCAGCTACGCTAAGGAAACAATATATGTGACGCCCTCCTCGTTCCTGCCTAATTACAGCCTTGCTGCCAGTTCTCGCTTCTGGAAAGAGTGGACTGTCTTCCCTGCCCTGCCCTGATCTCTCTCTGTCCTGATGCAGACTGAAATTTAGAGCCGTGCTCCTGAGGAGGAACTCAGAAGAGGCCGTAGTGTGCAGTCTTTAAGAGTGAGCGCGGTGGGGTCAGACAGACTTTGAACTGGATGCCCCTCTGCCCAAAACCTTTAGCACCATGACCTTGGGCAAGTTTCCCAGCATTTTTGAGCCACATCAACTTCCTCACTTAAAAAATTAGAATAATAAAATTAGCTTCGTTGCAGATCATTTTTTGGGAGTAAATGAGATAATGTGCGGAACATATTTTTCATGGTGCTTAGTATACAGTGTATGTTCAGGAGTAGTTATACTGCACACAGGTTAAGTTCTTTATTATGGAAAAGTTTGAACTTATTCAGAGATAAAGAGAATAATATAAGGAACTTTCCTGTGCCTATACCCAGATTCATCAGTTATCAATTGAAGCAGTTTTGTTTCCTCTATTACTCAGCACTCTCTATCCTCCTCAGATCATTTTCAAGTAAATATCCGACATGGCGTCACTCTATCAGTAAATATTTGAATATGTCTGTCTGAAAGATAAGGGCCATGTCAAAAATATTACCGTAATCAGACTTCAGAAAGCAACTAGAATTTTAAAAAATATTACTGATTATATTCAGACTTCTCTGATTGTCTCATAATTTTTAAAATTGTTTGATGTCAGATGTAAATAAGGTCCATAACTTGCAACTGTTCAATATTTCTTAAGTTTAGCTTAATATTAGGTTTTCACCTTCCTTGTTTCTTTCTCTAAAATATCTTTTTTTAAGAAAGGGGAAGTTTTTTGTCTAACAGACTTGGACAGTGTATGTTTTGTCGATTACATCCTCAAGATGTCATTTACCACGCTCTTCTAGTTGTAGCATTTTGTGTGAATTTATGTTTAGGGAGAGGCCTAATCAGATTCAGGTTTGACTGGTGTTTTGGTGGGACCGCTTCAGAGGTGCAGCTGTGAACTTCCATCAGAAGACGCGTGATGTCCTGTTGTCTCTCCTTCTGTGATGTTAGCAGACAGTGATGACTGCCTGGAGTAAATTTGTTTCACTAAGGGTCACAAATTAGGATATTCCATCATTCTTTCTTCATTTATTAGATAGAATAATCCTATAAAAAGAAACTTCCCCTCGGCAATCCTTTCATTTCCATGAGGTACAGTTATTATAAGGAAGACAAGAGAAATGTTTGATTCTTTCCCTTTTTGTCAATGTTCAGAATGATTAGATGCTCTCCTGGCAGACTCCAAGGAGAGCAAGTGACTTCTTTTCCGAAGGTGGAACTGTTAGGAACTCCTAGATTTCAACACATTTGATATATTTCAATCCATTGGAATTATTATTCTTATTGACGCTCAAATGGTCTCATCTTTGTCCAGTGGGAGCCTCTTCAAGTTGGCTCTTGAGTCTCTTTGGTAAGATCCCAGAATTTTCGATAGTGTCCTGGCTTTCTAGTATGACAAGGTGGTCTAGGGTCAGCTTGTACATTTCCTGGCCCAGACCCGGAATCAGTTCTTCCTTCTCAGAACCCTAATTTTTTGTTGGTGGGAAATGGCATTTGAAGACCACAATCTGGGCACTAAGGGTACTTGTTGCTACTGGGCTCATTGTTATTTTTATGCCTTTACAATGGACTTCAAAACTAGACACACACACAGACAACTAAGGATCGGATTCCTTAAAACAATTTATGATTTTTGCAAATTATTATATAGTGCAATGATTATAAATTGCAAATTATGCAATTTATGCAGGGTTTTTTGGCCTTAAGGTATTTCCCACTAGGGATGGACAATGAGATTACTGCATTTTCAAGTCTCTTGGACCAATTCTTTCTGTGTCTCATCTACTACACACACACAGTTAGGTTCATTCGTTTCATTTGCTTTTAATTTTTACTGGTATTTTTTAAATGTAATTTTTGTTGTATAATTATGTAAACTATTCACGTGGATTCAAGATCAAATGTAGCAAATCTGAATATATCCAAAAAAGTCTAGTTTTCATCTTTTATCCCTGGTTCCTCCCCCTGTTCCTCCCACTCCGTGTAAGTAACGCTTTGTTTCTTTAGTTTTCAGATTAGCCAGCCCCGGCGCTCTAGTGGTTAAGATTTGGCGGGTTCATTTCTTGGTCAGGGAGCCACACCACTGTCTGTTGGTGTCATACTGTGGCAGCTGCATGTTGCTGTGATGCTGAAAAGCTGTGCCACTGGCATGTCAAATAGCAGCAGAGTCACGAGTGGCGGACAGGTTTCAGCAGAACTTCCAGACTAAGACAGACTAAGAGGAAGCACAGGGCCACCTAATTCTGAAAAACTAGCCATGAAAACCCTGGGAATCACAGTGGAGCATTGTCTGATGTAGTGCTGGAAGGTGAGGGTGGCACCGAAAGACCAGGCAGAGTTCTGCTCTGCTGTCCACAGGTTTGCCAGGAGGCAGAATTGACTCCATGGCACTAACAACAAAGTTTTCAGATTATCCTGGCGTTGCTTTCTCCTATGTTTGAAAATATACATCTTATATTTTATATGTGTAGTTCGTATTCCTCCCTTTAGAGAAGCGGTAGTGAACTGTACATCACTTTCTTCACTTTGCTTTTTTTGCTTGATGATACATCCTGGAGACCTCTCTATACTGGTTTATAGAGATAGTGCTCATTCCTTTTCACAGTTGCAGAGTACTTCACTGTGTGAATACCTAGGTTTATTCAACCAGTGCCCTAATGATGGGCCTTTGATAGGGTTTTGGTCTTTTGCTATTACAAATAGTGGTGCAGTGAATAGCCTTGTCCATAATATTTGTCTGTATTTTTGTCAGTGTAGCTTTGGAATAAATCCTAAAATTGGGACTTCTGGTCAAAGGGTAAATGCAGATGGACTTTTGCAAGATGCTGCTAACTTCTCCTCTGTAGTCGGGGCTGCCTTTCCACTCCCTCTGGCCGTGTGGGAGAGCACCCGCTTCCCCTGTACCTTTACCAACAGATTGTGCCAGCCGACTTCTGGATTTCTGACAAAGCTGTAGGTGAGAAGTAGTGTCTCAGGGTAATTCTAATTTATTTATTTTGTTTTTTCTACATTTTGACTTATTTTTCTCTATTTTGAAGGAATGTGAATATCTTTTCATATATTCAAGGGACATTTACGTTTCTTTTCTTCTTTGAACTATTTATTCATGTCTCTTGCTCCATTTTCTATGAAGCTGTTGGTCTTTTGTTTCTCTCCTTTTCGATTTTCTTTGTCTAATAGGGGAATTAACCCTCTTGGATTTAAGTTGGAATTTTTTCCCCCTAGTTTGACATTTGTGTTTTAATTTGTCTGTGGTGATTTTTGCCTCAAATTGTCTTTTAGATTTTAATGTAATCAAATTTATGAGTCTTTTTCCTTCCTCTGTTTCAAATTCTAGCAATATTTCCCCTGCCCTCAGGTTACAAAGAATTCATCCGTGTTTCTTCTATTATTTATAGGGATTTGTGTCTTACATTTCAATTCTGATCTACTTGGAATTTGAATGGCATGAGGAAACGGATGCAGTTTCATTTTTTCTGTCAGGTTATGTAGTTATCCCGGTGTTGCTTATTAGTCCATCTTTTTTCCCATTGGTGTGAGATGTTGCCTTATTGAATATAAATGTAGCATAATATAATCAAATTGAATATAAGTGAATATAGTATGATCAATTTGGTCTATTTGTGAATTTTCTGATTTTGTTTCCCTGTTCTGTCTCTCTTCGCATGCACTGACATCATACTGCTTTAATTATACAAACCAGAATGTTTTACTCTCTGGTAGAGCTCTTCTTCCTTCATGGTTCATCTTTTTCTTGGTTGCCCAGCTAATTTTGTTAATTCTTCATCCAACTGAACTTTATAATCAACTATTTTAGCTGCAGAAAAAAAGTAATGGCGTAATTTTTAAAATTTATATTTATATAAAATCATATTAAAAATATCTATTAATTCCAATTTAATGAAATGCTTTAAACATGAATCAGTGTTGAATTTGGTTAAATGTCTTTTCTGCATTAAGGTAATTTTCTTCTTAATCTGTTAATGAGATGTGTTGTAACAATCAATTTTTCTCATATTGAACCACCCTTGTATTTCTGAATAAATCACACTTAATCATTTATTACTTTTAGTGTCCAATAATATATTTAGGATGTTTGTATCAATATTCACAAATGAACCATGTCTGTAGTTTTATTTATTGGTGAAATCTTTGTTAGCCTTTGGGGTCAATATCATCCTTGCTTCATGAAAAGAATTGAAAGTTTTCATTCTTTTTTATATGATCAGGAATAGTTTATGTAGCATCAAGCTGATCAGATCTTTAAAGGTTTAAATGAGTTCCCCTGTGAAGCCATCTATCTGGACCTGTTATTTTTTTGTGGGGAAACTCCTTAACTCCTTTCTCTATTGTGTCTTCCATAGTAGTTGAACTGTTTCATCTTTCTGTCTCTACTGGGATAAATATGGATAATAGACTATTACAAATTTTCAGGGAGGAGAAGAAAGACAAGAGAATTGGAAATGGTTCCTACTTCCCCAAATTAACCCTATTTCTCTTCTTCTCAGCCTTCCTAACCTCAAGGTCTTGTGGGTACCTAAGTCCCAGATCCCCTGAACATGGCTGCTGCTCAGGACAACACTCTGAGGATTGTTCTTGTAGGGAAAACTGGAAGCGGGAAAAGTGCAACAGCAAATACCATCATTAAGAAGCAACTATTTGCTTCTAAAATTTCTGCTCACGCTGTTACCAAGAAGTGTCAAAAAGCATCCCGGAAATGGAAAGGGAGGGACCTTCTTGTTGTTGACACCCCAGGGCTCTTTGACACCAAGGAGAAACTGGAGACCACCTGTAGGGAAATCAGCCGGTGTGTCCTCTTCTCCTGCCCTGGGCCTCACGCCATCGTCATGGTTCTGAGGCTGGGCCGCTACACACAGGAAGAGCAGAATACCATCGCATTGATCAAGGCTCTCTTTGGGAAGGCTTCCATGAAGCACATGATCATCTTGTTCACTGGCAAAGATGATTTGGAGGGTCAGAGACTAAGCGACTTTATAGCAGAGGCAGATGTGAAGCTGAGAAGTGTCGTCCAGGAGTGTGGGGACCGCTTCTGTGCCTTCAACAACAGAGCAGACGAAGCCGAGAAGGAAGCTCAAGTGCAGGAGCTGGTGGAGCTGATAGAGAACATGGTGCAGAAGAACAGAGGGACTTACTTTTCAGACGCCATATACAAGGACACAGAGCACAGGCTGAAACAACAGGCAGAGATCTTGGAGAAAATCTACACTGATGAATTAAACCATGAAATTGAACTAGTAGAAAAGGAATTTGCTGATAAACTGCAAGAAAAAGAGGAAAAACTTAAATCACTGAAGAAGAAATATGAGGAACGAATAAAAAATATAAGGCAAGAAGCCGAGAGTAATATATTCCAAGATGTTTTAAATGGGATTATGAAGATGCTTTCAAAAATATGGCATATGTTTTGGAAGTAATGTAAATTTCATTTTTTTCTTAATCTGCTATGATTTGTAATGTGGTGGATTATGTTTTCCAAAGATGGTTTCTACAGTGTCTCTTATCCTACTTATTCTTCTGCTATCTGACCTTGTTACTCCTTTCATTGAGTTAATGGATCTGTGCCCCTTACCCTGAAATTGGATGGACTTTGTGACTGCTTTGATAAATAGAGGATAGTTGAAGCAACACCATGTGACTGCTCAGGTTCAAGAGGGAATTGACTCATTGCTCTCTTGTCATGCTTGCCTTTGGAACTTGGCCACCATGTTGTGAGGGAGCCCAAGTTGCCCATGGGAAGGCCCACATACAAGGATTTCAAGTCATGGGCCCACTTCCCTGGATGATCTTTCATCTGCCAGCCTCGCAAATGAGGTAACACAGAAGTGGACTGTCCAGCTGCCAACTGAGCCACCTCTGATGAAGATGCAAAGAGCAAAGATGAGCCACTCACACTGAGTCCTGCCCAAATTGCAGATTCATGAGAAAAATAAAGGATTCTTGCTGTTTTAAACCACTAAATTGTGGGATGGTTTGTTATGCAGCAGTAGCTAACCAGAATTAAACATCTTCACAGCTCATCACCTACCACTCCCTGATCCCACCTGTCCCCCCTCACAGTGCCAAGAATCTTAAGAAGTTACAAAATTGGCATAATCAGGCAATGACCCATCACTAGAGTTCAAAGACTCAATTTAGGAAAATTCAAATAAGAAATCCTGCATAGGTTAAGTGTTAACACCACTGATTATGTGTGTTATTTCAGTCCACGTCTGTGAATACTTTGTTAGTGAAGCATCAGGCTTCTCTGGCAAGATTGTCCTGTGGTTCCTGGGGCTCTGGAGGTTGACAGGTCCTCTTATTGTTTTTCTCTCTTTTCTTTGTCAGGCACCATCCTAACTTCAACTGTCCCTGACTATGACTTAAAACTCTCTTCTGTGCAAAATACTTTCCATTTTCCTCTGCAGACCCACTCTTCACCCTTCTTCACTCTAGCTCTTTCCCTAGGAGGGGATCTCTGTGGACTCCACCAGTGGATCTCTTGCTTTCTGCCTTCTGCTTGGCTTCTGCCAATGAGAAGTCCAGGCAGGGGGTCTCTTGGGGGCAGACAAACAAGGTCAGGGTGTTTGTTCTCCTGCCTCTCTTCCTGTAGGGTCATCACTGACTAGCTGAAACCCGAAGCCCAAAGTCACAGCTCCTGCCCTGGTGGCCTCTCCACCCAGCTCTCCTTCTGGGCTCCAGTTTTCACTCACCCCTTAGGGTGAGGATGTGATCTCCTCACTGTCACCAGCACTCCCCCTGGTTGTTTCCAAACTCCATTCCACAGCTTGTAGGAAACCCCTTCACTCGACATTCCTCCAGGTCCCAAATTACAGCGGGCCATCTCTCCTGATAGAATCTGGATTGATCAATCATATGACACCCACTTCTTTTTCTCGTTCAGAGCATTCCTTGATCTTTACTTTTAAAAAATTCTCTCTAGTGTTTTCTTCCACCAGAAAAATCTCTCCTGACAGCTGAAATCTCTGGGACAAGATTACCCTCACAAACTGTGACATTGGCAGCGAGCAGATGAAAGGTTCTGTCTTGCTTAAATAATCGAGAATCTTCAAAGTTAGAGGGATGACTTTATATCATTTATAGTGATTGCAGATAAGCCAAATTCAAGTTGTTGGGATTTCTCCAGTTGTCCTTTATTTGGTCTGTGAACATGACCGAGAGTATTTACTGTATCAGTGGATTTTAGGGAGACAGGGAATAGAGAGTAAGTCGGGAGAAATAAGGTCCCAAATACCTGCTCATTCTAAGGTCATTACAAATGTTGTGAATGGAGTCAAGACAATGTGGAAGGAAATAACTGTGGTGAGAAAACACATTCATAATATATGTGAAACAGCACGGCTGACCCAACTGCTATTTGCCATAATGCAATTCTCCTGTTTAAAGGTTGTTTCTGGTGAGTGACACATCAGTGCAGAATCATCTCTAGAGAGCAGAGTATGCATGCACAGTCCTTACACTCTTCATTTAAGAACCATTTAAAAGATATTTTCCCTCAGAGACCTCCAGAAGCATTATTTATTCAATTAACCTGTGTGTGTCTAGGCCTGTGTTAGGGTCTATTGAAGATCAACTTAAGTGAGGTGATGTCTTTTCTCCTGATCTTATATTCTGCTTTGGAAGGTAAGACACACCCAGAGGAGAAATGAGCAAATCAAATAAATCGTATCAACACTATCTCTTTGTTTGACAAATGAAATATTCCCCACTCAATTATCTTTACAATCCTTATATCTCAGTTTTCTCCAAAAGTGGTTCTGATTGAGTTCTGAGGTCTCTGGAAGTTCCATCATTTGATGTGTGCATTATCCCTGTTGTTGAAATATATGATCACCATGACCCATAGTGGGGAATTAGACTAGGATTTCTAGGAGAAGACCTGAGGAAGAATTCAGGGCTTGAAGTCTACTCTGAAGGAAGTGTAGGATGTGTGCATGTGGCTGATTGAACGACGATCTTGCTTCTTTTCAGAAACAGGAAAGTTGGGGGCTGCAGGCAACATTGTCAGGGGAAGCATAGACTCAGCGGCAACAGCATTCAGTGAGGTTTGTGACAAGTTGAGTATCAGATGTCAAAGGGAGGGTCCAGCGTAAGAGTCCTGCATTAATCTGAAATTTTGGACTGAAGATGATGTGAAAGGCCTGGGGCGAATGTGGCAAGATATTAACATAAATATCTCCCTCAAGTTCAGCTGAGTCCTCAGTGTTTGCCAATATGGCCAGATTCCAAAGCTGTGTGCCAGAAAATCTATGGAGGACTTGTCAAAGGAAGGAGCTAGAAACCAGTCATATGAGGTTTAGTCTTCAACTAATTCGATAGGTATTTGAAGAGGTCAAGAGGAAAGGACTTTGTAAAAGAGGACATTTAGATTTCGGGTCAATGACCTCGGGGTTCCTCTGTAGAGTAACAGCCTTCCCAGCAGTAAGGTGATCTCTATGCAACAATGTGTTACGATAAGGGAGGCTCCACAGTGACTCTACCTTGTGTCTCCTACCCAGTGGGATGATGGTTCCCTCTCTCCTCAAACCAAGTACAGAGCCCTGTTGGACTCTGAAGGTGCCAGAAGAGGTGAGTGGTGTATGGTAAGAGATTCCTGGGAGGATGTGAGCTTTGTCCTCTGGAGTTTAGCTTCGGACCCTAGTGGGAAACATAATATGAAAGGATGTTGCTGTGTGCTGGAGGGAGCAGGGTAAAGATTGAGAAGGCTGTACTGGAAGCACCCATAACTTTCTCTGAGTGAGGGGAAAAGTATGTGTTTCCCATAAATCAAATGTGGGCCGTACAGAAGGGAGCCAGCCAGAGCCAGCTAGAAGGGAACTTGCCCAGGAGTCCACCAACAATCCCATCAGTGATGTATGGACCAGACCTCTGGAAGCCCAGGTGCTGGGAACTGGGCGTGAAGTAACCCGCTGGAGGGGACATAGTGATCATTAGTTGGACTTGGAATTAGGCATTTCCAGGGCACACTCTACGATGAGTCATCAATGGTGCCCTATGAGGAAAAGAGTCACTCATCGTGCCTCCAACCCCCAAGGCCAGATTACACCTGACTTGTCTTCAGTGTCTCTTCCTGTTCTCCTCCAACCCATGAACAGTCAGACCTATGATGCCTGACTGGAGGCGGAAGAGGAGAAGGGCACCGTTGGGAAGCCCTGTCCACACGGCAGGTCCTTCAGCTGATGCAGGCACCAGCCAGGGGAAGGAGCCACTTTACCCTTCAATGAAATTCAGAGTTTGATGATTGGGTTGGATGTTTTAATTACACAAATCTGACTAACAGTGATTGGAGAAGTGCTTGCTAAGGGCAGAATCCATCCAAGATTTTCCTCATGAGACACTAATGGAGCCAGTTTGAAAGGCCAATAGGAGAAAAGAATAAGGTCTTCTTTCCGTGCCCCTGTGGAGTCCCTCCTGTGCAACCACACAGTTATATACAGATTGCCTTCTTGGGTGTGGAGGAGATGACTCTAGAGAAGAACTCCTGGATCTCGCCAATCCTGAGTCCTGCACCTGAGGTCTTGTGAATTCAAATGAGTGGCAGGAGCAGGAGTCAGGGGAAGGCACTGTGCTCATGCAGATTACTGAGAGAGTTTTGAAGCTGTCACATTCCTACTAGGGAGGGGTGTTTATGTACAAATCCCAGAGTCACGAGATTCAAATTGGTGGGGTCAGTCCTGCAGTATCTGAAGTGGGAGAAGCATCCCCGTGAGCCCTGGGCCTTGTTTACTCAAGGTCAACCAGAGCCCAGCCTTGACCAGCTAAAAATCTGTGCTGAGGAGTCTCCACCTCTTTGTGGCCAAGGAGAGGACAGGCAATAAAGAGCAGTGTGGTGCCTGGCAAGACATTTACAGCGGTGTGGGAGACTTTCACAGCAAGCTTATGGTACGTCTGTGGCAAAGGTTCTGACCTTTCATAGGAATCACAACTCAACTTTTTTTTTTTTGAGGAAGATTAGCCCTGAGTTAACATCCGTGCCGCTCTTCCTCTGCTTTATATGTGGGACGCCTACCACAGCCTGGCTTAACAAGCGGTGTGTATGTCCGCACCAGGGATCTGAACCGGTGAACCCCGGGCCGCTGAAGCAGAACATGCGAACTTAAACAGTGTGCCACCGGCCTGGCCCCAGAATTCAACTTTTTGAGAGTGGATTTTGTTTTTGACAGAGTCTCAATCTGGTGCATAGGGCTAATGATCAGACTTGAAAGCATGTTTATGGTTGAAAACAAGAAGATGCTATAAATTAGAGACTTGTTTTCTGCTGTGACTTTTAACTCTGAAGACCACCCCATCAGAGAAGTTCCAGAGATGCTGTGAGTAATAATGCCCCGAGGTCAAAGGAGGCATGTTTGAGATGCAGCAATCATTTTCCAAAGAGCTGTGCACGTGGTCCATGAACAACGACCAAAAGTTCATTTGAATAGTCAGTTGTTGAATATGGATGTAAAAATTGCGTAATTTCTGGACATTATAGCATGCACAGGAGCCCTCACTAAATTGATAGAGCAAGGCTTGAATGGTAGTCAGAAACACGGTCTTTCTGAACTCTAAAATGTCTCTAATGAGAAAAGCCATGCTCCAAAATAGAATGGCCTTAAATGTCATCACTGCCTCGTAAGGAGGCATCTGCACCATTATCCAAACAGAATGTTGTGTGTTCATACCTGGTGTGTGCTAATCTGTTGTCTTTCTTAATCACATGAGGACATGAGTGATTGCCCTGATCCGACCCCCAGCCTGGAGGACTTAGTAAATCAGTGGTTCAGATCACGGGGCTCTTGGTGGAAAAAGTTGTCCCTGATTTGGGGAATTATTGTCTTGACCTGTGTTTTCTCTTGCGTGTGCCTGTATTGCTGCTGTGGCATCTGCCTCCAACGCAACAAGACAGCAGCCAAACGAGCCCCCTCCATGCAAGAGAAACCCCTTGCTGACCGCTGAGGGCACATTGGGGAAGAGGGGGCATGTGAGACTGGAAGAGCTGGTCACAAGAGGTGGAGTGTCGTGGGAGGTCATGGAGAGGACACGACCGCCAGTTGACCCTAGAGTTGGCCCTGGGCAATTGGAGGCTCCCCACCTCCTATGCTCTTCTTGGAATGTGCATTCCACATGCCTTCCCCATTCCCAGAAGCTGCCGCAAGGATCCAGCCTTGAGATGGAAATGTGGTGTTGAGACTATCTGGATGGCATATGTGACTGAGCCGAGTAAAGGCTCTATATACATTTTTAGGATTTGGCGAGCAGGTGGGGAAAAGTACTCATCTTGCCGCTGCCTGAGACAAGCCTTGTAAGTAAGCTCCCTTGCTTGCTTGACCTGCCACCTGCCCACCTATCGTGGTCTGCCTCTTTCTTCCGTCTCTCCTTGCCGTCCACCTACGGAGGTCAGGAAGCTCCTGAGGAGGTTGTGAACCAACATATGCTTTTGACACAGCAGTCTTATCTATGTTTATAAACAAATATAAAAGATGGAATCTCTAAGGCCGTGACTCTCAGTTCTTTCTTCTTGTTAGATAGCATCTTGATGACCTGAAATTCCTTCTACTCTGGGTTGCATTTTCTGGGATTTGGACTCAGCAAATTGCCGTGTTGCAGAAGTTTGTAATGATGGTAATGCACACCCTCATCCTCCTCCTCGTCTCCTCCTCCATAAAGATCTGCGACCTCAGCTCTGAATCTGGGTCTCAGGCAGTGTCTCAAATGTTCCCATCAAGGGACAGTTGCTATGCATGTCGGTGCACAGCACATAAGTGGTTGCCTGGGATGAGGGTGGTGGGATGGGGAGGGATTGCAAAGAGCGTGAGGAACCTTTTGTGGCTGATGGATGTATTCTTTATCTTGGCTGTGGTGATGGTTTCACTTGTGTACACATATGGTAAAATTTATTCCTATGTACACTTGAATTATATGCAGTTTATTATATGTCCAAACTGCTTATTCATATCTTTTGTCCATTTTAAATTGGGTGATTTGTCTTATTAATGAATTGTAAGTGTTTCTTATATATTCTGTTCTCTGTCAGCTCTTTACCAACTATGTATACAAGTTCTTTATCAGATTCTTGATTTGCCAGCACTCTTTCCCAGTTTCTGGCTTGTTCTTATTTTTATTATTTTTTTATTGCTTAAGATATATATTTTCTGATTATTTTTAATTTCTACTATGTACACTTAAAGCTAAAATTTAATCTGTAAGTGGTGCTTTAGCTGCATCTCATAAGCTTTGAAATGCAATATTTTAATTATGCTTTAGTTCTGAATATTTATCAATTTCTATTATATCTTATTTGATCCATGGGTTAAAACTATGTCCTCAAATTGCCAAACACATGACATTTTATTTATTTATCTTTTACTTATATTGTGGTTAGGAAATATGGTCTATATAATTTCAATCCTATGAAATTTTTAGTGTTTCTTTGTGGACAAACATAAGACCAATATTAATAAATGTTCCCTGTGTCCTTGAAAACAACTGACTGAAACTTTATGAACTAGTCTATATAGTTCATCAGATCAAGGTTATTCATCATGTTGCTTAATCTTCTGTGTACTTTTTGATTTTTTATCTGGCTGTTCTAGCAATGACTGAGAGATGTGTGTTAAAATCTGTCATCATAAATGTAGATTTGTCTATTTTTTCTTATGAATCAATTACTCCCTTTGTAAGTGTGATGCCTCTTCATGTGGTACGTGTAAATAGAGAACCAGTTTTACTTTGACGAATAGGACTTTGTAGCTGTGCCCTGCCCACACTAGTGATGTGTGACCTGCTGTCTCCTCTCTTGATCCTCTTTACCGTACTCTACAATTTTGTTTCTTACATAGGTGAACATCTTCTCATGTATTTTATAATTTCCAAATTTATTCCTTCTTTGTCTGTTTTCTGTCCTTTCAAGAAACACTGAAAGATCTGGAAATGTAAGGATCTTTACCTGCTATTATCTGCTGACATATCCAATCACCGAGAATGGTGCCTCTATGTAACAGGCTCTCAATAAATAGTGAATGAAAAGTCGACTTCATTTGATATTTTGCTCTCGTTTGTGCATAATTTGCTGTATTTGCCTACACTTCTGATTTCAACCTTTCTCTAGTTTCATGTTTTTGATTTGGATTTCTTTTTGAATCCACGGAAAAAATGTTTATTTTTTTAAACTGAAAACTTTGGTTCGTTTATCATAGTTATAATATCTGATATATTTGGATTCATATACAAAATTTTATTTTTTGCTTTCTACTTGTCTAACTTGTTCCATAATTTGTTTTCTCCTTCTTCTTTGTGGTTTCGTTTGGATTTTTTGAGTATTTTTTCACATTATATATTCTTTCTGTACTAATTTGGAAATTATATACAGTTTTCTCAGTTTTTTAGTGGCCACTCAGTAATTACAACACATATTTTTACTTTTTTTTATTTTTTATTATTTTTTATTTTTTTTAAAGATTTTATTTTTTTCCGTTTTCTCCCCAAAGCCCCAAGGTACATAGTTGCATATTCTTAGTTGTGGGTCCTTCTAGTTGTGGCATGTGGGACGCTGCCTCAGCGTGGTTTGATGAGCAGTGCCATGTCCGCGCCCAGGATTCGAACTGATGAAACACTGGGCCGCCTGCAGCGGAGCACGCGAACTTAACCACTCGGCCACGGGGCCAGCCCCCATATTTTTACTTTTTTAAAATTTATTTTTTGTGGAGGATTAGCCCTGAGCTAATGTCTGCTGCCAATCCTCCTCTATTTTGTATGTGTGACGCCTGCCACAGCATGGCTTGAGAAGTGGTGCATAGCTCGGCTCCTGGGTTCCCAACCTGTGAACCCCGGGCCGCAGAAGTGGAGTGAACTTAACCGCTACGTCCCCAGGCTGGCCCCCAATCTTCCTCTGTTTTGTATGTGGGTCGCCTGCCACAGCGTGGCTTCCGATGAGTGGTCTAGGTCCACGCCTGGGAACTGAACCTGGGCGACAGAAACGGAGTGTGCTGAGCTTCAACACTAGGCCACGGGGCCGGCCCCACGACACGTATTCTTAAATTATCAAAGTCTAAAGGTAATCTCTATTTTTATATTCTTCTAGTACAACAAATTACTTTAGAACATTTTAATTCCATTCTCACTCTCCACGTCAATCTACATATAATTGTTGTTGTGTATTTTAATTTTGTTTTTTTCTTTTTTAAACCCTAGAAATAATTACTATTATTTTGTACCTTTTATGTTTGTTTAGACTTAGTCTTTTTTTTTAACTTCTGATTTACTCTCTGGAATTATTTTCCTCTTGCCTGAAGTACATTCTTCAGAAATTCCTTTAATGACAACTGGAGGCAAGAAGTCTCAGTCTTTGTTGTCTGAAGCGTGTTTATTTTGCCCTTATTTTTGACAGTTATTTTCCCTGAGTATAAAATTTTAGGCTGACCGATACTTTCTCTCAGCACATTGAAAATCTGTTTCCACTGTTTTCTGGCTTCCTTTGTTACTATTAGGAAATCAGCGTAGTTCCAGCCGTCTCTTCTTCAAACATCATCTGTCTGTTGTTTCCAGTGAGTTTTAAGAGATTCTCTTTTGATGTCCTACAGTTTCACCATTATGTGTGAAGGTGTGAATTCTTTCTTAATTATTTTCTCTGGGATTCATTAGATTTCTTCAGTGTGTGGATTGGTGAATTTCACCAGTTCAGCAAATAATTCAGCCATCACCACTTTGAACATTCCCTCTGCCCTATTCTCTTCTATTTTCTCTCTGTAGCATTGTTTGCCTGTTTAATTGCATGCTGGCCTGTTCTTTCTCAAATCTCTCATCCAGCTCACCAAGTAGAAGTCACTGGGTTCTAGATCTCCCTTCACTGAGGGAGTGCCCTTTGGGGTTCGTGGTGAAAGTCCCCCTATTAGATGCTCCCCTGAACCAGCCATTGCCTTTGACTCGTTTTCATGTCAGAGTGGCTTGGAGAAGCAAAGCTCTCCAGGGATAGTAAGATGTCCCAGAATGAGAGCCAGCTGCCATCCTCACTCACCTGTCTGGGTTTCATCCTTTACTTTGCTCTGCATCTGAGAAAGCTCATTTTATTGCCTGCTCACCCATGCTTTTCAGAAAATATATGTAATATTGTTTAGTATTTTTAGTTGATTTCAATGGGAGGATTAATAATCTAGATACCTGAAAGAGAAGTTTCTTTAGATTTATTTGGTTAGTTTGTTCCTGTTTTTATTTCCGTTTCCTGAGTTAATGGCTCCCTTTAGAGTTATTTTTCTGTTCATCTTTGTCTCTTTTGTCTCGGTTTCATGTTGTAGTCTTTTCTCAAATGTGAGTTCTCCCTGATTGTCTTTTCATGTTTAAGGATAAATCATCACAAAAGCTACCTGAAAGTTCCATGTGGTGAGTGAGGGTCATGACTTCAGGCTTCACCTGAGGTGACAGAGTGGGACAGGCTGCTATGCAGAGGGAACCCTAAATGCCAGAATGCAGAGGTTTTCCTCTGGAGATGTTCTAATCTTTAGAGAAGAGCCCTCTAATTACACACACTGGGGAAGAGAGACTTTGAAGTGTGGGTTTCTGAATTAGGGGGAAGTGATGGGATGATGGCAGAATCACTTGTCTCATATTCATGTCATGCCCTACTTTCAGCCCCACAGCCCCATTCCACATAGCTGAAGTTTCTGAAGCCGGACCTCCTCGAGGTGCTCCAGGCAGCGTGTGAGCCCACCACAGCTATAGCGTCTCTGGGATTGTGTTGACTGCGGATGTCCTGCCTCAATGCATCCTTCATCTCTCTCTGCCTTCCAGAGATTTGTTGAAACCTCTTGTCGCTGATACTCCTACTTTGAAGGTCTCTATGACATCGTGGTTTAATTAGGGGTTGCAAAATGAAAGGACGTCTGTGGTCTATGATTTATGTTAATCATTTCCCACAATGGTTAGCATAGGGCCGGTTTGCTATCTTGACTCTGAAATCCCTGATCTCTTGTTAAGTAGAAATAAAATATAATAAGAGAGAATGTGCAAATGACTTTGACGTATTTATCCTTACACAGAATGATTTGTGGTCATTCACAACTTGGAAAGAGAGAAACTCAAATACTAATTTCAAGTTGCTATTACTTTAAAATAAGGAATAATAAAAAAACGATTGACCTGCTAAATTTCATATAAATAGTTTAGGCTTTTTAAGCTCCATCATCAGGATTCTAAAAGCAGAGACAGGCAGAACAACCTGCACCCACTAACGGCCCTGGTCATTTTCCTCAGCTCAGGACAGGGTGTGAGTGTCCTGAATTAGGCCTCCTCTCCAGGTCTGAGTCCACTGTGAGCACCACCCCACACAGAGTGGGGGACGTGGACCTTGCATCTTAACCTTTCTGTCCTGGGCCGTCACCACAACTCAATGTGATAGATAAGACAAAAGGTGAAGGTGACGAGGCAGGAAATGGTGGTGGAGACAGGGAGGAAGGTTGCTCTGCGGAGGTAAATTTACAAAGACCTTTCTTGTTTTTGTGGAAGGTTCTGAGAAATGGGCTAACATCATTGCAGACCACATTCTTCCTGGGGACCCTGCTGTGATGTGTGAGAATCATCCTCTGGTCTCTTTACCATATAATTTCTAGTAAAGTGGTACACATATTTTGATATGCATGAGAAGGTGGTTCATAGGTTGAAAAAAAGGTGTCATATTGTGAAGCAGAAACAGGAAATGCACAAAAGAGCAGAAATTGTCAAAAATCAGCTGCAAAGTCTTTGAGGCTTTGAGCTTCAAGATGTGCAGGCATAGACCTCATCTCTGGATGGGAAGAGAGACAAATTCCTGTTGTCAAAGGGTGTGGACATCGGTAGAGTGCTGACTGGTGGCCAGTTGTATAATCATCCTACCATGACCAATTATCTGACTTACATTCAGTTGTACCTAAACAGCTGCAGGTTTCAGCTTTTTCAAATGTTAACTTGCATAAAATAGCGTTCATTCATTTTAAGTGTACAGCTTGATGAGTTTTGGTAATTTTACAGAGATGTATGACCACCACCTTAATCAACATACAGAACAGTTCCATCACCTAACAATTTTCCTCATGGCCTTTGGAATCAATCCTCTCCTCCATGTCCCAAGCAACCAGTAATCAGCTTTCTGTCACGACAGTCTTGCCTTTTCTAGAATTTCACATGAATGTAACCTACAAGATGTAGTCTTCTGTGGTTGATGTCTTTTGCCTAGCATTTCTTTTCAGATTCCTGCATGCTGTGGCATGTTCATTTTCTTTTTGGCATGTTCATTGTTCGTTTTCTTTGCTGACTAGAATTCCATGATATGTGCATTAGTTTCCTTGGGCTGCCATAACAAAGCACCACCCATTGGGTGACTTATGGACATTTATTCTCTGGGTTCTGGAGGCTAGAAATCCAAGATCAAGGTGTCTGCAGAGTCACTCTCTCTGCGGGCTCTAGGGGCGAATCTGTTCTTAGCTTCTTTCTTCTTCTTAGCTTCTGGTGTTGGCAGCAATCCTTGGTGTTCATGGACTTGTAGGCCCATCACTCAAGGACTCTTCCTCTGTTGTCACACAGCATTCTCCTCTTCGAATGAGGACACTAACCCTTTCAAGATTAAGGGTCTACCCTCCTCCAGTATGACCTCATGTTAACCAAGTATTTCTCCAAAGGCCCTATTTTCAAATGAGAACACATCCTGAGGTTCCAGGAATTAAAACTTCAATGTATCTTTTTAGGGGATAAAATTTAACCCATAGCTGTATGGAGATACCAGAATTTGTTTATTCACTCACCAACTGATAAACATTTGAGTGTTTCCAGTGTGAACTATTAAAACATTATAACAAGCATTCATATGCAAGTCTATGTTTTTATTTCTCTTAAGTAAATATCTAGGAGCGGGCTTCCTGGTTTGTGTGTTTAACTTTATGAGATACTGTTTATTCTTTTCCAAAAATGTGGTACCTTTTTGTATGCTTGTTTGCGATCTATGAAAGCCCGTCTCTGCCAACATTTGGTATTGTCAGTGTTTTCAACTTTAGTCTCCTCACAGGTGTGTAGTGGTATCTCATTATGCTTTTAATGTTCATTTCCCCAAAGATTAGTCAAGTTGAGCATTTTCCATGTGCTTATTGGGCATTTGTATATCTCCCTTTCATAAAATCTTTTGTCCCTTTTCATATTGGGTTGTTTGATTTTTTATTATTTGTAGGGATTCTCTCTATGTTCTTGATACATGTTTATGTTTGATCTGTTTTGCAAATAGTTTCTCCCAGTCTGTGGCTTGCCTTTCATTTTCTTAAGTGTGTCTTTAGAAGAGCAAAAATTTGAATTTTGATAATGTCTATATTTTCAGGTTTTTCATTTGTGTTTTTTATTTTTTTGTCCTGTTTAAGGAATCTTTGTTTAACCCAGTGTCACCAAGATTTTCTTTTATATTTTCCTCTGGGAGTAGAATTGTGTTAGCTCTTACGTGTAGGTTTAAGTCCATTTGGATCTAATTTTTATGTGTGATGTGAGGAAAGGATTCAGGTTTATTATTGTCCACACAGATATCTAGCGATTTCAACACAATTTGTTGAAACAACTGTCTTTTCTCAATTGTGTTACTTTGGCACCTTTGCTGTAAATCAATTGATTTAAATATGGGTGTGTTTCTGGGCCGTCTATTCTTTTCCATTGATCTCTGTGTTATCCCTTCACCCACAGAACATCGTCTAGATTATTACAGCTTTACAGTAAATCTTGATATGAGGTATCGTAAGTCCTCCATTTCCTTCTTCTTTTTGAAATTGTTTTGCCTATTCCATGTCATCTGCCTTTCCGTGCAAATTTTCTTTTTCTTTTTTCCTTTTTTTTTGAGGAAGATTAGCCCTAAGCTAACAGCTGCCAATCTTCCTCTTTTCACTGAGGAAGACTGGCCCTGAGCTAACATCCATGCCCATCTTCCTCTACTTTCTACTTGGGATTCCTACCACAGCATGGCTTGCCAGGTGGTGCCATGTCCACACCCAGGATCTCAACCGGCGAGCCCTGGGCCGCTGAAGCAGAAAGTGCACACTTAGCCGCTGCGCCACCAGACTGGCCCCCCGTGCACATTTTAAACTCAGCTTAGCAATTCCTTTTAAAATATTGTGTTAGGATTTTGATCAAGATTATATTGAAATTATAGATCAAGTAGGGTAGAATTGCCACCTTAACCATATTGAGTGTTCCAATCCACAAACACTGCGTTTACTTAGGTCTTGATTTCCTTTTGCGGTTTTCAGTGTATCGGTCATGCACATCTTTCATTAAATTTATTCTTAGATGTGATATTCTATTTTAAATTGTATTATTTTTAAAATGTATTTTTTGATTGTTGATTGCTAGTAAATAAACATACAATTGACTGTTTTATATTGACCTTGTATCCTGCAGGTGTGTAAATTCACTTACTAGTTCTACTGGCTTTTTAATAGAGTGCTTAACATTTTCTGCATACGTAATCACGTCATCTGCACATAAAGACAGTTGTACGTCTTCCTTTCTAATCTTTATGCCTTTTATTTCTTTGTCTTGTCCTGTTCAATGGCTTGGGTCTCCAAATAATACTGAAGAGACATCCTTGCCTGATGCCTAATAGTAGGTCTAAAACACTTAGCCTGTCACTGTTAAGTATGATGTTTGAGATAGGTTTTTCCTAGATGTCTTTAATAAGGTTGAATAAGTTCCTTTCTATTCCTAGTTTGCTGAGAGGTTTAATCATGAATTGAAGTGATATTTTATAAAAAGCTTTTTCTGGAGTGATTAAAATGATTACAGATGTTCCTAACTTATGATGAGGTTACATTTCAGTAAACTCATCATAGATTGAAAATATCACAAGTCAAAAATGCATTTAATACACCTAAGCTACTGAACATCATAGTCTAGCCTAGCCTACCTTAAACGTGCTCACAACACTTACATTAGCCTATAGTTGGGCTAAATCATCTACACAAAGCCTATTTTATAATCAAGCGTTGAGTACCTTGTGTAATTTATTGAATACAGTCATGAAAGTGAAAGCAGAATGGCTGTGTGGGTCCAGCGTGGTTGCAAGTGTATTGGCTGTTTATCCTGGTGCCACTGCCCAGCATCACGAGGGAACATAGTACCGCGTATCACTAACCTGGGAAATACCAAAATTCAAGATTCTAAGTACAGTTTCTACTAATGCCTATTGCTTTCACACCGTGGTAAGGTTGAAAAATCTTAAGTCGAACCGCCTTAAGTCAGGGACCGTTTGTGTATGTTTTCTTCAATCTGTGGATGGTGAATTATGTACATTATCAAATGGTAAACGAAGTTTGCACACTCAGGGTTGACCCCACTCAGTCATGATATAGCATTTTTATGTATACTGGTGGATTTCATTTGCTAGTATTTTTAAAGGATTTTTGTGTCTATTTTGATTAGGGATATTGGCCTGTAGTTCTCTTTTCTTGTGATGTCTGCATTTGCTTTTGGTTTCACGACATGTCTGCCCTCATAAAATGAATTGGGATGTGTTCCCTTCTCTTTCATTTTCTGAGTTTGATTGATATGATATATATTTTTTCCTTAAATATTTAATGAAATTTACCAATGAATTCATTTTGCTCTGGATTTTTCTTTGTGAGAAGGCTTTAAATTACAATTTAAATTTATTATTTGATATAGTGCTTTTCAAATTTTCTGTTTCTTCTTGAGTCACTTTTGTTAACTCGTGCTTTTGAAGGAATGTGTCCATTTTATCATTTGAGTCAAGCTTATCAGCATAAAGTTTCTCATTACAGTGCATTATTTCCCTTTAATGTCTGTGAGATTGTGGTGATGTTCCCGCTTCCATTCCTGATCTTGGTAATTTGTATATTTTTACTCTTTTTCTCCATGTAGGTAGAGGCTTTTCAGTTTTCTCGGTTATTGTCAAAGAATCAGCTTGTGTTTTCATGATTATTTTCCTGTTTTCTATTTCAATGATTTTTTCCCCGTGTTATTTCATTCTCTTTACTTTAGGTCCAATTTGCTGTTCCTTTTCCATTTTCTAAATGTAGTATCTCAGATAACTAGACAGGTGTGCCTATTTTGCTTTAACTCTAAATTAATTAAAATGAAGTAAAATTAAGAATCCAATTCTGCAGTCACACTCATTACAGTTCATGTGCTCAAAAGCCCATGTGGCCAAAGGTTATCATATCGGACTGCACAATACAATTCCATCATTGCAGAAAGTTCTATTAGAGCTGCCAGAAGAGAGGGTGCCCAGTCTCTTGCAGGAACAAGTTTGAACAGCTCCTCCCCTCACTTCCTCTCTCCTCTGTCGTCTCAGTGTCCTGGCTGAGCACCACCTTCAAAGTCAGAGGAGTGAGCAGGACCCAGATTTTCCAGGTAAGAGAATAAGGGTGTTTGTGGGTGGGTGGAGGGTTGCAAGAGAATGTGTGATTTGGTGGAGAGGGGACCACTCCCCTGGGTCTGTATCTACCCTCCTGGCCGACTTACTCTCAGAATCTATTTCCTGTTGGTTCCTGTTCCCCGTCTTTGCTGATTTTAGGCTGTAATCTGTTTTCAAGGCTGAGCCTCACAAATGAACGCCTCTTGCAGGGTCAATGTTCAGAGGATACTTGTACAAATAAATGATTCCTTTGACCATTTATAGAATTTATAAGCAAATGTGAAGCTTTCAGGGATTGAGATGGGTGAGCGGGTGAGCTGTGTGGGGAAGTTGGAGTGGTCCTCCCTGGAGAAGTGTCAGAGGGCTGAGGGCTGAGTGCTGAGCAGGAGTGTGCTGGCACTGGCTTGGAGCAGGAGTGCTCCCGGGGGAGGGAGCGGGGCCGCAGGGGTCTGGAAGTTGGAAGGAGCTTGGGGAGCAATGAGGAGGCCAGTGTGGTGATAAAGCCTTTTGAGAGAGAGTAATTGATCACGCAGGGTCTTAGGACCATCCAAGGACTTTCAACTACTTTTTTAAAAAAGCAATAGAAAGCCATTAAAGAATTTAAACAAGAAAAGGAATCAAATTTTAGTTCTAAAAAGGCATCTGATCATAGAATAGAAAAGAGATTGAAGATGAGATGATCAGTTAGGAGCCTGTTACATTGCAAACAAATGACAGTCGGTTGGATTAACATGAAGATGAAGAGAAAAGGATAATTTTGCATTCTTTGGAAGTAGAAGCAATAGGATTTGGAGCTAGATGGATGAGCAGGTAAAGACAGAAGAGTTGTAGGTGACCCCAAGATTCTGCCTGAGCCACTGGCTGAATGGTGATGCTGTTTGAAATGGGCAGTGATGAAGGTGGAGGTGGAGGTCAAGGGTTCCGTTTCTGCTGAGCTCTGTTTGAGATGCATGTGGAATTGCCAAATGGAGAAGCTGCGTGAGGTATAAAAGTTCAGAGCTCTGAGGAGAGTCTAGGCTACAGGCCACGTATAAATGGCGTTCAAAGCAGTAATTCACTGAATAGATGGGGGAAGGGCATGCACAGCCAGTGCTGAGGAAGCACGTGAAGCATTTATGTTTGTGTAAAGAAAGAGGAACAATCTGAAAATGGAGAGTTGAGGAGACATCTTGGGAAATAGGGGCAAGAAATCTAGTAGCAAGTTTATGGAAAAAAGAAACTGTGGCTACAGGAGGGTGCGGTTTCCAGTCACTTTCCGTTTCCCTAAAATGACATAGTTATGTTTCTTTATCTACAGGAATTCAAACTACAATGGCAGCCCGATACCACAGCTCATGTTCCAACCCCAGCGAACCCAGGAGCTGCCGTGGTGAGAGGGTGCCCTGGCTCCCCAGGCCAGGAGGGTTCCTGTCTGAGCAAGAGCAAACCATTTGCAACCTCCTCTCTCATTTTCTCTTCGTTCGCCCTGCTCTGTCATTTCTCCCTCGACCCTCTATGCTTTCTCCTCATGATGCAGTAGAACAGCGAAGAAGAGAGGTAGAACTATCTGGACTGATCCCAGGCTCGATGAGGGTTCTTATGTCCTACTTCCCACTATGTGGACACACCAAGCCAGGTGGAGCCTCTCTGGTTGATTTTCTGCCCCTCTCTTCAGCCTGGGAGAGGACTGGGAAGGAGGAACGTGGGAGTAATTGATTCCTCATTCAGGTCCCTAATTTCCCTGCTTCTAGTGGCCTCACTATAACCAACAAGTTCAACAGACAACCTCATCCAGTTCTGTCACATAACCTCCTTCTACTCCCTTAGCCATGGAAATCAACCACAATAGTTGAGCTTTTGCTGGTTTAGCAAACCACCCCACAATTAAGTCACAGAAAACATCAACCATTTAGTTGGCTCTCTATTTTGTGGGTTAACTGGGCAGTTCTTGGGTCTGGGTCAACTTGGCTTAGCCAGACTCGCTCATATACCTGTGGTAAGCTAGTGGTTCAGGATGCAACTGGATAATTTTTCACGGCCTCATGGGCATGTTTGGTAGTTAGCAGGCTCTTGGCTGGGCCAGGGTGACAGAGATAAGTGGACCTTGTTTCTCTCATCATCAGAGAGGCTAGTCCAGGCCTCTTCATGGGGCAGTTGCAGAGTTCTGAAGAACAAAGGGAAGGCACGCCAGAACGCATCAGCACTTTTGAAGTCTCTGCTTACATCACGTTTTTACTTTCCTATTGTCCAAAACAAATCACAGCCCAGGCAGATTCAAAGGCTGGAGAAATATGCTCAGCATTGTGATGGGAGGAGCTGCAAATCCACATCCCAGAGAAGCATGTGTACAGAGAGATGGGCATCATTCAGGGCCATATCTGCAATCTATCGCATAGATCGTCATCCACATGCTGCCCACATTGGCAAATTGTTGCAGTGTTGGAACTGGCCTTTGGTGCCCTTTGTTTCACCTCTCATGATTTTCCTACTCCCTCTCTCTATAGCCAACCAGAGCCCTCAGCACAGCCTTAGGTTGGAGTCTTCTACGGTGATGATAACCAAATAATAATCTGAAGTCCTGCCCACATTTTTCCTTAGATAATCTTAGCCATCCTGCATGCAATATTCTCAGCTGCTGGAAATTTACTTCTCTCACTCCAGGATTCTGGCTGTCAAATGTGGGAAATTCTACTTTAGGGATGGTTTTGTGAATCTCTGGATTAGCTAAAACCTCAGCATAAAGTGTGTAGGGATGGGGATTAGCTACAGATTTTGCAGAAGCCAGAGTGGCAGTTTCTGCAACATCTCTCTTCTGTTTGTTTGATATTTTTAAAAGATTGCTCCAATTACAGAATAGACTGAGGGGGCAACAAGGAAGTAGAGAGACCGGTTAGGAGACAACTGAGGCATGGGTGGTGATGGTAGCTGGGGCTAGAATGATGGTCTTCAAGATGGAGAGAAGATGGATGCAGCCAAGGGAACTTACTAATGGGTTGGGAATGGAAAATAAAGGAAAGAGAGGAATCAAGAGCCATTCCTAGATTTTCTGTCTGAGGAAGTGAGTGAATGTTGAAGTATCTCAAAAAATCAAAATGGAGTTAATAACATTGTCTGTAATGTTGTGATATGATAATGTATGCATTTCCTCCAAGCAGAAATCAATGGTTGTAACACAGGATTCCTTATGCAGGAACCAATCTTACTCGAGGGCTACACTGGGACGGTCTACCTTCTTGGAGAAACAGGCTCTCAAATGCATTCATCAGTTGCCTTCCGTCTGCTCCCAGTCTGTGCTTAACAAATCCCCAGACTCCAACTCTATAGCCACATTAAAGAGCTATGCAGAGAATTACCGAATACAAATACAGAGAAAGCCATAGAGATTATTTGTTGTCTGACTCAAGGCACAATTGTTTGGGAGACATAGTTTCAGTTGACATGTTATGCTGCTCTGAAATTAACTTTCAACTTCCCCAGAAAGTGGAATATGCTTAACCAATGAAACTAAGAAAGTATAACTCTACTGATGTTAATCGGTATGGTTTTTTTTCCATTTGTTAACTATCAAAGGATTTTATAGTAACTCCAGAGAACTGTCATGTATTTGCTGGCTATAATTCTTCCACCTCTTAATTTAAATATAAAAGCTTCACTAAATTTCTATCGATATATCTAGCATTGCCTCTTCCTGATTTGCTAAAGCTAAAGTCGTTAACTTTCGATGTTCGGTGTTTTGTTCTCCTGTGGGTCATAATCCTTGAAAAAATGGTTGCATGTGTGAAATATAAAGGGACGATGGGCTGGATACCCACCTACCTGACTTCTTAATGGGAAGAAGAAAAGTCCCATTTTGGATAGAAATTGGGGGGAAAATAATCTCCCACTGCGATGTCCCCAAGTCAGATTTCGTGTTGCTTCCTGCATTATCTTACGAGGAACAGCTACCAGCAGCAGCTCAGAGTTCACTTCTTGAGCCATCCTGTTCCCTCCTCTGTGGGCTACTTAACTAAAAAAGTCAGAGTAAGAACCTCAAGGGAATCCTGAAAAGTCCTTGGGCCTTCCCTAAGCACTGCAAGAGGAACATCAGGCCCACAGGACTTTCTCTAGAGTTCCTGTGAGTGCACACATAACTGAAGAGAGAGGATGCTAGTGGGCAATAGTGGAGGGTGCCCGTGGGTGGGGATCCTGGGGGAGAAACAGCTGGAGGTGCATCATAACACTGCGACTTTTGTTCCCTGTTGTCTTAGGGCTTGGAGACCAAAACCCCAGAGATTTGCAACTGAGACTTGTCTTAGTGGGTAAGACTGGAGCAGGAAAAAGTTCAACAGGGAACAGCATCCTTGGTAAGAAAGTGTTTAATTTCGGCCTTGCAGCAAAATCCATCACCAAGTCCTGCGAGAAAGGGAGCAGCTCATGGCACGGGAAAACAATTGTTGTTGTGGATACGCCTGGCGTTTTTGACACCGAGGTACAGGATGCTGACACCTGCAAAGAGATTGCTCGCTGCATCCTCCTGACCTCCCCGGGGCCTCATGCTCTGCTCCTGGTGGTCTCGCTGGGCCGTTACACGCAGGAAGAGCAGAAGGCCACTGAGAAGATCCTGAAAATGTTTGGACACAAAGCTAGGAGATACATGATTCTCTTATTCACCCGGAAAGATGACTTGGAAGAGACCCACTTCCGCGATTACCTAAAGGTAGCTCCAAAAGTCATTCAAGAGCTGATGAAGGAGTTTGGTGATCGCTACTGTTTGTTCAACAATAAGGCGACGGGAGCTGAGCAGGAGGCCCAGAGGGCACAACTGCTGGCCTTGGTTGAGCACGTGGTGATGCAGAATGAGGGAGGATGCTACACTAATGAGATGTACCAAAGAGCAGAGGAGGAGATTCAGAAACAAATCGAAGTGGTGCATGAACGTTACAGAGCAGAGCTGGAGAGAGAGAAAGCGCTGATAAGAGAGGAGTACGAAGAGAAAATCAGAAAGCTGGAGGATGAGCTGGAGCAGCAGAAGAAAATGGCACAAATGGAGAGGGAGTTAGCTGAAAGGGAAATTGTCTGTGCCTCAAGGCAGCGAAATGCCAGAGAAGAGGTTGAGAGTCAGAATGGGATCCTTGAATTAATCTTTGGAGCACTGAAGATTGCTTCCTTTGTCATCTCCCAGCTGTTTAGGGAAGATTAAGCTTAATGAAAATCTGTCAATAGTTCTTGCATATTTTCAGGTGGCCCTGCCACTCATTCCCCAAAGTCAGAGCACGCTGGTCTCTGTCTCTCAGGACTCAGGAGTGCAGTGAAGTTAGCTGTTGGCAGTTGGTAGATGTTGAATCGATTTAACAGGGAGGGACAAATTCTCAATTTGTGAAACTCCAAAGCAGAAAGTATTGATGCTCCCTACCTTGTGAATTCTTTCCCAGAGACATGGAGAAAAGGAATGCAGGAGACCAGAGAAGATGACCTCGAGCTCTCTCTGCTCATCCCTAGTAAAGATTTCTCTCTAGATTCTTTCCAGACTGGCAGACAGTCACGCCCTGGGGCTTTTCTCACTTACTTTCCCTTTAGGAGGACAGTGAGTGAGCAAGAGCAGTGCTCTGGTACTCACCCATGGAGATGCTTAGAGAATTCTTTCTCCATGCATGTAAATTTGTTTAATTCCGTTTTCACAGAAGGGCTCAATTTGTTCCTTATCGTCTCCCCATTGAAGTGTCGATGAAGAGTTCCTGGAAGATGGATCTCTCAGAACTCAATTAGGTGAAATGCCAGAAAGTGAGAAAGACAGAGACTCAACAGATAGGACAAGAATGTTTGGTGCATTTGGATGCATCTGTAGAAACTCTGACCAACTTCAAAGTGACCAATTTGCTGAATAACCAGTCCTCTCCTTTTCTGTGAAACTAACTGCTGCACCCCCACCTCCATAACCCCACAGCTTGAGTACTTACTGCTTGGCGGGTCACCTTCACACTGCTGCTCCCACCCAGTTGAGTTATTTGCTTATTATTACTATAATAAAGCTTTTCTGTTCTCTCATATTTGTGCACAATTGGAACCTCTTTTTTTTTTAATACCACTATTCTGCTACTTCTTCTAAGAACACGGGGATGAATTTCACTTTTTCATAAAAGTTCCAGAGGATTTTCGAGCTAGTTTTGGTCTACCCTCCAGACATCTCTCCTCCTTTTCCCTGGAAGATTGGAACCACGTTCTCAACCCTTCTGCCAGTCAAAGACCACATTCTCTTTGGTTTCGTTCATTATGTGCTGATAGAAATTATGTGTAACCAAGGTTTCTGAGACCTGAGTGGTTTTCCTGGGGCAAAAATTCCCTTGAATATTTGGACAACAAGAGTTGAAGTCCCTGTCCCTTTGTTACTTTTCCACGGGGTACCCCTCACCTGATAACTTCTAGGATTTCCCAAAGCACATTTCCATGTTCTACCAACATGTCCTGGTGGGTATATGTGGCTTATGCCAACTTGAAATTGGCTTGTCCATGCTCCAAGCCATTTGCTCAGAATAGGACATAGACCTCTCCCTTATTTCTCCAAAACAAAAATGAGTTTGTTCACTTAATAAAAGTTAGCAAAGGCTCAAGGGTAAGAGAAGGACTACAAAGAGATGCTCCCAATTCCTTTAGAAATAGTTCCTCTGAGTGAGATGGATTTGGTTTCACTCTTCAGAATGTGGGTGCATTTTGTGTCTGTTGTTTTCATCATTGGAGTATTAGCCAAAGTTGGGGGATACAAATCTAACATCCTATTGCAATAGAATCTTCTATAAGCAAATATATAACCAAAGGGCCATATATGCCTCCCAAGAAAAAGTAAATACAATTTTAATCTGAAAAAAAAGTCTTTAACTGCACTGGTACTTTCTGTGTCAATGCATTCAATTATTCTTACCCTTGCATTCAGGTTTACGTTGTAGATGAGCCAAAAAAAAAAAAAAAAGGTTCTGGTCTTGAGAATCGGCCAGGAGACGAGATGCCCATGTGAAATACGCTGAGAACATTGTTGCCCATCTGTCTCTCAGAGCAGAAGGTCCTTGATAAATACTACCCATTGTGATGAATACAAAGGAGGCAGGTGGCATGTGTCCTTCTCTCAAGAGTCTGGGAGTCTATACCTCTTCATCCATTCCTTATCATTCATTCATTGTTTGCACTTCATGGTAGATTTTATACCAGAGGCTGAGAATCTAGAGACAAGTGAAGCCAAGTCCCTTTTGAGACTGGCTTCATTCACTTAGCATAATCATTTTGGAGAATCATCCAAGTTGTCTGTATGAATAGCTTGTTCTCTTTTATGCTGAGTATTATTCCATCTTAGGGGTGTACCACAGTTTATCACTTCTTATTCTTATGCTTCTAATTGATTTTTCTTGTCTAATTCCATTGGCTAAGACCTCCATTATAATATTGAACATTAGTGTATGGGCATGCTTGCTTTGTTCCTGGATATGGCTTCAGTGTTTCCCAGTTAAGTAAGTGAGATACTTGACTACAGTAGTATATAAGATGTATTTGTGTGTGTGTATATGTGTGTGTATAATCCTATTAAGCAGGTATCCCCCAATCACTATTTTCTTGAGAGTTTTTATCATGAATGACTATTGAATGTCGTCAAAGCCTTTTTAAAAATCGTCTATGGGAATAACTTGTGATTCTTTTTCCTTAAATCTTTTCACAATGTCGACGAAAATAATCCATAACCAATCTATAAATGAAAATTTGGGAGAGTTTATTCTGAGCTAAAATGTGAGGACCATGACCTGGGGCCTTTCTTCCAGAAGGAAGAAAGGGCACCGAAGAAGCGGGGTGCACAGAGTGGTTATATACTATACCCCCAAAGAGGATGTTTCACATATGATTGAAATGTCCCTTTTACAGTAGTCACGAGACTGCTCTGTCGGCACAGCGATTGATGGAAACAGCAGGTAGGTCTGCTGTCTCGGTGAACACAACAGGGTGGCAGGTCTGTTGTCTTGAGCTGAGTGGTCACAGGTGAGCTGGGTGGTCAAAGGTGAGTGCAGCAATCAGTTCCTAGCCTAAGAAAAGATGCTTATCCCTAAGGAAATGCCAATGTGGGGGGAAGTTGCACCTTTATCTTAAGGGCATTTGTTCTTGCCATAGTAAATGTTTAAAGCAGATATACAATGCATGCTCAATGGCCACAGTCAGGCCCTTTTTGGAAAAAACAAAGTCAGGCCGAATTAGGTTTACACCAAATGTCTTCCTCATATACTCCAATAGATGCTATTGCTTGCCATTTCTATTTGTCAACAAGATGAATGATATTAATAGATTTCCAAATATTGAATCAATTTTTCATTTCTGTTTTAAATTCCACTTGGCCATAATACATCACATTCTTAATGTGGTGTTGGAATATCCTTGCTAATATTTTATTTAGTATTTTTGTATTGATATTCATAAGAGATCTTGGTCTTGTCGACATAAATAATCCATGAACAATCCATAAATCAAAATTGGGGTGAGTTTATTATGAGCGAACCCTGAGGACCACACAACTGGGAGAGTCCTTTCACAAAGGAATGGAGCACTCCAAAGAAGTGGGGGTGTTCAGGGTGGTTGTATACCATCAAAGAGCATGTACCACATGTGATTGGAATGTCCCTTTTACAATAGTCACGAGATGGCTTTGCTGGCACAGCAAGTTGGTGAATGCAGCAGGTTGGTGGTTGCAAGGTAGGTGGTCACAAGGTGAGCACAGCAGGTCAGCAATCCATCCTTAGTTTAGGGAGAGATGCTCATCCTCAGGGAAATGCTGATGTGGGGGAAGTTACATCCTTATCTTTAAGGGCATTGTTCTTGTCTTTGGGTCACAGTAAATACTTAAAGCAGATACAGGCCATGTCAGGCCCTTTTGGAAAAACAAGGTCAGGCCAGCTCAGTTTTAACCCCAATGGCTTCCTCATATACTTCAATACATCCTATTGCTTGTCATTTGTTTATCAGTCTATAGTTTCACCTCTTTGTCCTGTCTGTACCAGGCTTAGGTATCAATATTGTATTTGTTTTGAAAAAGCAATTCAGAAATTTCCCTTCATTTCAATGCATTGGAACTGTCTCGACTTTAAAGATTTGGAAGAATTTTCATGCAAAACAATCTGGTGCTTACTTTGTGTTGTGGTTTGTTAATAGCTTTGTCCATTTCTTCCATCTAAATTGGTCTATTTAAATTTTCTTTCTGTAATGGAGACAACTTTTGTTATCAGTATTTCCCTTGGAAATTATCCATTTCATCTAGGTTTTCAAATTTATTTGCAAAGGGCTTTTAAATTTTTAAAATTTCTTCTACTTCAATAGTTATTTCCTCTTGTCATTTTGAACATTTTATCTGTGCTCTTTTCTCTTTTTTTATTTTTATTTTTTGAGGAAGATTAGCTCTGAGCTAACATTCCCTGCTAATCCTCCTCTTTTTCCTCCCTGATCTAGCATCCGTGACCATCTTCCTCTTCCTCTACTTTAAATGCGGGACACCTGCCACAGCATGGCTTGACAAGCAGTGCATAGGTCCACACCCAGGATCCGAACCGGCAAACCCCAGGCTTCTGAAGCAGAACATGCGAACTTACCTGCAGCACCACCGGGCTGGCCCCTTTTCTCTTTTATTCTTGAGCGAGTTACTTAGCACTTTGTCTATTTTAATTTTTTCAACAAATCAGGATTTTGAATTATTAGTTATCTGATGTTCTTTATTCTCTACTACATTAGTTATTGTTTTCTATATTTTTGCTTTCTCTTGGTTTACTTTTTTCTAGTGAGAAAAAGTTTTTGAAGTGAGAATTTAATTATTTTCACTGAAAAAGTCTTTGGTGCAGTGCATTTTCCTGTTATCATCTCTTTAAAAGAATTCCATAGCTTCTGATATTTAGTGTTTTCACTACTAAGACTTCTAAGAAATTCTAAAGTCTCAGTTTGTATTTTTCTTTTCAACAAGAGCTGTTTAATAGAAAGCGTTTTATTTTCCAGATGGAAGGACTATTTTTCAGAAGTAATTTCTGATTTTATTGCATTGTGATCAGAAAGTGTTGTTTGTAATATTTTTATTTTATAGAACTCACTGACATTTGCTAATGTTTATTAATATATGATCAATTTTGGTGAATGTTCCATGTGCATCTGCAAAAAAGATGTATTCTCTGTTATCGTTGCAAAGAGAGTGTGTTCTCTCTATGTCTGTGAGATCTACTTTCTTCGTTATGCTGTTTAATTCTCTGTCTCCCTTCTTATTTTTTGTCTACTTGATTTGACTCGTACTGATAACAGTGCATTGAAGTCTCCTATTATTAGGGCATTTTAGTCCACATCTCCTTGCATTTCCTGTACTTTTTGCTTCATAAACACGGTTGCTGTGTTATGTGACGCGTACTTTCTTAAGCATTATATCTCTGATAGAGGATTTATGAGAGAGCATAATGCGACAGAGACGTTATAACTCTATTTTTCATTCCTTTTGATGTCATAGCCGCCTTTGTAGGAAAGTGCTTTGAAGAAGCCTGTGGAAATGAGTCCCCTGAGGCTGTAAGTCACTGCTTCTTGTGGAACAATTTGGAATTCCTGGAAACAGCCTGCACAGCAAAATCGAACATACACTACATTGAGGGCACAGAGAGAAAACGTAAATTTGTAATTTGTCTGTGATTTTATAATCTTTCCTAGCTCCCATCCGTCATTTCTAGGGAACAAATAGAGCTAAACATTCCCTCTTGTTTAAACTGGTCCCATCTGATCCGTTAAGAAGCCCCTTTTGAAGGTGTTCAGCTCTCTATTTAGGTGACTTAGAGAGCCCAGCCCCCACCATCGTGATTCTGTCCTTCAGTGGGGGATGGATGCCTTACGTGACATTGTGGTTTGTGGAGAAAGATGGGGTCCCCAGGCCTCAGCCCCTACTCCTCTACTGCTGGGTGATGTCCCTAGTCTGTCAGGTCTCTGAAGTCCTGCTGGCCCCTGTCAAGGCAGTCCACAAGCCAGTGTAACCCAGAGTGAATTTCCCAGTTCAGGCAGTGCCCCTGGGGTGCTCCTTTGCTGAGCTCAGCACAACTCGGCTGCTGTTGGTCTAAAATTCCCTATGGCTGGTTGGGCCGCACCTCTCATGAGTCCTGTAACATCAGCTAGAGAACGTGTTTGGCTGCACGTCAGAGAAACTTCCCTGCAGTGGCTCAACAAATGAAGGATTCAATTCTGATATAACAAGGAGTTACAGGTGGCGAGTCCAGAGCTGACGTAATTGTGCAAAGAACTTTTTTTTTCTCCCTACCTGCGCCACCATCCTTTGCAAATGACTTTTGTCCTCCAAGTGGCAAGATGGACCCTTCTCCTTTAGCCTCGTGTCTGAATTGCAGGCAGAAAGAAGATAGAAACTATAAGGAAGACAGAATGGCTCTTAAAACACAAAAGCAAAGTCAACCCAGACATGCCCACAGGACGTCTGCTTACATCTCTTCATCATGTGGTTACGACAAATGCAAGAAACGTTGTGCGATTTAGTGTTTCACATGGGCACATGGGTCTTACAAGGTGAACTGTCGTTTTCTCAGTGAGCAAGAAGGGGCAAGTGGCTAGTAAGCAGGTGACTAGCAGCGTGTGCCATATACAGCGTGGATGAGTGTGCTCTCCACCTCGCTCTGTGGTGACCTCACTCTCACCCCCATGGGAAATTCCTATGACAGTCTCCCAACCAAATTTTCACATAATTCTCATCTCCTGTTAATTTTACACACGAACCAAGGAAAGGACAAGAAAATAAAATGTCAAGCTTGAGTGTGGTCTCTAAAATAGCACAGAGGCTTGCAATAGACCAAACATCCTACAGATCAACTTTAGATAAACTATTAAGAATCAAATACCAGAGGGGCCAGCCCAGTGGTGTAGTGTTTAAATTTGTGCATTGTGCTTTGGCGGCCCACAGTTGGCAGGTCCAAATCCTGGGTGTGAACCTACATACCACTTATCAAGCCATGCTGTGGCAGGTATCCCACATATAAAATAGAGGAAGATGGGCATGGATGTCAGCTCAGGGCCAAAAAGAGGAAGATTTGGGCTACAGATGTTAGCTCAGAGCCAATCTTCCTCACCAGAAAAAAAAAATGCAACTGAAACTGGATAGAAACTGAAGTGATTCAATCCTGGGAGCAAGGACCACATAGGGTGACATCCATGTCACGCTTTTCCTCTGAGGGCACTCCCCAGACCACAGCTCAAGGAGTAACTAGAATGCAATTATCTAATATGCTTTTTGATTTCTGAACCTGGAAAGATAAAATTTAGGACACACATCTGATTGCTTTATTCTTCTGCCTTTCTCTCTGTTTCTTCCCCTTGTAAGATGAAGAGGTGTCCGCATCTCTTATTATCTGGACTTCTACTGTATAAAATGTTGTTGCCTAGTGACTACACCAGGGACTTTTATGCAAATTGGCGATGTGATAGAATGTAGAGGATCCATTCTAAAGGAAATGCCCAGTCTTACAAGGCTGTCATCTTTTGACAAAACTCTATTAATATTCTCTTAATATTAGAAGCTGATTAGGTTTTTCTCTGTATTTTGTGAAGCATTAGCGTGTATCAGGGCCCCCCAGAAGGCTTGTTCCAATACAAAGTTTCTGATCCAGTGGGCATGGCGTGAACCTGAGAGTCTGCATTCCTAACAAGCTCCCAGGTGCTGCTGATGCTACTGGCCCAGGACCGTCCTTTGAGAGTCGCTGCACAGGAGCAAATGTCCTGGGTTTGAAAAGGAAAAGGGACAGTGACCTCAATACTGGTCCAGGCATTTCCCCCACTCCAAATGCTACAAGTGGATCTGGGGCTCCAAACACCCTTTTCCCCTCCAGGATTCTGAAGGAAAGTATGCACACAAAGAACTGAATCAAATAAGGCAAAACACCATATTTCTACCATAAGGCCAGCTCTCCCCAGTAAAGATGAAGCGCAGACCAGAGGCCAAAGTTCGATGTCTTCATTTTTCTCCCTGAAAGGAAGAGAGCTAGTTGCACATGGTGGGGCCACCCGACAACCAGAGGCACCGTCTGGGAGGATGGAGCCGAAAGAGTAAGACTTAGCTGGACCTGCCCAAAGGAGAACATCATTGATCAGCCTGTAGAATGAAACCAGGAACTGAAAGAGCAGGTCACATCTGGTCACAACTGCCCAAAAGGAGAGAGGACAGTCTGTTTCCCATTTCTTGCTTTTGGGGGGTTTTTCTTTGGACGATAAAGCCAGATGCCCTTCTGTTTCATTTTTGAAAAGTGAAAATAATAGTGGGAAGTGGTCTAACGGAGGTCAGGCTCTCCTAACATCCTCACATCCCGAAACAGGTCAACCCCTCTGCCTTCCGTGAGGGAGAGGATTTACTAGGCAGCGACCCAGAGCTCCTCCCTCCTGGGTGCTGGAGGGATGAGCACCTCTTCCTTCCAAGCCAGAGGGACGTCAGGCAACTTGGTGTAGCACTGCCGAGGGCTGCCTGTGGGACCCCTGCCTGTGACTTTCAAAGTCTCTGATGAAGATGCTAACGCCTACAAAATGCTTCATATAAGTTGTTAGTGTGGAAATCAGCTAAAGAACTGAATTTCAAATCTACCAGAAATGACTTGAGCCAAGTCTCACCAAATCTCCAAGGGGTAGGGTGAAAAAATACCTAGTGAGAGCCTCGTATGTGCCAGGAACTTGGTGCACAACAGTGAACGAGGAAGAGCTCACTGCCACCCACTCCCGTGGCCCTGTGTGTTAGTACACTGAGACAACGAGTAATTGAAATACAAGATGATAAAGCAATACTTTGTCCCAGGCAGACCCAGCATCTAATGGGCCTAACTCCTATTTGACGTCTTGGAGGAGAGAGGACACATTTCCACAAGAAAGTCAGATATAGGACGAATCCTCACATATGAATGATTCAACTCTGCTGAATCCTGTTATAAACATGGCACCCCCGGTGGTCCCTCTATGCTCTCTGCATCCCAGAGAAGGAGGCTGGAACAACGCTCCTCATCCTCCCTTTCCAGATAGGTTGGGTTAGAGGCTGTGGATGAGAGGCAATCCCGTGAGGTTTGGAGCGTGGACGAGGAGGACGATTGGCAGCTATTGCAAGTGGACGGCAGTGGTGTTTCACAGCTGATGGCTCTTGAAAACCACTCAGTTCCACGCACCAGTTAGTCTCCCAGGCCCCAGCGTTCCCAGCCCTCCCAGGCTTGGGCAGGCCTCTCAGTCCCCAGGTTAAAAGCATATCCTAGTGTTAATACCTAGATTGGATCAGTTTTCCTAATCAAGTACTCTGTATAACTGGACGGAGATGAAATGTTTCTGGAAACAACTGAGGCAAAATAAAGGCAGGATGCAGAACTGGCCATGAGTTGTTCAGGGACAGAGAGAGTGAGAGCGGGACTGGAGTCTTCCACAGGCACTGCCATCGCAAGGGCTTTGTGCCGAGTTTCTTCCGCACTTCTCATCCGGCAGCTTGAAAAGATTTAAAAGTATCTATCCCACTAATGTGATATCTTTGCCCCGAGTTTACAACACCTCTTCATAGCTTTGGGAACGCTGTAAGACACACTCAAAGTGTCATTTGGGCAGTGTCTTACATCACACTTCCCACAGGGCTCTGGAGAGGAATATCTGCAAATTGTCGCATTTTAAGTCAATTGATCTTTGATGTTCTTACAAAGGTCTTGTCTTCTATGGGCAACTGTTTGGCTCCTTAATGGAAGGTCGTTCACATTTTATATACTTTAAAATGTTTAATCTTAAATTTTTCCAACAAAACTTCCATAACCAAAGTAGTGATTTCTTTTACCATCTCTGCAACTAAAAGTGTTTTGCTTTTTTGTGCCATAATCCAAGCTATTTTAAAGCTGGTCTGAGCTACAAGCTCAGATCCTATCCACAGTTGAAATAAAGGATTGCTTTTGAATTCTGATAGCAGCCATTTTCTGGGTGCTGACCCTGGAGAGCTGCCAGACCTGCAGCCGATGGCAAGAGATCGACTTGGAGCTGAGCCACTGAGATTCTGGAATTGTTTGTTACTGCACGTGATCTGGCCTAACCTGACTCACATGGAACGGAAATCTCATGTTTGATCTTTCTGCTGACTCTCACTTTTGGCAATTTCTTTTCTGGAGTAATCTTCACCATCTTTGACTGTGAACTCAAATGTGGAAATCCTAAGGACTGAAATAAAGGCAGTTTTACTCCAGAGAGGGTTTGTGTGGACTTTGATCAGGGACTGAGAAGGGGGTGTTGGTGCCACTGACCTGAGACCACGTTAGCCCCCTTCGGGCGTCTCTGACTTAACCGGAAACCCCCAGTCTATAGTTCACTTTACAACCGAGTTGAGAGGCAGGCTTCAAATGTAGGGCTGATACCTTCGTGTTCTCAGAGCAGCCAACCTGCCCTTTGAGTTTATAGCTCACAGCTCCCATTTCAGTTTAAGATTTTGTTGTTACTTGTTTTGGTTTTGCTCACACAGCGTCAAGCCTCATTTCTTGCATGGCAAATACGGTCGTGTGCTGTGTAACAATGTTTCAGCCAATGATGGATGCGCACATACCCTGGGGGTCCCAAAAGATTATAATGGAGCTGAAAACTTCTGAAAGGAATGACACCTCCTCAAGAAAAGCCTCAGGCAGGTCCCCCAGGAGCTGTTCCAGAAGAAGGCGTTGTTATCACAGGAGATGACAGCTGCATGACCTGAAGACCTTCCAGTGCGATGAGATGTGGAGGTGAAGACAGGGGTATTGATGGTCCTGAACTGCCAGCCCTGCAAGCTCCGTTCACGGCAAGCGCCCTATGCAGGTGCACCATTGTGTATCTTTCATACTCTACTTTTACTGCGGCTTTTCTGTGTTTAGAGACGTTTACACACGCAAACACTTCCATTGTGTCCCCGTGCCGACAGTACTGGGTACAGCAACACGCTGTGCAGGTGTGCAGCCTGGGAGCAGCAAGCTGGACAGTCTAGCTTTGCGTGTGCACTCTATGGTGTGTGCACAACGACACAGTCACTCAATGACTCTTTCTCAGAGCATATCCCCATTGTTAAGCGACACATGATGGTAATACAGTCTGTTGTTTCGTAGAGTGAGGGCCTCTCTGTGCTGATCTCTTAAACACAGCATCTCTGAGGACATCATAGAATGTAGCTCACAATCCCTTGCTTGTCCTGTTTCTTAAACCTTGACCAGAATCCCACCACACTGTCACCAGCGCCCTGGGTGCTTGTTGTCCCCCAGGATAGAAATCAAGAGAGATAACAAATGGGAGCAGAAAAGCAAGTTTGTTAGCTTGCGCACAAGAGAAGCACAAGGGAGCCGGTGCGGAAAGGAAGGGGACAGGTGACCCGCTGGTTAGGGAGTGGGATTGTGGGGCTTTTTATCAGGCAAAGGCTGGGGAGGGGGGCCTTCTCACGGCATGTGCAGGTGGGATTTTTCTTGCGCTTGCATTCTTGTTCCACAGGCCCCCACAGGTGTTGCACGCATCGTTAGCATGCTAGCTCTCCACCCCCGGGTGTGACTTTTAGTCTGGTAATGGGGCTAAGGTCACCTTCAGCCAACTCCTGGGTGCTGGGGCACATGGGTAAGCCTGGAAAAGTCTGGGGGCTGTGGATTTCGGATCTTGGTGGTCTATCTGATTCTCTTAGCTTACCGCTTGGTTAGCGCCTTATCTTGTTAGGCCAGGGGCCTTGCGATGACCCTGTCTCGTTAGGCTGGCTCCTCTCTCAGTGTGGCCCCAAACTAACAGCCTGGGAAGCTGGGATATATGGTGGTCACTAATGGTGTCAGGCACGCTGTCCACCCTGAGAGGTGAGAAGCCAAACATTAGTCACAGTTGCAAAGAAAGAGCTTAATACAACGTATGGTTTCTGAAAAGGATGATGATTGGAAAGTTGCAGCTCACGTTTGGATAAAAGTTCCTCCAGGCACGGCTGTGAGTGCTTTCCGTCGTTAACTCATTTAAGGCTCACGGCCGTCCTCTGAGGAGGAGACTATTGCAGCTTCAGTGTTTACAGACAGAAACCGAGGCACAGAGAGCGAAGCTTCTTGTCCACAGTCCTGAACTGGGAATGGCCAAGCTGAGGTTTGCACTCAGCCAGTCCAGCTCCAGAGTCCAGGCTCTTAGCACTAAACACAAGTTCAGAAGATCCCACCGGGAGCATCGTGTGGTCCAGGCAGCCTAGATAAGACAGAAAGAGGTGAGTCGCCCTGCTGTAGAACATTGCCATGGTCCACAGTCTCTGACATCACAGCTGGAGTCCCTCCTCCCCAACACATATGCTCTTGACCCAAAACAACAGTCAAACGTGACTAAGGACAAGGCAGGGTCTTCAATTTGAGAACTGTAAAAATCCTTAATTTTTAAATGTTGTGTCTGATGTGGGTTAGCATTTCTTGTATAAACTTCCTTATCTGCTTCTCACATATTTACTGCTCACGTGTGAACATGCCCTGGCTGGTGTGCTGGTCCCAGGAGGAGGAGGACTGACATGGAACGGACCTACCCCAGCCAACCCACACGTGATGTGCTGGTTAATTTTGTGGGTCCACTTGGCTAGGCTTTGGTGCCCAGCTGAGGGGTCAAATAGCAGCCCACATGGTACTGTGAAGGTGCTGATTTATTTATTTTTCCAGCTTATTTAAGTATAATTGACAAATAAAATTGTAATATATTTAAAGTGATGATTCAATATGTGTATGCATTGTGAGATGATTCCCACAATCGAGTTAACACATCCATCACCACACAGAGTCACCTTTTTTTCTTTTTGGTGAGGACACTTAAGATCTAGTCTCATAGCAAATTTCAAGAATACAGCACAGTGTTGTTGCCTATGGTCTCCATGCTGCACGTTAGATCCTCAGAACCTACTCATCTTATAACTGAAGCTTTGTACCCTTTCACCAACCTCTCCCGAATGCCCCCAGCCCTCCAGGCTCTGGCACCCGCCATCCCGCTCTCTGTTTCTATGAGTTCCACTTTCATTTTTTTGGATTCTACATGTAACTGATGTACCATGCAGTATTGTCTTTCTCTGTCTGCCTTATTTCACTTAACGTAATGCCCTCCAGGTTCATCTGTGTTTTCACAAATGGCAGGATTTCCTTCCTTTTTAAGGCTTAATAACCTTCCATTGTGTATATATACCACATTTTATTTATCAATTCCTCCACTGACAGACACTTAGGTTGTTTCCATATCTTGGCCATTGTGAATAATGCTGCAATGAACATGCGAGGGCAGGTGTCTCCGCAAGGTACTGATTTCATTTCCTTCGAAATCAGAAATACCCAGAAGTGGACTAGCTGCATCACGTGGTAGTGCTATTTCCGTTTTGGGGGGACCTCCCTGCGGTCTCCCAGGGTGGCTGTACAATGTGGATTCCCACCAGCAGAGCCTGAGGTCTCCCTCTCTCCTCATCCTCTCCATCACCTGTTATCGCTTGTCTTTTTGGTGATAGCCCTTCGGACAGGTGGGAGGTGATACCTCACTGTGGTTCTGACTTGTGCTTCCCTGATGATTCGCGGTGCTGAGCACCTTTTCTTGTATTTATTGGCCATTCATGTGTCTTCTTTGGACAAATTTCGATTCAAGCATTTGCCCATTTTTCAATTAGGTTACTTGTTTTTTATTATTGAGTTATATGAGTTCCTGATGTATTTTGGGTGTTAACCTCTTATGAGATAAATGGTTTACAGATATTTTCTCCCATTTAGTAGGTTGCCTTTTCATTTTGGTGACAGTCTCCTTTGCTGTGCAGAAGCTTTTTAGTTTGGTATAGTTCCACTTGTTTATTTTTGCTTTTGTTGCCTTTGCTTTAGGTGTCAGATCCAAAAACTCATCACTAAGAGTGACGTCGAGCAGTTTTTCCCCATGTTTTCTTCTAGGATTTTTACAGTTTCTGATCTTATGTTTCAGCCTTTACTCCATTTGAGCTGATTTTTGTGTGTGCCGTGAGATAGGTGTCCAGTTTCATTCTTTTGCATGTGGCTGTCCGGTTTTCCCACCATTTATTGAAGAGACTGTCCTTTCCCCTATGCTTTTGTTGAGAATTAGTTGACCATACGTGTGTGGTTTAGTCCTGGGCTCTCCGTCCTGTCCGCTGACCCGGATGACTGTGCCCACGTCACGCTGTTTGGAGTCGGATCGCTTTGTTATGCAGCTGAAGTCAGGAGGTGTGATGTGGCTTTGCCTTTCCCTGGCTTCTCTAGATTCATGTTGTTCTTTTGTTTGGAATGCATTCCCTTGTTTCTTCATTTTCCTTGACTCTGTTGTGGTTACCGCACATTTGACTACATAGCCACCACTCCCGGTCTTGACAGACTGACTTCATGGAGGAGACGAGCCTCGCCATCCAGGCTGGCCTGAGCTCCTGGCTGCCTCTCAAACCTTCATGCTTTCCAAACTGTTGTCTCTGTTCTCAGTGGCTCCCAGGAGATTAGGCTGTGCAGAGACCAGCCAGTGCCCCCGGGCCTGGGAAATGCCCACCCGCCTGTCCAGGCTCCCAAGGACTACGAATTGCCTGCCCCTTCAGCTGCCCAGTGCAGGCTAATTGGACACCGACCTTCAGGCAGCAGGTGGGAAAGTCAGGGCATTGGAAACACAGCCCGGCCCCTGTCAGGGGGACACCCTGGGTGCTGTGGCTGCTCCCTCTGTGCTGAGCCAGCAGGAATGGGCCCTGGGAGTGCTCGTGCTCCCCCACAGAGCGGCCCCTTTGTCCTCCGGGGTCCTGGGGAGCCTGTGAATGCCTAGCCCATCAGCTCACAGGGTGGGGCATTGGGAGCCCCCCTAGGGCAGCAGCTGTGGAAGGTGGGACGCGAGTGAGTGGACAGCTCCTTCTGTGGAGAGTGGAGATGACTAGGTTTGATTGCTGGAGTGCGCCTGGGGGAGAAGGCAGGGGGCGTGCCCACCAGCTCCTTCAGGCTCCCAGGATGATGCGCCTCAGCTCCCAGACACAGGCTGGCTAGAAGCCTGACCTGTGGGCAGCAGGAGGAGAGCAGGAGGCAGATCCCTTGAGAGAGAAACTTTGAGACGGTGTTTTTGCCTGTTCCCTCTGCACTGAGCAGGGGGGCGGGGGCGGGGAGGTAGCTGCAGGAGGTGCTCTGAGCCAGGTGACTTGCGAGCCAGGCGCCCGGGTGCCAGCCATCAAAGCTGGGGCGCTGCGTGGAGGGTCCCAGCTCTTCACTCCTAAGGGATAGACTTGCAGCAGGGGCTCCCTCCCGATTGTAAGGGTGGGGCTCGTGGTGAGTGTGTCTCAGCCGTTCCTTCCCATTTCCGTGGGTACTTTCTCAGCTGCCAGGTGTGCAGGAGTCACTAAACTGGCTTCTGGATTTCTCTCAGAGAGCATTGAGCCCTGTGGGGCTGTGCATTTGGTTCATCTGTGGGAGCAGGGGAGGTCGGGAGCCTCCGTCCCGCCATCTTGCTGATGCCCCTGTGAAGGTATCCGTTAGCTGTGATTCACATTGACAGCAGTGGACTTTGAGTAAAGCACATTATCCTCCATCTTGTGGGTGGGCCTCATCCAATTAGTCGAAGGCCTTAAGAGAAAAGTCTCAAGGTTTTCAATTCCATGTCTGACAATTCCAACATCTGTGTCATATCTGCATTGCTTCTAATGTTTGCTTTGTGTCTTCAGACTTCTCTTGCCTTTTAGCACGCCCTGTAATGTTGCTGAAAGCTGGATGTGCTGACTCAGATACTGGGAGTTGAGGTAAACAGCCTGTGGTGTGAGGCTCTATGTTACTCCATCCAGGGGTTGGCTTGTTAATGTTTGCTGTAGCCGTAGGTGCCCGAGTGCCCATTTCCTGCAGGTCCTTATTTTGTCTCGCCTGTTGTCTGTGGTTCTCTCTGAGTCCTTCTGAAACAGAGTTTGTGCCTCGCATTTCCTCAGCATTAATCCCGTTTTTATGCGGAGCGCTGTTGGCGTGGTGGGAGGAGGGAGAGAGAGAGGGGAAGTGTGAGCCTGGGGCTCAGTCTCCCTCACCAAGTGGGTCTGTGTCCCTCTGTGATCAGCACAATTTTTGACCTTTTTCCTCTTCTCCCCCTTTAGGCGACACAAGCCAAACACGGACACTGCCCACCTCTCCCTCCTCAGTTTCTTTAGTCTCTTTCTTTCCTCTCTGCTCTGGCCTCAAAGGACTTCCTGGAGTCGCCTGAATGCCCTCAAGATCAGGCTCCTTCTATCTTCCAGAACCACCTCGTTCATCAGAAAGGCTGCCTCAGGTGTGCTAAGAAGACACAATAACGATCCCACACCCTCTTTCTTTGGGAATCAGGACACCAAAAGGGGGTTTGCTGCATCTGGACCTTTGGGGGAGGAGAGTGGGAGATGAGGCATTGCCATCAGGAACAGAAGCAGAGAAAGGAGGATGAAAAGATAAACTGGATGTTCTAGAGTGTTCCCCCAAGGGCTGTTCCTGGTCACAGGCTAAGATGTGAGAGTTCTCACTACAAAGCCACAGGACACATTCTACAATGTCCTATCCCATGGTCGATGGTATTCTATTTCCTAAATATGTCTGTAATTATATAAAATTCCTTGTCACTTAGATTGCTTTCTCTGGGATCTGGAATCCACAAGTTACCATGTTGCCCAAGATGGTGATGAAAATCAACAGTGTCCTCATCCTCATCTTCATCATCTTCCTACTTCTCCTCCTCCATGAAGCAATTTATATTTTGGGAAATTGTCTTCTTTACTTTGTTTGCATTCTTCTTCCAAGATCCTGTGAAATGGTACAAATAGACAGTATAATTTCTGTTAGAATATTAGGAAACTGAGGTTTGAGTGAGGTATTAAGGTCACACAGTTAGCGATGAAGTTCATACATAATCCAGACTTCTGTTTTTCATATGTTCTCCTTAATTCTCCAGGAAAAAACAAAAACTGTTATTCTAAATAATATTTGCAATGAGACATCCTCAGGCCAGGAAACAAAATGTCATTGACAAGCTAGAATCTTGCACTAAAACCAACTGGATAATTATTTTGAAAATTCTTAAATGATAGTTCTTCCAAAAATAAATTTAAAAAGCAGATTTGAGGGGTTCTAAATAGAACCATGTCAGTAGAAAATAATCCGGGGCTTTCAGGTGAGCTAAAACTCAATATGAATCAATGATGCCAAAAAGCTGTCACTCAAAATAAGCCCCGTGCACTCAGGCTATATTCACAGAAGTTGGGGCTCGGAAGGAAATCATGCTCCCAACTCTCTCCGAGTTGACTAGACAACACAGAGAAACACATAACCACTTTCAGGGACCAGGTTCTGGAGGGTATGGACCATTCAGAGTGTTCAGGGGAGTGCAGCGAAGAATATTACAGAAGTGTATGAAATCATTATCCAGGAAATAGTGAAGGAACTGGATAGAAGTTTCAAGAAGATACCTGACCATTATGCAAATCAGAAGAAATTTGCTGTCTGTTGATCTGCAAAGCAGACAACAGACAAATGGGTACATGTTTCAGGATTTCTTCACCATAGAGGAAAACCTAAATGAGGTGTTCCAAACGGAGGAGCGCCATCAGTGAGAGAAGACTAGAGTTTGATCAGAGAGCTTACAAAGCCTGATGATTGTAACCACATGTAAGAAGAGGTCAGGCTTATGTGGGAGCCTGAACTCGATGGATGCCAATGCGCTTTCCCCTTTTACTAGTTTATAATTCTGATCTCAGTCCAACAGTGAGTCATCTGGAGTATCCCCACAGCAGAGGAATTTAGGCAGGATTTCCGAGCTACACTTCTGCCCCCTTCACCCCCAAAAGCATCTCCTCTACAAATCCGCTGCAGTGCTGACATTCTAACTCCTAGGCCATCACCCATTTAGGGTTTTATTAATTGTGACTCTCTGAAACCCCCTGGTTAGCACACATGAAATTATTCACTCAGACGCTGAGACCTGGTTGCAGGAACGGGGCACAGGCTCCGAGCGGGAGGGAGGACCGGGCTTGAGGGAGCGAGCGCACAGGAGGAGGTCAGGTTGGATCTGTGCTGAGTGACAGGAGAGCCATCTTGCCCGCATGCCCCAAGGAGACCTTAAACGGGCATCACCGCCTCCAGTCAGTCTTGACGTGCAGAGACAAGCACCGAGCAGCGACAAGTCGGGTGGGGAAAATGTGCAACCAGCCCCCTGGACTATCAAGGATTTCATTTTCTGGTCTTCCGGTGGTATTTGCCCGGTTTTGCTATATTTTCACTATTTGCTCACTTTCACACTGTGTCATTTCATAGGAAATGGAGAGGGCAATTAAAATTTTTAAGTGGTTAAACAAAAATAAGAACAAAACCCACCACATACCAAAGAAACGGTTATTTCCCAGACCTCCAGTGGGCAGTAATCTCCCGGAAACCTGCCGGGCAGACCCCTCCCAGCTCCCACAGGAACAGTTGCTGGTGCATGTTCACCAAACTGTGCCCACCCACTCAGCATGCTCGCCCGCAACCTGAGTTCAGCCCATTCCAGCCCACACCTTCAGCCCAGGTGAAAGGCAAAGTAAGGGCAGAAAAGTGGTTTCCAACTAAACGGTCATTTTGCTTGCTCACGAGGGTAAAAAATGCTCATTGCTGGGCCTGCTCTGAATGAGGCTCTGGCGTGTTCTGGAGACTCAGAGGAAAAGGCTCCTGCTTCCCCTCAGGCCAGCACCAGGCTGAGGGGGTCTTCGGAGGAGCCGGGGCACAGGCCAGCAAGATGAGCATGGTGAGGTCTCTCCTTGTCCCAGCCTGTGCCTGTACCGGGTTCTGAGCGCCATCCTCGTACAGGGTAGGGGTCCGGGGGTCCAACCTTCAACTCTATCCTGTGAAGTGACCACAACATTATGTGACGGGGAAAGGAAAGGTGGAGGAGGTGAGACTGGGATGACCGTGGCGGAGACAGGAGGCAGTGTTGCCATGCCCCCAGGGAAGGCCACAACCAACAGCCTTCTCATAATTTGAGCCAGTTCTGGGAAATGGTCCAACGTCAGCTGTGGAGCACCGACTTCCTGCCGGCAAGCTGAGATGCACATGAACAAAAACTCATATCCTATAGTTGACGTCAGACAAATGGAGACTGACAAACAGTCCCCGCCCGCCCACTAACATGCCCCATTGTAACAACATAGCCCAGAGCCTCACTCCGGGTTTGGTTTGCAAGATCTGGGTTTGCAAACTGTCTTTTTGGCGTGTGCACAATAAACTTTTATTAATTACTACTTAGGTGATTCATTGGTTTTACTTCTGTTGTTTCTGAACTTTCGACAATATCTAAGAAAGGGGCACAGACTTCGGTGAGTGATGGAGAACATGAGCGGAGGAGATGTTCGATTGGAGGGAGAACTGAGGACAGCAGGGACATGCTCAGGCCTGGCGGTGAGCCCCTGGGGTGGCGCCCTGCTGGTGCTGACCCTCCTATTCCTGCCGGCAGTCTGAGCAGCATGAGCTCCACTGACACTGAGGGACAAGTAAGAACTCGGGGCTATTCAAGTGTATAGCCTGGTTGTGGCGAGGGAGAAAAGGACTCGGAATACCAGGAAGGGGCCGTGTACACACTGCCTCAGGGATATTTTGTGCCATGAGGTACATAAAGCTGACTTAATTTACCCTTAATTGTCTCCAACTCAGCTTTTCTTTTGAACCTAGGAGTCAAAACTCCAGGACCAGAGGATGCTTATCGATATTGCCCTGACAGGGCTCTTGACTCCAAGCCTCCCAGATTTGGCACTGCCCCTCCCCTGGTCTGGCCCCCACTCATGATCTTGCATTAGGGATCGCTCATCCTCTGAACCAGCCCGGCAGAGTTAGAACCACCTTCCAACCAGCTTCGGAGACTTGCGTGAGCCTTGCTGGGTTGGGGGGCCTGGGCTTGCACTAATGGGTGGGCAGGGCTCTCGTGCTCACTGGGGAAGGCCAGAAGTATTGGGGAGACTTAAGGCCAGGTAGGAAGAGACCTTAGATCGCCTGCCACAACTTTCATTTTATCCATAAAATAGGTGACACTTGGAGGCTTTATGAGTCTCGTCTAAGGCCGTAAAACACAGTGGCAGCATCATGTCCACAACCTTCAGCTTCTGCCCTCAGACCCATAGAGTTTCTGCTCTGCCTGTATATTAGTGGGAGCACTTGTGCTGGGGTGACAATAGGAAAGTCCAAAACTGATGGGCTCACAGGGAGCCAGCACCACTGCGCTAATGGAAGAGTCATAATGTCACTAAGATGGTCATGACTGGTACTAGGTATGGTAACACGCAAAGAGGGTGAGAACTCAGATACTAATGGGAAGGGGTAGAGATGATTTCAAGGGAAGGCTAAAAAAATTTAAAAAGTCCCTACATATTTCAATTGGTGCTCTAGCGGTTAAATCCGGCACTGTCACTGCCGTGGCCCAGGTTCATTTCCTGGTCGGGGAGCCACACCACCCGTCTGTCTCTTGCCATCCTGTGGGAGCTGTGTGTTGCTGTGATGCTGAAAGCTGTGCCACTGGTATTTCAAATACCAGCAGGGTCACCCGTGGTGGACAGGTTTCAGTGGAGCTTTCAGACTAAGACAGACTAGGAAGAAGGACCTGGCCACCCACTTCCGAGAAAACTGGCCATTAAACCTTTGAACAGCAGCAGAGTGTGGTCTGATATAGTGCTGGAAGAGGGAGGATGGTGCAAAAAGACTGGGCAGGGCTCTGCTCTGCTGTCCACAGGGGCGCTAGGAGCTGGAATCAACTACGCAGCATTAACAACAACAACAATATACCTTAATGCAGTAGAACAAGGGCTGTTGGAGTTAATACTTCCAACACTTCCAATACTTCCAACTTCCCCTTTGTTAACATCAACACAATTCTCTTGGTAGGAATTCAAATTCCTGTCTTTGTGTGAGAATGTCTCGTGGCCAGTGAGTTATACTTATGGGGGCCTGGAACCATCTCTGACCACCCTAGCCTAACGGTCCGCCTGCACCCTGAAATTTCCTCCATTTCTCAGGAGAGGAGCTCATTGCTTTGCCTCCAGATTAAATTAACGTTTGAGGCAAATTCCTCCATAGAGGAAGCAAATCCCTCCATAGGTGCTAATCTCAGAAGAGACCTGAAAGTAGGAGAAGCTGGGAATGGGCTGGGGCCTGGCCACCACGGGGCGTGTGTGTTTGTGTGTGTGTTTGTGTGCGCGCGCGCCTGCACACAAGTGTACTTTGGCTGGAGCCATCTCTGAGGAGCAGCTTGGGCAGACTCTCGAGTGGCCTTTCCAGAAAAGCCAGTGCCTCTGCTCTACTCAACGAGCTTCAGGACCCATCAGTTCTGGGATCTGTCAGGACCCCAAGCCAGGACTGAGGGAAGAATGCTCCAGTAAGGTGGCTACTTCAGCTCCCTGATTTATCAGGGCAAGGCACTGGGACCAGGGTTGTTAGAAGGACATTGTGTGAGAAAGAGAGAAAGGAAATGAAGGGGAGGACAGGGACACAGACAAAGAGCCCTAAGTCAGACATATGGTTTCGGGGGTCAGAGAGAGGAGAGAAGAGGGCGTTTATGTAGAGAAGGAAACTTCCCTCTTGTCCCAGTTTCACTTCTTTAATTCAATCTTCCTTTACCAGATCAAGATTATGTAACTCAGATTTATCCTGTGTCTGTTGCTCAAGAGACCATCACTTTAGGACACAATTCACACGTCCTAGCCTGGAATTCACAGAGTTACATCAGGCTGCAAACTTTCTTCACAGCCCCATCTCCTTCTAGTTTGCTACATGATAAGAAACACAGCAATAGGCTCGGGGTCCTCAAAGTTAGATTCCAGTCGCTGGCCCCACACTTGTTCTCTGAGTAACGTTGGTCAAGTTAAGCATCTTTCTGAATCTTATTTTTACTTATTTAGAAATGGAGATAATCTCTCCTTCGCAGTATTGCTGTAAGCACTAAATGAGAAGAAGAAATATAACACGGGCTTGGCCAGAAGTCATTAAATAAGTGGTAGACGTGTCTGCTCCAGGCACTTCACCTGTTTTATCTTCCCACCCATGTAACACCGACTTCTACCTTCAAGCCATCAGTCATGCTGTTTCCTCCACCTGTCTATTTGTCTGTCCCCAAAGCTCTCCACGTAGCCATATGCTCCATCCTTCAGTGGAAACTTCCTCCATGATCTCCCCAGGACACTTGAGACCATGGATCCATCCTCCTCTGCCTGTCAATAACCACCGCCTCTTGGACTCCATTTTCCCATGTGTTTTGGTTTTGTCTTCTCAGCAATGAATGAAGACACCTGTAGAGATGAAGCCAGATGGGTTTCTTCCTTTTTTCCAGACAGCATCCTCTGGCACGTGACAGGTACGTCAGAGACTTCAGACTCTGCTTGGAGTTTATGTAAATAGTCCACTTACTCTGATGCTCCTTGAAGGCATAGAAACTAGTAACATTAGCTATTTTGCAGACTTACTGTGTACTAGATCGGTGGTTCTCAAAGTGTGGCCCAGCGGCATCAGCATGAATGGGAAACTTCTTAGAAATGCAAAGCCTTGGGCTGCATCCCAAACCTACTGAATCAGAAACTATGGCAGTGGAGTCCAGTAATCTGTGTTTGAACAAACCCTCCAAGTGAGTCTGATGCATGGTCAAGGTTGAGAACCATCGGGCTAAGGCATTGTCTGGGGGTCTTTCACCTCTGATTACATCAGATAAAGGGGCTAGACAAAGCACATCTGAAATTGAAGGGTTTTGGTGAGAAAGTTAGCATAGGACCCTCTGTTGTAAGATGGACCTAGAAGAAACAAAGTGCAGGGGCGCTTGGGCAGCCAGGAAACAACCTAAATGTCCTGTGTAGAGAGCAAAGGCAGGAAGCTGGGGGGCCTCAGAGGTAAAACTCCTACTTACATTTATAGTTGGCTACAGGGTTCCAATTCCACAGCTGGAACCCCCAGACACGACAGTGACCCCACTACAATAACGTAAATGACAACAATGTCCTAGTAAGGTCCTGGGGCCAGCAGCATTAGCATTGCCAGGGAACCGATTAGAAGTCCAGTTTTTCAGGTTCTGCCCAAATCCTACTGCTTCAGAACCTCCAGGGACATTCCACAAGCCCTTCAGGTGATTCTGATGCAGGCAAAGTGGTGTAAACTGTGCTAGGCACGGGGGCTACTCGCTTTCTGTGCAGTTTTTCATTTAATTCTGACAACCCTATGAGCAGTTTAAATTTTTGCAGTTTTAAGGGGAAGGAAATCAGGGCCACAGTTGCCTAAGGGCACACAGCTGGTCAGTGGCCCAACAGGAATGGAAACTGCCTGATTCAAACACCCCGCTGAGCAGATGGAGGATGTGTTTTGGCCAAATGTGGTCTCTGATGAACTCCCGGTAACTGAAAATGCGTTTGGGAGGGTTTGGGGGCAGGAGGGAGAGGGCGAGTCAGAAATAGAGCAAACAGAGCCATCTCTACAATTTAGTGGGTGGTGTTCAAACCCAGGATCTGGTAGCAAATTAGCCCTGTGGACCTTATCTCCTTTATAAGATCCTGCCCACGTGAGAGCCATGGCTCAGAGACTGCACCAAACAAACCTTCCAGCCGATACCTGGTGTTCAAGGACTCATATCCTCAGGTCTTCCCTTGAACTACCTGGATCTGTGTTCGGCAACTTTGCCCTCCTTCTCAGTCTCTCCCTGTGTGTTGTTTTCTCTGCCTAACCCTTGACCTGGAGGAAAATCTTTACTCACAAGAGAGGAACGCTCGCTCAAGGACAGGGGGCTGCAGATGTGTGTTTGGGCGGAGGGCAATTTCAGTCCCTTCAGATCACACCGGATAAGACAATTCTACCTCTCAGAGGGCAGAGCTGAGCTCAGGAGCAGCTCTGGGCCTTGTGGTTTCCTTTCACAGACTGAACCAGAAAGAGTTATTTTTCACTCTTGGCAAAAACACCCAGGAACCAAGTTCTTCTCAAGACAGAGTTGAACTTACAACGAGAAGTTAAATTGAAAAGGTCCTATGTGGGAAGGGTTGGAGGGGAAATGAAGGGCTGACGGGGTTCTGACCACAGGGGAAGGTATCAGGAAACAGATTGGGGTGAAGACCTCGGCGGGCTCACCTCAGAGTTCACAGCCAGCATTCCTCCAGCTCACTTTAACCACAATTGTTCTGTTTTCATACACTAAGGGGATGCGGTGGGTGGGGAGGCAGAGGAAATGAAGGAAAACATTGAGTAAAACCCCAATAACGCTACCCAAAAGCAGATCATGTAAAGCAGGATGAGGGCCAGACCTTTCGAATTCATTCTTCACACCGCCCACAATTATACACACCTGATCGTGTGTATTGACCTGCCCCTCCCCCCCACGCCCAAGTCAACCCTGGGGTGATTTTCCCATTTTCCATAAGAAAACATTCAGGATCCCAACTTCATGACAAATCATCTGCCTCAGTCTCAGCCTCATTTCTACGCATCCTGACTTCCTGCTGTTACCGAGCAAGGGCTCACTATCCGACGCACACAGAAGCCAAGAACACGGCACCAGCTTTTGAGGACAGAAAAGGCTTTATTGTCAGGTTCACTGGCAAACCAGGAGGCGAGGCTCTCAAGTCCGTCTCCTCAATCCAAGGTTCGGGGCACATTTTAAGGAGTTAGGGCTACAAAGCTGCAGCTGGGCTCATAGGCTGATTGGCTAGTCTCGAATCAATCCATATGTGGTAATCCAGGTACTTGGGCGGCTGGATCCCAGATTTTCCTTATTGAAGGCGGAGGTCATCCTGGGGCTGTGGGTTCCCGCCTGGCACGTGCGCAGTGCTGTCTCTGCTATTGAGCGAGATTTGATTCACCAACAACCTGTTGTAAGGAAGCAAAACTCATTTAAGCTGGTCAATGATTTATGTGCTGTTTCCCTGCCTCTAGGTTCCAGCCATCCTTGGCTTCCTTCGAATATCTGCCAGCTCCATTGCTGTCACTTGCCTTGAAATATGCTATTTTCTTTTCCCTGGAAATAGCTCCAATCTCTTTCCCTAACTTTCATTCATTCTTCAGTTTTGGCTCAAACAAGGTTATTTCTTCTCGGAAGTCTTTCCCGACTTTCCCCCCGTCATTAGTTTAGCTTGTCTCTCACACACTCCCAATGCACCCCCGCATTCTCCTTAGCAACACTCACTATGCTAAAGTCTTTGCTCAGTGTCAGGCTCACCCAAGAAAGGAGACAGTGAAGGGGGAAAGGTAAAAGCCTTAGTTTCTTAAAAGATAGAACCAGAACTCTTCTGGAGTGGAAAGATCTATTCAGAAAAACACCGTGGTTGGTATGTTTGGAAGAAAGATGAGGCCATGAAACCAGATACAGCTGGAGCCAGGGCAATCAAAGAGAGAAGAATTCCTCTGTTTCAGAAATGGATAAGATTACTCATGAAGCAATGTAAAAATCCTAAATTAGTTATTAACAAATAGAATCCAGCAGTACCTTCAATGATAAAGATCTATTCTAAGAACAAAGGAAAGTTCAATGCAAAGAAGATTCAATATCAGGAAATATGTTCATATAGTTCAATGTGTTATACAGCTATGGAGCCACAAATCTGATCATCTCCTTAACTGCTGAAGGGTACTCTGGTAAAATTCAACATCTAATAATTGGGTACTTTTTACCATAATAAAATTTTCCATCTCAGCCACAAAGCCTGCATCTTGTTTAATGGGAAACATTGGTATGACCACAAAAGTCAGGAACATGTCAAGGAGGCCTACTGTCATGGTGACTATTTAACATTCTTCCAGATACTAGCCATAATAAACTAACAGGGAAGGAAATTGGAAGTTTTTTAGAAAATTTGAGAGAAGGAGGTAAAATGATCATTTTCAGCCATACAAAGAACATCTACAAATCAATATGAAGATGATCAACAACAGAATTTGAACATGAGCAACAAATATATAACACAGGGATTAATAAAACTTGACATAATTTTTTAACATGTGAAAAACCATTCGACCACATTCATATTGACTAATACACATGAACATCACAGTAAGATACCATTTTTCACTGATCAGATTGGCAGATAAAATCATGAGCAAGTATATGGGGAAACTACTAAAAGTCTGGTATAAGTAATATGGTTAAAATTTTTACCGTGGGCAATTCAGTAATAACTATCAAAATTACAAAGGCATGCACCAATTGTCCAGCAATTCTACTTCTAGGAACCCATTCAGGTGATCCAATTATTTATTGCTCTATAACAAATCACTCCAAAACTCAGTGGCATAAGACAACAATTTTATTGTGCTTACGATTTCGTGCGTCAGGAATTCAGGCAGAGCACTGAGGGTGCGGCTTGCCTCTGCCCCATGCAGACTGGGGCTTTGGCTGGAGTGGCTCAACCGGCTGCCGACGGCTGGGGCTCTAGACAAGAGCCACATGTCCGTGCTCCCTGGTTGTCAGCTGTGTTCCTAGGTTCTTCTCCATTTGCAGCTGCTGGGGCTGGAATGTCCAAGCCGGCTTCTTAACTCCTTCTCGGACGACCACACTCTTCTCCTGGTGGTTCTGACTCCCTAGTTCATCATAACAACGTAAAGTCAGAGGAATTTAGAGAGATGATTGGTCAGCTTCATTCACTGAGAGAGGAGGGAGATCAAAGAGCAGTCATGGTGGCTGTTCAGTGGGGGGAGAGCGGGAGAGGGTGAACTGGTGGAGGAGAGGTTGGAACAATCCGTGGCTGAGGCTCATCCCTGTCCAATTCCAAGGAACCAGGAAGTGTCTTTACATCATGGAACCAGATGGCACATGGTGCACCTGGTGCCCCGGCTCCAGAAGAGACGATTGTGACCCATGATCTGGAATCATAGACAAAGCAATGTGATGGAATAAAACTTAAAATGGGCATCTCCGTGTTCCCTTACTTGCAAACAAACACCGCTTGTGGATGTAGCACTGTGCTGGTAATCACATCTTTTAGTGGGATGCTTCTGTTATTTCTTCTGTGAAGGACCTTTTCCTCCAGTTGCTGGGGGTGCTTCCAGCGTCACACTTGTCTGGAAATTGGCTTCTGCTGAGGAGAGATGCCTTACGTAAGGTCAAGTGTCCTACCCAGGGGAAGCTTACATCCAATAACTGGTCAATGGGATTAAGCCCGGCCCGCTCACCTTCACTCAAAGGTCCATCCAAACTTTAGGTCTCCTGTAGAGTGGACATTTGTGGTAACGCCATCTCAGTCGCACTCCCCCTGCCTAATCCTGTCTTTCCTTCTCCTGCAAGTGTTACTCCTGAGGGGACTTCTTCATAAATGTCCTACATTCCTATCTCCATCTCGACAGTCTGCATTCCTTGGAGCCCAACCTTTTATATGCACACACATACACATCAGCTATGTTGGGAAACTTATTAACATAATCTACAATTCTAATACGTTAAAAGAAAAACTCATGGAATTATTTTAATCAACATTAAAAGAGACAATTTTTCAAATTTACACCTCAGATAAATGGCGTTAAGGAAAAAGTCTAAACATAGTGTGCTACCTTGATCTCTAAACAAACTGATTAATTAAAGGGCAAAAACCAGCATCAGTGTTAATGATATTAGATACCCTAAAATTAAAGTAAAAAATAGAAGCACAACATTAGTTCACTTTTTAAAGGTGACAACCAATGTAATTATACAAGAAAAAACAATACAGGGTATATTTTTGGAAATAGGGGAGTAAAATATCATTACTTGCATCCGATCTATGACAAACCTAGAAACCCCAAAAGAATCAAAGGGAAGTGAAAAACTATTTTTCTACATGAAAAAAAGACATAATACTTAATGAAGGACATAGAAACTGCCAGATGTTTTCCCAAAATGTAACATTTTACACTCTCACCAACAGTGCAGTTTTGGTTCTTCAACATCTTTACTTGCTGTCTGTCTTTATTTTTTGTCCCCTCTGCCCCAATTTTATTGAGTTACAATTGACGAATAAAACCATATATATTTAAAGTGTACAAGGTGATGATTTGATATATGTATACTCTGTGAAATGATTATTAGAGTGAAATTAACGAACACATCCACCGCCTTGCGGAGTCGCCTTATTTGTGTGTGTGGTGAGAACAGGACAGATGTGCTGACTTCACAAGTTTCACGTGTGAGGTGCAGGATTCTAACTGTAGTGACCCTGCTCACAGTGCATCCCCAGAGCTTGCTCACTCATAACTGAAAGCTTTTACCCTCTAACCATCGCCTCCCCACCTTCCTAAACGTCCAGACCCTGGTAATCACCACTCTACTCTCTGTTTCTAGGAGTTCCACATTTTTTCTTTAGATTCCACATGTAAGTGAGATTACACACTATTTGTCTTTCTCTGTCTGACTTATTTCACTTAGCATAATGCCCCAAGCTTCACCCATGTTGTTGCAAAGGGCCAGATTTCCTTCTTTCTCTTGGCTAAATAATATTCCGTCATTTACACCTACCACCTCTTCTTTATCCATTCACCCATTGACAGACACTTAGGTTGTTTCCACGTCTTGGCTATTGTGAATTATGCTGCAATGAACATGGGCGGGCAGGCATCTCATCAAGATACTGGGTTCATTTCCCTTGCATCTATACCCTGAAGAGGGATGGCTGGATCATATGGCAGGCCCACTTTTAATTTTCTAAGGAACCTCCACATCGTTTTCCATAGTGGCTGTACCAATTTACACTCCCACCAACAGTGTGAATTCTCCACATCCTCGCCAACACTTGTTATCTCTTGTCTTTTGGATGATAGCCATCCTAGCAGGTGTGAGGTGATGTTTCATCGTGATTTTGACTTGCATTCCTCGAATAACTAGTGATGTTGAGCACCTTTTCACGTATCTATTGGTTATTTGTATGACTTCTTTGAAAAAATATCTATTCAGATCCTTTGCCCAGTTTTTAATCGGGTTATTTTCAGGGAGACTTATATTATCCAGTAGCTTTCTTTTATATACCAAAAATAGCTTTTTGGTATTCAGAAAAACAATGTTTTAAGCTTTTTTAATTCTGAAATGATAGTTTTTCTTATAGATACGTGCTTTACTGAATTTTGAATATAATTTAGAAAATTGGTAGGCTTTGGGTTTGACGTATATTGCATTACATTTGTCTTACATATAAACGATATGAAATAGGTCCTTGAGAGTGTTTTGACCCAGAATGTTCTAACATTAGGAACAGACTATTGATATTAAGCAGGAGTTGCCCATATTGCATGGCTCTTTAAGCACACTTAAGAGACTGCAAAGTGAAGGATCTGGAAAAATACAGCACAAAACGCTCATCGTGTGTGACACGGTAGTGGCGTTCACCCGGGCCCCGTGGCTCCACGGCGTTGCCCAGCCTCCTTATCACGAGGTCAGGGCCATGTGATGATTCCTCCTCAGTGGTCTGGAGAGAGAGAACGTGCATCACCCCTGTTCTGGGATAGTTAAAGGCCGTGTACATTTCATAGTCTCTTTCCCTCTGCTGTACTGATTGTCATATAAATAGGAAAAAGAGCGTTTGAATGATTTCAACTTTAACTCTTGGGTCGTTCATCCTGATTGTGGACAATCCAGCTTGTTATTGTGGACACTGCCTAGATCATTGCTCCCTGGGGTGTGTTCCCTGATATCACAGAGCCGGACAGGAAAGAAAGGCAGGGATGCCAGCGAAGCCATGAGTGAGCTGTTTCAAGATGCTTTGAAGGTCACTGATGTTACTCTTGGTCTGATTTGGACAACACGGGCTTCTCTCGGGGTCTCCTGTCTCTATCCTTCTTCCCCTGTATGGTGCGCTGTCAGAGGTGCCCCCCCGATGCTTTCTCCTTCCCCAGTGGCACTTGACTTCAAAGCCATCATGGCCACCAGTGTGAGTGAGTTAGGAAAAATTGTAACTGTGAGGACACAGCTGGGTGGGAAGGAATCAAACCACCCATTTCCTGGTGTCCCTGCCTTGCTATCCTGTCCAGTCAAAATCATTCAAACAAGAGCTTTTCCCCACTGACAGGAAGAGACAGGCGGCCCACACGATAGCGAATGACTACGGATTAGATTTTCCCATTCCAACTGCTTATTTTGTATATGTGGCATAAATGAGAATTTCAGACTCCGGCACGCGGTGGGGCTCTTTTGCAAGAGGAAGCTCAGTGGAGATTACAGAGAGGAAGAAAACAGACTGGGGTTTTTGTTTTCTTTTTCTCTTCGCCCTGAGCCGGCAAGTCACAGGTTTGGACGGGGAGCCCTCTGTTCCTTTGGCCAGTAAATCGGTAAGCCCATATTCAAGAAACGCCATTCAGTGTTGATTTCTAGTTCCCAAGCTATGTTCAAAAAAAATTTGTCATGAAGAAATTTGCCCTATTTTAAGGGAAACAATGTAGAGTGACTGCCTTTGGCTTAAAGGAAGCCAGCTTACAGAACTGAGAACTTCCCATCGCTCAGTTTACACATCTCTGGCAAAGAGAGTTTCCTTAGCATAAAGCCAATGAAAAGTGCTAACTGGAAGAATTTGGGCTTTCCCATGTGGGTATCGGTTTTCTGTGCCTTGTTGCTTTGGTACATGCTGCTGGATTTGAGGGAGAGAAAAAGCGATTGGATGAACATGAACCGATGCTCCTCACTGCCCAGGACAGGGAACTAGGTCGCAGGGCTGCTTCCTGGTGGCGCCTGAGGGAGGAGGAATATTCAGGTAATTGACAGATCACTGAAGTGTATTTCTGGCGTAAAGGACAGTGTGCTTTTCCAGAGTCGTGCTCCTAACTCATTGAGTGTCTCCACAAGGACTGAAAATGAAGGCAGGGGATTTGGAAAGAGTGGAGAAGTGGAAGGAAGGGAGCAAGATGGGGAAAGAAGGAGAGGAGGAGGAGGAGACAATCTCAGAAGTGGGGAGCGCACACTTAGGAAGGTGAGAGAAGTAAAGGGGTGAGGCCAAGAGAAGGGTCAGGGAGGCCAGTGAGCAGAAGGGAGGAAGGAAGCGAGAGAAGAGGTGGGCATGGAGGTAAGAAGCAGGGGGCTTCTCCACTCCCCGGGTGACTATGGGCAAGTGAGTGGATTTCTCTGTAACGGAGGACGGTAATTCTCCTCCAGCACGTTGGCAGCTACGTGCAAACAAGTGAAGCACGGTGAGAGAGTGCTCTCGGAGTACAAGGGCCTTTCATGATCCAGAACTGAAAGGTAATGGTTTTTTATTGGTCTCTGGTGTTTGTCCCTCAGGAGCAGCAATGGACCAACGTGAACACCATCACTCAGGTGAGACAGTGACTTCCCGTGTGCCTATTTCACCATATTGTGTGCCTATTTTACATAGAAGTCATGCTGTCCTCTCTAAGCAAAGCATGGGCCATCAGCTGCTCCTTCACTCAGGAGAGGAATTTTGCACTGCTCTTTCCAGTATTTTCCTGCTCCAGCCATTTTGTTGGTGGTCATGACCAAAGCCCTGCCCGGCTGAGGTCAGAGGCGCCAGCTCTGGCCTCAGAGCAGAGTCAGGTTACTTAACCCACCCGGAGATGGAGCCACAGTCTTGGCCTCACATCTCTGATCTTCAGAAAATTTGTCTTTTAGAGGGCCAGAGCGCAGCGATTCAGGCAAGCCTTACGTGACAAGATATGTCTCCAAATTCATCTTGATACCCACGTACGCTTGCCTGGGATCCAACATGGCAATACCCTGCAGTCCTAGAAAATCGAGATGCTTTAAAACCCATAATTTATTTATTTTATTTGCTGATGAAGCTTTGAGTTCATAAGTACAATATATTGTTGAAGGTCTTTTCCCATAATGTGAGAATAAGTCCTTATCATTAAAAACATTCCATTGGCGTGATCAATAGAATAATAACACAGCAAACTTGCTCTTAACAGGACCACATGGGAAGAACCAACTTGCCAGAGGATCAGAGCTGAGGATCATTCTGGTGGGCAAAACGGGCACTGGCAAAAGTGCCACTGGGAATAGCATCCTTCGGAAGCAAGCATTTGAGTCGCGGCTGGGCGCCCAGACCCTGACCAAGACTTGCAGTCAAAGTCGGGGAGGCTGGGGAGAGAGGGAGATGGTCATTATTGACACGCCAGATATGTTTTCTGGGAAGGACCACGCTGACTCCCTGTACAAGGAGGTCCAGAGATGCTATTCGCTCTCTGCCCCAGGACCCCATGTGCTGCTCCTGGTGACGCAGCTGGGCCGATTCACCACCCAGGACCAGCAGGCTGCGCAGAGGGTGAGGGAGATCTTTGGAGATGATGCCATGAGACACACAATTGTCCTCTTCACCCACAAGGAAGACCTGGAGGGAGGGTCCTTGGTAGACTACATCCACGACTCAGAGAACAAAGCCCTAAGCAAGCTGGTGGCAGCGTGTGGGGGGCGAGTGTGTGCCTTCAATAACCGTGCTAAAGGCAGTGACCGGGACGACCAACTGAAGGAGCTCATGGACTTGACTGAGGACCTGGTGAGGGAGCACAGGGGTGACCACTATGCCAATGGGCTGTACAGCTTAGTGACAGGGTCAGAAGGTGGACCTGTGCAGTCTGAGGAAGCACTGAAGGATTTCAAAGAGAGTCTTATCAAGTACATGGAAATTCAGAGACGTTACACAACCACGGCCAACGCCAATTGCCTAAAACAAGCCCTAATCAAAGCACTAGTCTGTCTTTTGTTTTGTATTCAGTTGTTTCTCAAATTGTTAATTCTGTTATTTTGTGTATTGTACAGAATGTGCAACTTCTTTTACTGCTCACTCTTTTGTATATACAATTTCTTCTGTAGCTTCCTGTTAATTATACTCCAAAAGTTAATGATAATTTCCAGAAAGACCACTGGACTGGAACGCAAGACTCCTAGACTATAGGGACAGACCAGTAATTATCTGCTCACTGTCATATAGTGCATGAATCACAGGGCCTCCGTGTAATGCACAGCCTGACATCAGTGAATGTTCGAGATTCTGTGAAGCGTTTCAATCTTAACATCACCCTATTTATTAATGAACCAAATTATTTTAAAAGTTACTGTTTGTTTCAAAATATAATACCAAAACCATTTGGAAGTTGCCTACATAAAATTCGTCTCATTTTCAAATCTCTAAAGCCAATTTTATGTTCATGGAAACTCCCTTTGTTCTTCCTAATACTATTTCTACTGGACTTAAGAAAAATAACAATAAAATTTCTACTCAATATAATAAAATAACAAGTAAACCATAAAGTTCCTGAAATCACTTGTGTTTATTTCTGTTCTATGGTTTTATCCTCAGAAGATGGTAAGTGGACACATGGCTCGTTTACTCCATAAGGGATCCAATTTATGCCCAACGACCACACACAGACACATGGACACGTCATTGGTCTGTTTCACGCACATCTAATTTGCTTAACACAGGAAGAGGCTCAGCCAGGTTTGATCCCTGGCCCCACTCACATCGGCCAGTGAAACACACACAGAAGCTTAGACTTCAGACAAGATGGTGGACTGGGTACTCTGATGCATCGTCCTGTTAAATGCAAATAGAAGCTGAATTTATTAAAATTAACAAGACTTTTATGACTGATCAGCTCACTAGAAAATAAGGAAAACTCCAAAGGGGAAGCAAACAATACACATAAAAAGAAGGTGGAGCTAAAACTGGAGTTGAGAGCCATGAGAAATAAGCAAACTTGGAAGGCAGGGTTGACCAACAGGCACACGCCGATACCCACGCTGAGCTCAAGAAACTCAGCCTGGGGTGTCAGCAAAGCTGAAGAGTGACTCCGAGCCTTCTACATTATGTGAGGACCTTCCCAGGGAACTGATATTGCAAACTCATTTTTATCCAAATATACAAGGCTGTTCTCATTTTTTATTTCTTCTTATGCTCATTTTGGTAAGTTATGCTTTTGAAGGAATTTTTCCATTATATCAAAGTTGTTGAGTTTATTTGCACAAACTCATAAAATCTTTTTATTATGCCTTTGATATGTACAGGAACCACAGTAATCTCTCCTCTTTGAATTCTGCCATTGGTAGTTCGTGATTATTTCTTTTTGTTTGATCAGCCTGGCTGAAGATTTATCAATTTTATTACACATTACAAAAATCTAACTTTGATTTTCTCTATCGTATTTTCTGCGTTCTATTTTATTGCACATTCTTAATATTTTTTGCAGAGCAGAAGTTTTTAATTTTAATGAAATGTAGTTTGTCAATTTTTTCTGTCATGGATCATGCTTTTCGTGTTCTATCTAAAAAGTCACCGCCAACCCAAGGTCACCTGGATTTTTCTCCAACGTCATCTTCTAGGAGTCATAGTTTTCATTTGACATTTACATCTATGATTCATTTGGAGTTAACTTTTGTGAAAGATTTGAGGTCTGTGTCTAGACTCATTTTTTTGCAGGTGGACATCCAGCATCACGTTCTGGCATCATTTGCTGAAACGACTATCCTTTCTCCATTGAAACGTTTGCTCCTTTGTCAAAGATCAGTTACATGTGACGTAACTACAGCTGTGCTTGGATTTAAGTCTACCGTCCTGCTCCTGATCTCTATGTACCCCATCGTTTCTTTGTCCCTCTTTTTTTCATTCTTTTGTATTAACTGAGTTTTAAAAATTTATTCCACTTTCTCTCTTCTTTTGGCTTTTACTTTTTCAGTGGTTGCTCTAGGGACTAAAATATTTATCCCTTAACTTTAATTCTCAATCTTGAATTAAGACAGTGCACCACTTCAAATAAAATATTAGAACCTCAGAGAAGTTACTTCCGTTTAGCTCCTCTCCTCCCTTTGTGATATTGTGGTCCTTTTTTTTACTTCTTCATATGTTAAAAAACTCACACTATGCTATGATTATTTTGCTTTAATCAATTTCCTTTATTAGAAACAAAGCAATAATCAAAATAGTAGTCTTTTCATATTTCCCACATATTTAAAATTTCCAGAGACCTTCATTCTTTCCTGTTGATCCAAGTCTCTATCTGGTATCACCCCCATCAGCCTCAAGAATTTCCTTAACATTTCTTGCAGTATAAGCCTGGTGGGACAAATTCTCCCTGGTTTTCATTATCTTCAAATGTCTTCTTCTAATCTTCATTTTTTCAGGGTAGTTCTGCTGAATAAAGAAGTCTATATATTTTCTGCAGCAATTTAAGCTTGTTCCAATGTTTTGTGGCTCATATTGTTTCTGACGAGAAAGTGGCTGTCATTCTTATATTGTTCCCCTGTGTATAATATGTGTCTTTTTGCCTCCTCTAGTGATTTTAAATTTTTCTCTTTTTCTTTGGTTTTCAGTAGTTTGACTATAAAGTGCCTCGGTTTGTTTTTCTTTGTATTTCCTACTGACTGTTAATTAAGATTTTTGGATTTATGAGTTGAAGTTTTCCATTAAATTTTAACATTTTTGGTCATCATATCCTCAAAACGTTTTTTCTACCCAGTTCAGTCTTTTCTTCTCCTTCTTGGATTCCAATGGCATTAGACTGCTTGATACTGTCCCATTGATCACTAGTGCCATGTTCATTTATTTTTTCAATTTTTTTTCCTTTTTGTGCTTCAATCTCACTAACTTCTCTTGCCCTGTCTTCAAGTTCTTGGATCCTTTCTTCAATGTCCAACATGCTATTAGGCTCATCCAAGTAAGTTTTCTAAAAAAATTTCAGTTATTTTATTTTCTAGTTTCAGATTTAGGGAGAAGATTGGCCCTGAGCTAACATCCGTTGCCAATCCTCTTTTTGCTTGAGCTAACATCTGTGCCAATCACCTGCTATTTTGCATGTCGGATGCCGCCTTAGCATTAGGTGATGAGCAGTGTGCTGGTCCATGCCCCAGATTTGAACCTGCAAATCCCAGACCACCAAAGAGGAGCATGGGAATTTAACCACCATGCCACTGGGCTGGCCTCAAGATCTCGTTCTTTTGAGAGTTTATATTTCCCCCATGAAATTCTTCAACTCTGAGCTCATTATATTTATTTTTCTATAAATTCTTTAGTATATTTAGAATAGCTATTTTAAAGTCCTTAACTGGTAATTCTAATGAATGAGTCATCTGTGGCTCTGCTTCTACTAACTGTTTGCCCTTATGATCATGATTCATATTTTCCGGATTCTTGACATGTCATGTAAATTTGTATTGGATGCGAGACAATAAAACTGAAGTATGAAGTATATGTTTACCCTGGTTTGGTTTATCTCCTGGAGAGTGCAAGTTCATCTATCTGTCTGGTGGTTAGAGTGATCACATCCTTGGCTCCTACATTTGAGTTAAATAGACTGAGTTCACTTCTGATCCTGCAACCACAAAAAACCACAGCAGCTTCTTTATCGTGTCAACTTTTGAACTGGGAGGGTGTAAGGCTCCAATTGAAAATGGTTTTACTTCATCAGCAGGGCCCTGTAACAATATGTAGATTGAATAATGTCTCGGTTTTGTTGGCCATTCTCCACTGCAGCTTTCTTAGGAAAGATAATTTATGATGGAAAGGGGAGCAGTTAGCAAGAGAAGCAATTTGGTTTTCCCTCAAGGATCATGTAGATGCCCATCTATTTTGATAGGCCACCTTGTCATGAAAGGATCATCTAATTTCTCCTCCACTCAGCAAAGTCTATCTTTCTGTGGGAAGCCGACCCATCCAAACGTTTATATCCAGGCCAAGTACCTACCCCAGGTAAAGAAGGCTCCCCAGCTCTCTGCTCACCTGTAAGGGCTCTTTCTTATCATGAATCCTGTTCCTCAGTGCTTCCTTGCATCCACCATCCTTTGCTAGACACAGAGAAGTACGTTTTTATTCTGTCCAATTCTTGTCATTGTGGAGGTTAAGGGCTTTTGCATCTTCCACCAACTTAACCAGAAACAAAAAATCCTCCATTTTAACTGATTTTTTTTCCTTTTCAAATATTCTTCAGTTTGTTTTTAACAACAACAAACCTTTCAGCTTTTTTTACTTCTTGAACATTTGCAATACTTTCTCCTTTATGGATCCAGGATGATGAGGGCCTTTGGAGTTCTGTTTCGGTCCTTTTTCTTCATACCCTACACATTGTCTGAGTGATTTTCCCCCATTCATTTGTCTTTTTATGGCATGCTGAGGTTACTTCAAATATGCCTCTACCCTTGTCCTTTCTCCTGGTCCTTTATCAACTGAAACTCATCCTAGGTTCTCACACAAGTCTAGACTAATTGTAATATGCTTCTCTCTCACTCTGAACGTTGTTAATACGTTTGACTTCAGTGTCCCATTGTACATAATATTTGAACATTAAATACACAACATTTTAACGTCTCATTGGGATAAGACACTTCCATCTCCTTTAAACATAAAGGAAAACATGCTGTAAAATTAGGAAGCTGGCCTTGGTTCTTGTCCTGTGAAACTGAATCCTGGACACCACCTACATGGCTGGAACTTGTAAACAAGTAAACCTTGATTGCCATGACCTCCCTCTCCTCAAAAAAGAACCAGGATCTACATGGGCATTGAAATAGTGCACCTAAATTCTGGGGAACAGTGGGGCCAATGTCTTTCAGATAGTCAATATTTGATAGAAGGAGTTATTTTCTTATAGTCTCCTCTCCTGAGATGCTATCTGGATCACTCTTCTTCCTTCATGGCCCTAGGGATGCTGACAGTTCAGCTCTGGGAATGTCATGAAAAGACAGGGAGATCAGGTCTGAAGAATTACCCCAGGAGGTTTGAACTTCTTATTAGCAAAGATCTCTTCAGGAAGGATGTTTTCCTTAAAATGCATGAATTTAACGATTTCTGTGTCATTTTACTGGATTCATAAGAACAGAGAATAAAACAGTGAACGTGTAAATATTGAAAGGGAAGGAAGGAAGTGTCAAAATAGAGGAGGAGAGGAAACAGGCATTCTGGATAGTTCTGAGACCCTGGAGTCTCAGGGCCTCGGGCCTCAGATATGTTCCCACCATTGATGGCAAGTGAGTGAAGAACAGGGGACCAACCCAGAGACAGGGAGAAATAATCGAAAGCTAACAGGAATGTAGAGGAAAGTGGAGATGGAGACAGCCTTTTGGATACGAGGTAATTCCAGGCAGCACTAGCAGAGACGGGGAACACAACACAGAGTCAGGGAAGGCAGAGGGGCCAAAGCAGGTGGCGTTCATGAGCATGTTACCACTGTAGACAAGGATGCGGACGTCCCCACTGCAGACAACTGCGCCTCAGTCCTGCTGGGGACCTCAGCAATTTGTGGAGACTATACCTCAGAGTTATCTCACTAGGTGGGCAGGGGACAGTTTGATAAGCAAGGAAACCAGGGTATTAATTCACTAACTTCTGACTGTCATTGATGAAGTCTGCTCCTGGGTTCGTCAGCTCTCTGACAACCTCAGGCTGCTCCAGGCACTAGCCAAGCAAACTCTTATAGCCAGATAAGCCCTCAGGCAGAGAGTTACAGGTGACTGAAGTAAGACACCACACGCATGCATAGAAACAGCGAATGGCAAGGAAGTATCGAAGAGGCACTGAAAGCATCTTCATGGAAGGTACATGTCGGATCTCCAAGACTCGGTCAAAGCTGATCTCCATGGCTTGGAGTAGGGTGAGGCTAGGGCTACAGGCACCTCGCTCTTAAGGAAGCCCTCACTCTCAGGACCGTTCACCTGCAGGGTCAGCCCTTGAGTGACTCTGGGGTGAGTGCCTCCTTAAATTCTGTGCTCTGGACACCGCACTTGCCTCACACTAGTCTGGCCCTGCTGATCTAGTGGGAGAACGAGAGGCTCCCTGCCTCAGCAATGCTGATGGAAACAGGGGGAGTGTCCGTCATCCCAAAAAAGGGAGGGAAATAGTGGAAGTTGAGTCTCTTCCCACACTGAAAACTTTGGCTGGCAAGGAAGAGAGGAAAAATCAGGCCGCAGCCAGTGGACCAGGGCTCAGCTTAGCCTTCCTTCTCATGTAAAGGGACAGTGAACTCCCAAAAGTTTAAGTGAGCTAGGTGAGGTCACAGCTGCTTAGTGACATGACCAGGTCTACAGCCAGTTCTTTTGTAGCCTGTTCACCACACGACTGGGTCTGTCGCTGACCTCGCTCTCGTGACTCTCTTGAGAGAAGAGAGGAAAACTAGAACTGGCGACACCAACACAGATGACTGGACTAGGCCTTGTGACAAGGTCCACTGAAGAACTGAGTAAGGCATTCATCCTCAACACACTGCCTAGCCCTCAGGTCCTTCAATAGCTGGAGCACCTGCCTTTGTTAGAGAATGATGAGACTCTGCTTCCAGACTTTTCTGATGGACTGGACCTCAGGGTAGCACTGGCCACATGGACGTCCAGTCAACAGACAGCCGTTGAGAATGGTTAGCATATTCTTTCTCCTGGGGCAGGAGACTCTCTGGACCAATTTTATAGGGAAAAAGAAATCCCTAAAGGGTAACAGGTAATTGAAGATCAGATCAGTTGCCAACTCTAGAAGTAGAGTCAGGGCTGGGGCCTACACCGCCCTTCCCTCCCACAGCTGTGGCAAGATATTTGGTAGAGTGGCCCTGCTGGAGTCACACACCACCTTGGTCACAGCAGGAAGGAGGGTTTGCAGGAGAAACACTGCAAATGCGCAACCCAATGGGGATTGTGTCTCTCTTTAAGTTGTCACCACTGAGCCCTCCCTCCCTGAGCTTCCTGGGTTCTGAGGGCTATGAGGCACAGTGACTTCCTCTGTGTGTTGGGAGGAACAGCCTGCTGCACTCACAGTCGAACAGAAAGCAGTAGGCCAGCTGATTCTGGGAGCTAGCATCTGGGCCTGTCACCAGGAAAGGTGAGCCCAAACTGGGAGGGAGCTGGCTGGGGAGTGGGAGGTGTGACCACCCAGCAGGAAAGTGGTTCTGAGAGCGTTTACTGCCTGAGCTCCTGCATCCCACCAGGCACCATGCGGGTGAGTAAGAGCCTGAGCACCCAGGATGATGCTTCCAGGTTTAAAGATGTCCCGAGTTTCAAGAGAGGAAGTTTATGAGTGTCTTCTCCAGCCTGGAGGATGCACATTCTTGTTTAGGAACAAACCTGTCTCCCCTCTTTACTCCCTTAACACAGTGAGTGAAGTGTGTGCTGGAACCACTTCCAGGAACAGGTTACATTTTGAAAGCATGCAACATTGCCCAGACTGCATACTCAGCAAAGGCGAATGATGCTTCTCTGGACCATGAGCAATCCAACCTCAGAGCGAGTGACAATGTGGCAGATCCGGGTACATCTGAATGGACGCCCCAGATTCTCCCTCCCCATACTGCCCACAGCAGGGGCCCTCGGGAGACATCTGAGGTTAAGCTTGCTCTCCAACCCCTTCCCACGCAGGACCCCTAATCCAAGCTTCTCCCATCCCAGCGGCAGGGACACCTCAATTTCTCCATCTGCACAATGAAGACGTTTGAATAAATAACAGTTTCCAGTCTCTGATTTGTGGACTGATTACATCACAAACACCTGATTCATGAATCAGACTCTCTGAGGATGGGCCCCAAAATGTACATTTTTAAAGAACACTCAAGCAGTTCTGAAAAACAGTAAGTTTGGGAGGTGCTGAACTAGATGAACTTTGAAGTCTCAGAGCATTAAGAATACAGGACTCACATGGTTTATGCCCCTCAACGAGTACGAGCCATTTGTCACCCAAACTTCAACTTAAAAACTGTTTAAAATCACTTCAACCCCCATCCAAACTATATGGAAAAGCCCACAGACCTACCCCAGGGTACTGTGAATTCCGTGTGACACATGTTCTCATCTCCACCTTTGACAAGGACTTCTTGCTTTGGCTAAATTCTTGTTCTTTGCTCTAATCTTGTGGCTGTTTCTTCATTTCTGCTGTTGTCAATTATGGCAGCTTGGTGATTTCTACACACAAACTAATCAATCACAGTAGGCCCGTGGGCTGCACTTTCCTCAAGGCTTGGGGAGGTAGCAGGGCACTTACTGCAGGAACACGAGCACTTTGGACTGAGGACCAGGCAAACCTGTCCTCTTGGTCCTTTGGCCAGAGACAAGGTATTCAGCCAACCTCTGCTTTGCTTTCCCTTGTGTGGTGCCAGTGGGAGAGAACACGGTCACCTGCAGTAACCAGGTGGACGACAGGGACAGGGAGAATTAGAAACGGATGTGAGCTCAGGCAGGACTCAGACAGAACGTGGGAGAGGATGAATGGTCACAGCAGGGAAAGCACAAGGTGGACTGGAAAGGCCCTGAAGTCTGCTCCTGGTGGAGCGGCTGATCGAGTCAGGGAGTGGCTGGAGATGAGGCTGGAGACGCAGACGGAGGAGAGACTATGCACTTGCGTCCGGGTACCTGTGGGATCCGGCAAACGTCCTCCCTGAACGTTTATTGTATTAAATGATGGTTGAGCTGGACATCATTAGTTTACTTTGAGAAGCCTCAGATTTGGGGCAGAACATCAGGAGATGGAGGGGAGTGCCCCAGTCTCTCCAGCACACAGATCAGAGTTAGACACATTGTGAGCCAAATTATCCAGCTTGCTGAGAGCAGAGTCAGAGGCTGTCCAGAGCAGATTGTGAGGTATGTCTCTTTTCCTATTTCCACAAACAAAACTCCAATTTTCTTCTGGTTGTTTCCCAGGCCAACCACCCTAGGGTGTTCCCTAAGTCACTGGGCAAATTTTGGGGTTCTCAGTGTTTTCCAGTCTCCTCTGGCTGCTGAACCTCCTGGGGAAACTTCATATCTAAGGCTCATGTACTGACACAGAATTACCTGGGAAATTAACATCCACAGCCACCTCACTGACGCAGAGTGTCATGCTCTGCGCTCTGCTGCTGCACTTGGAGTCCCTGAAATGACAAAGCCAAGTTCTCAGCCTCACTTCAACCCCAGCCCAGGCTCTTCCCAGGTTCCTCCCTAAACTCGGATGTTCAGGGGCAGGAGGGAACCATGGTTTCCTCACTGTGGGGTCACCAGCTCTTTCCACTTTGCCTGACACATTGTGGGGAGTTATACCTATCTGATGAATAAATGAATGAGAAACGAAAGATCAAACTGTGTTTGGGACTCTTGCAGGTAGCATGCGAGGACGGAGGATGGTAAAAGACGAAGAAAATGCCTATGGTAAGAACACATCTCCCAAGGCGTTCCTGCCCCCAGGGGTGAGCTCTGGGTGATGAAGGGCGAGCCAACTCCAGACTGACCAGAGACAAGCCCCACCTGCACGTTAGCTGGACCTCTGCCCCTGCACTGCTGGGAGACATTAAGTTCTGTGACTAGCCTGCGCCTCCAATCCCAAAGTGGGAAATGAGGACCATGGATCCACTCGGATCTCCGCAGAGGAGGATGGAGAAGGGATCCAATCATGGACTAGAGGGAACACGATTTGCCAGGCAGAAGGTGTTAGAGAACAGGATGGAAGGTTAAACCGCTGTCTTCTTAGGCAGCAGGTTTGAGAGAGAGGAGAGGGAGGAGGAAGGAAGGAGGAGGGAGGGAAGAAGAGAGCTTGTCTCAGCTCACCCCCCACATCCCTGTGAGAAACAGTCTGTTTCCATTTATTTTTTTTTAAAGATTTTATTATTTCCTTTTTCTCCCCAAAGCCCCCCGGTACATAGTTGTATATTCTTCGTTGTGGATTCTTCTAGTTGTGGTATGTGGGACGCTGCCTCAGCGTGGTTTTGATGAGCAGTGCCATGTCCGCGCCCAGGATTCGAACCAATGAAACACTGGGCCGCCTGCAGCAGAGCGCGCGAACTTAACCACTCGGCCACGGTGCCAGCCCCAATCTGTTTCCATTTTTGCAGAAGACGTTTAACTCTTACAGTAAGCACCTTCACCGGGAACACAGCTGGCAGATGGCGGGGCTGTAGCTCAAACCCAGGTGTCTAGGGCTCTGGGCAGCCCTTCCACACGAGGCCTGCTGCCTTTCCTCCTGGGATGGCACCTGGGAGAGTATCGCAGAGGCCACTGAAGTCGTGAAATAAGCAACAGCTCTGCACGCTGTGGGTGACCAGAGGTCACATCAGATGCAGCCCATGTGGCCTGGAAGTGTAAAGGGGCGTCCTCTAGAGAAAAGCCCACGGGGTGTTGGAGCATCCCCAGGCGCATGTGGTGACGCCAAAGAGGAAAGACATAGACGGGTAAAGATCCCCGGGAGTCCAAAAGTCTCTAACCAGATCACCTCAGTGAAGGCTGGCCTTGAAAAGCAAAGGGTGAGGCACTATTGCTCCCCTTTGTGCGAAAGGCGTCCAGCAGGTCCAGGTCAGCAGGCTCAGTCGCTTCCAGGCGTGCGGCTCACGAATCATTGTCCGCGCAGGTTCTGAGGACAACCCGCAGGAGCCCAGGCTCAGGCTCATCCTGGCTGGGAGGACCGGGGCCGGCAAGAGCGCCACGGGCAACAGCATCCTGGGCCACCGGCGCTTCCTCTCGAGGCTCAGCGCCGCGCAGGTGACCACCACCTGCGCCGTGGGCAGCTGCCGCTGGGCCGGCTGGCACCTGGACGTCATCGACACCCCGGACCTGTTCGGCGCCTAAGACCCCAGGACAGAGCCGGGCTGCGGCGAGAGGGGCCGCTGCTACCTGCTCTCGGCGCCCGGGCCGCACGCCCTGCTCCTCGTCAGCCAGCTGGGCCGCTTCACCGCCCAGGACCAGCAGGCCGCGCGCCGGCTCAAGGCCATGTTCGGCGACGGCGCTGTGGCGCGCACGGTCCTGCTCTTCACGCACAAGGAGGACCTGGCGGGGGCCTCGCTGCAGGACTACGTGCGCTGCACCGACAACCGCGCGCTGCGGGAGCTGGTGGCCGAGTGCGGCGGCCGCGTCTGCGCCTTCGACAACCGCGCCAGCGGCGCGGAGCGGGAGGCCCAGGTGGCCGAGCTCATGGCGCTGCTGGAGCGGCTGGTGCGCGCGCATGGGGGCGCGCCCTACACCAACGACGTGTACGGCCTGGCGCGCGCCCTGGGCCGCGCGCGCCCCGAGGAGCGGCTGCGCAGGGTGGCGGAGAGCGTGGCGGCCCGCGTGCAGCGGCGGCGGGGGCGCGGGCTGCTGGCGGCGCTGTTGGGGCGCGGGAAGGCGCCGTGGAGCCGCGTGAGGCTGGTCGTGGCCGCGCTGCTGGGGGCCCTGGGCCTGCTCTTCCTGCTGCTCGCCAGGCGCCGGGCGGACGCCTTGCGGGACGTCGACCCGGGCTGACAGACCTTATAGAGGCCTTGACCCATCCACTGATGAGCACATTCGTGCCTGGTGTTCTGTGCCTTCAGTGCTCACAGGCCCTCCTTCCTTCCCCCACCTCGCCCTCATCTAACAGCTTCAGAGTCCTGCCAGGTCCCACGTCCCTCCCCAGACCGTCGCATGGGACCTGGCTCTCTCTGAGCTCTCCTCTCACTGAAGACAAACAGCTCTTGTTGCTTTAGCTTACTTCGCCCTGACCCCAGGCTGCCCTTCCCTTCATGGAATTGGCTTTGCTCTGAAAGCAGATGAGGAACGCTTGTCCTCTCATCCCCTGGAGTCCCCACAGGACCAGGGCGAGAGCCAACACAGAGCCTCAGGACAAATCGCTTATTCGAATTGACTCTGAACTGAATAAATAAGTGTACCGACATCACGTTGTGTCAGAGGAAAGCAGTATTTGTAGATGTTTGCTCATCTGCCTCATATGCCCATTGAACAAGGACACTACTCTGCCGTCCCTAACCCTATCTGCAAAATCCATGTACCCCAGTGCAGACGCACACCGCACACACCTTCGGGTGTGTGATCCTAAGAAGTCAGCAGCTTGGAGTAGAACCGCCCGTCTGTACCGGTGGCAGAATGATTCCCGGTGCGTCCTCCTTCAGACTCCTCAGCAGCTTGATGGCAGACGATTCCACAAGTCCGAGGAAACTACGTGTGACTAGAGACTCGATTGCCCAGGAGCCACTGAGACCCTGCAGAGAGTCTGCTTCTGAAGCGGAGTTTTCTCACTAGCCTACACTCTCACAGGGTAAGGATATGCTTTTCAACTCAGGGATAAATAAAAGAATGTAAGAGGTCAGAAATTTTTCTTTTATTTCAATGCCAAAATAAGGGCAAACAGGTCTTTGTCGGCTGAGAACTGGTGCTAAGGTGGTGAGTATGGAGTCATCTCCTTCTGTCCCACGCGTATCTGGGGGAGTCAGCTCTCTGGTCTAGGTGATGTGAGCCGGGTTAGCCTGTGTGCTCAGTCCTAACTGTGCCTCCCCATCTCTCCACTCATACTCGCTTTGTCCCCAACACCACCACCGTCGCACCCAGTCAAGCACATCTGGGGTACTGCTGTGTAATTCCAGATCTCTTCCCTGTAGCATCCTCCACCCGTTGCCTTCACAGCCAGAGAATCTCAGGTTACTGATGACCTCAGATCACTAAAGAAACACATACAAACGGAAGGTAATCTGCAACAGCTGAGCACATCTTCGAGCGAGAGGCCCACAAGCCATTCATGGAAGCCTTTGCAAACACCAACAGGAGGAACGCCAGAGCCAAATGCTGAGACTTGAAATTTCCTCACCTGCACAGGTCATTCTGGATTAAGGGTTTGTGCACAGATCCCAGGAGAGGCCGTGATAGGGAACCGTGATTTGGTCTTGTTCACTTTTCAGTGTACTCTTGTGATGGACAAACAGAGAAAACCTCCACCATTTTCACTCTGTTGAGAAGGGGATGGTCACTGGTGAAAATAAAGATGAAAAAGGATGGCAAAGTGTCCCATGTGAGCAACGGAGGGTTTTAATTCCATTTTTGCTCTTCAGCTGGGGAGGAACGGAGCCCAGGGAATTTCCAGAGATGGTGACTGAACTTCTGGGAGTGTGGGAAGGACCACTCCAGGGACCCCACAGGGAAGGCACACCCCACTAAGGCTGCGATCCAGGACACACCGGGGAAGAGAGTGGGGTTGCAGGCAGTGTGTTAGGACGGCTGTCTATGTATATGTGGGATATATGGAAAAGGATCAAGGATGCCATAAAAAGTATCTGAAACAAATTAATGGATAAAAATAACATGTAGTGTTGGAATAACTGGCTATCCACATGCAAAATGATGAATTTGGATCCCTATCTCACACTATACACAAATATTAGTACAGTCACTGGTCGCTTAACAATGGGATATATTCTAAGAAATGGGTCATTAGGTGATTTCCTCATTGTGTGAACATCATAGAGGGCAGTTACACAAACCTAGATGGTATAGCCTACTACATACCTAGGCTCGATGGTACTAATCTTATAGGACCACTGTCATATATGTGGTCCGTTGTTGACTGAAACGTCATTATGCAGCATGACTATACAGACAATGGATCAAAGAGCTAACTATAAGATCTAAAACTATAAGACTCTTAAAAGAAAACGTAGATGTAAATCTTCATGACCATGGATTAAACAATAGTTTCTAATATATGACACCGAAATCACAACCAACCAAAGAAAAATAGATAAACTGGATTTCACTGGAATTGAAAACTTCTGCCCATCAAAGAACACCATCAAAAAAAGTAAAAAGACAACCCACAGAAAGGGAGAAAATACTTACAAATCATATATCTGATAAAGATGTAGTATCCAAAATATATAAAGAACTCTTATAACTCCACAATAAAAATAGAAATAACCCAATTTTAAAGTGGACAAAAGATTTGAATAGATGTATCTCCAAAGAAGATATACAAATGGCCAATAAACACATGAAAAGATGCTCAACACCTTTAGTCATTAGGGAAAGGCAAATCAAAACCAAAAAAGGTACCACTTCATAGTCACTGGGATGGTTATCATTTAAAAAAAAGAGAGAGAAGGAAGGAAGGGAGGGAGGGAGGGAGGAAGGAAGGAAGGAAGCAAGGAAAGAAAAAATAACAAATACCAGTGGGGATGTGGAGAGATTGAACCTGTATACATTGCTGGTGAGGATGTGAAATGCTGCAGCCACTGTGGAAAACAGAGTGGCTCTTTCTCGAAAAGTTAACTGTGGAGTTACCATGTGAATCAGTAATTCCACTCTTAGGTTCAGATCCAAGAGAACTGAAAACATATGTTCATACAAAACTTCCACGTGAATGGTAAAACAGTATTTTTCATAATAGCCAAAAAAGTGGAAGCAACCCAAATTTACATCAACTGATGAATGGGTAAACAAAATAAGGTATATCATCCAATGGAATATTATTTAGCCATAAAAAGGAATGGAGTACTGATACATGCTACAGCATGAATGAACCTTGAAAGCATTATACTAAGTGAAAGAAGTCAGACACCAAAGACCACAGAAGGTATGATTCCATCTATATGAAATGTGCAGAAACTGGAGTGAGCTCATGAGAGTGTCCTTAAAAGGGTTTTAGCTTGTTTGTAAACATTTATATTCAGCTTCACTTTTTAAGCTTTCCTCCCCTCTTCTGGGTTGAATTTTGTCCCCCTAGAAAAGAAATCTTGAGGTCCTAACCCCCAACCTCTGACTGTGACGAATGTGACATTACTTGGAAATAAGGTCTTTGTAGATTTCATTGTTAAGATAGTGCCATTAGGGTGAGCCTTGATCCATTATAACTGGTACGTATATCAGAAGAGGGGAATTGGGACACACACACACGCGCGCACACACACACACACACACACACCCAGAGGGAAGACAGTCATGTGAAGATAGAGGCAGAGATTGCAGTTCTACTGCCACAAGCCAAGGAACACGTGGGGTCACCAGAGGCTGAAGAGGCAAGAAAGGACCCTCTCCTACAGCCCCCAGGGGGAGCATGGCCCTGCCAACACCTTAATTTTGGACTTCTGGCCTCCAGAACTGTGAGAGAACAAATTTCTCGCGTTATAAGCCACTCAGTTTGTGGTACTCGGTTACGGCAGCCCTAGGAAACTGCCCCTCCTCCACGTTGTGATTCCCTCTAGTTAACCCTGTGATTCCCTATAGTTAACGCTATAATTACATGTTGTTGGGAGATGAAATGGCAGGTCATACATAGGTGTGGGTGGGTGGGGACAACAAACCTCAACAAGTTTACAAGAATTGAAATCATACAGAATATGCTCTCTACCCACGGTGGAGTCAAGCTAGAAATCGATAGCAGAAAGACACCAGAAATGTCTTCACTGCCCCATCAGCAGCATCGTGACTCTAAACAATCATCAGAATCTGAGACAGGCCTTGTTGTTTTCCATCCGCTGTCTAGTTCTACGTCTGGAAAGGGACTTTTCTGGTCTTGGGAAACACTCATGACACGGTCACAGAAGATGGAAAAGTAAGGGGTAAATGGCCATTTCTCCTTTCTTTCTCCCCACGGCTGAAGCCAGTCTCCTTTGTTGTTGAAGAAAGGAGGGGATCATATTCTCCCTACCACACGTCTGTCTCCTGGCTCCACCACTCACCCACTCCTTTTCTACTATGAGTGCAGATGACTTTACTCAAGAAGAAGCAAATTCAGTCTCTACTCGCCCTTGGCCAGCTTCTGCCCACCAGTTACAGCATAGCTAACCCCGTGGGCATGATCAGCTGCAACTAGTATAACGTGGCCACTTGGTGAAAGTTATGAAAGCGACTACCTGGTCAGGGGTAGATATCTTCCAGGCTGTGCTGAGAATCGCCTCACAGAACACTGGGAACACCACGGGTCAGATCCCTGAGGCATTGTGAGTAGCGTGCTCCTCGGTCTGCTGGTAGTGATTTCAGGGACTTCAGCTTTACTTGCAGACAGGGGAGGGACTGCTATCTTTTTCTGACAAAAGGAGAAACTGAGGCCCGGAAAGCTTAGATGATGTACACTAAGCCGCCCACTGTACTGGATCTGGAACCATAATCCACGTCTTATAGTTCATCCTCCTTCTGTCCCTCCGTGACCCTCTTGAGCCCCCACCCCACCTGCCCAATGATGACATTGTGGTAAATATGGAAATGAAACCACAAGTCAGAGTTTGGAGGCAAGAAATCTGAATAAGGAAACATAATTTCTCTTCTCTTGTCTGTGTTCAATCTTAAGAAAAAAAGGAAATACACCTTATTGAGAAAGGAGTGTTGAAATCTCCAACTGTAACTGTGGATTTGTCTATTTCTGCATCATTTCTCTCAGTTTTGCCTCTTGAATTTTGAAATTCTCTTGTTTTTCTAAAGGTCTGTTACTTAGGAGGTGATGCACATTGAGCATTATTTTGTCCTGCGCATGAATTAACCTATCTGTCATTATCAAAGGTCCTTCCCTATCCCTGGTGTGGAGATGGTGTGGTTCTGACCCTGCTTCGTCTGAGATTCGTATAGCCACTGCCGGTTTCATGTGCTTGATCTCTGCACGGTATCTTTTTATTCTCCTACTTTAATCTCTCTGGGTCTTTGTATTTACAGTGGGAATTCCTTTAGAAAGCATGCATTTGGGTCTTGCTTTTTTATCCAATCTGACAATCTGTCTTATAATTTGAAAGTTTAGACAATTTACATCTAGTATGGTTATCAGCATTGTGTTAAAATTCACTATCTTGCTATTTGTTTCTATTTGTTTCATCTGTTCGTTTTTTCTGGTGATTTTTTAAGATTCCATTTTATTTCCATTACCGCTTTATTAGCTGCACCTCCTTTTATTTTCTTAGTGGTTTCTCCACAATTTACAATGTGCACTTTTAACTTATCGTATTCTACCTCCAGTGAATGTCACATCACTTCACATACTCTGTAAGATCTTCATAACATTATACTTCTACTTCCTCCATCCTATCTTCTGCGTTATTGGTGTTATAAATTTGACATTCACACAAAATAGAAACAACAATATATTCTTATTTTGCTTTCAAGAGTCAGTTATCTTTTGAAGAAATTTTTAAATAATAAAAAGAATCTTTTATATTTACCCATCTATTTACTATTTTTGGCCTGTCATTTTGTTGTCGAGATCCCACTTGTCATCCACTTTTATTTCCATCCACCTGAACCATCTTACAGATCACTCCTGAGCAGCCTGTTGTTCAATGTCTGGAAACAGTAGTTTTAATATATTACATATACATAGTTTCCCGGTTGTCTATGGGAGGAGGGTAAGTAACAATCCTCGTTACTCCATCACGGCCAGAAACAGAAGACCCTCCCTCATTTCTTTTCTTGCAAAGCATTTATCAAAGACACTAGACATTTGTACTATTGACTTTCCCACATTCTGAACTTTGCTGCTCGCATCCTCATGATATCATTTAATGTATTCCTCTATCTCATACTTTTCTTAAAATGGAAGTTAGTGGTGGTTGATTTGATCAGACAGATAGGAATCAAGCTTATTTTTTTTCACAATTTTACTCTTAGTTGGTGTTTTATGTTGCCGTCAGGGGGCCCTTTTTATGTTAGCACTCATTGATGATCATTGCATAGATGTATTACTTAATAGGTATTTCAAAATGGTGATAGTCTATTCTAATATTTGTTTTTCCTTTAGTGGCTAGAATATTTCTATTAGGATATTCTTCCCCTCTTCACTTATTTAGTAACGTGAAGTAGTTCATGCAGGAAAGGCAGGATAAATGCTTGATAAACCCCAGGATAAATTACAAATGAATAAAAGGTTTAAATGTTAGAAAAAAGGAAACCTCAAAAGTTCTAGAAGGAAACAGAAAAGTATTCCACTATACACTACACATGTGGAAGGTCTTTCTAACTATGACTCAAAAGCCAGAACACACAAATAAATGTGGTTGATTAATTTGCCTACATAATAGTGATATACATCTATATAACAAAACAAAGTAAAATATGAATGACAAACTAGACAATAATATTTGTAACTCACATGATAGACAAATGCCTAATCTCTCTAATATGGAGAGTTCCCAGGAAATTGAAATGAAAAGACCAGCAGCCCATTGTAAAAAATGGACAAAGGATATGAAGAGAATTAACAGAAAAAACTGATATCTAACATAGGAAAACACGCTTAATCTCACTCATATGGACAGAAATGCATATGGAACTGCACTTAGACATGATTACTCCCCATTAGGTGTTCAAGACCCAAAAGTATAAAACAGACAGCTGCCTTCATACTTCATTAGCCAAAACACAGGATGGCACAACCCATGTGTAGCAGACAATGCAACATTGTTTGACACAGCAAAGGTTGGAAGAACCCCAAATGACCATCAACTGGGACAGGTGCAAAAGAAACTCGGGTATAGCTACACAAAAGACTACTGTGCAGCGGGACAGAACAAACAAGGAGGCTCTCTACGTGCCAATATGGAAAACGCCCACGATGTGTTGTTAAGTGAAAAGAACAAGATATAGAGCCATAGAAATAGTATGCTACCTTTTATGCAGAAAAAGAATAAGTTTAGATTATGTACTCAGACTTGCTTATATTTGCAGAAAGAAACACTGTAAGTATATCCAAGAAAGAAAGTGGTTAATTTTAGAGGACTGTGGGAGACTCAAGTGGACAAGGTAAAGCCAAGATCTCTTAATATTTGCTTCTTCATAGTTTTTTATTGTAAGAAACACATAACATCAGATATACCCTCTTAGCAGATTTTTAAGAGTACGGTCCAGTATCGTTAACTATAAGCACAATGTTGTACAGCAGATCTCTCGAACTTCTTCACCTTGCGTGACTGAAACGCTCAGTCCATTGAACAGCAGCTCCCCATTTCTCCCTTCCCCCAGCCCCTGGCACCCACCATTCTACTTATTGTTTCTGTGAATTTGACTACTTTAGATGCCTCATATAAGTAGAAAATGCAGTATTTGTCCTCTGTGACTGGCTTACTTCACTTAGCACAATGTCTTCAAGGTTCATCATATGTTGTAGTGTTGACAGGATTTCCCTCTTTTTTATTACTGAATAATATTCCACTGTGTGCATGTGTGTGTGTGTGTGTGTATGTGTGTGTGTGTGTAAATATATATATACATATATATCATGTTTTCTTTATCCACTCATCCATCAATAGACATTTAGATTGCTTCCACCTCTTGGTTATTGTAAAAAACAACAGAATACACATTCTTCCCAGGCACACATGGAACATTCTCCATCATAGATCATATGGTAAGTCACAACACAAGTCTTAGCAAATTTAAAAAGATTGAAAACACAATGAGTGTCTTTTCTGACCACAATACTATGGAACTAAAAATCAGTAATAGGAGGAAAATGAAAAAATTCACACAAACATGAAAATTAAACAGTACACTCCCGATCAACCAGTGGGTCAAGGAAGAAGTCAAAAGAGAAATAAAAAATATTTTGAAATGAACAGAAATGGAAACACAATATACAAAAACTTATGGAATGCAGCAAAGGCGATTCTAAAAGGGAATGTTTTAGTGATAAATGCCTACATTAAAAAAAGAGAAAGATCTCAGATAAACAACTTAACTTTACACCTCAACAAAGCAGAAAAAGAGGAACAAACTAAGCCTAAAGTTGGTAGAATGAAGGAAATGGCACAGAGCAGAGGTAAAATACAGACTAGAAGTATAATAGAAAAGATCAACAAAACTAAGAGTGGCTTTTTTTTGAAAAGATAAGCAAAATTGACAAACTTTTAGCTAGATGAATTAAAAAATAATACATATAAATAAAATTAGAAATGAAAGAGGAAACATTACAAATGAGACCAGAGAAATACAAAGGATCATAAGAGACTACTATGAATAATTATATGCTATCAAGTAGATAAACTAAAAAAAAAAAGAGAAATTCTTAGAAATATACAAGTAACAAAGACTGAATCATAATGAAATAGAAAATCTGAACAGACCAATAACAAGTAAGGAGACGGAAGCAGTAATCAAAAACCTCCCAACAAAGAAAAGCCAATACCATATAGGTTCACTGGTGAATTCCACCAAACATTTAAATAAAAATTAATACCAATTCTTCTCAAGGTCTTCCAAAAATTGAAGAGGAGGGAACACTTCCAAACTCATCTTATGAGGCCAGAATAACCCTGACATCAAAACCAGACAAGGACACTACAAGAAAAGAAAACTACAAAGCCATATCCCTGATGAATATAGATGCAAAAATCCTCAACAAAATATTAGTAAACAAAATTCAACTGTTCATTAAAAGGTTCATACACCACAATCAAGTGGGATCTATCCATGAGATGCAAGGATGGTTCAACATATGCAAATCAAACAATGTGATACACCACATTAACGGAACTAAAGACAAAAATCACATGATCAACTTAACAGATGCCGAAAAGCAATCGACAAAAGTACAACATCCTTTCATGATAAAGACTCCCAATAAAGTTAATATAAAAAGAACTTCCCTCAACATAATAAAGGCCATATCTGACAAGCCCACAGCTAACATCATACTCAATGGTGAAAGGTTGAAAGCTTTTCCTCTAATTGGAGTAACACAAATATGGCCACTCTCACTTCTGTTCAACATAGTACTGGAAGTCCCAGCCAGAGCAATTAGGCAGGAAAAAGAAAGAAAAGGCATTCAAGTCAGAAAGCAAGAAGTAAAATTGTCTCTGTTTGCACATGATATGATCTAATATATCTAATATATTATATCTAATATATCTAACATACTTTGCTGGATGCCCACATGAGGAGGAGTGCAATGTAACTGCTACGTGTGCTGCCAGGTTATGTGATAGTAACAGGTACAAGATTTTGCATTATACTAGCTTTTTCTGCACAAGAATAATGTGCCATCGAATGCAGAGATATGACCACTTTCTTAGCAGAAATTTTCAGATGTAGTATTTCTAGTGAAATCAGTAACTTCTTGAGCAGTTGTAGAGTGAAGTGCCCAGTGAGAGCCAATATTGGAATGAGTTTTAGAACTCCAGCTGTAAGAAACAAACAAGTCACTGATCTCAAGCTGCATGAGAAGCCACCTCAGAAGAGGAAATCACAAGGGCAAAAGAATAAGCTGTTATCAAAAACATCCACTGAAAAACAAAGGAAGGATGAGACTAAAAGTGCCAAACAGGAAGCACACCACAAAACATCTTCTCTCAGCAACATGAGACCCAGCATGAGATAGAGGGGAAAAAATCAAGAACCTAAAAATGAAACGGAAAGCAACCCAGCCACTGAGATAACAAGCAGCAGGTAGCAAACAGCTGGAACAGCCAGAGGGAGAAAAGGCAAAAGAGATAACCCCTCTCCAGGAGCTGGAAGATTTAGAATTGAGTCTTTTAAATAGTCCTAGAAATGGGGCTGGCCCCGTGGCTGAGCGGTTGGGTTTGCGCGCTGCACTTCGGTGGCCCAGGGTTTCCCCGGTTCAGATCCTGAGATCCTGGGCGTGGACATGGCACTGCTCATCAAGCCATGTGGAGGTGGCATCCCACATGCCACAACTAGAAGGACCCACAAAGAAAAATATACAACTATGTACCATTGGGCTTTGGGGAGAAAAAAGGAAAAATAAAATCTTTAAATAGTCCTAGGAAACAAGTTAGATACCAGAAATAAGTACAAATATATCATTTTGTTAAACCTGATGGAGACCCTGACATTCTCTGGTCCGACCTTGATGTTCATCTGTAATTTATTCAAAATTCTGAATATGTGGGAAATTTTTAAATGTTTGTTAAATTGACTTTTCCTACCTTTCAATACGATGTGGAAAGGACGGGGGAGTAAGGTTTTGCTTTGTTTTTAACCAAAGTTTGACAGACTAAAAGAGAGATGCCATTATTATCCACTAAGGGACAGGATCTTGTGTACACAAATAAAAACATCTTAAAAAAATTTTAAATGAGGGGAAAACAAAGAGAAGAGAGTGATCAGAAAGGGAGAAAAAGTCTGGTGCTGACTCCTGTACTCTGTAGAATCTCCGGAAAAGTTTATAAACCTGGAAAAAGAAAGAAAAAGGTGATTATGAGTAATATTGTGTGAATACCAGTTTTGGTTTTTTTTTTTTTTGCAGTGTTTTAATTGAGGTTATGATAATTTACAACATTGTGAAATTTCAGTTGATCATTATTATTGGCAGTCATCTTATACGTGTGTCCCTTCACCCTTTGTGCCCACTCCCCACCCCTCTTCCCCCTGGTAGCCACTAATCTGTTCTCTTTGTCCATGTGTTTGTTTATCTTCCACATATGAGTGGAATCATGCAGTATTTGTCTTTCTCTATCTGGCTTATTTTGCTTGACATAATACCCTCAAGGTCCATCAATGTTGTGAATGAGAGAATTTTGTCATTTTTAATGGCTGAGTTGTATTCCTTTGTATATATGCACCACATCTTCTTTATCCAAGCATCAGTCATTGGGCACTTGGGTTGCTTCCACGTGTTGGCTATGGTGAACAATGCTGCAATGAACATAGGGCTGCATAAGTCTCTTTGAATTGCTGATTTCAAGTTCTTTGGATAAATACCCAGCAGAGGGATGGCTGGGTGATATGGTATTTCTATTTTTAATTTTTTGAGAACTCGCCATACTGTTTTCCATAGTGGCTGCACCAGTTTGCATTCCCGCTAACAATGTATGAGGGTTCCTTTTGCTCCACAACCTCTCCAACACTTGCTATTTTTTGTCTTGGTTATTATAGCCACTCGAAAGAGTGTAAGGTGGTATCTTAGTGTAGTTTTGATTTGCATTTCCCTGATGATCAGTGATGATGAGCATCTCTTCATGTGTCTATTTGCCATCCTTATATTTCTTTGGAGAAATGTGTATTCATATCCCCTGCTCATTTTTTGGTTGGGTTATTTGATTTTTTGTTGTTGAGTTGTGTGAGTTCTTTATATAGTATGGACATTAACCCTTTGTTGGATATATGACTTGCAAATACTTTTCCCCAGTTGGTGGGTGATCCTTTCATTTCAATCAGTTTTTAAAAAAAAAATAGTAAAAACACTGCATTTGAGGCTTTTACAGTCATAGGCTGAAGTAGAAACAGTACGCAATTTCATAGGACTGAGGAAACAGAGAAAAGGCTGAGGAAGAAGTAAAGGGAACCCTTACAAATAGTAAGAAGGATTTGGAACTCTTCCATACTATGTAATTACTTGGACCAAATTTCACCAATTCTTCAAGGAGTAGGGGATACTCAACTGAACTGTGAGTGAAAAATTATAAATTGAGGGCCTTGGACATATCACACATTGGGATATAATTTAACAACAAGGAGTCTTCTGTCACCAAGGTTTCCATGATGTATCTGGGGATACAGACAAGAAATAGAAGCACTTGGCCTGTGTATGCAGAGAACGTGATCGAATTATACAGGAGGGGCACTTAAGTCAGCCTCAGGTGGGTCTGAAAACTTTCCTTAAGAATGTGACATTGAAGGTGAATCCTTAAACCCAAATGATGAGTTGGAGTAGCCATCCAGAGCATGTGTGTATGCCTGGGGAGGAGGGAACTGGCAGAGGGGGGGAGAGCTGCTGGCGGAAGCAATGCAGGCAGGAGGGCAGGACCCTTGGGGGTGACATCTGAGTAAGCATAGTGATCGATGAGTGGAGATTTCAATGGATGCCTCAATACGAAGAGCCTCACTTAAAATACCAAGGAGTCTAGAACTTGCGAGGACACGTGAGAGCATAAAGGATAATAAGCTGGAGAACATCATGATTATTATAGTTCTTCCTAGTTTGTCGATTGTTTTTGTCATAAATGGGTGTTGGATTTTGTTACATGTTTTTTTTCTGCATCTATTCAGATGATCATGTGATTTTCTCCTTCATTCTAATATGGTGTAATACAATGATTGATATTTATATGTTGAACCAATCTGTCATTCCCGGGATAAATCCCAAGAATCTATATTTATATATGTTACATGCTTCTCATGGCATATACTTCTTTTCATAAGTTGCTGTATTCGATTTGCTAGTATTTGTTGACGATTTCTATATCTATATGTATAAAGGATATTGATCTGTAGTTTTCTTGTAATATCTTTGTCTAGATAGTACTGACCTCATAGAATAAATGGTGAAGTACTGTCCCTCTCATATTTTGTAAAGTGTTTGTGGGGCCGGCCCATGGCCGAGTGGGTAAAGCTCCATGTACCCTGCTTCAGTGGACCGGGGTTTGCAGGTTCAGATCCCAGGTGTGGACCTACTCCACTCATCCACCATGCTGTGGAGGCATCCCACATACAAAGTAGAGGAAGATCGGCACCGATGTTAGCTCAGGGCTAATCTTCCTCAAGCAAAAAGAGAGAAGGATTGGCAAGAGATGTTAGCTCAGGGTGAATCTTCCTCACACACACACACACACACACAAATTAAAAGTGTTTGTGAATTACTGGTGTTAATTCTTCCTTAAATGTTTAGCAGAATTCATCAGTGAAGACATCAGGTACTGGGCTTCTCTTTGGGGCCAGTTTTTTAAATTACTAATTGAATCTCCTTACTGAAAGGCTGTAGATATATTCAGATATTATTTCTTCTTGAGTCACTTTCAGTAGTTGGTGTCTTTCTAGGAATTTATCCATTTCATCCAAGTTATCTAGTTTCTTGGCATCCAGTTGTTCTTAGTATTTCCTAAGGTCCTTTTTATTTCTGTAAGATCAGCAGCACTGTACCCTTTTTCATTTCTGATTTTAATAATTTTAGCCTTCTTTCTATTTCATGGTCAGATGAGCTAAATGTTTGTCAATTTTTTTCCAAAGGACAACTTTGAGTTTCACTCATTTGCTTTTCTATTGTCTATTTCACTTGTGTCTGTTCTCATCTTTATTGTTTCCTTACTTCCTGTTGCTTTGTTTTCAGTTGCTCTTCTCTTTCTGGTGTCTTAAGATGGAAGGTTATGTTACTGATTTGAGATCTTTCTTCTTTTTAATAAAAGCTTTCACAGCTTTAAATTAGCCTCTAAGCATTATGTCAGCTGCATCTCATACGTTTTGGTATGTTGTGTTTTCATTTTCATTCATCTCAAAGTAGTTTCCCAATTCTCTTGTGATTTCTTCTTTGGTCCACTGGTCACAGTGGTCCCCTCTTATCCACTTACCCATGAGGGATACATTCCAAGACCCCCAGTGGATGCCTGAAAATGTGGATAGTACCAACCCCTATATATACTGAGTTTTCCTATACATACAGACTTATGATAAAGTTTAATTTATAAATTAGGCACAGGAGGAGATTAACAACAATAACTAATAATAAAGTAGAACAATTATAACTATTGTAATAAAAGTTATGTGGATGTGGTCTCTCTCTCGCTCTCTCTCAAAATATCTTATTGAATAGCACTCACTCTTCTTGTAATGATGTGAGATGATGAAATGCCTAAATGTTAAGATGAAGTGAGGTCAATGATGTAGGAATTGTGAGGTAGAATTAGGCTACTATCAACCTTCTGATGATAAGTCAGAAGGACAATGATGGAGCCATGACAATGTTGATGGTCGGATATGAGGAGGAGATGATGTTGATGGTTGGGGATACAATAAAGGGATGATTCATGTCCCATGCGGAATGAAGCAGGATGGTGTGAGATTCCATCGTGCTACTCAAAATGGCACTGCCATTTACAATTTATGAATTGATCATTTCTGGAATTTTCCATTTAATATTTTCAGACCACGGTTGACCTCGGGTAACTGGAATGTGGAAAGTGAAACTGCAGATAAGGGGGACTGCTGTATTTGGGAGTGTGCTGTTTAATTTCCACATATTTGTGAATTTTATAAATTGCCTTCTGATATTGTTTTCTCATTTTGACCCATTGTGGTAGAACACACTTTGTATTATGTCAATCTTTTTAAATTTATTGAGACTTATTTTATGGCTTAGCATATAGTCTATCCTGGATAATATTCCAAGACCCCTTAGAAGAATGTGCATTTTTCTCTTTTTGGGTGGACACCTATAGAATATTTGTTTTCTATATATCTAATGTCTTTTTTATTCCTCTCTTACTGACCTATTTTGTGTTAAATAGATATTTTCTAGTGTACTATTTTAACACCCTTGTCATTTCTTTTACTATATTGTAAATGTTATCTTTTTACATCATTTTAGGGGCTGCCCTTGGGATTAAAATTTACATCTTAATTTATAACAATCTATTTCAGATTCATTCCAACTTAATTTAAATAGTATACAAAACATTACTGTTATATCACTCTGTTCTCTCTTCCCCAGCTTTGTGCTGCTAATATCATATAAATTGCATGTGTATAAGGTACTCTTTATTTCTTCCTGTGGATGTGAGTTACTGTTTAGTGTTCTTTCATTTCAGCCTGAAGGACTCCCTTTAGTATTTCTTGTAAGGTAGATCTGCAAGCAACAAGTTCTTTCAGTTTCTCTTCATCTGGGGATGTTTTAGATTTCTTCATTTTTGAAGAATTTAGGGTTGACAGTCTTTCTTTCAGCACTTTGAATGTATCATCCTATGGACCACTGGCTTCCATGTCTTTTGATGAGAAATCAGCTGTTAATCTTGTTGAGGATCTCTTGTACATAAGTCACTTCTCACTGTTTTCAAGAGTCTCTCTTTATCTTTGTCTTTTGATAGTTTGAGGATGCTATGTCCAGGTGTGGGTCTCTTTGGATTTATCCTGCTTAAAGTTCATGGAGTTTCTTAGATATGGAAATTAATGTTTTTCCTCAAATTTTGGAAGTGTGCGGCCATTATTTCTTCAAATACTCTTCCTGCCTCTTTCTCTCTCTTCTCTCTGTGTTCTGCTCTGGGGTTCCCTTTACGTGTATGTCAGTATGTCGATGACGTTCCATGGGTCTCTGATGATCTGCTTATTTTTCTTCATTCTTTTTTCTCTCTATCCTCAGCAAAAATAGGGAAGTGAGACCCTATCAAACTAAAAAGCTTCTGCATAGCTTTTTTTCCTGTATAGGCATCATACATTCTTTTTCTTTGCCCGTTCAGTAATATTTTGTTGAATACTGGACATTTTAAGTAACAGAATGTTGCAACTCTGAAAATCACATCCCTCCAAGCCTTTGGTTAACATCCAGCGTTCTGAAAACGTTGATTCTGACCATTTTTGAAAGTATTCCTTGTTTTTGTAACGCTACAGATTTTTGGAGGTCTTTACTCTGCCATTTCAACTATATCACCTCATAATTATATTTAAGCCCTATAAATAGCATTCTGGTTGCAGCATGAGGGGCAATTAGAGAGCAGCAAGCCTTGAAACAAGTTCAGTCCCAGGAAACAGTTGCAACAATCCAGACCAGAAATCATGGTGACCATGAATGGGGTGGAGATGGGGGTGAGGAGTGAATGCTCTGGAGAGATACAAAGCCATTATAATCCACAATTTGTGTTTTTTATGGGAGGGATAAATCAAGGTTCCTGGTTCGGGCACCGTGATGGAGTGTGGCACCATTTCCAAGGTGGTAAACCCAGGGAGGAAAGAGATGCATGGCCCGCAGAGCCAATAGTGGTACCTACAAGACACACTCAGAAGAAACACCAGAGGAGTTTGGTGGATGCTCCAGTACCCAGTAGACCTGGAGGCTGACAACCTGAGACTTGACGACCATTAAGATTGAGAATCATGCCTGGTAATCAGCGGTGCCTTGTAGGCAGTACCCAGCAGAGAAGGATCCATATCAGGAAAAGCATGGTAAATACCACATAGCAGGTGAAAGAAATTTTCAGGAGCTAACATAATTCATCCTCTGGGGAACCTCAGAAATATATCCAAGGAAAACAAGAACTTGTTGGGGGTCTGGAGTGCTGCAATAGCAGGTGGAGTGAAAGCTAAGAAAACATTCATGACCAATGTCAAAATGACCTCACTGTAAACTTCAGGTTACTGCAGCCTTATGAAAGACAACGGACAAATTACTTCCTTGGCCCAGGCTTGACCCCTTTAAACTAGCCTACACACTGTCCCATAAACTGGGGGTCAGGAAACACAGGGCTGCCACACTACCACCCACCAACATATGTGAGGACAGCATTAAGGGGAAAGCAAGAAACAGGAAAGGCTTGTAGCTGAAGAGAGAAATGCGTCATGTTGCTCACAGCTAGACTTTACACCAACAGTCAAATGAGTCCATCCTGTGTCTGTTCTCAGAGATCAATGCAATTGTTAAAGCCACGGAGGTTTCTTTCTTTCTGTTTTTATAGATTGGCCCTGACCTAACATCTGTTGCCAATTTTCCTTTCTTTTCTTCTCTGAAGCCCCCCAGTACATAGTTGTATATTCTAGCTGTAGGTCCTTCTAGTTCTGCTATGTGGGACACCACCTCAGCATGGCTTGATGATTGGAGCTAGGTTGGAGCCCAGGATCTGAACTGATGAACCTCGGGCCACAGAAGTGGAGGCCGTGAACTCAACCACTGGGCCCCAGGGCCAGCCCCCAGACGTTTCTTGTTAGCATCTCATTGTCTCTCATGGGAAAATTGGGGGTGAGACATGCTGATGCCTTAGTCTGTTAGGGAGGATAACACTATGCCCACGGGAGTGGCTGGACCAATGGGTCCATGACACAAACCATCGTAATGATGGGACAGGAAGATGAGGACTTTTTCAGATTTTCTGTCTTTTTGTAATCATAAAACTTTTTTTCTTTGACTCTTTAAGCTAAATTCACCACAAAAGCCATACTCTTCAGGGCCGGCCCCGTGGTCCAGTGATTAAGTCCGGCGTGCTCCACTTTGGCAGCCCAGGTTTGCAGGTTCTGATCTCTGGTGCAGATCTAGACCACTTGTCAAGCCATGCTGTGGCACTGACCCACATACAAAATAGAGCAAGACTGGCACAGATGTTAGCTCAGGGCTAATCTTCCTTAAGCAAACAAAAAAAAAGGGGGAAGACTGGCAACAGATGTCAGCTCAGAGCAAATCTTTCTCACCAGAGGGGGAAAAATAAGCCATATTCTTCACTATGCCTTTCTCAGTGCAAAAACAGAATGATGTGGACTTGAAAGAAGTTGCTATGAGGAAGGGAAGGCTGTGCAGGGTGAGTCTGGGGGTGCTGGATGACCCAAGGTGAAAAATAAGCACACGCTTACTGCATTAGCAAGATAGACACACTGTGAAAAAAGGGAAAACGACTTCCCTAGGAGTTACCTCTCCTGCTCTCTGATCCAAAGAGATCTGGACCATCTGGACATCTTGCAATATATCACATTGATCCATTGCATCAAGGTCTTGCAACCTTGGCACTATTGACATATTGGGCCAGACAATTCTTTAGGGGGCTGTCCTGTGCATTGTAGGATGTTTAGCAGCATCCCTGGCCTCTACCTACCACATGCCAGTGGTACCCACCTCCCTGTTGTGATAACCAAAATGTCTCCAGATATTGTTAATGTCCCTTGTGGGGGAAAATCATTCCCAATTGAGAACCACATCACATCAATGATATCACATTGAACAGGCAGGATGAGTAATAGATGGCCAGCATGCTAGTGGCCTTGGCAAGACACATATGCTTGAGAGAGAGGAGGATCAATTCTGGACTGCCAGCTCAAAGGGGGGATCCTTGGTGAGAGTGCGGTGCCACCTTCTAGAATGCCCTAGACACAGTGCATCAGTGATCTCCAACAAGAAGAATACACAGGTTTGAGAACCAGAAGATAAAAGAAGCAGGAGAAGCCACACTTAACATTATTCCCAGTTACCCACTGGAGGGCTTTGTCTTTCTTGTCCCTGGGCTCTGCAGGGTTAGATTTCCCATCTGCAGCAAAAGTCCCACTGAACCATGACCTGTGGCTGCCACCTGAACACTGTAGACTCCTTGTGCCCAGAAACCAGCAGCCAAGAACAGCAGACTCACCTTGGCATCATTAATTGACCCTGATGAGCAGAAGAAAAGGCTGCTGTTCACAATGGGGGCATGGTAGAACCTGTGGAACTCCACTTGGGTGCCTCTGGGTACTCCTTGCCCAATTGAAACTATGAATGGGGGAGTACCGCAACCCCAGCCTAAGAAGAGTATGGTTACCAGGGTCTGAGATCCCTTGGGAATGAGGGTTTGAGTCACACAAAAGGTAAGCACTGACACAAACAGAAATGAAATCTGAAGGTGAGGGGTATTGAGAATGGATAATGGAGGAGGAAGACAGTGAGTCCTAGTTGCAGCCTGGTTTGAGGACAGCAACAATGGCTGCAGTTCATCCTAGAAATATTCCACTTTTAGTTGCCTCTCAGGAAGAGAGTCTTAGGGGAACCCTGAAGGAATAGATCCAAATACATACGGAGAAGTGGATCTGCGTGGAGCATGCCAACCAGCCGTGGAAGCCACGAAGGTGCATCACTCTTGAAGGTTCTCCCTCCAAGAAGAAAACTTAGTCAACTAATACTTGACAAGGGTGCCAAGAACACACAACGGGGAAGAATAGTTTCCTCAATAAACGGTTTTGGGAAAACTGGATACCCGCATGCGAAAGAATGAAATTGGATTCGTATCTTAGACTACACAAAAATTAATTGTAAATTCATTAAAGATTTAAATGTAAAACCTGAAACTGTAAAACTACCATAAGAAAATGCTGGGAAAACACTCCTTGACATTGGTCTTGGCAATGACTTTTTTCGTTATGACACCAAAAGCACAGGCAGCAAAAGCAAAAACAGACAAGTGAGATAACGACAAATTAAACAGCTTCTGCACAGCAAAGGAAACCATTAACAAAATGAAAAGGCAACCTATGGAATGGGAGAAAATATTTGCAAATCATATATCTGATAAGGGGTTAATATCCGAATTGATAGGGAACTCATACAACTCAATAGTAAAAATAGTAAATCATCATAATAATAATGTGATTAAAATGTGGGCAAAGGACCTGAAAAGATATTTTTCCAAAGAAGACATACAAATAGCCAACAGGTACATGAAAAGGTGCTCGGTCACTAATCATCAGGGAAATGCAAATCAAAACCACAATGAGGTATCACCTCACACCCATCAGAATGGCCATTATCAAAAAGACAAGAAATAACGCGTTGGCGAGGATGTGGAAAAAGGGGAACCCTTGTGTACTGCTAGTGGGAACGTAAATTGGTGCAGCCACTATGGAAGACTGTGTGGAAGTTCCTCAAGAAATTAAAAATAGCACTACCATATCATCCAATTCCCCTTCTGGATCCTTCCAGAGGAAATGAAATCAGGATCTTGAAGGATATCTACACCCCCATATTCACTGCAACATTCTTATTCAGTGTCTCAGTTTTGCTAATGCACTAAGCATGTGCTTATTTTTCACCTTGGGTCATCCAGCACCCCCAGGCTCACCCTGCACACCCTTCCCTTCCTCATAGCAACTTCTTTCACTTCCACTTCATTCTGCAGCTCTTCACTGCCCATAGTTCCTGTCCCCATGCTGCAGCTCTTCACTGCCCATGGGTCTGGTCCCCACGCTGCAGCTCTTCACAGCCCATTGGTCTTCATGATAGCCAAAATATGGGCACAACCTAGGTATCTGTCAATAGATGATTGGATAAAGAAGATGTGGTTAAGTTCACGGCCTCCACTTCTGTGGCCCGAGGTTCATCAGTTCGCATCCTGGGCTCCGACCTAGTTCCAATCATCAAGCCATGCTGAAGTGGTGTCCCACATAGCAGAACTAGAAGAATTCATGCTTTTCTCTTTAAAACCTAGAAAACTCTCTGAGTGATGCTTTTGAATAGTTCCTCTCCTGCATTCTCTCTAACATTTCCTTCTCAAATTTTGATCAGACATACTTTAGACCTTTTCATTCCAGCTTCCTCATCTCCTAACCCCATTTGTATTTTTCATCTTTCTTCTGTTTATTTCTACCTGCTGCATTCTGGTTAAATTCTTTATAATTATTTGCCAAGTTCACTAATTTCTCCCTCAGTTATGTATAATCTGCTTTTAACCATTCTATTTTAAATTCCAATTTTAAATTGCTAGATTTTATATCTGCTTCTTTTTCAAATCCTCCTTTTCCTTTTTGATACTCCCTTTTTCCTAAGTCATACCACTGATGATCTGTTTTATTTCTTTAAACTTACTACATTATTTATTTTATTTTCTGCTGGAAATAATACAAAATTTTGAAGTCTTTGCAGGTTTTTTGCTACTGACTTTCACTAGTGATATCTTATTTATTTTTATTTTAAAGTATTTTACCATTTCACTTTCTTTTTTTTTTTTTGAGGAAGATTAGCCCTAAGCTAACATCTGCTGCCAATCCTCCTCATTTTTCTGAGGAAGATTGGCTCTGAGCTAACATCCGTCCCCACTTTCCTCTACTTTATATGTGGGACGCCTACCGCAGCATGGCTTGCCAAGCAGTGCCATGTCCGCACCCGGGATCTGAACCAGTGAACCCCGGGCCGCCTAAGCAGAAGGTGGGCAGTTAACTGCTGCGCTACGGGGCCAGCCTCATATTTTACCACTTTTAAATGTACAGTTCAGTGGCATTAAGTACATTCACTTTGTCGTGCAACCATCACCACCATCCATCTCCAGAACTTTTTCATCTTCCCAAACTGAAACTCTGTCCCCATTGGACACTAACTCCCCATTTTCCTCTCTCTCCAGCCTCTGGGAACCACCATTCTGCTTTCTGTCTCTGTGAATTTGACAACTCTAGTGGCCTCATATAAATGGAATCATACAATATGTATTGTTTTTTGTCTAGCTTAAGATCTTCAAGGTTCGCCTATGTTGCAGCGTGTATCAGAATTTCCTTCCTTTTAAGGATGAATAATATTCCGTGGAATGCATATAGCACATTTTGTTCATTCGTTCTGTGTCGATGGACAATTTGGGTAATATAGATTTTGAAGTCAGCAATGAATTGTGAACAAACCCTCCTGTCTTGTACATACAAGAATGATATTAGAGACAGTTGAGAGGATGGCTTCTAAATATTCGTTGGGTGAATCAGTAAATGGCATGAATTGTTTTTTCCAGCTGTGCTGGAGTTTGAGCCATTTCGACTCAGTTTGCATCGTGATCAATGGGGCCTATTTGGGTGGTAATTGAGTAGGGCAGTGGTTCTCAGTGTGGGATTGGAGGAACATTCCCACTAGGAGATATACCAGAATCGTCTGGAGGCTTTGACAAGTTATCCCACCATTTTTGGTTGAGACATGTTGGGGTGGGGAAAGTAGTTTTTGAGAACCAATGAGCTAGTGTTAGTATGAATCTCGTAAGCAGATGGCCCCCAGCATTCGTTGCCCCTTTTCTGGGAACAGCCCTGGAGTTCCATTTGGGGATCCGCTTCTCTCTCATTGTCCAGCTGTGTGTTCGTGGTGGCGCTTTAATCTCAGTTCCAGGGATAAAGCACGTGACCCAATCTTAGATCAAACAGCAGATTGTTTCCCTCAGACCAGGGTGGTTGTTTCAGGAGTGGGCACATGGCCCAAGCCGGTCACATGAGAATACATCTTAGGGCTACCAGAAGAGGCTCTTGCTTTTTACGCTGAACTTGAACCTGGAAGGATGTAAAGCTGGAGCTGCAGCAGCCATATTGCCCCATGAGAGGTCCTCCTGGAGCCGCCAAAGACACGCCAGGAGCCTGAGAAGGAAGCCAGCTTGTGGAAGTCAGAGCTGAGAGATGGGGGAAAACCAATAATCTTTTGCTTAAGCCACTTGCGTTGAAAGACTTTTAATTAATAGTCTGAAAGACTGGGATCCAGTAACTGGCATTTAAATTGGTTGCCCACGAATCTCTAGGTCCCAGATCCTAGAGTGCTGCACTCGAAGTGCTCTGAGCTGGGGGCCGCTTTTGAGAGCAAAGACAGGTGTGTTGCTCCATTGCTGTTATGTGGTGGGATACACATCACAGTTCTGGGAAAAATCACTTGTGCACCAACGCGACTCCACACTGTGCTGTCACCATTCTCCAGATTTACCACTCCCTTGTCAGCAAATTTGGGTTATGAAACAGATGTGTAGCAGAAGAGATTGTGTATATTCTTTGCAATGCATGCAAATATACGCACGCATATATATAAATATATGCATATTATTTACATATGCGTAGGATCATTTTGGAAGGAAACACCAAGACTTGGCCACCTCAAGGTGAGGAAACTGAGCATCTAGGAGATGAGGTAGGAGTGAGACTTTTCATTGTGTACCCTTCGCATATTTTGAATATTCCTTAATCAAAAAAGTAATTTAAATTAAATCATTAAAAAACTTTTAAAAAATTAAAGAAAGGCCTCCCCTAGATCCTCTCTGTCCTCTCTCAGCCAGCATCTATGTGGCTTCATCACTAAACCATCTGCTTTTGTCACTTTACTTCTTGAAAGCGAGACCACGTGACATCCTCGGGTCCGTGGAATGACCCCGCCTGCACGGAGAACCCAGGGTGCAGTGCAGCCCGAGGCAGAAAGCACAAAAGCTCACAAACCTGGAAGAGCCGTCCTCCAAAGTGACTGAGCCGTCTCTCTGGGGAGAGCTGAGATTCCCAGCAGGGCCGTGACACTGCAGAGCAAAGGCCCCTTTTGCAGACATTTTGGGAGTTGGGAGTCCCTGCCTGACAGACAGGGGTCCGTAATCAGACTCCTGGGTAGGCGGTGGCCCGGGGAAAGTCTGCACATGGGCAGAGGCAGCCCGCGCAGACTGCCTCCTCCTTCCTCTGTAACAATGAACAGAGAGCCACGGATGACCAGGTACGTGAGGGAAGCTCAAGGCTCACTGAGTTGACAGAAAAACAGACCCTAAGAGGGACAGAGGGAAATGAAGAGCATCCAAACGGCACCTTGAGCAAGATGAAGACAGTGGGACCACATCGCATCTATCAGCAATAAGAACACGCTAGGTGCAGAGACCATTAGGGGCAAGAGTTACTTGGAGATTAAAAATATAGTTGCTGAAGTTAAAAAAAGTCCAAGAAAAATCTAGAACATAAAAGAATGAAAGGAGAAAGAGGCCTGAAATATGAAAGACAAGATAAGAGTGAAAGAGGACAATCCCCATGGCCATGGTTTTGCTAGGGAAACCTCCTCCAGCGAGAGCGTCTGAAAGAGAGGGCAGAGAAAGGGCTAGGGAGGAAAGGTCAATAAGAAGAAAATCACACAGAGTTAAGGAAGGACTTTAATTTGCAGCATGAAAAAGCCCACTTAGTGGCAAGCACAAGAAATAGGAAAAAATATACTGTTTCACACTCCGACCCATCTTCATGAAATTTCAGTCCTGGGGGTCTAGTGGTTAAGATCTGGTGCTCTCGCTGCCGAGGCCCAGGTTCATTTTCCCGCCAGGGAACCACATCACTCGTCTGTCAGTGTCACACTGTGATGGCTGTGTGTTGCTATGATGCTGAAAGCTGTGCCACTGGTATTTCAAATACCAACAGGGTCACCCATGGTGGGCAGGTTTCAGCAGAGCTTCCGGGCTAGACAGACTAGGAAGAAGGACCTGGTCACCCACTTCTGACAAAACTGGCCACGAAAACCCTCTGAAATAGCACTGGGAGGTGAGGTGATGATGCAAAGACCAGGCAGGGTTCTAGACGGGGAATGGACTTGATGGCACCGACAACTAACAATAAAGGCTAAGGAGAAGATTCCAGACCTTAAACAACAAGCAACAGTAACAAACGTATAGGCCCTCACAGAGGTATAGGCATCAGATTGGCATCAGACCTAATGTAAGCTGGGGGACAGATGGAGCAATGTCAGAATTTTGAGAGAAAACGGTTTAGGACTGGGATTTTTAAATGCAGTCAATCCAGCTCTTGAATGAAGGGGCAGAAAAAAAGAATTTTTTCACACTGTAAGAAATTCAGAAAGTTTGCTCTCATACACCTTTTTTAATCATAGATATTTGAAGATCTACTCTGGAAAAACAAGGGAGAAAGCCAGCCAGAGGAGCGATGGGATCCAGCAGTGGCCCTGACCCGGAAGAAAGAGGAGGAGGAGAGTCGGCGGCAGGTGGGAGGCGTGGGAATGAGGAGGGAGGGCGGGCGGAGATGCCCTCCTCTTCCGCGGGAGAGGCTGGAAATAGTCACTACTGTTGGTGGGACAGGAAAGACAGGCAAATGTTGGTAGAGAGGGCATCACTGGCTGAAAAAAGGTAAAAATTGCAAAGAAAACTCGAAAGTAACCTAGAAATGGTATATACTCACTAGAATTATGCATAAATAAGTCCCAAAACCACGTTGTTCTAGTGTGCACCAACACTGTGGATACCTGAATGGAAACATTCAATTTTGATTAATCTTTTTGGGACAATTTTAACAAACGTCATTTGCTTTTGCTGCTTAGCATCCGTTCCCGCTCTTTCTGGGAACAAGCCTCTGCTTTTCCTCTGGAAACACTCCCCCACTTCCAGTCCCTGTGCTGTAAGTGACCTAACTTCACCCCCTCTCACCCGAGGGGATCCGGGGTGAGCACCTGATCCAGGCCAATCGGTGCATCCTGCCACCGTGGCCACAGTGATGGATTTGGGGGTGGGCTTGTGATCTGAGGCTGTCCCACAAGACTCAGTCCTGGAGTTATTGTTGGAATGGTTGGAGAAAGAATTGCCTTTTCTTCCTGGATGGCTAGCTTAGACTAAGAAACTGACCAACTGTTTTCCAAAGTGATTGCACCATTTTATATCCCAACCAGTTCCTCCACATCCTTGCCAGCACTTAGTGCGGCCAGTCTATTTAATTTTAGCCATCCTAATAGTCCTTTTTAATGGCTGCACAATATTCCCATGATATCCCTACTGATGAACTTTTGCCTCACTTCCTGTGTTTCTGCCTCTAGAAACAACGGAATCCGACTCTGGATGCTCCCGGAAATTGCTCCTTTTGTTCAACATAACGTATGTGGTGTTTATCCACGTTGACGCAGGTAACTGTGTTGTGTTCGTTTTTACTGCTGCATATTATTCCCTTGTATGGGTATTCTACGATTTGTTTATCCAATCTACTGTTGATGGATATTTGGGTTGTTCCTAGCTTTTACCATTATGAGGTTTCTTATAAAAATATCTTCATACATTCCTGTAAGAGTTTCTTTAGAGCAATGGTCTTCAAATTTTTTTTGCTTGTGTATTCTCTAAAAGAATTTTTTAAATCTAGGTGCTCTCTTGAGCATTTTAAACTGAACTTCTAAAATATTTTTCCTTGTGAATGCTTGCAAAGAATGCAATTTCTGGCACATTGTAGTTTTAACATTTGAAAATAAAATTGCTATTTCTTTAAAAAATATTATAAATAACATAGAAATTGAATACCGATCATAAGCTATTTAAAAATACATGAACAGGGTCTTTTCTAATAGAAACTTTACAGTTTTTTTTTTCTCCTTGACTGTCCATTTACCTCCTTCACAGCATTGTATCTTATCGTAATGGATTTTTATGTTGGAAAATCTTTTGTTTTAATCAGTGTAGGCACGGAGAAACCTCATTCACATAAATAAATAGGAATGGAGACAATCTTGTTACAGCAGTGACACTCAATTCTTTGAACTCTTTCCAAGATAAATGCCAAAACACACATAGTGATCTAACATTAATTTTTAATTGTCTATTAAATATATCTGTCTTCCTTTTTGTTGAAAACAAAACAGTGTAAACTGCTTGCCTTGCAAAAGGATTTATTAGCCAGTCATTAGGGACATTAGATTTCAAAATATCTGGGAAACACACCAAAAAGCCTTTACCAAGACCTATCAAATCACGATACCGTATTTCTTACTCCTTCACTGAGAGGCTGAAAGGTATCCTCTTTAACCCAATATATCTAAAACATTTGGAAAGAATTGAAATAGTGCACATTTTGATAAACCTTTGTCAATATATTTTGAAAACTTTTTAAATGGAAAATTCTATATATGGAGAAGTTGGAAAAAATAGTGCACAGAACCCAATGTATCCATCATTATGTGTCAACCGTTGTCAATTGTGGGCAATCTCGTTTCATCTAAACCCCTATCCCTTCCTCTCCTGATTCTTTGAAAGCCAGTCCTCGATGTCATATCATTTCATCTGTACACATTTCAGCAAATAACTCTAAAGCAGTAGGATTCTCCCTTTTATTAATATCACATCTGAAAAACAAATATTTAATATTAAATATCCAGGCAGTTTTTGCAGTTTCCTGTCATAATTTTTTTTACATTTTACTTGAATATGGATCCACATCAGGTTCATACATTGCAGCTTGTAAATGGTGCGTCCACTTCCTTCTGGAGGCGTATGGTGGCTGGTTGCATCTCTTTAGTGATACCTAGCAATCGTTGAGGATCACTGCTTAGATCCATTCATTTATTGCAGTTATAAAATGATGATACTTTAATTTTATCATTCCCTCTGTGTTTATTAGCTGGAAAATCTCTATAAAAAGAAAGCTTTGGCCATTGAGATGGGGGCCAGCCCAGTGGCATAGTGGTTAAGTTCACACCCTCTGCTTCAGTGGCCTGGGGTTCACAGGTTTGGATCCTGGGCTTGGACCTACACACCACTCATCAAGCCAGGCTGTGGTTGCATCCCACATACGAAAAAAGAAAAATAGAGGGAGATTGCCACAGATGTTGGCTCAGGACCAATCTTCCTCACAAAGATATATATCTATATCTATATCTATATCTATATCTATATATCTATAAGAAAACTTTGGCCATTGGGAGCTCTTTCAGGTTGCCTCTTGTCTCCTTTTGATGTGCTGCCAACCCCCAACCCCTTAATTTTGCACTTCCTTACTTTTTGGTACTAAAAGATACTGATACTGATATTTCTGACTCCAGTCCAGCACCAGTTTATTCTAGCATTCTTCTTTTGCTCATTTGTAATTTCTTTCTGTGACAGTGAGAAACTTGGCTCTCATTAGCTACAATACATTTGCTGAGTAGTTGAACTCTAGGATACTATAGTTTCAAATTTGCTACTTCTCCCATCTTAGGGTGAAATCATTCAGTATTTCACCATTATATATATTTGTAGATGCCTTTTACTAGATTGTAGAAATTCCTTTCTATTCTTACTTTCAGAGTTTTATAATGGTTCTTGAATTTTGTCAAATGCTATCCTGCATCTATTGAGATGATTACATGGTTTTTCTTCATTAGTCTGTACACGGTGAATTGCACTGACTGATGCTTGAATGTGGAATCAGCCTTGCGTTTCTGTGATGAAACACACTCGTGGGTATTACCCTTTTTATATATTACTGGATTTCATCCGCTGACAATTTGTTGAGGAACTTTGCATCTATGTTTATGAGAGATAAATGACAACTTTTGTTTCTTACAATGTCTTTCCCTGATTTTAGTGTTAATGCTGGCTTTGTAAAATGAGTTGGGAAGTGTTCCTTTTTTACTTTCAGAAGGGGTTATGTAGAGCTGACATTTTTTTTTCTTTAAATACTTCATAGAATTAGACAACAAAATAATCTGGGCCTGGAGTTTCTTTTTTTGGAAGGTTTTAAAGTATAAATTTAATTTCCTTGAGAGATGTAGGACTATTTAGGCTATCTGTTTCTTCTTGAGTGTGCTTTGGTAGTTTGTGTCTTTCAAGGACTTGAAAGACCATTTAAAGATGATTTCACCTAAAGCATCAAGTCTATGGGCATAGAGTTGTTCACGGCATTTCCCTAATGGCTATTTAATTTCTGTGGGGTGGGTAGTGGTGTCTCCTCTTTTATTGGTGATCTTGGTAGTTTGTGTCTTCTCCTTTTTTTTGCTTGGAAAATATTTTTTAGAGGTTTATTAATTTTATTGGTCTTTTCAAAGAAACAGTTTTTGGGTTCATTGATATTTCTCTATCGTTTTATCTGTTTTTAATTTCATGATTTCTGCTCTCATTTTTATCATGTTTTGACCTTTCTACTTGCTTTGTGTCTGCTTTGCTCTTCTTTCTCTAGTTTCTTAAGGTGGATGCAAAAATTACTTTTTTGAGAACTTTCTTATTTTTGAAATATGCATTTAATGCTTGCTATGGTCTGGATGCTTGTGTTCCCCTAAATTCATATGTTGCATTAGTGTGGTATGTTTGTTGCAGTTGAGAAGCCAATATTGAAACAGTGTTATTAATTAAAGTCCACAGTTTACAGGAGGATTCAGTCTTTGTGTTGTACTTTCTATGGGTTTTGACAAATGTATAGTGACATGTATCCAGCATTACAATATCATACAGAATAATTTCACTGCCCTAAAAGTCATCTGTGCTCCACTTATTCATCCATGACCCCCACCCCTGGAAACCACTGATCTTTTACTGTCTCCATAGTTTCGCCTTTTCCAAAAGGTTATGGTGTTAGAATTGTGCAGTATGTAGCCTTTTGAGATTGGCATCTTTCACTTCGTAATAAGCATTTAAGTTTCCTCTGTGTCTTTTCATGGCTTGATAGCTCATTTCTTTTTAGCATTGAATAAAATTTCATTATCTGGAGGTACCACCGTATTTTTATCCATTCCCCTATGGAAAGACATCTCGGTTGCTTCCAAGTTTTGGTAATTACAAACAAAGCTGCTATAAATATTCATGTGCAGATTTTTGAGTGGACACAAGTAATATATTTTTAAATAAAGAGATGAGAAAGGAGGGCTTTTTAAGGATGACAGAAGCCATAAAGAAAACATTTGTTAAGATTTTCAGACTGAGAAAAAACTTAATTAAGAGACAAACAGCAGGGGGTGGTCTTGGCAAGACATTGACAACAGTGGACAGTTCTGTTTTACTTAGCATATGTGAATTTAAATGAGGCAAGAGTCTCAAACTCTTTGACTATTTTGTCGTGTTTCATTTTGTTCCTGCATGCCTGTGGTAGAAGAGGGAAATATCAGGGATCTCCTTTGGAGTTGTCTAAGAAATCTCCTAAGTATTTAGACTGGTTAGGAATTTCTAGCTTTCAATTTACATCTCACTAATAGAGAAGCACATTACTAAGTAAGACGACCATAATTCCACAGACTTTTGGAGATGAAAGGTTATTTTCATGGGCCAGAGCTACAATTTTCAAGCACTGGATATCTCACAGACTCCTTTGTAGGAATAATATTTGCTGTTTTTCTCTGTAGCTGTCAGGGAAAAGAACAATTTTTCCCCTTCTTTATTGCTGACATTTCTTTCAGCAGCAATTAGAAGCTCCTATGGTTTGAAAAGCCATCACTAGAATTCCATGAGATAGCGCTGAAAGAAAAGAGGAGGCCTGAGTAGCCATTAACACTCTGAACATGGAAATGAAAGGGGTAGAAAAGGACTGCGAACAGGTGTTCTATAGAGCAGGTAATATTTTGTTTTCTTGAATCATAAATAAAGGCCTTTCTTGAATCAACAAGAAAAGTACATATAATTTAACAGAAAAAAATCAACTAAGAATATGAATAGGCAATTAAGAGGAAAAGGCATACAATTGTCCCAAATGGAAGGCCTCCCATCTCAGGCTACATAGTCGCTGAGGGAATGCTTGAAGACAGAATCGAGACTCTGTTTTCCATGACCAATTTGCATTTTCTCCAGTGCACAGGAAGTAGCTGCTCAAGACCCACAGTCTTCTCTCCATGCTGTGGACGCAGGAGTATCGGCCTGGGCAGCTTAAGGCAGTTAAACCTATGTGTTCACCTCCACCACAAAAACTCACAAGGCCCGTGTGGATTTGGTACCTTTGGGCAATGTCCCTTCCGTGTGTATCAAATGTGTACAAAATACATGCCGAGATAGCTGAATGAGTTAACTTTAGGCACAAAAGTATTCATGATAAGTCAGTTTGGAGCTGATAAATGTCTCCCCAAAATACTTATTTTTGTTTTGGAGGAGTTGATCCTTAGCCTTCTTTTCTTTTTCCTGGCAAAAATGAGATGGGAGAGACATTTCTAGCTAATAACAAGAAAATCCATCGTGCCTTCCACATGTTAAAAGCACGCCTTTCCGTCCTCTACAGCAGGAGGGCACGCATCCCCGCATTCCGGGTGGTAGCTAATGTTGTCTGAGAAGTTAAATCACAGTATCAATAGGGGAGTGTTAACATTGTAAGTGAAGCACGGCTTTCATTTGCAAACGGTGAGTTGTGCCTGTTGCCTGCGTTGTGGCTGCCCTCCCCTCCACACTGAGCAGAGACCCCAGAGGCACCTGTAGCCCACTTTTCTGCTTGTGGCTGTTTTTCCATATTAATCTGAACTCACACGTCCAAGTGGTGGATCAAACTGCCCCTTCACACTAAGAATGTCCCCAGAGAGGCGCTTCAGCACCCCCAGGGGCCCCAGCAGGGCCAGCGCCCGGAGGCAGAGGAGGAGCACCGAGCAGGGCCGTGTGGGGGCCCAGGGCCCACCAGAGTCCCCCTCTTAAGTGCTTGTCACTCTGCCTACTGCGGGGGGTGGGGGTGGACGTCTCCTGGTTTCTGTGGAAATGCAGGTCCACCTCGGTGAACGAACCTACTAAACCTTGTTTCCCTCTCGGGTCAAAGCACGGGGAACCTGAGAGCAGGGCATTTGACAGAGAACCTAGAGGGAGGTCAGGGTCATGGAACGTCTCCAGCAAGGTGCCTGTCTTCAGTTCCGTGTCTGCTGCCGTCTAGAATCACATACAGGAAACCGTCTTTACTCTGGAGAGGAAACGGTGGGGTGGGGAGATGCACCACGGGCCAGTTTGGAACAGTGAGGGCAGTGGATGGCCACGTTCGGGATGCAGCGTTCCTTGGCTTCTCTGGGTCTCCATTCTCTGGACTAACCCTGGCAGAGAATTTCTTTGGCACACAAGTGTTACAGAGACATGGTGGGGAGAAGGAAAAGGAGCTCTTATTAAAAACAAACCATAGCCAAAAAGCTTCTTCCTCAGGCTTTTCTGAGGGCTTCTGGGTCACCTGAATAATCATGGTCCAGACTTTTATATACCCCAACGCCTGAACTAAGTGCAAGCTGAAAAATTACTGCTACCATATATTTCAGAACCTAAAGTTCGCACTGAGTGAGCTCAGACTGTAGCCCTCTGGTGATACTAACAAGCTTATTTCTCGTGTTTGTGCAAAAGTGTTTTCACGTGCACACAGAATGGCTGCTGCGCCCATTTCTGGGGCATGTATAGGTGCTCACACGTTGCTGCGTGATGGATAATGGCCTGAATCCCCCGCCCACTTGTCCCCAGAAGTCATAGGATGCCCTTTGAAGAACAGGCTGAAAGCTCATCTTTCAATTTTATCTTATTGTTTTTTAAATACAATTTGGTGGAAAGAGTTTCCACCTTAAAGAGAAGAGAAAGATTTCAGAGTAGGACTCACGTTGATCTGCTCAGGTAAACCATTTGCTTTTTTTCTGATAAATGCAGTTTATTCCTTACGAACATTATTTAACCCCCTCGTCAGCCAGGATGGAGTTATAAACAGCAGGGCTTTGCTCCTGGGGCATTCCCCTGCCTCACACCCTTGACAGTGGCAGTTTCTCATGAGGGCACTTCGTTAACCTTTCCTGACCAGCGTGCCATCCGTCTCCAATGCTCCAGGAGAGCAAGCAGGGAGGATGGTATCACTACTTTTGGCAAATGAGGGTAGGATAATCTGCCCAAGTTCCAGACCATCCCACCATTTCCCAAGCGTGTCCCTCCCTTTCCCATCCCTACAGGCTTCTTTCAGTCCTGTGTGGTGGAGATGGTGCAGGCAATAGGGCTTCACGAGGTGGGTGGAGGGAATCATGCTTCTGTGGCAGGAGCTGTTCTTGGAACGGGTCGATCTGTCCTCCAAGTGTAGGGAGAGGAATGCCTGGCGATAGAGGTGTTTAGTACCATTTTTAAGTGAACTAATGGAGGGATCGATGGATATAAAATGAGGAGGGTGCTGATGGCCAGCCCTGAACAGGCTGTTGAGCGGGGGAAGCAGGATGATGGTGAAGTCCTGAGGGAGAGATGTGGCAGCGAGGGTGCAGTGTCTGCAGGGGACGGAGCAGGGAAGGGGACACCCTGCGAACCCTGAACCCAGTGGCTGAGCTGTGGCGGTTTGCACTAGAGGCGGCACAGTGACTGCAGAGGGAAAAAATCCTCAACAAGTAATTGAGAAAACTGAGTAAAACCTAGACGGTTCTTGCGAAGGAGCCCCTTTTTCACTTCTCTTTCTACGCAGGCTGGCTTCTGAGAGAGCAGCAATTTAAGCCTCTCATTCTCCGAATAAATGGCCTGCTACCAGTCACCTGGCCAAACACATCACGTGAGTAGCACTGTTTGATGGAGCTGAGGGCCCGAGGACCGACCCCTCCCAGCACACCCCACAGCACACCCAGGTCCTGCCTGGGCTCCCAGTTTGCGGGGAAACCTTGGGAAGGGGTTGCCATCTCCCTTTGATGGCCTTTCATCCCACAGCCCTGGGCACAGGCCTCTTTGTGCAATGGCTGTATTATGTACCCCAGACCCAGAAGTCTCTGTTTCCTCACATTTAAAAGGAGCGGATGGTGTCACCTGATCTCTGAGCTCACTCCTGTCTCCAGGAGTCCAGGCACAGCAGCTCCCGCCCTCCTCCAGCCCCCTGTCTGCATCTCTTCCAGCACCACCTTCTCTGCCCCTCAGCGCTCACCACTCCTGTCACTTTCCTGGCAGCTGTGCATTTCCCTCGGAGGCTCAGGACCCCCTCGTCCCTAGCCCTCTCCGGAGACCACAATTCAAGATGACTCAAGGGCAGTTCACCGGAAGACAGAGCATCTCGGTTTCAAAATCATCAGCATTGGGAACAAGCTGATCTCTAAGGAACATGCTCCCCATGCTGCTCTCCACGAAACCACATCCTAAAGCCAATCTCCCCACAGGCCTCGTCCTTGAAAGGGACCAGCCACAGACGAGAACTACGTTCAGGTTTGCTCCTTCTCCGGGTTTCCATGGAGAGAATTTAGCTGGATGGAGGCATCAGTCCGGTTTCTCCAGAGAAATAGAACCAATAGAATATAAATATATGAAGAAGTTTATTTGACGGAATTGCCTCCCACGATTGTGGGGGCTGCTAAGTCCAGAATCTGCAGGGCAGGTCAGCAGCTGGAAACTCGGGAAGGAGTCGATATTGAAGTCTCGAGGCAGAATTTCTTCTTCTCTGGGAAACCTCAGTGTTTGCTCTTAAGGCCTTTAACTGATTGGGTGAGGCCCACCCACATCCTGGAGGGCCACCTTTATTTGACCACATCTGCAAAATACTCTCACAGCAACACCCAGATCCGTATTTGATTAAATCATCAGGTACTAGGGTCCATCCAAGCTGACACCTAAGACAACCATCATACTTGATTTGAAAAGCCCCCTCGAGGATGGCAGGATGGCAGCAAATGCTCAGGACCAGCTTCCATCCGACAGGGCGGCACTTGCTTGGACATAAATGCAGGACTGAGCTGCACAATCAGTGTGGTGGTTCCTCGGCTTGGATGCATCTCCCTGGAATTGTACAGATGCTGGGACAGACTTTACAAGCCAGAGTCGACTAGTTTCCGTGGGACCTGGTCAAAGAAGAGATTCCAAGTGTAGAAAGTTGCTACCGTTTCTCTTTTGGCTCTAAAATAGCATTAGAACGAGTTACAGTGATGTTACCTAGGAACTGGCTGACGGAAGCTGGGTTTTGACGTTTGGTACTTAAATTCAAATGATTCCCAAGCTGTTTATATTTAGGGAATTATTTTTCCTGCCAAGGTAATTGCTGTGGCTGGTTTCGTGTGTGGAGGGCTTGGACCATATCCTGTATGGCGTGATCCCAAGCAGCACTGGGAAAACCCACTTCTTTCAGTGTTTTTTTCTGTTCACCTGTCATAGACCCTGAAATTCCACAGGTGGAGATTCATTCTTCAGCATCAACTCCTTGAACAGTTACAAGGAAAATACCCTGAAACTTTGCACACAGCAAGGTCCTGATTTGCTTTGGAGAGGATTGTGTGGGATTTTCCCGGTAGTGAAGGCTGAGAAATCATTCTTGGGTGGGGCCTGACTGGACCCCCTCCCTGAGAACAGGAAGTAGGAGGTAGGAAGAAAGAGAAGGATCGGGAGAAAGGTACCTGGAAGACAATTCAAGAAGGTGAGTGGGCAGAAGAGAGATGCCCCGGGGTAGCTACTGGCACAAGACTATTTGAGTAAGAACGTGGAAGATGGATCTTCCGTAGCGTAACAGTTGGCGTGAGGCTAACAAATCAAGACTTCCCTCTATTTACTGGATGTACACTCCACCACACGGAGCTTGGACTCAGGACGATCTCCTACCCCTGGCATGACCAACTCATCCTGGTTGCCTGGGACTTTCCCAGTTCCAACACTGAAGGTCCTTTGATCAGGGAGTGCTCTCACTCCTGGACAAACGCGGATGTTTGGTCACCCTCCATTCCACCATCACCATGGAAGCTGAGGAGGGAATTTCTTTTGTGAATTTACCAAAGGGGGATACTTTGCCAGGCAAACTTGAGTTTGGGGTGCGAGGAATGAGACCCTAAAGGCAGACAAGAGCTTGAGACACCAGGAGCTCAACAGGAAATCACTAACCTCCTTGATTGGTCTTCTGGGCAGACAGCACATGTTCAATGCCTCCTATGAGCTAAATACAGGTCACAGGAAACCACATGCATGTGCTGGCATGTTGGCGCTGTCTATACCCTCTTCGGGAGGAGGCTCAGTCTAGTGCTAAGAACGGCTGAGGGTCAGCAGACCTGGGCTTTTGTCTTGGCTCATCCATTAAATTACGTGTGACCGTCAGTAGTCCTTTTGTCTCCCCTCAATTTCCTCATCTATAAAATGTGGGGTTTTGTGTCAGGTGTCACATCCACTGCTGGTATGAACAATCCCTGCATCTTTCCCCTCTAGAACACAATGGAAGGGCCTCAGAAGGGCGGAAAAGACACCGTCACCACAGGTAAGGATCTGGTGGAGCTCTTCGCGAGACTTGGGGCCACAAACTCAGTACCGGGCAAGCAAACCTCCCACCTTGCAGTGAAAGGCACAGGACTAGAGTCACCCCAAGACAAAGCAAATGCATTTCCCCAGGAAATACAACCTATTAGAGTGCTTGCTGTTGTGCTGTCCTTGGTGAAGGTAAGTTTCTCTAGATAAAACCCTGTCATCTTGTACAACAGAGACCGGGCACGGATGGGAGGAGTGAAAAGGAGAGGACAAACAGCTCAGTGGTTGTAGGAAGCGCTGAGCATCAAATAGCAGCTTGAGGCCTTCAGGGTGGGAACTGAATAGAGAGAAATTTCCAGAAAGGGTGGCAAAATTCAGCAGTCCCAAAAGGAAAGGTCCCAAGGGCTCTGGCCAGCTGGGGTAGTTTATTCCACTAGCCCCATGTGGGTTCTCTCAGGTCTCTACCTGAGAGGGAGTCTGGTGTTTGCTCTGAGCACAGCCCGGTGATGGGAACAGAGGGTGTGATGCCTAATTGATCGACGCCATTTCTTTGGGTCTTTTCCTTTTTGTCTTTGATCCTCCTCCTCCTCAAAAGGCACTTATTACAGTCTTAGTTCAGGCTGCTGGATCACAATAGCGTACAGTGGGTGGTAAACAACAGAGATTGCCACGTCACCGTTCTAGAGGCTAGGAAGTCGGAGATCAAGGTGCCAGCAGATTCAGTGTCTGGTGAGAGTCCGCTTCGTGGGTGCTGTGTCCTCACATGGTGGAGAGAGAGCTCTGGTCCCTTCCTCTTCTTTTTTTTGAGGAACATTAGCCCTGAGCTAACTACTGCCAATCCTCCTCTTTTTGCTGAGGAAGTCTGGCCCTGAGCTAACATCCATGCCCATCTTCCTCTACTTTATATGTGGGACGCCTACCACAGCATGGCTTGCCAAGCGGTGCCATGTCCACACCCGGGATCTGAACCAGCGAACCCCGGGCCGGCGAGAAGCGGAACATGCAAACTTAACTGCTGCGCCACCGGGCTGGCCCCCCTTCCTCTTCTTATAAGGACACTAATTCCATCATGGGTATGCCACCCACCTGGCCTCATCTAAACCAAGTCACCTCCCAAAGGCCTCAACTCCAGATGCCATCACACTGGGGTGAGGGGTTCAACATCTGTATCTGGAGGTTACAGACATTCAGGCCCAGCAATTACACCTTCACTTTTCATGCGCTCTAACAAGTGGAGGAAAAGAGAGCTCAACTCCAGGATCATCTCCATTGAGGATCCACCTGGTGGGCAAAACAGGCAGCGGGAAGAGCGCCACAGGGAACAGCATCCTCTGCCAGCCAGCGTTTGAGTCCAGGCTGGCGGCCCAGTCCGTGACCAGGACGTGCCAGAAGGCGACAGGCACCTGGAACGGGAGGAACATTCTGGTGGTTGACACGCCCTCCATCTTTGAGGCCAAGGCCCAGACCCAAGAGACCTACAAGGACATTGGGGACTGCTACCTGCTCTCGGCCCCAGGGCCCCACGTGCTGCTGCTGGTGACCCAGCTGGGGCGCTTCACTGCCCAGGACACGCTGGCGGTGAGGAGAGTGAAGGAGATCTTTGGGGCAGGAGCCGTGAGACACATGGTCGTCCTCTTCACCCACAAGGAGGACTTAGGGGGCGACTCCCTGGACGAGTATGTAGCGAACACGGACAACCACAGCCTGAGGAGCCTGGTCCAGGAGTGCGGGAGGAGGTACTGCGCCTTCAACAACCGGGCCACCGGGGAGGAGCAGAGGGAGCAGCTGGCCCAGCTGATGGCCGTGGTCGAGAGGCTGGAGAAGGAGCGCGAGGGCGCCTTCCACAGCAACGACCTCTTCTTTGACGCACAGATGCTCCAGCGAGAGGGGGCCGGGGTGGGTGGAGGAGACCACAGGCGCTACCTGGCCAGGGTACAGTTGCAGGTGGAGAAGCAGAGGCGAGACCTGACAGAGAGCGAGAGTAACTGGGTGCTCAAGGTGCTCCTCAGAGCCAAGAACTGGATGATTTTGCATTATGAGTTTTGTGTTTTTCTTGTTTGGTGTAGTTTACTTTTTCTTCTTATTTTACTGCTCATCTTGTATTATCATTGATTCCGTGTGTCAGAGCATTTTCTGAAGAATCCCCTCATGAGACTCATGGTTCTGTGTGTCCCCTGTTCTGAAATTGTCACGCTCTGTATAGGACACGGTTTGTTGTCTGTGCAGCTCCCTCCCCTCCCTTTTGGACCTCTGGTTTGGCTCAGCCTCCTCCTCTCCCGAAGGGAGCCCTGCACCTCAGACAGAGGTGACAGCAGGCTGCCTCTGTCCAATCCCATTCCCTTGCCAGTGACTAGTTCAGGAACAGTCCTGAGACCCAATTCAGGCCGATAAGAAGTGAGGAAACGTCTGCAGAGGTGGGGCCAGAAGGTCTCTCCCTTCCCAGGAGAAACGCTCAGAAAGAAACAGTCTCTCTTCTTCCTCTGGGCACGCTTGAGTCTGAATGTGATGCTCGAAACTCTAGCAGCCACTTTGCTACCAGCCCGATGTTGAAGGCGACACTTCAAAGCAGAGCAGAGCGATGGAACAAACCTAAGCCCTGAGTCAACCAGCCCTGAAGCCCACCCTATCTCTGAATTTCCAGTCATGTCACTCAATGAATTACCTTATTGTTTACGCTACTTGAGTTTGGGGTCCCTTTTACCTGAATTGAAGGCATTTGCACTAAAGAAGAGTTCTCCATATTCCTTTACAAACTCCTTAAATCTGTCAGAACTTCCCGCTCTGACGCTTCCTCCGAGGAAGTAAATGAACAGACCTCTCTGTTCTTGTTCCCAGAATCAGGAAGGACCTCCCTCTGCTGCTAAAGTGTCTGCTGGGTAGTAGGCCCTCACTGAATCCCGAATGAAGTGGAACCCCTTTTAGCTGGATTATTTTGAAGAGTGACAGTGAGAGGCGGGGGGGAAGTGTGGCTGCCTCTGGGCGGGTTTTCTGTGTGCTTCCTTTACTGTTTTGGGGAGAAACAGAGCTCACCTTTGAGCACCTTCCAGGGACTATTTTGGTGAACGTCCATGTGTGAGGGAAGGGTTGACAATCCCTCTCTCCTGCTCTGCTGTCAAACATCCCTAGGTTAACTGTCCAGCTTGACTCTCCCTAGAAATCGGCCACGGTGGAGCGTCATCTGGATTGCCAGCGGCACTGCTCATGATGAAAGAGACGCCCTGCTGGTGCCCCACATCCCTGGGAGGCCTGGACGGGACCGTCTCCGCCCCTGGAGGGAGGCCATCCTCCTCCTGCTCCCCAAGACTGACTTGGGCGGAGTCTACACCAGGTCCTGCTTTATGCCTTCCCTGGAGGGAGGATGAGACCCATCACCAACCATGTCCTGGACGACTGGAGCGGTGGCCCAGAGGGCTTCAAGGCCAGCATGGCCAGACCCTAAGTCTTTGCCTTCCTCTGCTCAGCACACTCTCCCTCTGAAGGCCCAGGGCAGTGAAGGTCCGGGCCACACCTTACAGGGGGCCCAAGACAAAACCTGGTTCCCACCCCAATACTGCTGCCCGTGATGACATTGTATTGATTCCACCTCCTCAGTGTCTCAGTGTGTCCTTCCTCTCTGTCCCCATTACTATTGCTACAGCTCAGGCCCTGATCATGGGGATGAATTCTGTTTTTCCAAATGTTATTCTGACCCCAGGCTTGCATTTATATAACCCAACTGCCACGTTGCCGCCACGGGGTCTTCCTAAACTATCCTAACCTTCTTAAAAGCCTCCAGTGAGTTCCTGTTCTCTGTGAGACAGCCTTCGAGGTCTGAGGTCTGAGGGTGCCGCACAGGCCCCTCCCCGCCCCCCCTCTCTGCTCCCCTCCTCCCAGAGCTGATTCTCATTCCCTCCCTGACTGTGGCCTCCCTCAGCCTGAAGTGAGTCCAGAGAGGCCAGCAGGCTCCTCGTTGGCTCAAGCACCACCCCATCCAGGGAGCCTCTGCTGAGCCTGGTGTTCTCCTTTTGGCTGACACTTTACCTCCAAGCGAATTTCCCTTCCACCCCAGTTTTACATGGCTTCATCCCTCTAGCGCTCCCCTGCTTTCGTGGAGCAGGAACCTTGTGTTATTTATCTTAAATTCCTGGTGCCGAGTGTAGAACCTGACAATCAGTGCGCATGTAACAAATGTCTGTGCAGCTGGACTGAATTAAGCCAAGGGATGGGAGACCACGTAAGGCTGGACACTTCAGGAAGACTACGTCGAGGAGGCGGTCCTCAGGCTGAGCACTCAGAGCTCCTTAGGGTTCCGAGGGTCTGAGGGGCTTATACACAGCATGCCCACATGTGTTTGCAATCAGCTCTGTGAGGGAGCTGTTGCGATCAACATGGCACTCTTCACACGGATGGAGGTTTGGAGAATGACACTTGGGTGTCACAGTCAAGTTCCTGAGACACACTCTGGAGTTAAACACTGACCCATCCAGTCACAGGCTGCCTGGGACGATGGCAGGCCTCCCCTACTGGGTACAAAGGAGCAGAGGACGGGGGCAGCTTCCAAAAAGGAAGGAGAGGGTGGGAAAGGGGCCACCCCGGGACCTCCCGTTCCCATTGAATTTGCACCTCTGCTCAGATTTCACCCCAGTGTCTGTCCTCTTCTCTTCACCACCACTGAAATGCGGAACACCACCCTTTCCCCAGATTCCCACAGATGGCACATGATTGGACTGTGTTCAGGGTTAAAGGTGCTGCATCACGACGCAGCGCCACCAACAATGGACGTCTACTCTATGACAGGGGTCCGCAAACTCCAGTCCTTGGCCCAAATCCACCCTGCCACCTGTTTGTACAGCCTGTGAGGTGAGAAGGGCCTAGAGCTGAGAAGGGTTTTCCCATTTTTAAATGAAGAAATCAAAAGAAGAATGACACTTCACCACCACATATGAAAGTTACATGAAATCCAAATTTCAGGGTTCTGAGTTTTATGGGAACGCAGCCTCGCACCTCACGCATGTCTCGTCCACAGCGGCTTTTGCACAACCAGGGTAGAGCTGAGCAGCTGCAACCGAGACCACATGGTCGGCTGAGCCTGAAAGACCCAAGCTCTGGCCTTGCCTCGCCCTGCTCTGAGAAGTTCAGTTCCTTTCTTTCCCTTGACCAACTCCTCTTTCCCCCAGGCGCGGCCCATCCTGCAGCTGGGACTCCTGTTCTCTACTCCCCGCTCAGCCCAGGGCTCCTCTGGCCCTTCTTCCCAGCCTCTGCCCTCCTGCGCAATTCCCCCCAGAATGTCCTCTTCTCTCTTGTGCGGGTGCGGATGGGGATGGGGTGTCATCTTTTACAACCTATGATGGAATCTGAGTACGTTTCCGCGTGAAATAAGGAACTGTGCTACCAGCTTTTGATGGAACCTGTTTGTCCCTCAGGGGCAGGCCTGGCAAAGGGGAGCCCAGAGGCAAGGCACTCACACAGTGTCCCCGTCCACTCCCCCTGCCCCCGCAGGCCCCTGAACAGTCAGGACAGCATCCAGTGCGTTTAGTATCTACTCTCACAATTGTTAGCAAAGTAAAAAAGGAAAATATTTCTTTCCTTTGGATTTTATTTACCTAAAAGCACTTGAAGAAAATGGATGACATGTTTGATGCAAGGAGGAGAAACTGAAAGTGAAATTATGTAAAAAGCAAATAAAGTACCCTACAAACAGAGATGGTGACTAAAAAAAAAGCTGATTTAGAACTCATCTGAAAATGCTCAGTGTCCATGAGAAATACACAAGTTAATTAAAACAGCAAGAAAAATCAAAGTGCATATGACAATAACAGCAGATATTCCAAGGTGAGCAAGCATCCAGTTCTTGGCTCTCAGGAGCGCCTTGAGCGCCCAGTTACTCTCGCTCTCTGTCAGGTCTCGCCTCTGCTTCTCCACCTGCAACTGCACCCTGGCCAGGTAGCACCCGTGGTCTCCACCCACCGCGGCCCCCTCTCGCTGGAGCATCTGTGCGTCAAAGAAGAGGTCGTTGCTGTGGAAGGCGCCCTCGCGCTCCTTCTCCAGCCTCTCGACCACGGCCATCAGCTGGGCCAGCTGCTCCCTCTGCTCCTCCCCGGTGGCCCGGTTGTTGAAGGCGCAGTACCTCCTCCCGCACTCCTGGACCAGGCTCCTCAGGCTGTGGTTGTCCGTGTTCGCTACATACTCGTCCAGGGAGTCGCCCCCTAAGTCCTCCTTGTGGGTGAAGAGGACGACCATGTGTCTCACGGCTCCTGCCCCAAAGATCTCCTTCACTCTCCTCACCGCCAGCGTGTCCTGGGCAGTGAAGCGCCCCAGCTGGGTCACCAGCAGCAGCACGTGGGGCCCTGGGGCCGAGAGCAGGTAGCAGTCCCCAATGTCCTTGTAGGTCTCTTGGGTCTGGGCCTTGGCCTCAAAGATGGAGGGCGTGTCAACCACCAGAATGTTCCTCCCGTTCCAGGTGCCTGTCGCCTTCTGGCACGTCCTGGTCACGGACTGGGCCGCCAGCCTGGACTCAAACGCTGGCTGGCAGAGGATGCTGTTCCCTGTGGCGCTCTTCCCGCTGCCTGTTTTGCCCACCAGGAGGATCCTCAATGAGGACGATGTTCCAAACTGGTTATCTTCTCCTCTGTCTACAAACAAAGAATTTTTGGATCTTCCCAAGTTAGTGATTTTTAAGAGTTTTATGTTACAGACCCTCATGATATCTCATAAAAGCTGTGATTCTGTCTCCCAGAAAAACAGTCACATCTAAACACATCCAAAAGTTTGATCCAACTTTAGGGGTTATTGGATCACAGTGGGTCCACATCTGGACCCACAGCCCGGAGTAAGAAGTGCTACGCTAAGAAGGCTGCTCCAAGCGTCTCATCTACACCTGGGAAAATACAGTTTTTCTGAAAGAAAAGTGGTCCCTGTGCTTTTCCGTGGACGGTGCCTACGCCAGTGTCACACTAAATAAATGTGAGATTAGAAGAAGGCAGAGGATGGGAAGTCATTGAGAAAATATTATCACCTCTTTTCCACTCACAAATTCCCAGGCACATGTGTATAGAAGTGCTCAACACACACATCCGAACCTTGGGGTTAAAGGGAGTCTCCCATGTCAGAGCTGGAGTGACCTCCCACCCAGGACCAGCTGAATGTCCCTGGGTCTCTGCCCTTTGGGTGGGGGGTTGGATGCTAGAAATTGAGATGACAGAGGTCACAGTTAATGTCAAGGACAAGTCTGGGAGATGACTCTGCATGGGTGGCTGAAGACGAGTGGAAGATAAGACCATTAAATGTACATGTGTTGGAAAGACCATCTATCTGGATGATTGAATCACAGGAAATTGTTAAAATAAAGTGCTGCTGGAGAGGGCAACACTGAGCCAAGAGCTAAGATCTTCAAGGGATGCAGAGTGTGAGGAGCCGAGGATTTCTTGAGCTCCTACGAGCCCAAAGGAATCCTAAATTCATTCTAGGCTCTGAAAGTCTATTCTTTTATTTCTTCTATTCTGGGTAGGTCCTTCCTTTCCTAAAGCATTCTGGGTGTTCTGTAGCAAACACGGTTACGAAATCTCTATGGGGAACTTTTCCTTTTCTTCAGCTGAGAGCAGACAAGGAAGGAGAAACATTTTCACAATTCAGTTTCAAATCCTCCAACTTCAGACTAGCAGTTTCATTTCCACATTTGCCACATCGTGTGCAGGGGCAGCATCACACTGCCGCATGTGAGCGGGATTGATGACAACGGGGAAGGTAGAGAATAAATGACAGTTGCCCTTTTCTCCTCCTGTTTAAAACAAGTGGGTTTCCATCCGTGTGTCAGAGGTGGGGGCCAGGCGGACAGAGAACAGGGACTCCCCCGCTGCCCGCAGCTCCCAAGACCTGCGAGGCTTTCTTACCTTCAACTATAGTTCCGTATCTGCTCCTCTGAAGCCCTTCCATTCTCTTCTGCAATCAAAACAGGAAAGGAATAAAAAGCAAGTGTCCATATGGGAGTCGGTGAGGCCTGAGAATGCCTCCAGTTGAGATTCCTAAGAATAACTACCCTTAGATGAGCCATTTCCACCGCTCATTTTTCTAACTCATATTTTACTTTCAAATGTCTACAAATAACTTTAAGCTAACCAGACGATTCTAAGTTATGTTAACGCAAGGCAACTGACTGTTGCTTTTTTTCCCAGCTTACAGGAAAGCAGGAAGTATTTTGAAACCAATCAGTTGATTATCTCCCTCCAACTTGAAAAGGCATAAAACGAAGACAAAGCATTCTTCTATGGAACGAGGAGTGAGACATCATTATTATTTTTTTATTGGAATCAAAGTAGGTAAACATACTAGAATAGAGAAAAAAATGCCTTGCTGTAAATGACACTGATTGGTTTAAAGTACTTGGAATTTCCAGTGGCGGAAACTCTGTGTCAGATGGATATTCTAGTGGCAAAGAGGAAAGTGCAATGTACCTTCCAATGGGAGGATGGAATTGGGGCCGAGGACTCCTTCAAGGAGTGCCACGAGAGGAAGGAGTGGAAGATGGCCGAGCACGACCACCTACCTCCCTCCCCCTGAGCAGCTGGTGGAGAGAAGGTGGTGCCGTGTCTGAAGGGAAAGAATCAACACTCAGGACAAAGTCAAGATAAACTCGTTTCCTGCTCAGTTTTCAATCAAACGTCTATCCCAGTAGGTTCTGATGTCCTGGTCTCCCAATAATCACCACTTTTCTATCACAGCAGATTTACCCAGAAATTGGCACAACCATTGGCATAAATGTTTCATTCAGATGAGGCATAATATTGTGTCATTCTTCTCGGTGTTAGAAAGGGTACGCACACGTTAAAAAAGGCCAGCATGTAAAATTCAACTATAATTAAGATGAACTCTGTGACTGTGTTTTATTTATTCAGTTTTAAAGATTATCCAGTTATGGGACAAACTTCTTAGGTGGAGAAACACACAGTTATAAAACAAACACTCACCATCTGCAACGAACAAATGTAAGGATGCTGGCATGTTTCCTGCAGCTGTACTGTTTGATTGAAAAAGTTAAAATATTCCCCGTGTACTTCATTTATTTTTTTCTACTCCCCGGTCTCATTCTCCCTCCCCCTGCCCTTCAGAGGCAACCATATTCTGAGGTTTTTATGTATCATTCCCATTTGTGTATTTAAGCTTCGACATACACATGTATCTACAGATAATATATAGCACTGCTTTTGTATTTTAAACTTTTACATAAATGACATTATTTATGTAACATTTTATCCAATTACTTGTTAACAAACATTTAAGCTGTTCCAAAATAAATGCCTGCCACCATGAACAAAGCTGCACGACCACCCCCACACAGATCTCCTCGTGCTCAGGTGCAACAGGTCACCTGGGACACAGACTTCCCAGCTGACTCCACGCTGCCAAGTTGACTCCAAGAGAGCTGTGCCAACTCCCCCTGGCACCAGCCGTGGGTGAGAATTCCCCAAATCTTCGCTTTTGCTAAAACCGCTCAAATTCTCTGACATCTTTTCTACCTTAGGTGACATTTCTGAGGCTTGGAAACCTCAGAAAATATGCTGGAATGAATCTACCGATGTGGTAAAGACGATGACCATGCTGACGATGCTGGTGATGAACTTCACCATCGTGCTGATCCTCGTGCGGTCACTCACAACTTTCAAAGTTCTTTCATGTCCTTTACTTCAATTGTTCTCCTAGATTCCCTGTGCTGTGATCAAGATAGGTGTTAACATTTAAAATATTAGGAAACTGAGCATGAAATGACCTGCCCGAGGTCACACAATTGCCGTGGAGCTAAGGGCAACAAATGGATGCTTTGCCTGTACACTCTCCTTGATTCCACAGGAGGAAAGAGGTTGTTCCAAGTCAGTCCACAAGCCTCTTGGAACACCACATGCCAGGCTGTCAGCCCATGGTCAGGACACAAACTGATACTGACAGGCTGCAGGCCAGCCCTAAAACCAACACAGAGAATTGTACTGCAAAATCTTGAGTACATATTTTTCAATAAATAAATAAATAGAAAGATAAAATTGCAGGTGGCAGAAGTTGTTCTGAACGGAAGTATTTCAGTTTAAAACAATCTGGTGTTTTTACTTGACTTAGCGTGACCCAAATGCAACAATGGGGCTGTCACAAAAAACCAATCGAACTCAGATCACGTGATCCGAGGAGCGGGGTAGGAGTTCTCCAGAACCATCTTCCCCGTGGCTCAGGCTGCAGGAGCAGACCCGAGTCCCACTGAGGAATAGAGTTTTAGGCAGCTATGAGCAAATTACAAAGTGTCCAGAGGGAGTCAGACAGGATATTGACGGAGATGCTAACAGGAGTCATAGACAAAATATTAAGAGGACTGAGCCAAGCTCAGGAGAAGCCTGGCGGAAGCACTGCAGACCTGAAGGAGTGTGGCAGCGTCAGGCTCAGAGCAGGTAAAAGCGAGAGAACTGAGAATGGAGGCAGAATTCTTCTCCAGAAGAAAAATTCTACTAATCTTCCCCTACGTGGGGCCCGGAGTCGTGAGACAGCGGCAGTCAGCGGGCAAGCAGAGAGGATCACAGCATCTGACAGGATGGCAGGAGGCCCCACTTACTAGGGAGGCTGAAGCAAGGGGACATAATGCACCTTCTGACTTTACAATTATGCGAGCCCGATTTCTTCACGACGATACCTCACTTTATCAAACCCCGGGAAAGCAGGCTCTCTAACGCTGTCCGAGGAGAGACAAAAATATTTCCTGTCTGCCTTGTTCACGAGTGTCTCCTTCACTCGTCTGCCCCCGTCCCTGTACTCCCTAGGGGTACGGTCACTTGCTTGGCAGTTTAGTCATTGTGATTTCGGGACGCGTCTCTCGCATAAGGTCTGGCGGACAAAGGGGTTGTTTCCATTCGCCCTGAACATGAGTCTGTTTGCCACAGAGCAAAGTCCACATCGTGTCATAGGAAAGGTGTGGGGCATTTGGGGGAGAATGTGTGGCTTCCAGAAGATCAATATCACAAAACAAAGTCCACCGAGGGGCCCCGTTTGGAACACGTGGCTCACTGCGGTGGGAAAATAATGACCGCACATTTGCCTATGGCGCCCTAAGGGTCCTGTCTGCAGGCCCAGGCCTCTCTGGGACCCCGCGCATGTCAGGGCTTGGGGCGGGGGATATGAGAAGTTAAGAGGGAAAAACTGAGAAGTGCGCCCCCACCTCGCTCGGGCACCTTGGGAGTTTCCGTTTCTCATCTGTTAAATGGCAGGAGAACACTGGTCCAGCTTTATGAAACCCTGAGAGTCTCATGAAGACCAAGCGGCTAAGAAGTAGGCAATGGGACGGAGAAGCCCGCAGCGCTGTGGCTCGAGGGCTGGCAACGCAGGGGGAGCGTTTCCAAGTCTGCTTTGCACCCCTAGGATTCTGCTGTTGCCCATAACGCTCACCGTCGTCGCCCCCTTTCAGGCTGAGCGAACACAGAAGTATGGGAACCCATGTGGGACCACACCAGAAGTCAGCAGCCTGGACTAACCCCTGGGCTCTCCGCCCCCCCGCAGACGCTGGGCCCCTCACCGGGTCCCCTTACCGGGCGCGGGGGGCGCGTCGGGTCTGCGGGTCGGGAAGGCTGCGGGGCGGACGCAGTGAAGGAGGAAGCGCGCGTGAAGCCGAAGGTTCCAGGCTCGGCAGCAGGGAAAGAGGAGAAAAGGCGCTTATGGAGCGCGCCCCCTTCCCCGCAGCCAAGGACGCGTCCCTTGGGGTCGACTGCGAAAGGCTGCGCACCGGACCCGGGAGCAGCGAGCGCGCGGGCGTGCGCGTCCCCCTGCACCGGCCGCTTCCTGTCAGAGCCCGCGGACCGCCAGGCCCCCTCCCATTTCCTTTCGCGACTTGTTAGAATAAGCAAGATGCGGAGGAAGAGGCTGTGCAGGCAGTGACGGATCCCTCGGGTTCAGAAACGCCCCCTGTGACCCTGGAAAGTTCTTGTGGGTCACCAGCCGCTCCCCTCAGCACCCGTCGCAGGAGCACCTGCACCACCCAACTCCCCAGGCCCCTTCTCCATCCTCTGATTCCAGAACGTTCCTGCTTACCAGGGAGGAAAGGCACTGCTGGTCCACAAAGGGCCTGGAAGCACAGCGCTGAGGATGTGACTTTGAGGGGCTCCCCAGGCCCCGTGTGCTGGCTGCCCCTTCTGTGCCATCTGACAGACAAGCCCCATGGGGCCTTACTGGGACTGGAGCTTGTGTGTCGATTGTTAGGCGCGGGTTGGGAGCAGGGCTGTAGCTCCTAGGTTTGTCAACTGGTGGCACATTTAAGGCCAGAGCAACGGACTTAAAACGACTATGTTGCAAAGCCAGCTGGAGAGCACAGCGTGGGCTTAGGCAGGAGCCAGTCTTGTCCCAGAGAATCTCCAGATTCCTTTCTGTTGACTTTTGAGTTTAGGCTCAGAGTCACATAATAATGATTGTCTAAGATTTGTTGGGGAAAATACATTAAATCTCCCGCCAATCCACAAAACCTCTCCACCAAAATAGAAGAGAAAGAAACAGTTTTGTCATCGAACAAGTGTTAGAGTGGCGTCACATCACAGTCCTCGAAGAGATTGCAAAGACAAGGACATCCCACCCTGTCAGACAGCCCAGCAGATGCCGCCCACGACTTACATGGTCTCGAGATAAACCGTTACTAGTCCCCAAATAAGAGAACTTGATGACGCCAGTTGTCACACGGAGTTCATCCTAAATTCACCTGGTAATTGGGGTGACCACCTGTGTTACTGAATTGCCTTTATCCAAAGGAAAAGTAAACTTGTCACATTTTATTCTTCTTCAGAGAAAGGGAAGCACAGCCCTGGACAAGGATAAAAAATGAATGCAAGACCGACCCACTGCAGAGAGGGTGAAGGGGGTTGATTTGCACAAGAGGTGCCAGAAGCAGTTCAGTGACAACGTAAGAAGTCATAAGAGGTCATGACCTTCTGCAGCTTCTCCATGACACCCATGGCCTCTGCTGCCATTAGCCTCAGGGAGACTTGCATGCACACGTTGCTCATTGAAAGTTTAACCCAGTGAATAAATGAGGTTGAGGAATGCAAAAGATAAGAAGGATACAGTGTAGGAGGTGAAAGCAAAGGATAAGGATCTCAGAGTTTATCTAGAATAGCTCTTTTCCTTCTTTTTTTTTCTGTCACTTTACAGATAAGGAGACTGAGACCAAGAGTAGAGAAATGCTGTTCAGAAAATCACATAGTTAATTTTAGTAAATGGTGTGAGGTATGCATCAAGATTCTTGACAAGTAGAAGGTCAATTTTCCATCTCCATATCTTGAAAAGACTATTCTTTCTCTATTGAATTACTTTGTAAGCTTCGCCAAGAATTAATTGATCATATTTGCAGAGGTCTATTTCTGGACTCTATTCTGTTTCATTGATCTATATGTCTAACCTTCACCAAAACCCTGCACTTATGATGACTGTAGATTTATAGTAAATCTTGCAATCAGGGAGGGTAAATCCTCCAACTTTTTCTTATTTAAAATACTTTTCATTGTTTGTTTTTTTATATAAGTTTTAAAAGCAGCCTGTAAATATCTACAAGAAGTCCCACTCAGATTTTGATTAAGATTGCGTTGCTCTGTAGATTAAATTAGGGAGAACTGGCATCTTAATAACATTGAATCTTCTTATCCAGGAACATAGTCTGTCTCTCTGTTTATTTTGGTCTTAGATTTTTCTCAAAATCAACATTTGTAGTTTTCAGCATAAAAATCTTAGATTTATCCCAAAGCAGTTTTTATGGTTTTTTTTTAAGATTTCATTTTTTTTCTTTTTCTCCCCAAAGCCCCCCAGTACATAGTTGTATATTCTTTGTTGTGGGTCCTTCTAGTTGTGGCATGTGGGACGCTGCCTCAGCGTGGTTTGATGAGCAGCGCCATGTCCGCACCCAGGATTCGAACCAACGAAACACTGGGCCGCCTGCAGTGGAGCGCGCGAACTTAACCACTCGGCCACGGGGCCAGACCCAGTTTTTATGGTTTTTAATGCTATTGTGATGGTACTGATGATTTAATTCCACTTTCCAGTTGTTCATTGTAGAAATACAATTGATCTTTGCATGTTGACCTTGTATTCTCCTACTTTGCTAAGTCATTAGTCCTAGAATATCTTTTTTTCTCGACTCTTTGGAGTTCTGTATGTAGACAATCATGTTATCTTTGAATAAAGAGATTTATTACTTCCCTTCCAATTTGTATGACTTTAATTTCCTTTCCTTGCCTCATTTCGCTGGCTGGATGCCCATTACTATGTTGAATTGGAGAGGTCGGGATGGACAGCCTGGCCTTTTCTTGACCTTAAGGGAAAAGTATTGTTTACACCTTCTGTAATCTTACTGATTTTCTGCCTGGGTGTTTTACTGATTACTAAGAAAGGAGGTTTAAAGTCTGCAATTATAATTTAGGATCTGTTTATTTATCCTTTTGATTTGTTGAGTTTTAACTTCATGTCTTTTGAAGCTCTATTTTAGGTGCATACATTTTTAGGATTGTGTCTTCCTGGTAAATTAACACATGTATCCTTATGTAATGTCTGTCTTTCTCTTCAGTAAGGTTCCTTGTTCTATAGACTACTTTTTTATCAATGTAGCCATTCAGCTTTCCTTTCGTTAGTATTTTCATGGTTTTTCTTTCCCAATTCTTTTACTTTTAGCCTGTCTATATTGTTCTGGAAGACAGAATTCTAAGATGGCCCACGATCCCCCTTTACTCGTGTACAAGCCCTGGATAATCCTCTCCCTCTGAGTGGGGCAGACCTGTGAATAGGATGGAGGTCATTTTAGATGGCAATGATGAAGAGACCCCCAGATGTAATTAGGGTCCCTACTCAGCTGGCTTTGAGTTAGTCAAAAGGGAGGGTATACTGGGTGGCCTGACCTACTCAAGAAAGCCTTAAAAGCCAGAGATTCTCCTGCTGACTTTGCAGAAGGCAAATATCCATGCCATGAACTGCCTATCAAGAGGGGCCACCTCTAGTGCCTCTGGGAGGACCTCAGTCCTACAGCCACAAGCAACTCAATTCTGCTAACAATTCAAGTGAATTTGGAAAAGGACCCTGAGCTTCAGATGAGAACCACTGCGTGGCTGAGCCCTTGACTGAAGCTTTGTGAAGCTCTGAGCAGAGGACCCAGTTAAGCTGGTGCCCAGACCTCTGACCCACAGAAACCATGAGATAACAAATGTATGTTGTTGTAAGTTGCCAAGTCTGAGGTCATTTGTTAGGCAGCAATCAAAAACCAGTCCAGTTGTTATATTTACAGTGAGTTTCCTGTAAATAGCATACAGATTCGTCTTGATTTTTAACCCTATCTTATAGTCTCTGCTTTTTATTCAGGGGGTGTTTAGACCATTTATCACAGTGAACTTGTAAATAATATTAGACCACTTTGCATGTGGTTTAAGAAACATACAACAGTATAGTTGCAATTTCTCCCTCCCACATGTTGTCATGTTTGCCTTTTGCATATACTGTAAATTCCCTAATATGTTATTAGTAGTTTTGTTTTACACAATTATCTTTTAGAGCTATAAAATGTAAGAAAAATGTCCTTTATATTTATCTTCTTTCTTTTGGTCATTTCTGAAGCTTTTAATTTCTTTATGTAAATAAAGATTTCTGTCTGGTATCACATTAATTCCTTCTGCCTTCTTCTAATATTTCTTTCAGTGCAGGTAAGCTGACAATGAATTATCTCAGCTTTTTTTAGCTAGACAGTCTTTATTTCACCTTCATATTTGAAGGAAATTTCTGTTGTTTATAGAAATCTGGGTTGACGCTTTTGTTCTTTAGTATTATAAAGATGCCACGCCATTGTCTTCTGAATGGCAGGCTCTGACAAGAAATCATCTGTAATTATAATATTTATTTCTCTAATACAATGTTTTTTCCCCTGGTTATTTTTTTTATTTTTATTTTTTATTTTTTGGTGAGGAAGATTGTTGCTGAGCTAACATCTGTTGCCAATCTTTCTCTACTTTGTCTGTGACATGCCACCACAGCATGGCTTGATGAGCTACGTTTAGGTCGAAGCCCAGGCCACTGAAGCGGAGCACACAAACTTAACCACTACACCACTGGACGGCCCCTCCCCTGGTTATTTCTAAGTTTTTGTCTTTATCTTTGGTTTTAACAGTGTGGATATGAAGCGTCTAGACTTTTGTTTGTTTCCTTGCTTCTGTGTTTATTCCGCCCGGGCTTCTCTGTGATTCTTGGACCTGTGGCTTGGTGTCTTTCATTATTTTTAGAAGCGTCTCGACCAAATCTCTTCACATATTTCTTCTGCATGTCCTCTCCTTTCTCCTTCTGGGCCTTCAGTCATACGTATGTTAATCCGTTTGATATTGTCTACAGCTCTTGGATATTCTGTTCTGTTTCTTTTTCTCCCTCATTTTTAGCTTTTGTTTCAGTGTGGGGACTTTCTCTCCACCCGTCTTCAAGTTCACTGATTCCTTCATCAACTGTGCTGAGTCTACTGATATCCCTGCTCAGGAAGACTTCATCTCCGACAGGGCTTTGGATTCCTGCCACTGATTTTTGACTCGTGGTTTTCGTCTCTCTCTTGAAATTCCCCTTCTTGTAGTTCATGTTACCCACATTTTTTATTCAGTCCTCGTTGTTATTTTAAAATCCTTGTCCAACTTCTGGACTGTTTCTGAGTCTGGCCTGTTGATTGCTTGGTCTTTTGGTAATGTACAATTTTTTTCTTGCTTTTTTTGAATGTTTCATAATTTTATTAAATTATAGACATCATGTGTAGAAGGAAAGTAGAAACTGAGATAAATAGTATTTGTGCCTGGAAGTGGAATCCCATTTCTCCTGTCTGGCTGTGAGCATGGGGTTTGAGTCAGTCTACCCAGGAGGGGAGCTGGTGGGGGTTGTTGCTATGGTCCCCTTTGTGCACCTTAGGCTTGTATTTCCCGAGAGTTGCCTGTGCTTAGGGTGGACACTCAGATGCCATAAGGTTTTACTCAGTGTTCCTGCTTTGCCCGCCTTCAGCTTCCAGTCATCTCTGCACAACTCTGCCTCCCAGTGTCTCCCGGCCTGACCCTCCCTTGTGGTAGAGGCCACTGCTTCTTACTTGTTATTAAAACTGCTTGTCAATTGTTAATTGCTTTTGAGGCACAGAGTGGGGCAGGGCAGTGTCCTCTGTTCTTGTCCAGCTTCAGTCTCAGGCATCTTTGTGAATCTGGGCCTTGGGAGCTGGACTTTCTCCGTGTGTCTAACTGGATTAGGGTCTCCAGAGAAACAGAACCAATAGGACAGACAGATATAGTAATGTATCTTCTTATACTTCTTGCACTTTGTAAATGTATTCAACAACTAATCATATCCCACCTTGCATTACCACTAGCTCCCAACTCTATACACTTCTATATAATGTGAAGTATTTATTCTCATGAATAATAAATATGGAATATTTATGAGTGTGAAATTTATTTATGAGTGTGAAATTTATTTATTGATGAGTATTTATTATTATGAAAAGTTTCCTCAGGTATTTCTATTTCTGTATCATAGTCACGGAATTTAACCTACAAAGTACTTCCACCATATTATTTCATCATCCATGAAAGCTAGAAAGATTAATATTAATATATGCATCTCAAGAAAAAAACGGAATCCTCTCGTGCCCCAGGTCTTGGAGCAAGTACACAGCAGACCAGCTCTGAAACACGAGCCCCTCAGGCCCCGTGGTGCATCTCCCGCTGTCTTTACTACTCCCCTTATCGCGCCCCTTGTGATGCCCCGAGGAGGGCATTTTACCCACGGACGTCCAGCCCTCCCTTGATCCAGCTATACATTTCTATATGCTACGGTCCACATGAGAATTTAAAAACCGTAATACTTATATTTACTTTAAAGTCACATTTCCATTTATAAACAGGGCAGAAACAATAAGTAATGACAAATATTGGAGGGCATTTGCGGACACATGTACGCAAGACAAGGAAAAATGAAAGAATAACAGATTAAAATCAGCCCACTGGCAAGCAACGCCTTGGCCCACAGCACTTGCTCCGGCACACGTTGCTCTGGAGCCAAACTGGGGACACGGGCCATCCCCCCGGCTCTGCCCCTTTCTGCTGCCCCTCGGGTCGTCGAAGGAACCCCTGCCTGGCTCAGAGCCCCTCCATTAACCCGGCAGGGCTGCTGAGGACGCTAAAGGCGGGGATTAATAAGGGACATTTCCCCAGCCATGCTTCACAGACCCTAACGCGCTGCAACGGTCGCCAGGCCCCTCAAGCCCCCCGACCACAGCCCACCCTAAGCCCGCAGCCCACCCCGGGCCTCCCCCCAGCCCTAACCCGTGGCCCCAGAGCGCTTTTGCGTAGGCCCCTAGTTCACGTGGAGCCAGCATGGTCCAGGGCGCCTGCGCACAACTGCCTACCTTCCCCACAGATGCCTCCTGGCGCATCCACACCTCCCGACTAGAGGAGAGAAGCGTCTGTCACATTCGGAAACAGAAATAAGCAAATCCTATCCTTTGATTACACAACTTAAGGATGGCTCTGGTTTTCTAACGATGCGGCATTCCAGCACTTTCGTGGGCTGGCCCATCCTCTGTAACGCCCAACCAACCGTACAGCCACACCAGCCTAACCTCGGGTGTTCTGCGACTTTCTGCCCAGGCACCTGCCTCTCCTTCTCTTCTACACTATCACAGAGAAGTTCAATTTTTTTTCTTTTGCATGAAAATCCAGGTAGATAACCACACAGAAGACATTACTCAAAATCCGGCTTCACTTTGGAAAGACTAGAACCATGAAAAGTGCAAAAAAAAAAAGGAAACTGTTATTTTCAGTATAATTACGTTTTTCTTGTGGGTAGTAAATCATTGTACAAGTAGGTAAACTGATGTGTCAGATGTAGACGTTAACATGTATGCCCCTGATATCGCTTCATTGATGATCCTAAAAGCCCATCAGGATCACAAAGGGATGAATCTACCAGGTTGAGAACTAGAAAACTGTTAAGCGAGGCGACCCTGGGGCTGAGTGGTTAAGTTCCTGTGCTCCACTTGGGAGGCCCAGAGTTCACCAGTTTGGATCCCAGGCACAGACCCACACACCAGTCATCAAGCCATGCTGTGGTGGAGGCCTGCGTAGAAGAACCAGAATGACCCACAACTAGGATATACAACTATGTACTGGGGCTTTGGGGAAGGAAAAAAAAGAAGAAGATTGGCCACAGATGTCAGCTCAGGGCCAATCTTCCTTACCAAAAAAGAAAAGAAAAGTATGGCTTTCCATACTTTTCGAATGTCTGTTATGGTCTGAAGGTTTGTGTCCCCTGGGAGGTGATTAGGCCATGAGGGCAGATCCCTTATGATTGAGAATTGTGCTCATATATCACAGGCCCCAAGAGCTGGCTCATCCATTCACCATGTGAGGACACAGCCAGCCAGCATCCGGAACGCCAAAGAGGGTTCTCACCAGAACCCGACCAGGCTGCCATCTTGATCTGGGACTTCCAAATCCGGAACTGTGGGGGAAAAGGTTTGTTGTTTATAAGCCACCCAGTCTGCAGCATTATTTTTTTTTAAAACTAGCAGCCCTAACGGACTAAGACCGTGTCTAAACTTTTTAAAACGCTCAAAATAAAAATCTTTGCTTTCCTTTTGCCTAATCCATTTTCTAATACGAACTATCACTCACTTCATTATTTTTCAAGAGAGGAAAGATGCATCAAGACTAAAACGTTTAAAGGACATTTTAAAGTTAGGCCAATTTTTTTTAAAATGATATACATTAGCCAAAACCGAAACTTGAAAACTTAACAAGTGAACTTCGAGCTTTTACAAAATTGATGCAGTGTTCACAGATTTCCGCGACATTAACACTCTGTCTGAAACTGCAGGATTCCTTTGGAAGGAGGTTTTAAGTCCCCCCTTCAGCTCCAAGCATTCAGCTCCTCTCCCGCCAGGGGAAGGCATTTTTAAGACCTGCGCTGTCTGTCGCGGCGTCCGCCGGGCGCCTGGCGAGCAGCAGGTAGAGCAGGCCCAGGGCCCCCAGCAGCGCGGCCACGAACAGCCTCGGGCGGCTCCAAGGCGCCCTCCCGCGCCCCAACAGCGCCGCCAGCAGCCCGCGCCCCCGCCGCCGCTGCACGCGGGCCGCCACGCTCTCCGCCACCCTGCGCAGCCGCTCCTCGGGGCGCGCGCGGCCCAGGGCGCGCGCCAGGCCGTACACGTCGTTGGTGTAGGGCGCGCCCCCGTGCGCCCGCACCAGCCGCTCCAGCAGCGCCATGAGCTCGGCCACCTGGGCTTCCCGCTCCGCGCCGCTGGCGCGGTTGTCGAAGGCGCAGACGCGGCCGCCGCACTCGGCCACCAGCTCCCGCAGCGCGCGGTTGTCGGTGCAGCGCACGTAGTCCTGCAGCGAGGTCCCGGCCAGGTCCTCCTTGTGCGTGAAGAGCAGGACCGTGCGCGCCACAGCGTCATCGCCGAACATGGCCTTGAGCCGGCGCGCGGCCTGCTGGTCCTGGGCGGTGAAGCGGCCCAGCTGGCTGACGAGGAGCAGGGCGTGCGGCCCGGGCGCCGAGAGCAGGTAGCAGCGGCCCCTCTCGCCGCAACCCGGCTCTGTCCTGGGGTCTTCGGCGCCGAACAGGTCCGGGGTGTCGATGACGTCCAGGTGCCAGCCGGCCCAGCGGCAGCTGCCCACGGCGCAGGTGGTGGTCACCTGCGCGGCGCTGAGCCTCGAGAGGAAGCGCCGCTGGCCCAGGATGCTGTTGCCCGTGGCGCTCTTGCCGGCCCCGGTCCTCCCAGCCAGGATGAGCCTGAGCCTGGGCTCCTGCGGGTCGTCCTCGGAACCTGCGCGGACAATGATTCGTGAGCCGCACGCCTGGAAGCGACTGAGCCTGCTGACCTGGACCTGCTGGACGCCTTTCGAACAAAGGGGAGCAATAGTGCCTCACCCTTTGCTTTTCAAGGCCAGCCTTCACTGAGGTGATCTGGTTAGAGACTTTTGGACTCCCGGGGGCTCTTTACCTGTCTACGTCTTTCCTCTTTGTCGTCACCACATGCGCCTGGGGATGCTCCAACACCCCGTGGGCTTTTCTCTAGAGGACGCCCCTTTACAATTCCAGGCCGCATGGGCTGCATCTGACGTGACCTCTGGTCACCCACAGCGTGCAGAGCTGTTGCTTATTTCACGACTTCAGTGGCCTCTGCGATACTCTCCCAGGTGCCATCCCAGGAGGAAAGGCAGCAGGCCTCGTGTGGAAGGGCTGCCCAGAGTCCCAGACACCTGGGTTTGAGCTACTGCCCCACCATCAGCCAGCTGTGTCACCTGGGAAGGTGCTTACTGTAAGACTTAAACGTCTTCTGCAAAATGCAAACAGACTGTTTCTCCCGGGGATGTGGGGGGTGAGCTGAGACAAGCTCTCTTCTTCCCTCCCTCCTCCTTCCCTCCTCCCTCTCCTCTCTCTCAAACCTGCTGCCTAAGAAGACAGCGGTTTAACCTTTCATCCTGTTCTCTAACACCTGCTGCCTGGCAAATCGTGTTCCCTCTAGTCCATGATTGGATCCCTTCTCCATCCTCCTCTGCGGAGATCCGAGTAGATCCATGGTCCTCATTTCCCACTTTGGGAATGAAGGCGCAGGCTAGTCACAGAACTTAATGTCTCCCAGCAGGGCAGGGGCAGAGGTCCAGCTAACGTGCAGGTGGGGCTTGTCTCTGGTCAGTCTGGAGTTGGCTCGCCCCTCATCACCCAGAGCTCACCCCTGGGGGCAGGAACGCCTTGTGAGATGTGTTCTTACCATAGGCAGTTTCTTCGTCTCTTACCATCCTCCGTCCTCCCATGCTACCTGCAAGAGTCCCAAACACAGTTTGATCTTTCGTTTCTCATTCATTTATTCATCAGATAGGTATAACTCCCCACAATGTGTCAGGCAAAGTGGAAAGAGCTGGTGACCCCACAGTGAGGAAGCCACGGTTCCCTCCTGCCCCTGAACATCTGAGTTTAGGGAGGAACCTGGGAAGAGCCTGGGCTGGGGTTGGAGTGAGGCTGAGAACTTGGCTTTGTCATTTCAGGGACTCCAAGTGCAGCAGCAGAGCGCAGAGCGTGACACTCACTCTGCATCAGTGAGGTGGCTGTAGATGTTAATTTCCCAGGTAATTCTGTGTCAGTCACATGAGCCTTACATATGAAGTTTTCGCAGGAGGTTCAACAGCCAGAGGAGACTTTGGAAAACACTGAGAACCCCAAAATTTGCCCAGTGACTTAGGGAACACCCTAGGGTGGTTGGCCTGGGAAACAAACAAGAAGAAAACTGCAGTTTTGTTTGTGGAAATTGGAAAACAGACATACCTCGCAAGCTGCTCTGGACAGCCTCTGACTCTGCTCTCAGCAAGCTGGATAATTTGGCTCGCAATGTGTCTAACTCTGATCTGTGTGCTGGAGAGACTGGGGCGCTCCCCTCCATCTCCTGATGTTCTGCCCCAGATCTGAGGCTTCTCGAAGTAAACTGATGATGCCCAGCTCAACCATCATTTAATACAATAAACGTTCAGGGAGCACGTTTGCCGGATCCCACAGGTACCCGGACGCAAGTGCACAGTCTCTCCTCCGTCTGGGTCTCCAGCCTCATCTCCAGCCACTCCCTGACTCGATCAGCCGCTCCACCAGGAGCAGACTTCAGGGCCTTTCCAGCCCACCTTGTGCTTTCCCTCCTGTGACCATTCATCCTCTCCCACGTTCTGTCTGAGTCCTGCCTGAGCTCACGTCCGTTTTTAATTCTCCCTGTCCCTGTCGTCCACCTGGTTACTGCAGGTGAACGTGTTCTCTCCCACTGGCACCACACAAGGGAAAGCAAAGCAGAGGTTTGCTGAATACCTTGTCTCTGGCCAAAGCACCAAGATGACAGGTTTGCCTGGTCCTCAGTCCAAAGTGCTCTTGTTCCTGCAGTAAGTGGCCTGCCACCTCCCCAAGCCTTAAGTTCAGCCCACAGGCCTCCTGTGATTGATTATTTTGTGTGTAGAAATCAACAAGCTGCCATAATTGACAGCAGAGCAGAAATGAAGAGACATCCAGAAGATTCAGAGCAAAGAAGGAGAATTTAGCCAAAGCAAGAAGTCCTTGTCAAAGGTGGAAATGGGAACGTGTGACACAGAATTCACAGAGCCCTGGGGTAGGTCTGTTGGCTTTTCCATATAGTTTGGATGAAAACTATATGGAAGTGTTTTTAAATACTTTAAATATGAAGTGATTTTAAATAGTTTTTAAGTTGAAGTTTGGGTGACAAATGGCTTGTAGTCGTTGAGGGGCGTAAACCATGTGAGTCCTGTATTCTTAATGCTCTGAGACTTCAAAGTTCATCTAGTTCAGCACCTCCCAAACTTACTGTTTTTCAGAACTGCTTGAATGTTCTTTAAAAATGTACATTTTGGGGAACATCCTCAGAGAGTCTGATTCATGAATCAGGTGTTTCTGATGTAATCAGTCCACAAATCAGAGAATGGAAACCGTTATTTATTCAAACATCTTCATTGTACAGGTGGAGAAATTGAGGCATCCCTGCCGCTGGGGTGGGAGAAGCTTGGGTTAGGGGTCCTGCATGGGAAGGGGTTGGAGAGCAAGCTTAACCTCAGATGTCTCCCGATGGCCCCTGCTGTGGGCAGTGTGGGGAGGGAGGATCTGGGGCGTCCATTCAGATGCACCCGGATCTGCCACATTGTCACTCGCTCTGAGGTTGGATTGCTCATGGTCCAGAGAAGCATCTTTTGCCTTTGCTGAGTATGCAGTCTGGGCAATGTTGCATGCTTTCAAAATGTAACCTGTTCCTGGAAGTGGTTCCAGCACACACTTCACTCACTGTGTTAAGGGAGTAAAGAGGGGAGACAGGTTTGTTCCTTAACAAGAATGTGCATCTCCAGGCTGGAGAAGATACTCATAAACTTCCTCTCTCAAAACTCGGGACATCTTTAAACCTGGAAGCATCATCCTGGGTGCTCAGGCTCTTGGATGAGCATGGTGCCTGGTGGGATGCAGGAGCTCAGGCAGTAAATGCTCTCAGAACCACTTTCCTGCTGGGTGGTCACACCTCCCTCTCCCCAGCCAGCTCCCTCCCAGTTTGGGCTCACCTTTCCTGGTGACAGGCTCAGATGCTGGCTCCCCAAAGCAGCTGTCCTACTGCTTTCTGTTCGGCTGTGAGTGCAGCAGGCTGTTCCTCCCAACACACAGAGGAAGTCACTGTGCCTCATAGCCCTCAGAGCCCAGGAAGCTCAGGGAGGGGGGGCCCAGTGGTGACAAGTTAAAGAGACAGACACAATCCCCATTGGGTTGCGCATTTGCAGTGTTTCTCCTGCAAACCCTCCTTCCTGCTGTGACCAAGGTGGTGTGTGACTCCAGCAGGGCCAATCTACCAAATATCTTGCCACAGCTGTGGGAGGGAAGGGCGGTGTAGGCCCTTAGCCCTGACTCTACTTCTAGAGTTGGCGACTGATCTGATCTTCAATTACCTTTTATCCTCTAGGGATTTCTTTTTCCCTATAAAATAGGTCCAGAGAGTCTCCTGCCCCAGGACAAAGAATATGCTAGCCGTTCTCAACGGCTGTCTGTTGACTGGACGTCCATGTGGCCAGTGCTACCCTGGGGTCCAGTCCATCAGAAAAGTCTGGAAGCAGAGTCTCATCATTCTCTAACAAAGGCAGGCGCTCCAGCTATTGAAGGACCTGGGGGCTCGGCAGTGTGTTGAGGATGAATGCCTTACTCAGTTCTTCAGTGGACCTTGTCACAAGGCCTAGTCCAGTCATCTGTGTTGGTGTCGCCAGTTCTAGTTTTCCTCTCTTCTCTCAAGAGAGTCATGAGAGCGAGGTCAGCGAAAGACCCAGTCGTGTGGTGAACAGGCTACAAAAGAACTGGCTGTAGACCTGGTCATGTCACTAAGCAGCTGTGACCTCACCTAGCTCACTTAAACTTTTGGGAGTTCACTGTCCCTTTACATGAGAAGGAGGGCTAAGCTGAGCCCTGGTCCACTGGCTGCGGCCTGATTTTTCCTCTCTTCCTTGCCAGCCGAAGTTTTCAGTGTGGGAAGAGACTCAACTTCCACTATTTCCCTCCCTTTTTTGGGATGATGGACACTCCCCCTGTTTCCGTCAGCATTGCTGAGGCAGGGAAGCTCTCGTTCTCCCACTAGATCAGCACGCCAGACTAGTGTGAGGCAAGTGCGGTGTCCAGGGCACAGAATTTAAGGAGGCACTCACCCCAGAGTCACTCAAGGGCTGACCCTGCAGGTGAATGGTCCTGAGAGTGAGGGCTTCCTTAAGAGTGAGGTGCCTGTAGCCCCTCTCTAGCCTCACCCTACTCCAAGCCATGGAGATCAGCTTTGACTGAGTCTCGGAGATCCGACATGTACCTTCCATGAAGATGCTTTCAGTGCCTCTTCGATACTTCCTTGCCATTTGCTGTTCCTATGCATGCATGTGGTGTCTTACTTCAGTCACCTGTAACTCTCTGCCTGAGGGCTTATCTGGCTATAAGAGTTTGCTTGGCTAGTGCCTGGAGCAGCCTGAGGTTGTCAGCTGGCGAACCCAGGAGCAGACCTCATCAATGACAGTCAGAAGTTAATGAATTAATACCCTGGCTTCCTTGCTTAGCAAACTGTCCCCTGCCCACCTAGTGAGATAACTTTGAGGTATAGTCTCCACAAATTGCTGAGGTCCCCAGCAGGACTGAGACCCAGTTGTCTACAGTGGGGACGTCTGCATCCTTGTCTACAGTGGTAACATGCTTGTGAACGCCACCTGCTTTGGCCCCTCTCCCTTCCCTGTCTCTGTGTTGTGTTCCCCGTCTCTGCTAGTGCTCCCTGGGATCACCTCATATCCGAAAGGCTTTCTCCATCTCCACTTTCCTCTACATTCCTGTTAGCTTTTGATTATTTCTCCCTGTCTCTGGGCTTGGTCCCCTGTTCTTCACTCACTTGCCATCAATGGTGGGAACATATCTGAGGCCTGAGGCCCTGAGACTCCAGGGTCTCAGAACTATCCAGAATGCCTATTTCCTCTCCTCCTCTATTTTGACACTTCCTTCCTTCCCTTTCAATATTTACACGTTCACTGTTTTATTCTCTGTTCTTATAAATCCAGTAAAATGACACAGAAATCGTTAAATTTGTGCATTTTAAGGAAAACATCCTTCCTGAAGAGATCTATGCTAATAAGAAGTTCACACCTCCTAGGGTAATTCTTCAGACCTGATCTCTCTGTCTTTTTATGACATTCCCAGAGCTGAACGGTCAGCATCCCTAGGGCCACAAAGGAAGAAGAGTGATCCAGATAGCATCTCAGGAGAGGAGACTATAAGAAAATAACTCCTTCTATCAAATATTGACTATCTGAAAGACATTGGCCCCACTGTTCCCCAGAATTTAGGTGCACTATTTCAATGCCCATGTAGATCCTGGTTCTTTTTTGAGGAGAGGGAGGTCATGGCAATCAAGGTTTACTTGTTTACAAGTTCCAGCCATGTAGGTGGTGCCCAGGATTCAGTTTCACAGGACAAGAACCAAGGCCAGCTTCCTAATTTTACAGCATGTTTTCCTTTATGTTTAAAGGAGATGGAAGTGTCTTATCCCAATGAGATGTTAAAATGTTGTGTATTTCATCTTCAAATATTATGTACAATGGGACACTGAAGTCAAACGTATTAAAAACGTTCAGAGTGAGAGAGAAGCATATTACAATTAGTCTAGACTTGTGTGAGAACCTAGGATGAGTTTCAGTTAATAAAGGACCAGGAGAAAGGACAAGGGTAGAGGCATATTTGAAGTAACCTCAGCATGCCATAAAAAGACAAATGAATGAGGAAAAATCACTCAGACAATGTGTAGGGTATCAAGAAAAAGGACTGAAACAGAACTCCAAAGGCCCTCATCATCCTGGATCCATAAAGGAGAAAGTATTGCAAACGTTCAAGAAGTAAAAAAAGCTGAAAGGTTTGTTGTTGTGAAAAACAAACTGAAGAATATTTGAAAAGGAAAAAAATCAGTTAAAATGGGGGATTTTTGTTTCTGGTTAAGTTGGTGGAAGATGCAAAAGCCCTTAACCTCCACAATGACAAGAATTGGACAGAATAAAAACGTACTTCTCTGTGTCTAGCAAAGGATGGTGGATGCAAGGAAGCACTGAGGAACAGGATTCATGATAAGAAAGAGCCCTTACAGGTGAGCAGAGAGCTGGGGAGCCTCCTTTATCTGGGGTAGGTACTTGGCCTGGATATAAACGTTTGGATGGGTTGGCTGGCCACAGAAAGATAGACTTTGCTGAGTGGAGGAGAAATTAGATGATCCTTTCATGACAAGGTGGGCTATCAAAATAGATGGGCATCTACATGATCCTTGAGGGAAACCCAAATTGCTTCTCTTGATAACTTCTCCCCTTTCCATCATAAATTATCTTTCCTAAGAAAGCTGCAGTGGAGAATGGCCAACAAAACCGAGACATTATTCAATCCACATATTGTTACAGGGCCCTGCTGGTGAAGTAAAACCATTTTCACTTGGAGCCTTACACCCTCCCAGTTCAAAAGTTGACAAGATAAAGAAGCTGCTGTGGTTTTTTGTGGTTGCCGGATGAGAAGTGAACTCAATCAATTTAAAGTGGTGGCTTATTTTCATTCAACTCGAATTTAGGAGCCAAGGATGTGATCACTCTAACCACCAGACAGATAAATGAACTTGCACTCTCCATGAGATAAACCAAACCAGGGTGAACATATACTTCAGACTTCAGCTTTATTGTCGCAAATACAATACAAATTTATGTGACATATCAAGAATCCGGAAAATATGACTCATGATCATAAGGTCAGTTAGTAGAAGCAGAACCACAGATGACTCATTCATTAGAATTACCAGTTAAGGACTTTAAAATAGCTATTATAAATGTATTAAAGAATTTATAGAAAAATAAATATAATGAGCTAAGAGTTGAAGAATTTCATGGGGGAAATATAAACTCTCAAAAGAACTAAATCTTGAGGCCAGCCCAGTGGCATGGTGGTTAAATTCCCGTGCTCCTCTTTGGCGGTCTGGGGTTTGCAGGTTCAAATCTGGGGCACAGACCAGCACACTGCTCATCACCTAATGCTAAGGTGGCATCCCACATGCAAAATAGCAGGTGATTGGCACAGATGTTAGCTCAGTGCCAATCTTCCTCAAGCAAAAAGAGGATTGGCAACGGATGTTAGCTCAGGGCCTATCTTCTCCCTAAATCTGAAACTAGAAAATAAAATAACTGAAATTTTTTTAGAAAACTTACTTGGATGGGCCTAATAGCATGTTGGACATTGAAGAAAGGATCTAAGAACTTGAAGACAGGGCAAGAGGAGTTAGTGAGATTGAAGCACAAAAAGGAAAAAAAATTGAAAAAATAAATGAACATGGCACTAGTGATCAATGGGACAGTATCAAGCGGTCTAATGCCATTGGAATCCAAGAAGGAGAAGAAAAGACTGAACTGGGTAGAAAAAACGTTTTGAAGATATGATGACCAAAAATGTTAAAATTTGATGGAAAACTTCAACTCATAAATCCAAAAATCTTAATTAAGAGTCAGTAGGAAATACAAAGAAAAACAAACCGAGGCATTTTATAGTCAAACTACTGAAAACCAAAGAAAAAGAGAAAAATTTAAAATCACTAGAGGAGGCAAAAAGACACATATTATACACAGGGGAACAATATAAGAATGACAGCCACTTTCTTATCAGAAACAATATGAGCCAGAAAACATTGGAACAAGCTTAAATTGCTGAAGAAAAATAATAGACTTCTTTATTCAGCAGAACTACCCTGAAAAAATGAAGATTAAAAGAAGACATTTGAAGATAATGAAAACCAGGGAGAATTTGTCCCACCAGGCTTATACTGCAAGAAATTCTTGAGGCTGATGGGGATGATAGCAGATAGAGACTTGGATCAACAGGAAAGAATGAAGGTCTCTGGACATTTTAAATATGTGGGAAATATGAAAAGACTATTTTGATTATTGCTCTGTTTCTAAAAAAGGAAATTGATTAAAGCAAAATAATCATAGCATAGTGTGAGTTTTTTAACATATGAAGAAGTAAAAAAAAGGACCACAATATCACAAAGGGAGGAGAGGAGCTAAACGGAAGTAACTTCTCTGAGGTTCTAATATTTTATTTGAAGTGGTGCACTATCTTAACTCAAGATTGAGAATTAAAGTTAAGGGTAAATATTTTAGTCCCTAGAGCAACCACTGAAGAAATAAAAGCCAAAAGAAGAGAGAAAGTGGAATAATTTTTTAAAACTCAGTTAATACAAAAGAATGAAAAAAAGAGGGACAAAGAAACGATGGGGTACATAGAGATCAGGAGCAGGACGGTAGACTTAAATCCAAGCACAGCTGTAGTTACGTCACATGTAACTGATCTTTGACAAAGGAGCAAACGTTTCAATGGAGAAAGGATAGTCGTTTCAGCAAATGATGCCAGAACGTGATGCTGGATGTCCACCTGCAAAAAAATGAGTCTAGACACAGACCTCAAATCTTTCACAAAAGTTAACTCCAAATGAATCATAGATGTAAATGTCAAATGAAAACTATGACTCCTAGAAGATGACGTTGGAGAAAAATCTCCATAACCTTGGGTTTGGTGGTGACTTTTTAGATACAACACCAAAAGCATGATCCATGAAAGAAAAAATTGATAAATTACATTTCATTAAAATTAAAAACTTCTGCTCTGCAAAAAATATTAAGAGCAGGGAATAAAATAGAACGCAGAAAATACGATAGAGAAAATCAAACTTAAATTTTTGTAATGTTTAATAAAATTCATAAACTTCCAGCCAGGCTGATCAAACAAAAATAAATAATCATGAACTACCAATGGCAGAATTCAAAGAGGAGAGATTACTGTGGTTCCTGTACATATCAAAGCCATAATAAAAAGATTTTATGAGTTTGTGCAAATCAACAACTTCAATATAATAGAAAAGTACCTTCAAAAGCATAGCTTACCAAAATGAGCATAAGAAGAAATAAAAAATGAGAACAGCCTTGTATATTTGGATAAAAATGAGTTTGCAATATCAGTTCCCTGGGAAGGTCCTCACATAATGTAGAAGGCTCGGAGTCACTCTTCAGCTTTGCTGACACCCCAGGCTGAGTTTCTTGAGCTCAGCATGGGTATCGGTGTGTGCCTGTTGGTCAACCCTGCCTTCCGAGTTTGCTTATTCCTCGTGGCTCTCAAGTCCAGTTTTAGCTCCACCTTCTTTTTATGTGTATTGTTAGCTTCACTTTTGGAGTTTTCCTTATTTTCTAGTGAGCTCATCAGTTGTAAAGGTCTTGTTTATTTTAATAAATTCAGCTTCTATTTGCATTTAACAGGACGATGCATCAGAGTACCCAGTCCGCCATCTTGTCTGAAGTGTAAGCTTCTATGTGTGTTTCACTGCCCGATGTGAGTGGGGCCAGGGATCAAACCTGGCTGAGCCATTAAGCAAATTATATGTATGTAAAACAGACCATTGACATGTCCATGTCTCTGTGTGTGGTCGTTGGGCATAAATTGGATCCCTTATGGAGTAAATGAGCCATATGTCCACTTACCATCTTCTGAGGATAAAACCATAGAACAGAAATAAAGACAAGTCATCTCAGGAACTTTATGGTTAACTTATTGTTATTATATTGAGTAGAAATTTTATTGTTATTTTTCTTAAGTTCAGTAGAAATAGTATTATGAAGAAGAAAGGGAGTTTCCATGAACATAAAATGGGCTTTAGAGATTTAAAAATGAGAGGAATTTTATGTAGACAGATTCTAAAAGGTTCTGGTATTGTATTTCAAAACAAACAGTAACTTTTAAAATAATTTGGTTCATTAATAAATAGGGTGATGTTAAGATTGAAACGCTTCACAGAATCTCGAACATTCACTGATGTCAGGCTGTGCATTACACGGAGGCCCTGTGATTCATGCACTATATGACAGTGAGCAGATAATTACTGGTCTGTCCCTATAGTCTAGGAGTCTTGCGTTCCAGTCCAGTGGTCTTTCTGGAAATTATCATTAATTCTTGAAGTATAATTAACAGGAAGCCACAGAAGAAATTGTATATACAAAAGAGTGAGCAGTAAAACAAGTTGCACATTCTGTACAATACACAAAATAACAGAATTAGCAATTTGACAAACAACTGAATACAAAACAAAAGACAGACTAGTGCTTTGATTAGGGCTTGTTTTAGGCAACTGGCGTTGGCCGTGGTTGTGTAACGTCTCTGAATTTCCATGTACTTGATAAGACTCTCTTTGAAATCCTTCAGTGCTTCCTCAGACTGCACAGGTCCACCTTCTGACCCTGTCACTAAGACGTACAGCCCATTGGCATAGTGGTCACCCCTGTGCTCCCTCACCAGGTCCTCAGTCAAGTCCATGAGCTCCTTCAGTTGGTCGTCCCGGTCACTGCCTTTAGCACGGTTATTGAAGGCACACACTCGCCCCCCACACGCTGCCACCAGCTTGCTTAGGGCTTTGTTCTCTGAGTCGTGGATGTAGTCTACCAAGGACCCTCCCTCCAGGTCTTCCTTGTGGGTGAAGAGGACAATTGTGTGTCTCATGGCATCATCTCCAAAGATCTCCCTCACTCTCTGCGCAGCCTGCTGGTCCTGGGTGGTGAATCGGCCCAGCTGCGTCACCAGGAGCAGCACATGGGGTCCTGGGGCAGAGAGCGAATAGCATCTCTGTACCTCCTTGTACAGGGAGTCAGCGTGGTCCTTCCCAGAAAACATATCTGGCGTGTCAATAACGACCATCTCCCTCTCTCCCCAGCCTCCCCGACTTTGACTGCAAGTCTTGGTCAGGGTCCGGGCGCCCAGCCGCGACTCAAACGCTTGCTTCCCGAGGATGCTGTTCCCAGTGGCACTTTTGCCAGTGCCCGTTTTGCCCACCAGAATGATCCTCAGCTCTGATCCTCTGGCAAGTTGGTTCTTCCCATGTGGTCCTGTTAAGAGCAAGTTTGCTGTGTTATTACTCTATTGATCACTCCAATGGAATGTTTTTAATGATAAGGACTTATTCTAACATTATGGGAAAAGACCTTCAACAATATATTGTACTTATGAACTCAAAGCTTCATCAGCAAATAAAATAAATAAATTATGGGTTTTAAAGCATCTCGATTTTCTAGGACTGCAAGGTATTGCTATGTTGGATCCCAGGCAAGCGTACGTGGGTATCAAGACGAATTTGGAGACATATCTTGTCACGTAAGGCTTGCCTGAATCGCTGCACTCTGGCCCTCTAAAAGACAAATTTTCTGAAGATCAGAGATGTGAGCCCAAGACTGTGGCTCCATCTCCAGGTGGGTTAAGTAACCTGACTCTGCTCTGAGGCCAGAGCTGGCGCCTCTGACCTCAGCTGGGCAGGGCTGTGGTTGTGACCACCAACAAAATGGCTGGAGCAGGAAAATACTGGAAAGAGCACTGCAAAATTCCTCTCCTGAGTGAAGGAGCAGCTGATGGCCCATGCTTTGCTTAGAGAGGACAGCATGACTTCTATGTAAAATAGGCCCAGAATATGGTGAAATAGGCACACGGGAAGTCACTGTCTCACCTGAGTGATGGTGTTCACGTTGGTCCATTGCTGCTCCTGAGGGACAGACACCAGAGACCAATAAAAAACCATTACCTTTCAGTTCTGGATCGTGAAAGGCCCTTGTACTCCGAGAGCACTCTCTCACCGTGCTTCACTTGTTTGCACGTAGCTGCCAACGTGCTGGAGGAGAATTACCATCCTCCGTTACAGAGAAATCCAGTCACTTGCCCATAGTCACCCGGGGAGTGGAGAAGCCCCCTGCTTCTTACCTCCATGCCCACCTCTTCTCTCGCTTCCTTCCTCCCTTCCGCTCACTGGCCTCCCTGCCCCTTCTCTTGGCCTCACCCCTTTACTTCTCTCACCTTCCTGTCTAAGTGTGCTCTCCCCCCTTCTGAGATTGTCTCCTCCTCCTCCTCTCCTTCTTTCCCCACCTTGCTCCCTTCCTTCCACTTCTCCACTCTTTCCAAACCCCTGCCTTCATTTTCAGTCCTTGTGGAGACACTCAATGAGTTAGGAGCATGACTCTGGAAAAGCACACTGTCCTTTAAGCCAGAAATACACTTCATGTGATCCGTCAATTACCTGAATATTCCTCCTCCCTCAGCTGCCACCAGGAAGCAGCCCTGCGACCTAGTTCCCTGTCCTGGGCAGTGAGGAGCATTGGTTCATGTTCATCCAATCGCTTTTTCTCTCCCTCAAATCCAGCAGCATGTACCAAAGCAACAAGGCACAGAAAACCGATACCCACATGGGAAAGCCCAAATTCTTCCAGTTAGCACTTTTCATTGGCTTTATGCTAAGGAAACTCTCTTTGCCAGAGATGTGTAAACTGAGCGATGGGAAGTTCTCAGTTCTGTAAGCTGGCTTCCCTTAAGCCAAAGGCAGTCACTCTAAATCGTTTCCCTTAAAATAGGGCAAATTTCTTCATGACAAATTTTTTTTGAACATAGCTTGGGAACTAGAAATCAACTCTGAACGGTGTTTCTTGAATGTGGGCTTACCAATTTACTGGCCAAAGGAACAGAGGGCTCCCCATCCAAACCTGTGACTTGCCGGCTCAGGGCGAAGAGAAAAAGAAAAGAAAAGAAAAACCCCAGTCTGTTTTCTTCCTCTCTGTAATCTCCTCTGAGCTTCCTCTTGCAAAAGAGCCCCACCACGTGCCGGCATCTGAAATTCTCATTTATGCCACATATACAAAATAGGCAGTTGGAATGGGAAAATCTGATCAGTAGTCATTTATTATCGTGTGGGCTGCCTGTCTCTTCCTGTCAGTGGGAAAAAGCTCTTGTTTGAATGATTTCGACTGGACAGGATAGCAAGGCAGGGACACCAGGAAATGGGTGGTTTGATTCCTTCCCACCTAGCTGTGTCCTCACAGTTACAAGTTTGCCTAAATGCAGGGCCCCCTGAGAAGGCCAACCTCACTCACACTGGTGGCCATGATGGCTTTGAAGTCAAGTGCCACTGGGGAAGGAGAAAGCATCGGGGGGGCACCTCTGACAGCGCACCATACAGGGGAAGAAGGATAGAGACAGGAGACCCCGAGAGAAGCCCGTGTTGTCCAAATCAGACCGAGAGTAACATCAGTGACCATCAAAGCATCTTGAAACAGCTCACTCATGGCTTCGCTGGCATCCATGCCTTTCTTTCCTGTCTGGCTCTGTGATTTCAGGGAACACACCCCAGGGAGCAATGATCTAGGCAGTGTCCACAATAACAAGCTGGAGTGTCCACATTCAGGATGAACAACCCAAGAGTTAAAGTTGAAATCATTCAAATGCTCTTTTTCCTATTTATATGACAATCACTACTGCCGAGGGAAGGAGACTATGAAATGTACATGGCCTTTAACTATCCCAGAACAGGGGTGATGCACTTCCTTTCTCACCAGACCATTGAGGAGGAATCATCACATGGCCCTGACCTTGTGATAAGGAGGCTGGGCAACGCCGTGGAGCCACGGGGCCCGGGTGAACGCCACTACCATGTCACACACAATTAGCGTTTTGTGCTGTATTTTTCCAGATCCTTCACTTTGCAGTCTCTTAAGTGTGCTTAAAGAGCCATACAATATGGGCAACTCCTGCTTAATATCAATAGTCTGTTCCTAATGTTAGAACATTCTGGGTCAAAACACTCACAAGGACCTATTTCATATCGTTTATATGTAAGACAAATGTAATGCAATATACGTCACACACAAAGCCTACCAATTTTCTAAATTATATTCAAAATTCAGTAAAGCACGTATCTATAAGAAAAACTATCATTTCAGAATAAAAAAAGCTTAAAACATTGCTTTTCTGAATACCAAAAAGCTATTTTTGGTGTATAAAAGAAAGCTACTGGATAATATAAGTCTCTCTGAAAATAACCCGATTAAAAACTTGGCAAAGGATCTGAACAGATATTTTTCCAAAGAATTCATACAAATAACCAACAGGTACATGAAAAGGTGCTCAACATCACTAGTTATTCAGGGAATCCAAGTCAAAATTACGAGGAAATTTCACCTCACACCTGCTAGGATGGCTATCATCCAAAAGACAAGAGATAACAAGTGTTGGCGAGGATGTGGAGAATTCACACTGTTGGTGGGAGTGTAAATTGGTACAGCCACTATGGAAAACGATGTGGAGGTTCCTTAGAAAATTAAAAGTGGGCCTCCCATATGATCTAGCCATCCCTCTTCAGGGTATAGATACAAGGGAAATGAACCCAGTATCTTAATGAGATGCCTGCCCTTCCGTGTTCATTGCAGCGTTATTGACAATAGCCAAGACGTGGAAACAACCTAAGTGTCTGTCAATGGGTGAATGGATAAAGAAGAGGTGGTAGGTGTAAATAACAGAATGTTATTCAGCCATGAGAAAGAAGGAAATCTGGCCCTTTGCAACAACATGGGTGAAGCTTGGGGCATTATGCTACGTGAAATAAGTCAGACAGAGAAAGACAGATAGTGTGTAATCTCACTTATATGTGGGATCTAAAGAAAAGACATGGAACTCCTAGAACAGAGAGTAGAGTGGTGATTCCCAGGGTCTGGACGTTTAGGAAGGTGGGGAGGCGATGGTCAGAGGGTAAAAGCTTTCAGTAATGAGTGAGCCAGCTCTGGGGATGCACTGTGAGCAGGGTGACTACAGTTAGAATCCTGCACCTCACACGTGAAACTTGTGAAGTCAGCACATCTGTCCTGTTCTCACCACACACACAAATAAGGCGACTCCGCAAGGCGGTGGATGTGTTCGTTAATTTCACTCTAATAATCATTTCACAAAGTGTACATATATCAAATCATCATCTTGTACACTTTAAATATATATGGTTTTATTCATCAATTGTAACTCAATAAAATTGGGGGGGACAAAAAATAAAGACAGACAGCAAGTGAGGATGTTGAAGAACCAAAACTGCACTGTTGGTGAGAGTGTAAAACGTTACATTTTGGGAAAACATCTGGCAGTTTCTATGTCCTTCATTAGAGTATTATGTGTTTTTTTCATGTAGAAAAATAGTTTTTCATTTCCTTTTGATTCTTTTGGGGTTTCTAGGTTTGTCATAGATCGGATGCAAGTAATGATATTTTACTCCCCTATTTCCAAAAATATACCCTGGATTGCTTTTTCTTGTATAATTACATTGGTTGCTACCTTTAAAAAGTGAACTAATGTTGTGCTTCTATTTTTTACTTTAATTTTAGGGTATCTAATATCATTAACACTGATGCTGGTTTTTGCCCTTTAATCAGTTTGTTTAGAGATCAAGGTAGCACACTATGTTTAGACTTTTTCCTTAAAGCCATTTATCTGAGGTGTAAATTTGGAAAATTGTCTCTTTTAATGTTGATTGAAATAATTTCTTGAGTTTTTCTTTTAACCTATTAGAATTGTAGATTATGTTAACAAGTTTCCCAACATAGCTGATGTGTATGTGTGTGCATATAAAAGGTTGGGCTCCAAGGAATGCAGACTGTCGAGATGGAGATAGGAATTCAGGACATTTATGAGGGAGTGCCCTCACGAGTAACACTTGCAGGAGAAGGAAAGACAGGATTAGGCAGGGGGAGTGCGACTGAGATGGCGTTACCACAAATGTCCACTCTACAGGAGACCTAAAGTTTGGATGGACCTTTGAGTGAAGGTGAGCGGGCCGGGCTTAATCCCATTGACCAGTTATTGGATGTAAGCTTCCCCTGGGTAGGACACTTGACCTTACGTAAGGCATCTCTCCTCAGCAGAAGCCAATTTCCAGACAAGTGTGACGCTGGAAGCACCCCCAGCAACTGGAGGAAAAGGTCCTTCACAGAAGAAATAACAGAAGCATCCCACTAAAAGATGTGATTACCAGCACAGTGCTACATCCGCAAGCGGTGTTTGTTTGCAAGTAAGGGAACACGGAGATGCCCATTTTAAGTTTTATTCCATCACATTGCTTTGTCTATGATTCCAGATCATGGGTCACAATCGTCTCTTCTGGAGCCGGGGCACCAGGTGCACCATGTGCCATCTGGTTCCATGATGTAAAGACACTTCCTGGTTCCTTGGAATTGGACAGGGATGAGCCTCAGCCACGGATTGTTCCACCCTCTCCTCCACCAGTTCACCCTCTCCCGCTCTCCCCGCACTGAACAGCCACCGTGACTGCTCTTTGATCTCCCTCCTCTCTCAGTGAATGAAGCTGACCAATCATCTCTCTAAATTCCTCTGACTTTACGTTGTTATGATGAACTAGGGAGTCAGAACCACCAGGAGAAGAGTGTGGTCGTCGGAGAAGGAGTTAAGAAGCCAGATTGGACATTCCAGCCCCAGCAGCTGCAAATGGAGAAGAACCTAGGAACACAGCTGACAACCAGGGAGCACGGACATGTGGCTCTTGTCTAGCGCCCCAGCCGTCGGCAGCCGGTTGAGCCACTCCAGTCAAAGCCCCAGTCTGCATGGGGCAGAGGCAAGCCACACCCTCTGTGCTCTGCCTGAATTCCTGACGCACGAAATCGTAAGCACAATAAAATTGTTGTCTTATGCCACTGAGTTTTGGAGTGATTTGTTATACAGCAATAAATAATTGGATCACCTGAATGGGTTCCTAGAAGTAGAATTGCTGGACAATTGGTGCATGTCTTTGTAATTTTGATATTACTGAATTGCCCACGGTAAAAATTTTAACCATATTACTTATACCAGACTTTTAGTAGTTTCCCCATATATTTGCTCATGATTTTATCTGCCAATCTGATCAGTGAAAAATGGTATCTTACACATGGACATCACAGTATTAGTCAATATGAATGTGGTCGAATGGTTTTTCACATGTTAAAAAATTGTCAAGTTTTTATTAATACCTGTGTTATATATTTGTTGCTCATGTTTAACTTCTGTTGTTGATCATCTTCATATTGATTTGTAGATGTTCTTTGTATGGCTGAAAATGATCATTTTCCCTCCTTCTCCCAAATTTTCTAAAGAACTTCCAATTTCATTCCCTGTTAGTTTATTATGGCTAGTATCTGGAAGAATGTTAAATAGTCACCATGACAGTAGGCCTCCTTGACATGTTCCTGACTTTTGTGGTCATACCAATGTTTCCCATTAAACAAGATGCAGGCTTTGTGGCTGAGATGGAAAATTTTATTATGGTAAAAAGTACCCAATTATTAGATGTTGAATTTTACCAGAGTACCCTTCAGCAGTTAAGGAGATGATCAGATTTGTGGCTCCATAGCTGTATAACACATTGAACTATATGAAAATATTTCCTGATATTGAATCTTCTTTGCATTGAATTTTCCTTTGTTCTCCTTAGAATAGATCTTTATCATTGAAGGTACTGCTGGATTCTATTTGTTAATAACTAATTTAGGATTTTTACATTGCTTCATGAGTAATCTTATCCATTTCTGAAACAGAGGAATTCTTCTCTCTTTGATTGCCCTGGCTCCAGCTGTATCTGGTTTCACGGCCTCATCTTTCTTCCAAACATACCAACCACGGTGTTTTTCTGAATAGATCTTTCCACTCCAGAAGAGTTCTGGTTCTATCTTTTAAGAAACTAAGGCTTTTACCTTTCCCCCTTCACTGTCTCCTTTCTTGGGTGAGCCTGACACTGAGCAAAGACTTTAGCATAGTGAGTGTTGCTAAGGAGAATGCGGGGGTGCATTGGGAGTGTGTGAGAGACAAGCTAAACTAATGATGGGGGGAAGTCGGGAAAGACTTCCGAGAAGAAATAACCTTGTTTGAGCCAAAACTGAAGAATGAATGAAAGTTAGGGAAAGAGATTGGAGCTATTTCCAGGGAAAAGAAAATAGCATATTTCAAGGCAAGTGACAGCAATGGAGCTGGCAGATATTCGAAGGAAGCCAAGGATGGCTGGAACCTAGAGGCAGGGAAACAGCACATAAATCATTGACCAGCTTAAATGAGTTTTGCTTCCTTACAACAGGTTGTTGGTGAATCAAATCTCGCTCAATAGCAGAGACAGCACTGCGCACGTGCCAGGCGGGAACCCACAGCCCCAGGATGACCTCCGCCTTCAATAAGGAAAATCTGGGATCCAGCCACCCAAGTACCTGGATTACCACATATGGATTGATTCGAGACTAGCCAATCAGCCTATGAGCCCAGCTGCAGCTTTGTAGCCCTAACTCCTTAAAATGTGCCCCGAACCTTGGATTGAGGAGACGGACTTGAGAGCCTCGCCTCCTGGTTTGCCAGTGAACCTGACAATAAAGCCTTTTCTGTCCTCAAAAGCTGGTGCCGTGTTCTTGGCTTCTGTGTGCGTCAGATAGTGAGCCCTTGCTCGGTAACAGCAGGAAGTCAGGATGCGTAGAAATGAGGCTGAGACTGAGGCAGATGATTTGTCATGAAGTTGGGATCCTGAATGTTTTCTTATGGAAAATGGGAAAATCACCCCAGGGTTGACTTGGGCGTGGGGGGGAGGGGCAGGTCAATACACACGGTCAGGTGTGTATAATTGTGGGCGGTGTGAAGAATGAATTCGAAAGGTCTGGCCCTCATCCTGCTTTACATGATCTGCTTTTGGGTAGCGTTATTGGGGTTTTACTCAATGTTTTCCTTCATTTCCTCTGCCTCCCCACCCACTGCATCCCCTTAGTGTATGAAAACAGAACAATTGTGGTTAAAGTGAGCTGGAGGAACGCTGGCTGTGAACTCTGAGGTGAGCCCGCCGAGGTCTTCACCCCAATCTGTTTCCTGATACCTTCCCCTGTGGTCAGAACCCCGTCAGCCCTTCATTTCCCCTCCAACCCTTCCCACATAGGACCTTTTCAATTTAACTTCTCGTTGTAAGTTCAACTCTGTCTTGAGAAGAACTTGGTTCCTGGGTGTTTTTGCCAAGAGTGAAAAATAACTCTTTCTGGTTCAGTCTGTGAAAGGAAACCACAAGGCCCAGAGCTGCTCCTGAGCTCAGCTCTGCCCTCTGAGAGGTAGAATTGTCTTATCCGGTGTGATCTGAAAGGACTGAAATTGCCCTCCTCCCAAACACACATCTGCAGCCCCCTGTCCTTGAGCGAGCGTTCCTCTCTTGTGAGTAAAGATTTTCCTCCAGGTCAAGGGTTAGGCAGAGAAAACAACACACAGGGAGAGACTGAGAAGGAGGGCAAAGGGGCTGAACACAGATCCAGGTAGTTCAAGGGAAGACCTGAGGATATGAGTCCTTGAACACCAGCTATTGGCTGGAAGGTTCGTTTGGTGCAGTCTGTGAGCCATGGCTCTCACGTGGGCAGGATGTTATAAAGGAGATAAGGTCCACAGGGCTAATTTGCTACCAGATCCTGGGTTTGAACACCACCCACTAAATTGTAGAGATGGCTCTGTTTGCTCTATTTCTGACTCGCCCTCTCCCTCCTGCCCCCAAACCCTCCCGAACGCGTTTTCAGTTACCGGGAGTTCATCAGAGACCACATTTGGCCAAAACACATCCTCCATCTGCTCAGCGGGGTGTTTGAATCAGGCAGTTTCCATTCCTGTTGGGCCACTGACCAGTTGTGTGCCCTTAGGCAACTGTGGCCCTGATTTCCTTCCCCTTAAAACTGCAAAAATTTAAACTGCTCATAGGGTTGTCAGAATTAAATGAAAAACTGCATGGAAAGCGTGTAGCCCCCGTGCCTAGCATAGTTTACACGACTTTGCCTGCATCAGAATCACCTGAAGGGCTTGTGGAATGTCCCTGGAGGTTCTGAAGCAGTAGGATTTGGGCAGAACCTGAAAAACTGGACTTCTAATCGGTTCCCTGGCAATGCTAATGCTGCTGGCCCCAGGACCTTACGAGGACATTGTTGTCATTTACGTTATTGTAGTGGGGTCACTGTCGTGTCTGGGGGTTCCAGCTGTGGAATTGGAACCCTGTAGCCAACTATAAATGTAAGTAGGAGTTTTACCTCTGAGGTCCCCCAGCTTCCTGCCTTTGCTCTCTACACAGGACATTTAGGTTGTTTCCTGGCTGCCCAAGCGCCCCTGCACTTTGTTTCTTCTAGGTCCATCTTACAACAGAGGGTCCTATGCTAACTTTCTCACCAAAACCCTTCAATTTCAGATGTGCTTTGTCTAGCCCCTTTATCTGATGTAATCAGAGGTGAAAGACCCCCAGACAATGCCTTAGCCCGATGGTTCTCAACCTTGACCATGCATCAGACTCACTTGGAGGGTTTGTTCAAACACAGATTACTGGACTCCACTGCCATAGTTTCTGATTCAGTAGGTTTGGGATGCAGCCCAAGGCTTTGCATTCCTAACAAGTTTCCCATTCATGCTGACGCCGCTGGGCCACACTTTGAGAACCACCGATCTAGTACACAGTAAGTCTGCAAAATAGCTAATGTTACTAGTTTCTATGACTTTGAGGAGCATCAGAGTAAGTGAACTATTTACATAAACTCCAAGCAGAGTCTCAAGTCTCTGACGTACCTGTCACGTGCCAGAGGATGCTGTCTGGAAAAAAGGAAGAAACCCGTCTGGCTTCATCTCTACAGGTGTCTTCATTCATTGCTGAGAAGACAAAACCAAAACACATGGGCAAATGGAGTCCAAGAGGCAGTGGTTATTGACAGGCAGAGGAGGATGGATCCATGGTCTCAAGTGTCCTGGGGAGATCATGGAGGAAGTTTCCACTCAAGGATGGGGCATGTGGCTACGTGGAGAGCTTTGGGGACAGACAAATAGACAGGTGGAGGAAACAGCATGACTGATGGCTTGAAGGTAGAAGTCGGTGTTACATGGGTGGGAAGATAAAACAGGTGAAGTGCCTGGAGCAGACACGTCTACCACTCATTTAATGACTTCTGGCCAAGCCCGTGTTATATTTCTTCTTCTCATTTAGTGCTTACAGCAATACTGCGAAGGAGAGATTATCTCCATTTCTAAATAAGTAAAAATAAGATTCAGAAAGATGCTTAACTTGACCAACGTTACTCAGAGAACAAGTGTGGGGCCAGCGACTGGAATCTAACTTTGAGGACCCCGAGCCTATTGCTGTGTTTCTTATCATGTAGCAAACTAGAAGGAGATGGGGCTGTGAAGAAAGTTTGCAGCCTGATGTAACTCTGTGAATTCCAGGCTAGGACGTGTGAATTGTGACCTAAAGTGATGGTCTCTTGAGCAACAGAGACAGAATAAATCTGAGTTACATAATCTTGGTCTGGTAAAGGAAGATTGAATTAAAGAAGTGAAACTGGGACAAGAGGGAAGTTTCCTTCTCTACATAAACGCCCCCTTCTCTCCTCTCTCTGACCCCCAAAACCATATGTCTGACTTAGGGCTCTTTGTCTGTGTCCCTGTCCTCCCCTTCATTTCCTTTCTCTCTTTCTCACACAATGTCCTTCTAACAACCCTGGTCCCAGTGCCTTGCCCTGATAAATCAGGGAGCTGAAGTAGCCACCTTACTGGAGCATTCTTCCCTCAGTCCTGGCTTGGGGTCCTGACAGATCCCAGAACTGATGGGTCCTGAAGCTCGTTGAGTAGAGCAGAGGCACTGGCTTTTCTGGAAAGGCCACTCGAGAGTCTGCCCAAGCTGCTCCTCAGAGATGGCTCCAGCCAAAGTACACTTGTGTGCAGGCGCGCGCGCACACACACACACAAACACACACGCCCCGTGGTGGCCAGGCCCCAGCCCATTCCCAGCTTCTCCTACTTTCAGGTCTCTTCTGAGATTAGCACCTATGGAGGGATTTGCTTCCTCTATGGAGGAATTTGCCTCAAACGTTAATTTAATCTGGAGGCAAAGCAATGAGCTCCTCTCCTGAGAAATGGAGGAAATTTCAGGGTGCAGGCGGACCGTTAGGCTAGGGTGGTCAGAGATGGTTCCAGGCCCCCATAAGTATAACTCACTGGCCACGAGACATTCTCACACAAAGACAGGAATTTGAATTCCTACCAAGAGAATTGTGTTGATGTTAACAAAGGGGAAGTTGGAAGTATTGGAAGTGTTGGAAGTATTAACTCCAACAGCCCTTGTTCTACTGCATTAAGGTATATTGTTGTTGTTAATGCTGCGTAGTTGATTCCAGCTCCTAGCGCCCCTGTGGACAGCAGAGCAGAGCCCTGCCCAGTCTTTTTGCACCATCCTCCCTCTTCCAGCACTATATCAGACCACACTCTGCTGCTGTTCAAAGGTTTAATGGCCAGTTTTCTCAGAAGTGGGTGGCCAGGTCCTTCTTCCTAGTCTGTCTTAGTCTGGAAGCTCCACTGAAACCTGTCCACCACGGGTGACCCTGCTGGTATTTGAAATACCAGTGGCACAGCTTTCAGCATCACAGCAACACACAGCTCCCACAGGATGGCTAGAGACAGACGGGTGGTGTGGCTCCCCGACCAGGAAATGAACCTGGGCCACGGCAGTGACAGTGCCGGATTTAACCGCTAGAGCACCAATTGAAATATGTAGGGACTTTTTAAATTTTTTTAGCCTTCCCTTGAAATCATCTCTACCCCTTCCCATTAGTATCTGAGTTCTCACCCTCTTTGCGTGTTACCATACCTAGTACCAGTCATGACCATCTTAGTGACATTATGACTATTCCGTTAGCACACTGGTGCTGGCTCCCTGTGAGCCCATCAGTTTTGGACTTTCCTATTGTCACCCCAGCACAAGTGCTCCCACTAATATACAGGCAGAGCAGAAACTCTATGGGTCTGAGGGCAGAAGCTGAAGGTTGTGGACATGATGCTGCCACTGTGTTTTACGGCCTTAGAGGAGACTCATAAAGCCTCCAAGTGTCACCTATTTTATGGATAAAATGAAAGTTGTGGCAGGCGATCTAAGGTCTCTTCCTACCTGGCCTTAAGTCTCCCCAATACTTCTGGCCTTCCCCAGTGAGCACGAGAGCCCTGCCCAGCCATTAGTGCAAGCCCAGGCCCCCCAACCCGGCAAGGCTCACGCAGGTCTCCGAAGCTGGTTGGAAGGCGGTTCTAACTCTGCCGGGCTGGTTCAGAGGACGAGCGATACCTAATGCAAGATCATCAGTGGGGGCCAGACCAGGGGAGGGGCAGTGCCAAATCTGGGAGGCTTGGAGTCAAGAGCCCTGTCAGGGCAATATCGATAAGCATCCTCTGGTCCTGGAGTTTTGACTCCTAGGTTCAAAAGAGAAGCTGAGTTGGAGACAATTAAAGGTAAATTAAGTCAGCTTTATGCACCTCATGGCACAAAATATCCTGGAGGCAGTGTGTACACGGCCCCTTCCTGGTATTCCGAGTCCTTTTCTCCCTCGCCACAACCAGGCTATACACTTGAATAGCCCCGAGTTCTTACTTGTCCCTCAGTGTCAGTGGAGCTCATGCTGCTCAGACAGCCGGCAGGAATAGGAGGGTCAGCGCCAGCAGGGCGCCACCCCAGGGGCTCACCGCCAGGCCTGAGCATGTCCCTGCTGTCTTCAGTTCTCCCTGCAATCGAGCATCTCCTCCTCTCACGTTCTCCATCACTCACCGAAGTCTGTGCCCCTTTCTTAGATATTGTCGAAAGTTCAGAAACAACAGAAGTAAAACCAATGAATCACCTAAGTAGTAATTAATAAAAGTTTATTGTGCACACGCCAAAAAGACAGTTTGCAAACCCAGATCTTGCAAACCAAACCCGGAGTGAGGCTCTGGGCTATGTTGTTACAATGGGGCATGTTAGTGGGCGGGCGGGGACTGTTTGTCAGTCTCCATTTGTCTGACGTCAACTATAGGATATGAGTTTTTGTTCATGTGCATCTCAGCTTGCCGGCAGGAAGTCGGTGCTCCACAGCTGATGTTGGACCATTTCCCAGAACTGGCTCAAATTATGAGAAGGCTGTTGGTTGTGGCCTTCCCTGGGGGCATGGCAACACTGCCTCCTATCTCCGCCAGGGTCATCCCAGTCTCACCTCCTCCACCTTTCCTTTCCCCGTCACATAATGTTGTGGTCACTTCACAGGATAGAGTTGAAGGTTGGACCCCCGGACCCCTACCCTGTACGAGGATGGCGCTCAGAACCCGGTCCAGGCACAGGCTGGGTTGAGGAGAGACCTCACCATGCTCATCTTGCTGGCCTGTGCCCCGGCTCCTCCGAAGACCCCCTCAGCCTGGTGCTGGCCTGAGGGGAAGCAGGAGCCTTTTCCTCTGAGTCTCCAGAACACGCCAGAGCCTCATTCAGAGCAGGCTCAGCAATGAGCATTTTTTACCCTCGTGAGCAATCAAAACGACCATTCAGTTGGAACCCATTACTCTGCCCTTACTTTGCCTTTCACCTGGGCTGAAGGTGTGGGCTGGAATGGGCTGAACTCAGGTTGCGGGCGAGCATGCTGAGTGGGTGGGCACAGTTTGGTGAACGTGCACCAGCAACTGTTCGTGTGGGAGCTGGGTGGGGTCTGCCCGGCAGGTTTCCGGGAGATTACTGCCCACTGGAGGTCTGGGAAATAACCGTTTCTTTGGTATGTGGTGGTTTTTCTTCTTATTTTTCTTTAACCACTTAAAAATTTTAATTGCTCTCTCCATGTCCTATGAAATGACACAGTGTGAAAGTGAGCAAATAGTGAAAATATAGCAAAACCGGGCAAATACCACTGGAAGACCAGAAAATGAAATCCTTGATAGTCCAGGGGGCTGGTTGCACATTTTCCCCACCCCACATGTCGCTGCTCGGTGCTCATCTCTGCACGTCAAGACTGACTGGAGGTGGTGATGCCCGTTTAAGGTCTCCTTGGGGCATGCGGGCGAGATGGCTCTCCTGTCACTCAGCACAGATCCAACCTGACCCCCTCCTGTGCGCTCACTCTCTCAAGCCCGGTCCTCCCTCCCGCTCGGAGCCCGTGCCCCGTTCCTGCAACCAGGTCTCAGCGTCTGAGTCAATAATTTCATGTGTGCTAACCTGGGGGTTTCAGAGAGTCACAATTAATAAAACCCTAAATGGGTGACGGCCTAGGAGTTAGAATGTCAGCACTGCAGCGGATTTGTAGAGGAGATGCTTTTGGGGGTGGAGGGGGCAGATTAAGAAATGTGGCTCGGAAATCCCGCATAAATTCCTCTGCTGTGGGGATACTCCAGATGACTCACTGTTGCACTGAGATCAGAATTATAAACTAGTAAAAGGGGAAAGCGCGTTGGCATCCATCGAGTTCAGGCTCCCACATAAGCCTGACCTCTTCTTACACGTGGTTACAATCATCAAGCTTTGTAAGCTCTCTGATCAAACTCTAGTCTTCTCTCGCTGATGGCGCCCTCCTCTGTTTTGGAACACCTCATTTAGGTTTTCCTTTATGGTGAAGAAATCCTGAAATATGTACCCATTTGTCTGTTGTCTGCTTTGCAGATCAACAGACAGCAAATTTCTTCCGATTTGCATAATGGTCAGGTATCTTCTTGAAACTTCTATCCAGTTCCTTCACTATTTCCTGGATAATGATTTCATACACTTCTTTAATATTCTTTGCTACACTCCCCTGAACACTCTGAATGGTCCATACCCTCCAGAACCTGATCCCTGAAAGTGGTTATGTGTTTCTCTGTGTTGTCTAGTCAACTCGAAGAGAGTTGGGAGCATGATTTCCTGCCAAGTCCCGACTTCTGTGAATATAGCCTGAGCTCACAGGGCTTATTTTGAGTGACAGCTTTTTGGCATCATTGATTCATATTGAGTTTTAGCTCACCTGAAAGCACTGGATTATTTTCTACTGAAATGATTCTATTTAGAACCCCTCAAATCTGCTTTTTAAATTTATTTTTGGAAGAACTATCATTTAAGAATTTTCAAAATAATTATCCAGCTGGTTTTAGTACAAGATTCTAGCTTGTCAATGACATTTTGTTTCCTGGCCTGAGGATGTCTCATTGCAAATATTATTTAGAATAACAGTTTTTGTTTTTTCCTGGAGAATTAAGGAGAACATATGAAAAACAGAAGTCTGGATTATGTATGAACTTCATCGCTAACTGTGTGACCTTAATACCTCACTCGAACCTCAGTTTCCTAATATTTTAACAGAAATTATACTGTGTATTTGTACCATTTCACAGGGATCTTGGAAGAAGAATGCAAACAAAGTAAAGAAGACAATTTCCCAAAATATAAATTGCTTCATGGAGGAGGAGAAGTAGGAAGATGATGAAGATGAGGATGAGGACACTGTTGATTTTCATCACCATCTTGGGCAACATGGTAACTTGTGGATTCCAGATCCCAGAGAAAGCAATCTAAGTGACAAGGAATTTTATATAATTACAGACATATTTAGGAAATAGAATACCATCGACCATGGGATAGGACATTGTAGAATGTGTCCTGTGGCTTTGTAGTGAGAACTCTCACATCTTAGCCTGTGACCAGGAACAGCCCTTGGGGGAACACTCTAGAACATCCAGTTTATCTTTTCATCCTCCTTTCTCTGCTTCTGTTCCTGATGGCAATGCCTCATCTCCCACTCTCCTCACCCGAAGGCCCAGATGCAGCAAGCCCCCTTTTGGTGTCCTGATTCCCAAAGAAAGAGGGCGTGAGATCGTTATTGTGTCTTCTTAGCACACCTGAGGCAGCCTTTCTGATGAACGAGGTGGTTCTGGAAGATAGAAGGAGCCTGGTCCTGAGGGTCTGAGGCCTTGGTCAGAAAATCTGGGATGTTGAGGACAAGAAGGGACCTTAATACATCACTTGGACCTCAGTGCTACAAGCTGTGGTGAACTGGAGCAGGGAGAGGAGGAGGGGGGGGTCGTGTGCTGGGGAAGGGGTCCTGGTTAGACTGTGAGGGGAGGTATGGTGGGTGGATGCAGTGGGAGCAGCCCAAAGAAGAGGATCCACTCTGAAGACTGGCATTTCTCACCTTATAATTTTCCACCCGTGGATCACCTTTGTCCACCAGTATGTATCTCATAGAGGACACTGAGGCCATGGTGTCCAACACAAAACAGACCTCACAAGCATGTTGCTCCTGGCAGTAGTCAGCATAAAGTCCCACTTTAATTTCTCACAGACAGGATTGGTCCTGTCTATCCCATCCTTCCCTCCCTTTTCCATTTATTCCATTTGATCTCATTTCATCATACAGCTCTTTGTGGAGCATCTTCTATGTGTTCAGCTCTGTGCTACCATGTTTGTAAGAGAAGATCTCAGTCTAGTTGGGAGGATGAGTCTTGTCCACATGACATAAAGAGAGGATAAAATAAAGCAGCAATATTTTTAAGGGCTAAGACTGAAGGGAACAGAAATCGAAGGCTAAGGGCGGGTAGAGGAGGAAGCCAGGTAGCTGGGCTGTATTTCAGGGAATGAGCAGGTGAAAAGGTAGCTGACAGCTCTTCAGGTAGTATGGGCCTGCTGGTGGCCCTGAGAATCTCAGACTGGAATCCCCCTCTCTCCCCGCTTCCAGCACACCTCCCTGCCCCCGCTCTTACTGGGAAAGACCTCGGGGAGGACACCAGGGTTAAGGCACCTGTGAAGTCCAAGTCAGGGTCCTGTGGAAAGGAACCAGCACCCCCGAACCTGGGCTCCCCCAGCCCCTTCACACCCTGCTTATGCCCTTAAACCACCAGTATTTCTTCTGCTAATTTGTGAACTTTTCACTGAAATTTTAAAGATATATCTGAAAATGGAGTAGAGGGAATTCATATTTTATTAGAAATCGGAGCAGTTTGCAATTAATGAATAAAACTATATTTAGAAATGAATGACAACAAAAACACTTATTCTTCTGGCGTCCGGGGCACTCCTCTTTTGTGCTGCTGTGTTGAAAGCAGAGTTTACAATTTTAAAATCTGGTTTTTACTATTTTTCCCATTTTCACAATATTTATTTTGTTCTAGAACACGTCTAAGTTTGTTTTTTTTAAATATCAAATCTGAGGTTGGTGAGGGACGACAAGCAGACCTTTCATGGTGAACATGATGTGGTCTACACAGAAGTCGAATACAATGATGCACACCTGAAATTTATACACTGTTATAAACCAATGTTACCTCAATAAAAAATTAATTAAAAAGTCTGAGGAATCCTGATGGAAGCTTAGCATTCCATCCTCTGAAAGAGTGCTAACTAAAAAGCATTCGCAATCTGGGCACATGTAGAAAGGTGTCTGCGGCTGTGAAGGAGGAGGCAGAGCAGCTACACCGTCATTTATAGCTGACCCATCATGGGGACTCTCAACCGTGGACGCAAAAACCAATCAGTGAGAGAGGGGGAGACTGTCTTTAAATTTGTATGTGCTACACAGAGCAGAGTTAGTCTTATTTTCTGAAGCTGCACAGAAAAAGGAAGATAAATTTTTTGTCATTATGTAAAAAATACTCTAATATTTAGAATCAATAATGGATCCCTTATGATCTGTAGTAACAAAGTATTTGAAGTGAGTTTGATGGTCGTCTGGCTCAGTATTTTAGAAGATAATCCTGCATTGGGTGAGAAAATAGATCAGCTAACGTCTAAATTTTAAGTTACAGATATCTATTCTAGGTAAATACAACTTATCAACATAGACTCCAGTCAAGAAGCAAAATGGAAATAGACCAATGTCCACGGAAGAAATAGAGAAAGCAGTTGAAGAGCTCCCACAAAACGGCTGCAGTCCCGGATGGCTTCACAGGAGAGTTCTACTAAACGCTCAGCAATCAGAGAATCCCCGGGCTACTTAAATTATCCCAGAACATAGGGAAAGAAGGTAAACTTTAAAATTCTTTCTAAGAAGTGAATGTAACTTTGAGCTGCAAAGCTCACAAGATTGTACCAAAAAAGAAAACTATCGATGAATCTCACTTATAAATATCAATACAAAATCCTAATAAAATATTAGCAAAATGGAATCCAATAACATTTTTAAAAATGACACATTCATGACCAACTGAGATTTACTCTAGAAAACTAGAGTGCGGGGGGAGGACCCATAAGAGGAAAATTATTAATATAATCCACCAAGTGCCGTTCAAATTGCTCGAGGCTCAGTGTGGAGGACGCTGAGAGTTAACTCCAGGGGGACCCACTCACAGGGAGGTCCCCGCACTTAGGTGAGTTTTTCTACCAGCAGTTTGACCGGGCTCTCACAGTAAATCTCAGAGAAAATTCCCCTGGTGCTTCTGGCAGGGGAAGGAGGAAAGGAACTATTTTGAAATGCGCTAGAGCTCTCTGTTCTTCTCAACAAGACCTGCCCTCAGAGACACTAGTCAAGCGGAGCCTAACCTGCTGGGGTTTTATCAGAGCCTAACTGACCTGGAGGAAGGAAAATACCCAATGCTGAGCCTGGATCCGCTGCCTCTAGAAAAGTCCTTAAGCTCCTTGAGAGTCAGTTCCCTCTGCTTGAAAAGGGGCAATAAACTAGTCTTGCAGGGTTGTCATGAGGCTTTCATAGAACGATTGCTATTAAGGTCTCTTATGTCGCCTAGAGTTAGCAGTGGCTCAATAAAATGTAGTGCTATAAAATGCCAGTGAAATGTTAGAAAATCATGGACCAAAACGTAACTGAGTGACTTAGAGCCACACTGCACCTTAGAGATTCAGCCGGACTTGCAGGTTATGCTGTTTCCGCAGAATAGCTAATCCCTCCTTATAGCATCCCCTCCTGCACCCCGTATCTTAGACTTCGGGGTACCCTGCCTCCTTCCTGTCAAGTGTTGGAATGGATCTAGACAAGGAGTCAGTAGGCCAGGTTCTGGTCTTTTCTTGTCAACCTCTAGGACCCTTGGAGAGTCACCAATTCTCTGGAATTTGATTCTTTTCCAGTGATTGAAGGGAGTTAGAATAGGTTTCGATTGTGTGGTCTCTAAATTGCCTTCTATCCAAAAGATCTGCCTCAGGGACACCAATTTTCTATAAAGGAAAATGATAGGTTTTCAGGTGACACTATCACAACAGACACTATTAATAAAACACTATAGAAGATGCACTATTAATAAAAGGTTCGCCCCTGCTAACGGGTTTTTAACCGCCCAATAAATTATTGTTGACGATAGGCACAATATTCTACAGCAGATCCCTAGAGATTCTTCATCTTGCGTAACTAAAACTTTGTGCCGCCTGTTGCTTAGTAACTCATTTCTCCCTCCTCCAGGCTCTGGCGACCTCCATCTCACTCATTGATTCTATGAAGTTGAGTATTTTATACATAAGTGGAATCATACAGTGTTTGTCTGTGACTAGCTTACTTCTATTAGCATGATATCCTCAAGGATCATCCGCATTGTAGCACATCACAGAATTTCCTTCTTTTTTTAAGGCTGAATAATATTCTGTTGTATGCAGGTACCGCACTTTCTTGATCCATTCATCTGCTGATGGACATTCAGGTCCCCACATCCCAGCTAGTGTGCACAGTGCTTCGATGGACACAGAGCGCTAATGTCTCTTCATGATCCTGGTCTCAGCTGGGATTGCTGAATCAGACAGTACTTCTATTTTTAATTTTTTGAGGCACCTCCAAACGGTTTTATGGGTAGACCTCATCTTAATTGTTCTTACCACAATAAAATAAAATTTTTTTAAAAAACACGATTGATGTAGTAGTTATAACCACAGCCATAGGGCCATAGGGCAGAAAGGCAAACAGATCACAATACTGTATAAGAAAAAAGAAAGTAAGCAAGATGAAAAAAACCCTAGCACATCAAAAGGAAAACCACCCCCCTGAAAATGAAAAGGGAAAAAGGTAGCAAATTGTGTATGTGCAAACATATTGCACAGCATCTCTATTCATATGTACACGTATACATGAATACAGACAATGGAACCCAACCCACAGGAGAATGTCCCCAGAGCAGGGAACATTCCCCAGAGTTCTTTACACCAGGTAACACTACAACAAGAACACAAATCCCCCCAAAAGCAAAAACAGCCTCAACTTCACAGAGGAGATGGTAGAACAAAGAACAAGAAGAAAATGCAGAGTCTAAGAAACAAATTGAAGGCAAAAAGCGTTATCACTACCGGAGCAGTAATTGAATTAGAAAGAAAAGGATGAAAAGGATATAACTGAAAAGTAAATGTCGATTAATGGGAAAGCTTGCTAACAAACACAACAAATGCAAATCTAAAAGACCAGAAGGTTACAGCAGTTAGAAGAAAGCCGAAAGAGGAGGAGGACTGACAAAGAACCCAACTCAAACATTATTGGTGTTGCTGCAGTAAACAGATCAGTAAACGCAACCCAAGAAGTAGAACTCGGTCAAGGAGAATTTCCCTGAAATGGGAAAACAAAAACAAAAACAAAATCTTACTCTTTAGAACAAACGACCACCCTCTATTCCATGGAAACTTGCCACACAATATTAAATACTAAATTCCCTTTTGGGTAATATGTCTTGTTCCAAGCACGAGGGAAGAATTCTTAGATTATCCAAGAAAAAATGTAAATGACGGGCGAGGGGAAAACATCAGGCTGGTTTCACAATTTTCCATAAGCAGCGTGGAAACAGTAGGAATGGTGGTTTCATGGCAGAGTGTTAACATTCTATATCTGGAAAGTGTAAAAATAATACGTAACAAAAAGTAAGAGTTTGGAGAGAAGAGATTGAAAATGTTCACATTTTTTTTCATTGAATAATATCTAAAAGAGAATTCTGTCATTAATTTCACTGATTTAGTGTTTTTTATAAGTTCTTAGTCTTAGAAAGATCTTTCATGAATAAAAGAATAGGCTGACCAAGTACCAAGGTCTGCCTTTGAATGTAACTGTGTACATGTTACAAATTGGGGATTATCTCCAGCCTGTCCCACTGCTTTTTTTTTTTTTAAAGATTTTATTTTTTCCTTTTTCTCCCCAAAGCCCCCAGTACATAGTTGTATATTCTTCGTTGTGTGTCCATCTAGTTGTGGCATGTGGGACGCTGCCTCAGCATGGTTTGATGAGCAGTGTCATGTCCACGCCCAGGATTCGAACCAACGAAACACTGGGCCACCTGCAGCGGAGCGCGCGAACTTAACCGCTCGGCCACGGGGCCAGCCCCTGTCCCACTGCTTTTGAGTTAAAGCGTTTGCTTCCAGAATCTGCATGTGAAATTGGACATATTTTCAAGAAAAGTTAACTGATATCACAGGATATAAATTCATTCATTAGACTGGCATTTATGACTCATGGACAGGGGTGGGCAAATTTGAAAGGGCCAGCAGTAAATGTTTTAGACTTACAGTCACAACCACTCAGCTCTGGCATTGGAATGCAAAAGCAGCCATAGATCACAGGTAAAGGAATGGACACGGTAGCTGTGTTACAATAAAACTTTATTTACAAAATCAGGCAGCGGGCCATGGGTGGTAGTTTGTGCACCCTTGCTCCAGAGTGACAACCTTGTGCATTTTTAATTTTCTAAAAACACTCTAACCTTTTCTCTACATTTTGTGATAAATGTTTATCTTTAAAATATGTGCACAATTGTTGAAAACTCAGTACAATAGAGAATAGTTTGCGAAGAGAATAAAAATTATATATACTTCCACTATTCAAAATTAGAGGCTATTTAAATATTAACATACTTCCTTCATTTTATGTGTCTTGTTTCTCCGATGGCAATATATTAACAATTTTACACCCCAATTTTTACACCTAACATTATATCATAAAGAATTCTTATCCACATAAAACTTTTGTAAGCATAAAAAATGCCTGTCCTGTGAAAAATGAGAGGTATAGACACCACATTAATAAATCTTAGCTTCCCACCTACAACCCCTCCACTCCCGTGGAGGCTCCCTATCTATTGCTCTGCCCTCTTATCCCCTCACCCCCAATGCACACACACACTCACAAGCACAGGCTCACACAAGCTCCATTGTCTCGCCTTCTGCAGAACTGATAAGATCTCAAGTTCCTCCAAGAAAGCTGCCTGAACTGTTGCCCATCCTGTAGTTTGAAGAAAAGGTGTTTGCTGCCTCTGAAACCTCTGACCACAGGAAGCTCCGACTGGATGGAGCCAGTGAAGACACGTTTTGTGCTTAAATAGAAAAACAAAATATTTCCAAAAATATTTAGTTGGTTCTTTGGTTTTGCCTAGCTGAAACCTTTTCCTCCATGTACCTGCTGTGCAACCAACATTTCCAAAGTTGTGTCATTGCTCTGGATTATAGTGTTGGCTCCAGAAGGCCCTGTGAAATGGCCCAAATTTTGCATGTTATAGTGTACGCTATGGTCTGCCACCGCGAGCCACCCCCACCACCATTTCAGGATGGAAGCCCTCAGTCTCCAGGCTGATGGGGCTGTCGATGGCTGACAGCTCACAGCTGACCCCCTCCCCCAACCTCGAGCCCTCCCCTCATGACTACTCAGCTGAAGAGCTTCACCTCCTCCAAGATCATCCCCCATTCCCAGGGCATCTCACATCTTAAGATTGATGTAGAGGTATGAAGACCTGATGTCCTGCCCCAATTTGGGACAGCTCTCCAGAGCCATCTTAGCCCCAGCTCCTAGTGAGGCTGACTGAGACTTGTTGTGACTCATCGCAGCCCCATGTCTCCTTCTGTCCAACCCACCTCCCTCACTTTCCCACAGGTTTTGATGCCAAGAGCACTCCTGAAGAAACTTCACACATGCACTTTTTCATCTCAGAATCCACCTCCTGGGGAACTCAGCCAGCAACACCCACTGAAAGCACACGGTCTGACCATCCTCCCTGAGTTGAGCAGGAAGCCGAGGGGGAGCTGGGGCAGGGGGTCCTGGCTTAAAATCATGTGGGCCCAGTTGTAGAAAGTAGAGCTTGGGGCATTTCCTAGTGACTGTACCATACAAGATTATTTTTGTTCTTCTGGAAGCTGGCTGCACATACAGGTGTATTTACAACTGTACTTTAGAACCAACTTTCCTTTCCAGATAAAAGAGAAAGATGACAGGGGCTTTCTAAAATATCGACATTGAGTTAAATTCTCTGGTACACTTAGGAAGAATTTACTGACGTTTTGATGATAGAGAGTTTTTCCTTCCAGGTATATTGCACATCTTTGCACTTTTTTAGTCTATGTGTTTGTGTGTGTCTGTTAGCCACTTTCTTCTCTTTTTTCCCCCCAATTTTAATTTTTTGTTGAAGTATAATGTACCTAGAGGCCAGGGCTCATCTAAGTTTGCAGCTCACTGAATTGTCACAAAATGACACGTCTGAGTAACCAGCACTCAGATGAAGAAACAGAACATGGTTAGCATCCCAGAAGCCCCTCTGTGTCCTCCGGGGCTGACTTCCAGCTGGACTTCTAATAGCATAGATGAGTTTTAGCTGTTCTTGTAACTTATATAAATGGAATCATGCCATATATTTTCTTCTGTATCTAGCTTTTTTTGGTTTACCATATGTTTTGAGATTTATCCATATTATGATGCATAGCAATAAATTGTGCCTTCTCACTGCTATATACTTTTCCCTTGTTTGACTATAACTCAATTTGTATATATATATATAATTTATGATATGGCTATATAATTTATATAATTAACCCAGTTAATTTGGGCTATACTGTATTGGTTTTTTCATTTTAAAAACTGAACAAAGCTATTTTATTTTCCAGCTTTATTGAGGTATAATTGGCAAATAAAAATTATATATATTTAAGGTGTACAACTCAATGATTTCAAACTAGTTACCACAATCAAGCTAATTAACATATCCACCACCTCACGCAGCTACAACTTTCTTTTCTTTCTTTCTTTTTTATGGTGAGAACACTTATTGTTGCTGGGCATTTACATTGTTTCCAGTTTTTTGCTCCTCTGAGTGTCACCACAATGAATATGATGGACACCACCCTTGTTGGACACGTGCACACGGTTCTGTTGGTGTGTCCCTTGGGGCACAATGGCTGGATGCTGACTATGTGCAGTGTTCTGTCTTCCTGGATACCACAGAGCTTCCCAAAGTGGTTCTACCATCTACATTTCCACAAAACATTATGTAACAGTTCTGTTTGCTCCATATCTTCAGAAGTTTCTTCAAGTTTTCTTTATATAGGGTTTTTTACACAATTTTAAAGTTTATTCTGTTGACATAGATAATCAATAACCAATCTATAGATACGAAAGATGGAGTGATATTTAATGAGGCAATGCCGAGGACTAGCCTGGAAGTGCTATCTCCACCAGGGAAGAAGGCACTCCGGAGAAGCATGGTTTATAGCACGGTTGTATGCTGTTTCAGGACAAAGTGTATACATCAAGCATGACACTGTAGGGGAGGAAGACATTTCCTCTACCCTCTCTGGGTTCATCTGGCTGGAGAACAAATTAAATTCACATGAGACAGAATAGCAGGAGAAAATTAAACAAAGCTTTATGAGGACCATGGCCCAGGGACTTTCTTCCCGAAGGAAGAAAGGGCACCGAGGAAGTGGGGTGCACAGAGTGGTTATATACCCCCAAACAGGATGTTTCACATAGGATTGAAATGTCCCTTTTACAGTAGTCACGAGACTGCTCTGTCGGCACAGCGATTGATGGAAACAGCAGGTAGGTCTGCTGTCTTGGTGAACACAACAGGGTGGCAGGTCTGTTGTCTTGAGCTGGGTGGTCACAGGTGAGCTGATGGTCAAAGGTGAGTGCAGCAATCAGTTCCTAGCCTAAGGAATGATGCTTATCCTTAAGGAAATGCCAATGGGGGGAAGTTGCACCTTTATCTTAAGGGCATTTGTTCTTGCCATAGTAAATGTTTAAAGCAGATATACAGTGTGTGCTCAAGGGCCACAGTCAGGCCGTTTTGGAAAAAAGCAAAGTCAGGCCGAATTAGGTTTACACCAAATGGCCTCCTCATGTGCTCCAATATATCCTATTGCTTGCCCTTTCCACCTGTCAATGTATACATGGGAGAGGCTCAGGCAAGCTGAGAAACTCACCAAAATGGCTGAAACCACCACATTAAATATCATATCCAGCTGAAGACAAAGGAGGATGTTGGGGGTGGGTGGAGTCAGTTACAGGAGGTTACCAGACAAGCACAATAAACAAATGCAGATTTAATTCCTTGCCTTCCCCATTAATTAAGAGTTTCTAGAGGTAAGGTCATCTCCCCTTCTTCCAGGTATAGAGAGGGAGATGTCTTTTCAGATGGAGATCTCCTTTACAATGTAAATGTCTCTTAACAAAGGGCAAGCAAGTTCCACTCCTCAGAGCCTCCCTCCCCGTCCCAGTTTATCAAAGCAACCAGCCCCAAATAATCCCCACGCCAAAGACATATTTTGGAGTAGCCAATGCCAGTCCCCCACAACAGGAATACAATGTTTTCCCCAAAGTCGCAAGGAGATGCCTGCTACAGTTTAGCACATAGACAGCAGGTCAACTTGACCTTGGTTCTCTGGGAAGAAAAGCATATCTTCAAAGAAGTAGTGGACTTGGCATCAGGGAAAGGGAGACGCTCATCCTCATCTTTGCAGAGTGCATCTTTGCTTGGGGAAAAGGTCTGAAGCAGAGGGACAGTGCATTTTGGTGGGCCATAAGTCAGGCTGCCCTGGGAAAAACAGTTTTAGGTCAAATCAGATTTAAACCAGAACAGCTTCCCCATATACCTCAACAAATGGAAACTTATTATTCTTATTATTTTTATCAATTCTTAGGCATTTCTTTTTATTGTTATTTTAAAAAATCACAAGTTATATTTAATTGGCTATTGTCTGTATGTTAGTCAATTTTTATGTTTTGTTTAGTTTTACACCCATCAACTTACTAAACTCTCTTACTGTTTATAAGTTAGCCAGTTTATTCTCTTGATTTTCCCAGATATAGAATCATAGTATCTACAAATGCTAATAATTTGACATCCACCTTCACAGTTCTATACATGCAATTTCTTTGTCTTTTATAGTTTCAGTGTATTTTTCATCCAGAAAGACATTTAAACTGGTGTTAATAGTGAAAAACTGACACACCCAAACCTCCATTAAACCTCCAAACTTTATCAAAATCTCTTTGTTAATAGAATATACTCGTTGAGAAACATTTTGTCCCCAATCCCCACAGCAGATCCAGAGAGAAAAGATGGGATGAAGGATTCAGGCAACTCCAGGAAGTCCTTCGAGGCCAGAGCAGCGAGGAAAGAAAGAGACTGAAAAAAGTGAGGAGGGAGAGGTGGGCAGTGTCTGTGTTTGGCTTGTGTCACCTAAAGGGGGAGAAGAGGAAAAAGGTCAAAAAATTGTGCTGATCACAGAGGGACACAGACCCACTTGGAGAGGGAGACTGAGCCCCAGGCTCACACTTCCCCTCCCTCCCTCCCTCCTCCCACCACGTCAACAGCGCCCCGCATAAAAACGGGATTAACACTGAGGAACTGCGAGGCACAAACTCTGTTTCAGAGGGACTCAGAAAGAACCACAGACAACAGGCGAGACAAAACAAGGACCTGCGGGAAATGGGCACTCGGGCACCTACGGCTACAGCAAACATTAACAACCCCAACCCCTGGATGGAGTAACATAGAACCTAACACCACAGCCTGTTTACCTCAACTCCCAGTATCTGAGTCAGCATGTCCAGCTTTCAGCAACATTACAGGACGTGCTAAAAGGCAAGACACAAAGCAAACATTAGAAGTGATGCAGATATGACACAGATATTGGAATTGTCAGACACGGAACTGAAAAACTTGAGTCTTTTCTCTTAAGGCCTTTGACTAATTGGATGAGGCCCACCCACAAGATGCAGGATAATGTGCTTTACTCAAAGTCCACTGCTGTCAATGTGAATCACAGCTAACAGATACCTTCACAGGGGCATCAGCAAGATGGTGGCACAGAGGCTCCCGACCTCCCCTGCTCCCACAGACGAACCAAATGCACAGCCCCACATGGCTCAATTCTCTCCGAGAGAAATCCAGAAGCCAGTTTAGTGACTCCTGCACACCTGGCAGCTGAGAAAGTACCCACGGAAATGGGAAGGAACGGCTGAGACCCACTCACCACGAGCCCCACCCTTACAATCGGGAGGGAGCCCCAGCTGCAAGTCTCTCCCTGAGGAGTGAAGAGCTGGGACTCTCCACGCAGCACCCCAGCTTTGACGACTGGCACCCGAGGGCCTGGCTTGCAAGTCACCCGGCTCAGAGAGCCGACGGGCTTGGCACTGTCGAGTGCCCCAGACTCGTAGTAAATAAACAAGGGGTTTTCAACAGGAGCAGGAGCACCTCCTGCAGCTACCTCCCCGCCCCCGCCCCCACGCTCAGTGCAGAAGGAACAGGCAAAAACACCGTCTCAAAGTTTCTCTCTCAAGGGATCTGCCTCCTGCTCTCCGGCTGCTGCCCACAGGTCAGGCTTCTAACCAGCTTGCGTCTGGGAGCTGACGGGCATCCTCCTAGAGCCAGAAGGAGCTGGTGGGCATGCCCCCTGCCTTCTCCCCCAGGTGCACTGCAGCAATCAAACCTAGTCATCTCCACTCTCCACAGAAGGAGCTGTCCACTCACTCATGACCCACCTTCCACAGCTGCTGCCCTAGGGGGGCTCCCAATGCCACACCCTGTGAGCTGACGGGCTCGGCATTCACAGGCTCCCCAGGACCCCGGAGGACAAAGGGGCCGTTCTGTGGGGGAGCACGAGCAATCCCAGGGCCCATTCCGGCTGGCTCAGCACAGAGGGAGCAGCCACAACACCCAGGGTGTCCCCCCGACAGGGGCCGGGCTGCATTTCCAATGCCCTGACTTTCCCAGCTGCTGCCTGAGGGTTGGTGTCCAATTAGCCTGCACTGGGCAGCTGAAGGGGCAGGCAATTCGTAGTCCTTGGGAGCCTGGACAGGCGGGTGGGCGTTTCCCAGGCCCGGGGGCACTGGCGGGTCTCAGCACAGCCTAATCTCCTGGGAGCCACTGAGAACAGAGACAACAGTTTGGAAGAGCACGAAGGTTTGAGAGGCAGCCAGGAGCTCAGGCCAGCCTGGATGGTGAGGCTCATCTCCTCCATGACGTCAGTCTGTCAAGACCAGGAGTGGTGGCTATGTAGTCAAATGTGCGGTAACCACAACAGAGTCAAGGAAAATGAAGAAACAAGGGAATGCATTCCAAACAAAAGAACAACATGAATCTAGAGAAGCCAGGGAAAGGCAAAGCCACATCACACCTCCTGACTTCAGCTGTGTAACAAAGCGATCTGACTCCAAACAGCGTGACATGGGCACAGTCACCCGGGTCAGCGGACAGGACGGAGAGCCCAGGACTAAACCACACACGTATGGTCAACTAATTCTCCACAAAAGCATAGGGGAAAGGACAGTCTCTTCAATAAATGGTGGGAAAATCGGACAGCCACATGCAAAAGAACGAAACTGGACACCTATCTCATGGCACACACAAAAATCAGCTCAAATGGAGTAAAGGCTGAAACATAAGATCAGAAACTGTAAAAATCCTAGAAGAAAACATGGGGAAAAACTGCTCGACGTCACTCTTAGTGATGAGTTTTTGGATCTGACACCTAAAGCAAAGGCAACAAAAGCAAAAATAAACAAGTGGAACTATACCAAACTAAAAAGCTTCTGCACAGCAAAGGAGACCGTCACCAAAACGAAAAGGCAACCTACTAAATGGGAGAAAATATCTGCAAACCATTTATCTCATAAGAGGTTAACACCCAAAATACATCAGGAACTCATATAACTCAATAATAAAAAACAAGTAACCCAATTGAAAAATGGGCAAATGCTTGAATTGAAATTTGTCCAAAGAAGACACATGAATGGCCAATAAATACAAGAAAAGGTGCTCAGCACCGCGAATCATCAGGGAAGCACAAGTCAGAACCACAGTGAGGTATCACCTCCCACCTGTCCGAAGGGCTGTCACCGAAAAGGCAAGCGATAACAGGTGATGGAGAGGATGAGGAGAGAGGGAGCCCTCAGGCTCTGCTGGTGGGAATGCACATTGTACAGCCACCCTGGGAGACCGCAGGGAGGTCCCCCCAAAACGGAAATAGCACTACCACGTGATGCAGCTAGTCCACTTCTGGGTATTTCTGATTTCGAAGGAAATGAAATCAGTACCTTGCGGAGACACCTGCCCTTGCGTGTTCATTGCAGCATTATTCACAATGGCCAGATATGGAAACAACCTAAGTGTCTGTCAATGGAGGAATTGATAAATAAAATGTGGTATATATACACAATGGAAGGTTATTAAGCCTTAAAAAGGAAGGAAATCCTGCCATTTGTGAAAACACAGATGAACCTGGAGGGCATTACGTTAAGTGAAATAAGACAGACAGAGAAAGACAATACTGCATGGTACATCAGCTACATGTAGAATCCAAAAACATGAAAGTGGAACTCATAGAAACAGAGAGTGGAATGGCAGGTGCCAGAGGCTGGAGGGCTGGGGGCATTAGGGAGAGGTTGGTGAAAGGGTACAAAGCTTCAGTTATAAGATGAGTAGGTTCTGAGGATCTAACGTGCAGCATGGAGACCATAGGCAACAACACTGTGCTGTATTCTTGAAATTTACTATGAGACTAGATCTTAAGTGTCCTCACCAAAAAGAAAAAAAGGTGACTCTGTGTGGTGATTGATGTGTTAACTCGATTGTGGGAATCATCTCACAATGCATACATATATCGAATCATCACTTTAAGTATATTACAATTTTATTTGTCAATTGTACTTAAATGAAGCTGGAAAAATAAATATATCAGCACCTTCACAGTACCATATGGGCTGCTGTTTGACCCCTCAGCTGGGCACCAAAGCCTAGCCAAGTGGACCCACAAAATTAAGCAGCACATCACATGTGGGTTGGCTGGGGTAGGTCTGTTCCATGTCAGTCCTCCTCCTCCTGGGACCAGCACACCAGCCAGGTCATGTTCACACGTGAGCAGTAAATATGTGAGAAGCAGATAAGGAAATTTACATGTGAAATGCTAACCCACGTCAGACACAGCATTTAAGAAGCAAGGATTTTTACAGCTCTCAAATTGAAGACCCTGCCTCGTCCTTAGTCACGTTTAACTGTTGTTTTGGGTCAAGAGCATATGTGTTGGGGAGGAGGGACTCCAGCTGTGACGTCAGAGACTGTGGACCGTGGCAATGTTCTACAGCAGGGCGACTCGCCTCTTTCTGTCTTATCTAGGCTGCCTGGACCACACGATGCTCCTGGTGGGATCTTCTGAACTTGTGTTTAGTGCTAAGAGCCTGGACTCTGGAGCTGGACTGGCTGAGTGCAAACCTCAGCTTGGCCATTCCCAGTTCAGGACTGTGGACAGGAAGCTTCGCTCTCTGTGCCTCAGTTTCTGTCTGTAAACACTGGAGCTGCAATAGTCTCTCCTCCTCAGAGGATTGCTGTGAGCCTTAAATGAGTTAACGCATGGAAAGCACTCACAGCCGTGCCTGGTGTAACTTTTATCCAAATGTTAGCTATAACTTTCCAATCATCATCCTTTTCAGAAACCATACATTGTATTTAGCTCTTTCTTTGCAACTGTGACTAACGTTTGGCTTCTCACCTCTCAGGGTGGACAGTGTGCATGACACCATTAGTGTTCACCAAATATCCCAACTTCCAAGGCTCTTAGTTTGGGGCCACACTGAGAGAGGAGCCAGCCTAATGAGACAGGGTCATCGCAAGGCCCCTGGCCTAACAAGATAAGGCCCTACCCAAGCGGGGAGCTAAGAGAATCAGATAGACCACCAAGATCCGACATCTGCAGCCCCCGGACTTTCCCAGGCTTACCCATGCGCCCCAGCACCCAGGAGTTGGCTGAAGGTGACCTTAGCCCCATTACCAGACTAAAAATCACACCCGGGGTGGAGAGCTAGCATGCTAATGATGGGTGCAACACCTGTGGGGGCCTGTGGAACAAGAATGCAAGCGCAAGAAAAATCCCACCTGTACATGCCGTGAGAAGGCCTCCTCCCCAGCCTTTGCCTGATATAAAGCCCCACAATCCCACTCTCTAACCAGTGGGTCACCTGTCCCCTTCCACCTGTCACCAGCTCCCTTGTGCTTCCCTTGTGCACAAGCTAACAAATTTACTTTCCTGGTCCCTTTTGTTGTCTCTCTTGATTGCTATCATGGGGGACAACAAGCACCCAGGGCGCTGGTGACAGTGTGATGGGATTTTGGTCAAGGTTTAAGAAACAGGACAAGAGTGGGATTGTGAGCTACATTCTATGATGTACTTGGAGATGCTGTGTTTAAGAGATTAGCACAGAGAGGGTCTCACTCTACGAAACAGCAGACTATGTTACCATTATTTGTCACTTAACAATGGGGATATGCTCTGAGAAAGAGTCATTGAGTGATTGTGTCGTTGTGCACACATCATAGAGTGCACACGCAAACCTAGACTGTCCAGCTTACTGCTCCCAGGCTGCAGACCTGCACAGCGTGTTACTGTACCCAATACTGTCGGCATGGGGACACAATGGAAGTATTTGCATATGTAAACATCTCTAAACACAGAAAAGGTGCAGTAAAAGTAGAGTATGAAAGATACACAATGGTGCACCTGCATAGGGCACTTGCCGTGAACGGAGCTTGCAGGGCTGGCAGTTCAGGACCATCAATACCCCTGTCTTCACCTCCACATCTCGTTGCACCAGAAGGTCTTCAGGTCATGCAGCTGTCATCTCCTGTGATAACAACGCCTTCTTCTGGAACAGCTCCTGGGGGACCTGCCTGAGGCTTTTCTTGAGGAGGCGTCATTCCTTTCAGAAGTTTTCAGCTCCATTATAATCTTTTGGGACCCCCAGGGTATGTGCGCATCCATCATTGGCTGAAACATTGTTACACAGCACACGACCGTATTTGCCATGCAAGAAGTGAGGTTTGACGCTGTGTGAGCAAAACCAAAACAAGTAACAACAACAAAATCTTAAACTGAAATGGGAGCTGTGAGCTATAAACTCGAAGGGCAGGTTGGCTGCTCTGAGAACACGAAGCTGTCAGCCCTACATTTGAAGCCTGCGTCTCGACTCGGTTGTAAAGTGAACTATAGACTGGGGGTTTCTGGTTAAGTCAGAGACACCCGAAGGGGGCTAACGTGGTCTCAGGTCAGTGGCACCAACACCCCCTTCTCAGTCCCTGATAAAAGTCCACACAAACCCTCTCTGGAGTAAAACTGCCTTTATTTCAGTCCTTAAGTTTTCCACATTTGACTTCACAGTCAAAGATTGTGAAGATTCCTTCAGAAAAGAAATCGCCAAAAGTGAGAATCAGCAGAAAGATCAAACATGAGATTTCCGTTCCGTGTGAGTCAGGTTAGGCCAGATCACGTGCAGTAACAAACACTTCCAGAATCTCAGTGGCTCAGCTCCAAGTCGATCTCTTGCCATCGGCTGCAGGTCTGGCAGCTCTCCAGGGTCAGCACCCAGAAAATGGCTGCTATCAGAATTCAAATGCGATCCTTTATTTCAATTGTGGATGGAGTAATAATATTCTAAATACTTAGGCAATGGAAGGAGTGGTGAAGATCACATGACTTCTAAGAAGTAATCATGTCAAGGCACTTGGAGAACAATTTAAAATAGAACATTAGAGATATATACACTGTGTAACAATTGTAGTGAATAATCCATGGGTACTAAGTAGGACAGAACATGGGAAAATTAGAGTGACTGTGGTAGATTGACTGGGATTTTTGAATGAAACTTTTTTTTCTGCTGAGAAAGATTCACCCTGAGCTAATATCTGTTGCCAATCTTCCTCATTTTGCTTAAGGAAGATTTGCCCTGTGCTAATATCCATGCCAATCTTCCTCTACTTGTATGTGGGTCACCACCACAGCATGGCTGCCAACGAGTGGTGTAGGTCCGTGCCCGGGAACTGAACCCGGGCCACTGAAGCAGAGTGCACTGAACTCAACCACTATGCCACAGGGCCAGCCCCAGAATGAATCTTAACACTTTAAAACTCTATCATAACCTATGTTCAAATGTTCTCAATTTCTTCCTTCAACGGCCTCCTTTTAATTAGAGTGGTTGGATTTTTTCCTAATGTCCTGGAAAACGTGTTTCTGAGGATGCTGTGGCTTTTTCTCCCCTAGCCTGTCTCCAAAACACTGCCCCCCATAACCTTGCTCTTTCTGATCCTACGTCGTCATCCTCTTACAATCCTACGTAGCCATGGGCTTTTGCATTAGCCCCTCTTAGACTGCAAACTTCTAGGAGATACAGCAGTTCAAGTTCTTATCAGTGATTTACACCTCAGAGAGAGAATCAGCCCTTGTCTGCAGAGGAAATATGTAAAGGAGGGAGGAGTTAGGAGAAGGAAGAGACCATGGATGTCTGTCACACTGGTGAAGTCCTAGGGCATCTGCAGGGAGCGGGCAATTCTCAAAACGGGGATATCAGTAAAAAATCACGCCCTTGCACAACATTTTCTGAAGGATCCGCTGCTTGTCAAGCCTCTGAGTTCTAGTTATCCTGGGTCAGGCTACAAATGACGCTCGTGTTCTCGTTCTTCCTGTTTATATGACTGTGGCCGCCCTGCAGACAAGTGCAAGCAGCTTGCTTTTCTGCCTCAGGAGGGCCTGGCCCCGGGAGGGCCTACCCACTTCCTCCTCCTCCGCCTGCCCTGCGGGGCAGCTGCTCTCTCTCGGGTGGTTCCAGAGCTGAGCCTTCAGACCACATTTCACCGAAAAATATAGGCCATGTCCTGGATATTTTCATACGCCTTGGACACCTTCCTCTCCTTCCTCCCTTCAAGCCCCCCAAAAGGCTACAACGAGTGGGCCCCAAAAGGAGAGACCAAGAATTCACAAGAGCACTCGGCCCCAGGAGACAGGAAACATGGCCATTCCTCTTGTCCACCGGCCCACAGAGCGGTAAGTCTGAGTGTATGGGTGAGTGTGTCTGTCTGTGTGTTGTGTGTATGTATTTTGTTTGTGTGTATATTGTGTTTGGGAGTGTACGTGTATGGGTGGTGTGTTTGTGTATGTGTGTGTTATGTTTGTGTGTATACGTACACGTGTTGTGTATGAGTGTGTATGTTTGTGTGTGTTTTCTATGTATGTTTGTGTGTGTTGTGTTTGTGAGTGTGTGTGTGTTGTGTATGTATGTTTGTGTGTGTTGTGTTTGCGATGTGTGTGGTGTGTGTTGTGTTGTGTTTGTGAGTGTATGTGTGTTGTGTGCATATGTTTGTGTGTGTTATGCTTGTGTGTATATGTACATGTGTTGTGTTTTGTGTATGAGTGTGTGTTATGTTTGTGTGTGTTGTCTATGTATGTTTGTATGTGTTATGTTTGTGAGTATGTGTTGTGTTGTGTTTGTGAGTGTATGTGTGTTGTGTATACATGTTTGTGCGTGTTTGTGTGTATGTTTGTGTGTATATGACATGTGTTTGAATATGTGTGTTGTGTTGTCTATGTATGTTTATGTGTGTGTTACGTTTGTATGTGTGTGAATGGTGTGTGTGTTGTGCATGTGAATGGTGTGTGTGTTGTGTTTGTGAGTGTATGCATGTGAATGGTGTGTGTGTTGTGTTTGTGACTGTATGTGTATGAGTGGTGTGTGTGTTGTGTTCTGTGTTTGTGAGTGTACGTGTGTGAATGGTGTGTCTGTGTGGTGTGTGTGTTGTGTTTGTGTGTGTGTGCTGTGTCTGCGTGTGTGTTGTGTTTGTGTGTTTGTGGTATAATATAGAATGAGCTGTGACTAAGAAATCAGGAGAGTCTTGGACCTTCTGTGCCCTCTCTCCATCTCTCTGTTGAATCTTGGGCAAGACGCTTCCGTGAGTTACCATTTCTTCCTGAGAAACATACCGAGGATGCTGGTGTCTGCTTTGTGTTCTCTGTTGGAGACAAAACTAGAAGTGTGGCAAACATGTGGGGCTGTTCAGGGCAGGACCTAGGGTGTGGCAGTGAGGTGCAGGGTCACACTCTCTCTCTGGTAGTGTGAGGGCAGAGGGCAGGATGTGTAAAGTTTGCTCTGGGTGCCTCCCTTGCCTCCTCCTGGCCCTGCCGTCCTCTCCTACCAGGCTGTCCCTTCTCTGTAAAGGAGGAAAGACTTCAGTGGTAAAATACCGCCTCTGTTTCCACCAAGGATGTAGGGAAGCTGAGGACAAAGAGATTGGGGGGTCTACAGTTTTTAGAGATGGGGGCACTAACCTCCTTATTCCAGAAGCCCCTTGATAAGTAAAATACTGTGTCTTTGCTAGAGTGTTGCTGACCAGGTGTGGGTGAAGCTAATCACCTCGTCTGGTCACTCTCTCTTCCTGGAAAGTCACCAAACCTTACTGGACAGTGTCCACTCTCTGTCTAGCACTCTGGAGCTGACATTACTGAATGAAGCCAACAATCTTACAGCAATAGCCACGCTGGCCCCACCGGCCCCTCCTGGGGTCAGGTGCAGCTGGGAGGGGTTGCCAGATGAACAGAGGGCAGTAACCTTCCGAGGATGTGGGGGCGATGGGAAGACCGTCTCCCAAGGCCCGCTGGACTTAGGTTTCCCCAGCCCCAGAGCCTTCTCAGGAGACGTTCCTCTGACTGTGAATGTCTCCAAGTGTCCTACATGTTCTGGAAAAACAATCATGGGGCCGTGTGGTTTCCTCCCCATCCCCACAGAGAGTATCAAGCAGCTATGACATGGCGGGCTTCTGAAATGGGGAACTGAGTTAGTCTGCAAGGCAGTGCGGACTGAAGCCAGGATACATTTTTCTCTCATCAGAAGGACGGCAGGAGTTCCCAGCTGGGGTGCCATGGCCCTACTTTGCAAAGAGGACTAGGAGCCTCTCTAGAAAATGTCATAAAATGTGTTGGAATCTTATAGGGAGAAAGACCACAGGGACATCTAGTTCAGGCCCAGCATTTGCACTTATGGGGACACGGAGACCTGAGCAGTGTGACCATCCTAAATTGGTGGCCAGAGAGATGAGCACTGAGGTCTCCTGGCTCCCAGAACGACCCTGTCCCACACGGTCAGGATGCCTGTGCCATGGCTGGCATGGTCCTCACCATAGCATCCAGCCACCCACCTCTCAGCCCTCAGCAAACCTCGCTGCCAAGCCTTCCCCACAGATCAAACCGGGACCCTCTTTCTGGCCCCAAGACCCCAGAGCCAGCTCCTCACCAGGACTTCCTGCTCGTGCCCTCCAGCACACTCTGGCCACAGACCTTCCCACAGCTCAGGATGAACTATAGGACCTGCTTCTGCGTCTCTGCTCCTTCCTCCTCCTCACAGAGCAGCTCCAGGACCCTGTCTATCCACATGCCATCCACTCCTCAGGCTGCAGCCCACTTGCACCTTTCTCCGTGAAATCTCTTAAACTCCCGATGGAGACCGCAGTGCAGGGAGAGAGAGAGAAGACAGTAGGGCCCCTAAAGGAGGTAGAGAGTGACTCAGACCCCTCCCCCCTCCTCAGTCAGTCCACCCCCCTCAAACCAATGCAAAACCCTCCTTCTGGCACCAGAGGCAAAGTCAGGGGCCTCTAACACTCGGTTAAAAAGTCAGTGAGATGTCTCATATTTCTCTAGACAGAGGAAGAAAAATACAAACAGCTTCTCCAGGAGAATCCCATAGGAGCGCTGCCCCAGGACCTTAAAGAGGCCATGTCACCAGGTAAGACCACTTTCTAGCAGAGGTAGACTTGAGAGACGTGCGGATGGGGACATCCATGTGCAGGGGGGCCAGGAGAGGCAGCGGGGGTTCAACCCCAGCAGAGATTTGCCCACCTGGGCCGCTATCAGAGGGCCTTTGGGTTGGGGCCTTTCTTTACTGCAGCAAATAAGGGAGAAGAGGCCCCTGCGAGGCACAGTGGGCGACAGGAGGTGAGAGAGGGCACCAGTCGCCCCCTTTACTGAATTCCCATGCCAGGCCCGCAAAAAGGGTCTGCAGATTCTGGGCTTTCCTCCTCAGGAAGGGTGTGCTGACCCGGGGTGTGACAAAATCACTCACCTTGGCCTGAGGCTTGGAGGCCAACAGACCCCTGTGTGGGTGGTTGGCTGGTTCAGATCTGAGAGCTCTCAGGGTCAAAGGCTGCAAAGCGCCACATGGACAAGCAGGCCACGCTCGGCCCTGCCTCCGACCTGGGCTCCACCCACCCAAGGGGTTCTCCTCCCTCACAGCGACTGCCTCAGGGTCAGGCCCTCAGCTATCACGGGATCCACTCTGTCCTCTTGCCTGGGGACATAGGATTAAGGAATGCCAGAAGTTCATCCATTTTCCTGGCCAGAAGAATTTCTCTGTGATTCATGATGTGTTTTAACCCAGCTGACGTTTTACTACATGACCTTCGATGGCCCGAGCCATTGGGAGAGAGCCATATTACTAATCCGCATTGGAAAATTACCAAGACAAGTGCGGACACCTGATTTACCCTTTCTTGCAGTAATCAAGGTTGAATATTACTTTAAAAATCCTCTCCAGAGCTCAAGTAATGTATTTGGCTTTAAAGTCCTGTGGTGCACGCTGGCTCCAGGCTGCCGGACAGGAGACGCGGCCTTTGTCCAGCTTTGCACTGGGAGCAGGGCAGGGACGAGCAGCCCACCTTCCACACGTTCCTGAAACTCCCACCCGTTCACTCACCCGGCCTTTCTGCCGCCTGGGGGAAGCTGAGGGCGGCCATGTCACCCAGCCTGAATCAGTCAGGGGTCAGCCAGGCAAGGGTGGCAGGCAGTGAAAAACATGTTGTCACTAAGGAGATGCAGAAGAAGACGGTGTCATCCTGCTCTCAGGAGGCTTAGGGCTCTGTCATTGAGACACGTCAGTGTCTCCAACGTGGAACAGACTCAGGAACCGGCTCTTACTTGGCACTCTCCGACACCAGCTAAACATGGATGAACCTTGAAAACACTATGCTAAGTGAAATAAGCCAGACACAAAAGGGCAAATATTGCATGATTCCACTTAGAAGAGGGATCTAGAATAGTCAAACTCAGAGAGAGAGAAAGTTGAATGGTGGTTACCAGGTGTTAGGGAGAGGGAGGGATGGGGAGTGAGCGTTAAAGGGTATGATTTCACCTGGGAGGATGAAAATATTATTGAGATGAATAGTAGTGATGATTACAGAACAATGTGAATGTCCTTAATGCCACTGAATTGTACACCTAAAAATGGTTAAAATGGTAAATTTTAAGTTGTGTATATTTTACTACTCTTAAAAAAGAACGTTAAAAAAGAAAATGTGAGTCCAGGCAGGTCTCAGTTCCACTGTGGGTCTCCGTCCCTCCTCCCACCAAGACAACGTGCCCTGAGGCCCAGCAGCATCCCCAGCCTCATGGCCTCTGACGAGGCAGAATGGGGCGGATGGGCTGTAACCCCAATCCCTCTGCTTTCTCTCGATGCTTCTAGGTCTGAGAAAGAGCAAACTGAGCCCACAGAGACTGAGGCTCATCCTGGTGGGGAAAACCGGAACCGGGAAAAGTGCAACAGGAAACAGCATCCTGGGCAGGAAAGTGTTTGAGTCTAAACTCAGCGCTAGACCAGTGACCAAGGCCTTCCAGACGGGGAGCCGAGGATGGGCCGGGAAGGAACTGGAGGTCATCGACACACCTGACATTTTGTCCCCTCAGGCCCCACCAGCAATGGCAGCTCAGGGCATCTGTGAAGCCATTGCCTTCTCCTCCCCGGGGCCTCATGCCGTGCTCCTGGTGACACAGCTGGGCCGGTTCACAGAAGAGGATCAGCAGGTGGTCAGGCGCCTCCAGGAGGTCTTTGGAGTGGGCATCCTGGCCTACACCATCCTGGTGTTCACCCGGAAGGAAGACCTGGAGGGTGGCTCCCTGGAAGAGTATGTACGAGAGACCGACAACCAGGGCCTTGCCAAGCTGGATGTGGTGTGCGAGCGACGCCACTGCGGCTTCAACAACAGGGCGGAGGGGGCGGAGCAGGAGGCCCAGCTGAAGGAGCTGATGGAGAAAATCGAAGGAATCCTGTGGGAAAATGAAGGCCACTGCTACAGCAACAAGGCTTACCAATACTCCCAGCAAAACGTTCTGCTCAAAGAAGTGCAGGAAAGGCGAACCGTCCAGGGACAAGGCTCTGAGGAAGTGCTCAGTGAGGAGTCCCGGCTGGAGAGACTGTGCCACATCCAGAAGGAATCTGAGGAGACTCACAAACATCTCCTGAAGAGGGCGCCCATCTGAGCGTACGCTGGACCTCAGTACGGGACAGCTGTTTCCTGTGAGCCTCCCTCAGCCCCTGTGACCAGCTTCCAGCCCATCGCTTGCTGTCTCCATCTCCATAGGTCACTGGTCATCCCAGCCTCCAGGTCAGTGTCTGCTGTGGTGAGAGGCATGTGGGGTCCAGAGTTCCCAGCTCACGTCCCAAGTCCAGCATCACATCTTCCAGAACACGCTCTGTACCCCTCCAGCACGCTCTTCTCATGTGGAACCTTACACCTCACTGGCATTACATTTCTTGAGGTACTTGTCTTTACGCTGATAGAACCCAAGCTTCCTGAGGGCAGGCCTGGGCCTCATTCTTCCATGTAATTCCAGCAGCTTCCTGGACCCTGGAGTCACTCGTTAAACCCTGATGTAGCAAATCAGTGTAGATATCAATCAGGCAACTTCCCATGGACAGGGCCCATTAGAAGCAACAGGGAGAGGAGAGGAGAGGAGAGCAGGAGGTTGGTCTGGCGGGGCCCCTGATAGGTGCCATCCTACTGCATAAGGAGACTGACGTGACTCAGATGCTCCTGGGGAGTCTGCTCAACTGATGGAAACAGAGCAGGAGAAAATAGGGGGACATGTCTCCCACTACACTCCTCTTTCCCTTTCAAGCTGTGTGTCTGCAGCTGCCTTCCCCTGGGAGGGGTGGGAAGTGGAGGTGGGGTGACAGTGCAGGGGACAATCAGGAATCAGAGGTCGCAGCCTCAGGTCTGTCTGATGCTCGTGTGCTGGTTGGGGATTCTCTGCAGTCAGACGCCCAGAGACCTGCAGTCCCACACTGCAAGGCCGTGACACCTGTCTGCCCCGGACCCAGTGGACTCCTAAGACAGCTCGAGCATTTCTTTTGCTAAAAGATTCAGAAAAGTGTCTCAAGGCAGAAAAGAGACTGATTTGGTCTATGCTTAAGATAGTCTCTGTGCCAGAACCATTGATTAAATAAGTGACCCATTTCCCGCTGAACTGGAACATCACATTTATCACATACAACATTTTCGTGCTCCCTGAGATCCGTGTCAGGGTTCTCAGTTCTGTTCTTGTCTTCTACTTTTCTACTCCTACATGAATAAAATATTGATTCGATTACAGTGTCTTTGATTGTGATACCGTGAGCCGACTCCTCCTCAGTCTACGTTTTTATATTCCCTTTGTTATTCTCAGGCACTTATTCTTCTGTGTGAGAGTTTAAATCACTTGTTTAATTTTCAAAAATTAGTCTCGTTGGCATTCCACTTGGAATTGTCTTACATTTATGTATTAGATTTGGAAGAATTAGAAGCGAGCTAAGTCAGACAGAGAAAGACAAGTACTGTATGATATGACTTATATGTGGCATCTAAAAAACTTTAAAAAAAAAAAAAAAAAGACCAGAAAGTAAAACAGTGGTTACCAGAGTTGGGGGTTGTGGGGTAAGATTGACGGTGTTTTAAGGACACAAACTTGTAATAAGTAGTAAGTAAGCCATAGAGATCTAATGTCCAGTATAGTGAAAATAGACAATAACATTGTACTACAAGTATGTAATGTGATAAATATCATTACAAAGGCAGCCATATTACAATATAGAACTATATCAAAGTAATATACTGTCCACCTTGAATTTACACAATGTTGCACATCAAATTTATCCAAGGAAAAAAAGTCACATTAAAATCTAAAAAAGAGAGAGAATTGGTAAATACTCCAGTGAAGTCGATCAAGGCCATCTCGTTTCTCAGTGGACAGACTTGCAACTTCAGAGCTATTGAAGTAAACGCTAAAATCGTTTGCATTTCCATTGGCATAAGAAGATAAATTTCTTCAATATAGGTGTTATTGTTTTAACTTTGTTAAATAATTTCATGATAGAAAATACAAGCATTCGGCCAAACGGCACCCATCAGTGACCCTAAATGACAAGTCACTGGAAACGTCATTCATTAAACATTCTACAGAAACGGTTTTGGGTGTATCAAGTACAGGCTTCTCTCCTTTGTGACCGAAAGTCAGGGGAGAGGCGTCCACGTTACTTCAGGACGAGGGACGGGGCCTCAGAGAACAGGGAAGGCAGGTGTGGGGAGGTTCTGGAAACTCCAGGGTCTGTGTCCCAGCAAGAAAGAAGGGGCGGGGGTGGGGGCTGGGGCGGGGAGAGAGCGTTGTTGGCCAAGGCTGTGGAAATAGCGAACTTTAGAATTTGGTATTTTTGAAAAAGGTCTCCACGCTGAGCAAGGCATGAAAAGCAGGGTTTCGGAGAAGCTGAGGAGCCCACGAGCACACGGTGCTCCTCCTTGTGGGTCCAAGCGGCTCCTGAAAGTCTCAGGGGAGGCTCCCGGCTCTCAGCCCTCCTGCAAGAACACTGATGAGCTGTGTAGAAAGCACAAAGTAATCATTTTAACGCAGCTATTTGCAGGCCCTGGGAAGTGACCGAATCCAAGCAGACCCTACAGGAACTGACCCTTAAGATAGGGGCCCGCCCAGGCCGCCACGTGCGTGTGGCTCCCCCGAGGGCACGTCCCCGTCCCGCTGACGCAGGGGCAGTGCCCGAGCAGCAGCTCCCGGTGACCTGAGAGGGGGCGCAGCGGGGGCGGGCCCAGCAGGTGGAACAGCCGAGGAGCCCCCGGAAGGGGGGCGCGGGGCGGCAGGGGCCCTAGAGACTCTGCACCCGGACTCCCTTCAGGTCTGTCTTTGGCCACCCCACGAACTGCCATCTCCAGAGTCCGGGGGCAAGTTCTCTGGGAGGTCAGAGATGTCAGCCCTTTCCCACAGCAGCAAAGACAGGATTTGAGGTTCCAGTCCACCAAGGTATTCCGCTGAAATACCCTGAGTCAGACTTTAAGAGTCAAAACCACATTAGGACTAAAGGATTGACCCAGAGGAAAAGCAAAATCAGAATAGTCCTTTGCTGAGGATTTCTAAGACCCAGCCTTCCCGGGGTCAAACTGAACTGCCAGAAATTTAAGTGCCTGCCAGAACAATCTCAGTGTTCTTCAGAAGAAGGTAATAATGTCCAGAGTCCCTACAACATGCTGTCTACAATATCCTGTAAACTATTAAAAATTCATCCAGCTAGACTTACATGGTGATCATTTCGTAATTATGCAAGTGTCCAGTCACTATGATGTACACCTGAAACTAATAGGATATTGTATGCCAACTAGACTTCAATTAAATAATAAATTAACAATAGCTATTTAATTTAAAATTTTTCTTTTCTAACATAAAGATAGGAAGCTATAAAATTTCCCACTATGCATGTCTATCTACATCTCACAATTTTTTGTACATTGTTTTTGCTAGCATTCAGTTTTAAATATTTTCTATATTCTTTGTGATATCTTTTTTTTGAAAGTTTTTTTTTGAGGAACACTAGCCCTGAGCTAACTGCTGCCACTCCTCTTCTTTTTACTGAGGAAGACTGGCCCTGAGCTAACATCCGTGCCCATCTTCCCCTACTTTATATGTGGGACGCCTACCACAGCATGGCTTGATAAGTCTTGTGTAGGTCCACACCAGGATCTGAACCGTCAAACCCCTGGCTGCAAAAGCGGAACGTGGGAACTTAACCACTGCACCACCAGGCTGGCCCCTGTGAAATCTTTTTTTAATCATTGGTTATTGACAAGTATCTATTTAATTTTCAAGCATTTGAGTATTTTCTAGAAATTGCATTGTCTAATACACTAGCCACTACCACAGGTGGCTACTGAGCACTTGAAGTGTAGCTGGCATACCTGAGAAACTGAATTTGAAATATTATGGAATTATAATTAGTTTTCACTTAAATTTAAAATCTGAAGCAGTGTAAAATATTTTACCATGAAACACAACTTTGTTGTTTTCATAGAAATACATTTCACCCTAACTGTTGATCACATATTATTGCCATATTGCAACGCAAATGTCAGTCCCATGCATTGTTTCTAAACATATCATTGACCTAGTCAATATCAATAGACTGATTCCATTTGAATAATCTTTTTTACACATTGATGTAATACTTTCCTTGGAATACTTTATGAGGACTGTGTGAGTTACAGTGACACCTATCTACATTGTAATTGGTAATTAAATTTAAATTCTGATTATTTTATTTATAATACACTTAATTTTTAGTTTAAAAATAAGTATGGACAAATTTCTTACTTTAAAATGAAGGCATGATACTGAAGCGGAATGAACAGAGATGAGTAAGCAGGTCCGATGACTAGAACATGGAAGAGAAAGAGAGACTGAAAGAAGATAAGTTACAGAATTCGTGACGAGTGGCAATTGCAATTTGGTGCAGTACGGCAAAATCAAACCAGCTGTGGGAGACATTTCCAGCAAATACGTAGGGAGTTCCTCAAATATTTCCTCTCAACAATCAGAAACAGAATTGACAAAACGAGTAACTGGAGCCAGAATTAAATGTCCAACAAAGAAAATCTAAACAATTTTCAGCAGGATCTGAGCTTGTGGCTCGGACCAGCTCTAAAATAGCTTGGATTATGGCACAAACAAGCGAAACACTTTTAGTTGCAGAGATGGTAAAAGGAATTACTACTTTGGTTATGGAAAGTTTTGTTGGAAAAATTTAAGATTAAACATTTTAAAGTATATAAAATGTGAACGACCTTCCATTAAGGTGCCAAACAGTTGCCCATAGAAGACAAGACCTTTGTAAGAACATCAAAGATCAATTGACTTAAAATGCGACAATTTGCAGATATTCCTCTCCAGAGCCCTGTGGGAAGTGTGATGTAAGACACTGCCCAAATGACACTTTGAGTGTGTCTTACAGCGTTCCCAAAGCTATGAAGAGGTGTTGTAAACTCGGGGCAAAGATATCACATTAGTGGGATAGATACTTTTAAAGCTTTTCAAGGTGCCGGATGAGAAGTGCGGGAGAAACTCGGCACAAAGCACTTGCGATGGCAGTGCCTGTGGAAGACTCCAGTCCCGCTCTCACTCTCTCTGTCCCTGAACAACTCATGGCCAGTTCTGCATCCTGCCTTTATTTTGCCTCAGTTGTTTCCAGAAACATTTCATCTCCGTCCAGTTATACAGAGTACTTGATTAGGAAAACTGATCCAATCTAGGTATTAACACTAGGATATGCTTTTAACCTGGGGACTGAGAGGCCTGCCCAAGCCTGGGAGGGCTGGGAACGCTGGGGCCTGGGAGACTAACTGGTGCGCGGAACTGAGTGGTTTTCAAGAGCCATCAGCTGTGAAACACCACTGCCGTCCACTTGCAATAGCTGCCAATCGTCCTCCTCGTCCACGCTCCAAACCTCACGGGATTGCCTCTCATCCACAGCCTCTAACCCAACCTATCTGGAAAGGGAGGATGAGGAGCGTTGTTCCAGCCTCCTTCTCTGGGATGCAGAGAGCATAGAGGGACCACCGGGGGTGCCATGTTTATAACAGGATTCAGCAGAGTTGAATCATTCATATGTGAGTATTCGTCCTATATCTGACTTTCTTGTGGAAATGTGTCCTCTCTCCTCCAAGACGTCAAATAGGAGTTAGGCCTATTAGATGCTGGGTCTGCCTGGGACAAAGTATTGCTTTATCATCTTGTATTTCAATTACTCGTTGTCTCAGTGTACTAACACACAGGGCCACGGGAGTGGGTGGCAGTGAGCTCTTCCTCGTTCACCGTTGTGCACCAAGTTCCTGGCACACACGAGGCTCTCACTATTTTTTCACCCTACCCCTTGGAGATTTGGTGAGACTTGGCTCAAGTCATTTCTGGTAGATTTGAAATTCAGTTCTTTAGCTGATTTCCACACTAACAACTTATACGAAGCATTTTGTAGGCGTTAGCATCTTCATCAGAGACTTTGAAAGTCACAGGCAGGGGTCCCACAGGCAGCCCTCGGCAGTGCTACACCAAGTTGCTTGTCGTCCCTCTGGCTTGGAAGGAAGAGGTGCTCATCCCTCCAGCACCCAGGAGGGAGGAGCTCTGGGTCGCTGCCTAGTAAATCCTCTCCCTCACGGAAGGCAGAGGGGTTGACCTGTTTCGGGATGTGAGGATGTTAGGAGAGCCTGACCTCCGTTAGACCACTTCCCACTATTATTTTCACTTTTCAAAAATGAAACAGAAGGGCATCTGGCTTTATCGTCCAGAGAAAAACCCCCCAACAGCAAGAAATGGGAAACAGACTGTCCTCTCTCCTTTTGGGCAGTCGTGACCAGATGTGACCTGCTCTTTCAGTTCCTGGTTTCATTCTACAGGCTGATCAATGATGTTCTCCTTTGGGCAGGTCCAGCTAAGTCTTACTCTTCCGGCTCCATCCTCCCAGACGGTGCCTCTGGTTGTCGGGTGGCCCCACCATGTGCAACTAGCTCTCTTCCTTTCAGGGAGAAAAATGAAGACATCGAACTTTGGCCTCTGGTCCTTGCTCTGGTCTGTGCTTCATCTTTACTGGGGAGAGCTGGCCTTTTGGTAGAAATACGGTGTTTGCCTTATTTCATTCAGTTCTTTGTGTGCATACTTTCCTTCAGAATCCTGGAGGGGCGAAGGGTCTTTGGAGCCCCAGATCCACTTGTAGCATTTGGAGTGGGGGAAATGCCTGGACCAGTATTGAGGTCACTTTCCCTTTTCCTTTTCAAACCCAGGACATTTGCTCCTGTGCAACGACTCTCAAAGGACGGTCCTGGACCAGTAGCATCAGCAGCACCTGGGAGCTTGTTAGGAATGCAGACTCTCAGGTTCACCCCATGCCCACTGGATCAGAAACTTTGTATTGAAACAAGCCTTCCAGGGGACCCTGATGCATGCTAATGCTTCAAAAAATACAGAGAAAAACCTGACTAATCAGCTTCTAATATTAAGAGAATATTAATAGAGCTTTGTCAAAAGATGACAGCCTTGTAAGACTGGGCATTTCCTTTAGAATGGATCCTCTATATTCTATCACATCTCCAATTTGCATAAAAGTCCCTGGTGTAGTCAGTAGGCAACAACATTTTATACAGTAGAAGTCCAGATAATAAGAGATGGGGACACCCCCTCATCTTACAGGGGGAAGAAACAGAGAGAAAGGCAGAAGAATAAAGCAATCAGATGTGTGTCCTAAATTTCCAGGTTCAGAAATCAAAAAGCATATTAGATGAGTGCGTTCTAGTTACTCCTTGAGCTGTGGTCTGGGGAGTGCCCTCAGAGGAAAAGCCTTTTAAACATGGATGTCACCCTATGTGTTCCTTGCTCCCAGGATTGAATCACTTCAGTTTCTATCTGGTTTCAGGTGCCTTTTTTTTTTTTTTTGGTGAGGAAGATTGGCCCTGATCTAACATCTGTAGTCCAAATCTTCCTCTTTTTGCTTGAGGAAGAGTGGCCCTGAGCTGACATCCGTGCTCATCTTCCTCTATTTTATATGTGGGATACCTGCCACAGCATGGCTTGATAAGTGGTATGTAGGTCCACACCCAGGATTTGGACCTGCCAACTGTGGGCCGCCAAAGCACAATGCACAAATTTAAACACTACACCACCGGGCTGGCCCCTCTGGTATTTGATTCTTAATAGTTTATCTAAAGTTGATCTGTAGGATGTTTGGTCTATTGCAAGCCTCTGTGCTATTTTAGAGACCACACTCAAGCTCGACATTTTATTTTCTTGTCCTTTCCTTGGTTCGTGTGTAAAATGAACAGGAGATGAGAATTATATGAAAATTTGGTTGGGAGACTGTCATAGGAATTTCCCATGGGGGTGAGAGTGAGGTCACCACAGAGCGAGGTGGAGAGCACACTCATCCACGCTGTATATGGCACACGCTGCTAGTCACCTGCTTACTAGCCACTTGCCCCTTCTTGCTCACTGAGAAAACAACAGTTCGCCTTGTAAGACCCATGTGCCCATGTGAAACACTAAATCGCACAACGTTTCTTGCATTTGTCGTAACCACATGATGAAGAGATGTAAGCAGACGTCCTGTGGGCATGTCTGGGTTGGCTTTGCATTTGTGTTTTAAGAGCCATTCTGTCTTCCTTATAGTTTCTATCTTCTTTCTGCCTGCAATTCAGACACGAGGCTAAAGGAGAAGGGTCCATCTTGCCACTTGGAGGACAAAAGTCATTTGCAAAGGATGGTGGTGCAGGTAGGGAGAAAAAAAAACCAAGTTCTTTGCACAATTACGTCAGCTCTGGACTGGCCACCTGTAACTCCTTGTTATATCAGAATTGAACACTTCGTTTGTTGAGCCACTGCAGGAAAGTTTCTCTGATGTGCAGCCAAACACACTCTCTAGCTGATGTTCCGGGACTCATGAGAGGTGCGGCCCGACCAGCCATAGGGAATTTTAGACCAACAGCAGCCGAGTTGTGCTGAGCTCAGCAAAGGAGCACCCCAGGGGCACTGCCTGAACTGGGAAATTCACTCTGGGTTACACCGGCTTGTGGACTGCCTTGACGGGGGCCAGCAGGACTTCAGAGACCTGACAGACTAGGGACATCACCCAACAGTAGAGAAGCAGGGGCTGAGGCCTGGGGACCCCATCTTTCTCCACAAACCACAATGTCACGTAAGGCATCCATCCCCCACTGAAGGACAGAATCACGATGGTGGGGGCTGGGCTCTCTAAGTCACCTAAATAGAGAGCTGAACACCTTCAAAAGGGGCTTCTTAATGGATCAGTGGGACCGGTTTAAACAAGAGGGAAAGTTTAGTTATATCTGTTCCCTAGAAATGATGGATGGGAGCTAGGAAAGATTATAAAATCACAGACAAATTACAAATTTACGTTTTCTCTCTGTGCCCTCAATGTAGTATATGTTTGATTTTGCTGTGCAGGCTGTTTCCAGGAATTCCAAATTGTTCCACAAGAAGCAATTGACTTACAGCCTCAGGGGACTCATTTCCACAAGCTTGTTCAAAGCATTTTTCCTACCAAGGCGACTATGACCTCAAAAGGAATGAAAAATAGAGCTATAACGTCTCTGTCGCATTATGCTCTCTCATAAATCCTCTATCAGAGATCTAATGCTTAAGAAAGTACGTGCCACGTAACACAGCAACCGTGTTTATGAAGCAAAAAGTACAGGAAATGCAAGGAGATGTGGACTAAAATGCCCTAATAATAGGAGACTTCAATGCACTGTTATCAGTACGAGTCAAATCAAGTAGACAAAAAATAAGAAGGGAGACAGAAGAATTAAACAACATAACGAAGAAAGTAGATCTCACAGACATAGAGAGTACACACTCTCTTTGCAACGATAACAGAGAATACATCTTTTTTGCATATGCACATGGAACATTCACCAAAATTGATCATACATTAATAAACATTAGCAAATGTCAGTGAGTTCTATAAAATAAAAATATTACAAACAACACTTTCTGATCACAACGCAATAAAACCAGAAATTACTTCTGAAAAATAGTCCTTCCATCTGGAAAATAAAATGCTTTCTATTAAACAGCTCTTGTTGAAAAGAAAAATACAAACTGAGACTTTAGAATTTCTTAGAAGTCTTAGTAGTGAAAACACTAAATATCAGAAGCTATGGAATTCTTTTAAAGAGATGATAACAGGAAAATGCACTGCACCAAAGACTTTTTCAGTGAAAATAATTAAATTCTCACTTCAAAAACTTTTTCTCACTAGAAAAAGTATGATAAAGTAAACCAAGAGAAAGCAAAAATATAGAAGACAAAACTAGTGTAGTAGAGAATAAAGAACATTAAATAATTAATAATTCAAAATCCTGATTTGTTGAAAAAATTAAAATAGACAAAGTACTCAGTAACTTGCTCAAGAATAAAAGAGAAAAGGGGCGAGCCCGGTGGTGCTGCAGGTAAGTTCGCATGTTCTGCTTCAGAAGCCTGGGGTTTGCCGGTTCGGATCCTGGGTGTGGACCTATGCACTGCTTGTCAAGCCATGCTGTGGCAGGTGTCCTGCATTTAAAGTAGAGGAAGAGGAAGATGGTCACAGATGCTAGATCAGGGAGGAAAAAGAGGAGGATTGGCAGGGAATGTTAGCTCAGGGCTAATCTTCCTCAAAAAATAAACATAAAAAAAGAGAAAAGAGCACAGATAAAATTTTCAAAATGACAAGAGGAAATAACTATTGAAATAGAAGAAATTTTAAAAATTTAAAAGCCCTTTGCAAATAAATTTGAAAACCTAGATGAAATGGATAATTTCCAAGGGAAATACTGGTAACAAAAGTTGTCTCCATTACAGAAAGAAAATTTAAATAGACCAATTTAGATGGAAGAAATAGACAAAGCTATTAACAAACCACAACACAAAGTAAGCACCAGGGCCAGATTGTTTTGCGTGAAAATTCTTCCAAATCTTTAAAGTCAAGACAGTTCCAATGCATTGAAATGAAGGGAAATTTCTGAATTGCTTTTTCAAAACAAATATAATATTGATACCTAAGCCTGGTACAGACAGGACAAAGAGGTGAAACTATAGACTGATAAACAAATGACAAGCAATAGGATGTATTGAAGTATATGATGTCGACGAAAATAATCCATATCCAATCTATAAATGAAAATTTGGGTGAGTTTATTCTGAGCTTAAATCTGAGGATTATAACCCGGGAGAGTCTTTCCACAAAGGAACAGAGCGCTCCAAAGAAGTCGGGGTATAAGGGTGGTTATATACCCTTGTGGGGACCTAGAATTGGCCACCCCAAGATATGTCTCTTTGGCATCAGGATTATTTGAGGCTCATTGCTTTTGATAAACTGGGACAGGGAAGGAGGAATGGAACTTGCCCTTTGTTAGGACACGTTTACATTTGTAAGGTAAATCTATCTGTAAAAGGTGCCTCCCTCTCTGTACCAGGAAGAAGAAAGGCGATGACCTACTCTCCAAAAACTCTTAATCAATACCAAAGGCAAGGACTTAAAATCTGCATTTTATTGTACTAGTCTGGTAACCTCTTGTAACTAACTTCCCTCCCCCTCCCAACGCTGGCATTTCTTAAGGATTAAGCATCTTTCCTTAGGCTAGGAACCGATTGCGGCGCTCATCTGTGACCCCCCCCCCAGCCCGAGGCAACACACCTGCCACCCTGCGGGTTCACTGAGACAGCAGACCTATCTGCTATTTCCATCAAGTGCTGTGCTGACAGAGCAGCCTCGTGACTACTGTAAAAGGGACTTTTCAATCACATGTGAAACACCCCGTTTGGGGGCTATATAACCACTCTGTGCACCCCACTTCTTCGGTGCCCTTTCTTCCTTCGGGAAGAAAGGCCCCGGGCCATGGTTCCTCATAAAGCTTTGTTTAATTTTCTCTTTCTATTCTGTCTCATGTGAATTTAATTCGTTCTCCAGCTAGACGAACCCCCATTTGGGGAGAGGACATGTCCTCCTCCCCTACACCCTCAAAGAGGATGTTTCACATAGGATTGAAAGGTCCCTTTTACAATAGTCGCGAGACTGCTCTGTTGGCACAGCGATTGATGGAAATAGCAGGTAGGTCTGCTGTCTCGGTGAACACAGCAGGGTGGCAGTCTGTTGTCTCCAGCTGGGTGGTCACAGGTGAGCTGGGAGGTGAGTGCAGCAATCAGTTCCTAGCCTAAGGAAAAATGCTTATCCCTAAGGAAATGCTAATGTGGGGGAAAGTTGCACCTTTATCTCAAGGGCCTTTGTTCTGGCCATAGGAAATGTCTAAGTAGATATGCAATGCCTGCTCAATAGCCACAGTCAGGCCCTTTTGAAAAAAAAAAAGTCAGGCCGAATTAGGTTTATACCAAATGGCTTCCTCATATACTCCAATATATCCTATTGCTTGCCATTTTTATTTGTCATTTCCCCCTTTTGATCTCTAATCTTTCGATAGAAAGCATTGATGATCAAAATATTGTCCCTCGGCGCCAGGGTGGTTGCTGCCTGCCCTGGGTCCATCATGTCCCTCGGTGCTAGGCTTTTATTTCATTTATTTGCCTAGTTGTCCACGTTGGGGGGAAATAGTGGACAAGCATGGAAGTATATTTATTAACAGAGGAAGCATTTCATATGTTATGTAATTAATTTAGATTGTTGCACAAACATTGCATATGCGCTTTTCTATGACACCTTGCATTTACCTTGTATATGATTATAGAACAAGTACAGTAACGATAATAACAGAATTTTTGAAAGGATTAGTCTGAAATGCATTCTTAGTCATAGTCTCTAGCAGAAAAGGAAATTTGTCCAGGGTTATAAGACAGATCAACCATCTCAAGCCGCCGAGCAATCATTACTCTAGTTTGTATGCTACTCTTACAACACTGAGTAAAGAAAACAACAATTAGTTTGAATATTATGCTAGTACAAGAATTCCAAGAAGTAGTAGAAATAGGAATTCCAATCTGGATTGGAAAAGGGAACTGATACCGGAAGGGAGCTAACCAAACAACTCAAGACTGGGTGTCAGATCGCATAAGGCATCCACTTGCTTCTTCATGTTTTAGCAGAGATGACACATTGGAAGATTCATCAGGTATAAAAACACAGCATTCAGTCTGAATGATTGCACACGTGCCACCTTGGGATGCTGTAAGAATATCTAAGGCCATTCTATTTTGAAGGACAGCCTTTCGCATTAAAGTCATTTCAGTATTTAACAAGGCTATTCCTGCTTGACTATTATTAAGGGCTTGTTGAGTAAATTTAGTCAGAGCTTCTATATGTAATATGACATCTTCTAGCCCCAAGAAGGAGCAAATATAGCTGCAAATATAGCCATACCAGTGAAACACTGAACAAGCCCATCTGGCCTTAAAGAGAGGGAGATTGGCAACAGGTTTTAACTCAGCCTGACTCCTTCCCTGCGTTTAAAGGAAACTCAGGGTGAAGTGTTTTAGCCATCCAGGCAGTTGCCAAGGCCAAAGATTTGTTCCACATAACCATTGAGTTCCATTAGGAGTCACTCGATAAATTCCTGGCCTTCAAGACCAGTCTATTCCAAATTAATCACTTTAAGTATGATAGCATTCCAAACAATTATAAAATAGGTATAAAGTTTAAGCATAACAAAGGTTTAAATGAGGAGATATAAGCTTGGGAATACAGGCCTGGTCCGGAGTCTTGGGACAGCTGTCTACAACAGATGTCGTCTTCTTCTCCTCCTGGTATTGTCCTTTTCAACAGGGCTGCAAAGAGTCTTATTTGATGTCTCCTTCAATAAATAAATTCTTCAGGTTACAGTCCATGATCCTTATGTTCTGGGACTTCTCTGTGAAAGAATCAGCTACAAATCTTTCATTTCTTTTAAGCACCACAATAAGACCATGAAAACAATGTAATACATCCCTTAAGCAAACCTGGTTTATATATTTCTTCATTTAATTGCATAGGCTGTTGTATTATTTAAAGAGGAGACAGCCGATGTTTACAAAAAGTATAGATCTAAGATTAAAGAGCACTAGCATAAGAGCTTTTGGCCATGAGAGAGTAAATGTTTCTGAAAGCTTGCCAATTAACTTTTGGTTGTGCCATTAGTTCCTTTTACCAATACTGAGGATTGAGGATGATAGGCACAGTAGAAATGCTGCAATATTGGCCAAACATTACAAATAGATTTGAGTTCCCCCAGTCACTGTGTAACTCGGGAGGAATTCCTCAAACAGGAATTTATTCTTTTTGATAATAATTTACCTAAAGCCATCGCTCTTCTGCAAGGAAAGGCCTCAAAACAATGTGAGAACATACAGATCATTACAAGATATGTTTATCCTTGAGATGGTGGCATTTGGACAAAGTCCAATTGTCATACCTCAAAGGGTCCCTTAGGAAGGGAAAGTGCCCTTGTGACCCATGGAGTGGGTTTCTTATTGGGCCCCAACCACATGTGCGAGGGGGTGTCAAAAATTCCCCCTTTTGACTGCCACATCTGTTTCTCTTGTTCTGTGGCAATTTCTTGAGCCTGTAGAAGGAAATCTTTTACTGGGTTAGCAGAGTTAACAGAAAGTAGCAGGCATTCTTGAGGCTAGATAGTGTAACATCCTCACCTACACTTAAGTAAGACTCATTTGTAAACCAAATTAAACAGTAGAATGCAGTCATGGTCTTCTCTACCTTGTGATGTTGGAAGGTAACAAGGTTAATGGTTGGAGCAAATTATAAATTAGTTCCTGCATCCAGGGGGCTGGCAGTCAAGAAGACTTCTAGATGTCAGAGTCAAGGCATCTTTTTGCAGCTTGAAATGTCTGATGATGTCATCGGGCATTCAGGTATCTTTTTGAGTGGCTTACAGCTTACACAGCAACAGATAGGAATCTCTCAAGTTTCTATCAAGTTGTTCAGCTTCAGTTTGCAAGGTTTCAGGAAAAAGAGCATGATCAATTCTCAATGATTCCAAATGAAAATGAGGGAAAAATTGAAAACATTAGTTTGGAGGTTTGTAACCAGATATTTCAGTAGAAGAATTCAGGATGCAGTTCAGTTCACAGGTAGAAAAAGCCTCAAAGACAATTAACAGAACTAGGATCTAATATCCACAAATGTGCATTATAATTTTTCACTGAAACAATACTTCTCTCTAAAATCACCCTCATTTTTACCAAAGATAGTCAAGTTAAGACTAATTGGTTTGCCAAAATAAGTTTAGTTTCAAGAAACTTGGCCCAATTATTTACATAAGTGCAGCAAGAATTGCAATTGATCATATAGGTTCTTAAATCTGCTTTGCTGGAATTTTTCATGAGGAATCTCAGATTGAACTTTAAAGACTTCTTGAGGCCAGAAAAGCCAAGCCAAGGATTTGTGCCATGAGGCCTTGCCTGCAATACCTTGGATTTGGGTGACTTCTCTCCTTTCTTGAGATTCCCCAGAATATTTCGAGGTTCATTGCACCTGCCAGATAAGCAAGCTTCCTTACTTACCAGGTAAGATTGCTGGAATCTCTCTCTGTAAAGCAAGGTACCAGGCCCATATTTCCAAGTGGCTTTATTTCCAGAAAGTCAACCTTATTCCTCAAAGGCAGTATTGTCATATCTGAGTCTGTATCTTTCTCTCAAACATGACATTCCAGTCAAAGTTTTGGTAAGATAACAAATGTGTACTGTTACAAGGAGAACAGATTCTTATTGAACTTATGCAAATAACTATATTGTCAAGAAATAGCCATACTCACTCACTAAGTTTCCAAATTCTGGAGGGATCAGGTAGGGAGAAAAAGACAAATGTTTCAGTTTTGCTCACAAAGGTATAATTTCACTGATTGCTATAAGACATGGTTAGCATAAGAGAAAAGATTTCCTTAAATCTGAGAAAACAAAACAACACATCAAAAACAATATTCCAAACAAAAGTTGTAAAAAAAAATTATAATCATCCTCAGTTCATTCAGTCCTGTATAACTGGTTCTTGATCTTAATCTGTTAGCAGCTTTGTTTTTTAACATTAAAACTCATTTGCTTAATTGGATTTATTTTAATCTCAGTCTATGTGACCAGGCATAAAACTCCTTTCAGAATTTCTCCTTCACAAACCTTCTACAACTTTCTTTTTGCCTTCAGAATTTGTCCCATGCTTTCTTTCTTCTCTTCTAGTACATTAGGACAAATTTATCTTTCTTAACCAACCAAACAAAAATATTTCCATTCTTTATACCTTCTTTACTGAAAACTTACATTTTAACTTTCCTTGAATGCAGAGCTGTTTTCCTTATTAATTTCCAATGGCTTTAATTACATATGTTAATTAGAACTTTTAACCATTAACAGACCCTAGTAAACACTAAAAGGTAAGCAATTACAAATTGTCTTTTATATCAGCATTCTAAACACTTAATTTCTAGGAACACATCACTTTACAGTAAAAGACCCATAGACTTTAGCATCTCTGCAATAAAAACCAAAAGCAGATAAACTTAGATGTTTAGCAAAGTTTGTTCTATCCAATCCAAAAATTACCCAGATACTCAGATTTTTATCATTTAACTTGACTTGGCAAAACCAAAAAGAATTTCAAAGGTGTTTTTTTTTTCCAAGTATACAGACCATAAAACAGTTATTGTATCCACTTTTATCTATTTAAACCGTTTGTTTCCAACACTTATGTTCAGATTACCTATGAAAACCTCATGAGACATGAGACAAAACTGGTCCTCATTTAAAGCTATTATTTTGCTGACGAATTTCTAACAGACAACATGAACTTATTTGACTAGTAAACCCAGGCTGCATGCCTGCATCGTATGCAAATACCGACAACTCTGACAAGACTATTTTCAATCAAACCAACAAACTTAAACAAGCTTTCATTTACCAAAGGTTAATTCACAAGACGTTAACTTTGAAAGATACTGGGTTAATTTCTACTACATTTAGAATTTATGTAAGCACTTACTTTATGCCAAAACTCTTGATTACTCAGAAACTGGGTTTTAACTCAAATTACATTCCAGGTTGATCTACCTGTCCAACTGCATCACAAAGGCACAGAGAAACCCAAGTTTTCGATTTTACAGAAGGTCCAGGTTCTGGTCAGGTCCAGCCTGAACTTAACCTCGACTTGGTGACAACAGAAGAGATGATGAGCAAAACAGACAAAGAAAAGAAGAGATGAGATCAGACCTCGCCCTCATGGCCTCTTCCAGAGGGTTATCAAGATAAGAGTCACACAACAGTTCCCATGCTGGGCTCACAACCCCAGCAGGACAGTTCACAGAATAAATCACAGGTCTCCCACCCTTATAACTGACTCAGTAGGTGACTAAAATACTCAATGAGTCAACTGTCAAGAGAGGGCACCCCACTTAGGGTTGCTGGGGTGATCAGGCCCAGAAACCCAAAGTTGGGGCTCCCAGGGGTGGAGCCTTTTACTCCTTAAAGATTTCTTTGTTTCCCGGTTGCAAAGCTAAAAAGGAGGCAAAAATGGCCATTGTAACTCTAAGAGAGATGAAGACATTTGGGTTAGTTCTATTCAGAAAAACTTTTTGTAAGCGCTTACTTTAATAGAAGGAATAGAGCTCTTTAGAAAAGAAGGAGATGAGCTCTGAGATTCCAAAGGCAGCTGCAGAGGAGATGGAAGGGATAAACGGGGTGGGACAGTTTCTGGCTTCTTATCCTTTTTAAATTCAGATACAGTCTCTGCCAATTTACGGTTAGTCTCCTGTAAAGAATTCACTATCATTTTTACGTTTTGAAGCCTCTAAATGCCAATCATAATAAGCTTCCCATTCTTTTGCTTTAGTTTTAGAGCCGGCTCTTTCTACTTGTGTGCACAAATACAGTAGCTTTGAGATATCGAACGTTCCCCACTTTGGCCACTTAAGTCATTCTTAGTTAATCCTTCCCATTTTGTTAGATACTTGCAAGCATTGTTTCCATACAGCAAACCAGCTGGAGTTCCATTGGGAGGTCGTCCATCCGGGAGCTGGCCGGCTTTAAAAAGCACGGTTTTCCCATTTTCTTTTTGCTTGTCTGTTTTTGTTTTTGTTTTTGTTTTTTTTTAAATAAAGTCTGAACAACTTCTAAGGACAGTGTAGTGGGTCAGAAGTGTGCTGCTTGTGAGTGTTACTCCCCATAGAAAGGTCGTAAACACTCTCTTACGTGCCTCGGTTTTTCCCTCCGGCCGCCTAATACTGCCGTGGGAGCTCGGAGCACAGGTGACCAGCCCTTATGTGCGCGTCCCTGGACGAGCCTGTAATTAATTACCGTGAATGAGAGTTGAGTTCCCTATGGGACCGCTGCACGTCGCGAGGATTGATCCTCTGACACTCCCGCTGAGGTCCTTAGTCACCTAAGGGCGCCTTTTGGTAAAGGCCGGGAGGAGCAAGTGTCCCTTTTCTTCGGAGCTGAAGACATTCAGTCTCTCATTTCTCTATCAAGCAGTTTGTTCAGACTCTATAAACACAATTCTTTCCAATTCAAAGCCAAATTAAAAGGACAACCAACCCAGCTCACTCCAAGCTCCTCTAAGCCCCTGAGGCTTAGGAATTCTCTCTAGGTTTTTCTCCACCTAGGAACTGTACCGGTACCCCTCAAAACCTCTAGTCTTAAGACCTTACCCAGCTCATATAAACTCTTGGACCATAGACTTAAAATAAGGAAGTCCGGGTTTCAGGAGAACTCACCAAGGTCACCTGAAGAATGCAGTGATCCGGGGGGCTCAATGGGCCCTTATTGGTACCGAATGCCGGTTCAGTGTAGATTCCAGGTAGCCTCCGGTGGGTTTCTCTGAAATCCTGCCGCGACTACGCCAAGAACTGTTGACGAAAATAATCCATATCCAATCTATAAATGAAAATTTGGGTGAGTTTATTCTGAGCTTAAATCTGAGGATTATAATCTGGGAGAGTCTTTCCACAAAGGAACAGAGCACTCCAAAGAAGTCGGGGTATAAGGGTGGTTATATACCCTCAAAGAGGATGTTTCACATAGGATTGAAATGTCCCTTTTACAATAGTCGCAAGACTGCTCTGTCCGCACAGCGATTGATGGAAATAGCAGGTAGGTCTGCTGTCTCGGTGAACACAGCAGGGTGGCAGTCTGTTGTCTCCAGCTGGGTGGTCACAGGTGAGCTGGGAGGTGAGTGCAGCAATCAGTTCCTAGCCTAAGGAAAAACGCTTATCCCTAAGGAAATGCTAATGTGGGGGAAAGTTGCACCTTTATCTCAAGGGCCTTTGTTCTGGCCATAGGAAATGTCTAAGCAGATATGCAATGCCTGCTCAATAGCCACAGTCAGGTCCTTTTGAAAAAAAAAAAGTCAGGCCGAATTAGGTTTATACCAAATGGCTTCCTCATATACTCCAATATATCCTATTGCTTGCCATTTTTATTTGTCAATGAGGAAGCCATTGGGGTTAAAACAGAGCTGGCCTGACCTTGTTTTTCCAAAAGGGCCTGACATGGCCTGTATCTGCTTTAAGTATTTACTGTGACCCAAAGACAAGAACAATGCCCTTAAAGATAAGGATGTAACTTCCCCCACATCAGCATTTCCCTGAGGATGAGCATCTCTCCTTAAACTAAGGATGGATTGCTGACCTGCTGTGCTCACCTTGCAACCACCAACCTGCTGCATTCACCAACTTGCTGTGCCAGCAAAGCCATCTTGTGACTATTGTAAAAGGGACATTCCAATCACATGTGGTACATGCTCTTTGATGGTATACAACCACCCTGAACACCCCCACTTCTTTGGAGTGCTCCATTCCTTCGTGAAAGGGCTCTCCCAGTTGTGTGGTCCTCAGGGTTCGCTCATAATAAACTCACCCCAATTTTGATTTATGGATTGTTCATGGATTATTTATGTCGACAAGACCAAGATCTTTTATAAATATCAATACAAAAATACTAAATAAAATATTAGCAAGGATATTCCAACACCACATTAAGAATGTGATGTATTATGACCAAGTGGAATTTAAAACAGAAATGAAAAAATGATTCAATATTTGGAAATCTATTAATATCATTCATCTTGTTGACAAATAGAAATGGCAAGCAATAGCATCTATTGGAGTATATGAGGAAGACATTTGGTGTAAACCTAATTCGGCCTGACTTTGTTTTTTCCAAAAAGGGCCTGACTGTGGCCATTGAGCATGCATTGTATATCTGCTTTAAACATTTACTATGGCAAGAACAAATGCCCTTAAGATAAAGGTGCAACTTCCCCCCACATTGGCATTTCCTTAGGGATAAGCATCTTTCCTTAGGCTAGGAACTGATTGCTGCACTCACCTTTGACCACCCAGCTCACCTGTGACCACCCAGCTCAAGACAACAGACCTGCCACCCTGCTGTGTCCACCGAAACAGCAGACCTACCTGCTGTTTCCATCAATCTCTGTGCCGACAGAGCAGTCTCGTGACTACTGTAAAAGGGACATTTCAATCATATGTGAAACATCCTCTTTGGGGGTATAGTATATAACCCCTCTGTGCACCCCGCTTCTTCGATGCCCTTTCTTCCTTCTGGAAGAAAGGCCCCAGGTCATGGTCCTCACATTTTAGCTCAGAATAAACTCTCCCAAATTTTCATTTATAGATTGGTTATGGATTATTTTCGTCGACATTGTGAAAAGATTTAAGGAAAAAGAATCACAAGTTATTCCCATAGATGATTTTTAAAAAGGCTTTGATGACATTCAATAGTCATTCATGATAAAAACTCTCAAGAAAATAGTGATTGGGGGATACCTGCTTAATAGGATTATACACACACATATACACACACACAAATACATCTTATATACTACTGTAGTCAAGTATCTCACTTACTTAACTGGGAAACACTGAAGCCATATCCAGGAACAAAGCAAGGATGCCCATACACTAATGTTCAATATTATAATGGAGGTCTTAGCCAATGGAATTAGACAAGAAAAATCAATTAGAGGTATAAGAATAAGAAGTGATAAACTGTGGTACACCCCTAAGATGGAATAATACTCAGCATAAAAGAGAACAAGCTATTCATACAGACAACTTGGATGATTCTCCAAAATGATTATGCTAAGTGAATGAAGCCAGTCTCAAAAGGGACTTGGTTTCACTTGTCTCTAGATTCTCAGCGTCTGGTATAAAATCTACCATGAAGTGCGAACAATCAATGAATGATAAGGAATGGATGAAGAGGTATAGACTCCCAAACTGTTGAGAGAAGGACACATGCCACCTGCCTCCTTTGTATTCATCACAATGGGTAGTATTTATCAAGGACCTTCTGCTCTGAGAGACAGATGGGCAACAATGCTATCAGGGTATTTCACATGGGCATCTCGTCTCCTGGCTGATTCTCAAGACCAGAACCTTTTTTTTTTTTTTTGGCTCATCTACAACGTAAACCTGAATGCAAGGGTAAGAATAATTGAATACATTGACACAGAAAGTACCACTGCAGTTAAAGACTTTTTTTTCAGATTAAAATTGTATTTACTTTTTCTTGGGAGGCATATATGGCCCTTTGGTTATATATTTGCTTATAGAAGATTCTATTGCAATAGGATGTTAGATTTGTATCCCCCAACTTTGGCTAATACTCCAATGATGAAAACAACAGACACAAAATGCACCCACATTCTGAAGAGTGAAACCAAATCCATCTCACTCAGAGGAACTATTTCTAAAGGAATTGGGAGCATCTCTTTGTAGTCCTTCTCTTACCCTTGAGCCTTTGCTAACTTTTATTAAGTGAACAAACTCATTTTTGTTTTGGAGAAATAAGGGAGAGGTCTATGTCCTATTCTGAGCAAATGGCTTGGAGCATGGACAAGCCAATTTCAAGTTGGCATAAGCCACATATACCCACCAGGACATGTTGGTAGAACATGGAAATGTGCTTTGGGAAATCCTAGAAGTTATCAGGTGAGGGGTACCCCGTGGAAAAGTAACAAAGGGACAGGGACTCTTGCTGTCCAAATATTCAAGGAAATTTTTGCCCCAGGAAAACCACTAAGGTCTCAGAAACCTTGGTTACACATAATTTCTATCAGCACATAATGAACGAAACCAAAGAGAATGTCTTTGTGGTCTTTGACTGGCAGAGGGGTTGAGAACATGGTTCCAATCTTCCAGGGAAAAGGAGGAGAGATGTCTGGAGGGTAGACCAAAACTAGCTCGAAAATCCTCTTGAACTTTTATGAAAAAGTGAAATTCATCCCTGTGTTCTTAGAAGACGTAGCAGAATAGTGGTATTAAAAAAAAAAGAGATTCCAATTGTACACAAATATGAGACAACAGAAAAGCTTTATTATAGTAATAATAAGCAAATAACTCAACTGGGTGGGAGCAGCAGTGTGAAGGTGACCCGCCAAGCAGTAAGTACTCAAGCTGTGGGGTTATGGAGGTGGGGGCGCAGCAGTTACTTTCACAGAAAAGGAGAGGACAGGTTATTCAGCAAATTGGTCACTTTGAGGTTGGTCAGAGTTTCTACAGATGCATCCAAATGCACCAAATATTCTTGTCCTATCTGTTGAGTCTCTGTCTTTCTCACTTTCTGGCATTTCACCTAATTGAGTTCTGAGAGATCCATCTTCCAGGAACTCTTCATCGACACTTCAATGGGGAGACGATAAGGAACAAATTGAGCCCTTCTGTGAAAACGGAATTAAACAAATTTACATGCATGGAGAAAGAATTCTCTAAGCATCTCCATGGGTGAGTACCAGAGCACTGCTCTTGCTCACTCACTGTCCTCCTAAAGGGAAAGTAAGTGAGAAAAGCCCCAGGGCGTGACTGTCTGCCAGTCTGGAAAGAATCTAGAGAGAAATCTTTACTCGAGATGAGCAGAGAGAGCTCGAGGTCGTCTTCTCTGTTCTCCTGCATTCCTTTTCTCTGTGTCTCTGGGAAAGAATTCACAAGGTAGGGAGCATCAATACTTTCTGCTTTGGAGTTTCACAAATTGAGAATTTGTCCCTCCCTGTTAAATCAATTCAACATCTACCAACTGCCAACAGCGAACTTCACTGCACTCCTGAGTCCTGAGAGACAGAGACCAGCGTGCTCTGACTTTGGGGAATGAGTGGCAGGGCCACCTGAAAATATGCAAGAACTATCGACAGATTTTCATTAAGCTTAATCTTCCCTAAACAGCCAGGAGATGACAAAGGAAGCAATCTTCAGTGCTCCAAAGATTAATTCCAGGGTCCTACTCTGACTCTCAACCTCTTCTCTGGCATTTCGCTGCCTTGAGGCACAGACAATCTCCCTTTCAGCTAACTCCCTCTCCATTTGTGCCATTATCTTCTGCTGCTCCAGCTCATCCTCCAGCTTTCTGATTTTCTCTTCGTACTCCTCTCTTATCAGCGCTTTCTCTCTCTCCAGCTCTGCTCTGTAACGTTCTTGCACCACTTCGATTTGTTTCTGAATCTCCTCCTCTGCTCTTTGGTACATCTCATTAAGGTAGCATCCTCCTTCATTCTGCATCACCACGTGCTCGACCTAGGCCAGCAGTTGCGCCCTCTGGGCCTCCTGCTCAGCTCCCATCGCCTTATTGTTGAACAAACAGTAGCGATCACCAAACTCCTTCATCAGCTCTTGAATGACTTTTGGAGCTACCTTTAGGTAATCGCGGAAGTGGGTCTCTTCCAAGTCATCTTTCCGGGTGAATAAGAGAATCATGTATCTCCTAGCTTTGTGTCCAAACATTTTCAGGATCTTCTCAGTGGCCTTCTGCTCTTCCTGCGTGTAACGGCCCAGCGAGACCACCAGGAGCAGAGGGTGAGGTGTCGGGGAGGTCAGGAGGATGCAGCGAGCAATCTCTTTGCACGTGTCAGCATCCTGTACCTCGGTGTCAAAAACGCCAGGCGTATCCACAACAACAATTGTTTTCCCGTGCCATGAGCTGCTCCCTTTCTCGCTGGACTTGGTGATGGATTTTGCTGCAAGGCCGAAATTAAACATTTTCTTTCCAAGGATGCTGTTCCCTGTTGAACTTTTTCCTGCTCCAGTCTTACCCACTAGGACAAGTCTCAGTTGCAAATCTCTGGGGTTTTGGTCTCCAAGCCCTAAGTCAACAGGGAACAAAAGCCACAGTGTTAGGATCCACCTCCAGCTGTTTCCCCCCCAGGACCCCCACCCAAGGGCGCCCCCCACTGTTGCCCACTAGCATCCTCTCTCTTCAGTTATGTGTGCACTCACAGGAACTCTAGAGAAAGTCCTGTGGGCCTGATGTTCCTCTTGCAGTGCTTAGGGAAGGCCCAAGGACTTTTCAGGATTCCCTTGAGGTTCTTACTCTGACTTTTTTAGTTAAGTAGCCCACAGAGGAGGGAACAGGATGGCTCAAGAAGTGAACTCTGAGCTGCTGCTGGTAGCTGTTCCTCGTAAGATAATGCAGGAAGCAACTTGAAATCTGACTTGGGGACATCGCAGTGGGAGATTATTTTCCCCCCAATTTCTCTCCAAAATGGGACTTTTCTTCTTCCCATTAAGAAGTCAGGTAGGTGGGTATCCAGCCCATCGTCCCTTTATATTTCACACATGCAACCATCCTTTCAAGGATTATGACCCACAGGAGAACAAAACACCGAACATTGAAAGTTAACGACTTTAGCTTTAGCAAATCAGGAAGAGGCAATGCTATATATATTGATAGAAATTTAGTGAAGCTTTTATATTTAAATTAAGAGGTGGAAGAATTATAGCCAGCAAATATTGACAGTTCTCTGGAGTTACTATCAAATCCTTTGATAGTTAATAAATGAAAAAAAGACCATACCGATTAACATCAGTAGAGTTATACTTTCTTAGTTTCATTGGTTAAGCATATTCCACTTTCTGGGGAAGTTGAAAGTTAATTTCAGAGCAGCATAACATGTCAACTGAAACTATGTCTCCCAAATAATTGTGCCTTGAGTCAGACAACAAATAATCTCTATGGCTTTCTCTGTATTTGTATTTGGTAATTCTCCGCATAGCTCTTTAATGTGGCTATAGAGTTGGAGTCTGGGGATTTGTTAAGCACAGACTGGGAGCAGACGGAAGGCAACTGATGAATGCATTTGAGAGCCTGTTTCTCCAAGAAGGTAGACCGTCCCAGTGTAGCCCTCGAGTAAGATTGGTTCCTGCATAAGGAATCCTGTGTTACAACCATTGATTTCTGCTTGGAGGAAATGCATACATTATCATATCACAACATTACAGACAATGTTATTAACTCCATTTTGATTTTTTGAGATACTTCAACATTCACTCACTTCCTCAGACCAAAAATCTAGGAATGGCTCTTGATTCCTCTCTTTCCTTCATTTTCCATTCCCAACCCATTAGTAAGTTCCCTTGGCTCCATCCATCTCCTCTCCATCTTGAAGACCATCATTCTAGCCCCAGCTACCATCACCACCCATGCCTCAGTTGTCTCCTAACCGGTCTCTCTACTTCCTTGTTGCCCCCTCAGTCTATTCTGTAATTGGAGCAATCTTTTAAAAATATCAAACAAACAGAAGAGAGATGTTGCAGAAACTGCCACTCTGGCTTCCGCAAAATCTGTAGCTAATCCCCATCCCTACACACTTTATGCTGAGGTTTTAGCTAATCCAGAGATTCACAAAACCATCCCTAAAGTAGAATTTCCCACATTTGACAGCCAGAATCCTGGAGTGAGAGAAGTAAATTTCCAGCAGCTGAGAATATTGCATGCAGGATGGCTAAGATTATCTAAGGAAAAATGTGGGCAGGACTTCAGATTATTATTTGGTTATCATCACCATAGAAGACTCCAACCTAAGGCTGTGCTGAGGGCTCTGGTTGGCTATAGAGAGAGGGAGTAGGAAAATCATGAGAGGTGAAACAAAGGGCACCAAAGGCCAGTTCCAACACTGCAACAATTTGCCAATGTGGGCAGCATATGGATGACTATCTATGCGATAGATTGCAGATATGGCCCTGAATGATGCCCATCTCTCTGTACACATGCTTCTCTGGGATGTGGATTTGCAGCTCCTCCCATCACAATGCTGAGCATATTTCTCCAGCCTTTGAATCTGCCTGGGCTGTGATTTGTTTTGGACAATAGGAAAGTAAAACCGTGATGTAAGCAGAGACTTCAAAAGTGCTGATGCGTTCTGGCGTGCCTTCCCTTTGTTCTTCAGAACTCTGCAACTGCCCCATGAAGAGGCCTGGACTAGCCTCTCTGATGATGAGAGAAACAAGGTCCACTTATCTCTGTCACCCTGGCCCACCCAAGAGCCTGCTAACTACCAAACATGCCCATGAGGCTGTGAAAACTTATCCAGTTGCATCCTGAACCACTAGCTTACCACAGGTATATGAGCGAGTCTGGCTGAGATAAGCCAAGTTAACCCAGACCCAAGAACTGCCCAGTTAACCCACAAAATAGAGAGCCAACTAAACGGTTGATGTTTTCCGTGACTTAATTGTGGGGTGGTTTGCTAAACCAGCAAAAGCTCAACTATTGTGGTTGATTTCCATGGCTAAGGGAGTAGAAGGAGGTTATGTGACAGAACTGGATGAGGTTGTCTGTTGAACTTGTTGGTTATAGTGAGGCCACTAGAAGCAGGGAAATTAGGGACCTGAATGAGGAATCAATTACTCCCACGTTCCTCCTTCCCAGTCCTCTCCCAGGCTGAAGAGAGGGGCAGAAAATCAACCAGAGAGGCTCCACCTGGCTTGGTGTGTCCACATAGTGGGAAGTAGGACATCAGAACCCTCATCGAGCCTGGGATCAGTCCAGATAGTTCTACCTCTCTTCTTCTTCGCTGTTCTACTGCATCATGAGGAGAAAGCATAGAGGGTCGGGGGAGAAATGACAGAGCAGGGCGAACGAAGAGAAAATGAGAGAGGAGGTTGCAAATGGTTTGCTCTTGCTCAGACAGGAACCCTCCTGGCCTGGGGAGCCAGGGCACCCTCTCACCACGGCAGCTCCTGGGTTCGCTGGGGTTGGAACATGAGCTGTGGTATCGGGCTGCCATTGTAGTTTGAATTCCTGTAGATAAAGAAACATAACTATGTCATTTTAGGGAAACGGAGAGTGACTGGAAACCGCAACCTCCTGTAGCCAACAGTTTCTTTTTTCCATAAACTTGCTACTAGATTTCTTGCCCCTATTTCCCAAGATGTCTCCTCAACTCTCCATTTTCAGATTGTTCCTCTTTCTTTACACAAACATAAATGCTTCATGTGCTTCCTCAGCACTGGCTGTGCATGCCCTTCCCCCACTCTATTCAGTGAATTACTGCTTTGAACGCCATTTATACGTGGCCTGTAGCCTAGACTCTCCTCAGAGCTCTGAACTTTTATACCTCATGCAGCTTCTCCATTTGGCAATTCCACATGCATCTCAAACAGAGCTCAGCAGAAACGGAACCCTCGACCTCCACCTCCACCTTCATCACTGCCCATTTCAAACAGCATCACCATTCAGCCAGTGGCTCAGGCAGAATCTTGGGGTCACCTACAACTCTTCTGTCTTTACCTGCTCATCCATCTAGCACCAAATCCTATTGCTTCTACATCCAAAGAATGCAAAATTATCGTTTTCTCTTCATCTTCGTGTTAATCCAACCCACTGTCATTTGTTTGCAATGTAACAGGCTCCTAACTGATCATCTCATCTTCAATCTCTTTTCTAGTCTATGATCAGATGCCTTTTTAGAACTAAAATTTGATTCCTTTTCTTGTTTAAATTCTTTAATGGCTTTCTATTGCTTTTTTAAAAAAGGAGTTGAAAGTCCTTGGATGGTCCTAAGACCCTGCGTGATCAATTACTCTCTCTCAAAAGGCTTTATCACCACACTGGCCTCCTCATTGCTCCCCAAGGTCCTTCCAACTTCCAGACCCCTGCGGCCCCGCTCCCTCCCCTGGGAGCACTCCTGCTCCAAGCCAGTGCCAGCACACTCCTGCTCAGCACTCAGCCCTCAGCCCTCTGACACTTCTCCAGGGAGGACCACTCCAACTTCCCCACACAGCTCACCCGCTCACCCATCTCGATCCCTGAAAGCTTCACATTTGCTTATAAATTCTATAAATGGTCAAAGGAATCATTTATTTGTACAAGTATCCTCTGAGCAGTGACCCTGCAAGAGGCATTCATTTGTGAGGCTCAGCCTTGAAAACAGATTACAGCCTAAAATCAGCAAAGACGGGGAACAGGAACCAACAGGAAATAGATTCTGAGAGTAAGTTGGCCAGGAGGGTAGATACAGACCCAGGGGAGCGGTCCCCTCTCCACTTAGCTTAGGGCTAATCTTCCTCAATAAAAAAGAAAAAAAGAAAAAGAAAATTTGCACGGAAAGGCAGATGACATGGAATAGGCAAAACAATTTCAAAAAGAAGAAGGAAATGGAGGACTTACAATACCTCATATCAAGATTTACTGTAAAGCTGTAATAATCTAGATGATGTTCTGTGGGTGAAGGGATAACACAGAGATCAATGGAAAAGAATAGACGGCCCAGAAACACACCCATATTTAAATCAATTGATTTACAGCAAAGGTGCCAAAGTAACACAATTGAGAAAAGATAGTTGTTTCAACAAATTGTGTTGAAATCGCTAGATATCTGTGTGGACAATAATAAACCTGAATCCTTTCCTCACATCACACATAAAAATTAGATCCAAATGGACTTAAACCTACACGTAAGAGCTAACACAATTCTACTCCCAGAGGAAAATATAAAAGAAAATCTTGGTGATACTGGGTTAAACAAAGATTCCTTAAACAGGACAAAAAAATAAAAAACACAAATGAAAAACCTGAAAATATAGACATTATCAAAATTCAAATTTTTGCTCTTCTAAAGACACACTTAAGAAAATGAAAGGCAAGCCACAGACTGGGAGAAACTATTTGCAAAACAGATCAAACATAAACATGTATCAAGAACATAGAGAGAATCCCTACAAATAATAAAAAATCAAACAACCCAATATGAAAAGGGACAAAAGATTTTATGAAAGGGAGGTATACAAATGCCCAATAAGCACATGGAAAATGCTCAACTTGACTAATCTTTGGGGAAATGAACATTAAAAGCATAATGAGATACCACTACACATCTGTGAGGAGACTAAAGTTGAAAACACTGACAATACCAAATGTTGGCAGGGACGTGCTTTCATAGATCGCAAACAAGCATACAAAAAGGTACCACATTTTTGGAAAAGAATAAACAGTATCTCATAAAGTTAAACACACAAACCAGGAAGCCCACTCCTAGATATTTACTTAAGAGAAATAAAAACATAGACTTGTATATGAATGCTTGTTATAATGTTTTAATAGTTGAAACTGGAAACACTCAAATGTTTATCAATTGGTGAATGAATAAACAAATTCTGGTATCTCCATACAGCTATGGGTTAAATTTTATCCCCTAAAAAGATACATTGAAGTTTTAATTCCTGGAACCTCAGGATGTGTTCTCATTTGAAAATAGGGCCATTGGAGAAATACTTGGTTAAGATGAGGTCATACTGGAGGAGGGTAGACCCTTAATCTTGAAACGGTTAGTGTCCTCATTCAAAGAGGAGAATGCTGTGTGACAACAGAGGAAGAGTCCTTGAGTGATGGGTCTACAAGTCCATGAACACCAAGGATTGCTGCCAACACCAGAAGCTAAGAAGAAGAAAAAGCTAAGAACAGATTCGCCCCTAGAGCCCGCAGAGAGAGTGACTCTGCAGACACCTGGATCTTGGATTTCTAGCCTACAGAATTCAGAGAATAAATGTCCATAAGTCACCCAATGGGTGGTGCTTTGTTATGGCAGCCCAAGGAAACTAATGTGCATATCATGGAATTCTAGTCAGCAAATAAATTGAACAATGAACATGCCAAAAAGAAAATGAATATGCCACAGCATGGAGGAATCTGAAAAGAAATGCTAGGCAAAAGACATCAACCACAAAAGACTACATCTTGTAGGTTACATTCATGTGAAATTCTAGAAAAGGCAAGACTGTCATGACAGAAAGCTGATTACTGGTTGCTTGGGACATGGAGGAGAGGATTGATTCCAAAGGCCATGAGGAAAATTGTTAGGTGATGGAACTATTCTGTATGTTGATTAAGGTGGTGGTCATACATCTCTGTAAAATTACCAAAACTCATCAAGCTGTACACTTAAAATGAACAAACACTATTTTATGAGAGTTAACATTTGAAAAAGCTGAAACCTGCAGCTGTTTAGGTACAACTGAATGTAAGTCAGATAATTGGTCATGGAAGGATGATTATACAACTGGCCACCAGTCAGCACTCTACCGATGTCCACACCCTTTGACAACAGGAATTTGTCTCTCTTCCCATCCAGATATGAGGTCTATGTCTGCACCTCTTAAAGCTCAAAGCCTCAAAGACTTTGCAGCTGATTTTTGACAATTTCTGCTCTTTTGTGCATTTCCTGTTTCTGCTTCACAATTTGACACCTTTTTTTCAACCTATGAACCACCTTCTCATGCATATCAAAATATGTGTACCACTTTACTAGAAATTATATGGTAAAGAGACCTGAGGATGATTCTCACACATCACAGCAGGGTCCCCAGGAAGAATGTGGACTGCAATGATGTTAGCCCATTTCTCAGAACCTTCCACAAAAACAAGAAGGGTCTTTGTAAATTTACCTCTGCAGAGCAACCTTCCTCCCTGTCTCCACCACCATTTCCTGCCTCATTGCCTTCACCTTTTATCTTATCTATCACACTGAGTTGTGATCATGACCCAGGACAGAAAGGTTAAGATGCAAGGTCCACGTCCCCCACTCTGTGTGGGAGGGTGCTCACAGTGGACTCAGACCTGGAGAGGAGGCCTAATTCAGGACACTCACACCCTGTCCTGAGCTGAGGAAAATGACCAGGGCCGTTAGTGAGTGCAGGTTGTTCTGCCTGTCTCTGCTTTTAGAATTCTGATGATGGAGCTTAAAAAGCCTAAACTGTTTATGTGAAATTTAGCAGGTCAATCTTTTTTTATTGTTACTTATTTTAAAGTAATAGCAACTTGAAATTAGTATTTGAGTTTCTCTCTTTCCAAGTTGTGAATGACCACAAATCATTCTGTGTAAGGATAAATATGTCAAAGTCATTTGCACATTCTCTCTTATTATATTTTATTTCTACTTAACAAGAGATCAGGGATTTCAGAGTCAAGACAACAAACTGGCCCTATGCTAACCATTGTGGGAAATGATTAACATAAATCGTAGACCACAGACATCCTCTCATTTTGCAACCCCTAATTAAACCACGATGTCACAGAGAACTTCAAAGTAGGACCATCAGTGACAAGAGGTTTCAACAAATCTCTGGAAGGCAGAGAGAGAGGAAGGATGCATTGGGGCAGGACATCCCCAGTCAACACAATCCCAGAGATGCTATAGGTGAGGTGGCCTCACACAGTGCCTGGAGCACCTCGGGGAGGTCCAGCTTCGGAAACTTCGACTACGTGGAATGGGGCTGTGGGGCGGAAAGTAGGGCATGACATGAATATGAGACAAGTGATTCTGCCATCATCCCCTCACTTCCCCCTAATTCAGAAACCTACACTTCAAGGTCTCTCTTCCCCAGTGTGTAATTAGAGGGCTCTTCTCTAAAGATTAGAACATCTCCAGAGGAAAACCTATGCATTCTGGCATTTAGGGTTCCCTCTGCATAAAGCCTGTCCCTCTCTCTCACCTCAGGTGAAGCCGGCAGTCATGACTCTCACTCACCACATGGAACTTTCAGGTAGCTTTTGTGATGATTTATCCTTAAACATGAAAAGACAATCAGGGAGAACTCACATTTGAGAAAAGACTACAACATGAAACCGAGACAAAAGAGACAAAGATGAACAGAAAAATAACTCTAAAGGGAGCCATTAACTCAGGGAAAAAAACAAAAACAGGAACAAACTAACCAAATAAATCTAAAGAAACTTCTTTTTCAGGTATCTAGATTATTGATCCTCCCATTGAAACCAACTAAAAATACTAAATGATACTACATATATTTTCTGAAAAGCATGGGTGAGCAGGCAAGAAAATTAGTTTTCTCAGATGCAGAGCAAAGTGAAGGATGAAACCCAGACAGGTGAGTGAGGATGGCAGCTGGCTGTCATTTGGGGTTTATCTTACTATCCCTGGATAGCTTTCCTTCTCAAAGCCACACTGACATGAAAATGAGAGTCAAAGGCAATGGCTGGTTCAGGGGAGCATCTAATAGGGGGACTTTCACCACGAACCCCAAAGGGCACTCCCTCAGTGAAGGGAGATCTAGAACCCAGTGACTTCTACTTGGTGAGCGGGATGAGAGATTTGAGAAAGAACAGGCCAGCATGCAATTAAACAGGCAAACGATGCTTACAGAGAGAAAATAGAAGAGAATAGGGCAGAGGGAACTTTCAAAGTGGTGATGGCTGAATTGTTTGCTGAACTGGTGAAATTCACCAATCCACACATTCAAGAAATCTAATGAATCCCGGAGAAAATAATTAAGAAAGAATTCACACCTTCCCACATAATGGTGAAACTGTAGGACATCAAAAGAGAATCCCTTAAAACTCACTGGAAAGAACAGACAGATGACATTTGAAGAAGAGATGGCTGGAACTATGCTGATTTCTTAACAGTAACAAAGGAAGCCAGAAAACAGTGGAAACAGATTTTCAATGTGCTGAGAGAAAGTATCAGTAAGCCTAAAATTTTATACTCAGGGAAAATATCTGTCAAAAATAAGGGCAAAATAAACACACTGCAGACAACAAAGACTGAGACTTCTTGCCTCCAGTTGTCATTAAAGGAATTCCTAAAGAATGTACTTCAGCCAAGAGGAAAGTAATTCCAGAGAGTAAATCAGAGGTTAAAAAAAAGACTAAGTCTAAACAAACATAAAAGGTACAAAATAACAGTAATTATTTCTAGGGTTTAAAAAAGAAAAAACAAAATTAAAATACACAACAACAATTATATGTAGATTGATGTGGACAGTGGGAATGGAATTAAAATGTTCTAAAGTAATTTCTTGTATTAGAAGAATATAAAAATAGAGATTATGTTTAGACTTTGATAATTTAAAAATACATGTCTTTGGGCCGGCCCCGTGGCCTAGTGTTGAAGTTCAGCACACTCCGTTTCTGTCACCCAGGTTGAGTTCCCAGGCGTGGACCTAGACCACTTATCAGAAGCCACGCTGTGGCAGGCGACCCACATACAAAACAGAGGAAGATTGGAGGCCAGCCTGGGGACATAGCGGTTAAGTTCACTCCACTTCTGTGGCCCAGGGTTCACAGGTTGGGAGCCCAGGAGCTGAGCAATGCACCACTTCTCAACCCATGCTGTGGCAGGCATCCCACATACAAAATAGAGAGGAGGATTGGCAGCAGACACTAGCTCAGGGCTAATCCTCCACAAAAAAATAAATTTTAAAAGAGTAAAAATATGTGTTGTAATTACTGAGTGGCCACTAAAAAATTGAGAAAACTGTATATAATTTCCAAAATTAGTAGAGAAAGAATACATAATGTGAAAAAATACTCAAAGAATCCAAACTAAACTACAAAGAAGAAGGAGAAAACAAATTATGGAACAAGTTAGACAAGTAGAAAGCAAAAAATAAAATTTTGTATATGAATCCAAATATATCAGATATTATAACTATGATAAATGAACCAAAGGTTTCAGTTTAAAAAAATAAACATTTTTTCCGTGGATTCAAAACAAAATCCAAATCAAAAACATGCAACTAGAGAAAGGTTGAAATCAGAAGTGTAGGCAAATATAGCAAATTCTACACATACGAGAGCAAAATATCAAACGAAGTCGACTTTTCATTCAATATTTATTGAGAGCTGTTATGTGCAGGCACTGTTCTTGGTGATTGGATATCTCAGCAGATAATAGCAGGTAAAGATCCTTACATTTCCAGATCTTTCAGTGTTTCTTGAAAGGACAGAAAATAGACAAAGAAGGAATAAATTTGTAATTTATAAAATATATGAGAAGATGTTCACCTATGTAAGAAACAAAATTGTGGCATACGGTAAAGAGGATCAAGAGAGGAGATGGCAGGTCACACATCACTAGTGTGGGCAGGGCACAGCTATAAAGTCCTATTCGTCAAAGTAAAACTGGTTCTCTATTTACATGTACCACACGGAGAGGCATCACACTTACAAAGGGAGTAATTGATTCATAAGAGAAAACAGAGAAATCTACATTTATGATGACAGATTTTAACACACATCTCTCAGTCATTGCTAGAACAGGCAGATAAAAACTCAAACAGTACACAGAAGATTTAAGCAACATGATGAATAACCTTGATCTGATGAACTATATAGACTAGTTCATACAGTTTCAGTCAGTTCTTTTCAAGGACACAGGGAACATTTATTAATATTGGTCTTATGTTTGTCCACAAAGAAACACCAAAAATTTCATAGGATTGAAATTATATAGACCATATTTCCTAACCACAATGTAGTTAAAAGATAAATAAATGAAATGCCATGGGTTTGGCAATTTGAGGACAGAGTTTTAAATAACTCATGGAGGAAATAACATATAATAGAAATTGATAAATATTTACAACAATTGCATTTCAATGCTTATGAGATGCAGCTAAAGCAGTATTTACAGATCAAATTTCTAGCTTTAAGTGTACATAGTAGAAATGAAAAATAAGCAGCAAAATAGATATCTTAAGTAATAAGAAAATAGTAAAAATAAGAGCAAGCTAGAAACAAGGAGAGAATGTCAGCAAATCAAATATCTGACAAAAAACTTGTATACATAGTTGGTAAAGAGCTGAAAAAGATCAGACTATCTAAAGAACACTTACAATTCATTAATAACAAGACAACCCAATTTAAAATGGACAAAAGATATGAATAAGCAGTTTTGACATATAATAAACTGCATATAATTCGAGTCTACATAGGAATAAATTTTACCATATGTGTACACCGGTGAAACCATCACCACAACCAAGATAAAGAGTACATCCATCAGACAGACGTCAGCAACAGGGTGGCGTGAGCTCACCTGGGACTCTCTCCCCTCCAAAGTACAACCAAAAAGAGCAACTGCTTTCCAACCAAAAAAACAATCCTAATAACAGAAATCGTCAGAGACCCACAGCAGCCAAACGACGGAAGTGAGAGAGGCTTCAGCCAGCCTTGGAGGAGCTGGAATGGGGAAGGAGAGAACTTCGCTCCCTCCCCTAGAGACTGGGATCTCTGCCACAGGTGTGGGAAGGAGTGGGGTAGGGGCCATGTGTCGGGGGGGATGGTCCAGGACTCCCACCACCCGAGCAGCAGAAACCCTCCAACAGGGGAAAGCTTTTGCATGGGGGAACCCCAACAAGCCAGGGCCCCGGGAGACCAGAAAGTGAGAGCTGATCCAATACGGGTTGGCGTGAGTGAAAGTGCTCCTCCTCCCCTAACCCACCTTGGGTGCCGTCATCTTGGCTGAAGGCACAGGGCTCAGAAAACAACCCTCTCGACCCCCCATCTAGTGGCAACAGGCTGTAATTGCAGCCGAATAATAGCATCATGCGCAAAAACCACTTCTCTACCATCCAGCAATTTATAAAAGCTCCAGTCCAAAAGGAAAACAATAAAAATATAGAAGTAGGTCCTGAGGGCTTGGAAATGGGTAAACTAAGTGAAGAGGAGTTCAAAATATTCAATGAGGTAAAGGGAAATGTAGAGGAACAAGTCAACAAGTTCTGGAGTTACTTCACAAAAGAGATTGAAATTATAAAGAAGAATCAATTAGAAATACTAGAGATGAAAAATACAATGGATCAGATAAAACAGAATACGGATTCCCTGAATGCCCGTATAGACACCATAGAGCTGCAAATTAGCATAATCGAAGATAGACAGGCTGAATGGCTCCAGACAGAGGAAGAAAGAGAACTAAGAATTAAAAAGAACTGAAGAAAATCTCAGAGAAATACCTGACTCAATGAGAAAATGCAACTTAAGAATCATCGGAATTCCTGAGGACGTGGAAAAGGAAAATGGAACAGAAAGTGTGCTCAACGAAATAATAGAAGAGAACTTCCCAAATCTAGGGATTGAGAGAGAAATGTGTGTGGAGGAAGCTTTCAGATCTCCTAGATTTGTCAATGTAAAAAGACCTACTGCAAGGCACATAGTAGTAAAAATGGCAAAAATGAAGGACAAAGAAAGAATACTCAGGGCAGCAAGGCAGAAGAAAATGACCTACAAAGGAACCCCCATCAGACTTTCAGTGGATTTCTCTACAGAAACCTTACAAGCTAGGAGAGATTGGAGTGACATATTCAAAACTTTAAAGGATAAAAGTCTTCAACCAAGAATACTCTATGCAGCAAAAATATCCTTCAGATATGAGGGAGAAATTAAATATTTTCCAGCAAACAAAAGCTGATGGACTTCATAGTCACATGACCTCCACTACAAGATATCCTCAAGAAGGCTCTCATACCTGAACAAAGAATAAAAGGGAGTAAGGGGTCACAAAACACAGAGTAGGGAGACAGATAGAATCTGAATAGGATAGCAAATATTCAACTATAGCATTAGGATAAAGGGAAGGAAATCACAAGAGCAGAAACAATCTTATCACTCTAACACAAACTCACAACACAAGCTGGAATAAGAGATGAAAATAATAATTTAGGAGGAGAGGAGGAAAGGGACTGAAACAGTCTAGGCTAAGAAAGTAAGAGACCACCAGAAAATGGAATATGTTATACATGAGATTCTGAATACAAACTTCAGGGTAGCCACTAAAATAAAAAACAGAACACAGACACAAAACATAAATAAGGAAAAGTCTAAGAAACCCAGCATAAGAAATTGCAGAAGTCAGTGGGTAGGCTAAAACACACAGGATGAGAAACAAAGGAAACACAGGAAAACTGGAAAACGAGCAACAGAATGACAGCATTAAGCCCCCATGCATCAATACTCACCCTCAATGTAAAGGGATTGAACTCTCCAATAAAAAGACACAGAGTGGCAAAATGGATTAAAGAACAAGATGCAACCATTTGTTGTCTCCAGGAAACACACCTCACCTCCAAGGACAAACACAGGCTCAGAGTGAAGGGGTGGAAGATAATACTCCAAGCTAATAGCAAACAAAAGAAAGCAGGTGTCGCAATACTTATATCAGACAAAACAGACTTCAAGATAAGGCAGGTAAAGAGAGACCCAGAGGGCCAATATATAATGATCAAAGGGACACTTCATCAAGAAGAAATAACGCTTATAAATATCTATGCACCCAACACAGGAGCACCAAAGTTCATAAAGCAACTATTAACAAACCTAAAAGAAGATACCAAAAATAACACAATAATAGTAGGGGACCTCAAAACCCCACTCACATCAATGGACAGATCATCCAGACAGAAAATCAACAAAGAAACAGTGGAGCTAAATGAAAAGCTAAAACAGTTGGACTTAATAGACATATATAGAACACTTCATCTAAAAACAGCAGAATACACATTCTTCTCTAGCGCGCATGGAACATTCTCTAGGATAGACCATATGTTGGGAAACAAGGCAAGCCTTTACAAATTTAAAAAAATTGAAATAATGACAAGCATCTTCTCCGATCATAATGCTGTAAAGCTAGAAATTAATTACAAGAAAAAAGCTGAGAAAGGCACAAGGATGTGGAGACTAAACAATATGCTATTGGACAAGCAATGGATCATTGAAGAAATTAAGGAAGAAATCAAAAAATACCTGGAGGCAAATGAAAATGATAACATGCCATACCAACTCATATGGGATGCAGCAAAAGCTGTATTAAGAGGAAAATTCATCGCAATTCAGGCACATCTTAACAAACAAGAAAAATCCCAAATCACCAATTTTAAACTACACCTAAGTGAATTAGAGAAAGAAGAACAAACAAAGCCCAAAGTCAGCAGAAGGAGAGAAATAATAAAAATCAGAGCAGAAATAAATGCTAGTGAAACAAAAAAGGCAGTAGAAAGGATCAATGAAACAAAGAGCTGGTTCTTTGAGAAGATAAATAAAATTGACAAACCCCTAGCCAAACTTACAAAGAAAAAAAGAGAGAAAGCTCAAATAAACAAAATCAGAAATGAAAGAGGAGAAATAACAACAGACTCCGCAGGAATATAATGGATTATGAGAGAATACTATGAAAAAGTATATGCCAGCAAAATGGGTAACCTAGAGGAAATGGATAAATTCTTGGACTCCTACAGCCTCCCAAAGCTCACTCAAGAAGAAGCAGACAATTTGAACAGACCAATCACAAGGAAAGAGATTGAAACAGCCATCAAAAGCATCCCAAAGAATAAAACCCCAGGACCAGATGGCTTTCCTGGGGAATTCTACCAAACTTTCAGAGAGGATTTAATACCTATCTTTTTCAAGCTATTCCAAAAAATTAGGGAGGATGGAACACTTCCTAAAGCATTCTATGAGGCCAACATCACACTGATACCAAAACCTGACAAGGACAGTACGAAAAAGGAGAACTACAGGCCAATCTGGCTGATGAACACAGATGCAAAAATTCTCAACAAAATTTTGGCAACCCGAATACAGCAATTCATCAACACGATCATACATCATGATCAAGTGGGATTCATACCAGGGACACAGGGATGGTTCAACATCTGCAAATCAATCAACGTGATACACCACATCAACAAACTGAGGAATAAAAACCACATGATCATCTCAATAGATGCAGAGAAGGCATTTGACAAGATCCAACAGCCGTTTATGATAAAAACTCTGAACAAAATGGGGATAGAAGGAAACTACCTCAACATGATAAAGGCCATATATGACAAACCCACAGCCAACATCATTCTCAATGGGCAAAAACTGAGCGCCATCCGCCTGAGAACAGGAATGAGACAAGGATGCCCTCTATCACCACTCTTATTTAACATAGTTCTGGAGGTCCTGGCCAGAGCAATCAGGCAAGAAAAAGGAATAAAAGGAATCCAAATGGGGGGGAAGAAGTGAAACTCTCACTGTTTGCAGATGACACGATCTTATATATAGAAAACCCCAAAGAATCCATTGCAAAACTCTTAGAAGTAATCGACAACTACAGCAAAGTTGCAGGGTATAAAATTAATTTACATAAATCCATAGCATTTCTATACTCTCATAACAAACTAACAGAAAAAGAACTCAAGAACACAATACCATTCACAATCGCAACAAAAAGAATAAAATACCTCAGGGTGAATTTAACTAAGGAAGTGAAAGACCTATATAATGAAAATTACAAGGCTTTTCTGAAAGAAATGGATGACGACATAAAGAGGTGGAAAGACATTCCATGCACATAGATTGGAAGAATAAACATAGTTAAAATGTCCATTCTACCTAAAGCAATCTACAGATTCAACGCCATCAGAATCAGAATCCCAATGACATTCTTTACAGAATTAGAACAAAGAATCCTAAAATTCACATGGGGCAACAAAAGACCCCCAATTGCTAAAGCAATCCTGAGAAAAAAGAACACAGCTGGAGGCATCACAATCCCTGACCTCAAAACATACTACAAAGCTACAGTAATCAAAACAGCATGGTACTGGTACAAAAACCAGTGCACAGATCAATGGAACAGAATTGATAGCCCAGAAATAAAACCACACATCTATGGACAGCTAATCTTCGACAAAGTAGCTGAGGGCATACAATGGGGAAAAGAAAGTCTTTTCAACAAATGGTGCTGGGAAAACTGGAAAGCCACATGTAAAAGAACGAAAATTGACCATTCTTTTTCACCATTCACCAAAATAAACTCAAAATGGATCAAAGACCTAAAGCTGAGACCTGAAACCATAAGGCTTCTAGAAGAAAATGTAGGCAGTACACTCTTTGACATCAGTATTAAAAGGATCTTTTCAGACACCATGTCTTCTCAGACAAGGGAAACAATAGAAAGAATAAACAAATGTGACTTCATCAGATTAAAGAGCTTCTTCAAGGCAAGGGAAAACAGGATTGAAACAAAAAAACAACCCACTAACTGGGAAAAGATATTTGCAAGTAATATATCCGACAAAGGCTTAATGTCCATAATATATAAAGAACTCACACAACTCAACAACAAAAAATTAAACAACCCTATCAAAAAATTGGCAGGAGACATGAACAGACATTTCTCCAAAGGAGATATATGGATGGCCAATAGGCACATGAAAAGATGTTCACCATCACTGATCATCAGGGAAATGCAAATCAAAACTATGCTAAGATATCACCTTACACCCATTAGAATGACAAAAATAACTAGAACAAATAGTAACAAATGTTGGAGAGGTTGTGGAGAAAAAGGAACCCTCATACACTGCTGGTGGGAATGCAACAGGTGCAGCCACTATGGAAAACAGTATGGGGATTCCTCAAAAAAGTAAAAATAGAACTACCATATGATCCAGCTATTCCACTACTGGGTATCTATCCAGAGAGCTTGAAGTCAACAATTCTAAAAGTCCTATGCACCACAATGTTTATTGCAGCATGATTTATAATCGCCAAGATGTGGAAGCAACCTAAGTGCCCATGAACGGATGATTGGATAAAGAAGATGTGGTATATATATACAATGGAATACTACTCAGCCATAAAAAAGAACAAAATCATCCCATTTGCAACAACATGGATGGACCTTGAGGGAATTATGTTACGTGAAATAAGCCAGATAGAGAAGGATAATCTCTATATGACTCCATTAATATGAGGACTTTAAACCTGTGGACAAAGAGAACAGATTAGTGGCTACCAGGGGAAAGGGGGGTGGGGGCAGGAACAAAGGGTGAAGGGTTGCACCTACAACATGACTGACAGACAAAAATATACAACTGAAATTTCACAAGATAGTAACCTATCATTAACTCAATAAAAAATTTAAAAAAAAAAGAATACATCCATCAGCCACAAAAGGTTCCTCACACTCTTTGCAATGCCTCCCCATCCCACCACCCTCATCCCAGGCAACCACTTATGTGCTGTGCACCGACATGCATAGCAACTGTCCCTTGATGGGAACATTTGAGACACTGCCTGAGACCCAGATTCAGAGCTGAGGTCACAGATCTTTATGGAGGAGGAGACGAGGAGGAGGATGAGGGTGTGCATTGCCATCATTACAAACTTCTGCAACACGGCAATTTGCTGAGTCCAAATCCCAGAGAATGCAACCCAGAGTAGAAGGAATTTCAGGTCATCAAGATGCTATCTAACAAGAAGAAAGAACTGAGAGTCACGGCCTTAGAGATTCCATCTTTTATATTTGTTTATAAACATAGATAAGACTGCTGTGTCAAAAGAATATGTTGGTTCACAACATCCTCAGGAGCTTCCTGACCTCCGTAGGTGGACGGCAAGGAGAGACGGAAGAAAGAGGCAGACCATGCTAGATGGGCGGGCGGCAGGTTGAACAAGCAAGGGAGCTTACTTACGAGGCTTGTCTCAGGCGGCGGCAAGATGAGTAGTTTCCCCACCTGCTCGCCAAATCCTAAAAATGTATATAGAGCCTTTACTCGGCTCAGTCACATATGCCATCCAGATAGTCTCAACACCACATTTCCATCTCAAGGCTGGATCCTTGGGGCAGCTTCTGGGAATGGGGAAGGCATGCGGAATGTGCATTCCAAGAAGAGGATAGGAAGTGGGGAGCCTCCAATTGCCCAGGGCCAACTCTAGGGTCAACTGGCAGTCGTGTCCTCTCCATGACCTCCCACGACACTCCACCTCTTGTGACCAGCTCTTCCAGTCTCTCATGCCCCCTCTTCCCCAATGTGCCCTCAGCGGTCAGCAAGGGGTTTCTCTAGCACGGAGGTGGCTCGTTTGGCAGCTGTCTTGCTGCGTTGGAGGCAAATGCTACAGCAGCAATACAGGCACACGCAAGAGAAAACACAGGTCAAGACAATAATTCCAAAAATCAGGGACAACTTTGTCCACCAAGAGCCCCATGATCTGCATCGTTGATTTACTAAGTCCTCCAGGCTGGGGGTTGGTTCAGGGCATTCACTTGTGTCCTCATATGATTTAAGAAAGACAACAGATTAGCAGACGCACCAGGTATGAACACACAACATTCTGTTTGGATAATGGCACAGGTGCCTCCTTGCGAGGCAGTGATGTTTAAGGCCATTCTAAGTTGGAGGACGGCTTTCCTCATTAGAGACATTTTAGAGTTCAGTAAGGACCATGTTTCTGACTACCATTCAAAGCTTGCTTTATGAATTTAGTGAGGGCTCCTGTGTGGGGTACAACATCCAGAAATTATCCAATTTTTACATCCATATTCAACAACTGACTATTCAAATGAACTTTCGGTCGTTGTCCATGGACCACGTGCACAGCTCTTTGGCAAATGATTGCTGCGTCTCAAACATGTCTTCTTTGACCTCGGGGGCTTATTACTCACAGCATCTCTTGAACTTCTCTGGTGGGGTGGTCTTCAGAGTTAAAAGTCACAGCAGAAAACAAGTCTCTAATTTATAACATCCTCTTGTTTTCAACCATAAGCATACTTTCAAGTCTGATCATTAGCTCTATACACCAGATTGAGACTGTCAAAAAGAAAATCCACTCTCAAAAAGCTGAGTTGTGGGGCCAGGCTGGTGGCACACTGTTTAAGTTCGCATGTTCTGCTTCAGCGGCCCGGGGTTCACCGTTTCAGATCCCTGGTGCGGACATACACACCGCTTGTTAAGCAAGGCTGTGGTAGGCGTCCCACATATAAAGCAGAGGAACATTGGCATGGATGTCAGCTCAGGGCTAATCTTCCACAAAAAAAAAAAAAAGTCGAGTTGTGATCGCTAAGAATGGTCAGAACTTTTGCCACAGATGTACCATAAGCTTGCTGTGAAAGTCTCCCACACCGCTGCAAATGTCTTGCCAGGCACCACACTGCTCTTTATTGCCTGTCCTCTCCTCGGCCACAAAGATGTGGAGACTCCTCAGCACAGATTTTTTGCTGGTCAAGGCTGGGCTCTGGTTGACCTTGAGTAAACAAGGCCCAGGGCTCACAGGGATGCTTCTCCCACTTCAGATACTGCAGGGCCGACTCCACCTATTTGAATCTCGTGACTCTGGGATTTGTACACAAACACCCCTCCCTAGTAGGAATGTGGCAGCTTCAAAACTCTCTCAGTAATCCACATGAGCACAGTGCCTTCCCCTGACTCCTGCTCCTGCAACTCACTTGAATTCCCAACACCTCAGGTACAGGACTCAGGATTGGCGAGATCCTGGAGTTCTTCTCTAGAGTCATCTCCTCCACAGCCAAGAAGGCAATCTGTATATAACTGTGTGGTTGCATAGGAGGGACTCCACAGGGACATGGAAAGAAGACTTTTATTCTTTTCTCCTACTGGCCTTTCAAACTGGCTCTGTTAGTGCCTCAAGAGGAAAATCTTGGATGGCTTCTGCCCTTAGCAAGCACCTCTCCAATCACTGTTAGTCAGATTTGTGTAATTAAAACATCCAACCCAATCATCAAACTCTGAATTTCATTGAAGGGTAAAGTGGCTCCTTCCCCTGGCTGGTGCCTGCTTCAGCTGAAGGACCTGCCATGTGGACAGGGCTTCCCAACGGTGCCCTTCTCCTTTTCCGCCTCCAGTCAGGCATCATAGGTCTGACTGTTCATGGGTTGGAGGAGAACAGGAAGAGACACTGAAGACAAGTCAGTGTAATCTGGCCTCGGGGGTTGGAGGCACAGTGAGTGACTCTTTTCCTCATAGGGCACCATTGATGACTCATCATAGAGTGTGCCCTGGAAATGTCTAATTCCAAGTCCAGCTAATGACCGCTATGTCCCCTCCAGCAGGTTACTTCCAGCCCAGTTCCCAGCACCTGGGCTCCCAGAGGTCTGGTCCATTCATCACTGATGGGATCCCTGGTGGACTCCAGGGCAAGTTCCCTTCTAGCTGGCTCTGGCTGGCTCCCTTCTGTGTAGCCCACATTTGATTTATGGGAAACACATACTTTTCCCCTCACTCAGAGAAAGTTATGGATGCTTCCAGTACAGGCTCCTCAATCTTTACCCTGCTCCCTCTGGCACACAGCAACATCCTTTCATATATTTAGAGCCACTAGGCTCCAAAACTAAACTCCAGAGGACAAAGCTCATGTCCTCCCAGGAATCTATTACCATACACCACTCACCTTTTCTGGCACCTTCAGAGTCCAACAGGGCTCCCTACTATGTTTGAGGAGAGAGGGAACCATCATCCCACTGGGTAGGAGATGCAAGGTGGAGTCACTGTGGAGCCTCCCTTATCGTAACACATTGTTGCATAGAGATCACCTTACTGCTGGGAAGGCTGTTACTCTACAGAGGAACCCTGAGGTCAGTGACCCGAAATCTAAATGTCCTCTTTTACAAAGTCCTTTCCTCTTGACCTCTTCAAATACCTATCGAATTAGTTGAAGACTAAACCTCACATAACTGGTTTCTAGCTCCTTCCTTTGACAAGTCCTCCATAGATTTTCTGGCACACAGCTTTGGAATCTGGCCATATTGGCAAATACTGAGGACTCAGCTGAACTTGAGGGAGATATTTATGTTAATATATTGCCACATTCGCCCCAGGCCTTTCACATCATCTTCAGTCCAAAATTTCAGGTTAATGCAGGACTCTTACGCTGGACCCTCCCTTTGACATCTGATACTCAACTTGTCACAAACCTCACTGAATGCTGTTGCTGCTGAGTCTATGCTTCCCCTGACAATGTTGCCTGCAGCCCCCAACTTTCCTGTTTCTGAAAAGAAGCAAGATCGTCGTTCAATCAGCCACATGCACACATCCTACACTTCCTTCAGAGTAGACTTCAAGCCCTGAATTCTTCCTCAAGTCTTCTCCTAGAAATCCTAGTCTAATTCCCCACTATGGGTCATGGTGATCGTATATTTCAACAACAGGGATAGTGCACACATCAAATGATGGAACTTCCAGAGACCTCAGAGCTCAATCAGAACCACTTTTGGAGAAAACTGAGATATAAGGATTGTAAAGATAATTGAGTGGGGAATATTTCATTTGTCAAACAAAGAGATAGTGTTGATACGATTTCTTTGATTTGCTCATTTCTCCTCTGGGTATGTCTTACCTTCCAAAGCAGAATATAAGATCAGGAGAAAAGACATCACCTCACTTAAGTTGATCTTCAATAGACCCTAACACAGGCCTAGACACACACAGGTTAATTGAATAAATAATGCTTCTGGAGGTCTCTGAGGGAAAATATCTTTTAAATGGTTCTTAAATGAAAGGTGCCAGGACTGTGCATGCACACTTTGCTCTCTAGAGATGATTCTGCACTGATGTGTCAATCACCAGAAATGACTTTAAACAGGAGAACTGCATTATGGCAAATAGCAGTTGGGTCGGCTGTGCTATTTCGAATATATTATGAATGTGTTTTCTCACCACAGTTATTTCCTTCCACGTTGTCTTGACTCCATTCACAATATTTGTAATGACCTTAGTATGAGCAAGTATTTGAGACGTTATTTCTCCCGACTACTCTCTACTCCCTGTCTCCCTAAAATCCACTGATACAGTAAATACTCTCGGTCATGTTCACAGACCAAATAAAGGACAACTGGAGAAATCCCAACAACTTGAATTTGGCTTATCTGCAATCACTATAAATGATATAAAGGTCATCCCTCTAACTTTGAAGACTCTCGATTATTTTAGCAAGACAGAACCTTTCATCTGCTCGCGGCCAATGTCATAGTTTGTGAGGGTAATCTTGTCCCAGAGATTTCAGCTATCAGGAGACATTTTTCTGGTGGAAGAAAACACTAGAGAGAATTTTTTAAAAGTAAAGATCAAGGAATGCTCTGAACGAGAAAAAGAAGTGGGTGTCATACGGTTGATCAATCTGGATTCTCGCAGGAGAGGTGGCCCGCTGTAATTTGGAACCTGGAGGAATGACGAGTGAAGGGGCTTCCTACAAGCTGTAGATATGGGGTTTGGAAACAACCAGGGGGAGTACTGGTGACGGTGAGGAGATCACATCCTAACCCTAAGGGGTGAGTGAAAACTGGAGCCCAGAAGGAGAGTTGGGTGGAGAGGCCACCAGGGCAGGAGCTGTGACTTTGGGCTTCGGGTTGCAGCTAGTCAGTGATGACCCTACAGGGAGAGAGGCAGGAGAACAAACACCCTGACCTTGTTTATCTACACCCAAGAGACCCCCTGCCTGGACTTCCCATTGGCAGAAGCCAAGCAGAAGGCAGAAAGCAAGAGATCCACTGGTGGAGTCCACAGAGATCCCCTCCTAGGGAAAGAGCTAGAGTGAAGAAAGGTGAAGAGTGGGTCTGCAGAGGAAAATGGAAAGTATTTTTCACAGAAGAGAGTTTTAAGTCATAGTCAGGGACAGCTGAAGTTAGGATGGTGCCTGACAAAGAAAAGAGAGAAAAACAATAAGAGGACCTGTCAATCTCCAGAGCCCCAGGAACCACAGGACAATCTTGCCAGAGAAGCCTGATGCTTCACTAACAAAGTATTCACAGACGTGGACTGAAATAACACACATGACCAGTGGTGCTAACACGTAACGTATGCAGGATTTCTTATCTGAACTTTCCTAAATTGAGTCTTTGAATTCTAGTGATGGGTTATTGCCTGATTTTGCCAATTTTGTAACTTCTTAAATTCGTTGGCACTGTGATGGGGGACAAGTGGGATCAGGGAGTGGTAGGGAATGAGCTGTGAAGATGTTTAATTCTGGTTAGCTACTGCTGCATAACAAACCATCCCACAACTTAGTGGTTTAAAACAGCAAGAATCCTTTATTTTTCTAATGAATCTGCAATTTGGGCAGGACTCAGTGGGAATGGCTCATCTTTGCTCTTTGCACCTTCCTCAGAGGTGGCTCAGTTGGCAGCTGGACAATCCACTTTTGTGTTGCCTCACTTGCGAGGCTGGCAGATGAAAGATCAGGCAGGGAAATGGGCCTGTGACTTGAAATCTTTGTATGTGGGCCTTCCCATGGGCAACTTGGGCTCCCTCACAACATGGTGGCCAAATTCCAAAGGCAAGCACCCCAAGAAAGCAACGAGTCAATTCCCTCTTGAACCTGAGCAGTCACATGGTGTTGCTCCAACTATCCACTATTTATCAAAGCAGTCACAAAGTCCGTCCAATTTCAGGGTAAGGGGCACAGATCCCATAACTCAATGGAAGGAGTAACAAGGTCAGATAGTAGAAGAATAAGTAGGATAGAAGATACTGGCATGGCCATCTTTGGAAAACATAATCCACCACATTACAAATCATAGCAGATTAAGAAAAAAATCAAATTTACATTACTTCCAAAACATATGCCATATTTTTGAAAGTGTCTTCATAATCGCATTTAAAACATCTTGGAATACACTACTCTCAGCTTCTTGCCTTATATTTTTTATTTTCTCATCATATTTCAGCTGTATTGATTTAATTTTTTCTTCTTTTTCTTTCAGTGTATCAGCGTATTCCTTTTCTAGAAGTTTAATTTCATTCTCTAGTGGATCAGTGTAGATTTTCTTCAACTCCTCTGCCCATCGTTTCCACATGTCCTCTGTGCCCTTGTATATGGCGTATGAAAAGTACGCCCCTCTGTTCTTCTGCACCATGTTCTCTACCACCTCCACCAGCTCCTGCACTTGAGCTTCCTTCTCAGCTTCATCTGCTCTGTTGTTGAAGGCGCAGCAGCGGTCCCCACACTCCTGGATGATGTTTCTTAGCTTCACATCCGACTTTGCTATAAAGTTGCTTAGGCTCTCATCCTCCAAATAATCTTTGCCAGTGAACAAGATGATCATGTGCTTCGTGGCTGCCTTCCCAAAGAGAGCCTTGATCAATGCGATGGTATTCTGATCTTGCTCTGTGCGGTAGCCCACCCTCAGAACCATGAGGATGGCGTGAGGCCCAGGGCAGGATAAGAGGACACACCGGCTGATTTCCCTACAGATGGTCTCCAGTTTCTCCTTGGTGTCAGAGAGCCCTGGGGTGTCAACAACAAGAAGGTTCCTCCCTTTCCATTCCCGGGATGCTTTTTGACATGTCCAGGTAACAGCGTGAGGAGCAATTCGAGAATCAAACACGTTTTTCCCAAGGATGGTGTTTGCTGTTGCACTTTTCCCACTTCCAGTGTTCCCTAACAGAACAATCCTCAGAGTGTTGTCCTGAGCAGCAGCCATGTTCAGAGGATCTGGGACTTAGGTACCCACAAGACCTGGAGGTTAGGAAGGCTGAGAAGAAGAGAAAAAAGGTTCAATTTCAGTAAATAGGAACCATTCCCAACTCTCTTTTCTTTCTTCTCCTCCCTGAAAATTAGTAATAGTCTATTACCCATATTGATCCCAGTAGAGACAGAAAGATGAAACAGTTCAATTACTATGGAAGACACAATAGAGAAAGGAGTTAAAGAGTATCCCCACAGAGGAGTACCAGGTCCATACAGCTTCACAGGGGAACTCATTTAGACCTTTAAAGATCTGATCATCTTGATGCTACATAAACTATTCCTGATCATATCAAAAAGAACTAAAACTTTCAATTCTTTCCATGAAGCAAGTGTGATACTGACCCCAAAGGCTAAGAAAGATTTCACCAATAAATAAAGCTACAGACGTGTTTCATTTGTGAATATTGACACAGAAATCCTAAACATATTATTAGACACTAATAAGTAATACACCATGATGAAATGTGATTTATTTCAGAAACATTAGGGTGGTTCAATGTGAGAAAGTTGATTGTTACAACACATCCCATTAACAGATTAAGAAGAAAATTACCTAGATGCAGAAAAGACATTTGACCAGATTCAACACAGCTTCATGTTTAAAGCATTTCATAAAATTGGAATTAAAAGATATTTCTTTTTGTGTGTGTGTGAGGAAGATCGGCCCCTGCTAACATCTGTTGCCAATCTTCCACTTTTTTGTTTGAGGAAGATTGTCACTGACCTAACATCTGTGCCAATATTCCTCTATTTTATGTGGGATGTCACCACAGCATGGCTTGAGGAGCCGTGCTAGGTCAGCACCCAGGATCCGAACCTACAAATCCCGGGCCACTGAAGTGGAGCACGTGAACTTAACCACTATGCCACCGGTCCAGCCTAACAGATATTTCTTTAATGTGATTTTATATAAACATAAATTTTGCAAATCTTGCCATACCATTTTTTTTTCCTGCAGCTAAAAAAGTTGATTATAAAGTTCATTTGGATGAAGAAAGAAGAAAATTTGCTTGGACAATAAGAAAAAGAACAATGAAGGAAGGCTAGCTCCACCAGAGGGGAAAACATCACAGTTTCTATAATTAAAGCAGTATGATGTCGGTGCATGAGAAGAGAGACAGAACAGAGAAACAAAAACAGAAAATTCACAAATAGACCGAATTGATCATACTATATTCACTCATATTCAATTCGATTATATTATGCTACATTTATATTCAATAAGACAACATCTCACACCAATGGGAAAAAAGATGGACTAATAAGCAACACCGGGATAACTACATAACCGGACAGAAAAAATGAAACTGCATCCGTTTCCTCATGCCATTCAAATTCCAAGTAGATCAGAACTGAAAGGTAAGACACAAATCCCTATAAATAATAGAAGAAACACAGATGAATTCTTTGTAACCTGAGGGCAGGGGAAATAGTGCTAGGATTTGAAACAGAGGAAGGAAAAAGACTCATAAATTTGACTACATAAAAATCTAAACGACAATGTGAGGCAAAAATCACCACAGACAAATTAAAACGCAAATGTCAAACTAGGGGAAAAAATTCCAACGTAAATCCAAGAGGGTTAATTCCCATATTAGACAAAGAAAATCGAAAAGGAGAGAAACAAAAGACCAACAACTTGATAGAAAATGGAGCAAGAGACATGAATAAACAGTTCAAAGAAGAAAAAAAATGTAAATGTCCCTTGAATATATGAAACGACATTCACTCAAAATAGAGGAAAATAAGTCAAAACAGAAAAAGTAAAATAACTAGATTAAATAAATTAGAATTACACTGAGATACTACTTCTCACCTACAGGTTTGTCAGAAATCCAGAAGTCGGCTGGCACAATCTGTTGGTAAAGGTACAGGGGAAGCGGGTGCTCTCCCACACGGCCAGAGGGAGTGGAAAGGCAGCCCCGACCACAGAGGAGAAGTTAGCAGCATCTTGCAAAAGTCCATCTGCATTTACCCTTTGACCAGAAGTCCCAATTTTAGGATTTATTCCAAAGCTACACTGACAAAAATACAGACAAACATTATGCACAAGGCTATTCACTGCACCACTATTTGTAATAGCAAAAGACCAAAACCCTATCAAAGGCCCATCATTAGGGCACTGGTTGAATAGACCTAGGTATTCACACAGTGAAGTACAATGCAACTGTGAAAAGGAATGAGCACTATCTCTATAAACCAGTATAGAGAGGTCTCCAGGATGTATCATCAAGCAAAAAAAGCCAAGTGAAGAAAGTGATGTACAGTTCACTACCGCTTCTCTAAAGGGAGGAATACGAACTACACATATAAAATATATGTATTTTTCAAATATATGAAAAAGCAGTGGCAGGATAACCTGAAAACCTTGTTGTTAGTGCCATGGAGTCAAATCTGAAGCCTGGTGACCCTTAGGACAGCAGAGCAGAACTCTGCCCGGTCTTTCGGTGAGACCCTCACCATCCAGCACTACATCAAACAATGCTCCACGGTGATTCTCAGGGTTTTCATGGCTAGTTTTTTCAGAATTAGGTGGCCCCGTGCTTCCTCTTAGTCTGTCTTAGTCTGGAAGCTCTGCTGAAACCTGTCTGCCATGGGTGACTCTGCTGGTATTTGACATGCCAGTGGCACAGCTTTCAGCATCACAGCAACATGCAGCTGCCACAGTGTGACACCAACAGACAGTGCTGTGGCTCCCTGACCAAGAAATGAACCCGCTGATTCTTAACCACTAGAGCGCTGGGGCTGGCTAATCTGAAACTAAGCAAAGTGTTACTTACATGGGGTGGGAGGAACAGGGGGAGGAACCGGGATAAAAGATGAAAACTAGACTTTTTGGATATATTCAGATTTGCTAGATTTGATCTTGAATCCCTGTTAATAGTTTACATAATTATACAACAAAAATTATATCTAAAAAATACCAGTAAAAATTAAAAGCAAATGAAATGAATGAATCTAACTGTGTTTGTGTGGTGCAGGAACCACAGAAAGAATTGGTCCAAGAGACTTGAAAATGCAGTAATCTCATTGTCCATCCCTAGTGGGAAATAACTTAAGGCCAAAAAGAACTTTGTAAAAAAATCTTAAATTGTTTTTAGGAATCCTATTCTTAGTTTTGTGTGTATATGTGTGTGTGTTTGTAGTTTTGAGGTCCACTGAAAAGGTATAAAAATAATGATGACCCAGTAGCAACAAGTACCCTTAGTGCCCAGATTGTGGTCTTCAAATGCCATTTCCCACCTAAAAAAATTAGGGCTCTTAGAAGGAAGAACTGATTCCGGGTCTGGGCCAGGAAATGTACAAGCTGACCCTAGACCACCTTGTCGTACTAGAAAGCCAGGACGCTATCAAAAATTCTGAGATCTTACCAAAGAGACTCAAGAGCCAACTTGGACAGGCTCTAACTGGACAAAGATGGGACAATTTGAGTGTCAATAAGAATGATAATTCCAAAGGATTGAAATATATCAAATGTGTTGAAATCCATGAGTTGCTAACAGTTCCACCTTCGGAAAAGAAGTCACTTGTTCTCCTTGGAGTCTGCCAGGAGAGCATCTAATCATTCTGAACATTGACAAAAAGGGGAAAGAATCAAGCATTTCTCTTGTCTTCCTTATAATAACTGTACCTCATGGAAATGAAAGGATTGCCGAGGGGAAGTTTCTTTTTATAGGATTATTCTATCTAATAAATGAAGAAAAAATGATGGAATATCCTTATTTGTGACCCTTAATGAAATAAATTTACTCCAGGCAGTCATCAGTGTTTGCTAACATTACAGAAGGAGAGACAACAGGACATCACGCGTCTTCTGATGGAAGTTCACAGCTGCACCTCTGAAGCGGTCCCATCAAAACACCAGTCAAACCTGAATCTGATTAAGCCTCTCCCTAAATATAAATTCACACAAAATGCTAGAACTAGAAGAGCGTGGTAAATGACATCTTGAGGATGTAATCAACAAAACGTACACTGTCCAAGTCTGTTAGACAAAAAACTTCCCCTTTCTTAAAAAAGGATATTTTACAGAAAGCAACAGATGAAAACCTACATATTATGGTAACCTTAAGAAATCGAACAATTGCAAGTTATAGACCTTGTTTGGATAAGACATCACACAATTTTAAGAATCATGAGACAATCAGAGAAGTCTGAACACAACCGGTAATATTTTTTAAAATTGTAGTTGCTTTTTGATGTCTCATCATGGTAATATTTTTGACACGGCCCTTATCTTTCAGACAGACATATTCAAATATTTACTGATAGAGTGACACCATGTCGGATATTTACTTGAAAATGATCTGAGGAGGATAGAGAGTTCTGAGTAATAGAGGAAACAAAATTGCATCAATTGATAACGGTTGAATCTTGGTATAGGCACAGGAAAGTTCCTTATATTATTTTCCTTATCTTCAAATAAGTTCAAACTTTTCCATAATAAAGAACGTAACCTGTGAGCAGTATAACTACTCCTGAACACACACTGTATACTAAGCACCATGAAAAATATGTTTCGCACATTATCTCATTTACTCCCAAAATATGATCTGCAACGAAGCTAATTTTATTATTCTAATTTTTTAAATGAGGAAGTAGATGTGGCTCAAAAATGCTGGGAAACTAGCCCAAGGTCACGGTGCTAAAGGTTTTGGGCAGCAGGGGATCCAGTTCAAAGTCTGTCCGACCCCACCGCGCTCGCTCTTAACCACTGCACACTACGGCCTCCTCTGGGTTCCTCCTCAGGAGCACAGCTCTAAATTTCATTCTGCATCAGGACAGAGAGAGATCAGCGCAGGGCAGGGAAGACAGTCCATGCTCTTTCCAGAAGCGAGAACTGGCAGCAAGGCTGTAATTAGGCAGGAACGAGGAGGGCGTCACACATGTTGTTTCCTTAGCGTAGCTGATCCTCTCCCCTCCTCACCTCGTCTCTTACACTGCTGCGGACACAGCTTCTCTCTGTTAACTGCTGGAAAGGATTCAGCAAACCAAATTCCAAATTTCCTCTGCCGTTAGTGACCTGTGTAACCCCTGGAGAGTCACCACACTCTGGGATTCTGCTTCTTTTTCAGTAAAAAGAGGGATTTAGACGAGGTGGTCTCTAAATTGCTCTAAGACCTGCCCTGGGGACACTAACTTCCTAGTCAGGGAAGAGGATGGGTTATCAGGCAGCACTCATGTCCATCACAGGATCAACTGGATGGCAGGAGCCCTACGCAGCATACGTTTGTCCCGTTACATAGGAGATGGACAGACGCCGTCTCCTCACTCCCCACCCTACCCTCCACCACCACATCTCTCCCACCACTCTCAGACCAGAATCCACCCCCCGGCAGACTCCCTGGATCCTACTGCCCCTCACAGCTCTATGGCCCAGCAGCCTCTTCTCAGCCAGGCTCACCTTCTTTTGAATGAGTTGATGAGTTCTCAAGTCCTCTCCAAAGAAGCTCTTTGAAATGGTGCTTTTGCTTTAACTCTGGGGGAAAAGTCTTTGCACCCTCTGAAACCTCTGAGTGAGGAAACTCAGATTGGGTGGAGCCAGTGAAGGAACTCTCTGCCTTTAAAGAGACAGAAACATTGCCTCATGATTTGGTGGGTGCTTCAGTGTTCGCAAGTTGAAAGCTTTTTCTCCACGTGCCTGCTAGTGCACCAGAATTTCCAAAGCTACATTTGCTGTTTTGGGTTATAGGGGTGGAGCCAAAGGGTCCTTATTAAATGACCCACATCTGGCCCAGGAAGCCAGGCACAACGTCTGCTCATCTTCCCTGGGTGGGGTGAGAGACTGCAGGGTTTATCGGGGAAGAAAAAACTCAGATATGTGGCTTGGTGTTTCCAAGTTCAGAGCCTGGGGAGGCTTCCCAGTGACCGTATAATGTGGGTTCTTACTAGTCTTTCAGGAACGTCTCATGTTACTCATTCAGAAGTTAACAGTACTCAGAAACTAAGCCAAAGGGTCTAAACCATTGGGAACCAAGAGAAAAAGAGGAAGATGAGGCCTGGAAAACATCTTCCAATGACCACACAGCATCTCTAATTTTCTTCCAACAGTTCTTGCAAGCTTGGAAATATGTATCACCTGACAGGAAAGGATGCACCTGGAGAGCAGATTCTAGTTTCCCTCCCAACCTTCCTACTTTCTCCTACCCCAGGCCCAGGCAGAGAGAGATTTCCCTAGATTTACCCAGTGGATGGTACCAACCTGCTCTGAGATTAAAGGCAGGTTGTCAAATGTCTCGTGGTTGACCAGCCCTTCCAGTAGTCTGTTGCATCTCCCTAAACATATTATGTTTTTGATTATACATTTTGATTTACCACATTGTGAAATTGGATTAGTCAATGTACAAGCTGGAGAGTAGGTACTAAGAGGACCAGAGGTGGCAGAAAGTAGCTCACTAGAGGTAGCCGCCCAGGGAGGGAAGCAGCTAGATTTGGAAATTATGCTGCTAATGTCCATATTGTTGGTCGATATCATTGGGCCAATTATTGATGTTAATGCCTTGGGTCACCTGGAAGAGCCACAGGTAACAGTTTTCTGACTTGCAATAAAGACATAGATCAGGACCAGTTATGTAATTCACAAGGTCTGGTGCAAAATGAAAATGCCAGGCCCTTTGTTCAAAAATCATTAAGAATTTTAAGATGACATCCAGAGAACATGAAACCAAGTGAGGGGCCCTTCTAAGCACAGGACCCTGTGCAACTGTTCAGGTCACATTCCCAAGGAGCTAACCTTGATGAAGCTGCGTATGTGTGAGTCTAGAGGAGAGCCAGACACGCATCTCCTGCTTGCCTCCCTCTTCTCAAGGCCTGGGTGATTACATCTAGGGCCCACTCAGACAATCCAGGATTAATGTCTCCACGTCAAAATCATGAACTCCATCACATCTGCACAGACCCTTTGCAATAAGGTAACTGACATGCACAGGTTCTGGGGATTAGGACATGGCTGTCTTTGGGGGCCAGTATTCAGCTGACCACAATCGGGTAGGTTAACCTCTCTGCAATTCACTTTCCTAATCTTTACAATGGAGTACCTCCCTCATGGGGTGGTTGTGAAATTAAATAAAGTGGTATGTATGAAGTGGTCAGAATGGTACTCAGATTATAGTAAGCGATCAATAAGTGTTAGCTAGTAGTAGTAAGAGAACTCTTGATACTAGTCTCAGGTCATAGATTACCCTCCTTAAGCTCACCTACTGTGGGATTTCACGTCATAGGTGCCTGTCTTAGGCAGCTCAGATGGCCATAAGAAAATATTATAGACTGGGTGGCTTCAACAACAGGAATTTATTTTGCTCAATTCTGGAGGCTGGGAAGTCCAAGATCAAGGTGCAGGCCAATTCAGTTCCCTGGTGAGGACTCACTTCCTGGCTTGCAGACGGCCGTCTTCTCACTGTGTCCACACAGCGTGGAAAGAGGAAGCATGCTCTCTCATGTCTCTCTTGTAAGAGCACTGATCCCATCCTGAGGGCCCCACACCCACGACCTCATCTAAACCTGATTGCCTCCATAACACCCCATCTCCAAATACCATCACATTGTGGGTTAGGGTTTCACATATGAATGTGGAGGATGGGGGACACGACTCAGATACGTAAATAGAACTGAAGGCCCTACAGGGAGAGGTGGAAAGCTTGGGAACCCTTACTTCACATTTTCTATCCACTGCAGAGGGTCGTCCTCCAAGGCCGAGAAGGACCGTACCTCATTAGCAGATATGAGAGTTCTAGGAGTCTGTTGATTTCTGGCTCAGTTTCTCATCCTTCGCCTCTGCATCTGAAAACACTTCCCTCTTAAGTCCTTAAAAGAAGAAAAATCACAAACTTCTACCAGGAAACAGCCCTTCCTTCAGCCGGGGATCAGTGCAGGGACCAACACTGGGCCTGACCCAGTTTGTCGTTCAGCAGGAGGGTCAATAGATCATGGGTGACGAAACCAGGAGCCCTCCATCTTGCCACCAAAAAAAATTTTCTTAGTAACTTCTACTTTTTAATGGTCTCCTTCAAGTTAACTCCTGGCTTTGGATGTTGCTCAGGCTTCCCGGGTTTTCTCCACTCGCTGCTCCCCGACGTGGTACCCGCATGAAAAGGAAGTTCAGCGCTTTCACACAATGTCTACCAGGGCAGGATCCAGATTATTTATACCCCTGCGCTCAGAAGTCTTGGTTTAAATGGTCTCCTGGCTCCCCAGATGCAGAAGAAGAGCTGCCTCCTGCAGGCGCAGGGCGGCCTTGGAACAAAAGAGACACAGGTGTTGGGCGTAAAGTGTCCTTGGAGCTGGACCACTCCAGGGAAACATGGATGCTTCATGGACATATGAGGAAAACTTCATATAAACTATAAACTAGCTCTAATGCACAGTGAAGTAGCCTTTGTATTTGTTAACTCATATATCCACTGTGTTAAACGTTCTCTGATTTCCACTCACCCTCAGACTTCAAAAACAAATACTTCTACTGAGTCTCTTTGACTTTTCAGGACAATATAATCATTTGCCTAGGCTAAGAACAAATCTATTCTCTTTTTTACAAAGATACAACTGGAAAAACCAATTCTGCACCAAGGTCGTATCTAGAGGATGACATTTGACAGTGACCTTCATTTACTCTGGTGCAGCCGGGCCACTGCTGAGGAGCAATGGTTGAGGTTGTGTTTGGAGCTAACACCTACTACACCTTCTCAAGAAAAATAACATGACACCTGGCTTCCAGGATCCCAGTCTTTCAGGGAGCAAGGAAGTCCACCCCTTGGCAGTCCAGGAACCTTAGCACATTTTGGAGACCTCAAGAAGAAGGAAAGTCACTGAGAGTTACAGGTTACAGCATGCAAAACCCGTTGGAGAAAGTGTTTGGGTCTTGGCTTCTCACACTTGGGAAAGAAGAACAAAGAATAGAGGCTTTTAAAAGTCTGATGCAAGATTCATTTTGAAAACTTCCAAGAGAAATTAATTCTTTGGAATTAGGACCTCCTTAATACTCTTAGGCTCTAGATTTGCGGAGCAAATTCAAGGAGGCCTACCTGGTTTGTTAAAATTCTTGCTGCACCTATGCAAATAATCAGGCCATGAATAATAAGAATAGTCTTCTAGGGATCATCAATAATTGTGGGAGACTATTTGTGGTCATGAGGTAGAGAATGCCATTAAAATGATCCAAAATTTAGAAAGAGGCAGAAGAGGTCACTGAGTGCTGTTTCTGTGGGGCCAGCTCTGACTATCCTCTGAGATATTGTACAGCTCTCGAAGGACAGAGGGGTATTTTGCAAATTTTTGTCTTATAGATATGCAAATAATTTCCTGTCTGGTGAACTGTATAACCTGAAAGTTACATTTTATGACTGTCTTGGACACTAACCCTAGATTCTCAAATGCTCTTTGAATCAATGATAATGTCTTACGGGTTCCCTTTAGTCAATGAGTTGAGCAAAATCTTTGATGTGTTTATTTTATATTTGCACAAGAGTCATGAAATTGTTTGTTTGAAAATTTCAATCTCACAGGAAAGAGAGGGAGAAAGAACACACACAAAGCCCTGGAGGTGGAGATATACTGGACACGGGCAGAGATCAGCAAACACTCTGGAGAGGGGGTCACTACCAGCATTTTAAGGGCTGACTGTGTTCCAGGCACTGGCCTTTATATCATTCTCTCCTTCATTCCTTACAACAGTGTAAAACAGATATTAACAGGAACCAGGACTGGAAATTTAGGTAAGCAGAGCTCCACTGAAACACTGTATTAGGTTCCTTCTCAAGGGGAGGAGTGGAGGAAGATTGGCCTTGAAAGAAAAGTTGAGACAGAATGTAAAGACTGTCGAATACCAGGCCAAGGAACGGGGACTTGAAGCCCTGGGCAGTAGAAGTTGGCCAAGCACCAGGGACGAGAGAAAACTATTTACACGGGTTTCACCTACTAACTACAACTAGGCCTGGGAAGACAGAGATCGGGGCATTTCACCCTCCAACTGCATACACTGCTCCTTGACCACCTGTTAGAGGTTGCATTGTCTCCCCCAAAGATGGGGTCAAGTCCTAACCCCTGGTACCTGAGACTGTGACCTCATAGGGTCTTTGCAAGTAATCCATTTAAGATGAGGTCACTAAGGGGGACCCTAATCCAATGACTGTATAAATATGAAAGGAGGGAAATTTGGACACAGATGCACAGAGGGGAACAACAGGTGACAACAGAGGCAGAGATTGGAGTGATGCATCTACAAGCCAAAGAAGGCCCAGGGTGGCCAGCAGCCTCCAGAAGCTTGGAGGAGGCAAAGGAGAATCCTCCCAGAGGCGTCAGAGACAGCGTGGCCCCGAGAGCAGCTCGGTGTTGGACTTCTACCTTCTGACTCTGAGACGACTGATCTCTGCTGATGTAAGCCACCAAGTTCGTGCCCATTTGTGACAACAGCCCATGGAAACTAACTTAGGTTTTGGTACAGGAAGTAGGGTGCTGCTGTAGAAAATACCTAAAATGTGGAAGTGGTTTTGAAATTGGGTAATGGACAGAAACTGGAAGAATTTTGAGGCGCCAGATAGAAAAGTCCTAGATTGCCTTGAAGAGACTATTGGTGGACAAGCGAACATTAAAGGTACTTCTGGTCAGATCTCAGATCCAAGAGAGGAACACGCTATCAGGCACTGGAGGAAAGGTGATACTTGGTATAAAGTGGCCGAGAAGTCGGTTGAATTACGCTCTACCACTGGGTGGAAAGCCTAACTCGTAGGCAAAGAACTTGAATATTTAGCTGAGGAGGTGTCCGAGCAGAGTGTGGACGGTGCAGCCTGGGTTCTCTTGGCGGCTTACGGGAAAATGCATGAGGACAGAGACTGAAGTGACGCACCGACAAGGGGAGGAATGCGAAGGATTCCCAGCAACCACCAGAAGCTGTGAAGACGCAAGGAAGGGTCCTCCCCTGGAGCCTTCAGAGAGAGCAAGGCTCTGCGACACTCTGATTTGGGACTCCCGGAACTAACAGACAATACCTTTCTGTTGTGTTAAGCCACACGGTGTGCAGGGATCTGTCACGGCAGCCCTGGGAATCTAATGCACCACCTTCTCCTTCCTACACCTCTTCTTCTGCCTGCGGTTCGTTCCATCCTCTTAACGACTCAAAGATTTCCCCTTCTGCATTGCGCAGTCTGAGCGGTGCAACCTTACGAGCACACCTTCTCCCTCAGTCCCACCCACATGGCAGGCCCAGATGACCGTGGAATCTCAGGGAGGAGAGACGCTGGCTTCCTCAGAGAATTTAGCTTTAAAATTCTCAGGGGAGTTTAGTTTTTGTCAACAATTTATTCAACACCAAAACCAAAACAAAAAACCGTTTCTTTTAAAGAGGGACAGAGGGACTCAAGTCCTGAGAGTGCAGTTGAGGCCTCCTGACTCATGAGGGCACAGGCAGACTCCCGGATGGGCTGCGCTGAGGGTCATCAGACCACGTCCGCCTCCCAGCATGGCCCAGTCCCACCAGCAAGAGCCGAGCTCACGCTCTTCCAGGATACCAAACTCACACAAAAGAAGGGTTTTATCTAAAAGAAAAGGGGGAGGGGGGCATCGTCCCTTCAAAATAAGACAAAACAAGCTGTGAAGCGTCTAAATATCCAGGAGCCTTCCTCCTAGGCTACCCTGGCTGCACAGGATTACTACCCTGTCTGAGTAGGTCAATCACACCCTCTGTTCCCCCAATGGCTACTGTTTTGTTCCATGAGCTTCAGTACTGGAGTCGCATATCAGCACAGCAGCACTGGGTGTCTCCCTCTAATATAGGCCATGCGCTCAGGGAGAAAGCGTGTGGGTCTGATTCTGCCACTAGCAAGACCTACAGCTTTGGGCGAAAAAACCCATGAGCCCTCTGAGATGCAGTTTCTCTACAGATGCGAAGACGGGGAAGTGTTGGATTGTCTCAGACTGATGCCTGCTGTGGAATTGTGTCAGACAATGATATTCAGGCTTCGTCCAATGAGAAGAAATCCTCAGACTATACCACTGGCACGATCATGAGCCCAGCTCTGCTCACTCACGCTACTTCTCAGATGTCTGTTGGTTATAGCTACAAATGTCCAGCAATGGCACAGAGAGCAGTTGTCCTCAAAGGGAGACAACAAGAGCTGGGGCTCTTGGCTTAAGTGGTCTGGTGAGAGGGAGCAATATGAGCACAGGCCCCTCTCCCAGGGTGTTTGAGTCCCTAGGGTCATCAGGGAAACGTATAGTTACAGACAGTGACAGAGTCAGCGTCATTTACCCTTTGGCACCAACAGCCAAGAAAGCAAGAAGCAAAGAATCAGGCATTTCCCCCACAGCTTCCTGCTGCTCTCAACACACCCCCGGCTCGCTTCCTCACTCAGCTACCAGACTTTTTAGTCCCATCCCTCCAAAGCCCACAAAGTTTGCCTGCATATCCCTGAACTCTTAACCATTCCATGACCCTAGTAGAAGAAGAAGAGGCTGCCTAGGAGGACAGGAATCGGGGAAAGGATTCAGAGGCTGCCACGACCACCCAACAGCGCTCAGTAACTTCCCTTCTTTCTGGGAGTTGCAATTTGGTCTGCACAATTTCTGCTATGATCTTCATTTCTTCCTTTTGGTTTCAATCTGACATCTTTTGTTGCTTCACTCCAATCCTTGCATTAAGAGAGTGTTCTTAAGTGCTTTAGTGCTCATGATAAATTCTATAAATAAAATTTAACAAGGAGTAAAGAGAACAATTGTAATGTATATCTCAGCATATCACATTGTTTTTCTCATAATCTCCTATATTTTCAAGACATGAGCAACATGATGAATTTTTGTAAATTCACTTGCACACAGAAAAACATGCCTCCTGCCTCAGCCATAGCCACTTCCTGCCTCTCCTCCCCTGACTCTGTCTTACTCTGCACAGAGAGTTGTAGTCAAAGCACAGGCTGGAAAGGCTGGGTCGCAGGGCCATGTCCCCTTGTTTGTACCTGCTGCAGCGTTCAGAAGGAATGAGGGTAGAAAGACTGGGCCAAGCAGAAATCTCACCGTGGAGGTCGCTCCGAACTGTGCTCAGGCTCCTTTTTGGACCCTCCTCAGGCTGCTGCTGCCTGAGGATGAAGTGGCAGAGTTTTCCTGTGAGCCTCCAAACCCACCCAGGGCCTCATTCAGAGCAGGCACAACAGCGGGCACTTTGACTCTGACATGAGCTCAGCAAAAGAAGCTCTGCTCTAAACTGGAATAGGTGCATATGCAGGTTGTCATGTTCCAAAATTCTAACAGTGAAGTTCTCAAAGCCTCAAGAGCCAACTAGCAGCTGAGCAGCCTCATTCCTTTTGACTATTATTTATCATAAAGAAACATAACTGGAAAATTGTATTTAAATGACTCATTTCTAAGCTGTGAAAGACAATTAATGATTATTTAGAAATATAAGGTGGCACCAACATTTCTCTTATCCTCTGCAAGTATAACATATTTACATTTAGTGGAAAACCAAGGACTCCGGATAAAGATAGGAACCTGGAAAACAATGCCAGCTAAGTCCCACCTACCTGCCCAACTAGGTGACTGCTTAGGTCTCCATTCAACAGCATTTTCTTCAGTTACAATAAGGAACAATAAAAAGGGAACACTATGGATCTCGTCAAGATGGCAGCATAAGCAGACTCTGAACTCATCTCCTCCAATGAACACAAGCAGGTTACAACTATTTTTGGAAAAATTACCCAGGAGAGAAAACTGAAAACAGGATAAAAAGCACTTCCACAACAAGAGACACTCCTGACTAAGGCAGAAGAGGCAGAAATTCCTGGGGGAGAGAAAAAAAGCCACCTTTGGGAGCAGCGGAGTTTCTCAGTCAGCCAGGCGGGAGCCACCCTAAGGTACACAGCCCACACTGGAGGAGTGAGGTCTGAAGCGGGGGCGATACTGCTATAACCATCCTTCAGACTCCCCACAGCTGAGACGAGGGTGTTACTATCTGGCTTCACTAGCTATTAACGACAGTGAGGATACCCCTAGAAAAGCTAGCAGATGAAAGCCAGAAAGACCCAGGTCTTAAAGGGCCCATGCACAAACTCACCCATCTAAGCAACCTAAAGTCACCAGAGAGAATGCTGACAGTCCTTTGGTGAAAAGAGACTCACCTGGTGGGTTCTGGGGACATCTCAGTAAGAGGAGGGACCTCTCCAGAGACTAAGACATTGGTGGGGGCCGTTGTTCTGCCTTGGTCCAGGTGTGCTGACACAGTCCCCAGCAGATGCCATCGAGGTTCTTCCCCTGGTCTGTTAGCCCAGGGGTCTGCCACACCCACTAGACCACAGATTTAATCCAGTTCAACCAGGGCAGGCAGCCTGACCCAAGGACCTGCCTGCCAACAGCAAGCCCTCAGGCTACTTGTCAGCCTGCATTGACTGGGTGCCTTGATCCTCTCCGGGCAGGCGAGTGTGTCTGCCTCTGCAGGGCAGGGCCTGTGTGAGGACCAGGTGAACTGTGGGGGCCATTGGTGGACAGCTGGGGCCTCTGCAGTGACGGGTCAGGGTACGCTGCAGGGGGTTAGGAAGAGTACATGGACCAGGACTGTGTTGACAATGTGTGTGGTCCTGGGACAGGGAGGTGAGGCTTATCAGTGGCAGAAGACCTGCACTTCACAAATAGCTGTACAAAGGATAAGCCCCACCTTCCAAAGCCTGAAACAATTGAGTGCTGCTGTGCCTAAGGCCAGCCCCACTCAGCTGCACTCCTAAGAGATCTGACAACAGCCTTGTAAGCCTGAGGCCTATAGCAACTGTAAGCCCCTGAGCCTAGCAACAAGCTACACTGGGTACCTACCCAATTAACAGAAAAACTGCAACAGGAGTGTGCTTTTAGACCTTGTAGCCAATGGTACTGAGGCTCCCCAAACTGGATTTACAAACAGCTGGCCAGGGAAGGAGAAACGAGACTCCCTGGGTACCTGCAGTAAGCGCAACCCTGCCACAGCAGAAAGATACAAGTAGCCCACAAGGGGCTCACTCCTGGATAATTTGGACTGGTGACGGGAGGGAAGCACACTCCTGGGCCTCAAAAGGCATCTCTTACATAGGGCCACTTCTCCAAGATCAGGAGACACAGCTGACTCACCTAATACATAGAAATAAGCACAGAGAAAGAGGCATAATGAGGAGGCAAAGGAATACTTTCCAAGCAAGGGAACAGGACCAAACCCCAGAAAAAGGACTAAATGAAACAGAAATAAGTGACCTACCTGACAAAGAATTCAAACAAAATCTCAGAAGGATGCTCACAGATATTGGGAGAAGACTGGATGAACAGTGAGCTCATCAACAAAGAACTAGAAAATATAAAAAAGAACCAAGCAGAAATGAAGAATACAATACTCGAAATAAAAAATTCACTAGAGGGACTCAATAGCAGAGCAGATGATACAGAAGAACAGATCAGTGAGCTGGACAAAAGACGAGAGGAAATCACCCAAGGGGAACAGAAAAAAGAAAAAAGAATTAGACAGAATGAGAACAGTCTAAGGGGACTCAGGGACAATATCAAGCACACTTACATTCGTATTATAGGTGTCCCAGAAGGAGAAGAGAGAGACAAAGGGGCAGAAAATTTATTTGAAGAAATAATAGCTGGAAATTTTCCTAACCTAAGGAAGGAAACAGATATCTAAGTACAGGAAGCACAGAGAGCTCCAAACAAGATAAGCCCAAAGAGGCCCACATCGAGACACATTTTAATTAAAATGCCCAAAATTAACGATAAAGAGAGAATCCTAAAAGCTACAAGAGAAAGGCCACAAGTGATATACAAAGGAAAGCCCATAAGGCTATCAGTGGACTTCTAAGCCAAAACTCTACAGGCGAGAACAGAATGACATGATGTATTTAAAGTGCTAAAAGGAAAAAGCCTACAGCCAAGAATACTCTATCCTTCAAGGTTGTCATTCACAATGGAAGGAAAGATAAAGAGGTTCCCAGACAAGCAAAAATTAAAGGAGTTTATCAGCAAGAAACCTGTTCTACCAGAATTGCTGAAGGGACTTATTTAAATGGGAAAGCAATGACCACAAATAAGGATAAAAAGAATTAACAAAAACAAAACAAAACCAGGCAATAAAATCACTGGTAAAGGTAAAAATATAGTAAAGGTAGCAGATCAACCCCCTCTGAAGATAATATGAAGGTTAAAAGACAAAGTACTAAAATTATCTATTTCAATGATAAGAGGGTAATGGATACGCACACACAAAACAAGAGATTGCATATGATTTCAAAAACATAAAATGTGGGAGGAGGGGAGTGAAAAAGTAGAGCTTTTAGAAAGAGGTCAAGCTAAAGAGTCTATCAACTCAATATAGACTGCTATATACACAGAATATTATATAGGATCCTCATGGTAACCACAAATCAGAAAGCTATAGTAAGTAAGCAAATAAGTAAGACAAAAGAAATCGAACATATTACTAAAGAAAGCCATCAAACCATAAGGGAAGAGAGCAAGAGAAAAAGAAAGGAACAGAGAACTACTACTAAAACACCCAGAAAAAAAGTAACAAAATGGCAATACATACATATTTACCAATAGCTACTTTATAGGTCAATGGACTAAACGCTCCAATCAAAAGGCATAGGGTGGCCAATTGGATAAAAACAAGACCCATATATATGCTGCATACAAGAGACACACTTCAGACCTAAAGACACTCACAAACTGAAAGTGAAAGGATGGAAAAAGATATTCCATGCAAATGGAAAAGAAAAGAAAGTGGGGATACCAATACTTATATCAGACAAAACAGACTTTAAAACAAAAACTGTAACAAGAGACAAAGAAGGGCACTACATAATGATAAAGGGAACAATCCAACAAGAAGATATAACACTTGTAAATATCTATGCACCCAACATAGGAACACCTAAATATATAAAGTAATTATTAACAGACATAAAAGGAGAAATAGACAGTAACACAATAATAGTAGGGGACTTTAATGCTCCACTTACATCAATAGATAGATCATCCAAACAGAAGATCAATAAGAAGACACTGGCGTTAAACAACACATTTGACTAGATGGACTTAGTGGATATATATAGAACATTCCATCCAAAAACCACAGAATACTCATTCTTTTCAAATGCACATGGAACACTCTCCAAGACTGATCACATATTAGGCCACAAAACAAGTCTCAATAAATTTAAGAAGATTGAAATAATACCATGCATCTTTTCTCACCACAAAGATATGAAACTAGAAATCAACTACAGGAAGAAAACCAGAAAAGACACAAAAATGTGGAGATTGAACAAAATGCTACCGAACGACGATTGGGTCAATGAAGAAATCAAAGGAGAAATCAAAAAATTCCTGGAGACCAAATGAAAATATAACATGCCAAAATCTATGGGATACAGCAAAAGTGGTTCTAAGAAGGAAGTTTATAGCAATTCAGGCCTACCTCAACAAAGAAGAAAAAAACAAATAAACAATCTAATGGGGTATCTAAGAATACTGGAAAAAGAAGAACAAACAAATCCCAAAATCAGCAGAAGGAAGGAAATAATAAAAATCAGAGCAGAAATAAATGAAATCGAGACTAAAAAAACAAGAGAAAAAATTAATGAAACCAAGAGCTGGTTCTTTGAAAAGATAAACAAAATTGACAAACCCTTAGCTAGACTCACCAAGAAAAACAGAGAGAAGCTTCAAATAAATAAAATCAGAAATGAAAAAGGAGAAATTACAACAGACACCTCAGAAATATAAAAGATAATAAGAGAATACTATGAAAAGCTGTACACCAACAAATTGGATAATATGGAAGAAATGGATAAATTCTGAGAAACATACAACCCTCCAAAACTGGACCAAGAAGAAGTAGAGAATTTGAATAGACCAATTACCAGTAAGGAGATCGAAAGAGAAATAAAAAACCTCCCAAAATATAAAAGTCCAGGACCAGATGCCTTCCCTGATGAATTCTACCAAACATTCAAAGAAGACTTAATACCTATCCTTCTCAATCTCTTCCAAAAATTTGAGGAGGAGGAGAGGCTTCCTAAACCTTCTACGAAGCCACCATTATCCTAATACCAAAACCAGACAAGGACAACACAAAAAAACAAATTACGGGGCAATATCACTGATGAACAATGATGCAAAAATCCTCAACAAAATACTAGCAAATCAAATACAATAATACGTTAAAAAGATCATACATCATGATCAAGTGGGTTTCATTCCAGGGATGATGGTTCAACATGTGCAAATCCATCACCGTGATACACCACATCAACAAAATGAAGAAGAAAAATCACATCATTATCTGAATAGATGCAGAGAAAGCATTTGGCAAGATACAGCATCCATTTCTGATAAAAACTCTAAATAAAATGGGTATAGAAGGAAAATACCTCAACATAATAAAGGCCATATATGACAAACCTACAGCAAATATCATTCTCAACAGAGAAAAACTGAAAGCTATTCCTGTAAGAACAGGAACCAGACAAGGATGCCCACTGTCACCACTCTTATTTAACATAGTATTGGAAGTCCTAGCCAGAGCAATCAGGCAAGAAAAAGAAATAAAAGGGATCCATATTGGAAAAGAAGTAAAACTGTCACTCTTTGCAGATGACATGATTTTATATATAGAAAACCCTAAAGAATCCACTAAAAACCTATTAGAAATAATAAATTAATTCCAAGTCACCAGATACAAAATCAACCTACAAAAATTGGTTGTGTTTCTATACACTAACAACGAAGTAGCAGAAAGAGAAATTAAGAATACAACCCCATTTACAATCGCAACAAAAAGAATAAAATACCTAGGAATAAACTTAACTAAGGAGGTGAAAGATCTGTACACCAAAAACTATAAAACATTGTTGAAAGAAGTCGAAGAAGACATAAAGAAATGGAAAGATATTCCGTGCTCTTGGATTGGAGGAATTAACATAGTTAAAATGTTCACATTCCTAAAGCAATCTACAGATTCAATGCAATCCCTATAAAAGTTCCAACAACATTTTTCACAGAATAGAACAAAGAATCCTACAATTGATATGGAAGAGCAAAAGACCTTGAATAGCCAAAGGATTCCTGAGAAAAAAGAACAAACCTGGAGGTATCACACTCCCTGATTTCAAAATATACTACAAAGCCATTGTAACCAAAACAGCATGGTACTGGCACAAAAACAGACACATAGATCAATGGAACAGAATCGAGAGCCCAGAAATAAACCCACACATTTATGGACAGCTAATATTCAACAAGGAAGCTAAGAGCATACAATGGAGAGAGTCTCTTCAATAAACGGTGTTGGGAAAACTGGACAGCCACATGCAAAAGAATGAAAGTAGACCATTACCTTACACTACGCACAAACATCAACTCAAAATGGATTAAAGACGTGAATGTAAGACCTGAAACCATGAAACTTCCAGAAGAAAACATAAGCAGTACGCTCTTTGACACTGGTCTTAGCAGCATATTTTCAAGTACCATGTCAGACCAGGCAAGGGAAACAAACGAAAAAATGAACAAATGGGACTACATCAAACTAAAAAGCTTCTGCACAGCAAAGGAAACCATCAACAAAACGAAAAGACAACCTAACAATTGGGAGAAGATATTTGCAAGCCATAATCAGATAAGGGGTTAATATCCAAAATATACAAAGAACTCATACATCTCAACAACAAAAAAACCAAAAACCCAATTAATAAATGGGCAAAAGAACTGAACAGAGATTTCTCCAAAGAAGATATACGGATGGACAACAGGCATATGAAAAGATGCTCAACATCATTAGCTATCAGGGAAATGTAAATCAAAACTACAATGAGGCTTCACGTCACTCCGGTCAGAATGGCTATAATTAACAAGACAGGAGACAACAAATGTTGGAGAGGATGTGGAGAGAAGGGAACACTTGTACACTGCTGGTAGAAATGCAAACTGGTGCAGCCGCTATGGAAAGCCGTATGGAGTATCCTCAGAAAACTAAGAATAGATCTACCATATGATCCAGCTATCCTACTGCTGGGTATTTACCCAAAGAACTTGAAAACACAAATGCATAAAGATACATGCACCCCTATGTTCACTGCAGCATTATACACAACAGCCAAGACTTGGAAGCAACCTAGGTGTCATCAAGGGACGAATGGATAGAGAAGATGTGGCATGTATACACAATGGAATACTACTCAGCCGTAAGAAATGATGAAATCTGGCCATTTGTGACAACATGGATGGACCTTGAGGATATTATGCTGAGTGAAATAAGTCAGAGGGAGAAAGTCAAATACTGTAGGATCTCACTCATAAGTAGAAGATAAAAACGACAAACAAACACATAGCTGCAGAGATTGGATTGGTGGTTACCAGAGGGGAAAGGGGAGGGGAGAGGGCAAAAGGGGTGATGAGGCTCATATGTGTGGTGATGGACTATAATTCGTTTTTGGGTGGTGAACATGATGTAATCTACACAGAATTCAAAATATATTGCGATGTACATTTCATTACGATGAAAGCTATATAATATTATAATCCAATGTTACTGTAATAAAATTAAAAAAAAGAGAAGGGAACACTAAACTATACAAAATCCATGTACTCAGCAGGAACAAAGAAGAGCGGAGCTGGCAATGTGGCCAAAGTTTAATCTACAACTACTGACAGATACTTCCAGAAAGGATTATGAAGAATCCTGCAGTCGTTACTGGTGGAATAACCATAACTGGTGAAAATTATTTTTTTTTTTTAAATTAAAGTCTCCAAAAGCTGTCCTACGGCCATAGAGCAAATAAAGAAACATTTATTTTTTTAAAACCTACTAAATCTTAATAAGAACAGTGACAACCTGTGTGGTACTTGAGCCATGACCTAATTCCTCCTTCCTCAACTCACCCTCAGCTCAGCTTGAAGGAAACTCTAGTCTGGGAAGGTGTGGGCAAGAAGACGGGGCTCCCTCTCCCCTCAGCTGCTCATCAAGAGTATAGCATCTGGGCTGGCCCGGTGGTGCAGCAGTTAAGTGCTCACATTCTGTTTCGGTGGCCTGGGGTTCGCTGGTTCGGATCCCAGGTGCAGACATGGCACCACCTGACAGGCCATGCTGTGGTAGGTGTCCCACATATAAAGTGGAGGAAGAAGGGCACGGATGTTAGCTCTGGGCCAGCCTTCCTCAGCAAAAAGAGGATTGGCAGCAGTTAGCTCAGGGCTAATCTTCCTCAAGGAGAAAAAAAGAGTATAGCATCCTACCAATAGGGACAGACTGGCAGCATTGATCATCCCCTCCAACTCTGAGTTGCAGAGACAAAATTCCTCGTAAGCATCGCCAACAGCAAGTGACTGCTCCTCTGTTCATAGGGCAGGGGCTCTGTCCCAGGCACAACAGGCTAAAAATACTGGGACTCCAACTGCCCACACTGCAGCTCCCTCATATGATGGAGGTTCCACTCTAAGAGAGGCCAGTTGAGAAGACCAGAGGCTACTGTCTTCTGCTCTGGACCCAGAGCTGTGGCTCAGAGATTCTGTTTAGGATGAAAAGAAGTCTATAATAACAGAGAACTCCTAAGCTCTCCCCAAAGGAAATAACTCCAGTTCACCCACTCCCAGGTATTAAGAGAAATAAAAACATAGACTTGTGTGTGAATGTTTATTTGTTATAATATTTTAATAGCTCAAATTGGAAACACTCAAATGTTCATCAGTTGGTGAATGAATAAGCAAATTCTGGTATCTCCATACTGCTATGGGTTAAATCCTGTCCCCTAAAAAGATACATTGAAGTTTTAATTCCTACAACCTCAGAATGTGTTCTTTTGAAAATAGGGCCACTGGGGGGCCGGCCCCATGGCCGAGTGTTTAAGTACGTGTGATCCACTTCAGTGGCCCCGGGTTTTGCTGGTTTGGATCCTGGGTGCAGACATGGCACCTCTCCTGGGGCCACATTGAGGTGGCGTCCTCAATGCCACAACTAGCAGGACCCATAACTAAAATATACTTCTATGTACTGTGGGGATTTGGGGAGAAAAGGCAGAAATAAAAAAAAAGGAAAAAAGGAGATTGGCAACAGATGTTAGCTCAGGTGCAAGTCTTTAAGAAAAAAAAGAAGATTGGCGACAGTTGTTAGCTCATGTGCCAATCTTAAAGAAAGAAAGGAAGGAAGGAAGGAAGGAAGGAAGGAACGGAGAAAGAAAGGAAGGAAGGGAGAAAGAAAGGAAGGAAGGGAGAAAGAAAGAAAATAGAGCCACTGGAGACATACTTAGTTAAGATGAGGTCATACTGGAACAGGGTAGACCCTTAATCTTGAAAGGGTTAGTGTCCTCATAGTGAGAGGAGAATGTCATGTGACAACAGAGGAAGAATCCTGAGTGATGGGTCTACAAGTCCATGAACACCAAGGATCGCTACCAACACTAGAAGCTAAGAAGAAGAAAGGAGCTAAGAACAGATTCGCCCTAGAGCCTGCATAGAGAGAGTGACTCTGCAGACACCTTGATCTTGGATTTCTGTTTTCTATGTGTGTGTGTGTGAGGAAGACTTGCCCTGAGCTAACCTCTGTGCCAATCTTCCTCTTTTTGCTTGAGGAAGATTACCGCAGAACTAATATCTGTGCCAATCTTAGCCTCCAGAACCATGAGAGAACAAATTTCCATCGTTTTAATTCCCCAAATGGTGGTACTTTGTTGTGGCAGCCCCAGGAAACTAACGCACATACCATGGAATTCTAGTCAGCGACGAAAATGAACAAAAAATAGTACCTGCCTCAGCATGGAGGAATCTCAAAAGAAACGCTAAGTGAAAGACACCAACCACGAAAGGCTACATCTTGTAGGTTACATTCATGTGAAATTCTAGAAAAGGCAAGACTATCATGACAGAAAGCTGATGACTGTTTGCTTGGGACGTGGAGTGGGAGGAGCGGATTGATTCCAAAGGCCATGAGGAAAATTGTTAGGTGATGGAACTGTTCTGTATCTTGATTAAGGTGGTGGTTACACATCTCTGTAAAATTACCAAAACTCATCAAGCTGTAAACTTTCAATGACTGAACACTATTTTACGTAAATTAAAATTCAATAAAGCTGAAAACCTATAGCCATTTAGGTACAATTGGATACAACTCAAATAATCAGTCATAGGAGATTGACTGCACAACGGACCACCGGTCGCCACACTACCTATGTCCACACCCTTTGACAGCAAGAGTTTCTATCCCTTCTCAGCCAGACGTGGAGTCTATTGCTGCACTTTTTGAAGCTCAAAGCCTCAGAGGCTTTGCAGCTTGGTTTTTGAGAATTTCTGCTCTTTTGTGCATTTCCTGTTTCTGCTTCACCATTTGACACCTATTTTTTCAACCCATGAACCACCTTCTTATGCACATCAAAAAATCTGTACCTCTTTACTAGAAACTATGATAAAGAGACCAGAGAATGATTCTTAGATCACAGCACGGTCCCCAGGAAGTCTGTGGTCTGCAATGATGTTAGCCCATTTCTCAGAACCTTCCACAAAAACAAGAAAGGTCTTTGTAAATTTACCTGTGCACAGCAACCTTCCTCCCTGTCTCCACCACCATTTCCTGCCTCATTGCTTTCACCTTTTGTCTTACCCATCACATAGAGTTGTGGACACTTCACAGGACAGAAAGGTTAAGATGCAAGGCCCACGTCCCCCACTCTGCATGGGAGGGTGCTCACAATGGACTCACACATGGAGAGGAAACCTAATTCAAGACAGTCACATCCTGCCTTGAGCTGAGGAAAATAACCAGGGCAATCAGTGGGTGCAGGTTGTTCTGCCTGTCTCTGCTTTTAGAATCCTCATGATGGAGCCTACAAAGCCTAAACAGCTTATAGAAAATTTAGCAGGTCAATCCTTTTTTATTATTGCTTATTTGAAGTAATAACAACTTGAACTTAGTATTCGAATTTCTCTCTTTTCAAGTTGTGAATGGCCACAAAAGATTCTGTGTAAAGATAAATATGTCAAAGTCATTTGCACATTCTCTCTTATTACATGTTATTTCTATTTAACAAGATCTCAGGGATTTCAAAGTCAAGATAGCAAACCGGCCCTATGCTAACCAGTCTTGAAAATGGATTAACATAGATTGTAGACCACAGATGTCCTCTCTTTTTGCAACCGCTAATTAAACCAAGATGTCATAGAGAATGTGGGAGTAGGAGCATCAGTGACAAGAGGTTTCAACAAATCTCTGGAAGGCAGAGAGAGATGAAGGATGCATTAGGGCAGGACATCCCCAGTCAACACAATCCCAGAGAGGCTATAGGTGAGGTGGCTGCACACGGTGCCTGGAGTACCTCAGTGACGTCTGGCTTCAGAAACTTGGGCTATGTGGAATGGGGCTGTGGGGCTGAAAGTAGGGCATGACATGAATATGAGACAAGCGATTCTGCCATCATCCCCTCACTTCCCCCTAATTCAGAAACCCACACTTCAAAGTCTCTCTTCCCCAGTGTGTAATTAGAGGGCTCCTCTCTAATGATTACAACATCTCCAGAGGAAAATCCCTGCATTCTGGCTTTTAGGGTTCCCTCTGCATAAAGCCTGTCCCTCTCTGTCACCTCAGGTGAAGCCTGCAGTCATGACCCTCACTCACCACATGGAACTTTCAGGTAGCTTTTGGGATGATTTATCCTTAAACATGAAAAGTCAATCAGGGAGAACTCACATTTGAGAAAAGACTACAACATGAAACCGAGACAAAAGAGACAAAGATGAACAGAAAAATAACTCTAAAGGGAGCCATTAACTCAGGGAAAAAAACAAAAACAGGAACAAACTAACCAAATAAATCTAAAGAAACTTCTTTTTCAGGTATCTAGATTATTAATCCTCCCACTGAAATCAACTAAAAATACTGAAAAATATTATATATATTTTCTGAAAAGCATGGGTGAGCAGGCAAGAAAATGAGCTTTCTCAGATGCAGAGCACAGTGAAGCATGAAACCCAGACAGGTGAGTGAGGATGGCAGCTGGCTGTCATTCGGGGATATCTTACTATCCCTGGAGAGCTTGCTTCTCCAAGCCACTCTGACATGAAAACGAGAGTCAAAGGCCAAAGCTGGTTCAGGGGAGCATCTAATAGGGGGACTTTCACCACGAACCCCAAAGGGCACTCCCTCAGTGAAGGGAGATCTAGAACCCAGTGACTTCTACTTGGTGAGCTGGATGAGAGATTTGAGAAAGAACAGGCCAGCATGCAATTAAACAGGCAAACGATGCTACAGAGAGAAAATAGAAGAGAATAGGGCAGAGGGAATGTTCAAAGTGGTGATGGCTGAATTGTTTGCTGAACTGGTGAAATTCACCAATCCACACATTCAAGAAATCTAATGAATCCCGGAGAAAATAATTAAGAAAGAATTCACACCTTCACACATAATGGTGAAACTGTAGGACATCAAAAGAGAATCTCTTAAAACTCACTGGAAAGAACAGACAGATGAGGTTTGAAGAAGAGACGGCTGGAACTATGCTGATTTCTGAACAGTAACAAAGGAAGCCAGAAAACAGTGGAAACAGATTATTTTCCATGTGCTGAGAGAAAATAACAGTCAACCTAAAATTCATATCCAAGGAAAATAGCTGTCAAAAATAAGAACAAAATAGGGGCTGGCCCTGTGGCCAAGTGGTTAAGGTCGCGCGCTCTGCTGCAGGCAGCTGTGTTTCGTTGGTTCGAATCCTGGGCGTGTACATGGTACTGCTCATCCAACCACGCTGAGGTGGCATCCCACATGCCACAGCTAGGAGGACCCACAAGGAACAGTATACAACTATGTACGGGGGGGCTTTGGGGAGAAAAGGAAAAAATAAAAGTTTTTTTTAAAAAAAGAAACATAAGGACAAACTAGACAGTGACGTCAGCATCATGGTGGAGTGACTTGTTGCCTTAGTCTCTCCCCCATAAGTGACAACTAAATTGACATTCATTATGCCACAGAAGATTCCTTACAAAGTATAATAAGATAGCTGAGAGATCCAAGCAGCCCTACATCTGAAGGTCGGGGGACTGGATCCCCCAGAAGCAAAGGAAAGAGGTGAGCAAATCCCTCTCCCTCCTCAGCAGTAGTGATCTACATTGAAGTTCCTCACACAGCAACCAGTGCACAACCATAAGAGGAGGTGGGGGACAGCCAGGCCTGTGTGTGAATACTTTCACTTTTGGAGTTGCAGCCCACCTGCAGGAGTGCACACTGTGCCTCGGTGGCCCCACCCATGGGAATGCTCTCCACCAAGTGGCACGGCTCAGTGCATGTGAAGGAGACCCCACCAAGCACAATAGCCCAAGTGAACCACTTGTGAGTGGAAAGCCAGCCCATGTGCATGAAAGAAAGCACACCTCTGCTCTCCACCCAGTGTACCAGCTAGGCCAATCCCCTAACAGGACTGCAGTCCTGCACCAGAATGCCTGCACGTGCATGTGTGACCTACCAAATAGCTGCGGCCAGCAGGCAAATGCAGATGAGAGCTACCAGTACAACTTCCAGCAGACAGAGTAGGTTCAGAAAACACACCTCCTGCCCACCCCTCACAGATGGCAGGTGGAATCTGCAACCTGATACATCTACAAATGCCCCAGCAAAGGATCAGTTCATCAAACACCATGAAAAACTACAGTAACACTTCAGAGCAGAAGGGAAGTGACAAGTATCCAGAAACCAATACAGAAGTCACAGAAATTTACAATCTAAATGACAGAGAATTCAAAATACTTGTCATAAGGAAACTTAACAAGTTACAAGAAAACTCAAAAAGACAGTTCAATGAGCTCAGGAATAAAATTAATGAGCAGAAAGAATACTTCACCAAAGAGATTGAAACTCTTTAAAAAAAAACCCCAGGAATTCTAGAGATGAAGAACACAATTAATGAGATTTAAAAACAAAAAACAAAACCCAGAATCCATAAATAATAGAGCTGACATTATGGAGGACAGAATTAGTGACTTGTAGGATAGAAATACAGAAATGATGCAGGTGGAAGAGGAAAGAGAACTAAGATTTTTTTAAACATGAAGAAATTCTCTGAGACATATCCAACTGAATTATGAAACACAACATAACGATTTACAGGTATTCCCCAGAGGGAAAAGGGAGGGAGAAAGGAACAGAGAGCTTGTTCAAAGGAATAATACCTGAGAACTTCCCAAACCTTGGGAAGAAGTGGACTTACAAGTACGTGAAGCCAAAAGAACTCCTAATTACATCAATGCAAAAAGACTTTCTCCAAGGCAAATAATAGTAAAACTGGCAAAAGTCAACAACAAAGAAAATATATTAAGGCAGCAGGGCAGAAGAAAATAACCTACAAATGAACCCCTATCAGGCTTTCAGTGGGTTTCTCAGCAAAAATCTTACAGGATAGGAGAGAATGGAATGATATATTCAAAATACTGAAAGACAAAAAACTTTCAACCAAGAATACTCTATCCAGTGAAACTATCCTTCAGATACGATGGAGAAAAGAAATAAAAACTTTCCCAGATAAACAAAAGCTGAGGGAGTTCATCACCACTAGATCTCCCTTACGAGAATGTTGAGGGAAGCCCTGATACCTGAAACAAAAAGGCAAAGCTTTACAAAGCTTTGAGCAAGGAGATAATTAGACAAAATCAGAAAATTGCAGCTCTCTATCAGAATCGGTTAGCAAACACTTAATTATAACATCAAAGGATAAAGGGAAGGCATCAAAAATAGCCATAAACACTTCAATTTAGTCACAAACTCACAACACAGAACAGAATAATTTGTGACAACAATAACTCAGGGAAGAGGCAAGGGATGGAACCTGCTTAGGGTAATGGAGATAAGAGGCTATCAGAAAATGGACTGTCTCATCTATGAGATCTTTTATACAAACGTCACGGTAACCACTAAACAAAAAATCAGAGCACAGCCACAATTCATAAATAAAGAGAAAACCAAGAAAGCCACCAAACTGAAATATCAGTCAGAAACACAAGGGAAGAGAAACAATAGAAATACAGATCAACTGGAAAACAAGAAATAAAATGGCAGTATTAAGCCCTCATATAAAAGTAATCACTTTAAAGTAAATGTATTGAATTCTCCAGTAAAAAGACGCAGAGTAACTGGATGGATTACAAAACAAGACCCAACAATATGCTGCCTCTAGGAAACACATCTCAGCCCTAAAGACAAACATAGTCTCAGAGTGAAGCGATGAAGTGAAGACGATATTCCAAGCAAATGGCAAACAAAGGAAAGCAGATGTTGCCATACTTATATCAGACAAAGCAGACTTCAAGATAAAAAAGACAATGAGAGACAAAGAGAAGCAGTACATAATGATAAAAGGGACGTTTCACCAAAAGGACATAATACTTATGAATACATATGCACCTAACACAGGAGCGCCAAAGTATATAAAGCAACTGTTAACAGACCTAAAGGGAGAAACTGACAGCAACACAAAAATAGTAGGGGACCTCAACATCCCACTTACATCAATGGATAAATCATCCAGACAGAAACTCAACAAGGAATCAGTGGCCTTAAATGAAATACTAGACTAGATGGACTTAATAGATATATACGGAACATTCCATCCAAAAACAGCAGAATACACAGTCTTTTCAAGTGCACATGGAACATTCTCAGATAGACCATATGTTGGGAAACAAGGCAAGCCTCAATAAATTTAAGAAGATTGAAATATCAACCATCTTTTCCAACCATAAGGCTATGAAACTAGAACTCAACTAGTTCTGAGAAAAAAGCTTGGAAAGTCAAAAACATGTGGAGATTAAACAACATGCTACTGAACAACCATTGGATCAATGAAGAAATCAAAGGATAAATAAAAAAGTAACTGGAGACAAATGAAAATGAAAACACAACATACCAACTTTTATGGGATCCAGCAAAAGAAGTTTGAAGAGAGACATTTGTAGGAATATAGGCCCACCTCAACAAACAAGAAAAATCTCAAAAAAGTAATCTTAAACTACACTTAACACAACTAGAAGAAGAAGAACAAACAAAGCCCAAAGTCAGCAGAAGGAGGGAAATAATAAAAATTAGAGCAGAAATAAATGAAATAGAGACTAAATAGAACAGTAGAAATGGTTAATGAAACTAAGAGCTGGTTCTTTGACAAGATAAAACAGACAAACACTTAGCCAGACTCACTAAATAAAAGAGAAAACCCTCAAATAAATAAAACTAGAAATGAAAGAGGAGAAATTACAGTGGATACCACAGAAATACAAAGGATTATAAGAGAATGCTATGGAAAACTATATGCCAACAAATTGGATAACCTAGAAGAAAGGGATACATTCTTAGATTTATACAACCTCCCAAACCGAATCCAGAAGAAATAGAGAATCTGAATAAACCAATCACAAGTAAAGAGGTTGAAACAGTAATCAAAACCTCCCAAAAAGCAAAAGTCCAGGGCCAGATGGCTTCCCTGGAGAATTCTACCAAACATTCAAAGAAGACAATACCTGTACTTCTCAAACTCTTCCAAAAAACTGAAGAAGACAGATGCTTCCTAACTCATTCTATGAGGCCAACATTACCCTGATACCAAAATCAGACAAGGACAACAAAAAGAAGGAAAATTACAGGCCAGTATCGTTGATGAACATAGATGCAAAAATACTCAACAAAATATTGACAAATCTAATACAGCGATACCTTGAAAGGATCATACACCATGATCAAGTGGGATTTATGCCATGGATGCAGGGATGGATCAACATCCACAAATCAATCAATGTGCCACACCACATTAACAAAATGAGGAATAAAAATCACATGATCATCTTGATAGATGCAGAAAAAGCATTTGACAAAGTCCAACATCCATTTATGACAAAAACTCTCAAGAAAATGGGTATAGAAGGGGACTGGCCCGGTGGCATAGTGATTAAGTTCACACACTCCACTTCAGTGGCCTGGGGTTCACAGGTTCAGATTCTGGGTGCAGACCTAGCAGCGCTCATCGAGCCACACTGTGGTGGCATCTCACATAAAACAGAGGAAGATTGGCACAGAAGTCAGCTTAGTGACAAACTTCTTCAAGGAGAAAGAGCAAGATTGGCAACAGATGTTAGCTCAGGGCCCATCTTCCTCACACATACAAAAAAAATGGGTCTAAAAGGAAAGTACTTCAACATAATAAAGGCCACATATGACAAACCCACAGCCAACATCATACTTTATGGTGAAAAACTGAAAGCCATCCCTCTGAGAAGAGAAACGAGACAAGGGTGCCTACTCTTGCCATTGCTATTCAACGTAGTACTGGAGATTTTGGCCAGAGACACTAGGCAAGAAAAAGAAATAAAAGGTATCCCAATTGCAAAGGAAGAAGTGAGACTCTCATTGTTTGTGGATGACACGATTCTATAAATAGAAAACCCTAAAGAATCCACCAGAAAACTATTAGAAATAATCAACAACTACAGCAAAGTTGCAGGGTACAAAATCAACTTACAAAAATCAGTTGCATTTCTATACACTAATAACAAGCTAGCAGAAAGAGAGGACAAGAATACAATCCCATTTATGATTGCAACAAAAAGAAAATATCCAGTAATAAATTTAACCATGGAAGTAAAAGACCTTTACACTGAAAACTATAAGACATTATTAAAAGAAATCAAAGAAGACATAAAGAAATGGACAAATATTCCATACTTGTGGATTGGAAGAATAAACATAGTTAAAATGTCCATATTTCCAAAAGCAATCTACAGATTCAATGCAATCCCAATCAGAATCCCAATGACATTCTTCATGGAAATAGAACAAAGAATCCTAAAATTTATGTGGAACAACAAAAGATTCCAAATAGCCAAAGCAATCCTGCGAAAAAAGAACAAAGCTGGAGGCACTGCAATCCCCAACTTCAAAGTACACTACAATATTATAATAATCAAAACAGCATGGCACAAAAAACAGACACACAGATCAATGGAACAGAATTGAAAGTCCAGAAATAAAACCACACATCTATGGACAGCTAACCTTCAACAAAGGAGCCAAGAACATGCAATGGGGAAAGGAAAGTCTCTTCCTTAAATGGTGTTTGGGAAACTGGAAAGCCACATGCAAAAAAAAAACAAAGTAGACCATTATCTTACAACATACACAAAAATTAACTCAAAATGGCTTAAAGACTTGAATGTAAGACATGAAAACATAAAACTCCTAGAAGAAATAAAAGGCAGCAGACTCTTTGACATCAGTCTTAGCAGCATCTTTTTGAATACCATGTCTACTCAGCCATGGGAAACAAAAGAAAAAATTAACAAATGGGACTATGTCCGACTAAAATGCTTCTGCCAGGCAAAGGAATCCACAAACAAAATGAAAAGATAACCCACCAACTGGGAGAAAATATTTGCAAATCATATATCCAACAAGAGGTTAATCTCCAAAAAAAAAGAACTCATACAACTCAACAACAACAAAAAACAAACAACCCAGTCAAAAAATGGGCAGAGGATATGAACAGACATTTCTCAAAAGAAGACATACAGATGGCCAACAGGCACACGAAAACATGTTCGACATCACTAATTATTCGGGAAATGCAAATCAAAACTACAATCAGGTATCACCTTACACCTGTCAGAATGGTTATACTTACAAAGACAAAAAACCAACAAGTGTGGAATAGGATGTGGAGAAAAGGGAACCCTCATACACTGCTGGTAGGAATGCAAACTGCTGCAGCCACTATGGAAAACATAATGGAGAGTTCTCAAAAAAAGAAAAAGAAAAATACCATAGGATCCAGATATCCTACTACTGGGTATTTATCCAAAGAACTTGAAATCAACAATTCAAGGAGATTTATGCACCCCTATGTTCACTGCAGCATCATTCACAATAGACAGGAAGCAACCCAAGGACCCACGAACGGATGAATGCATAAAGAAGATGGGGTATATATATACTATTTATATTTATTATATATATAATAAATTTATAGTTATTATATATATATAATTTATTATATATATAATGGGATACAACTCAGCCATAAAAAAAGACAAAAGTGTCCCATTTGCAACAATATGGATGGACACTCATGGTATTATGTAAGTGAAATAAGCCAGACTGAGAATGACGAATGTCGTCTGATTTCACTTATGTGAAAGATAAACAAACATATGGATAAAGAGAACAGATCAGTGATTTCCAGAGAGGAAAGGGGCAGGGGGGCGGGCAAGAGGGGTAAGGGGGCACATATGTCTGGTGACGGATAAAAATTAGACTATTGGTGGTGAGCATAATGCAGTCTATACAAAACTGATAAACAATAATGTACACCTGAAATTACGTGATATTCTAAACCATTAAAAGAATAATGGAAAAGAAACACATTTCAGACAAAAAAGACTAAGAGTTCTTGCCACCAGCACAACCTCATTAAAGGAATTTCAAAAGAATGTACTTGAGGCAAGAGGGAAGTAATCCCAGAGAGTAAATCAGACATGAAAAAAGAAGACAAGTCTAAACAGTATAAATGGTACAAAATAAATAGCAATAACTTCTAGAGTTTAAAAAGAAAAAAAAGGAAAAGGAAAATAGAAAAGAACAATAATATAGAGATTGAGGTGGAGGATAGGAGTGGAGTTAAAATACTGTAAAGTGATTTGTTGTATTAGAAGAAGATAAAAATATAGATTACCTTTAGACTTTGATAAGTTAAGAATATGTGTTGTAATTACTGAGTGGCCCCTAAAAGATTGAGAATAGCATATACAATTTTGAAACTAATAGAGAAAAACTATAACGTGAGAAACTACCCAAATAATCGAAATTAAACCACAAAGAAAGGAAAAAACAAATTATGGAACAGTTTGGACAAGTAGAAAGCAAAAAATAAAATTTTATACATGTATCCAAATAGATCAGAAATTATAATTATGATTAATGCACCACAGTTTTCAGTTTAAGAACATAAACATTTTTCGGTGTGAACTGCAAAAGAAATCCAAATCTAAAGCAACTAGAGAAAGGTTGAAAGCAGAAGTATAGGCAATTATAGCAATCAAATTCTAAACAAATGAGCAAAATATGAAATGAAATTGACTTTTCTTTCAATATTTATTGAAAGCCTGTTGTGTACACTGTTCTCAGCAATTGGATATGTCACCAGATAAGAGCAGGGAAAGATCCTTGTGTTTCTGGGGTTTTCAGTGTTTCTTGAAAGGACAGAAAATAGTCAAAAAAGGAATAACTTTGTAAATTATAAAATATATGAGAAGATAATGCTCACGTATGTAAGAAACAAAATTGTAGAGTACGGTAAAGAGGATCAAGAGAGGAGACAGCAGGTCACACATCACTAGTGTGGGCAGGGCACAGCTACAAAGTCCTATTCTTCAAAGTAAAACTGGTTCTCTATTTACACGTACCACATGAAGAGGCATCACACTTACAAAGGGAGTAATTGATTCATAAGAGAAAATAGACAAATCCACATTTATGATGACAGATTTTAACACACATCTCTCAGTCATTGCTAGAACAGCCAGATAAAAAATCAAAAAGTACACAGAAGATTTAAGCAACATGATTAATAACCTTGATCTGATGAACTATATAGACTAGTTCATAAAGTTTCAGTCAGTTGTTTTCAAGGACACAGGGAATATTTATTAATATTCGTCTCATATGTGTCCACAAAGAAACACTCTAAAAATTTCATAGCATTGAAATTATATAGACCATATTTCCTAACCACAATGTAAGTAAATAAATAAAATGCCATGTCTTTGGCAATTTGAGGACAGAGTTTTAAATAACTCATGGATCAAATAACATATAATAGAAATTGATCAATATTTACAACTAAAGCATAATTAAAATATTGCATTTCAAAGCTTATGAGATGCAGCTAAAGCAGTATTTACAGATCAAATTTCTAGCTTCAAGTGTACATAGTAGAAATGAAAAATAAGCAGCAAAATGTATATCTTAAATAATAAGAAAATAGTAAAAATAAGAGCAAGCTAGAAACAAGGAGAGAATGTCAGCAAATCAAATATCTGACAAAGAACTTGTATACATAGTTGGTAAAGAGCTGAAAAAGAACAGAATATGTAAAGAACACTTACAATTCATTAACAAGACAACCCAATTTAAAATGGACAAAAGATATGAATAAGCAGTTTTGACATATAATAAACTGCATATAATTTGAGTCTACATAGGAATAAATTTTACCATATGTGTACACCAGTGAAACCATCACCACAACCAAGATAAAGAATACATCCATCAGCCACAAAAGGTTCCTCACATTCTTTGCAATCCCTCCCCATCCCACCAACCTCATAACAGGCAACCACTTATGTGCTGTGCACCGACATGCATAGCAACTGTCCCTTGATGGGAACATTTGAGACACTGCCTGAGACCCAGATTCAGAGCTGAGGTCACAGATCTTTATGGAGGAGGAGACAAGGAGGAGGATGAGGGTGTGCATTACCATCATTACAAACTTCTGCAACACGGCAATTTGCTGAGTCCAAATCCCAGAGAATGCAACCCAGAGTAGAAGGAATTTCAGGTCATCAAGATGCTTTCTAACAGGAAGAAAGAACTGAGAGTCACGGCCTTAGAGATTCCATCTTTTATAGTTGTTTATAAACATAGATAAGACTGCTGTGTCAAAAGCATATGTTGGTTCACAACCTCCTCAGGAGCTTCCTGACCTCCGTAGGTGGACGGCAAGGAGAGACGGAAGAAAGAGGCAGACCATGCTAGATGGGCGGGCGGCAGGTTGAACAAGCAAGGGAGCTTACTTACGAGGCTTGTCTCAGGCGGCGGCAAGATGAGTAGTTGCCCACACCCCCACATCTGCCCACCAAAGCTTAAAGATGTATATAGAGCCTTTACTCGGCTCAGTCACATATGCCATCCAGATAGTCTCAACACCACATTTCCATCTCAAGGCTGGATCCTTGGGGCAGCTTCTGGGAATGGTGAAGGCATGCAGAATGTACATTCCAAGAAGAGGATAGGAAGTGGGGAGCCTCCAATTGCCCAGGCCCAACTCTAGGGTCAACTGGCAGTCGTGTCCTCTCCATGACCTCCCATGACACTCCACCTCTTGTGACCAGCTCTTCCAGTCTCCCATGTCCCCTCTTCCCCAATGTGCCCTCAGTGGTCAGCAAGGGGTTTCTCTAGCACGGAGGTGGCTCGTTTGGCAGCTGTCTTGCTGCGTTGGAGGCAGATGCCACAGCAGCAATACAGGCACATGCAAGAGAAAACACAGGTCAAGACAATAATTCCCCAAATCAGGGACAACTTTTTCCACCAAGAGCCCCGTGATCTGAACCACTGATTTACTATGTCCTCCAGGCTGGGGGGTGGATCAGGGCAATCACTCATGTCCTCAGGTAATTGAAGAAAGACAACAGATTAGCAGACGCACCAGGTATGAACACACAACATTCTGTTTGGATAATGGCGCAGGTGCCTCTTTACGAGGCAGTGATGTTTAAGGCCATTCTATTTTGGAGGACGGCTTTTCTCATTAGAGACATTTTAGAGTTCAGTAAGACCATGTTTCTGACTGCCATTCAAGCCTTGCTCTACGAATTTAGTGAGGGCTCCTGTGCATGCTATAATGTCCAGAAATTACGCAATTTTTACATCCATATTCAACAACTGACTATTCAAATGAACTTTTGGTCATTGTCCATGGACCACGTGCACAGCTCTTTGGCAAACGGTTGCTGCGTCTCAAACATGCCTCCTTTAACCTCTGGGGTTATTACTCACAGTATCTCTGGAACTTCTCTGGTGGAGTGGTCTTCAGAGTTAAAAGCCACAGTGGAAAACAAGTCTCTAATTTATAGTTTCATTTTGTTTTCAACCATAAACATGCTTTCAAGTTTAGTCATTCACCCTATCCACTAGATTGAGACTGTCACAAATGAAATCCACTCTCAAAAAGTCGAGTTGTGATCGCTAAGAATGGTCAGAACTTTTGCCACAGATGTACCATAAGCTTGCTGTGAAAGTCTCCCACACCACTGTAAATGTCTTGCAAGGCACCACACTGCTCTTTACTGCCTGTTCTGTCCTCGTCCACAAAGAGTGGGGACTCCTCAGCACAGATTTTTTGCTGGTCAAGGCTGGGCTCTGCTTGACCTTGAGTAAACAAGGCCCAGGTCTCACGGGGACGCTTCTCCCACTTCAGATACCGCAGGGCCGACTCCACCTATTTGAATCTCGTGACTCTGGGATTTGTACACAAACACCCCTCCCTAGGAGGAATGTGGCAGCTTCAAAACTCTCTCAGTAATCCGCATGAGCACAGTGCCTTCCCCTGACTCCCACTCCTGCCACTCACTTGAATTCACAACACCTCAGGTGCAGGACTCAGGATTGGCGAGATCCTGGAGTTCTTCTCTAGAGTCATCTCCTCCATAGCCAAGAAGGCAATCTGTATATAACTGTGTGGTTGCATAGGAGGGACTCCACAGGGGCATGGAAAGAAGACTTTTATTCTTTTCTCCTACTGGCCTTTCAAACTGGCTCCGTTAGTGACTCATGAGGAAAATCTTGGATGGATTCTGCCCTTAGCAAGCACCTCTCCAATCACTGTTAGTCAGATTTGTGTAATTAAAACATTCAACCCAATCATCAAACTCTGAATTTCATTGAAGGGTAAAGTGGCTCCTTCCCCTGGCTGGTGCCTGCTTCAGCTGAAGGACCTGCCGTGTGGACAGGGCTTCCCCAGCTTGCCCTTCTCCTCCTCCTCCTCCAGTCAGGCATCATAGTTCTGACTCCTCATGGGTTGGAGGAGAAGAAGAAGAAGCATTGAAGACAAGTTGGGTGTAATCTGGCCTTGGGGGGTTGGAGGGACAGTGAGTGACTCTTTTCCTCACGAGGCACCATTGACAACTCTCCATAGAGTGTCCCCCGGAAATGTCTAATTCCAAGACCAACTAATGACCACTATGTCCCCTCCAGCGGGTTACTTCATGCCCCCTTCACAGCACATGGGCTTCCAGAGGTCTGGTCCATACACCACTGATGGAATCCCTCATGGACTCCTGGGCAACTTCCTTCTAGCTGGCTCTGGCTGGCTCCCTTCTGTGTAGCCCACATTTGATTTATGGGAAACACATACTTTTCCCCTCACTCAGAGAAAGTTATGGTTGCTTCCAGTACAGCCTTCTCAATCTTTACCCTGCTCCCTCCGGCACACAGCAATGTCCTTTTATATTATGTTTCCCACTAGGCTCCAAAGCTAAACTCCAGAGGACAAAGGCCTTGTCCTCCCAGAAATCTCTCACCATACACCACTCACCTCTTCTGGCACCTTCAGAGTCCAACAGGGCTCCGTACTATGTTTGAGGAGAGAGGGAACCATCATCCCACTGGGTAGGAGACACAAGGTGGAGTCACTGTGGAGCCTCCCTTATCGTAACACATTGTTGCATAGAGATCACCTTACTGCTGGGAAGGCTGTTACTCTACAGAGGAACCCCGAGGTCAGTGACCCAAAATCCAAATGTCCTCTTTTACAAAGTCTTTTCCTGTGGACCTCTTCAAATACCTATCGAATTAGTTGAAGACTAAACCTCACATAACTGGTTTCTAGCTCCTTCCTTTGACAAGTCCTCCATAGATTTTCTGGCACACAGCTTTGGAATCTGGCCATATTGGCAAATACTGAGGACTCAGCTGAACTTGAGGGAGATATTTATGTTAATATCTTGCCACATTCGCCCCAGGCCTTTCACATCATCTTCAGTCCAAAATTTCAAGTTAATGCAGGACTCTTACACTGGACCCTCCCTTTGACAACTGAAACTCAACTTGTCACAAACCTCACTGAATGCTGTTGCCGCTGAGTCTATGCTTCCCCTGACAATGTTGCCTGCAGCCCCCAACTTTCCTGTTTCTGAAAAGAAGCAAGATCGTCGTTCAATCAGCCACATGCACACATCCTACACTTCCTTCAGAGTAGACTTCAAGCCCTGAATTCTTCCTCAAGTCTTCTCCTAGAAATCCTATTTAATTCCCAATTACAGATCATGGCAATCACATATTTCAACAACTGGGTTAGTGCACACATTAAATGATGGAACTTCCAGAGACCTCAGACCTCAATTAGAACCATTTTTGGAGAAAAGTGGATATAAGGATTGTTAAGATAATTGAGTGGGCAATATTTCATTCGTCAAGCAAAGAGACAATGTTGATATGATTTTTTGATTTACTCATTTCTCCTCTGGGTATGTCTTACCTTCTGAACTAGAATAGAAGATCAGGAGAAAAGACATCAACTCTCTTGAATTGATCTTCAATAGGCCCTAACACAGGCCCCGACACACACAAGTTAGTTGAGTTAATAATGCTTCTGGAGGTCTCTGAGGGAAAATATCTTTTAAATGGTTCTTAAATGAAGAGTGTAAGGACTGTGCATGCATACTCTGCTCTCTAGAGATGATTCTGCACTGATGTGTCACTCACCAGAAACGACCTTTAAACAGGAGAATTGCGTTATGGCAAATAGCAGTTGGGTCAGCCGTGTTACTTCACATATATTATGAATGTGTTTTCTCACCACAGTTATTTCCTTCCACGTTGTCTTGACTCCATTCACAACATTTGTAATGACCTTAGAATGAGCAGGTATTTGGGACCTTATTTCTCCCGACTTACTCTCTGATCCTTGTCTCCCTAAAATCCACTGATGCAGTAAATACTCTTGGTCATGTTCACAGACCAAATAAAAGACAACTGGAGAAATTCCACCAATTTGAATTTGGCTTATCTGCAATCACTATAAATGACATAAAGTCATCCCTCTAACTTTGCAGTTTCTCAATTATTTTAGCAAGACCGAAGCTTTCATCTGCTCACTGCCAATGTCACAGTTTGTGAGGGTAAACTTAGACATTTCAGCTGTCAGGAGAGATTTTTCTGGTGGAAGAAAACACTAGAGAGAATTTTTTAAAAACAAAGATCAGGGAATACTCTGAAAGAGAAAAAGAAGTGGGCATCATAAGATTGATCCATCCGGATTCTAGCAGGAGAGATGGCCCGCTCTAATTTGGGACCTGGAGGAACAGCTAGTGAAGCGGCTTCCTACAAGCTGTGGAACGGGGTTTGGAAACAACCAGGGGGAGTGCTGGTAGCAGTGAGGAGATCACATCCTAACCCTAAGAGGTGAATGAAAACTTGAGCTAAGAAGGAGAGTTGGGTGGAGAGGCCACCAGGGCAGGAGCTGTGACCTTGGACTACGGGTTGCAGCTAGTCAGTGATGACCCTACAGGGAGAGAGGCAGGAGAACAAACACCCTGACCTTGTTTGTCTGCCCCCAAGAGACCCCCCTGCCTGGACTTCCCATTGGCAGAAGCCAAGCAGAAGGCAGAAAGCAAGAGATCCACTGGTGGAGTCCACAGAGATCCCCTCCTAGGGAAAGAGCTAGAGTGAAGAAGGGTGAAGAGTGGGTCTGCAGAGGAAAATGGAAAGTATTTTGCACAGAAGAGAGTTTTAAGTCATAGTCAGGGACAGCTGAAGTTAGGAGGGTGCCTGACAAAGAAAAGAGAGAAAAACAATAAGAGGACCTGTCAACCTCCAGAGCCCCAAGAACCACAGGACAATCTTGCCAGAGAAGCCTGATGCTTCACTAACAAAGTATTCACAGACGTGGACTGAAATAACACACATGACCAGTGGTGCTAAAACTTAACTTATGCAGGATTTCTTTTTTGAACTTTCCTAAATTGACTCTTTGAACTCTAGTGATGGGTCATTGCCTGATTATGCCAATTTTGTAACTTCTTAAGTTTCTTGGCACTGTGAGGGGGGACAGGTGGGAGTGGTAGGGAATGAGCTGTGAAGATGTTTAATTCTGGTTAGCTACTGCCGCATAACAAACCGTCCCACAACTTAGTGGTTTAAAACAGCAAGAATCCTTTATTTTTCTCATGAATCTGCCATTTGGGCAGGACTCAGTGAGAGTGGCTCATCTTTGCTCTTTGCACCTTCCTCAGAGGTGGCTCAGTTGGCAGCTGGACAATCCACTTTTGTGTTGCCTCACTTGCGAGGCTGGCAGATGAAAGATCAGCCAGGGAAGTGGGCCCGTGGCTTGAAATCCTTGTATGTGGGCCTACTGATGGGCAACTTGAGCTCCCTCACAACATGGTGGCCAAGTTCCAAAGGCAAGCATGACAAGAGAGCAATGCGTCAATTTCCCTCTTGAACCTGAGCAGTCATATGGTGTTGCTCCAACTATCCACTATTTATCAAAGCAGTCACAAAGTCTGTCCAATTTCAGAGTAAGGGGCACAGATCCCATAACTCAATGGAAGGAGTACCAACATCAGATAGAAGAAGAATAAGTAGGATAGAAGATACTGGCATAGCCATCTTTGGAATATATAAACACCATAGTAACAAATCAGAGTAAATTAAGAAAAAAATGAAATTTACATTGCTTCCAAAACACATGCCATATTTATTAAAACATATTCAAAATCCCATCTAAGACACCTTGGAATAGACTCCTCTTAGTTGCTTGACTTATATTTCTTATTTGTTCATCATATTTCAGCTTTAGTAATTCAATTTTTTCCTCTATTTCTCGCAGTTTATCAGCATATTCCTTGTTTACTAGTTCAATTTCATGGTTTAATTCATCAGTGTAGATTTTCTCCAAGACCTCTGCCTGTCGTTTCAGCCTGTGCTCTGTGTCCTTGTATATGGCATCTGAAAAGTAAGTCCCTCTGTTCTTCTGCACCATGTTCTCTATCAGCTCCACCAGCTCCTGCACTTGAGCTTCCTTCTCGGCTTCGTCTGCTTTGTTGTTGAAGGCACAGCAGCGGTCCCCACACTGCTGGACCATGCTTCTCAGCTTCACATCTGCCTCTGCTATAAAGTCGCTTAGGCTCTGACCCTCAAAACCATCTTTGCCAGTGAACAAGATGATCATGTGCTTCATGGCTGCCTTCCCAAAGACAGCCTTGATCAATGCGATGGTATTCTGCTCTTCCTGTGTGTAGCGGCCCAGCCTCAGAACCATGACGATGGCGTGAGGCCCAGGGCAGGAAAAGAGGACACACCGGCTGATTTCCCTACAGGTGTTCTCCAGCTTCTCCTTGGTGTCAAAGAGCCCTGGGGTGTCAACAACAAGAAGGTCCCTCCCTTTCCATTCCCGGGATGCTTTTTGACACTCCTTGGTAACAGCGTGAGGAGCAATTCGAGAATCAAACACGTTTTTCCCAAGGATGGTGTTTGCTGTCGCACTTTTCCCACTTCCAGTTTTCCCTACCAGAACAATCCTCAGAGTGTTGTCCTGAGCAGCAGCCATGTTCAGAGGATCTGGGACTTAGGGACCCACAAGACCTGGAGGTTAGGAAGGCTGAGAAGAAGAGAAAAAAGGTTCAATTTCAGTAAATAGGAACCATTCCCAACTCTCTTTTCTTTCTTCTCCTCCCTGAAAATTTGTAATAGTCTATTATCCATATTTATCCCAGTAGAGAGAGAAAGATGAAACAGTTCAACTACTATGGAAGACAAATAGAGAAAGGAGTTAAGGAGTTTCCCCACAAAAAAATACCAGGTCCAGATAGATGGCTTCACAGGGGAACTCATTTAAACCTTTAAAGATCTGATCATCTTGATGCTACATAAAATATTCCTGATCATATAAAGAGAATGAAAACTTTCAATTATTTTCATGAAGCAAGGGTGATATTGACCCCAAAGGCTAAAAAAGATTTCACCAATAAATAAAGCTACAGACATGGTTCCTTTGTGAATTTTGATACAAACATCCTAAATATATTATTGGACACTAAAAAGTAATACACCATGATTAAGTGTGATTTATTCAGAAATATTAGGGTGGTTCAATATGAGAAAAATTGATTCTTACAACGCATCTCCTTAACAGATCAAGAAGAAAATTAGCTAGATGCAGAAAAGAAATTTAACCAAATTCAACACTGATTGATGTTTAAAGCATTTCATTAAATTGGAATTAATAGATGTTTTTAATATGATTTTATATAAATATAAATTTTAAAAATTATGCCATTACTTTTTTTCTGCAGCTAAAATAGTTGATTATAAAGTACAGTTGGATGAAGAATAAAGAAAATTAGCTGGGCAACCAAGAAAAACAAGAACCATGAAGGAAGACTAGTTCTACCAGAGAGTAAAACATTCTGGTTTGTATAATTAAAGCAGTATGATGTCGGTGCATGCGAAGAGAGACAGAACAGGAAAACAAAATCAGAAAATTCACAAATAGACCAAATTGATCATAGTATATTCACTCATATTCAATTCGATTATATTATGCTACATCTATATTCAATAAGGCAACATCTCACACCAATGGGAAAAAAGATGGACTAATAAGCAACACCGGGATAACTACATAACCGGACAGAAAAAATGAAACTGCATCCGTTTCCTCATGCCATTCAAATTCCAAGTAGATCAGAACTGAAAGGTAAGACACAAATCCCTATAAATAATAGAAGAAACACGGATGAATTCTTTGTAACCTGAGGGCAGGGGAAATAGTGCTAGGATTTGAAACAGAGGAAGGAAAAAGACTCATAAATTTGATTACGTAAAAATCTAAACGACAATGTGAGGCAAAAATTGCCACAGACAAATTGAAAAACAAATGTCAAACTAGCGGAAAAAATTCCAACGTAAATCCAAGAGGGTTAATTCCCGTATTAGACAAAGAAAATCGAAAAGGAGAGAAACAAAAGACCAACAACTTGATAGAAAATGAAGCAAGAGATATGAATAAACAGTTCAAAGAAAAAAAGAAACATAAATGTCCCTTGAATATATAAAAAGATATTCACATTCCTTCAAAATAGAGAAAAATAAGTCAAAATGTAGAAAAAACAAAATAAATAAGTTAGAATTACCCTGAGACACTACTTCTCACCTACAGCTTTGTCAGAAATCCAGAAGTCGGCTGGCACAATCTGTTGGTAAAGGTACAGGGGAAGCGGGTGCTCTCCCACACGGCCAGAGGGAGTGGAAAGGCAGCCCCGACTACAGAGGAGAAGTTAGCAGCATCTTGCAAAAGTCCATCTGCATTTACCCTTTGACCAGAAGTCCCAATTTTAGGATTTATTCCAAAGCTACACTGACAAAAATACAGACAAACATTATGCACAAGGCTATTCACTGCACCACTATTTGTAATAGCAAAAGACCAAAACCCTATCAAAGGCCCATCATTAGGGCACTGGTTGAATAGACCTAGGTATTCACACAGTGAAGTACAATGCAACTGTGAAAAGGAGTGAGCACTATCTCTATAAACCAGTATAGAGAGGTCTCCAGGATGTATCATCAAGCAAAAAAAGCCAAGTGAAGAAAGTGATGTACAGTTTACCACCGCTTCTCTAAAGGGAGGAATACGAACTACACATATAAAATATAAGATGTATATTTTCAAATATAGGAGAAAGCAACGCCAGGATAATCTGAAAACCTTGTTGTTAGTGCCATGGAGTCAATTCTGCCTCCTGGCGAACCTGTGGACAGCAGAGCAGAACTCTGCCCGGTCTTTCGGTGCCACCCTCACCTTCCAGCACTACATCAGACAATGCTCCACGGCGATTCTCAGGGTTTTCATGGCTAGTTTTTTCAGAATTAGGTGGCCCGGTGCTTCTTCTCAGTCTGTCTTAGTCTGGAAGCTCTGCTGAAACCTGTCCGCCACGGGTGACTCTGCTGCTATTTGACATGCCAGTGGCACAGCTTTCAGCATCACAGCAACATGCAGCTGCCACAGTGTGACACCAACAGACAGTGGTGTGGCTCCCTGACCAAGAAATGAACCCGCCGAATCTTTACCACTAGAGCGCCGGGGCTGGCTAATCTGAAAACTAAACAAAGTGTTACTTACATGAGTGGGAGGAACAGGGGGAGGAACCGGGATAAAAGATGAAAACTAGACTTTTTGGATATATTCAGATTTGCTACATTTGATCTTGAATCCACGTGAATAGTTTACATAATTATACAACAAAAATTACATTTAAAAAATACCAGTAAAAATTAAAAGCAAATGAAACGAATGAACCTAACTGTGTGTGTGTAGTAGATGAGACACAGAAAGAATTGGTCCAAGAGACTTGAAAATGCAGTAATCTCATTGTCCATCCCTAGTGGGAAATACCTTAAGGCCAAAAAAACCCTGCATAAATTGCATAATTTGCAATTTATAATCATTGCATTATATAATAATTTGCAAAAATCATAAATTGTTTTAAGGAATCCGATCCTTAGTTGTCTGTGTGTGTGTGTATCTAGTTTTGAAGTCCATTGTAAAGGCATAAAAATAACAATGAGCCCAGTAGCAACAAGTACCCTTAGTGCCCAGATTGTGGTCTTCAAATGCCATTTCCCACCAACAAAAAATTAAGGCTCTTAGAAGGAAGAACTGATTCTGGGTCTGGGCCAGGAAATGTACAAGCTGACCCTAGACCACCTTGTCATACTAGAAAGCCAGGACGCTACCAAAAATTCTGGGATCTTACCAAAGAGACTCAAGAGCCAACTTGAAGAGGCTCCCACTGGACAAAGATGAGACCATTTGAGCGTCAATAAGAATAATAATTCCAAAGGATTGAAATATATCAAATGTGTTGAAATCTAGGAGTTCCTAACAGTTCCACCTTCGGAAAAGAAGTCACTTGCTCTCCTTGGAGTCTGCCAGGAGAGCATCTAATCATTCTGAACATTGACAAAAAGGGAAAGAATCAAGCACTTCTCTTGTCTTCCTTATAACAACTGTACCTCGTGGAAATGAAAGGATTGCCAAGGGGAAGTTTCTTTTTATAGGATTATTCTATCTAATAAATGAAGAAAGAAAGATGGAATATCCTTATTTGTGACCCTTAATGAAACAAATTTACTCCAGGCAGTCATCACTGTCTGCTAACATCACAGAAGGAGAGACAACAGGACATCACGCGTCTTCTGATGGAAATTCACAGCTGCACCTCTGAAGCGGTCCCACCAAAACACCAGTCAAACCTGAATCTGATTAAGCCTCTCCCTAAATATAAATTCACACAAAACACTAGAACTCGAAGAGCATGGTAAATGACATCTTGAGGATGTAATCGACAAAAAGTACACTGTCCAAGTCTGTTAGACAAAAAACTTCCCCTTTCTTAAAAAAAGATATTTTAGAGAAAGAAACAAGGAAGGTGAAAACCTAATATTAAGCTAAACTTAAGAAATATTGAACAGTTGCAAGTTATGGACCTTATTTACATCTGACATCAAACAATTTTAAAAATTATGAGACAATCAGAGGAGTCTGAATATAATCAGTAATATTTTTTAAAATTCTAGTTGCTTTCTGAAGTCTGATCATGGTAATATTTTTGACACAGCCCTTATCTTTCAGACAGACATATTCAAATATTTACTGATAGAGTGACGTCATGTCTGATATTTACTTGAAAATGATCTGAGGAGGATAGAGAGTGCTGAGTAATAGAGGAAACAAAACTGCATCAATTGATAATGGTTCAATCTTGGTATAGGCACAGGAAAGTTCCTTATATTATTCTCCTTATCTTCGAATAAGTTAAAACTTTTCCGTAATGAAAAACTTAACCCGTGTGCAGTATAACTACTCCCGAACACACACTGTATACTAAGCACCATGAAAAATATGTTTCGCACATTATCTCATTTACTCCCAAAATATGATCTGCAACGAAACTAATTTTATTATTCTAATTTTTTAAGTGAGGAAGTAGATGTGGCTCAAAAATACTGAGAAGCTTGCCCAAGGGCACGGTGCTAAAGGTTGTGGGCAGAGGGGGATCCAGCTCAAAGTCTGTCCGACCACACCGCGCTCGCTCTTAACCACTGCACACTACGGCCTCTTCTGGGTTCCTCCTCAGGAGCACGGCTCTAAATTTCAGTCTGCATCAGGACAGAGAGAGATCAGGGCAGAGCAGGGAAGACAGTCCACGCTCTTTCCAGAAGCGAGAACTGGCAGCAAGGCTGTAATTAGGCAGGAACGAGGAGGGCGTCACATATATTGTTTCCTTAGCATAGCTGATCCTCTCCTCTCCTCACCTCATCTCTTACACTGCTGGGGACACAGCTTCTCTCTGTTAACTGCTGGAAAGGATTCAGCAAACCGAATTCCAAATTTCCTCTGCCGTTAGTGACCTGTGTAACTCCTGGAGAGTCACCACACTCTGGGATTCTGCTTCTTTTTCAGTAAAAAGAGGGATTTAGACTAGGTGGTCTCTAAATTGCTCTAAGACCTGCCCTGGGGACACTAACTTCCTAGTCAGGGAAGAGGATGGGTTATCAGGCAGCACTCATGTCCATCACAGGAGCAACTGGATGGAAGGAGCCCTACGCAGCACAAGTTTGTCCCGTTACATAGGAGATGGACAGATGCCGTCTCCTCACTCCCCACCCTACCCTCCACCACCACATCTCTCCCACCAGTCTCAGACCAGAATCCACCCCCCAGGCAGTGCCCTGGATCCTACTGCCCCTCACAGCTCTATGCTCAGGGGGCCTCTTCTCAGCCAGGCTCACCTTCTTTTGAATGAGTTGAGTTCTCAAGTCCTCTCCAAAGAAGCTCTTTGAAATGGTGCTTTTGCTTTAACTTTGGGGAAAAAGCCTTTGCACCTCTGAAACCTCTGAGTGAGGAAACTCAGATTGGGTGGAGCCAGTGAAGGAACTCTCTGCCTTTAAAGAGACAGAAATATTGCCTCATGATTTGGTGGGTGCTTCAGTGTTCGCAAGTTGAAAGCTTTTTCTCCACGTGCCTGCTAGTGCACCAGAATTTCCAAAGCTACATTCGCTGTTTTGGGTTATAGTGGTGGAGCCAAAGGGACCTTGTTAAATGACCCACATCTGGCCCAGGAAGCCAGGCACAAGGTCTGCTCATCTTCCCTGGGTGGGGTGGGAGACTGCAGGGTGATTTGGGGAAGAAAGAACTCAGATATGTGGCTTGGTGTTTCCAAGTTTAGAGCCTGGGGATGCTTCCCAGTGACCCGATAATGTGGGTTTTTACTATAGTCTTTCAGGAAGGTCTCATGTTACTCTTTCAGAAGTTAACAGCACTCAGAAACTAAGCCAAAGGGTCTAAGCCATTGGGAACCAAGAGAAAAAGAGGAAGACGAGGCCTGGAAAACATCTTCCAGTGAGCACATGGGTTTAACCTACTAACTACAACTAGGCCTGGGAAGACAGAGATCGGGGCATTTCACCTTCCAACTGCGTACACTGCTCCTTGAGCACCTGTTAGAGGTTGCATTGTCTCCCCCAAAGATGGGGTCAAGTCCTAACCACTGGTACCTGAGACTGTGACTTCATAGGGTCTTTGCAAGTAATCCATTTAAGATGAGGTCACTAAGGGGGGGGCCCTAATCCAATGACTGTATCAATATGAAAGGAGGGAAATTTGGACACAGACGCACAGAGGGGAACAACAGGTGACAACAGAGGCAGAGATTGGAGTGACACATCTACAGGCCAAAGAAGGCCCAGGGTGGCCAGCAGCCTCCAGAAGCTTGGAGGAGGCAAAGGAGAATCCTCCCAGAGGCGTCAGAGACAGCGCGGCCCCAACAGCAGCTCGGTGTTGGACTTCTACCTTCCAACTCTGAGACGACCGATCTCTGCTGATGTAAGCCACCCAGTTCGTGCCCATTTGTGACAACAGCCCATGGAAACTAACTTAGGTTTTGGTACAGGAAGTGGGGTGCTGCATTAAAAAATACCTAAAATGTGGAAGTGGTTTTGAAATTGGGTAATGGACAGAAACTGGAAGAATTTTGAGGTGCCGGATAGAAAAGTCCTAGATTGCCTTGAAGAGACTATTGGTGGACAAGCGAACATTAAAGGTACTTCTGGTCAGATCTCAGATCCAAGAGAGGAACACGCTATCAGGCACTGGAGGAAAGGTGATACTTGCTATAAAGTGGCCGAGAAGTCGGTTGAATTACGCTCTACCACTGGGTGGAAAGCCTAACTCGTAGGCAAAGAACTTGAATATTTAGCTGAGGAGGTGTCCGAGCAGAGTGTGGACGGTGCAGCCTGGGTTCTCTTGGCGGCTTACGGGAAAATGCATGAGGACAGAGAGTGGAGTGACGCACCGACAAGGGGAGGAATGCGAAGGATTGCCAGCAACCACCAGAAGCTGTGAAGATGCAAGGAAGGGTCCTCCCCTGGAGCCTTCAGAGAGAGCAAGGCTCTGCAACACTCTGATTTGGGACTCCCGGAACTAACAGACAATACCTTTCTGTTGTGTTAAGCCACACGGTGTGCAGGGATCTGTCACGGCAGCCCTGGGAATCTAATGCACCACCTTCTCCTTCCTACACCTCTTCTTCTGCCTGCGGTTCGTTCCATCCTCTTAACAACTCAAAGATTTCCCCTTCTGCATTGCGCAGTCTGAGCGGTGCAACCTTACGAGCACACCTTCTCCCTCAGTCCCACCCACACGTCAGGCCCAGATGACCATGGAATCTCAGGGAGGAGAGACGCTGGCTTCCTCAGAGAATTTAGCTTTAAAATTCTCAGGGGAGTTTAGTTTTTGTCAACAATTTATTCAACACCAAAACCAAAACAAAAAACCATTTCTTTTAAAGAGGGACAGAGGGACTCAAGTCCTGAGAGTGCAGTTGAGGCCTCCTGACTCATGAGGGGCACAGGCAGACTCCCGGATTGGCTGCACTGAGGGGTTATCAGACCACGTCCATCTCCCAGCACGGCCCAGTCCCACCAGCAAGAGCCAAGCTCACGCTCTTCCAGGATACCAAACTCACACAAAAGAAGGGTTTTATCTAAAAGAAAAGGGGGAGGGGGTCATCGGCCCTTCAAAATAAGACAAAACAAGCTCTGATGAGTCTAAATATCCAGAAGCCTTCCTCCTAGGTTACACTGGCTGCACAGGATTACTACCCTGTCTGAGTAGTTCAACCTCACTTGGGGTCCCTCTGTTCCCCCAATGGCGCCTGTATTGTTTCATGAGCTTCAGTACTGGAGTCGCAAAACAGCCCAGCAGCACTGGGCATCTCCCTCTAATATAAGCCGCGCACTCAGGGAGAAAGCATGTGGGTCTGATTCTGCCACTAGCAAGACCTATGGCTTTCAGTGAAAAAACTCATGAGCCCTCTGAGCCACAGTATCTCTACAGATGCGAAGATGGGGCGGTGTTGCATTGTCTCAGACTGATGCCTGCTGTGGAACTGTGTCAGACAATAACATTCGGGCTTTGTCCAATGAGAACAAGTCCCCAGACTCTCCCAGTGGCACGATCACGAGCCCAGCTCCGCTCACTCATGCTACTTCTCAGACGTCGGGTGGTTATAGTTACAAACCTCCAGCAGCAGCACAGACAGCAATTGTCCTCAAAGGGAGACCACAAGAGCTGGGGCTCTTGGCTTAAGTGGTCTGGTGAGAGGGAGCAATATGAGCACAGGCCCCTCTCCCAGGGCGTTTGAGTCCCTAGGGTCATCAGGGAAACGTATAGTTACAGACAGTGACAGAGTCAACGTCATTTACGCTTTGGCACCAACAGCCAAGAAAGCAAGAACAAAGAATCAGGCATTTTCCCCACAGCTTCCTGCTGCTCTCAACACACCCACGGCTCCCTTCCTCACTCGGCTACCAGACTTTTTAGTCCCATCCCTCCAAAGCCCACAAGATTTGCCTGCATATCCCTGAACTCTTAGCCATTCCATGACCCTAGTGGAAGAAGAAGAGGCTGCCTAGGAGGAGAGGAATCGGGGAAAAGATTCAGAGGCCGCCACGACCACCCAACAGTGCTCAGTAACTTCCCTTCTTTCTGGGAGTTGCAATTTGGTCTGCACAATTTCTGCTATGATCTTCATTTTTTCCTTTTGGTTTCAATCTGACATCTTTTGTTGCTTCACTCCAATCCTTGCATTAAGAGAGTGTTCTTAAGTGCTTTAGTGCTCGTGATAAATTCTATAAATAAAATTTAACAAGGAGTAAAGAGAACAATTGTAATGCATATCTCAGCATATCACATTGTTTTTCTCATAATCCCCTATATTTTCAAGAAATGAGCAACCCGATGATGTTTTGTAAATTCACTTGTGCACAGAAAAACAGGCATCCTGCCTCAGCCACAGCCACTTCCTGCCTCTCCTCCCCTGACTCTGTCTTATTCTGCACAGAGAGCTGTGGTCAAAGCACAGGCTGGAAAGGCTGGGTCGCAGGGCCATGTCCCCTTGTTTGTACCTGCTGCAGCATTCAGAAGGAATGAGGGTAGAAAGACTGGGCCAAGGAGAAATCACACCGTGGAGGTCACTCCAAACTGTGCTCAGGCTCCTTTTCGGACCCTCCTCAGGCTGCTGCTGCCTAAGGATGAAGTGGCAGAGTTTTCCTGTGAGCCTCCAAACCCACCCAGGGCCTCGTTCAGAGCAGGCACAACAGCAGGCACTTTGACTCTGACATGAGCTCAGCAAAAGAAGCTCTGCTCTAAACTGGAATAGGTGCATATGCAGGTTGTCATGTTCCAAAATTCTAACAATGAAGTTCTCAAAGCCTCAAGAGCCAACTAGCAGCTGAGCAGCCTCATTCCTTTTGACTATTGTTTATCATGAAGAAGCATAACTTGAAAATTGTATTTAAATGACTCATCTCTAAGCTGTGAAAGACAATTAATGATTATTTAGAAATATAAGGAGGCACCAACATTTCTCGTATCCCCTGCATGTATAACATATTTGCATTTAGTGGAAAACCAAGGACTCCAGATAAAGATAGCAATCTGGAAGAGAATGGCAGCTGCCTCCTAGGTTCCCATTTTGCAGTATTTCATTCAATTGCAATAAAGAACCACAAGAAGGGAAAACTAAACTATAGAAAATCCACGTACTCAGCAGGAAGAAAGCAGAGAGGAGCTAGCAATGTGGCCAAAGTTTAATCTACAACTACTGACATGGTTTCCACTTCCAGAAAGGACCATGAAGAATCCTGCAGACATTGCTAGTGGAATAACCAGAACAGGTGAAAATTATTCTTCTAAAATTTAAACTCTCTAAAAGTTGTCTGAAGGCCATAGAGCAAATGAAGAAATATTTATTTTTTTAAAACCTGATAAATCTTAGTAAGAACAGTGAGACTCTGTGTGGTACTTGAGCCATGACCTAATTCCTCCTTCCCCAACCCATCCTCAGCTCAGCCTGAAGGAAACTCCACTCTGGGCAGGTGTGGGCAAGAAGACGGGGCTCCCTCTCCCTTTAGCTGCTCATCAAGAGCATCCTACAGATAGGGGCAGACTGGAAGCAGTGACCATCCCCTCCAGCTATGAATTGCAGAGAGGGGACTCCTGGTAAGTGCCGCCAACAGCACCCTACTGCTCCTCTGTTCACAGGGCAGGGGCTCTGTCCCAGGCACAACAGGCTAAAAATACTGGGACCCCAACTGCCCACACTGCAGCTCCCTCACATGATGGAGGTTCCATGCAGGGAGAGGCAAGTTGAGAAGAACAGAGACTACTGTCTTCTGCTCTGGGCCCAGAGCTCTGGCTCAGAGATTCTGTTTAGAATGAAAAGAAGTCGATAACAACAGAGAACTCCTCAGCTCTCCCCAAAGGAAATAACTTTATTTTAAACAGAGTGTGGGAAGTTCAAGTCAAGGGTACTCTTGAAAACAATGAAGATTTTCATGGTAAGCAATTTAGAGGAGTCTGAGAGCCACAGGAGAAACCACAGGGCAGCAAGTTTGCCAGAGAGAACCAGGAAGAGAGACAGATAAGAACAGTCCCTCCAGGGTCAGAGAAAACCTGAAAGACTGACCACGAAAACTACCCCTGCAGAGGAAGCAAAATTTAATCAGATCAGATGGTGGAGCAATTTATGCCCAAGGTCATTGTCAAAAACAAGAGAGCAATCAGGGGGTAATTAGCAAGCCTAACAGCCAGGTGTAAAACCAACAGAGACACACAGGTTAACAGAGAGAGCAGGAAGGAGACAGTCAGAGAGAGCACTGCTTAAACTGCTCTCACTCCAGGTGACTGTGTGCAGGCTCCAGGCTGCACCCTCTGAGGACAACACCAGAGGCTTCACGCCGCAGGGGAAACAGACCTCACTGGAAGAGTCCAGCCCAGTCACCAGGCAAATACGCAAACAGCATCACATCGAGCCCTAGAAAAGCAGAAGGTGAATCAGTACCCAGAATTGCTACACTGTATTCCTTAAAATGCCCAGCTTTTAATGAAAACTATAAGAGACAGAAACAGGAAAGTGTAATCTGTCACCAGAAAAAACACAAGCAACAGAAGCTGCCTGTGAGATGGCCCAGATATTGGATTTAAAGATGGGGCTTCAAAGCAGCAATTATACACGTTTAAAGAACTGAAGGAAAGCACACTTAAATAAAAGAAGTTACAATGACACTATCGCATCAAATAGAGAATATCAAGAAAGACATAGAGGGCCAGCCCTGGTGGCCTAGTGATTAAGTTCGGTGCTCTCCGCTTAGGCAGCCCAGGTTCGGCTCCTGGGCACAGACCTGCACCACTCGTCCGTCAGCAGCCACTCTGTGACAGCAGCTCACGTACAAAACAGAGGAAGACTGGCAACAGATGTTAGCTCAGGGCAAATCTGCCTCAGCAAAAAGAGGAAAATTGGCAACAGATGTTAGCTCAGGGTGAACCTTCCTCGGCCAAAAAAAAAGAAAAAGAAAGAGATACAAATCTTTTTTTAAATGAACAAAATAGAAATGATGGAGGTGAAAAGTATAATTGAAAATGAAAAATTTACTAGAGGGGCTCTAATGGCAGATTTGAACCAGCAGAAGAAAGAATCAATGAATCTGAAGATATAACAATTATAAACATATATGAACTTAACAACTGAGCCCTGAAACACATGAAGCAAAAAATAACAGAAGGGAAATAGACAATTCAACAATAATAGTTGTAGACTTCAACACCCCACTTTGAATAATGCGTAGAGCAACTAATCAGAAGGTCAACAAAGATGTAGAAGATGTGACCACAACACTATAAATCCACTAGGTCTAACACCAGAACGCTCCACCCAACAACGGCACAATATACGTTCTTTTCAAGCGCACAAGGAACATTCTCCTAAAGAGACTGTGAGGCCATGAAATAAGCCTCAATAAATTTAAGAGGCTTGAAATCATACATAGTATGCTCACCAGCCAAAAGGGAGTGCAATTAGAAATGAACAATAGAAAACAAATTGGGAAATTCAGTAACATGTGGATATTGAACAACACAATCCAAAATAACCAGTGAGTCAAAGAAGAAATCAAAAGGGGGAACTATAAATACCTTGAGATGAATGTAAATTAAGAAACAACATAGCAAAACTTAAGTGGTGTAGCTAAAGCAATGCTTAGAGGAAAGTTTACAGCTGGAAATATCTATACTAAACAAAATCAGGTAACTTAGATGAAATGGACAAATTCATAAACTACCAAAACTGACTCAAGAAGGAATATAAAATCTGAATAGACCTGTAACACATAAACAGATTCAATTACAAACAAAAAAATTACCTACAAAGAAAAACCCAGACCCAGATGGCTTCACTGGTGAATTCTATTGAACATTTAAGAAGAATTAACATCAATCCTTCACAAACTCTTCCAAAAAATACAAGAGGAGGAATACTTCCCAACTCATTCTATGATGCCAGTATTATCCTGATACCAAACCAGAAAAAGACAGCACAATAAAAGAAAACTACAGATCAGTATCTCTTACGAACATAGATGCAAAAACCCTCAACAAAATACTAGCAAAGAGAATCTAGCAATATAAAAAGGAATATACACCATAAGCAACTGAAGTTTATCCCAGGAATGCAATATTGGCTTAATGTCCAAAAATCAATTAATGTAATAAACCATATGAATAAAATAAATGAGAAAAAAATGATCATCTCAATAGACCCAGAAAAAGCATTTGACAAAATTGAATAGCCTTTCATAATAAAAACACTCAACAAACTAGGAAGAGAAAGAAACTTCTAAAACCTGGTACAGGGCATCTATGAAAATCCCACGACTAGTACTACACTTAATGATGAAAGACTGAAAGCTTTCCTGCTAAAATCAAGAATAAGACAAGGATATCTGATCCTGTCACTTAATTTCATCTTTGTACAGGAGGTTCTAACTAGGGCAATTAGACAAGAAAAGACACTGTTCAAACACAAGATGGAGAGGGATGCAAGGATGGTTCAACATCCACAAACCAATCAATGTGATACACCACATTAACAAAATGAAGGATAAAAATTGCCTGATGATCTCAACAGACACAGAAAAAGCATCTGACAAAATTCAACATCCATTCACAATAAATACTCTCAACAAACTGAGTAAAAAGGGAACACACCTGAACATAATAAAGGTCCTATATGACAAGCCCATAGCTAACATCATTCTCAACAGTGAAAAGCTGAAAGCTTTTCCTCTAAGATCAAGAAAAATACAAGGATGCCCACTCTTTCCACTTTTATTCAACATAGTACTAGAAGTCCCAGCCAGAGTAATTAGGCAAGAAAAAGAAATAAAAGGCATCCAAATCAGAAAGGAAGAAGTAAAATTGTCTCTATTTGCAGATGACATGATTTTATATATAGAAAATCCTAAAGACTCCACCAAAAAGCTGTGAGAACTAATAAGCAAATTCAGCAAAGCTGCAGGATACAGAATCAATATACAAAAATCAGTTGTGTCTCTATACACTAGTAATGACTCATCAGGAAGAGAAATTAAGAAAACAATCCCATTACAATAGCATCGCAAAGGATAAAATACCTAGGAATAAATTTAAGCAAGGAGGTAAAAGAGCTGTACATTGAAAACTATAAGACATTGATGAAAGAAACTGAAGGCAACACAAAGAAATGGAAAGATATTCTGTACTCACAGATTGGAAGAATTAATATCGTGAAAATGTCCATACTACACAAAGTGATCTACAGATTCAACGCAATCCCTATGAAAATTCCAATGGCATTTTTCACAAAAATAGAAAAAACAACCCCCAAATTTGTATGGAAACACAAAAGGTCCAGAATAGCCAAAGCAGTCTTAAAAAAAAGAAAAAAGCTGGAGGCATCACACTTCCTAATTTCAAACTATATTACAAAACTATACTAATCAAAATAGCAATGGTATTCACATAAAAAAAAGACAAACAGATCAACAGAACAGAACAGAGACCCCAGAAATAAACCCATGTATATATGGGCAATAAATTTATTGACAAATGAGCCAAGTATAAACACAATTGGAAATGGATAGCCTCTTCAATAAATGATGTTGGGAAAACTGGATAGCCATGTGCAAAAGAACGAAATTGGACTCCTGTCTTACACCATACACAAAAATCAACTCAATATGAATTAAGACCTGAACATACGACCAGAAACCGTAAAATTCCTATAAGGAAACACAGGTGGTAAGTTCCTTGACGTTGGTCTTGGCAATAAGTTTTTTGATGTGACACCAAAAGCAAAGGCGAAAAAAGCCAAAATAAACAAGTGGGACTACATCAAATTAAAAAGCTTCGCATAGCAAAGGAAACCATCAACAAAATGAAAAGGTAACCTATGGAATGGGAGAAACTATTTACAAATCATATGTCTGATAAGGGGTTAACATCCAAAATATACAGGGAACTCACACAACTCAATAGTAAAAAGCAAGCAATCCAATTAAAAAATGGGCAAGGGAACTGAATGGACATTTCCCAAAGATAAACAAATGGCCAAGAGATACACAAAAAGGTGCTCAACATCACCAATCATTAGAGAAATGCAAACCAAAACCACAAGGAGATATCACCTCATACCTGTTAGAGTGGGACGGATGAATGGATCAAGACGACGTGGTGTACATATACTTAATAGAACATTACTCAGCCATGCAAAAGAAGGACGTCTTGTGGTTTGCAACAACATGGATGGACCCAAAGGGCATTTGCTAAGTGAAGTAAGTCAGACAGGCAATGACAAATACTGTATGATACCATGCTTTCTTATGTGGAATTTTAAAAAGCTGAACTCATAGAAATGGAGGGTAGAATGGTAGTTACCACAGGCTGGGGGATGGAGGGAAATGGGGAGATATTTGTCAAAGAGTACAAACTTCCAGTTATAAGATGACTAAGTTCTGGAGATCTAATGGACAGCACAGTGATTACAGCTAATAATACTAGATTATATCCTTGAAAGTTGCTAAGAAAGCATAAATGTCTTCACCACCAGAAAGAAATGGTAATTACGTGACATGGTGCAGGCGCCAGCTAGTGCTACGGTGGTGATCATTTCTGCAATATGTACGTCTATCAAACCAACACACTGTACACTTTAAACTTACACAATGTTGTATGTCAATTCTATCTCAATAAAGCTGGGGGAATACAAACAAGTGGAGTTCAGTGAGAGCTGGGTAATTCACTGCAGATAATGAGCTGGCAAGAATGGGTGAAAATCAGACCCCGCCAATCAGATTCAGGTTAAGTTAATGTCCTCACTACATACAGGAGAGTCCATTCCAGAGAGTTCAAGGGAGTTAAGCACAATCACATGGCCTGTTAATGACCTAACCAGCTCCAGGACCCATTTCACCATGATCCTGTGGTGGCCTTCCCTCCACACGTTTTACTCACCTTTCTCAAGACCCTCTTGAGAGGAGAGACAGTAATTTGGGTTGGAGATGCCAACAGAGATGGACAGACTAAGCCTTGTATGAAAAATTTCCATCCTCTACCTGCTGTGCTATTTTTAACAGCTGGAAAACAGCTCTTTTTCTTTGAGAATGATGAGAGTTGCATGTGATGTTCCTGGCAGACAGGTTCACACTGGTAGCACTGTCCACACTCATGTCAAGGATTCCTGTCCTGGGGAAGGAGACCCTCAAGAGGCCATTTTACAGAAAAATAAATAAAAAGCAAAAGGGCATAGGATTATCGGTCGAAGGCCAGAAGTGACAACAGGCCTCAGAAACCTAAAACGCTCTTCCCTACTGGGAGACAAGATGTTGGTGTCACAGGACTTTCTGAAAACGTCATCATAGTCCACAGTGAGGGGGGTGGTTTCCCAGTGGAAACATCAGATACCCACCAGGGCACTGGCAAATGCTTCTGTCTCTTTAAGTCGTCACCTCGGGACCCTCCCGCCCCAAGCTTCCTGAGCTCTGAGGGCTGAGAGGCAGACTTCCTCCTGTGCTGGGAGGAAACAGCCTGCTGGCCTCACAACCAAGGGAAAGCAGTAGGTCAGAGGCTCCCGGGAGCCAGCGTCAGAGCCCTTCACCAACTCTGCAGGAAAGGTGAGCCCAAGGGCAAGGGAGCCAGCTGGGGAGGAGGACCTGTGCGGAATGCGGTGTCTGTATGTCACCCGATGAGTGAGCTACGATGAGTGAGCTACGAGGTTGAGGGGTGGCGGGGAGCAGAGCCTAGAAAGAATCACTTCACACCTCCAGGTTTTTAAGGATGTTCTGAGATTCAAATTGAGTAAGTTCCCAAGAAGTGGGACGCAGCTTCTCCAGCTCTGGAGGCACACAGTCTTATCAAATCCTCTCTCCTTCCCTCCTCCCCTAATAAATAAGGAAGGTGTTTGCTAGAACCACTACAGGGAACACAGCACACTCTAGAAGGCAGAAACACTCCCCACATGCATGTTCAGCAAGGCAAAAAATATGTTTGAGGACATACATACAAATCTAAACTCGAGCAAGTTACAAAGTGAAAATTCTGTATAAACCTGAACTGAATCCTCCTGAAACGCTCCACTTTCCTCAGCTCTGTCCACAACCGGGTCTTGCAGGAGACATCTAAGGTTACGAGTGTGGTCTTCAGTCCCTCATCCTACGTGTGCCCTTCAACACCTGCCCCCAATCTCAGCTGCCCAGGGCTCTGCAGGCTGCTGCGCGTCTTGACGTCCTCGCCTCCTCTCACCCGTGTAATGAAGGAGGTGCTGGGATAACTCATCAGAAACTCAACCGTGGACCGAACGCTTTAGAGTCACAGGAGGGGGGAACTTATTTCTCAAAAGTACAGATATGGGAACCAAAATCTCTAAGAAATCCTCATTTTAAAGAATCCCCTAGACAATTCCAAAGATAGCAGGTTCAAGAAGCACTGGACTAGGTAAACAGACTCCAACCCTCGGAGCTTTCAGATGACAGGATTCTACACGGCTGACGTTCCTCAGCAACAATATGTCTTGTGCACCCCAGGTTTCAGCTCTTAGGAACTTTGGAAGAACTGTTCAAATCCCACTCCAAACTCCGCGGGAGGTTCCAAACGTCTCCCAAGGGCTCAGTGAATTCCCTGCAGCACACTTTCTCATTTCCATCTTTGACGAGGACTGCTCACTTTGGCTAAAGTCTTGATCTTTGTTCTAATCTTGTGGCTGTTTCCTCATTTCTGCTCTGCTGTCAATTACGGCAGCTTGTTGATTTCTACACACAAACTAATCAATCACAGGAGGCCCGTGAGCTGAACTTAAGGCTTGGGGAGGTGGCAGGGCACTTACTGCAGGAACATGAGCACTTTGGACTGAGGACCAGGCAAACCTGTCCTCTTGGTCCTTTGGCCAGAGACAAGGTATTCAGCAAACCTCTGCTTTGCTTTCCCTTGTGTGGTGCCAGTGGGAGAGAACACAGTCACCTGCAGTGACCAGGTGGACGACAGGGACAGGGAGAATTAGAAACGGATGTGAGCTCAGGCAGGACTCAGACAGAACGTGGGAGAGGATGAATGGTCACAGCAGGGAAAGCACAAGGTGGGCTGGAAAGGCCCTGAAGTCTGCTCCTGGTAGAGCGGCTGATCGAGTCAGGGAGTGGCTGGAGATGAGGCTGGAGATGCAGACGGAGGAGAGACTGTGCACTGGCGTCCAGGTACCTGTGGGATCCGGCAAATGTGCTCCCTGAACGTTTATTGTATTAAATGATGGTTGAACTGGGCATCATCAGTTTACTTCGAGAAGCCTCAGATTTGGGGCAGAACATCAGGAGATGGAGGGGAGCGCCCCAGTCTCTCCAGCACACAGATCACAGTTAGACACATTGCGAGCCAAATAATCCAGCTTTCTGAGAGCAGAGTCAGAGGCTGTCCAGAGCAGCTTGCGAGGTATGTCTGTTTTCCAATTTCCACAAAACGCCAATTTTCTTCCTGTTTGTTTCCCAGGCCAACCACCCTAGGGTGTTCCCTAAGTCACTGGGCAAATTTTGGGGTTCTCAGGGTTTTCCAAAGTCTCCTCTGGCTGCTGAACCTCCTGGGAAAATTTAATATGTAAGGCTCATGTACTGATACAAAATTACCTAGGAAATTAACATCCACAGCCACCTCACTGACGCAGAGTGTCACGCTCTGCGCTCTGCTGCTGCACTTGGAGTCCCTGAAATGACAAAGCCAAGTTCTCAGCCTCACTCCAACCTCAGCCCAGGCTCTTCCCAGGTTCCTCCCTAAACTCAGATGTTCAGGGGCAGGAGGGAACCGTGGCTTCCTCACTGTGGGGTCACCAGCTCTTTCCACTTTGCCTGACACATTGTGGGGAGTTATACCTATCTGATGAATAAATGAATGAGAAACGAAAGATCAAACTGTGTTTGGGACTCTTGCAGGTAGCATGGGAGGACGGAAGATGGTAAGAGACGAAGAAAATGCCTATGGTAAGAACACATCTCGCAAGGCGTTCCTGCCCCCAGGGGTGAGCTCTGGGGGATGAGGGGCGAGCCAACTCCAGACTGACCAGAGACAAGCCCCACCTGCACGTTAGCTGGACCTCTGCCCCTGCCCTGCTGGGAGACATTAAGTTCTGTGACTAGCCTGCGCCTCCAATCCCAAAGTGGGAAATGAGGACCATGGATCTACTCGGATCTCCGCAGAGGAGGATGGAGAAGGGATCCAATCATGGACTAGAGGGAACACGATTTGCCAGGCAGAAGGTGTTAGAGAACAGGATGGAAGGTTAAACCGCTGTCTTCTTAGGCAGCAGGTTTGAGAGAGAGGAGAGGGAGGAGGGAAGGAGGAGGGAGGGAAGAAGAGAGCTTGTCTCAGCTCACCCCCCACAAACCTGTGAGAAACAATCTATTTCCATTTTTGCAGAAGACGTTTAACTCTTACAGTAAGCACCTTCACAGGTGACACAGCTGGCGGATGGCGGGGCTGTAGCTCAAACCCAGGTGTCTAGGGCTCTGGGCAGCCCTTCCACACGAGGCCTGCTGCCTTTCCTCCTGGGATGGTACCTGGGAGAGTATCGCAGAGGCCACTGAAGTCGCCAAATAAGCAACAGTTCTGAACGCTGTGGGTGACCAGAGGTCACGTCAGATGCAGCCCATGTGGCCTGGAATTGCAAAGGGGCGTCCTCTAGGGAAAAGCCCACGGGGTCTTGGAGCATCCCCAGGCGCATGTGGTGACGCCAAAGAGGAAAGACATAGACGGGTAAAGATACCCCGGAGTCCAAAAGTCTCTAACCAGATCACCTCAGTGAAGGCTGGCCTTAAAAGCAAAGGGTGAGGCACTATTGCTCCCCTTTGTTCAAAAGGCGTTCAGCAGGTCCAGGTCAGCAGGCTCAGTCGCTTCCAGGCGTGCGGCTCACGAATCATTGTCCGCGCAGGTTCCGAGGACGACCCGCAGGAGCCCAGGCTCAGGCTCATCCTGGCCGGGAGGACCGGGGCCGGCAAGAGCGCCACGGGCAACAGCATCCTGGGCCAGCGGCGCTTCCTCTCGAGGCTCAGCGCCGCGCAGGTGACCACCACCTGCGCCGTGGGCAGCTGCCGCTGGGCCGGCTGGCACCTGGACGTCATCGACACCCCGGACCTGTTCGGCGCCGAAGACCCCAGGACAGAGCCGGGCTGCGGCGAGAGGGGCCGCTGCTACCTGCTCTCGGCGCCCGGGCCGCACGCCCTGCTCCTCGTCAGCCAGCTGGGCCGCTTCACCGCGCAGGACCAGCAGGCCGCGCGCCGGCTCAAGGCCATGTTCGGCGAGGGCGCGGTGGCGCGCACGGTCCTGCTCTTCACGCACAAGGAGGACCTGGCGGGGGCCTCGCTGCAGGACTACGTGCGCTGCACCGACAACCGCGCGCTGCGGGAGCTGGTGGCCGAGTGCGGCGGCCGCGTCTGCGCCTTCGACAACCGCGCCAGCGGCGCGGAGCGGGAGGCCCAGGTGGCCGAGCTCATGGCGCTGCTGGAGCGGCTGGTGCGCGCGCACGGGGGCGCGCCCTACACCAACGACGTGTACGGCCTGGCGCGCGCCCTGGGCCGCGCGCGCCCCGAGGAGCGGCTGCGCAGGGTAGCGGAGAGCGTGGCGGCCCGCGTGCAGCGGCGGCGGGGGCGCGGGCTGCTGGCGGCGCTGTTGGGGCGCGGGAGGGCGCCTTGGAGCCGCCCGAGGCTGTTCGTGGCCGCGCTGCTGGGGGCCCTGGGCCTGCTCTGCCTGCTGCTCGCCAGGCGCCAGGCGGACGCCGCGACAGATAGCGCAGGTCTTAAAAATGCCTTCCCCTGGCGGGAGAGGAGCTGAATGCTTGGAGCTGAAGGGGGGACTTAAAACCTCCTTCCAAAGGAATCCTGCAGTTTCAGACAGAGTGTTAATGTCGCGGAAATCTGTGAACACTGCATCAATTTTGTAAAAGCTCGAAGTTCACTTGTTAAGTTTTCAAGTTTCAGTTTTGGCTAATGTATATCATTTTAAAATAAATTGGCCTAACTTTAAAATGTCCTTTAAACGTTTTAGTCTTGATGCATCTTTCCTTTCTTGAAAAATAATGAAGTGGGTGATAGTTCGTATTAGAAAATGGATTAGGCAAAAGGAAAGCAAAGGTTTTTATTTGGAGCGTTTTAAAAAGTTTAGACACGGTCTTAGTCCGTTAGGGCTGCTATTTTTAAAAAAATAATGCTGCAGACTGGGTGGCTTATAAACAACAAACTTTTTTCCCCACAGTTCCGGATTTGGAAGTCCCAGATCAAGATGGCAGCCTGGTCGGGTTCTGGTGAGACCCCTCTTTGGCGTTCCAGATGCTGGCTGGCTGTGTCCTCACATGGTGAATGGATGAGCCAGCTCTTGGGGCCTGTGGTATATGAGCACAATTCTCAATCATAAGGGATCTGCCCTCATGGCCTAATCACCTCCCAGGGGACACAAACCTTCAGACCATAACAGACATTCGAAAAGTATGGAAAACCATACTTTTCTTTTCTTTTTTGGTAAGGAAGATTGGCCCTGAGCTGACATCTGTTGCCAATCTTCTTCTTTTTTTTCCTTCCCCAAAGCCCCAGTACATAGTTGTATATCCTAGTTGTAGGTCATTCTGGTTCTTGTACGCAGACCTCCACCACAGCATGGCTTGATGACTGGTGTGTGGGTCTGCGCCTGGGATCCAAACTGGTGAACTCTGGGCCTCCCAAGTGGAGCACAGGAACTTAACCACTCAGCCCCAGTGTCGCCTCGCTTAACAGTTTTCTAGTTCTCAACATGGTAGATTCATCCCTTTATGATCCTCATGGGCTTTTAGGATCATCAATGAAGCGATATCAGGGGCATACATGTTAACGTTTACATCTGACACATCAGTTTACCTACTTGTACAATGATTTACTACCCACAAGAAAAACGTAATTATACTGAAAATAAGTTTCCTTTTTTTTTTTTTTTTTTTTTTGCACTTTTCATGGTTCTAGTCTTTCCAAAGTGAAGCAGGATTTTGAGTAATGTCTTCAGTGTGGTTATCTACCTGGATTTTTATGCAACAGAAAAAAAAAATCAAACTTCTCTGTGATAGTGGAGAAGAGAAGGAGAGGCAGGTGCCTGGGCAGAAAGTCGCAGAACACCCGAGGTTAGGCTGGTGTGGCTGTACGGTTGGTTGGGTGTTACAGAGGATGGGCCAGCCCACGAAAGTGCTGGAATGCCGCATCGTTAGAAAACCAGAGCCATCCTTAAGTTGTGTAATCAAAGGATAGGATTTGCTTATTTCTGTTTCCGAATGTGACAGACGCTTCTCTCCTCTAGTCGGGAGGTGTGGATGCGCCAGGAGGCATCTGTGGGGAAGGTAGGCAGTTGTGCGCAGGCGCCCTGGACCATGCTGGCTCCACGTGAACTAGGGGCCTACGCGAAAGCGCTTTGGGGCCACGGCTTAGGGCTGGGGGGAGGCCCGGGGTGGGCTGCGGGCTTAGGGTGGGCTGTGGTCGGGGGGGCTTGAGGGGCCTGGCGACCGTTGCAGCGCGTTAGGGTCTGTGAAGCATGGCTGGGGAAATGTTCCTTATTAATCCCCGCCTTTAGCGTCCTCAGCAGCCCTGCCGGGTTAATGCAGGGGCTCCGAGCCAGGCAGGGGTTCCTTCGACGACCCGAGGGGCAGCAGAAAGGGGCAGAGCCGGGGGGATGGCCCGTGTCCCCAGTTTGGCTCCAGAGTAACGTGTGCAGGAGCAAGTGCTGTGGGCCAAGGCGTTGCTTACCAGTGGGCTGATTTTAATCTGTTATTCTTTCATTTTTTCCTTGTCTTGCGTACATGTGTCCGCAAATGCCCTCCAATATTTGTCATTACTTATTGTTTCTGCCTTGATTATAAATGGAAATGTGACTTTAAAGTAAATATAAGTATTACGGTTTTTAAATTCTCATGTGGACCGTAGCATATAGAAATGTATAGCTGGATCAAGGGAGGGCTGGACGTCCGTGGGTAAAATGCCCTCCTCGGGGCATCGCAAGGGGCGCGATAAGGGGAGTAGTAAAGACAGCGGGAGATGCACCACGGGGCCTGAGGGGCTCGTGTTTCGGAGCTGGTCTGCTGTGTACTTGCTCCAAGACCTGGGGCACAAGAGGATTCCGTTTTTTTCTTGAGATGCATATATTAATATTAATCTTTCTAGCTTTCATGGATGATGAAATAATATGGTGGAAGTACTTTGTAGGTTAAATTCCGTGACTATGATACAGAAATAGAAATACCTGAGGAAACTTTTCATAATAATAAATACTCATCAATAAATAAATTTCACACTCATAAATAAATTTCACACTCATAAATATTCCATATTTATTATTCATGAGAATAAATACTTCACATTATATAGAAGTGTATAGAGTTGGGAGCTAGTGGTAATGCAAGGTGGGATATGATTAGTTGTTGAATACATTTACAAAGTGCAAGAAGTATAAGAAGATACATTACTATATCTGTCTGTCCTATTGGTTCTGTTTCTCTGGAGACCCTAATCCAGTTAGACACACGGAGAAAGTCCAGCTCCCAAGGCCCAGATTCACAAAGATGCCTGAGACTGAAGCTGGACAAGAACAGAGGACACTGCCCTGCCCCACTCTGTGCCTCAAAAGCAATTAACAATTGACAAGCAGTTTTAATAACAAGTAAGAAGCAGTGGCCTCTACCACAAGGGAGGGTCAGGCCTGGAGACACTGGGAGGCAGAGTTGTGCAGAGATGACTGGAAGCTGAAGGCGGGCAAAGCAGGAACACTGAGTAAAACCTTATGGTATCTGAGTGCCCACCCTAAGCACAGGCAACTCTCAGGAAATACAAGCCTAAGGTGCACAAAGGGAACCATAGCAACAACCCCCACCAGCTCCCCTCCTGGGTAGACTGACTCAAACCCCATGCTCACAGCCAGACAGGAGAAACCGGATTCCACTTCTAGGCACAAATACTATTTATCTCAGTTTCTACTTTCCTTCTACACATGATGTCTATAATTTAATAAAATTATGAAACATTCAAAAAAAGCAAGAAAAAAATTGTACATTACCAAAAGACCAAGCAATCAACAGGCCAGACTCAGAAACAGTCCAGAAGTTGGACAAGGATTTTAAAATAACAACGAGGACTGAATAAAAAATGTGGGTAACATGAACTACAAGAAGGGGAATTTCAAGAGAGAGACGAAAACCACGAGTCAAAAATCAGTGGCAGGAATCCAAAGCCCTGTCGGAGATGAAATCTTCCTGAGCAGGGATATCAGTAGACTCAGCACAGTTGACGAAGGAATCAGTGAACTTGAAGACGGGTGGAGAGAAAGTCCCCACACTGAAACAAAAGCTAAAAATGAGGGAGAAAAAGAAACAGAACAGAATATCCAAGAGCTGTAGACAATATCAAACGGATTAACATACGTATAACTGAAGGCCCAGAAGGAGAAAGGAGAGGACATGCAGAAGAAATACGTGAAGAGATTTGGTTGAGACTCTTCTAAAAATAATGAAAGACACCAAGCCACAGGTCCAAGAATCACAGAGAAGCCCGGGCAGAATAAACACAGAAGCAAGCAAACAAACAAAAGTCTAGACGCTTCATATCCACACTGTTAAAACCAAAGATAAAGACAAAAACTTAGAAATAACCAGGGGAGGGGCCGTCCAGTGGTGTAGTGGTTAAGTTCGTGTGCTCCGCTTCAGTGGCCTGGGCTTCGAATCCCAAGCATGGACCTAAACGTAGCTCATCAAGCCATGCTGTGGTGGCATCTCACAGACAAAGTAGAGAAAGATTGGCAACAGATGTTAGCTCAGCAACAATCTTCCTCACCAAAAAATAAAAAATAAAAATAAAAAAAATAACCGGGGAAAAAAACGTTATATTAGAGAAATAAATATTGTAATTACAGATGATTTCTTGTCAGAGCCTGCCATTCAGAAGACAATGGCGTGGCATCTTTATAATACTAAAGAACAAAAGTGTCAACCCAGATTTCTATAAACAACAGAAATTTCCTTCAAATATGAAGGTGAAATAAAGACTGTCCAGCTAAAAAATGCTGAGATAATTCATTGTCAGCTTACCTGTGCTGAAAGAAATATTAGAAGAAGTTCTTCAGGCAGAAGGAATTAATGTGATACCAGACAGAAATCTTTATTTACATAAATTAAAAGCTCCAGAAATGACCAAAAGAAAGAAGATAAATATAAAGGACATTTTTCTTACATTTTATAGCTCTAAAAGATAATTGTGTAAAACAAAACTACTAATAACATATTAGGGAATTTACAGCATATGCAAAAGGCAAACATGACAACGTGGGAGGGAGAAATTGCAACTATACTGTTGTATGTTTCTTAAACCACATGCGAAGTGGTCTAATATTATTTACAAGTTCACTGTGATAAATGGTCTAAACACCCCATGAATAAAAAGCAGAGACTATAAGATAGGGTTAAAAATCAAGACCAATCTGTAGGCTATTTACAGGAAACTCACTGTAAATATAACTGGACTGGTTTTCAATTGCTGCCTAACAAATGACCTCAGACTTGGCAACTTAAAACAACATACATTTGTTATCTCATGGTTTCTGTGGGTCAGAGGTCTGGGCACCAGCTTAACTGGGTCCTCTGCTCAGAGCTTCACAAAGCTTCAGTCAAGGGCTCAGCCACGCAGTGGTTCTCATCTGAAGCTCAGGGTCCTTTTCCAAATTCACTCGAGTTGTTAGCAGAATTGAGTTGCTTGTGGCTGTAGGACTGAGGTCCTCCCAGAGGCTCTAGAGGCGGCCCCTCTTGATAGGCAGTTCACGGCATGGATATTTGCCTTCTGCAAAGTCAGCAGGAGAATCTCTGGCTTTTAAGGCTTTCTTGAGCAGGTCAGGCCACCCAGTACACCCTCCCTTTTGACTAATTCAAAGCCAGCTGAGTAGGGACCCTAATTACATCTGGGGGTCTCTTCATCATTGCCATCTAAAGTGACCTCCATCCTATTCAAGCTCTGCCCCACTCAGAAGGAGGGGATTATCCAGGGCGTGCACACGAGTAGAGGGGATTGTGGGCCATCTTAGAATTCTGTCTACCAGAACAATAGAGACAGGCTAAAAGTAAAAGAATTGGGAAAGAAAACCATGAACATACTAACGAAAGGAAAGCTGAATGGCTATATTGATAAAAAGGTAGTCTATAGAACAAGGAACCTTACTGAAGAGAAAGACAGACATTACATAAGGATACATGTGTTAATTTACCAGGAAGACACAATCCTAAAAATGTATGCACCTAAAATAGAGCTTCAAAAGACATGAAGTTAAAACTCAACAAATCAAAAGGATAAATAAACAGATCCTAAATTATAATTGCAGACTTTAAACCTCCTTTCTTAGTAATCAGTAAAACACCCAGGCAGAAAATCAGTAAGATTACAGAAGGTGTGAACAATACTTTTCCCTTAAGGTCAAGAAAAGCTCAGGCTGTCCATCCCAACCTCTCCAATTCAACATAGTAATGGGCATCCAGCCAGCGAAATGAGGCAAGGAAAGGAAATTAAAGTCATACAAATTGGAAGGGAAGTAATAAAGCTCTTTATTCAAAGATAACATGATTGTCTACATACAGAACTCCAAAGAGTCGAGAAAAAAAGATATTCTAGGACTAATGACTTAGCAAAGTAGGAGAAGACAAGGTCAACATGCAAAGATCAATGGTATTTCTGCAATGAACAACTGGAAAGTGGAATTAAATCATCAGTACCATCACAATAGCATTAAAAACCATAAAAACCGCTTTGGGATAAATCTAAGATTTTTATGCTGAAAACTACAAATGTTGATTTTGAGAAAAATCTAAGACCAAAATAAACGGAGAGACAGACTATGTTCCTGGATAAGAAGATTCAATGTTATTAAGATGCCAGTTCTCCCTAATTTAATCTACAGAGCAATGCAATCTTAATCAAAATCTGAGTGGGACTTTTTGTAGATATTTACAGGCTGCTTTTAAAACTTATATAAAAAAACAAACAATGAAAAGTATTTTAAATAAGAAAAAGTTGGAGGATTTACCCTCCCTGATTGCAAGATTTACTATAAATCTACAGTCATCATAAGTGCAGGGTTTTGGTGAAGGTTAGACATATAGATCAATGAAACAGAATAGAGTCCAGAAATAGACCTCTGCAAATATGATCAATTAATTCTTAGCAAAACTTACAAAGTAATTCAATAGAGAAAGAATAGTCTTTTCAAGATATGGAGATGGAAAATTGACCTTCTACTTGTCAAGAATCTTGATGCATACCTCACACCATTTACTAAAATTAACTATGTGATTTTCTGAACAGCATTTCTCTACTCTTGGTCTCAGTCTCCTTATCTGTAAAGTGACAGAAAAAAAAAGAAGGAAAAGAGCTATTCTAGATAAACTCTGAGATCCTTATCCTTTGCTTTCACCTCCTACACTGTATCCTTCTTATCTTTTGCATTCGTCAACCTCATTTATTCACTGGGTTAAACTTTCAATGAGCAACGTGTGCATGCAAGTCTCCCTGAGGCTAATGGCAGCAGAGGCCATGGGTGTCATGGAGAAGCTGCAGAAGGTCATGACCTCTTATGACTTCTTACGTTGTCACTGAACTGCTTCTGGCACCTCTTGTGCAAATCAACCCCCTTCACCCTCTCTGCAGTGGGTCGGTCTTGCATTCATTTTTTATCCTTGTCCAGGGCTGTGCTTCCCTTTCTCTGAAGAAGAATAAAATGTGACAAGTTTACTTTTCCTTTGGATAAAGGCAATTCAGTAACACAGGTGGTCACCCCAATTACCAGGTGAATTTAGGATGAACTCCGTGTGACAACTGGCGTCATCAAGTTCTCTTATTTGGGGACTAGTAACGGTTTATCTCGAGACCATGTAAGTCGTGGGCGGCATCTGCTGGGCTGTCTGACAGGGTGGGATGTCCTTGTCTTTGCAATCTCTTCGAGGACTGTGATATGACGCCACTCTAACACTTGTTCGATGACAAAACTGTTTCTTTCTCTTCTATTTTGGTGGAGAGGTTTTGTGGATTGGCGGGAGATTTAATGTGTTTTCCCCAACAAATCTTAGACAATCATTATTATGTGACTCTGAGCCTAAACTCAAAAGTCAACAGAAAGGAATCTGGAGATTCTCTGGGACAAGACTGGCTCCTGCCTAAGCCCACGCTGTGCTCTCCAGCTGGCTTTGCAACATAGTCGTTTTAAGTCCGTTGCTCCGGCCTTAAATGTGCCATCAGTTGACAAACCTAGGAGCTACTGCCCTGCTCCCAACCCGCGCCTAACAATCGACACACAAGCTCCAGTCCCAGTAAGGCCCCATGGGGCTTGTCTGTCAGATGGCACAGAAGGGGCAGCCAGCACACGGGGCCTGGGGAGCCCCTCAAAGTCACGTCCTCAGCGCTGTGCTTCCAGGCCCTTTGTGGACCAGCAGTGCCTTTCCTCCCTGGTAAGCAGGAACGTTCTGGAATCAGAGGATGGAGAAGGGGCCTGGGGAGTTGGGTGGTGCAGGTGCTCCTGCGACGGGTGCTGAGGGGAGCGGCTGGTGACCCACAAGAACTTTCCAGGGTCACAGGGGGCGTTTCTGAACCCGAGGGATCCGTCACTGCCTGCACAGCCTCTTCCTCCGCATCTTGCTTATTCTAACAAGTCGCGAAAGGAAATGGGAGGGGGCCTGGCGGTCCGCGGGCTCTGACAGGAAGCGGCCGGTGCAGGGGGACGCGCACGCCCGCGCGCTCGCTGCTCCCGGGTCCGGTGCGCAGCCTTTCGCGGTCGACCCCAAGGGACGCGTCCTTGGCTGCGGGGAAGGGGGCGCGCTCCATAAGCGCCTTTTCTCCTCTTTCCCTGCTGCCGAGCCTGGAACCTTCGGCTTCACGCGCGCTTCCTCCTTCACTGCGTCCGCCCCGCCGCCTTCCCGACCCGCAGACCCGACGCGCCCCCAGCGCCCGGTAAGGGGACCCGGTGAGGGGCCCAGCGTCTGCGGGGGGGCGGAGAGCCCAGGGGTTAGTCCAGGCTGCTGACTTCTGGTGTGGTCCCACATGGGTTCCCATACTTCTGTGTTCGCTCAGCCTGAAAGGGGGCGATGACGGTGAGCGTTATGGGCAACAGCAGAATCCTAGGGGTGCAAAGCAGACTTGGAAACGCTCCCCCTGCGTTGCCAGCCCTCGAGCCACAGCGCTCTCTGTCAGGTCTCGCCTCTGCTTCTCCACCTGCAACTGCACCCTGGCCAGGTAGCACCCGTGGTCTCCACCCACCCCGGCCCCATCTCGCTGGAGCATCTGTGTGTCAAAGAAGAGGTCGTTGCTGTGGAAGGCGCCCTCGCGCTCCTTCTCCAGCCTCTCGACCACGGCCATCAGCTGGGCCAGCTGCTCCCTCTGCTCCTCCCCGGTGGCCCGGTTGTTGAAGGCGCAGTACCTCCTCCCGCACTCCTGGACCAGGCTCCTCAGGCTGTGGTTGTCCGTGTTCGCTACATACTCGTCCAGGGAGTCTCCCCCTAAGTCCTCCTTGTGGGTGAAGAGGACGACCATGTGTCTCACGGCTCCTGCCCCAAAGATCTCCTTCACTCTCCTCACCGCCAGCGTGTCCTGGGCAGTGAAGCGCCCCAGCTGGGTCACCAGCAGCAGCACGTGGGGCCCTGGGGCCGAGAGCAGGTAGCAGTCCCCAATGTCCTTGTAGGTCTCTTGGGTCTGGGCCTTGGCCTCAAAGATGGAGGGCGTGTCAACCACCAGAATGTTCCTCCCATTCCAGGTGCCTGTCGCCTTCTGGCACGTCCTGGTCACGGACTGGGCCGCCAGCCTGGACTCAAACGCTGGCTGGCAGAGGATGCTGTTCCCTGTGGCGCTCTTCTCGCTGCCTGTTTTGCCCACCAGGAGGATCCTCAACGGAGATGATCCTGGAGTTGAGCTCTCTTCTCCTCCACCTGTTAGAGCGCATGAAAAGTGAAGGTGTAATTGCTGGGCCTGAATGTCTGTGACCCCCAGATGGAGATGTTGAAACCCTAACCCCAGTGTGATGGCATCTGGAGTTGAGGCCTTTGGGAGGTGACTTGGTTTAGATGAGGCCAGGTGGGTGGCAATCCCATGATGGAATTAGTGTCCTTATAAGAAGAGGAAGGGGGGCCAGCCCGGTGGCGCAGCGGTTAAGTTTGCATGTTCCGCTTCTCGCCGGCCCGGGGTTCGCCGGTTCAGATCCCGGGTGTGGACATGGCACTGCTTGGCACGCCATGCTGTGGTAGGCATCCCACATATAAAGTAGAGGAAGATGGGCATGGATGTTAGCTCAGGGCCAGACTTCCTCAGCAAAAAGAGGAGGATTGGCAGTAGTTAGCTCAGGGCTAATGTTCCTCAAAAAAACGAAGAGGAGGAAGGGACCAGAGCTCTCTCTCCACCATGTGAGGACACAGCACCCACGAAGCGGACTCTCACCAGACATTGAATCTGCCGGCACCTTGATCTCCAACCTCCCAGCCTCTAGAACGGTGAGGTGGCAATATCTGTTGTTTACCACCCACTCTACGCTATTGTCATCCAGCAGCCTGAACTAAGAAGGTAATAAGTGCCTTTTGAGGAGGAGGAGGATCAAAGACAAAATGGAAAAGACCCAGAGAAATGGCGTCGATGATCAATTAGGCATCACACCCTCTGTTCCCATCACCGGGCTGTGCTCAGAGCAAACACCAGACTCCCTCTCAGGTAGAGACCTGAGAGAACCCACGTGGGGCTAGTGGAATAAACTACCCCAGCTGGCCAGAGCCCTTGGGACCTTTCCTTTTGGGACTGCCGAGTTTTGCCACCCTTTCTGGAAATTTCTCTCTATTTAGTTCTCACCCTGAAGGCCTCAAGCTGCTATTTGATGCTCAGCGCCTCCTACAACCACTGAGATGTTCATACTCTCCTTTCTACTCCTCCCATCCGTGCCCGGTCTCTGTTGTACAAGATGACAGGGTTTTATCTGGAGAAACTTACCTTCACCAAGGACAGCACGACAGCAAACAGTCTAATAGGTTGTGTTTCCTGGGGAAATGCATTTGCTTTGTCTTGGGGTGACTCTAGTCCTGTGCCTTTCACTGCAAGGTGGGAGGTTTGCTTGCCCAGTGCTGAGTTTGTGGCCCCAAGTGTCGCGAAGAGCTCCACCAGATCCTTACCTGTGGTGACGGTGTCTTTCCCGCCCTTCTGAGGCCCTTCCATTGTGTTCTAGAGGGGAAAGATGCAGGGATTGTTCATACCGGCAGTGGATGTGACACCTGACACAAAACCCCACATTTTATAGATGAGGAAATTGAGGGGAGACAAAAGGACTACTGACGGTCACACGTAATTTAATGGATGAGCCAAGACAAAAGCCCAGGTCTGCTGACCCTCAGCCGTTCTTAGCACTAGACTGAGCCTCCTCCCGAAGAGGGTATAGACAGCGCCAACATGCCAGCACATGCATGTGGTTTCCTGTGACCTGTATTTAGCTCATAGGAGGCATTGAACATGTGCTGTCCGCCCAGAAGACCAATCAAGGAGGTTAGTGATTTCCTGTTGAGCTCCTGCTGTCTCGAGCTCTTGTCTGCCTTTAGGGTCTCAGTCCCGGCACCCCAAACTCAAGTTTGCCTGGCAAAGCATCCCCCTTTGGTAAATTCACAAAAGAAATTCCTTCCTCAGCTTCCATGGTGATGGTGGAATGGAGGGTGACCAAACATCCGCGTTTGTCCAGGGCTGAGAGCACTCCCTGATCAAAGGACCTTCAGTGTTGGAACTGGGAAAGTCCCAGGCAACCAGGATGAGTTGGTCATGCCAGGAGTAGGAGATCATCCTGAGTCCAAGCGCTGTGGAGTGGAGTGTACATCCAGTAAACAGAGGGAAGTCCTGATTTGTTAGGCTCACGGCAACTGTTACACTATAGAAGATCCATCTTCCATGTTCTTACTCGAATAGTCTTGTGCCAGTAGCTACCCCGGGGCATCTCTCTTCTGCCCACTCACCTTCTTGAATTGTCTTCCAGGTACCTTTCTCCCGATCCTTCTCTTTCTTCCTACCTCCTACTTCCTGTTCTCAGGGAGGGTGTCCATTCAGGCCCCACCCAAGAATGATTTCTCAGCCTTCACTACCGGGAAAATCCTACACAATCCTCTCCAAAGCAAATCAGGACCTTGCTGTGTGCAAAGTTTCAGGGTATTTTCCTTGAACAGGTTCAAGGAGTTGATGCTGAAGAATGACTCTCCACCTGTGGAATTTCAGGATCTATGACAGGTGAACAGAAAAAAACACTGTGAAAGAAGTGGGTTTTCCCAGTGCTCCTTGGGATCACACCACACAGGATATGGTCCAAGCCCTCCACACGCAAAACCAGCCACAGCGATTACCTTGGCAGGAAAAATAATTCCATAAATATAAACAGCTTGGGAATCATTTGAATTTAAGTACCAAACGTCAAAACCCAGCTTCCGTCAGCCAGTTCCCAGGTAACATCACTGTAACTCGTTCTAATGGTGTTTTAGAGCCAAAAGAGAAACGGTAGCAACTTTCCACGCTTGGAATCTCTTCTTTGACCAGTTCCCACAGAAACTAGTCGACTCTGGCTTGTAAAGTCTGTCCCAGCCTCTGTACAATTCAAGGGAGAGTCATCCAAGCCGAGGAACCACCATACTGATTATGCAGCTCAGTCCTGCGTTTACGTCCAAGCAAGTGCCGGCCTGTTGGATGGAAGCTGGTCCTGAGCATTTGCTGCCGTCCTGCCATCCTCGAGGGGGCCTTTCAAATCGAGTATGATGGTTGTCTTAGGTGTCAGCTTGGATGGACCCTAGTACCTGGTGATTTAATCAAATACAGATCTGGGTGTTGCTGTGAGAGTATTTTGCAGATGTGGTCCAATAAAGGTGGCCCTCCAGGATGTGGGTGGGCCTCACCCAATCAGTTAAAGGCCTTAAGAGCAAACACTGAGGTTTCCCAAAGAAGAAGAAATTCTGCCTCGAGACTTCAATATCGACTCCTGCCGAGTTTCCAGCTGCTGACCTGCCCTGCAGATTCTGGACTTAGCAGCCCCCACAATCGCGGGAGGCAATTCCGTCAAATAAACTTCTTCATATATTTATATTCTATTGGTTCTATTTCTCTGGATAAACCTGACTGATGCCTCCATCCAGCTAATTCTCTCCATGGAAACCCAGAGAAGGAGCAAACCTGAACGTAGTTCTCCTCTGTGGCTGGTTCCTTTGAAGGATGAGGCCTGTGGGGAGATTGGCTTTAGGACGTGATTGCGCGGAGAGCAGCACGGGGAGCATGTTCCTTAGAGATCAGCTTGTTCCCAATGCTGATGATTTTGAAACTGAGATGCTCTGTCTTCCCGTGAACTGACGTTGAGTCATCTTGAATTGTGGTCTCCGGAGAGGGCTAGGGACGAGGGGCTCCTGAGCCTCCGAGGGAAATGCACAGCTGCCAGGAAAGTGACAGGAGTGGTGAGCACTGAGGGGCAGAGAAGGTGGTGCTGGAAGAGATGCAGACAGGGGGCTGGAGGAGGGCGGGAGCTGTTGCGCCTGGACTCCTGGAGACAGGAATGAGCTCAGAGATCAGGTGACACCATCCACTCCTTTTAAATGTGAGGAAACAGACACTTCGGGGTCAGGGGTACATAATACAGCCATTGCACAAAGAGGCCTGTGCCCAGGGCTGTGGGATGAAAGGCCATCAAAGGGAGACAGTAACCCCTTCCCAATGTTTCCCCGCAAACTGGGAGCCCAGGCAGGACCCGCGTGTGCTGCGGGGTGTGCTGGGAGGGGTCGGTCCTCAGGCCCTCAGCTCCATCAAACAATGCTACTCACTCACGTGATGTGTTTGGCCAGGCGACTGGTAGCAGGCCATTTCTTCGGAGAATGAGAGGCTTAAATTGCTGCTCTCTCAGAAGCCAGCCTGCGTAGAAAGAGAAGTGAAAAAGGGACTCCTTCGCAAGAACCGTCTAGGTTTTACTCAGTTTTCTCAATTACTTGTTGAGGAGATTTTCCCTCTGCAGTCACCGTGCCGCCTCTAGTGCAAACCGCCACAGCTCTTCCACTGGGTGCAGGGCTCCCAGGGCGTCCCCTTCCCTGCTCCGTCCCCTGCAGACACTGCACCCTCGCTGCCACATCTCTCCCTCAGGACTTCACCATCATCCTGCTTCCCCCGCTCAACAGCCTGTTCAGGGCTGGCCATCAGCACCCTCCTCATTTTATATCCATCGATCCCTCCATCAGTTCACTTAAAAATGGTACTAAACACCTCTATTGCCAGGCATTCCTCTCCCTACACTTGGAGGACAGATCGACCCGTTCCAAGAACAGCTCCTGCCACAGAAGCATGATTCCCTCCACCCACCTCGTGAAGCGCTATTGCCTGCACCATCTCCACCACACAGGACTGAAAGAAGCCTGTAGGGATGGGAAAGGGAGGGACACGCTTGGGAAATGGTGGGATGGTCTGGAACTTGGGCAGATTATCCTACCCTCATTTGCCAAAAGTAGTGATACCATCCTCCCTGCTTGCTCCCCTGGAGCGTTGGAGACGGATGGCACGCTGGTCAGGAAAGGTTAATGAGGTGCCCTCATGAGAAACCACCACTGTCAAGGGTGTGAGGCAGGGGAATGCCCCAGGAGCAAAGCCCTGCTGTTTATAACTCCATCCTGGCTGACGAGGGGGTTAAATAATGTTCGTAAGCAATAAACTGAATTTATCAGAAAAAAAGCAAATGGTTTACCTGAGCAGATCAACTTGAGTCCTACTCTGAAATCTTTCTCTTCTCTTTAAGGTGGAAACTCTTTCCACCAAATTGTATTTAAAAAAAAATAAGATAAAATTGAAAGATGAACTTTCAGCCTGTTCTTCAAAGGGCATCCTATGACTTCTGGGGACAAGTGGGCAGGGGATTCAGGCCATTATCCGTCACGCAGCAACGTGTGAGCACCTATACATGCCCCAGAAATGGGCGCAGCAGCCATTCTGTGCGCACGTGAAAACACTTTTGCACAAACACGAGAAATAAGCTTGTTAGTATCACCAGAGGGCTACAGTCTGAGCTCACTCAGTGCAAACTTTAGGTTCTGAAATATATGGTAGTAGTAATTTTCCAGCTTGCACTTAGTTCAGGCATTGGGGTATATAAAAGTCTGGACCATGATTATTCAGGTGACCCAGAAGCCCTCAGAAAAGCCTGAGGAAGAAGCTTTTTGGCTATGGTTTGTTTTTAATAAGAGCTCCTTTTCCTTCTCCCCACCATGTCTCTGTAACACTTGTGTGCCAAAGAAATTCTCTGCCAGGGTTAGTCCAGAGAATGGAGACCCAGAGAAGCCAAGGAACGCTGCATCCCGAACGTGGCCATCCGCTGCCCTCACTGTTCCAAACTGGCCCGCGGTGCATCTCCACACCCCACCGTTTCCTCTCCTTCATAAAGACGGTTTCCTGTATGTGATTCGAGATGGCAGCAAACACGGAACTGAAGACAGGCACCTTGCTGGAGACGTTCCATGACCCTGACCTCCCTCTAGGTTCTCTGTCAAATGCCCTGCTCTCAGGTTCCCCGTGCTTTGACCCGAGAGGGAAACAAGGTTTAGTAGGTTCCTTCACCGAGGTGGACCTGCATTTCCACAGAAACCAGGAGACGTCCACCCCCACCCCCCGCAGTAGGCAGAGTGACAAGCACTTAAGAGGGGGACTCTGGTGGGCCCTGGGCCCCCACACGACCCTGCTCGGTGCTCCTCCTCTGCCTCCGGGTGCTGGCCCTGCTGGGGCCCCTGGGGGGCCTGAAACACCTCTCTGGGGACATTCTTACTGTGAAGGGGCAGTTTGATCTGCCACTTGGACGTGTGAGTTCAGATTAATATGGAAAAACAGCCACAAGCAGAAAAGTGGGCTACAGGTGCCTCTGGGGTCTCTGCTCAGTGTGGAGGGGAGGGCAGCCACAACGCAGGCAACAGGCACAACTCACCGTTTGCAAATGAAAGCCGTGCTTCACTTACAATGTTAACACTCCCCTATTGATACTGTGATTTAACTTCTCAGACAACATTAGCTACCACCCGGAATGCGGGGATGCGTGCCCTCCTGCTGTAGAGGACGGAAAGGCGTGCTTTTAACATGTGGAAGGCACAATGGATTTTCTTGTTATTAGCTAGAAATGTCTCTCCCATCTCATTTTTGCCAGGAAAAAGAAAAGAAGGCTAAGGATCAACTCCTCCAAAACAAAAATAAGTATTTTGGGGAGACATTTATCAGTTCCAAACTGACTTATCATGAATACTTTTGTGCCTAAAGTTAACTCATTCAGCTATCTCGGCATGTATTTTGTACACATTTGATACACACGGAAGGGACATTGCCCAAAGGTACCAAATCCACACGGGCCTTGTGAGTTTTTGTGGTGGAGGTGAACACATAGGCTTGCCTGCCTTAAGCTGCCCAGGCCGATACTCCTGCGTCCACAGCATGGAGAGAAGACTGTGGGTCTTGAGCAGCTACTTCCTGTGCACTGGAGAAAACGCAAATTGGTCATGGAAAACAGAGTCTCGATTCTGTCTTCAAGCATTCCCTCAGCGACTATGTAGCCTGAGATGGGAGGCCTTCCATTTGGGACAATTGTATGCCTTTTCCTCTTAATTGCCTATTCATATTCTTAGTTGATTTTTTTCTGTTAAATTATATGTACTTTTCTTGTTGATTCAAGAAAGGCCTTTATTTATGATTCAAGAAAACAAAATATTACCTGCTCTATAGAACACCTGTTCGCAGTCCTTTTCTACCCCTTTCATTTCCATGTTCAGAGTGTTAATGGCTACTCAGGCCTCCTCTTTTCTTTCAGCGCTATCTCATGGAATTCTAGTGATGGCTTTTCAAACCATAGGAGCTTCTAATTGCTGCTGAAAGAAATGTCAGCAATAAAGAAGGGGAAAAATTGTTCTTTTCCCTGACAGCTACAGAGAAAAACAGCAAATATTATTCCTACAAAGGAGTCTGTGAGATATCCAGTGCTTGAAAATTGTAGCTCTGGCCCATGAAAATAACCTTTCATCTCCAAAAGTCTGTGGAATTATGGTCGTCTTACTTAGTAATGTGCTTCTCTATTAGTGAGATGTAAATTGAAAGCTAGAAATTCCTAACCAGTCTAAATACTTAGGAGATTTCTTAGACAACTCCAAAGGAGATCCCTGATATTTCCCTCTTCTACCACAGGCATGCAGGAACAAAATGAAACACAACAAAACAAAATAGTCAAAGAGTTTGAGACTCTTGCCTCATTTAAATTCACATATGCTAAGTAAAACAGAACTGTCCACTGTTGTCAATGTCTTGCCAAGACCACCCCCTGCTGTTTGTCTCTTAATTAAGTTTTTTGCTCAGTCTGAAAATCTTAACAAATGTTTTCTTTATGGCTTCTGTCATCCTTAGAAAGCCCTCCTTTCTCATCTCTTTATTTAAAAATATATTAGTTGTGTCCACTCAAAAATCTGCACATGAATATTTATAGCAGCTTTGTTTGTAATTACCAAAACTTGGAAGCAACCGAGATGTCTTTCCATAGGTGAATGGATAAAAATACAGTGGTACCTCCAGATAATGAAATTTTATTCAATGCTAAAAAGAAATGAGCTATCAAGCCATGAAAAGACACAGAGGAAACTTAAATGCATATTACAAAGTGAAAGATGCCAATCTGAAAAGGCTACATACTGCACAATTCTAACACCATAACCTTTTGGAAAAGGCGAAACTGTGGAGACAGTAAAAGATCAGTGGTTTCCAGGGGTTGGGGTCATGGATGAATAAGTGGAGCACAGATGACTTTTAGAGCAGTGAAATTATTCTGTATGATATTGTAATGCTGGATACATGTCACTATACATTTGTCAAAACCCATAGAAAGTACAACACAAAGACTGAATCCTCCTGTAAACTGTGGACTTTAATTAATAACACTGTTTCAATATTGGCTTCTCAACTGCAACAAACATACCACACTAATGCAACATATGAATTTGGGGGAACACAAGCATCCAGACCATAGCAAGCATTAAATGCATATTTCAAAAATAAGAAAGTTCTCAAAAAAGTAATTTTTGCATCCACCTTAAGAAACTAGAGAAAGAAGAGCAAAGCAGACACAAAGCAAGTAGAAATGTCAAAACATGATAAAAATGAGAGCAGAAATCATGAAATTAAAAACAGATAAAACGATAGAGAAATATCAATGAACCCAAAAACTGTTTCTTTGAAAAGACCAATAAAATTAATAAACCTCTAAAAAATATTTTCCAAGCAAAAAAAAGGAGAAGACACAAACTACCAAGATCACCAATAAAAGAGGAGACACCACTACCCACCCCACAGAAATTAAATAGCCATTAGGGAAATGCTGTGAACAACTCTATGCCCATAGACTTGATGCTTTAGGTGAAATCATCTTTAAATGGTCTTTCAAGTCCTTGAAAGACACAAACTACCAAAGCACACTCAAGAAGAAACAGATAGCCTAAATAGTCCTACATCTCTCAAGGAAATTAAATTTATACTTTAAAACCTTCCAAAAAAAGAAACTCCAGGCCCAGATTATTTTGTTGTCTAATTCTATGAAGTATTTAAAGAAAAAATAATGTCAGCTCTACATAACCCCTTCTGAAAGTAAAAAAGGAACACTTCCCAACTCATTTTACAAAGCCAGCACTAACACTAAAATCAGGGAAAGACATTGTAAGAAACAAAAGTTGTCATTTATCTCTCATAAACATAGATGCAAAGTTCCTCAACAAATTGTCAGCGGATGAAATCCAGTAATATATAAAAAGGGTAATACCCACGAGTGTGTTTCATCACAGAAACGCAAGGCTGATTCCACATTCAAGCATCAGTCAGTGCAATTCACCGTGTACAGACTAATGAAGAAAAACCATGTAATCATCTCAATAGATGCAGGATAGCATTTGACAAAATTCAAGAACCATTATAAAACTCTGAAAGTAAGAATAGAAAGGAATTTCTACAATCTAGTAAAAGGCATCTACAAATATATATAATGGTGAAATACTGAATGATTTCACCCTAAGATGGGAGAAGTAGCAAATTTGAAACTATAGTATCCTAGAGTTCAACTACTCAGCAAATGTATTGTAGCTAATGAGAGCCAAGTTTCTCACTGTCACAGAAAGAAATTACAAATGAGCAAAAGAAGAATGCTAGAATAAACTGGTGCTGGACTGGAGTCAGAAATATCAGTATCAGTATCTTTTAGTACCAAAAAGTAAGGAAGTGCAAAATTAAGGGGTTGGGGGTTGGCAGCACATCAAAAGGAGACAAGAGGCAACCTGAAAGAGCTCCCAATGGCCAAAGTTTTCTTATAGATATATAGATATAGATATAGATATAGATATAGATATAGATATATATCTTTGTGAGGAAGATTGGTCCTGAGCCAACATCTGTGGCAATCTCCCTCTATTTTTCTTTTTTCGTATGTGGGATGCAACCACAGCCTGGCTTGATGAGTGGTGTGTAGGTCCAAGCCCAGGATCCAAACCTGTGAACCCCAGGCCACTGAAGCAGAGGGTGTGAACTTAACCACTATGCCACTGGGCTGGCCCCCATCTCAATGGCCAAAGCTTTCTTTTTATAGAGATTTTCCAGCTAATAAACACAGAGGGAATGATAAAATTAAAGTATCATCATTTTATAACTGCAATAAATGAATGGATCTAAGCAGTGATCCTCAACGATTGCTAGGTATCACTAAAGAGATGCAACCAGCCACCATACGCCTCCAGAAGGAAGTGGACGCACCATTTACAAGCTGCAATGTATGAACCTGATGTGGATCCATATTCAAGTAAAATGTAAAAAAAAATTATGACAGGAAACTGCAAAAACTGCCTGGATATTTAATATTAAATATTTGTTTTTCAGATGTGATATTAATAAAAGGGAGAATCCTACTGCTTTAGAGTTATTTGCTGAAATGTGTACAGATGAAATGATATGACATCGAGGACTGGCTTTCAAAGAATCAGGAGAGGAAGGGATAGGGGTTTAGATGAAACGAGATTGCCCACAATTGACAACGGTTGACACATAATGATGGATACATTGGGTTCTGTGCACTATTTTTTCCAACTTCTCCATATATAGAATTTTCCATTTAAAAAGTTTTCAAAATATATTGACAAAGGTTTATCAAAATGTGCACTATTTCAATTCTTTCCAAATGTTTTAGATATATTGGGTTAAAGAGGATACCTTTCAGCCTCTCAGTGAAGGAGTAAGAAATACGGTATCGTGATTTGATAGGTCTTGGTAAAGGCTTTTTGGTGTGTTTCCCAGATATTTTGAAATCTAATGTCCCTAATGACTGGCTAATAAATCCTTTTGCAAGGCAAGCAGTTTACACTGTTTTGTTTTCAACAAAAAGGAAGACAGATATATCCATTAATAGACAATTAAAAATTAATGTTAGATCACTATGTGTGTTTTGGCATTTATCTTGGAAAGAGTTCAAAGAATTGAGTGTCACTGCTGTAACAAAATTGTCTCCATTCCTATTTATTTATGTGAATGAGGTTTCTCCGTGCCTACACTGATTAAAACAAAAGATTTTCCAACATAAAAATCCATTACGATAAGATACAATGCTGTGAAGGAGGTAAATGGACAGTCAAGGAGAAAAAAAAACTGTAAAGTTTCTATTAGAAAAGACCCTGTTCATGTATTTTTTAAATAGCTTATGATCGGTATTCAATTTCTATGTTATTTATAATATTTTTTAAAGAAATAGCAATTTTATTTTCAAATGTTAAAACTACAATGTGCCAGAAATTGCATTCTTTGCAAGCATTCACAAGGAAAAAAATTTTAGAAGTTCAGTTTAAAATGCTCAAGAAAGCACCTAGATTTAAAAAATTCTTTTAGAGAATACACAAGCAAAAAAAATTTGAAGACCATTGCTCTAAAGAAACTCTTACAGGAATGTATGAAGATATTTTTATAAGAAACCTCATAATGGTAAAAGCTAGGAACAACCCAAATATCCATCAACAGTAGATTGGATAAACAAATCGTAGAATACCCATACAAGGGAATAATATGCAGCAGTAAAAACGAACACAACACAGTTACCTGCGTCAACGTGGATAAACACCACATACGTTATGTTGAACAAAAGGAGCAATTTCCGGGAGCATCCAGAGTCGGATTCCGTTGTTTCTAGAGGCAGAAACACAGGAAGTGAGGCAAAAGTTCATCAGTAGGGATATCATGGGAATATTGTGCAGCCATTAAAAAGGACTATTAGGATGGCTAAAATTAAATAGACTGGCCGCACTAAGTGCTGGCAAGGATGTGGAGGAACTGGTTGGGATATAAAATGGTGCAATCACTTTGGAAAACAGTTGGTCAGTTTCTTAGTCTAAGCTAGCCATCCAGGAAGAAAAGGCAATTCTTTCTCCAACCATTCCAACAATAACTCCAGGACTGAGTCTTGTGGGACAGCCTCAGATCACAAGCCCACCCCCAAATCCATCACTGTGGCCACGGTGGCAGGATGCACCGATTGGCCTGGATCAGGTGCTCACCCCGGATCCCCTCGGGTGAGAGGGGGTGAAGTTAGGTCACTTACAGCACAGGGACTGGAAGTGGAGGAGTGTTTCCAGAGGAAAAGCAGAGGCTTGTTCCCAGAAAGAGCGGGAACGGATGCTAAGCAGCAAAAGCAAATGACGTTTGTTAAAATTGTCCCAAAAAGATTAATCAAAATTGAATGTTTCCATTCAGGTATCCACAGTGTTGGTGCACACTAGAACAACGTGGTTTTGGGACTTATTTATGCATAATTCTAGTGAGTATATACCATTTCTAGGTTACTTTCGAGTTTTCTTTGCAATTTTTACCTTTTTTCAGCCAGTGATGCCCTCTCTACCAACATTTGCCTGTCTTTCCTGTCCCACCAACAGTAGTGACTATTTCCAGCCTCTCCCGCGGAAGAGGAGGGCATCTCCGCCCACCCTCCCTCCTCATTCCCATGCCTCCCACCTGCCGCCGACTCTCCTCCTCCTCTTTCTTCCGGGTCAGGGCCACTGCTGGATCCCATCGCTCCTCTGGCTGGCTTTCTCCCTTGTTTTTCCAGAGTAGATCTTCAAATATCTATGATTAAAAAAGGTGTATGAGAGCAAACTTTCTGAATTTCTTACAGTGTGAAAAAATTCTTTTTTTCTGCCCCTTCATTCAAGAGCTGGATTGACTGCATTTAAAAATCCCAGTCCTAAACCGTTTTCTCTCAAAATTCTGACATTGCTCCATCTGTCCCCCAGCTTACATTAGGTCTGATGCCAATCTGATGCCTATACCTCTGTGAGGGCCTATACGTTTGTTACTGTTGCTTGTTGTTTAAGGTCTGGAATCTTCTCCTTAGCCTTTATTGTTAGTTGTCGGTGCCATCAAGTCCATTCCCCGTCTAGAACCCTGCCTGGTCTTTGCATCATCACCTCACCTCCCAGTGCTATTTCAGAGGGTTTTCGTGGCCAGTTTTGTCAGAAGTGGGTGACCAGGTCCTTCTTCCTAGTCTGTCTAGCCCGGAAGCTCTGCTGAAACCTGCCCACCATGGGTGACCCTGTTGGTATTTGAAATACCAGTGGCACAGCTTTCAGCATCACAGCAACACACAGCCATCACAGTGTGACACTGACAGACGAGTGATGTGGTTCCCTGGCGGGAAAATGAACCTGGGCCTCGGCAGCGAGAGCACCAGATCTTAACCACTAGACCCCCAGGACTGAAATTTCATGAAGATGGGTCGGAGTGTGAAACAGTATATTTTTTCCTATTTCTTGTGCTTGCCACTAAGTGGGCTTTTTCATGCTGCAAATTAAAGTCCTTCCTTAACTCTGTGTGATTTTCTTCTTATTGACCTTTCCTCCCTAGCCCTTTCTCTGCCCTCTCTTTCAGACGCTCTCGCTGGAGGAGGTTTCCCTAGCAAAACCATGGCCATGGGGATTGTCCTCTTTCACTCTTATCTTGTCTTTCATATTTCAGGCCTCTTTCTCCTTTCATTCTTTTATGTTCTAGATTTTTCTTGGACTTTTTTTAACTTCAGCAACTATATTTTTAATCTCCAAGTAACTCTTGCCCCTAATGGTCTCTGCACCTAGCGTGTTCTTATTGCTGATAGATGCGATGTGGTCCCACTGTCTTCATCTTGCTCCAGGTGCCGTTTGGATGCTCTTCATTTCCCTCTGTCCCTCTTAGGGTCTGTTTTTCTGTCAACTCAGTGAGCCTTGAGCTTCCCTCACGTACCTGGTCATCCATGGCTCTCTGTTCATTGTTACAGAGGAAGGAGGAGGCAGTCTGCGCGGGCTGCCTCTGCCCATGTGCAGACTTTCCCCGGGCCACCGCCTACCCAGGAGTCTGATTAGGGACCCCTGTCTGTCAGGCAGGGACTCCCAACTCCCAAAATGTCTGCAAAAGGGGCCTTTGCTCTGCAGTGTCACGGCCCTGCTGGGAATCTCAGCTCTCCCCAGAGAGACGGCTCAGTCACTTTGGAGGACGGCTCTTCCAGGTTTGTGAGCTTTTGTGCTTTCTGCCACGGGCTGCACTGCACCCTGGGTTCTCCGTGCAGGCGGGGTCATTCCACGGACCCGAGGATGTCACGTGGTCTCGCTTTCAAGAAGTAAAGTGACAAAAGCAGATGGTTTAGTGATGAAGCCACATAGATGCTGGCTGAGAGAGGACAGAGAGGATCTAGGGGAGGCCTTTCTTTAATTTTTTAAAAGTTTTTTAATGATTTAATTTAAATTACTTTTTTGATTAAGGAATATTCAAAATATGCGAAGGGTACACAATGAAAAGTCTCACTCCTACCTCATCTCCTAGATGCTCAGTTTCCTCACCTTGAGGTGGCCAAGTCTTGGTGTTTCCTTCCAAAATGATCCTACGCATATGTAAATAATATGCATATATTTATATATATGCGTGCGTATATTTGCATGCATTGCAAAGAATATACACAATCTCTTCTGCTACACATCTGTTTCATAACCCAAATTTGCTGACAAGGGAGTGGTAAATCTGGAGAATGGTGACAGCACAGTGTGGAGTCGCGTTGGTGCACAAGTGATTTTTCCCAGAACTGTGATGTGTATCCCACCACATAACAGCAATGGAGCAACACACCTGCCTTTGCTCTCAAAAGCGGCCCCCAGCTCAGAGCACTTCGAGTGCAGCACTCTAGGATCTGGGACCTAGAGATTCGTGGGCAACCAATTTAAATGCCAGTTACTGGATCCCAGTCTTTCAGACTATTAATTAAAAGTCTTTCAACGCAAGTGGCTTAAGCAAAAGATTATTGGTCACACACCCAAACGGTCAAGAGTGAATCTGACTTCAGGCACTGCTGCAGTCACAGCTCAAGCAATATCATCAACAGTGGTTTTCCCCCATCTCTCAGCTCTGACTTCCACAAGCTGGCTTCCTTCTCAGGCTCCTGGCGTGTCTTTGGCGGCTCCAGGAGGACCTCTCATGGGGCAATATGGCTGCTGCAGCTCCAGCTTTACATCCTTCCAGGTTCAAGTTCAGCGTAAAAAGCAAGAGCCTCTTCTGGTAGCCCTAAGATGTATTCTCATGTGACCGGCTTGGGCCATGTGCCCACTCCTGAAACAACCACCCTGGTCTGAGGGAAACAATCTGCTGTTTGATCTAAGATTGGGTCACGTGCTTTATCCCTGGAACTGAGATTAAAGCGCCACCACGAACACACAGCTGGACAATGAGAGAGAAGCGGATCCCCAAATGGAACTCCAGGGCTGTTCCCAGAAAAGGGGCAACGAATGCTGGGGGCCATCTGCTTACGAGATTCATACTAACACTAGCTCATTGGTTCTCAAAAACTACTTTCCCCACCCCAACATGTCTCAACCAAAAATGGTGGGATAACTTGTCAAAGCCTCCAGACGATTCTGGTATATCTCCTAGTGGGAATGTTCCTCCAATCCCACACTGAGAACCACTGCCCTACTCAATTACCACCCAAATAGGCCCCATTGATCACGATGCAAACTGAGTCGAAATGGCTCAAACTCCAGCACAGCTGGAAAAAACAATTCATGCCATTTACTGATTCACCCAACGAATATTTAGAAGCCATCCTCTCAACTGTCTCTAATATCATTCTTGTATGTACAAGACAGGAGGGTTTGTTCACAATTCATTGCTGACTTCAAAATCTATATTACCCAAATTGTCCATCGACACAGAACGAATGAACAAAATGTGCTATATGCATTCCACGGAATATTATTCATCCTTAAAAGGAAGGAAATTCTGATACACGCTGCAACATAGGCGAACCTTGAAGATCTTAAGCTAGACAAAAAACAATACATATTGTATGATTCCATTTATATGAGGCCACTAGAGTTGTCAAATTCACAGAGACAGAAAGCAGAATGGTGGTTCCCAGAGGCTGGAGAGAGAGGAAAATGGGGAGTTAGTGTCCAATGGGGACAGAGTTTCAGTTTGGGAAGATGAAAAAGTTCTGGAGATGGATGGTGGTGATGGTTGCACGACAAAGTGAATGTACTTAATGCCACTGAACTGTACATTTAAAAGTGGTAAAATATGAGGCTGGCCCCGTAGCGCAGCAGTTAACTGCCCACCTTCTGCTTAGGCGGCCCGGGGTTCACTGGTTCAGATCCCGGGTGCGGACATGGCACTGCTTGGCAAGCCATGCTGCGGTAGGCGTCCCACATATAAAGTAGAGGAAAGTGGGGACGGATGTTAGCTCAGAGCCAATCTTCCTCAGAAAAATGAGGAGGATTGGCAGCAGATGTTAGCTTAGGGCTAATCTTCCTCAAAAAAAAAAAAAGAAAGTGAAATGGTAAAATACTTTAAAATAAAAATAAATAAGATATCACTAGTGAAAGTCAGTAGCAAAAAACCTGCAAAGACTTCAAAATTTTGTATTATTTCCAGCAGAAAATAAAATAAATAATGTAGTAAGTTTAAAGAAATAAAACAGATCATCAGTGGTATGACTTAGGAAAAAGGGAGTATCAAAAAGGAAAAGGAGGATTTGAAAAAGAAGCAGATATAAAATCTAGCAATTTAAAATTGGAATTTAAAATAGAATGGTTAAAAGCAGATTATACATAACTGAGGGAGAAATTAGTGAACTTGGCAAATAATTATAAAGAATTTAACCAGAATGCAGCAGGTAGAAATAAACAGAAGAAAGATGAAAAATACAAATGGGGTTAGGAGATGAGGAAGCTGGAATGAAAAGGTCTAAAGTATGTCTGATCAAAATTTGAGAAGGAAATGTTAGAGAGAATGCAGGAGAGGAACTATTCAAAAGCATCACTCAGAGAGTTTTCTAGGTTTTAAAGAGAAAAGCATGAATTCTTCTAGTTCTGCTATGTGGGACACCACTTCAGCATGGCTTGATGATTGGAACTAGGTCGGAGCCCAGGATGCGAACTGATGAACCTCGGGCCACAGAAGTGGAGGCCGTGAACTTAACCACATCTTCTTTATCCAATCATCTATTGACAGATACCTAGGTTGTGCCCATATTTTGGCTATCATGAAGACCAATGGGCTGTGAAGAGCTGCAGCGTGGGGACCAGACCCATGGGCAGTGAAGAGCTGCAGCATGGGGACAGGAACTATGGGCAGTGAAGAGCTGCAGAATGAAGTGGAAGTGAAAGAAGTTGCTATGAGGAAGGGAAGGGTGTGCAGGGTGAGCCTGGGGGTGCTGGATGACCCAAGGTGAAAAATAAGCACATGCTTAGTGCATTAGCAAAACTGAGACACTGAATAAGAATGTTGCAGTGAATATGGGGGTGTAGATATCCTTCAAGATCCTGATTTCATTTCCTCTGGAAGGATCCAGAAGGGGAATTGGATGATATGGTAGTGCTATTTTTAATTTCTTGAGGAACTTCCACACAGTCTTCCATAGTGGCTGCACCAATTTACGTTCCCACTAGCAGTACACAAGGGTTCCCCTTTTTCCACATCCTCGCCAACGCGTTATTTCTTGTCTTTTTGATAATGGCCATTCTGATGGGTGTGAGGTGATACCTCATTGTGGTTTTGATTTGCATTTCCCTGATGATTAGTGACCGAGCACCTTTTCATGTACCTGTTGGCTATTTGTATGTCTTCTTTGGAAAAATATCTTTTCAGGTCCTTTGCCCACATTTTAATCACATTATTATTATGATGATTTACTATTTTTACTATTGAGTTGTATGAGTTCCCTATCAATTCGGATATTAACCCCTTATCAGATATATGATTTGCAAATATTTTCTCCCATTCCATAGGTTGCCTTTTCATTTTGTTAATGGTTTCCTTTGCTGTGCAGAAGCTGTTTAATTTGTCGTTATCTCACTTGTCTGTTTTTGCTTTTGCTGCCTGTGCTTTTGGTGTCATAACGAAAAAAGTCATTGCCAAGACCAATGTCAAGGAGTGTTTTCCCAGCATTTTCTTATGGTAGTTTTACAGTTTCAGGTTTTACATTTAAATCTTTAATGAATTTACAATTAATTTTTGTGTAGTCTAAGATACGAATCCAATTTCATTCTTTCGCATGCGGGTATCCAGTTTTCCCAAAACCGTTTATTGAGGAAACTATTCTTCCCCGTTGTGTGTTCTTGGCACCCTTGTCAAGTATTAGTTGACTAAGTTTTCTTCTTGGAGGGAGAACCTTCAAGAGTGATGCACCTTCGTGGCTTCCACGGCTGGTTGGCATGCTCCACGCAGATCCACTTCTCCGTATGTATTTGGATCTATTCCTTCAGGGTTCCCCTAAGACTCTCTTCCTGAGAGGCAACTAAAAGTGGAATATTTCTAGGATGAACTGCAGCCATTGTTGCTGTCCTCAAACCAGGCTGCAACTAGGACTCACTGTCTTCCTCCTCCATTATCCATTCTCAATACCCCTCACCTTCAGATTTCATTTCTGTTTGTGTCAGTGCTTACCTTTTGTGTGACTCAAACCCTCATTCCCAAGGGATCTCAGACCCTGGTAACCATACTCTTCTTAGGCTGGGGTTGCGGTACTCCCCCATTCATAGTTTCAATTGGGCAAGGAGTACCCAGAGGCACCCAAGTGGAGTTCCACAGGTTCTACCATGCCCCCATTGTGAACAGCAGCCTTTTCTTCTGCTCATCAGGGTCAATTAATGATGCCAAGGTGAGTCTGCTGTTCTTGGCTGCTGGTTTCTGGGCACAAGGAGTCTACAGTGTTCAGGTGGCAGCCACAGGTCATGGTTCAGTGGGACTTTTGCTGCAGATGGGAAATCTAACCCTGCAGAGCCCAGGGACAAGAAAGACAAAGCCCTCCAGTGGGTAACTGGGAATAATGTTAAGTGTGGCTTCTCCTGCTTCTTTTATCTTCTGGTTCTCAAACCTGTGTATTCTTCTTGTTGGAGATCACTGATGCACTGTGTCTAGGGCATTCTAGAAGGTGGCACCGCACTCTCACCAAGGATCCCCCCTTTGAGCTGGCAGTCCAGAATTGATCCTCCTCTCTCTCAAGCATATGTGTCTTGCCAAGGCCACTAGCATGCTGGCCATCTATTACTCATCCTGCCTGTTCAATGTGATATCATTGATGTGATGTGGTTCTCAATTGGGAATGATTTTCCCCCACAAGGGACATTAACAATATCTGGAGACATTTTGGTTATCACAACAGGGAGGTGGGTACCACTGGCATGTGGTAGGTAGAGGCCAGGGATGCTGCTAAACATCCTACAATGCACAGGACAGCCCCCTAAAGAATTGTCTGGCCCAATATGTCAATAGTGCCAAGGTTGCAAGACCTTGATGCAATGGATCAATGTGATATATTGCAAGATGTCCAGATGGTCCAGATCTCTTTGGATCAGAGAGCAGGAGAGGTAACTCCTAGGGAAGTCGTTTTCCCTTTTTTCACAGTGTGTCTATCTTGCTAATGCAGTAAGCGTGTGCTTATTTTTCACCTTGGGTCATCCAGCACCCCCAGACTCACCCTGCACAGCCTTCCCTTCCTCATAGCAACTTCTTTCACGTCCACTTCATTCTGTTTTTGCACTGAGAAAGACATAGTGAAGAATATGGCTTATTTTTCCCCCTCTGGTGAGAAAGATTTGCTCTGAGCTGACATCTGTTGCCAGTCTTCCCCCTTTTTTTTTGTTTGCTTAAGGAAGATTAGCCCTGAGCTAACATCTGTGCCAGTCTTGCTCTATTTTGTATGTGGGTCAGTGCCACAGCATGGCTTGACAAGTGGTCTAGATCTGCACCAGAGATCAGAACCTGCAAACCTGGGCTGCCAAAGTGGAGCACGCCGGACTTAATCACTGGACCATGGGGCCAGCCCTGAAGAGTATGGCTTTTGTGGTGAATTTAGCTTAAAGAGTCAAAGAAAAAAAGTTTTCTGATTACAAAAAGACAGAAAATCTGAAAAAGTCCTCATCTTCCTGTCCCATCATTACGATGGTTTGTGTCATGGACCCATTGGTCCAGCCACTCCCGTGGGCATAGTGTTATCCTCCCTAACAGACTAAGGCATCAGCATGTCTCACCCCCAATTTTCCCATGAGAGACAATGAGATGCTAACAAGAAACGTCTGGGGGCTGGCCCTGGGGCCCAGTGGTTGAGTTCACGGCCTCCACTTCTGTGGCCCGAGGTTCATCAGTTCAGATCCTGGGCTCCAACCTAGCTCCAATCATCAAGCCATGCTGAGGTGGTGTCCCACATAGCAGAACTAGAAGGACCTACAGCTAGAATATACAACTATGTACTGGGGGGCTTCAGAGAAGAAAAGAAAGGAAGATTGGCAACAGATGTTAGGTCAGGGCCAATCTATAAAAACAGAAAGAAAGAAACCTCCATGGCTTTAACAATTGCATTGATCTCTGAGAACAGACACAGGATGGACTCATTTGACTGTGGGTGTAAAGTCTAGCTGTGAGGAACATGACGCATTTCTCTCTTCAGCTACAAGCCTTTCCTGTTTCTTGCTTTCCCCTTAATGCTGTCCTCACATATGTTGGTGGGTGGTAGTGTGGCAGCCCTGTGTTTCCTGACCCCCAGTTTATGGGACAGTGTGTAGGCTAGTTTAAAGGGGTCAAGCCTGGGCCAAGGAAGTAATTTGTCCGTTGTCTTTCATAAGGCTGCAGTAACCTGAAGTTTACAGTGAGGTCATTTTGACATTGGTCATGAATGTTTTCTTAGCTTTCACTCCACGTGCTATTGCAGCACTCCAGACCCCCAACAAGTTCTTGTTTTCCTTGGATATATTTCTGAGGTTCCCCAGAGGATGAATTATGTTAGCTCCTGAAAATTTCTTTCACCTGCTATGTGGTATTTACCATGCTTTTCCTGATATGGATCCTTCTCTGCTGGGTACTGCCTACAAGGCACCACTGATTACCAGGCATGATTCTCAATCTTAATGGTCGTCAAGTCTCAGGTTGTCAGCCTCCAGGTCTACTGGGTACTGGAGCATCCACCAAACTCCTCTGGTGTTTCTTCTGAGTGTGTCTTGTAGGGACCACCATTGGCTCTGCGGTCCATGCATCTCTTTCCTCCCTGGGTTTCCCACCTTGGGAATGGTGCCACACTCCATCACGGTGCCCGAACCAGGAACCTTGATTTATCCCTCCCATAAAAAACACAAATTGTGGATTATAATGGCTTTGTATCTCTCCAGAGCATTCACTCCTCACCCCCATCTCCACCCCATTCATGGTCACCATGATTTCTGGTCTGAATTGTTGCAACTGTTTCCTGGGACTGAACTTGTTTCAAGGCTTGCTGCTCTCTAATTGCCCCTCATGCTGCAACCAGAATGCTATTTATAGGGCTTAAATATAATTATGAGGTGATATAGTTGAAATGGCAGAGTAAAGACCTCCAAAAATCTGTAGCGTTACAAAAACAAGGAATACTTTCAAAAATGGTCAGAATCAACGTTTTCAGAACGCAGGATGTTAACCAAAGGCTTGGAGGGATGTGATTTTCAGAGTTGCAACATTCTGTTACTTAAAATGTCCAGTATTCAACAAAATATTACTGAACGGGCAAAGAAAAAGAATGTATGATGCCTATACAGGAAAAAAAGCTATGCAGAAGCTTTTTAGTTTGATAGGGTCTCACTTCCCTATTTTTGCTGAGGATAGAGAGAAAAAAGAATGAAGAAAAATAAGCAGATCATCAGAGACCCATGGAACGTCATCGACATACTGACATACACGTAAAGGGAACCCCAGAGCAGAACACAGAGAGAAGAGAGAGAAAGAGGCAGGAAGAGTATTTGAAGAAATAATGGCCGCACACTTCCAAAATTTGAGGAAAAACATTAATTTCCATATCTAAGAAACTCCATGAACTTTAAGCAGGATAAATCCAAAGAGACCCACACCTGGACATAGCATCCTCAAACTATCAAAAGACAAAGATAAAGAGAGACTCTTGAAAACAGTGAGAAGTGACTTATGTACAAGAGATCCTCAACAAGATTAACAGCTGATTTCTCATCAAAAGACATGGAAGCCAGTGGTCCATAGGATGATACATTCAAAGTGCTGAAAGAAAGACTGTCAACCCTAAATTCTTCAAAAATGAAGAAATCTAAAACATCTCCAGATGAAGAGAAACTGAAAGAACTTGTTGCTTGCAGATCTACCTTACAAGAAATACTAAAGGGAGTCCTTCAGGCTGAAATGAAAGAACACTAAACAGTAACTCACATCCACAGGAAGAAATAAAGAGTACCTTATACACATGCAATTTATATGATATTAGCAGCACAAAGCTGGGGAAGAGAGAACAGAGTGATATAACAGTAATGTTTTGTATACTATTTAAATTAAGTTGGAATGAATCTGAAATAGATTGTTATAAATTAAGATGTAAATTATAATCCCAAGGGCAGCCCCTAAAATGATGTAAAAAGATAACATTTACAATATAGTAAAAGAAATACAAGGGTGTTAAAATACTACACTAGAAAATATCTATTTAACACAAAATAGGTCAGTAAGAGAGGAATAAAAAAGACATTAGATATATAGAAAACAAATATTCTATAGGTGTCCACCCAAAAAGAGCAAAATGCACATTCTTCTAAGGGGTCTTGGAATATTATCCAGGATAAACTATATGCTAAGCCATAAAATAAGTCTCAATAAATTTAAAAAGATTGACATAATACAAAGTGTGTTCTACCACAATGGGTCAAAATGAGAAAACAATATCAGAAGGCAATTTATAAAATTCACAAATATGTGGAAATTAAACAGCACACTCCCAAATACAGCAGTCCCCCTTATCTGCAGTTTCACTTTCCACATTCCAGTTACCCGAGGTCAACCGTGGTCTGAAAATATTAAATGGAAAATTCCAGAAATGATCAATTCATAAATTGTAAATGGCAGTGCCATTTTGAGTAGCACGATGGAATCTCACACCATCCTGCTTCATTCCGCATGGGACATGAATCATCCCTTTATTGTATCCCCAACCATCAACATCATCTCCTCCTCATATCCGACCATCAACATTGTCATGGCTCCATCATTGTCCTTCTGACTTATCATCAGAAGGTTGATAGTAGCCTAATTCTACCTCGCAATTCCTACATCATTGACCTCACTTCATCTTAACATTTAGGCATTTCATCATCTCACATCATTACAAGAAGAGTGAGTGCTATTCAATAAGATATTTTGAGAGAGAGCGAGAGAGAGACCACATCCACATAACTTTTATTACAATAGTTATAATTGTTCTACTTTATTATTAGTTATTGTTGTTAATCTCCTCCTGTGCCTAATTTATAAATTAAACTTTATCATAAGTCTGTATGTATAGGAAAACTCAGTATACATAGGGGTTGGTACTATCCACATTTTCAGGCATCCACTGGGGGTCTTGGAATGTATCCCTCATGGGTAAGTGGATAAGAGGGGACCACTGTGACCAGTGGACCAAAGAAGAAATCACAAGAGAATTGGGAAACTACTTTGAGATGAATGAAAATGAAAACACAACATACCAAAACGTATGAGATGCAGCTGACATAATGCTTAGAGGCTAATTTAAAGCTGTGAAAGCTTTTATTAAAAAGAAGAAAGATCTCAAATCAGTAACATAACCTTCCATCTTAAGACACCAGAAAGAGAAGAGCAACTGAAAACAAAGCAACAGGAAGTAAGGAAATAATAAAGATGAGAACAGACACAAGTGAAATAGACAATAGAAAAGCAAATGAGTGAAACTCAAAGTTGTCCTTTGGAAAAAAATTGACAAACATTTAGCTCATCTGACCATGAAATAGAAAGAAGGCTAAAATTATTAAAATCAGGAATGAAAAAGGGTACAGTGCTGCTGATCTTACAGAAATAAAAAGGACCTTAGGAAATACTAAGAACAACTGGATGCCAAGAAACTAGATAACTTGGATGAAATGGATAAATTCCTAGAAAGACACCAACTACTGAAAGTGACTCAAGAAGAAATAATATCTGAATATATCTACAGCCTTTCGGTAAGGAGATTCAATTAGTAATTTAAAAAACTGGCCCCAAAGAGAAGCCCAGTACCTGATGTCTTCACTGATGAATTCTGCTAAACATTTAAGGAAGAATTAACACCAGTAATTCACAAACACTTTTAATTTGTGTGTGTGTGTGTGTGTGTGTGAGGAAGATTCACCCTGAGCTAACATCTCTTGCCAATCCTTCTCTCTTTTTGCTTGAGGAAGATTAGCCCTGAGCTAACATCGGTGCCGATCTTCCTCTACTTTGTATGTGGGATGCCTCCACAGCATGGTGGATGAGTGGAGTAGGTCCACACCTGGGATCTGAACCTGCAAACCCCGGTCCACTGAGCAGGGTACATGGAGCTTTACCCACTCGGCCATGGGCCGGCCCCACAAACACTTTACAAAATATGAGAGGGACAGTACTTCACCATTTATTCTATGAGGTCAGTACTATCTAGACAAAGATATTACAAGAAAACTACAGATCAATATCCTTTATACATATAGATATAGAAATCGTCAACAAATACTAGCAAATCGAATACAGCAACTTATGAAAAGAAGTATATGCCATGAGAAGCATGTAACATATATAAATATAGATTCTTGGGATTTATCCCGGGAATGACAGATTGGTTCAACATATAAATATCAATCATTGTATTACACCATATTAGAATGAAGGAGAAAATCACATGATCATCTGAATAGATGCAGAAAAAAAAACATGTAACAAAATCCAACACCCATTTATGACAAAAACAATCGACAAACTAGGAAGAACTATAATAATCATGATGTTCTCCAGCTTATTATCCTTTATGCTCTCACGTGTCCTCGCAAGTTCTAGACTCCTTGGTATTTTAAGTGAGGCTCTTCGTATTGAGGCATCCATTGAAATCTCCACTCATCGATCACTATGCTTACTCAGATGTCACCCCCAAGGGTCCTGCCCTCCTGCCTGCATTGCTTCCGCCAGCAGCTCTCCCCTCCTCTGCCAGTTCCCTCCTCCCCAGGCATACACACATGCTCTGGATGGCTACTCCAACTCATCATTTGGGTTTAAGGATTCACCTTCAATGTCACATTCTTAAGGAAAGTTTTCAGACCCACCTGAGGCTGACTTAAGTGCCCCTCCTGTATAATTCGATCGCGTTCTCTGCATACACAGGCCAAGTGCTTCTATTTCTTGTCTGTATCCCCAGATACATCGTGGAAACCTTGGTGACAGAAGACTCCTTGTTGTTAAATTATATCCCAATGTGTGATATGTCCAAGGCCCTCAATTTATAATTTTTCACTCACAGTTCAGTTGAGTATCCCCTACTCCTTGAAGAATTGGTGAAATTTGGTCCAAGTAATTACATAGTATGGAAGAGTTCCAAATCCTTCTTACTATTTGTAAGGGTTCCCTTTACTTCTTCCTCAGCCTTTTCTCTGTTTCCTCAGTCCTATGAAATTGCGTACTGTTTCTACTTCAGCCTATGACTGTAAAAGCCTCAAATGCAGTGTTTTTACTATTTTTTTTTAAAAACTGATTGAAATGAAAGGATCACCCACCAACTGGGGAAAAGTATTTGCAAGTCATATATCCAACAAAGGGTTAATGTCCATACTATATAAAGAACTCACACAACTCAACAACAAAAAATCAAATAACCCAACCAAAAAATGAGCAGGGGATATGAATACACATTTCTCCAAAGAAATATAAGGATGGCAAATAGACACATGAAGAGATGCTCATCATCACTGATCATCAGGGAAATGCAAATCAAAACTACACTAAGATACCACCTTACACTCTTTCGAGTGGCTATAATAACCAAGACAAAAAATAGCAAGTGTTGGAGAGGTTGTGGAGCAAAAGGAACCCTCATACATTGTTAGCGGGAATGCAAACTGGTGCAGCCACTATGGAAAACAGTATGGCGAGTTCTCAAAAAATTAAAAATAGAAATACCATATCACCCAGCCATCCCTCTGCTGGGTATTTATCCAAAGAACTTGAAATCAGCAATTCAAAGAGACTTATGCAGCCCTATGTTCATTGCAGCATTGTTCACCATAGCCAACACGTGGAAGCAACCCAAGTGCCCAATGACTGATGATTGGATAAAGAAGATGTGGTGCATATATACAAAGGAATACAACTCAGCCATTAAAAATGACAAAATTCTCTCATTCACAACATTGATGGACCTTGAGGGTATTATGTCAAGCAAAATAAGCCAGATAGAGAAAGACAAATACTGCATGATTCCACTCATATGTGGAAGATAAACAAACACATGGACAAAGAGAACAGATTAGTGGCTACCAGGGGGAAGAGGGGTGGGGAGTGGGCACAAAGGGTGAAGGGACACACGTATAAGATGACTGCCAATAATACTGATCAACTGAAATTTCACAATGTTGTAAATTATCATAACCTCAATTAAAACACTGCAAAAAAAAAAAAAACCCAAAACTGGTATTCACACAATATTACTCATAATCACCTTTTTCTTTCTTTTTCCAGGTTTATAAACTTTTCCGGAGATTCTACAGAGTACAGGAGTCAGCACCAGACTTTTTCTCCCTTTCTGATCACTCTCTTCTCTTTGTTTTCCCCTCATTTAAAATTTTTTTAAGATGTTTTTATTTGTGTACACAAGATCCTGTCCCTTAGTGGATAATAATGGCATCTCTCTTTTAGTCTGTCAAACTTTGGTTAAAAACAAAGCAAAACCTTACTCCCCAGTCCTTTCCACATTGTATTGAAAGGTAGGAAAAGTCAATTTAACAAACATTTAAAAATTTCCCACATATTCAGAATTTTGAATAAATTACAGATGAACATCAAGGTCGGACCAGAGAATGTCAGGGTCTCCATCAGGTTTAACAAAATGATATATTTGTACTTATTTCTGGTATCTAACTTGTTTCCTAGGACTATTTAAAGATTTTATTTTTCCTTTTTTCTCCCCAAAGCCCAATGGTACATAGTTGTATATTTTTCTTTGTGGGTCCTTCTAGTTGTGGCATGTGGGATGCCACCTCCACATGGCTTGATGAGCAGTGCCATGTCCACGCCCAGGATCTCAGGATCTGAACCGGGGAAACCCTGGGCCACCGAAGTGCAGCGCGCAAACCCAACCGCTCAGCCACGGGGCCAGCCCCATTTCTAGGACTATTTAAAAGACTCAATTCTAAATCTTCCAGCTCCTGGAGAGGGGTTATCTCTTTTGCCTTTTCTCCCTCTGGCTGTTCCAGCTGTTTGCTACCTGCTGCTTGTTATCTCAGTGGCTGGGTTGCTTTCCGTTTCATTTTTAGGTTCTTGATTTTTTCCCCTCTATCTCATGCTGGGTCTCATGTTGCTGAGAGAAGATGTTTTGTGGTGTGCTTCCTGTTTGGCACTTTTAGTCTCATCCTTCCTTTGTTTTTCAGTGGATGTTTTTGATAACAGCTTATTCTTTTGCCCTTGTGATTTCCTCTTCTGAGGTGGCTTCTCATGCAGCTTGAGATCAGTGACTTGTTTGTTTCTTACAGCTGGAGTTCTAAAACTCATTCCAATATTGGCTCTCACTGGGCACTTCACTCTACAACTGCTCAAGAAGTTACTGATTTCACTAGAAATACTACATCTGAAAATTTCTGCTAAGAAAGTGGTCATATCTCTGCATTCGATGGCACATTATTCTTGTGCAGAAAAAGCTAGTATAATGCAAAATCTTGTACCTGTTACTATCACATAACCTGGCAGCACACGTAGCAGTTACATTGCACTCCTCCTCATGTGGGCATCCAGCAAAGTATGTTAGATATATTAGATATAATATATTAGATATATTAGATCATATCATGTGCAAACAGAGACAATTTTACTTCTTGCTTTCTGACTTGAATGCCTTTTATTTCTTTTTCCTGCCTAATTGCTCTGGCTGGGACTTCCAGTACTATGTTGAACAGAAGTGAGAGTGGCCATATTTGTGTTACTCCAATTAGAGGAAAAGCTTTCAACCTTTCACCATTGAGTATGATGTTAGCTGTGGGCTTGTCAGATATGGCCTTTATTATGTTGAGGGAAGTTCTTTTTATATTAACTTTATTGGGAGTCTTTATCATGAAAGGATGTTGTACTTTTGTCGATTGCTTTTCGGCATCTGTTAAGTTGATCATGTGATTTTTATCTTTAGTTCCGTTAATGTGGTGTATCACATTGTTTGATTTGCATATGTTGAACCATCCTTGCATCTCATGGATAGATCCCACTTGATTGTGGTGTATGAACCTTTTAATGAACAGTTGAATTTTGTTTACTAATATTTTGTTGAGGATTTTTGCATCTATATTCATCAGGGATATGGCTTTGTAGTTTTCTTTTCTTGTAGTGTCCTTGTCTGGTTTTGATGTCAGGGTTATTCTGGCCTCATAAGATGAGTTTGGAAGTGTTCCCTCCTCTTCAATTTTTGGAAGACCTTGAGAAGAATTGGTATTAATTTTTATTTAAATGTTTGGTGGAATTCACCAGTGAACCTATATGGTATTGGCTTTTCTTTGTTGGGAGGTTTTTGATTACTGCTTCCGTCTCCTTACTTGTTATTGGTCTGTTCAGATTTTCTATTTCATTATGATTCAGTCTTTGTTACTTGTATATTTCTAAGAATTTCTCTTTTTTTTTTTAGTTTATCTACTTGATAGCATATAATTGTTCATAGTAGTCTCTTATGATCCTTTGTATTTCTCTGGTCTCATTTGTAATGTTTCCTCTTTCATTTCTAATTTTATTTATATGTATTATTTTTTAATTCATCTAGCTAAAAGTTTGTCAATTTTGCTTATCTTTTCAAAAAAAAGCCACTCTTAGTTTTGTTGATCTTTTCTATTATACTTCTAGTCTGTATTTTACCTCTGCTCTGTGCCATTTCCTTCATTCTACCAACTTTAGGCTTAGTTTGTTCCTCTTTTTCTGCTTTGTTGAGGTGTAAAGTTAAGTTGTTTATCTGAGATCATTCTCTTTTTTTAATGTAGGCATTTATCACTAAAACATTCCCTTTTAGAATCGCCTTTGCTGCATTCCATAAGTTTTTGTATATTGTGTTTCCATTTCTGTTCATTTCAAAATATTTTTTATTTCTCTTTTGACTTCTTCCTTGACCCACTGGTTGATCGGGAGTGTACTGTTTAATTTTCATGTTTGTGTGAATTTTCTCATTTTCCTCCTATTACTGATTTTTAGTTCCATAGTATTGTGGTCAGAAAAGACACTCATTGTGTTTTCAATCTTTTTAAATTTGCTAAGACTTGTGTTGTGACTTACCATATGATCTATGATGGAGAATGTTCCATGTGTGCCTGGGAAGAATGTGTATTCTGTTGTTTTTTACAATAACCAAGAGGTGGAAGCAATCTAAATGTCTATTGATGGATGAGTGGATAAAGAAAACATGATATATATGTATATATATATTTACACACACACACACATACACACACACACACACACATGCACACAGTGGAATATTATTCAGTAATAAAAAAGAGGGAAATCCTGTCAACACTACAACATATGATGAACCTTGAAGACATTGTGCTAAGTGAAGTAAGCCAGTCACAGAGGACAAATACTGCATTTTCTACTTATATGAGGCATCTAAAGTAGTCAAATTCACAGAAACAATAAGTAGAATGGTGGGTGCCAGGGGCTGGGGGAAGGGAGAAATGGGGAGCTGCTGTTCAATGGACTGAGCGTTTCAGTCGCGCAAGGTGAAGAAGTTCGAGAGATCTGCTGTACAACATTGTGCTTATAGTTAACGATACTGGACCGTACTCTTAAAAATCTGCTAAGAGGGTATATCTGATGTTATGTGTTTCTTACAATAAAAAACTATGAAGAAGCAAATATTAAGAGATCTTGGCTTTACCTTGTCCACTTGAGTCTCCCACAGTCCTCTAAAATTAACCACTTTCTTTCCTGGATATACTTACAGTGTTTCTTTCTGCAAATATAAGCAAGTCTGAGTACATAATCTAAACTTATTCTTTTTCTGCATAAAAGGTAGCATACTATTTCTATGGCTCTATATCTTGTTCTTTTCACTTAACAACACATCGTGGGCGTTTTCCATATTGGCACATAGAGAGCCTCCTTATTTGTTCTGTCCCGCTGCACAGTAGTCTTTTGTGTAGCTATACCCGAGTTTCTTTTTCACCTGTCCCAGTTGATGGTCATTTGGGGTTCTTCCAACCTTTGCTGTGTCAAACAATGTTGCATTGTCTGCTACACATGGGTTGTGCCATCCTGTGTTTTGGCTAATGAAGTATGAAGGCAGCTGTCTGTTTTATACTTTTGGGTCTTGAACACCTAATGGGGAGTAATCATGTCTAAGTGCAGTTCCATATGCATTTCTGTCCATATGAGTGAGATTAAGCGTGTTTTCCTATGTTAGATATCAGTTTTTTCTGTTAATTCTCTTCATATCCTTTGTCCATTTTTTACAATGGGTTGCTGGTCTTTTCATTTCAATTTCCTGGGAACTCTCCATATTAGAGAGATTAGGCATTTGTCTATCATGTGAGTTACAAATATTATTGTCTAGTTTGTCATTCATATTTTACTTTGTTTTGTTATATAGATGTATATCACTATTATGTAGGCAAATTAATCAACCACATTTATTTGTGTGTTCTGGCTTTTGAGTCATAGTTAGAAAGACCTTCCACATGTGTAGTGTATAGTGGAATACTTTTCTGTTTCCTTCTAGAACTTTTGAGGTTTCCTTTTTTCTAACATTTAAACCTTTTATTCATTTGTAATTTATCCTGGGGTTTATCAAGCATTTATCCTGCCTTTCCTGCATGAACTACTTCACGTTACTAAATAAGTGAAGAGGGGAAGAATATCCTAATAGAAATATTCTAGCCACTAAAGGAAAAACAAATATTAGAATAGACTATCACCATTTTGAAATACCTATTAAGTAATACATCTATGCAATGATCATCAATGAGTGCTAACATAAAAAGGGCCCCCTGACGGCAACATAAAACACCAACTAAGAGTAAAATTGTGAAAAAAAATAAGCTTGATTCCTATCTGTCTGATCAAATCAACCACCACTAACTTCCATTTTAAGAAAAGTATGAGATAGAGGAATACATTAAATGATATCATGAGGATGCGAGCAGCAAAGTTCAGAATGTGGGAAAGTCAATAGTACAAATGTCTAGTGTCTTTGATAAATGCTTTGCAAGAAAAGAAATGAGGGAGGGTCTTCTGTTTCTGGCCGTGATGGAGTAACGAGGATTGTTACTTACCCTCCTCCCATAGACAACCGGGAAACTATGTATATGTAATATATTAAAACTACTGTTTCCAGACATTGAACAACAGGCTGCTCAGGAGTGATCTGTAAGATGGTTCAGGTGGATGGAAATAAAAGTGGATGACAAGTGGGATCTCGACAACAAAATGACAGGCCAAAAATAGTAAATAGATGGGTAAATATAAAAGATTCTTTTTATTATTTAAAAATTTCTTCAAAAGATAACTGACTCTTGAAAGCAAAATAAGAATATATTGTTTCTATTTTGTGTGAATGTCAAATTTATAACACCAATAACGCAGAAGATAGGATGGAGGAAGTAGAAGTGTAATGTTATGAAGATCTTACAGAGTATGTAAAGTGATGTGACATTCACTGGAGGTAGAATATGATAAGTTAAAAGTGCACATTGTAAATTGTGGAGAAACCACTAAGAAAATAAAAGGAGGTGCAGCTAATAAAGCGGTAATGGAAATAAAATGGAATCTTAAAAAATCACCAGAAAAATGAACAGATGAAACAAATAGAAACAAATAGCAAGATAGTGAATTTTAACACAATGCTGATAACCATACTAGATGTAAATTGTCTAAACTTTGCGATTATAAGACAGATTGGCAGATTGGATAAAAAAGCAACACCCAAATGCATGCTTTCTAAAGAAATTCCCACTGTAAATACAAAGACCCAGAGAGATTAAAGTAGGAGAATAAAAAGATACCGTGCAGAGATCAAGCACATGAAACCGGCAGTGGCTATACGAATCTCAGACGAAGCAGGGTCAGAAGCACACCATCTCCACACCAGGGATAAGGAAGGACTTTTGATAATGACAGATAGGTTAATTCATGCGCAGGACAAAATAATGCTCAATGTGCATCACCTCCTAAGTAACAGACCTTTAGAAAAACAAGAGAATTTCAAAATTCAAGAGGCAAAACTGAGAGAAATGATGCAGAAATAGACAAATCCACAGTTACAGTTGGAGATTTCAACACTCCTTTCTCAATAAGGTGTATTTCCTTTTTTTCTTAAGATTGAACACAGACAAGAGAAGAGAAATTATGTTTCCTTATTCAGATTTCTTGCCTCCAAACTCTGACTTGTGGTTTCATTTCCATATTTACCACAATGTCATCATTGGGCAGGTGGGGTGGGGGCTCAAGAGGGTCACGGAGGGACAGAAGGAGGATGAACTATAAGACGTGGATTATGGTTCCAGATCCAGTACAGTGGGCGGCTTAGTGTACATCATCTAAGCTTTCCGGGCCTCAGTTTCTCCTTTTGTCAGAAAAAGATAGCAGTCCCTCCCCTGTCTGCAAGTAAAGCTGAAGTCCCTGAAATCACTACCAGCGGACCGAGGAGCACGCTACTCGCAATGCCTCAGGGATCTGACCCGTGGTGTTCCCAGTGTTCTGTGAGGCGATTCTCAGCACAGCCTGGAAGATATCTACCCCTGACCAGGTAGTCGCTTTCATAACTTTCACCAAGTGGCCACGTTATACTAGTTGCAGCTGATCATGCCCACGGGGTTAGCTATGCTGTAACTGGTGGGCAGAAGCTGGCCAAGGGCGAGTAGAGACTGAATTTGCTTCTTCTTGAGTAAAGTCATCTGCACTCATAGTAGAAAAGGAGTGGGTGAGTGGTGGAGCCAGGAGACAGACGTGTGGTAGGGAGAATATGATCCCCTCCTTTCTTCAACAACAAAGGAGACTGGCTTCAGCCGTGGGGAGAAAGAAAGGAGAAATGGCCATTTACCCCTTACTTTTCCATCTTCTGTGACCGTGTCATGAGTGTTTCCCAAGACCAGAAAAGTCCCTTTCCAGACGTAGAACTAGACAGCGGATGGAAAACAACAAGGCCTGTCTCAGATTCTGATGATTGTTTAGAGTCACGATGCTGCTGATGGGGCAGTGAAGACATTTCTGGTGTCTTTCTGCTATCGATTTCTAGCTTGACTCCACCGTGGGTAGAGAGCATATTCTGTATGATTTCAATTCTTGTAAACTTGTTGAGGTTTGTTGTCCCCACCCACCCACACCTATGTATGACCTGCCATTTCATCTCCCAACAACATGTAATTATAGCGTTAACTATAGGGAATCACAGGGTTAACTAGAGGGAATCACAACGTGGAGGAGGGGCAGTTTCCTAGGGCTGCCGTAACCGAGTACCACAAACTGAGTGGCTTATAACGCGAGAAATTTGTTCTCTCACAGTTCTGGAGGCCAGAAGTCCAAAATTAAGGTGTTGGCAGGGCCATGCTCCCCCTGGGGGCTGTAGGAGAGGGTCCTTTCTTGCCTCTTCAGCCTCTGGTGACCCCACGTGTTCCTTGGCTTGTGGCAGTAGAACTGCGATCTCTGCCTCTATCTTCACATGACTGTCTTCCCTCTGGGTGTGTGTGTGTCCCAATTTCCCTCTTCTGACATACATACCAGTTATAATGGATCAAGGCTCACCCTAATGGCACTATCTTAACAATGAAATCTACAAAGACCTTATTTCCAAGTAATGTCACATTCGTCACAGTCAGAGGTTGGGGGTTAGGACCTCAAGATTTCTTTTCTAGGGGGACAAAATTCAACCCAGAAGAGGGGAGGAAAGCTTAAAAAGTGAAGCTGAATATAAATGTTTACAAACAAGCTAAAACCCTTTTAAGGACACTCTCATGAGCTCACTCCAGTTTCTGCACATTTCATATAGATGGAATCATACCTTCTGTGGTCTTTGGTGTCTGACTTCTTTCACTTAGTATAATGCTTTCAAGGTTCATTCATGCTGTAGCATGTATCAGTACTCCATTCCTTTTTATGGCTAAATAATATTCCATTGGATGATATACCTTATTTTGTTTACCCATTCATCAGTTGATGTAAATTTGGGTTGCTTCCACTTTTTTGGCTATTATGAAAAATACTGTTTTACCATTCACGTGGAAGTTTTGTATGAACATATGTTTTCAGTTCTCTTGGATCTGAACCTAAGAGTGGAATTACTGATTCACATGGTAACTCCACAGTTAACTTTTCGAGAAAGAGCCACTCTGTTTTCCACAGTGGCTGCAGCATTTCACATCCTCACCAGCAATGTATACAGGTTCAATCTCTCCACATCCCCACTGGTATTTGTTATTTTTTCTTTCCTTGCTTCCTTCCTTCCTTCCTCCCTCCCTCCCTCCCTTCCTTCCTTCTCTCTCTTTTTTTTAAATGATAACCATCCCAGTGACTATGAAGTGGTACCTTTTTTGGTTTTGATTTGCCTTTCCCTAATGACTAAAGGTGTTGAGCATCTTTTCATGTGTTTATTGGCCATTTGTATATCTTCTTTGGAGATACATCTATTCAAATCTTTTGTCCACTTTAAAATTGGGTTATTTCTATTTTTATTGTGGAGTTATAAGAGTTCTTTATATATTTTGGATACTACATCTTTATCAGATATATGATTTGTAAGTATTTTCTCCCTTTCTGTGGGTTGTCTTTTTACTTTTTTTGATGGTGTTCTTTGATGGGCAGAAGTTTTCAATTCCAGTGAAATCCAGTTTATCTATTTTTCTTTGGTTGGTTGTGATTTCGGTGTCATATATTAGAAACTATTGTTTAATCCATGGTCATGAAGATTTACATCTACGTTTTCTTTTAAGAGTCCTATAGTTTTAACTCTTATAGTTAGCTCTTTGATCCATTGTCTGTATAGTCATGCTGCATAATGACGTTTCAGTCAACAACGGACCACATATATGACAGTGGTCCTATAAGATTAGTACCATCGAGCCTAGGTATGTAGTAGGCTATACCATCTAGGTTTGTGTAAATGCCCTCTATGATGTTCACACAATGAGGAAATCACCTAATGACCCATTTCTTAGAATATATCCCCATTGTTAAGCGACCAGTGACTGTACTAATATTTGTGTATAGTGTGAGACAGGGATCCAAATTCATCATTTTGCATGTGGATAGCCAGTTATTCCAACACTACATGTTATTTTTATCCATTAATTTGTTTCAGATACTTTTTATGGCATCCTTGATCCTTTTCCATATATCCCACATATACATAGACAGCCGTCCTAACACACTGCCTGCAACCCCACTCTCTTCCCCGGTGTGTCCTGGATCGCAGCCTTAGTGGGGTGTGCCTTCCCTGTGGGGTCCCTGGAGTGGTCCTTCCCACACTCCCAGAAGTTCAGTCACCATCTCTGGAAATTCCCTGGGCTCCGTTCCTCCCCAGCTGAAGAGCAAAAATGGAATTAAAACCCTCCGTTGCTCACATGGGACACTTTGCCATCCTTTTTCATCTTTATTTTCACCAGTGACCATCCCCTTCTCAACAGAGTGAAAATGGTGGAGGTTTTCTCTGTTTGTCCATCACAAGAGTACACTGAAAAGTGAACAAGACCAAATCACGGTTCCCTATCACGGCCTCTCCTGGGATCTGTGCACAAACCCTTAATCCAGAATGACCTGTGCAGGTGAGGAAATTTCAAGTCTCAGCATTTGGCTCTGGCGTTCCTCCTGTTGGTGTTTGCAAAGGCTTCCATGAATGGCTTGTGGGCCTCTCGCTCGAAGATGTGCTCAGCTGTTGCAGATTACCTTCCGTTTGTATGTGTTTCTTTAGTGATCTGAGGTCATCAGTAACCTGAGATTCTCTGGCTGTGAAGGCAACGGGTGGAGGATGCTACAGGGAAGAGATCTGGAATTACACAGCAGTACCCCAGATGTGCTTGACTGGGTGCGACGGTGGTGGTGTTGGGGACAAAGCGAGTATGAGTGGAGAGATGGGGAGGCACAGTTAGGACTGAGCACACAGGCTAACCCGGCTCACATCACCTAGACCAGAGAGCTGACTCCCCCAGATACGCGTGGGACAGAAGGAGATGACTCCATACTCACCACCTTAGCACCAGTTCTCAGCCGACAAAGACCTGTTTGCCCTTATTTTGGCATTGAAATAAAAGAAAAATTTCTGACCTCTTACATTCTTTTATTTATCCCTGAGTTGAAAAGCATATCCTTACCCTGTGAGAGTGTAGGCTAGTGAGAAAACTCCGCTTCAGAAGCAGACTCTCTGCAGGGTCTCAGTGGCTCCTGGGCAATCGAGTCTCTAGTCACACGTAGTTTCCTCGGACTTGTGGAATCGTCTGCCATCAAGCTGCTGAGGAGTCTGAAGGAGGACGCACCGGGAATCATTCTGCCACCGGTACAGACGGGCGGTTCTACTCCAAGCTGCTGACTTCTTAGGATCACACACCCGAAGGTGTGTGCGGTGTGCGTCTGCACTGGGGTACATGGATTTTGCAGATAGGGTTAGGGACGGCAGAGTAGTGTCCTTGTTCAATGGGCATATGAGGCAGATGAGCAAACATCTACAAATACTGCTTTCCTCTGACACAACGTGATGTCGGTACACTTATTTATTCAGTTCAGAGTCAATTCGAATAAGCGATTTGTCCTGAGGCTCTGTGTTGGCTCTCGCCCTGGTCCTGTGGGGACTCCAGGGGATGAGAGGACAAGCGTTCCTCATCTGCTTTCAGAGCAAAGCCAATTCCATGAAGGGAAGGGCAGCCTGGGGTCAGGGCGAAGTAAGCTAAAGCAACAAGAGCTGTTTGTCTTCAGTGAGAGGAGAGCTCAGAGAGAGCCAGGTCCCATGCGACGGTCTGGGGAGGGACGTGGGACCTGGCAGGACTCTGAAGCTGTTAGATGAGGGCGAGGTGGGGGAAGGAAGGAGGGCCTGTGAGCACTGAAGGCACAGAACACCAGGCACGAATGTGCTCATCAGTGGATGGGTCAAGGCCTCTATAAGGTCTGTCAGCCCGGGTCGACGTCCCGCAAGGCGTCCGCCCGGCGCCTGGCGAGCAGCAGGAAGAGCAGGCCCAGGGCCCCCAGCAGCGCGGCCACGACCAGCCTCACGCGGCTCCACGGCGCCTTCCCGCGCCCCAACAGCGCCGCCAGCAGCCCGCGCCCCCGCCGCCGCTGCACGCGGGCCGCCACGCTCTCCGCCACCCTGCGCAGCCGCTCCTCGGGGCGCGCGCGGCCCAGGGCGCGCGCCAGGCCGTACACGTCGTTGGTGTAGGGCGCGCCCCCATGCGCGCGCACCAGCCGCTCCAGCAGCGCCATGAGCTCGGCCACCTGGGCCTCCCGCTCCGTGCCGCTGGCGCGGTTGTCGAAGGCGCAGACGCGGCCGCCGCACTCGGCCACCAGCTCCCGCAGCGCGCGGTTGTCGGTGCAGCGCACGTAGTCCTGCAGCGAGGCCCCCGCCAGGTCCTCCTTGTGCGTGAAGAGCAGGACCGTGCGCGCCACAGCGCCGTCGCCGAACATGGCCTTGAGCCGGCGCGCGGCCTGCTGGTCCTGGGCGGTGAAGCGGCCCAGCTGGCTGACGAGGAGCAGGGCGTGCGGCCCGGGCGCCGAGAGCAGGTAGCAGCGGCCCCTCTCGCCGCAGCCCGGCTCTGTCCTGGGGTCTTAGGCGCCGAACAGGTCCGGGGTGTCGATGACGTCCAGGTGCCAGCCGGCCCAGCGGCAGCTGCCCACAGCGCAGGTGGTGGTCACCTGCGCGGCGCTGAGCCTCGAGAGGAAGCGCCGGTGGCCCAGGATGCTGTTGCCCGTGGCGCTCTTGCCGGCCCCGGTCCTCCCGGTCAGGATGAGCCTGAGCCTGGGCTCCTGCGGGTCGTCCTCGGAACCTGCGCGGACAATGATTCGTGAGCCGCACGCCTGGAAGCGACTGAGCCTGCTGACCTGGACCTGCTGGACGCCTTTCGCACAAAGGGGAGCAATAGTGCCTCACCCTTTGCTTTTCAAGGCCAGCCTTCACTGAGGTGATCTGGTTAGAGACTTTTGGACTCCCGGGGATCTTTACCCGTCTATGTCTTTCCTCTTTGGCGTCACCACATGCGCCTGGGGATGCTCCAACACCCCGTGGGCTTTTCTCTAGAGGACGCCCCTTTACAATTCCAGGCCACATGGGCTGCATCTGATGTGACCTCTGGTCACCCACAGCGTGCAGAGCTGTTGCTTATTTCACGACTTCAGTGGCCTCTGCGATACTCTCCCAGGTGCCATCCCAGGAGGAAAGGCAGCAGGCCTCGTGTGGAAGGGCTGCCCAGAGCCCTAGACACCTGGGTTTGAGCTACAGCCCCGCCATCTGCCAGCTGTGTTCCCGGTGAAGGTGCTTACTGTAAGAGTTAAACGTCTTCTGCAAAAATGGAAACAGATTGGGGCTGGCACCGTGGCCGAGTGGTTAAGTTCGCGCGCTCTGCTGCAGGCGGCCCAGTGTTTCGTTGGTTCGAATCCTGGGTGCGGACATGGCACTGCTCATCAAAACCACGCTGAGGCAGCGTCCCACATACCACAACTAGAAGAATCCACAACGAAGAATATACAACTATGTACCGGGGGGCTTTGGGGAGAAAAAGGAAATAATAAAATCTTTTAAAAAAAATAAATGGAAACAGACTGTTTCTCACAGGGATGTGGGGGGTGAGCTGAGACAAGCTCTCTTCTTCCCTCCCTCCTCCTTCCCTCCTCCTCCCTCTCCTCTCTCTCAAACCTGCTGCCTAAGAAGACAGCGGTTTAACCTTCCATCCTGTTCTCTAACACCTTCTGCCTGGCAAATCGTGTTCCCTCTAGTCCATGATTGGATCCCTTCTCCATCCTCCTCTGCGGAGATCCGAGTAGATCCATGGTCCTCATTTCCAACTTTGGGATTGGAGGCGCAGGCTAGTCACAGAACTTAATGTCTCCCAGCAGGGCAGGGGCAGAGGTCCAGCTAACGTGCAGGTGGGGCTTGTCTCTGGTCAGTCTGGAGTTGGCTCGCCCTTCATCACCCAGAGCTCACCCCTGGGGGCAGGAACGCCTTGGGAGATGTGTTCTTACCATAGGCATTTTCTTCGTCTTTTACCATCCTCCGTCCTCGCATGCTACCTGCAAGAGTCCCAAACACAGTTTGATCTTTCGTTTCTCATTCATTTATTCATCAGATAGGTATAACTCCCCACAATGTGTCAGGCAAAGTGGAAAGAGCTGGTGACCCCACAGTGAGGAAACCATGGTTCCCTCCTGCCCCTGAACATCCGAGTTTAGGGAGGAACCTGGGAAGAGCCTGGGCTGGGGTTGAAGTGAGGCTGAGAACTTGGCTTTGTCATTTCAGGGACTCCAAGTGCAGCAGCAGAGCGCAGAGCATGACACTCTGCGTCAGTGAGGTGGCTGTGGATGTTAATTTCCCAGGTAATTCTGTGTCAGTACATGAGCCTTAGATATGAAGTTTCCCCAGGAGGTTCAGCAGCCAGAGGAGACTGGAAAACACTGAGAACCCCAAAATTTGCCCAGTGACTTAGGGAACACCCTAGGGTGGTTGGCCTGGGAAACAACCAGAAGAAAATTGGAGTTTTGTTTGTGGAAATAGGAAAAGAGACATACCTCACAATCTGCTCTGGACAGCCTCTGACTCTGCTCTCAGCAAGCTGGATAATTTGGCTCACAATGTGTCTAACTCTGATCTGTGTGCTGGAGAGACTGGGGCGCTCCCCTCCATCTCCTGATGTTCTGCCCCAGATCTGAGGCTTCTCGAAGTAAACTGATGATGCCCAGTTCAACCATCATTTAATACAATAAACGTTCAGGGAGCACGTTTGCCGGATCCCACAGGTACCCGGACGCAAGTGCACAGTCTCTCCTCCGTCTGCATCTCCAGCCTCATCTCCAGCCACTCCCTGACTCGATCAGCTGCTCCACCAGGAGCAGACTTCAGGGCCTTTCCAGTCCACCTTGTGCTTTCCCTGCTGTGACCATTCATCCTCTCCCACGTTCTGTCTGAGTCCTGCCTGAGCTCACATCCGTTTCTAATTCTCCCTGTCCCTGTCGTCCACCTGGTTACTGCAGGTGACCGTGTTCTCTCCCACTGGCACCACACAAGGGAAAGCAAAGCAGAGGTTGGCTGAATACCTTGTCTCTGGCCAAAGGACCAAGAGGACAGGTTTGCCTGGTCCTCAGTCCAAAGTGCTCGTGTTCCTGCAGTAAGTGCCCTGCTACCTCCCCAAGCCTTGAGGAAAGTGCAGCCCACGGGCCTACTGTGATTGATTAGTTTGTGTGTAGAAATCACCAAGCTGCCATAATTGACAACAGCAGAAATGAAGAAACAGCCACAAGATTAGAGCAAAGAACAAGAATTTAGCCAAAGCAAGAAGTCCTTGTCAAAGGTGGAGATGAGAACATGTGTCACACGGAATTCACAGTACCCTGGGGTAGGTCTGTGGGCTTTTCCATATAGTTTGGATGGGGGTTGAAGTGATTTTAAACAGTTTTTAAGTTGAAGTTTGGGTGACAAATGGCTCGTACTCGTTGAGGGGCGTAAACCATGTGAGTCCTGTATTCTTAATGCTCTGAGACTTCAAAGTTCATCTAGTTCAGCACCTCCCAAACTTACTGTTTTTCAGAACTGCTTGAGTGTTCTTTAAAAATGTACATTTTGGGGCCCATCCTCAGAGAGTCTGATTCATGAATCAGGTGTTTGTGATGTAATCAGTCCACAAATCAGAGACTGGAAACTGTTATTTATTCAAACGTCTTCATTGTGCAGATGGAGAAATTGAGGTGTCCCTGCCGCTGGGATGGGAGAAGCTTGGATTAGGGGTCCTGCGTGGGAAGGGGTTGGAGAGCAAGCTTAACCTCAGATGTCTCCCGAGGGCCCCTGCTGTGGGCAGTATGGGGAGGGAGAATCTTGGGCGTCCATTCAGATGTACCCGGATCTGCCACATTGTCACTCGCTCTGAGGTTGGATTGCTCATGGTCCAGAGAAGCATCTTTCGCCTTTGCTGAGTATGCAGTCTGGGCAATGTTGCATGCTTTCAAAATGTAACCTGTTCCTGGAAGTGGTTCCAGCACACACTTCACTCACTGTGTTAAGGGAGTAAAGAGGGGAGACAGGTTTGTTCCTAAACAAGAATGTGCATCCTCCAGGCTGGAGAAGACACTCATAAACTTCCTCTCTTGAAACTCGGGACATCTTTAAACCTGGAAGCATCATCCTGGGTGCTCAGGCTCTTACTCACCCGCATGGTGCCTGGTGGGATGCAGGAGCTCAGGCAGTAAACGCTCTCAGAACCACTTTCCTGCTGGGTGGTCACACCTCCCACTCCCCAGCCAGCTCCCTCCCAGTTTGGGCTCACCTTTCCTGGTGACAGGCCCAGATGCTAGCTCCCAGAATCAGCTGGCCTACTGCTTTCTGTTCGACTGTGAGTGCAGCAGGCTGTTCCTCCCAACACACAGAGGAAGTCACTGTGCCTCATAGCCCTCAGAACCCAGGAAGCTCAGGGAGGGAGGGCCCAGTGGTGACAACTTAAAGAGAGACACAATCCCCATTGGGTTGCGCATTTGCAGTGTTTCTCCTGCAAACCCTCCTTCCTGCTGTGACCAAGGTGGTGTGTGACTCCAGCAGGGCCACTCTACCAAATATCTTGCCACAGCTGTGGGAGGGAAGGGCGGTGTAGGCCCCAGCCCTGACTCTACTTCTAGAGTTGGCAACTGATCTGATCTTCAATTACCTGTTACCCTTTAGGGATTTCTTTTTCCCTATAAAATTGGTCCAGAGAGTCTCCTGCCCCAGGAGAAAGAATATGCTAACCATTCTCAACGGCTGTCTGTTGACTGGACGTCCATGTGGCCAGTGCTACCCTGAGGTCCAGTCCATCAGAAAAGTCTGGAAGCAGAGTCTCATCATTCTCTAACAAAGGCAGGTGCTCCAGCTATTGAAGGACCTGAGGGCTAGGCAGTGTGTTGAGGATGAATGCCTTACTCAGTTCTTCAGTGGACCTTGTCACAAGGCCTAGTCCAGTCATCTGTGTTGGTGTCGCCAGTTCTAGTTTTCCTCTCTTCTCTCAAGAGAGTCACGAGAGCGAGGTCAGTGACAGACCCAGTCGTGTGGTGAACAGGCTACAAAAGAACTGGCTGTAGACCTGGTCATGTCACTAAGCAGCTGTGACCTCACCTAGCTCACTTAAACTTTTGGGAGTTCACTGTCCCTTTACATGAGAAGGAAGGCTAAGCTGAGCCCTGGTCCACTGGCTGCGGCCTGATTTTTCCTCTCTTCCTTGCCAGCCAAAGTTTTCAGTGTGGGAAGAGACTCAACTTCCACTATTTCCCTCCCTTTTTTGGGATGACGGACACTCCCCCTGTTTCCATCAGCATTGCTGAGGCAGGGAGCCTCTCGTTCTCCCACTAGATCAGCAGGGCCAGACTAGTGTGAGGCAAGTGCGGTGTCCAGAGCACAGAATTTAAGGAGGCACTCACCCCAGAGTCACTCAAGGGCTGACCCTGCAGGTGAACGGTCCTGAGAGTGAGGGCTTCCTTAAGAGCGAGGTGCCTGTAGCCCTAGCCTCACCCTACTCCAAGCCATGGAGATCAGCTTTGACCGAGTCTTGGAGATCCGACATGTACCTTCCATGAAGATGCTTTCAGTGCCTCTTCGATACTTCCTTGCCATTCGCTGTTTCTATGCATGCGTGTGGTGTCTTACTTCAGTCACCTGTAACTCTCTGCCTGAGGGCTTATCTGGCTATAAGAGTTTGCTTGGCTAGTGCCTGGAGCAGCCTGAGGTTGTCAGAGAGCTGACGAACCCAGGAGCAGACTTCATCAATGACAGTCAGAAGTTAGTGAATTAATACCCTGGTTTCCTTGCTTATCAAACTGTCCCCTGCCCACCTAGTGAGATAACTCTGAGGTATAGTCTCCACAAATTGCTGAGGTCCCCAGCAGGACTGAGGCGCAGTTGTCTGCAGTGGGGACGTCCGCATCCTTGTCTACAGTGGTAACATGCTCATGAACGCCACCTGCTTTGGCCCCTCTGCCTTCCCTGACTCTGTTTTGTGTTCCCCGTCTCTGCTAGTGCTGCCTGGAATTACCTCGTATCCAAAAGGCTGTCTCCATCTCCACTTTCCTCTACATTCCTGTTAGCTTTCGATTATTTCTCCCTGTCTCTGGGTTGGTCCCCTGTTCTTCACTCACTTGCCATCAATGGTGGGAACATATCTGAGGCCCGAGGCCCTGAGACTCCAGGGTCTCAGAACTATCCAGAATGCCTGTTTCCTCTCCTCCTCTATTTTGACACTTCCTTCCTTCCCTTTCAATATTTACACGTTCACTGTTTTATTCTCTGTTCTTATGAATCCAGTAAAATGACACAGAAATCGTTAAATTCATGCATTTTAAGGAAAACATCCTTCCTGAAGAGATCTTTGCTAATAAGAAGTTCAAACCTCCTGGGGTAATTCTTCAGACCTGATCTCCCTGTCTTTTCATGACATTCCCAGAGCTGAACTGTCAGCATCCCTAGGGCCATGAAGGAAGAAGAGTGATCCAGATAGCATCTCAGGAGAGGAGACTATAAGAAAATAACTCCTTCTATCAAATATTGACTATCTGAAAGACATTGGCCCCACTGTTCCCCAGAATTTAGGTGCACTATTTCAATGCCCATGTAGATCCTGGTTCTTTTTTGAGGAGAGGGAGGTCATGGCAATCAAGGTTTACTTGTTTACAAGTTCCAGCCATGTAGGTGGTGTCCAGGATTCAGTTTCACAGGACAAGAACCAAGGCCAGCTTCCTAATTTTACAGCATGTTTTCCTTTATGTTTAAAGGAGATGGAAGTGTCTTATCCCAATGAGACGTTAAAATGTTGTGTATTTAATGTTCAAATATTATGTACAATGGGACACTGAAGTCAAACGTATTAACAACGTTCAGAGTGAGAGAGAAGCATATTACAATTAGTCTAGACTTGTGTGAGAACCTAGGATGAGTTTCAGTTGATAAAGGACCAGGAGAAAGGACAAGGGTAGAGGCATATTTGAAGTAACCTCAGCATGCCATAAAAAGACAAATGAATGGGGGAAAATCACTCAGACAATGTGTAGGGTATGAAGAAAAAGGACCGAAACAGAACTCCAAAGGCCCTCATCATCCTGGATCCATAAAGGAGAAAGTATTGCAAATGTTCAAGAAGTAAAAAAAGCTGAAAGGTTTGTTGTTGTTAAAAACAAACTGAAGAATATTTGAAAAGGAAAAAAAATCAGTTAAAATGGAGGATTTTTTGTTTCTGGTTAAGTTGGTGGAAGATGCAAAAGCCCTTAACCTCCACAATGACAAGAATTGGACAGAATAAAAACGTACTTCTCTGTGTCTAGCAAAGGATGGTGGATGCAAGGAAGCACTGAGGAACAGGATTCATGATAAGAAAGAGCCCTTACAGGTGAGCAGAGAGCTGGGGAGCCTTCTTTACCTGGGGTAGGTACTTGGCCTGGATATAAACGTTTGGATGGGTCGGCTTCCCACAGAAAGATAGACTTTGCTGAGTGGAGGAGAAATTAAATGACCCTTTCATGACAAGGTGGGCTATCAAAATAGATGGGCATCTACATGATCCTTGAGGGAAAACCAAATTGCTTCTCTTGCTAACTGCTCCCCTTTCCATCATAAATTATCTTTCCTAAGAAAGCTGCAGTGGAGAATGGCCAACAAAACCGAGACATTATTCAATCTACATATTGTTACAGGGCCCTGCTGATGAAGTAAAACCATTTTCAATTGGAGCCTTACACCCTCCCAGTTCAAAAGTTGACACGATAAAGAAGCTGCTGTGGTTTTTTGTGGTTGCAGGATCAGAAGTGAACTCAGTCTATTTAACTCAAATGTAGGAGCCAAGGATGTGATCACTCTAACCACCAGACAGATAGATGAACTTGCACTCTCCAGGAGATAAACCAAACCAGGGTAAACATATACTTCATACTTCAGTTTTATTGTCTCGCATCCAATACAAATTTACATGACATGTCAAGAATCCGGAAAATATGAATCATGATCATAAGGGCAAACAGTTAGTAGAAGCAGAGCCACAGATGACTCATTCATTAGAATTACCAGTTAAGGACTTTAAAATAGCTATTCTAAATATACTAAAGAATTTATAGAAAAATAAATATAATGAGCTCAGAGTTGAAGAATTTCATGGGGGAAATATAAACTCTCAAAAGAACGAGATCTTGAGGCCAGCCCAGTGGCATGGTGGTTAAATTCCCATGCTCCTCTTTGGTGGTCTGGGATTTGCAGGTTCAAATCTGGGGCATGGACCAGCACACTGCTCATCACCTAATGCTAAGGCGGCATCCGACATGCAAAATAGCAGGTGATTGGCACAGATGTTAGCTCAAGCAAAAAGAGGATTGGCAACGGATGTTAGCTCAGGGCCAATCTTCTCTCTAAATCTGAAACTAGAAAATAAAATAACTGAAATTTTTTTAGAAAACTTACTTGGATGAGCCTAATAGCATGTTGGACATTGAAGAAAGGATCCAAGAACTTGAAGACAGGGCAAGAGAAGTTAGTGAGATTGAAGCACAAAAAGGAAAAAAAATTGAAAAAATAAATGAACATGGCACTAGTGATCAATGGGACAGTATCAAGCAGTCTAATGCCATTGGAATCCAAGAAGGAGAAGAAAAGACTGAACTGGGTAGAAAAAACGTTTTGAGGATATGATGACCAAAAATGTTAAAATTTAATGGAAAACTTCAACTCATAAATCCAAAAATCTTAATTAACAGTCAGTAGGAAATACAAAGAAAAACAAACCGAGGCACTTTATAGTCAAACTACTGAAAACCAAAGAAAAAGAGAAAAATTTAAAATCACTAGAGGAGGCAAAAAGACACATATTATACACAGGGGAACAATATAAGAATGACAGCCACTTTCTCGTCAGAAACAATATGAGCCACAAAACATTGGAACAAGCTTAAATTGCTGCAGAAAATATATAGACTTCTTTATTCAGCAGAACTACCCTGAAAAAATGAAGATTAGAAGAAGACATTTGAAGATAATGAAAACCAGGGAGAATTTGTCCCACCAGGCTTATACTGCAAGAAATGTTAAGGAAATTCTTGAGGCTGATGGGGGTGATACCAGATAGAGACTTGGATCAACAGGAAAGAATGAAGGTCTCTGGAAATTTTAAATATGTGGGAAATATGAAAAGACTACTATTTTGATTATTGCTTTGTTTCTAATAAAGGAAATTGATTAAAGCAAAATAATCATAGCATAGTGTGAGTTTTTTAACATATGAAGAAGTAAAAAAAAGGACCACAATATCACAAAGGGAGGAGAGGAGCTAAACGGAAGTAACTTCTCTGAGGTTCTAATATTTTATTTGAAGTGGTGCACTGTCTTAATTCAAGATTGAGAATTAAAGTTAAGGGATAAATATTTTAGTCCCTAGAGCAACCACTGAAAAAGTAAAAGCCAAAAGAAGAGAGAAAGTGGAATAAATTTTTAAAACTCAGTTAATACAAAAGAATGAAAAAAAGAGGGACAAAGAAACGATGGGGTACATAGAGATCAGGAGCAGGACGGTAGACTTAAATCCAAGCACAGCTGTAGTTACGTCACATGTAACTGATCTTTGACAAAGGAGCAAACGTTTCAATGGAGAAAGGATAGTCGTTTCAGCAAATGATGCCAGAACGTGATGCTGGATGTCCACCTGCAAAAAAATGAGTCTAGACACAGACCTCAAATCTTTCACAAAAGTTAACTCCAAATGAATCATAGATGTAAATGTTAAATGAAAACTATAAGACTCCTAGAAGATGACGTTGGAGAAAAATCCAGGTGACCTTGGGTTGGCGGTGACTTTTTAGATAGAACACGAAAAGCATGATCCATGACAGAAAAAATTGACAAACTACATTTCATTAAAATTAAAAACTTCTGCTCTGCAAAAAATATTAAGAATGTGCAATAAAATAGAACGCAGAAAATACGATAGAGAAAATCAAAGTTAGATTTTTGTAATGTGTAATAAAATTGATAAATCTTCAGCCAGGCTGATCAAACAAAAAGAAATAATCACGAACTACCAGTAGCAGAATTCAAAGAGGAGAGATTACTATAGTTCCTGTACATATCAAAGGCATAATAAAAAGATTTTATGAGTTTGTGCAAATAAACTCAACAACTTTGATATAATGGAAAAATTCCTTCAAAAGCATAACTTACCAAAATGAGCATAAGAAGAAATAAAAAATGAGAACAGCCTTGTATATTTGGATAAAAATGAGTTTGCAATATCAGTTCCCTGGGAAGGTCCTCACATAATGTAGAAGGCTCGGAGTCACTCTTCAGCTTTGCTGACACCCCAGGCTGAGTTTCTTGAGCTCAGCGTGGGTATCGGCGTGTGCCTGTTGGTCAACCCTGCCTTCCAAGTTTGCTTATTTCTCATGGCTCTCAACTCCAGTTTTAGCTCCACCTTCTTTTTATGTGTATTGTTTGCTTCCCCTTTGGAGTTTTCCTTATTTTCTAGTGAGCTGATCAGTCATAAAAGTCTTGTTAATTTTAATAAATTCAGCTTCTATTTGCATTTAACAGGACGATGCATCAGAGTACCCAGTCCACCATCTTGTCTGAAGTCTAAGCTTCTGTGTGTGTTTCACTGGCCGATGTGAGTGGGGCCAGGGATCAAACCTGGCTGAGCCTCTTCCTGTGTTAAGCAAATTAGATGTGCGTGAAACAGACCAATGACGTGTCCATGTGTCTGTGTGTGGTCGTTGGGCATAAATTGGATCCCTTATGGAGTAAACGAGCCATGTGTCCACTTACCATCTTCTGAGGATAAAACCATAGAACAGAAATAAACACAAGTGATTTCAGGAACTTTATGGTTTACTTGTTATTTTATTATATTGAGTAGAAATTTTATTGTTATTTTTCTTAAGTCCAGTAGAAATAGTATTAGGAAGAACAAAGGGAGTTTCCATGAACATAAAATTGGCTTTAGAGATTTGAAAATGAGACGAATTTTATGTAGGCAACTTCCAAATGGTTTTGGTATTATATTTTGAAACAAACAGTAACTTTTAAAATAATTTGGTTCATTAATAAATAGGGTGATGTTAAGATTGAAACGCTTCACAGAATCTCGAACATTCACTGATGTCAGGCTGTGCATTACACGGAGGCCCTGTGATTCATGCACTATATGACAGTGAGCAGATAATTACTGGTCTGTCCCTATAGTCTAGGAGTCTTGCGTTCCAGTCCAGTGGTCTTTCTGGAAATTATCATTAACTTTTGGAGTATAATTAACAGGAAGCTACAGAAGAAATTGTATATACAAAAGAGTGAGCAGTAAAAGAAGTTGCACATTCTGTACAATACACAAAATAACAGAATTAACAATTTGAGAAACAACTGAATACAAAACAAAAGACAGACTAGTGCTTTGATTAGGGCTTGTTTTAGGCAATTGGCGTTGGCCGTGGTTGTGTAACATCTCTGAATTTCCATGTACTTGATAAGACTCTCTTTGAAATCCTTCAGTGCTTCCTCAGACTGCACAGGTCCACCTTCTGACCCTGTCACTAAGCTGTACAGCCCATTGGCATAGTGGTCACCCCTGTGCTCCCTCACCAGGTCCTCAGTCAAGTCCATGAGCTCCTTCAGTTGGTCGTCCCGGTCACTGCCTTTAGCATGGTTATTGAAGGCACACACTCGCCCCCCACACGCTGCCACCAGCTTGCTTAGGGCTTTGTTCTCTGAGTCGTGGATGTAGTCTACCAAGGACCCTCCCTCCAGGTCTTCCTTGTGGGTGAAGAGGACAATTGTGTGTCTCATGGCATCATCTCCAAAGATCTCCCTCACCCTCTGCGCAGCCTGCTGGTCCTGGGTGGTGAATCGGCCCAGCTGCGTCACCAGGAGCAGCACATGGGGTCCTGGGGCAGAGAGCGAATAGCATCTCTGGACCTCCTTGTACAGGGAGTCAGCGTGGTCCTTCCCAGAAAACATATCTGGCGTGTCAATAATGACCATCTCCCTCTCTCCCCAGCCTCCCCGACTTTGACTGCAAGTCTTGGTCAGGGTCTGGGCGCCCAGCCGCGACTCAAATGCTTGCTTCCGAAGGATGCTATTCCCAGTGGCACTTTTGCCAGTGCCCGTTTTGCCCACCAGAATGATCCTCAGCTCTGATCCTCTGGCAAGTTGGTTCTTCCCATGTGGTCCTGTTAAGAGCAAGTTTGCTGTGTTATTATTCTATTGATCACGCCAATGGAATGTTTTTAATGATAAGGACTTATTCTCACATTATGGGAAAAGACCTTCAACAATATATTGTACTTATGAACTCAAAGCTTCATCAGCAAATAAAATAAATAAATTATGGGTTTTAAAGCATCTCGATTTTCTAGGACTGCAGGGTATTGCCATGTTGGATCCCAGGCAAGCGTACGTGGGTATCAAGATGAATTTGGAGACATATCTTGTCACGTAAGGCTTGCCTGAATCGCTGCGCTCTGGCCCTCTAAAAGACAAATTTTCTGAAGATCAGAGATGTGAGGCCAAGACTGTGGCTCCATCTCCGGGTGGGTTAAGTAACCTGACTCTGCTCTGAGGCCAGAGCTGGCGCCTCTGACCTCAGCCGGGCAGGGCTTTGGTCATGACCACCAACAAAATGGCTGGAGCAGGAAAATACTGGAAAGAGCAGTGCAAAATTCCTCTCCTGAGTGAAGGAGCAGCTGATGGCCCATGCTTTGCTTAGAGAGGACAGCATGACTTCTATGTAAAATAGGCACACAATATGGTGAAATAGGCACACGGGAAGTCACTGTCTCACCTGAGTGATGGTGTTCACGTTGGTCCATTGCTGCTCCTGAGGGACAGACACCAGAGACCAATAAAAAACCATTACCTTTCAGTTCTGGATCATGAAAGGCCCTTGTACTCCGAGAGCACTCTCTCACCGTGCTTCACTTGTTTGCACGTAGCTGCCAACGTGCTGGAGGAGAATTACCGTCCTCCGTTACAGAGAAATCCACTCACTTGCCCATAGTCACCCGGGGAGTGGAGAAGCCCCCTGCTTCTTACCTCCATGCCCACCTCTTCTCTCGCTTCCTTCCTCCCTTCTGCTCACTGGCCTCCCTGACCCTTCTCTTGGCCTCACCCCTTTACTTCTCTCACCTTCCTAAGTGTGCGCTCCCCACTTCTGAGATTGTCTCCTCCTCCTCCTCTCCTTCTTTCCCCATCTTGCTCCCTTCCTTCCACTTCTCCACTCTTTCTAAATCCCCTGCCTTCATTTTCAGTCCTTGTGGAGACACTCAATGAGTTAGGAGCACGACTCTGGAAAAGCACACTGTCCTTTATGCCAGAAATACACTTCAGTGATCTGTCAATTACCTGAATATTCCTCCTCCCTCAGGCGCCACCAGGAAGCAGCCCTGCGACCTAGTTCCCTGTCCTGGGCAGTGAGGAGCATCGGTTCATGTTCATCCAATCGCTTTTTCTCTCCCTCAAATCCAGCAGCATGTACCAAAGCAACAAGGCACAGAAAACCGATACCCACATGGGAAAGCCCAAATTCTTCCAGTTAGCACTTTTCATTGGCTTTATGCTAAGGAAACTCTCTTTGCCAGAGATGTGTAAACTGAGCGATGGGAAGTTCTCAGTTCTGTAAGCTGGCTTCCTTTAAGCCAAAGGCAGTCACTCTACATCGTTTCCCTTAAAATAGGGCAAATTTCTTCATGACAAATTTTTTTTGAACATAGCTTGGGAACTAGAAATCAACACTGAATGGCGTTTCTTGAATATGGGCTTACCGATTTACTGGCCAAAGGAACAGAGGGCTCCCCGTCCAAACCTGTGACTTGCCGGCTCAGGGCGAAGAGAAAAAGAAAACAAAAACCCCAGTCTGTTTTCTTCCTCTCTGTAATCTCCACTGAGCTTCCTCTTGCAAAAGAGCCCCACCGCGTGCCGGAGTCTGAAATTCTCATTTATGCCACATATACAAAATAAGCAGTTGGAATGGGAAAATCTAATCCGTAGTCATTCGCTATCGTGTGGGCCGCCTGTCTCTTCCTGTCAGTGGGGAAAAGCTCTTGTTTGAATGATTTTGACTGGACAGGATAGCAAGGCAGGGACACCAGGAAATGGGTGGTTTGATTCCTTCCCACCCAGCTGTGTCCTCACAGTTACAATTTTTCCTAACTCACTCACACTGGTGGCCATGATGGCTTTGAAGTCAAGTGCCACTGGGGAAGGAGAAAGCATCGGGGGGGCACCTCTGACAGCGCACCATACAGGGGAAGAAGGATAGAGACAGGAGACCCCGAGAGAAGCCCGTGTTGTCCAAATCAGACCAAGAGTAACATCAGTGACCTTCAAAGCATCTTGAAACAGCTCACTCATGGCTTCGCTGGCATCCCTGCCTTTCTTTCCTGTCCGGCTCTGTGATATCAGGGAACACACCCCAGGGAGCAATGATCTAGGCAGTGTCCACAATAACAAGCTGGATTGTCCACAATCAGGATGAACGACCCAAGAGTTAAAGTTGAAATCATTCAAACGCTCTTTTTCCTATTTATATGACAATCAGTACAGCAGAGGGAAAGAGACTATGAAATGTACACGGCCTTTAACTATCCCAGAACAGGGGTGATGCACGTTCTCTCTCTCCAGACCACTGAGGAGGAATCATCACATGGCCCTGACCTCGTGATAAGGAGGCTGGGCAACGCCGTGGAGCCACGGGGCCCGGGTGAACGCCACTACCGTGTCACACACGATGAGCGTTTTGTGCTGTATTTTTCCAGATCCTTCACTTTGCAGTCTCTTAAGTGTGCTTAAAGAGCCATGCAATATGGGCAACTCCTGCTTAATATCAATAGTCTGTTCCTAATGTTAGAACATTCTGGGTCAAAACACTCTCAAGGACCTATTTCATATCGTTTATATGTAAGACAAATGTAATGCAATATACGTCAAACCCAAAGCCTACCAATTTTCTAAATTATATTCAAAATTCAGTAAAGCACGTATCTATAAGAAAAACTATCATTTCAGAATTAAAAAAGCTTAAAACATTGTTTTTCTGAATACCAAAAAGCTATTTTTGGTATATAAAAGAAAGCTACTGGATAATATAAGTCTCCCTGAAAATAACCCGATTAAAAACTGGGCAAAGGATCTGAATAGATATTTTTTCAAAGAAGTCATACAAATAACCAATAGATACGTGAAAAGGTGCTCAACATCACTAGTTATTCGAGGAATGCAAGTCAAAATCACGATGAAACATCACCTCACACCTGCTAGGATGGCTATCATCCAAAAGACAAGAGATAACAAGTGTTGGCGAGGATGTGGAGAATTCACACTGTTGGTGGGAGTGTAAATTGGTACAGCCACTATGGAAAACGATGTGGAGGTTCCTTAGAAAATTAAAAGTGGGCCTGCCATATGATCCAGCCATCCCTCTTCAGGGTATAGATGCAAGGGAAATGAACCCAGTATCTTGATGAGATGCCTGCCCGCCCATGTTCATTGCAGCATAATTCACAATAGCCAAGACGTGGAAACAACCTAAGTGTCTGTCAATGGGTGAATGGATAAAGAAGAGGTGGTAGGTGTAAATGACGGAATATTATTTAGCCAAGAGAAAGAAGGAAATCTGGCCCTTTGCAACAACATGGGTGAAGCTTGGGGCATTATGCTAAGTGAAATAAGTCAGACAGAGAAAGACAAATAGTGTGTAATCTCACTTACATGTGGAATCTAAAGAAAAAATGTGGAACTCCTAGAAACAGAGAGTAGAGTGGTGATTACCAGGGTCTGGACGTTTAGGAAGGTGGGGAGGCGATGGTTAGAGGGTAAAAGCTTTCAGTTATGAGTGAGCAAGCTCTGGGGATGCACTGTGAGCAGGGTCACTACAGTTAGAATCCTGCACCTCACACGTGAAACTTGTGAAGTCAGCACATCTGTCCTGTTCTCACCACACACACAAATAAGGCGACTCCGCAAGGCGGTGGATGTGTTCATTAATTTCACTCTAATAATCATTTCACAGAGTATACATATATCAAATCATCACCTTGTACACTTTAAATATATATGGTTTTATTCGTCAATTGTAACTCAATAAAATTGGGGCAGAGGGGACAAAAAATAAAGACAGACAGCAAGTAAAGATGTTGAAGAACCAAAACTGCACTGTTGGTGAGAGTGTAAAATGTTACATTTTGGGAAAACATCTGGCAGTTTCTATGTCCTTCATTAAGTATTATGTCTTTTTTTCATGTAGAAAAATAGTTTTTCACTTCCCTTTGATTCTTTTGGGGTTTCTAGGTTTGTCATAGATCGGATGCAAGTAATGATATTTTACTCCCCTATTTCCAAAAATATACCCTGTATTGTTTTTTCTTGTATAATTACATTGGTTGTCACCTTTAAAAAGTGAACTAATGTTGTGCTTCTATTTTTTACTTTAATTTTAGGGTATCTAATATCATTAACACTGATGCTGGTTTTTGCCCTTTAATTAATCAGTTTGTTTAGAGATCAAGGTAGCACACTATGTTTAGACTTTTTCCTTAACGCCATTTATCTGAGGTGTAAATTTGAAAAATTGTCTCTTTTAATGTTGATTAAAATAATTCCATGAGTTTTTCTTTTAACGTATTAGAATTGTAGATTATGTTAATAAGTTTCCCAACATAGCTGATGTGTATGTGTGTGCATATAAAAGGTTGGGCTCCAAGGAATGCAGACTGTCGAGATGGAGATAGGAATGTAGGACATTTATGAAGAAGTCCCCTCAGGAGTAACACTTGCAGGAGAAGGAAAGACAGGATTAGGCAGGGGGAGTGCGACTGAGATGGCGTTACCACAAATGTCCACTCTACAGGAGACCTAAAGTTTGGATGGACCTTTGAGTGAAGGTGAGCGGGCCGGGCTTAATCCCATTGACCAGTTATTGGATGTAAGCTTCCCCTGGGTAGGACACTTGACCTTACGTAAGGCATCTCTCCTCAGCAGAAGCCAATTTCCAGACAAGTGTGACGCTGGAAGCACCCCCAGCAACTGGAGGAAAAGGTCCTTCACAGAAGAAATAACAGAAGCATCCCACTAAAAGATGTGATTACCAGCACAGTGCTACATCCACAAGCGGTGTTTGTTTGCAAGTAAGGGAACACGGAGATGCCCATTTTAAGTTTTATTCCATCACATTGCTTTGTCTATGATTCCAGATCATGGGTCACAATCGTCTCTTCTGGAGCCGGGGCACCAGGTGCACCATGTGCCATCTGGTTCCATGATGTAAAGACACTTCCTGGTTCCTTGGAATTGGACAGGGATGAGCCTCAGCCACGGATTGTTCCAACCTCTCCTCCACCAGTTCACCCTCTCCCGCTCTCCCCCCACTGAACAGCCACCATGACTGCTCTTTGATCTCCCTCCTCTCTCAGTGAATGAAGCTGACCAATCATCTCTCTAAATTCCTCTGACTTTACGTTGTTATGATGAACTAGGGAGTCAGAACCACCAGGAGAAGAGTGTGGTCGTCCGAGAAGGAGTTAAGAAGCCGGCTTGGACATTCCAGCCCCAGCAGCTGCAAATGGAGAAGAACCTAGGAACACAGCTGACAACCAGGGAGCACGGACATGTGGCTCTTGTCTAGAGCCCCAGCCGTCGGCAGCCGGTTGAGCCACTCCAGCCAAAGCCCCAGTCTGCATGGGGCAGAGGCAAGCCGCACCCTCAGTGCTCTGCCTGAATTCCTGACGCACGAAATCGTAAGCACAATAAAATTGTTGTCTTATGCCACTGAGTTTTGGAGTGATTTGTTATAGAGCAATAAATAATTGGATCACCTGAATGGGTTCCTAGAAGTAGAATTGCTGGACAATTGGTGCATGCCTTTGTAATTTTGATAGTTATTACTGAATTGCCCACGGTAAAAATTTTAACCATATTACTTATACCAGACTTTTAGTAGTTTCCCCATATACTTGCTCATGATTTTATCTGCCAATCTGATCAGTGAAAAATGGTATCTTACTGTGATGTTCATGTGTATTAGTCAATATGAATGTGGTCGAATGGTTTTTCACATGTTAAAAAATTATGTCAAGTTTTATTAATACCTGTGTTATATATTTGTTGTTCATGTTTAAATTCTGTTGTTGATCATCTTCATATTGATTTGTAGATGTTCTTTGTATGGCTGAAAATGATCATTTTACCTCCTTCTCTCAAATTTTCTAAAAAACTTCCAATTTCCTTCCCTGTTAGTTTATTATGGCTAGTATCTGGAAGAATGTTAAATAGTCACCATGACAGTAGGCCTCCTTGACATGTTCCTGACTTTTGTGGTCATACCAATGTTTCCCATTAAACGAGATGCAGGCTTTGTGGCTGAGATGGAAAATTTTATTATGGTAAAAAGTACCCAATTATTAGATGTTGAATTTTACCAGAGTACCCTTCAGCAGTTAAGGAGATGATCAGATTTGTGGCTCCATAGCTGTATAACACATTGAACTATATGAACATATTTCCTGATATTGAATCTTCTTTGCATTGAACTTTCCTTTGTTCTTAGAATAGATCTTTATCATTGAAGGTACTGCTGGATTCTATTTGTTAATAACTAATTTAGGATTTTTACATTGCTTCATGAGTAATCTTATCCATTTCTGAAACAGAGGAATTCTCTCTTTGATTGCCCTGGCTCCAGCTGTATCTGGTTTCATGGCCTCATCTTTCTTCCAAACATACCAACCACGGTGTTTTTCTGAATAGATCTTTCCACTCCAGAAGAGTTCTGGTTCTATCTTTTAAGAAACTAAGGCTTTTACCTTTCCCCCTTCACTGTCTCCTTTCTTGGGTGAGCCTGACACTGAGCAAAGACTTTAGCATAGTGAGTGTTGCTAAGGAGAATGCGGGGGTGCATTGGGAGTGTGTGAGAGACAAGCTAAACTAATGACGGGGGGAAAGTCGGGAAAGACTTCCGAGAAGAAATAACCTTGTTTGAGCCAAAACTGAAGAATGAATGAAAGTTAGGGAAAGAGATTGGAGCTATTTCCAGGGAAAAGAAAATAGCATATTTCAAGGCAAGTGACAGCAATGGAGCTGGCAGATATTCGAAGGAAGCCAAGGATGGCTGGAACCTAGAGGCAGGGAAACAGCACATAAATCATTGACCAGCTTAAATGAGTTTTGCTTCCTTACAACAGGTTGTTGGTGAATCAAATCTCGCTCAATAGCAGAGACAGCACTGCGCACGTGCCAGGTGGGAACCCACAGCCCCAGGATGACCTCCGCCTTCAATAAGGAAAATCTGGGATCCAGCCGCCCAAGTACCTGGATTACCACATATGGATTGATTCGAGACTAGCCAATCAGCCTATGAGCCCAGCTGCAGCTTTGTAGCCCTAACTCCTTAAAATGTGCCCCGAACCTTGGATTGAGGAGACGGACTTGAGAGCCTCACCTCCTGGTTTGCCAGTGAACCTGACAATAAAGCCTTTTCTGTCCTCAAAAGCTGGTGCCGTGTTCTTGGCTTCTGTGTGCGTCGGATAGTGAGCCCTTGCTCGGTAACAGCAGGAAGTCAGGATGCGTAGAAATGAGGCTGAGACTGAGGCAGATGATTTGTCATGAAGTTGGGATCCTGAATGTTTTCTTATGGAAAATGGGAAAATCACCCCAGGGTTGACTTGGGCGTGGGGGGGAGGGGCAGGTCAATACACACGGTCAGGTGTGTATAATTGTGGGCGGTGTGAAGAATGAATTCGAAAGGTCTGGCCCTCATCCTGCTTTACATGATCTGCTTTTGGGTAGCGTTATTGGGGTTTTACTCCATGTTTTCCTTCATTTCCTCTGCCTCCCCACCCACCGCATCCCCTTAGTGTATGAAAACAGAACAATTGTGGTTAAAGTGAGCTGGAGGAATGCTGGCTGTGAACTCTGAGGTGAGCCCGCCGAGGTCTTCACCCCAATCTGTTTCCTGATACCTTCCCCTGTGGTCAGAACCCCGTCAGCCCTTCATTTCCCCTCCAACCCTTCCCACATAGGACCTTTTCAATTTAACTTCTCGTTGTAAGTTCAACTCTGTCTTGAGAAGAACTTGGTTCCTGGGTGTTTTTGCCAAGAGTGAAAAATAACTCTTTCTGGTTCAGTCTGTGAAAGGAAACCACAAGGCCCAGAGCTGCTCCTGAGCTCAGCTCTGCCCTCTGAGAGGTAGAATTGTCTTATCCGGTGTGATCTGAAGGGACTGAAATTGCCCTCCGCCCAAACACACATCTGCAGCCCCCTGTCCTTGAGCGAGCGTTCCTCTCTTGTGAGTAAAGATTTTCCTCCAGGTCAAGGGTTAGGCAGAGAAAACAACACACAGGGAGAGACTGAGAAGGAGGGCAAAGTTGCCGAACACAGATCCAAGTAGTTCAAGGGAAGACCTGAGGATATGAGTCCTTGAACACCAGGTATCGGCTGGAAGGTTTGTTTGGTGCAGTCTCTGAGCCATGGCTCTCAGGTGGGCAGGATCTTATAAAGGAGATAAGGTCCACAGGGCTAATTTGCTACCAGATCCTGGGTTTGAACACCACCCACTAAATTGTAGAGATGGCTCTGTTTGCTCTATTTCTGACTCGCCCTCTCCCTCCTGCCCCCAAACCCTCCCAAACGCATTTTCAGTTACCGGGAGTTCATCAGAGACCACATTTGGCCAAAACACATCCTCCATCTGCTCAGCGGAGTGTTTGAATCAGGCAGTTTCCATTCCTGTTGGGCCACTGACCAGCTGTGTGCCCTTAGGCAACTGTGGCCCTGATTTCCTTCCCCTTAAAACTGCAAAAATTTAAACTGCTCATAGGGTTGTCAGAATTAAATGAAAAACTGCACAGAAAGCGAGTAGCCCCCGTGCCTAGCACAGTTTACACGACTTTGCCTGCATCAGAATCACCTGAAGGGCTTGTGGAATGTCCCTGGAGGTTCTGAAGCAGTAGGATTTGGGCAGAACCTGAAAAACTGGACTTCTAATCGGTTCCCTGGCAATGCTAATGCTGCTGGCCCCAGGACCTTACTAGGACATTGTTGTCATTTACGTTATTGTAGTGGGGTCACTGTCGTGTCTGGGGGTTCCAGCTGTGGAATTGGAACCCTGTAGCCAACTATAAATGTAAGTAGGAGTTTTACCTCTGAGGCCCCCCAGCTTCCTGCCTTTGCTCTCTACACAGGACATTTAGGTTGTTTCCTGGCTGCCCAAGCGCCCCTGCACTTTGTTTCTTCTAGGTCCATCTTACAACAGAGGGTCCTATGCTAACTTTCTCACCAAAACCCTTCAATTTCAGATGTGCTTTGTCTAGCCCCTTTATCTGATGTAATCAGAGGTGAAAGACCCCCAGACAATGCCTTAGCCCGATGGTTCTCAACCTTGACCATGCATCAGACTCACTTGGAGGGTTTGTTCAAACACAGATTACTGGACTCCACTGCCATAGTTTCTGATTCAGTAGGTTTGGGATGCAGCCCAAGGCTTTGCATTTCTAAGAAGTTTCCCATTCATGCTGATGCCGCTGGGCCACACTTTGAGAACCACCGATCTAGTACACAGTAAGTCTGCAAAATAGCTAATGTTACTAGTTTCTATGCCTTCGAGGAGCATCAGAGTAAGTGGACTATTTACATAAACTCCAAGCAGAGTCTCAAGTCTCTGACGTACCTGTCACGTGCCAGAGGATGCTGTCTGGAAAAAAGGAAGAAACCCATCTGGCTTCATCTCTACAGGTGTCTTCATTCATTGCTGAGAAGACAAAACCAAAACACATGGGCAAATGGAGTCCAAGAGGCGGTGGTTATTGACAGGCAGAGGAGGATGGATCCATGGTCTCAAGTGTCCTGGGGAGATCATGGAGGAAGTTTCCACTGAAGGATGGAGCATATGGCTACGTGGAGAGCTTTGGGGACAGACAAATAGACAGGTGGAGGAAACAGCATGACTGATGGCTTGAAGGTAGAAGTCGGTGTTACATGGGTGGGAAGATAAAACAGGTGAAGTGCCTGGAGCAGACACGTCTACCACTTATTTAATGACTTCTGGCCAAGCCCGTGTTATATTTCTTCTTCTCATTTAGTGCTTACAGCAATACTGCGAAGGAGAGATTATCTCCATTTCTAAATAAGTAAAAATAAGATTCAGAAAGATGCTTAACTTGACCAACGTTACTCAGAGAACAAGTGTGGGGCCAGCGACTGGAATCTAACTTTGAGGACCCCGAGCCTATTGCTGTGTTTCTTATCATGTAGCAAACTAGAAGGAGATGGGGCTGTGAAGAAAGTTTGCAGCCTGATGTAACTCTGTGAATTCCAGGCTAGGACGTGTGAATTGTGTCCTAAAGTGATGGTCTCTTGAGCAACAGACACAGGATAAATCTGAGTTACATAATCTTGGTCTGGTAAAGGAAGATTGAATTAAAGAAGTGAAACTGGGACAAGAGGGAAGTTTCCTTCTCTACATAAACGCCCTCTTCTCTCCTCTCTCTGACCCCCGAAACCATATGTCTGACTTAGGGCTCTTTGTCTGTGTCCCTGTCCTCCCCTTCATTTCCTTTCTCTCTTTCTCACACAATGTCCTTCTAACAACCCTGGTCCCAGTGCCTTGCCCTGATAAATCAGGGAGCTGAAGTAGCCACCTTACTGGAGCATTCTTCCCTCAGTCCTGGCTTGGGGTCCTGACAGATCCCAGAACTGATGGGTCCTGAAGCTCGTTGAGTAGAGCAGAGGCACTGGCTTTTCTGGAAAGGCCACTCGAGAGTCTGCCCAAGCTGCTCCTCAGAGATGGCTCCAGCCAAAGTACACTTGTGTGCAGGCGCGCGCGCACACAAACACACACACAAACACACACGCCCCGTGGTGGCCAGGCCCCAGCCCATTCCCAGCTTCTCCTACTTTCAGGTCTCTTCTGAGATTAGCACCTATGGAGGGATTTGCTTCCTCTATGGAGGAATTTGCCTCAAACGTTAATTTAATCTGGAGGCAAAGCAATGAGCTCCTCTCCTGAGAAATGGAGGAAATTTCAGGGTGCAGGCGGACCGTTAGGCTAGGGTGGTCAGAGATGGTTCCAGGCCCCCGTAAGTATAACTCACTGGCCACGAGACATCCTCACACAAAGACAGGAATTTGAATTCCTACCAAGAGAATTGTGTTGATGTTAACAAAGGGGAAGTTGGAAGTATTGGAAGTGTTGGAAGTATTAACTCCAACAGCCCTTGTTCTACTGCATTAAGGTATATTGTTGTTGTTGTTAATGCTGCGTAGTTGATTCCAGCTCCTAGCGCCCCTGGGGACAGCAGAGCAGAGCCCTTCCCAGTCTTTTTGCACCATCCTCCCCCTTCCAGCACTATATCAGACAACACTCTGCTGCTGTTCAAAGGTTTAATGGCCAGTTTTCTCGGAAGTGGGTGGCCAGGTCCTTCTTCCTAGTCTGTCTTAGTCTGGAAGCTCCACTGAAACCTGTCCACCACGGGTGACCCTGCTGGTATTTGAAATACCAGTGGCAAAGCTTTCAGCATCACAGCAACACACAGCTCCCACAGGATGGCAAGAGACAGACGGGTGGTGTGGCTCCCCGACCAGGGAATGAATCTGGGCCACGGCAGTGAGAGTGCCGGATTTAACCGCTAGAGCACCAATTGAAATATGTAGGGACTTTTTAAATTTTTTTAGCCTTCCCTTGAAATCATCTCTACCCCTTCCCGTTAGTATCTGAGTTCTCACCCTCTTTGCGTGTTACCCTACCTAGTACCAGTCATGACCATCTTAGTGACATTATGACTCTTCCATTAGTACAGTGGTGCTGGCTCCCTGTGAGCCCATCAGTTTTGGACTTTCCTATTGTCACCCCAGCACAAGTGCTCCCACTAATATACAGGCAGAGCAGAAACTCTATGGGTCTGAGGGCAGAAGCTGAAGGTTGTGGACATGATGCTGCCACTGTGTTTTACGGCCTTAGAGGAGACTCATAAAGCCTCCAAGTGTCACCTATTTTATGGATAAAATGAAAGTTGTGGCAGGCGATCTAAGGTCTCTTCCTACCTGGCCTTAAGTCTCCCCAATACTTCTGGCCTTCCCCAGTGAGCACGAGAGCCCTGCCCACCCATTAGTGCAAGCCCAGGCCCCCCAACCCAGCAAGGCTCACGCAAGTCTCCGAAGCTGGTTGGAAGGTGGTTCTAACTCTGCCGGGCTGGTTCAGAGGATGAGCGATCCCTAATGCAAGATCATGAGTGGGGGCCAGACCAGGGGAGGGGCAGTGCCAAATCTGGGAGGCTTGGAGTCAAGAGCCCTGTCAGGGCAATATCAATAAGCATCCTCTGGTCCTGGAGTTTTGACTCCTAGGTTCAAAAGAAAAGCTGAGTTGGAGACAATTAAGGGTAAATTAAGTCAGCTTTATGTACCTCATGGCACAAAATATCCCTGAGGCAGTGTGTACACGGCCCCTTCCTGGTATTCCGAGTCCTTTTCTCCCTCGCCACAACCAGGCTATACACTTGAATAGCCCCGAGTTCTTACTTGTCCCTCAGTGTCAGTGGAGCTCATGCTGCTCAGACTGCCGGCAGGAATAGGAGGGTCAGCACCAGCAGGGCGCCACCCCAGGGGCTCACCGCCAGGCCTGAGCATGTCCCTGCTGTCCTCAGTTCTCCCTCCAATCGAACATCTCCTCCGCTCACATTCTCCATCACTCACCGAAGTCTGTGCCCCTTTCTTAGATATTGTCGAAAGTTCAGAAACAACAGAAGTAAAACCAATGAATCACCTAAGTAGTAATTAATAAAAGTTTATTGTGCACACGCCAAAAAGACAGTTTGCAAACCCAGATCTTGCAAACCAAACCCGGAGTGAGGCTCTGGGCTATGTTGTTACAATGGGGCATGTTAGTGGGCGGGCGGGGACTGTTTGTCATTCTCCATTTGTCTGACGTCAACTATAGGATATGAGTTTTTGTTCATGTGCATCTCAGCTTGCCGGCAGGAAGTCGGTGCTCCACAGATGACGTTGGACCATTTCCCAGAACTGGCTCAAATTATGAGAAGGCTGTTGGTTGTGGCCTTCCCTGGGGGCATGGCAACACTGCCTCCTGTCTCCGCCACGGTCATCCCAGTCTCACCTCCTCCACCTTTCCTTTCCCCGTCACATAATGTTGTGGTCACTTCACAGGATAGAGTTGAAGGTTGGACCCCTGGACCCCTACCCTGTACGAGGATGGCGCTCAGAACCCGGTACAGGCACAGGCTGGGACGAGGAGAGACCTCACCATGCTCATCTTGCTGGCCTGTGCCCCGGCTCCTCCGAAGACCCCCTCAGCCTGGTGCTGGCCTGAGGGGAAGCAGGAGCCTTTTCCTCTGAGTCTCCAGAACACGCCAGAGCCTCATTCAGAGCAGGCCCAGCAATGAGCATTTTTTACCCTCGTGAGCAAGCAAAATGACCGTTTAGTTGGAAACCACTTTTCTGCCCTTACTTTGCCTTTCACCTGGGCTGAAGGTGTGGGCTGGAATGGGCTGAACTCAGGTTGCGGGCGAGCATGCTGAGTGGGTGGGCACAGTTTGGTGAACATGCACCAGCAACTGTTCCTGTGGGAGCTGGGAGGGGTCTGCCCGGCAGGTTTCCGGGAGATTACTGCCCACTGGAGGTCTGGGAAATAACCGTTTCTTTGGTATGTGGTGGGTTTTGTTCTTATTTTTGTTTAACCACTTAAAAATTTTAATTGCCCTCTCCATTTCCTATGAAATGACACAGTGTGAAAGTGAGCAAATAGTGAAAATATAGCAAAACCGGGCAAATACCACCGGAAGACCAGAAAATGAAATCCTTGATAGTCCAGGGGGCTGGTTGCACATTTTCCCCACCCGACTTGTCGCTGCTCGGCACTTGTCTCTGCACGTCAAGACTGACTGGAGGCGGTGATGCCCGTTTAAGGTCTCCTTGGGGCATGCGGGCAAGACGGCTCTCCTGTCACTCAGCACAGATCCAACCTGACCTCCTCCTGTGCGCTCGCTCCCTCAAGCCCGGTCCTCCCTCCCGCTCAGAGCCTGTGCCCCGTTCCTGCAACCAGGTCTCAGCGTCTGAGTGAATAATTTCATGTGTGCTAACCAGGGGGTTTCAGAGAGTCACAATTAATAAAACCCTAAATGGGTGATGGCCTAGGAGTTAGAATGTCAGCACTGCAGCGGATTTGTAGAGGAGATGCTTTTGGGGGTGAAGGGGGCAGAAATGTAGCTCGGAAATCCTGCCTAAATTCCTCTGCTGTGGGGATACTCCAGATGACTCACTGTTGGACTGAGATCAGAATTATAAACTAGTAAAAGGGGAAAGCGCATTGGCATCCATCGAGTTCAGGCTCCCACATAAGCCTGACCTCTTCTTACATGTGGTTACAATCATCAGGCTTTGTAAGCTCTCTGATCAAACTCTAGTCTTCTCTCGCTGATGGCGCCCTCCTCCGTTTGGAACACCTCATTTAGGTTTTCCTCTATGGTGAAGAAATCCTGAAACATGTACCCATTTGTCTGTTGTCTGCTTTGCAGATCAACAGACAGCAAATTTCTTCCGATTTGCATAATGGTCAGGTATCTTCTTGAAACTTCTATCCAGTTCCTTCACTATTTCCTGGATAATGATTTCATACACTTCTGTAATATTCTTCGCTGCACTCCCCTGAACACTCTGAATGGTCCATACCCTCCAGAACCTGGTCCCTGAAAGTGGTTATGTGTTTCTCTGTGTTGTCTAGTCAACTCGGAGAGAGTTGGGAGCATGATTTCCTTCCGAGCCCCAACTTCTGTGAATATAGCCTGAGTGCACGGGGCTTATTTTGAGTGACAGCTTTTTGGCATCATTGATTCATATTGAGTTTTAGCTCACCTGAAAGCCCCGGATTATTTTCTACTGACATGGTTCTATTTAGAACCCCTCAAATCTGCTTTTTAAATTTATTTTTGGAAGAACTATCATTTAAGAATTTTCAAAATAATTATCCAGTTGGTTTTAGTGCAAGATTCTAGCTTGTCAATGACATTTTGTTTCCTGGCCTGAGGATGTCTCATTGCAAATATTATTTAGAATAACAGTTTTTGTGTTTTCCTGGAGAATTAAGGAGAACATATGAAAAACAGAAGTCTGGATTATGTATCACCTTCATTGCTAACTGTGTGACCTTAATACCTCACTCAAACCTCAGTTTCCTAATATTCTAACAGAAATTATACTGTCTATTTGTACCATTTCACAGGATCTTGGAAGAAGAATGCAAACAAAGTAAAGAAGACAATTTCCCAAAATATAAATTGCTTCATGGAGGAGGAGAAGTAGGAAGATGATGAAGATGAGGATGAGGACACTTTTGATTTTCATCTCCATCTTGGGCAACATGGTAACTTGTGGATTCCAGATCCCAGAGAAAGCAATCTAAGTGACAAGGAATTTTATATAATTACAGACATATTTAGGAAATAGAATACCATCGACCATGGGATAGGACATTGTAGAATGTGTCCTGTGGCTTTGTAGTGAGAACTCTCACATCTTAGCCTGTGACCAGGAACAGCCCTTGGGGGAACACTCTAGAACATCCAGTTTATCTTTTCATCCTCCTTTCTCTGCTTCTGTTCCTGATGGCAATGCCTCATCTCCCACTCTCCTCCCCCAAAGGTCCAGATGCAGCAAACCCCCTTTTGGTGTCCTGATTCCCAAAGAAAGAGGGTGTGGGATCGTTATTGTGTCTTCTTAGCACACCTGAGGCAGCCTTTCTGATGAACGAGGTGGTTCTGGAAGATAGAAGGAGCCTGATCTTGAGGGCATTCAGGCGACTCCAGGAAGTCCTTTGAGGCCAGAGCAGAGAGGAAAGAAAGAGACTAAAGAAACTGAGGAGGGAGAGGTGGGTAGTGTCCGTGTTTGGCTTGTGTCGCCTAAAGGGGGAGAAGAGGAAAAAGGTCAAAAATTGTGCTGATCACAGAGGGACACAGACCCACTTGGTGAGGGAGACTGAGCCCCAGGCTCACACTTCCCCTCTCTCCCTCCCTCCTCCCACCACGCCAACAGCGCTCCGCATAAAAACGGGATTAATGCTGAGGAAATGCGAGGCACAAACTCTGTTTCAGAAGGACTCAGAGAGAACCACAGACAACAGGCGAGACAAAATAAGGACCTGCAGGAAATGGGCACTCGGGCACCTACGGCTACAGCAAACATTAACAAGCCAACCCCTGGATGGAGTAACATAGAGCCTCACACCACAGGCTGTTTACCTCAACTCCCAGTATCTGAGTCAGCACATCCAGCTTTCAGCAACATTACAGGGCGTGCTAAAAGGCAAGAGAAGTCTGAAGACACAAAGCAAACATTAGAAGCAATGCAGATATGACACAGATGTTGGAATTCTCAGACATGGAATTGAAAACCTTGAGACTTTTCTCTTAAGGCCTTCGACTAATTGGATGAGGCCCACCCACAAGATGGAGGATAATGTGCTTTACTCAAAGTCCACTGCTGTCAATGTGAATCACAGCTAACGGATACCTTCACAGGGGCATCAGCAAGATGGCGGGACGGAGGCTCCCGACCTCCCCTGCTCCCACAGACGAACCAAATGCACAGCCCCACAGGGCTCAATGCTCTCTGAGAGAAATCCAGAAGCCAGTTTAGTGACTCCTGCACACCTGGCAGCTGAGAAAGTACCCACGGAAATGGGAAGGAACGGCTGAGACACACTCACCACGAGCCCCACCCTTACAATCGGGAGGGAGCCCCTGCTGCAAGTCTATCCCTTAGGAGTGAAGAGCTGGGACCCTCCACGCAGCGCCCCAGCTTTGATGGCTGGCACCCGGGCGCCTGGCTCGCAAGTCACCTGGCTCAGAGCACCTCCTGCAGCTACCTCCCCGCCCCCGCCCCCCTGCTCAGTGCAGAGGGAACAGGCAAAAACACCGTCTCAAAGTTTCTCTCTCAAGGGATCTGCCTCCTGCTCTCCTCCTGCTGCCCACAGGTCAGGCTTCTAGCCAGCCTGTGTCTGGGAGCTGAGGCGCATCATCCTGGGAGCCTGAAGGAGCTGGTGGGCACGCCCCCTGCCTTCTCCCCCAGGCGCACTGCAGCAATCAAACCTAGTCATCTCCACTCTCCACAGAAGGAGCTGTCCACTCACTCGCGTCCCACCTTCCACAGCTGCTGCCCTAGGGGGGCTCCCAATGCCCCACCCTGTGAGCTGATGGGCTAGGCATTCACAGGCTCCCCAGGACCCCGGAGGACAAAGGGGCCGCTCTGTGGGGGAGCACGAGCACTCCCAGGGCCCATTCCTGCTGGCTCAGCACAGAGGGAGCAGCCACAGCACCCAGGGTGTCCCCCTGACAGGGGCCGGGCTGTGTTTCCAATGCCCTGACTTTCCCACCTGCTGCCTGAAGGTCGGTGTCCAATTAGCCTGCACTGGGCAGCTGAAGGGGCAGGCAATTCGTAGTCCTTGGGAGCCTGGACAGGCGGGTGGGCATTTCCCAGGCCCGGGGGCACTGGCTGGTCTCTGCACAGCCTAATCTCCTGGGAGCCACTGAGAACAGAGACAACAGTTTGGAAAGCATGAAGGTTTGAGAGGCAGCCAGGAGCTCAGGCCAGCCTGGATGGTGAGGCTCGTCTCCTCCATGACGTCAGTCTGTCAAGACCAGGAGTGGTGGCTATGTAGTCAAATGTACGGTAACCACAACAGAGTCAAGGAAAATGAAGAAACAAGGGAATGCATTCCAAACAAAAGAACAACATGAATCTAGAGAAGCCAGGGAAAGGCAAAGCCACATCACACCTCCTGACTTCAGCTGCATAACAAAGCGATCCGACTCCAAACAGCGTGACGTGGGCACAGTCATCCGGGTCAGCGGACAGGACGGAGAGCCCAGGACTAAACCACACACGTATGGTCAACTAATTCTCAACAAAAGCATAGGGGAAAGGACAGTCTCTTCAATAAATGGTGGGAAAACCGGACAGCCACATGCAAAAGAACGAAACTGGACACCTATCTCATGGCACACACAAAAATCAGCTCAAATGGAGTAAAGGCTGAAACATAAGATCAGAAACTGTAAAAATCCTAGAAGAAAACATGGGGAAAAACTGCTCGACGTCACTCTTAGTGATGAGTTTTTGGATCTGACACCTAAAGCAAAGGCAACAAAAGCAAAAATAAACAAGTGGAACTATACCAAACTAAAAAGCTTCTGCACAGCAAAGGAGACCGTCACCAAAATGAAAAGGCAACCTACTAAATGGGAGAAAATATCTGTAAACCATTTATCTCATAAGAGGTTAACACCCAAAATACATCAGGAACTCATATAACTCAATAATAAAAAACAAGTAACCTAATTGAAAAATGGGCAAATGCTTGAATCGAAATTTGTCCAAAGAAGACACATGAATGGCCAATAAATACAAGAAAAGGTGCTCAGCACCGCGAATCATCAGGGAAGCACAAGTCAGAACCACAGTGAGGTATCACCTCCCACCTGTCCGAAGGGCTATCACCAAAAAGACAAGCGATAACAGGTGATGGAGAGGATGAGGAGAGAGGGAGCCCTCAGGCTCTGCTGGTGGGAATGCACATTGTACAGCCACCCTGGGAGACCGCAGGGAGGTCCCCCCAAAACGGAAATAGCACTACCATGTGATGCAGCTAGTCCACTTCTGGGTATTTCTGATTTCGAAGGAAATGAAATCAGTACCTTGCGGAGACACCTGCCCTCGCATGTTCATTGCAGCATTATTCACAATGGCCAAGATATGGAAACAACCTAAGTGTCTGTCAGTGGAGGAATTGATAAATAAAATGTGGTATATATACACAATGGAAGGTTATTAAGCCTTAAAAAGGAAGGAAATCCTGCCATTTGTGAAAACACAGATGAACCTGGAGGGCATTACGTTAAGTGAAATAAGGCAGACAGAGAAAGACAATACTGCATGGTACATCAGTTACATGTAGAATCCAAAAAAATGAAAGTGGAACTCATAGAAACAGAGAGCGGGATGGCGGGTGCCAGAGCCTGGAGGGCTGGGGGCATTAGGGAGAGGTTGGTGAAAGGGTACAAAGCTTCAGTTATAAGATGAGTAGGTTCTGAGGATCTAACGTGCAGCATGGAGACCATAGGCAACAACACTGTGCTGTATTCTTGAGATTTGCTATGAGACTAGATCTTAAGTGTCCTCACCAAAAAGAAAAAAAGGTGACTCTGTGTGGTGATGGATGTGTTAACTCGATTGTGGGAATCATCTCACAATGCATACACATATTGAATCATCACTTTAAATATATTACAATTTTATTTGTCAATTATACTTAAATAAGCTGGAAAAATAAATAAATCAGCACCTTCACAGTACCATGTGGGCTGCTATTTGACCCCTCAGCTGGGCACCAAAGCCTAGCCAAGTGGACCCACAAAATTAACCAGCACATCACGTGTGGGTTGGCTGGGGTAGGTCCGTTCCATGTCAGTCCTCCTCCTCCTGGGACCAGCACACCAGCCAGGGCATGTTCACACGTGAGCAGTAAATATGTGAGAAGCAGATAAGGAAGTTTATACAAGAAATGCTAACCCACATCAGACACAACATTTAAAAATTAAGGATTTTTACAGTTCTCAAATTGAAGACCCTGCCTTGTCCTTAGTCACGTTTGACTGTTGTTTTGGGTCAAGAGCATATGTGTTGGGGAGGAGGGACTCCAGCTGTGATGTCAGAGACTGTGGACCGTGGCAATGTTCTACAGCAGGGCGACTCACCTCTTTCTGTCTTATCTAGGCTGCCTGGACCACACGATGCTCCCGGTGGGATCTTCTGAACTTGTGTTTAGTGCTAAGAGCCTGGACTCTGGAGCTGGACTGGCTGAGTGCAAACCTCAGCTTGGCCATTCCCAGTTCAGGACTGTGGACAAGAAGCTTCGCTCTCTGTGCCTCGGTTTCTGTCTGTAAACACTGAAGCTGCAATAGTCTCCTCCTCAGAGGACGGCCGTGAGCCTTAAATGAGTTAACGACGGAAAGCACTCACAGCCGTGCCTGGAGGAACTTTTATCCAAACGTGAGCTGCAACTTTCCAATCATCATCCTTTTCAGAAACCATACGTTGTATTAAGCTCTTTCTTTGCAACTGTGACTAATGTTTGGCTTCTCACCTCTCAGGGTGGACAGCGTGCCTGACACCATTAGTGACCACCATATATCCCAGCTTCCCAGGCTGTTAGTTTGGGGCCACACTGAGAGAGGAGCCAGCCTAACGAGACAGGGTCATCGCAAGGCCCCTGGCCTAACAAGATAAGGCGCTAACCAAGCGGTAAGCTAAGAGAATCAGATAGACCACCAAGATCCGAAATCCACAGCCCCCAGACTTTTCCAGGCTTACCCATGTGCCCCAGCACCCAGGAGTTGGCTGAAGGTGACCTTAGCCCCATTACCAGACTAAAAGTCACACCCAGGGGTGGAGAGCTAGCATGCTAACGATGCGTGCAACACCTGTGGGGGCCTGTGGAACAAGAATGCAAGCGCAAGAAAAATCCCACCTGCACATGCCGTGAGAAGGCCCCCCTCCCCAGCCTTTGCCTGATAAAAAGCCCCACAATCCCACTCCCTAACCAGCGGGTCACCTGTCCCCTTCCTTTCCACACCGGCTCCCTTGTGCTTCTCTTGTGCGCAAGCTAACAAACTTGCTTTTCTGCTCCCATTTGTTATCTCTCTTGATTTCTATCCTGGGGGACAACAAGCACCCAGGGCGCTGGTGACAGTGTGGTGGGATTCTGGTCAAGGTTTAAGAAACAGGACAAGCAAGGGATTGTGAGCTACATTCTATGATGTCCTCAGAGATGCTATGTTTAAGAGATCAGCACAGAGAGGCCCTCACTCTACGAAACAACAGACTGTATTACCATCATGTGTCGCTTAACAATGGGGATATGTTCTGAGAAAGAGTCATTGAGTGACTGTGTCATTGTGCACACATCATAGAGTGCACACGCAAACCTAGACTGTCCAGCTTACTGCTCCCAGGCTGCAGACCTGCACAGCGTGTTACTGTACCCAATACTGTCGGCATGGGGACACAATGGCAAGTATTTGCGTATGTAAACGTCTCTAAACACAGAAAAGCCGCAGTAAAAGTAGAGTATGAAAGATACACAATGGTGCACCTGCATAGGGCGCTTGCCGTGAATGGAGCTTGCAGGGCTGGCAGTTCAGGACCATCAATACCCCTGTCTTCACCTCCACATCTCGTTGCACTGGAAGGTCTTCAGGTCATGCAGCTGTCATCTCCTGTGATAACAACGCCTTCTTCTGGAACAGCTCCTGGGGGACCTGCCTGAGGCTTTTCTTGAGGAGGTGTCATTCCTTTCAGAAGTTTTCAGCTCCATTATAATCTTTTGGGACCCCCAGGGTATGTGCGCATCCATCATTGGCTGAAACATTGTTACACAGCACACGACCGTATTTGCCATGCAAGAAATGAGGCTTGACGCTGTGTGAGCAAAACCAAAACAAGTAACAACAAAATCTTAAACTGAAATGGGAGCTGTGAGCTATAAACTCAAAGGGCAGGTTGGCTGCTCTGAGAACACGAAGGTATCAGCCCTACATTTGAAGCCTGCCTCTCAACTCGGTTGTAAAGTGAACTATAGACTGGGGGTTTCTGGTTAAGTCAGAGACGCCCGAAGGGGGCTAACGTGGTCTCAGGTCAGTGGCACCAACACCCCCTTCTCAGTCCCTGATCAAAGTCCACACAAACCCTCTCTGGAGTAAAACTGCCTTTATTTCAGTCCTTAGGATTTCCACATTTGAGTTCACAGTCAAAGATGGTGAAGATTACTCCAGAAAAGAAATTGCCAAAAGTGAGAGTCAGCAGAAAGATCAAACATGAGATTTCCGTTCCATGTGAGTCAGGTTAGGCCAGATCACGTGCAGTAACAAACACTTCCAGAATCTCAGTGGCTCAGCTCCAAGTCGATCTCTTGCCATCGGCTGCAGGTCTGGCAGCTCTCCAGGGTCAGCACCCAGAAAATGGCTGCTATCAGAATTCAAAAGCAATCCTTTATTTCAACTGTGGATAGGATCTGAGCTTGTAGCTCAGACCAGCTTTAAAATAGCTTGGATTATGGCACAAAAAAGCAAAACACTTTTAGTTGCAGAGATGGTAAAAGAAATCACTACTTTGGTTATGGAAGTTTTGTTGGAAAAATTTAAGATTAAACATTTTAAAGTATATAAAATGTGAACGACCTTCCATTAAGGAGCCAAACAGTTGCCCATAGAAGACAAGACTTTTGTAAGAACATCAAAGATCAATTGACTTAAAATGTGACAATTTGCAGATATTCCTCTCCAGAGCCCTGTGGGAAGTGTGATGTAAGACACTGCCCAAATGACACTTTGAGTGTGTCTTACAGCGTTCCCAAAGCTATGAAGAGGTGTTGTAAACTCGGGGCAAAGATATCACATTAGTGGGATAGATACTTTTAAATCTTTTCAAGCTGCCGGATGAGAAGTGCGGAAGAAACTCGGCACAAAGCCCTTGCGATGGCAGTGCCTGTGGAAGACTCCAGTCCCGCTCTCACTCTCTCTGTCCCTGAACAACTCATGGCCAGTTCTGCATCCTGCCTTTATTTTGCCTCAGTTGTTTCCAGAAACATTTCATCTCCGTCCAGTTATACAGAGTACTTGATTAGGAAAACTGATCCAATCTAGGTATTAACACTAGGATATGCTTTTAACCTGGGGACTGAGAGGCCTGCCCAAGCCTGGGAGGGCTGGGAACGCTGGGGCCTGGGAGACTAACTGGTGCGCGGAACTGAGTGGTTTTCAAGAGCCATCAGCTGTGAAACACCACTGCCGTCCACTTGCAATAGCTGCCAATCGTCCTCCTCGTCCACGCTCCAAACCTCACGGGATTGCCTCTCATCCACAGCCTCTAACCCAACCTATCTGGAAAGGGAGGATGAGGAGCGTTGTTCCAGCCTCCTTCTCTGGGATGCAGAGAGCATAGAGGGACCACCGGGGGTGCCATGTTTATAACAGGATTCAGCAGAGTTGAATCATTCATATGTGAGTATTCGTCCTATATCTGACTTTCTTGTGGAAATGTGTCCTCTCTCCTCCAAGACGTCAAATAGGAGTTAGGCCCATTAGATGCTGGGTCTGCCTGGGACAAAGTATTGCTTTATCATCTTGTATTTCAATTACTCGTTGTCTCAGTGTACTAACACACAGGGCCACGGGAGTGGGTGGCAGTGAGCTCTTCCTCGTTCACCGTTGTGCACCAAGTTCCTGGCACACACGAGGCTCTCACTAGGTATTTTTTCACCCTACCCCTTGGAGATTTGGTGAGACTTGGCTCAAGTCATTTCTGGTAGATTTGAAATTCAGTTCTTTAGCTGATTTCCACACTAACAACTTATATGAAGCATTTTGTAGGCGTTAGCATCTTCATCAGAGACTTTGAAAGTCACAGGCAGGGGTCCCACAGGCAGCCCTCGGCAGTGCTACACCAAGTTGCCTGACGTCCCTCTGGCTTGGAAGGAAGAGGTGCTCATCCCTCCAGCACCCAGGAGGGAGGAGCTCTGGGTCGCTGCCTAGTAAATCCTCTCCCTCACGGAAGGCAGAGGGGTTGACCTGTTTCGGGATGTGAGGATGTTAGGAGAGCCTGACCTCCGTTAGACCACTTCCCACTATTATTTTCACTTTTCAAAAATGAAACAGAAGGGCATCTGGCTTTATCGTCCAAAGAAAAACCCCCCAAAAGCAAGAAATGGGAAACAGACTGTCCTCTCTCCTTTTGGGCAGTTGTGACCAGATGTGACCTGCTCTTTCAGTTCCTGGTTTCATTCTACAGGCTGATCAATGATGTTCTCCTTTGGGCAGGTCCAGCTAAGTCTTACTCTTTCGGCTCCATCCTCCCAGACGGTGCCTCTGGTTGTCGGGTGGCCCCACCATGTGCAACTAGCTCTCTTCCTTTCAGGGAGAAAAATGAAGACATCGAACTTTGGCCTCTGGTCTGCGCTTCATCTTTACTGGGGAGAGCTGGCCTTATGGTAGAAATATGGTGTTTTGCCTTATTTGATTCAGTTCTTTGTGTGCATACTTTCCTTCAGAATCCTGGAGGGGAAAAGGGTGTTTGGAGCCCCAGATCCACTTGTAGCATTTGGAGTGGGGGAAATGCCTGGACCAGTATTGAGGTCACTGTCCCTTTTCCTTTTCAAACCCAGGACATTTGCTCCTGTGCAGCGACTCTCAAAGGACGGTCCTGGGCCAGTAGCATCAGCAGCACCTGGGAGCTTGTTAGGAATGCAGACTCTCAGGTTCACGCCATGCCCACTGGATCAGAAACTTTGTATTGGAACAAGCCTTCTGGGGGGCCCTGATACACGCTAATGCTTCACAAAATACAGAGAAAAACCTGACTAATCAGCTTCTAATATTAAGAGAATATTAATAGAGTTTTGTCAAAAGATGACAGCCTTGTAAGACTGGGCATTTCCTTTAGAATGGATCCTCTACATTCTATCACATCGCCAATTTGCATAAAAGTCCCTGGTGTAGTCACTAGGCAACAACATTTTATACAGTAGAAGTCCAGATAATAAGAGATGCGGACACCTCTTCATCTTACAAGGGGAAGAAACAGAGAGAAAGGCAGAAGAATAAAGCAATCAGATGTGTGTCCTAAATTTTATCTTTCCAGGTTCAGAAATCAAAAAGCATATTAGATAATTGCATTCTAGTTACTCCTTGAGCTGTGGTCTGGGGAGTGCCCTCAGAGGAAAAGCGTATTAAACATGGATGTCACCCTATGTGGTCCTTGCTCCCAGGATTGAATCACTTCAGTTTCTATCTGGTTTCAGTTGCATTTTTTTTTTCTGGTGAGGAAGATTGGCTCTGAGCTAACATCTGTAGCCCAAATCTTCCTCTTTTTGGCCCTGAGCTGATATCCATGCCCATCTTCCTCTATTTTATATGTGGGATACCTGCCACAGCATGGCTTGATAAGTGGTATGTAGGTTCACACCCAGGATTTGGACCTGCCAACTGTGGGCCGCCAAAGCACAATGCACAAATTTAAACACTACACCACTGGGCTGGCCCCTCTGGTATTTGATTCTTAATAGTTTATCTAAAGTTGATCTGTAGGATGTTTGGTCTATTGCAAGCCTCTGTGCTATTTTAGAGACCACACTCAAGCTTGACATTTTATTTTCTTGTCCTTTCCTTGGTTCGTGTGTAAAATTAACAGGAGATGAGAATTATGTGAAAATTTGGTTGGGAGACTGTCATAGGAATTTCCCATGGGGGTGAGAGTGAGGTCACCACAGAGCGAGGTGGAGAGCACACTCATCCACGCTGTATATGGCACACGCTGCTAGTCACCTGCTTACTAGCCACTTGCCCCTTCTTGCTCACTGAGAAAACGACAGTTCACCTTGTAAGACCCATGTGCCCATGTGAAACACTAAATCGCACAACGTTTCTTGCATTTGTCGTAACCACATGATGAAGAGATGTAAGCAGACGTCCTGTGGGCATGTCTGGGTTGACTTTGCTTTTGTGTTTTAAGAGCCATTCTGTCTTCCTTATAGTTTCTATCTTCTTTCTGCCTGCAATTCAGACACGAGGCTAAAGGAGAAGGGTCCATCTTGCCACTTGGAGGACAAAAGTCATTTGCAAAGGATGGTGGCGCAGGTAGGGAGAAAAAAAAAGTTCTTTGCACAATTACGTCAGCTCTGGACTCGCCACCTGTAACTCCTTGTTATATCAGAATTGAATCCTTCGTTTGTTGAGCCACTGCAGGGAAGTTTCTCTGACGTGCAGCCAAACACGTTCTCTAGCTGATGTTACAGGACTCATGAGAGGTGCGGCCCAACCAGCCATAGGGAATTTTAGACCAACAGCAGCCGAGTTGTGCTGAGCTCAGCAAAGGAGCACCCCAGGGGCACTGCCTGAACTGGGAAATTCACTCTGGGTTACACTGGCTTGTGGACTGCCTTGACAGGGGCCAGCAGGACTTCAGAGACCTGACAGACTAGGGACATCACCCAGCAGTAGAGGAGTAGGGGCTGAGGCCTGGGGACCCCATCTTTCTCCACAAACCACAATGTCACGTAAGGCATCCATCCCCCACTGAAGGACAGAATCACGATGGTGGGGGCTGGGCTCTCTAAGTCACCTAAATAGAGAGCTGAACACCTTCAAAAGGGGCTTCTTAACGGATCAGATGGGACCAGTTTAAACAAGAGGGAATGTTTAGCTCTATTTGTTCCCTAGAAATGACGGATGGGAGCTAGGAAAGATTATAAAATCACAGACAAATTACAAATTTACGTTTTCTCTCTGTGCCCTCAATGTAGTGTATGTTCGATTTTGCTGTGCAGGCTGTTTCCAGGAATTCCAAATTGTTCCACAAGAAGCAGTGACTTACAGCCTGAGGGGACTCATTTCCACAGGCTTCTTCAAAGCACTTTCCTACAAAGGCGGCTATGACATCAAAAGGAATGAAAAATAGAGTTATAACGTCTCTGTCGCATTATGCTCTCTCATAAATCCTCTATCAGAGATATAATGCTTAAGAAAGTACGCGTCACATAACACAGCAACCGTGTTTATGAAGCAAAAAGTACAGGAAATGCAAGGAGATGTGGACTAAAATGCCCTAATAATAGGAGACTTCAATGCACTGTTATCAGTACTAGTCAAATCAAGTAGACAAAAAATAAGAAGGGAGACAGAGAATTAAACAGCATAACGAAGAAAGTAGATCTCACAGACATAGAGAGAACACACTCTCTTTGCAACGATAACAGAGAATACATCTTTTTTGCATATGCACATGGAACATTCACCAAAATTGATCATATATTAATAAACATTAGCAAATGTCAGTGAGTTCTATAAAATAAAAATATTACAAACAACACTTTCTGATCACAATGCAATAAAATCAGAAATTACTTCTGAAAAATAGTCCTTCCATCTGGAAAATAAAACGCTTTCTATTAAACAGCTCTTGTTGAAAAGAAAAATACAAACTGAGACTTTAGAATTTCTTAGAAGTCTTAGTAGTGAAAACACTAAATATCAGAAGCTATGGAATTCTTTTAAAGAGATGATAACAGGAAAATGCACTGCACCAAAGACTTTTTCAGTGAAAATAATTAAATTCTCACTTCAAAAACTTTTTCTCACTAGAAAAAAGTAAACCAAGAGAAAGCAAAAATATAGAAAACAATAACTAATGTAGTAGAGAATAAAGAACATCAGATAACTAATAATTCAAAATCCTGATTTGTTGAAAAAATTAAAATAGACAAAGTGCTAAGTAACTCGCTCAAGAATAAAAGAGAAAAGGGGCCAGCCCGGTGGTGCTGCAGGTAAGTTCGCATGTTCTGCTTCAGAAGCCTGGGGTTTGCCGGTTCGGATCCTGGGTGTGGACCTATGCACTGCTTGTCAAGCTATGCTGTGGCAGGTGTCCCGCATTTAAAGTAGAGGAAGAGGAAGATGGTCACGGATGCTAGATCAGGGAGGAAAAAGAGGAGGATTAGCAGGGAATGTTAGCTCAGAGCTAATCTTCCTCAAAAAATAAAAATAAAAAAAGAGAAAAGAGCACAGATAAAATTTTCAAAATGACAAGAGGAAATAACTATTGAAGTAGAAGAAATTTTAAAAATTTAAAAGCCCTTTGCAAATAAATTTGAAAACCTAGATGAAATGGATAATTTCCAAGGGAAATACTGGTAACAAAAGTTGTCTCCATTACAGAAAGAAAATTTAAATAGACCAATTTAGATGGAAGAAATGGACAAAGCTATTAACAAACCACAACACAAAGTAAGCACCAGATTGTTTTGCATGAAAATTCTTCCAAATCTTTAAAGTCGAGACAGTTCCAATGCATTGAAATGAAGGGAAATTTCTGAATTGCTTTTTCAAAACAAATACAATATTGATACCTAAGCCTGGTACAGACAGGACAAAGAGGTGAAACTATAGACTGATAAACAAATGACAAGCAATAGGATGTATTGAAGTATATGAGGAAGCCATTGGGGTTAAAACTGAGCTGGCCTGACCTTGTTTTTCCAAAAGGGCCTGACATGGCCTGTATCTGCTTTAAGTATTTACTGTGACCCAAAGACAAGAACAATGCCCTTAAAGATAAGGATGTAACTTCCCCCACATCAGCATTTCCCTGAGGATGAGCATCTCTCCCTAAACTAAGGATGGATTGCTGACCTGCTGTGCTCACCTTGTGACCACCTACCTTGCAACCACCAACCTGCTGCATTCACCAACTTGCTGTGCCAGCAAAGCCATCTCGTGACTATTGTAAAAGGGACATTCCAATCACATGTGGTACATGCTCTTTGATGGTATACAACCACCCTGAACACCCCCACTTCTTTGGAGTGCTCCATTCCTTTGTGAAAGGACTCTCCCAGTTGTGTGGTCCTCAGGGTTCGCTCATAATAAACTCACCCCAATTTTGATTTATGGATTGTTCATGGATTATTTATGTCGACAAGACCAAGATCTCTTATGAATATCAATACAAAAATACTAAATAAAATATTAGCAAGGATATTCCAACACCACATTAAGAATGTGATGTATTATGACCAAGTGGAATTTAAAACAGAAATGAAAAATTGATTCAATATTTGGAAATCTATTAATATCATTCATCTTGTTGACAAATAGAAATGGCAAGCAATAGCATCTATTGGAGTATATGAGGAAGACATTTGGTGTAAACCTAATTCGGCCTGACTTTGTTTTTTCCAAAAAGGGCCTGACTGTGGCCATTGAGCATGCATTGTATATCTGCTTTAAACATTTACTATGGCAAGAACAAATGCCCTTAAGATAAAGGTGCAACTTCCCCCCACATTGGCATTTCCTTAGGGATAAGCATCTTTCCTTAGGCTAGGAACTGATTGCTGCACTCACCTTTGACCACCCAGCTCACCTGTGACCACTCAGCTCAAGACAACAGACCTGCCACCCTGTTGTGTTCACCGAGACAGCAGACCTACCTGCTGTTTCCATCAATCGCTGTGCCAACAGAGCAGTCTCGTGACTACTGTAAAAGGGACATTTCAATCATATGTGAAACATCCTCTTTGGGGGTATAGTATATAACCACTCTGTGCACCCCACTTCTTCGGTGCCCTTTCTTCCTTCTGGAAGAAAGGCCCCAGGTCATGGTCCTCACATTTTAGCTCAGAATAAACTCTCCCAAATTTTCATTTATAGATTGGTTATGGATTATTTTCGTCGACATTGTGAAAAGATTTAAGGAAAAAGAATCACAAGTTATTCCCATAGACGATTTTTAAAAAGGCTTTGACGACATTCAATAGTCATTCATGATAAAAACTCTCAAGAAAATAGTGATTGGGGGATACCTGCTTAATAGGATTATACACACACATATACACACACACAAATACATCTTATATACTACTGCAGTCAAGTATCTCACTTACTTAACTGGGAAACACTGAAGCCATATCCAGGAACAAAGCAAGCATGCCCATACACTAATGTTCAATATTATAATGGAGGTCTTAGCCAATGGAATTAGACAAGAAAAATCAATTAGAAGCATAAGAATAAGAAGTGATAAACTGTGGTACACCCCTAAGATGGAATAATACTCAGCATAAAAGAGAACAAGCTATTCATACAGACAACTTGGATGATTCTCCAAAATGATTATGCTAAGTGAATGAAGCCAGTCTCAAAAGGGACTTGGCTTCACTTGTCTCTAGATTCTCAGCCTCTGGTATAAAATCTACCATGAAGTGCAAACAATGAATGAATGATAAGGAATGGATGAAGAGGTATAGACTCCCAGACTCTTGAGAGAAGGACACATGCCACCTGCCTCCTTTGTATTCATCACAATGGGTAGTATTTATCAAGGACCTTCTGCTCTGAGAGACAGATGGGCAACAATGTTCTCAGCGTATTTCACATGGGCATCTCGTCTCCTGGCCGATTCTCAAGAGCAGAACCTTTTTTTTTTTTTTTCTGCCTCATCTACAACATAAACCTGAATGCAAGGGTAAGAATAATTGAATGCATTGACACAGAAAGTACCAGTGCAGTTAAAGACTTTTTTTTCAGATTAAAATTGTATTTACTTTTTCTTGGGAGGCATATATGGCCCTTTGGTTATATATTTGCTTATAGAAGATTCTATTGCAATAGGATGTTAGATTTGTATCCCCCAACTTTGGCTAATACTCCAATGATGAAAACAACAGACACAAAATGCACCCACATTCTGAAGAGTGAAACCAAATCTATCTCACTCAGAGGAACTATTTCTAAAGGAATTGGGAGCATCTCTTTGTAGTCCTTCTCTTACCCTTGAGCCTTTGCTAACTTTTATTAAGTGAACAAACTCATTTTTGTTTTGGAGAAATAAGGGAGAGGTCTATGTCCTATTCTGAGCAAATGGCTTGGAGCATGGACAAGCCAATTTCAAGTTGGCATAAGCCACATATACCCACCAGGACATGTTGGTAGAACATGGAAATGTGCTTTGGGAAATCCTAGAAGTTATCAGGTGAGGGGTACCCCGTGGAAAAGTAACAAAGGGACAGGGACTTCAACTCTTGTTGTCCAAATATTCAAGGGAATTTTTGCCCCAGGAAAACCACTCAGGTCTCAGAAACCTTGGTTACACATAATTTCTATCAGCACATAATGAACGAAACCAAAGAGAATGTGGTCTTTGACTGGCAGAAGGGTTGAGAACGTGGTTCCAATCTTCCAGGGAAAAGGAGGAGAGATGTCTGGAGGGTAGACCAAAACTAGCTCGAAAATCCTCTGGAACTTTTATGAAAAAGTGAAATTCATCCCCGTGTTCTTAGAAGAAGTAGCAGAATAGTGGTATTAAAAAAAAAAGAGGTTCCAATTGTGCACAAATATGAGAGAACAGAAAAGCTTTATTATAGTAATAATAAGCAAATAACTCAACTGGGTGGGAGCAGCAGTGTGAAGGTGACCCGCCAAGCAGTAAGTACTCAAGCTGTGGGGTTATGGAGGTGGGGGTGCAGCAGCTAGTTTCACAGAAAAGGAGAGGACTGGTTATTCAGCAAATTGGTCACTTTGAAGTTGGTCAGAGTTTCTACAGATGCATCCAAATGCACCAAACATTCTTGTCCTATCTGTTGAGTCTCTGTCTTTCTCACTTTCTGGCATTTCACCTAATTGAGTTCTGAGAGATCCATCTTCCAGGAACTCTTCATCGACACTTCAATGGGGAGACGATAAGGAACAAATTGAGCCCTTCTGTGAAAACGGAATTAAATACATTTACATGCATGGAGAAAGAATTCTCTAAGCATCTCCATGGGTGAGTACCGCAGAGCACTGCTTTTGCTCACTCACTGTCCTCCTAAAGGGAAAGTAAGTGAGAAAAGCCCCAGGGCGTGACTGTCTGCCAGTCTGGAAAGAATCTAGAGAGAAATCTTTACTAGGGATGAGCAGAGAGAGCTCGAGGTCATCTTCTCTGGTCTCCTGCATTCCTTTTCTCCATGTCTCTGGGAAAGAATTCACAAGGTAGGGAGCATCAATACTTTCTGCTTTGGAGTTTCACAAATTGAGAATTTGTCCCTCCCTGTTAAATCGATTCAACATCTACCAACTGCCAACAGCTAACTTCACTGCACTCCTGAGTCCTGAGAGACAGAGACCAGCGTGCTCTGACTTTGGGGAATGAGTGGCAGGGCCACCTGAAAATATGCAAGAACTATTGACAGATTTTCATTAAGCTTAATCTTCCCTAAACAGCTGGGAGATGACAAAGGAAGCAATCTTCAGTGCTCCAAAGATTAATTCAAGGATCCCATTCTGACTCTCAACCTCTTCTCTGGCATTTCGCTGCCTTGAGGCACAGACAATTTCCCTTTCAGCTAACTCCCTCTCCATTTGTGCCATTTTCTTCTGCTGCTCCAGCTCATCCTCCAGCTTTCTGATTTTCTCTTCGTACTCCTCTCTTATCAGCGCTTTCTCTCTCTCCAGCTCTGCTCTGTAACGTTCATGCACCACTTCGATTTGTTTCTGAATCTCCTCCTCTGCTCTTTGGTACATCTCATTAGTGTAGCATCCTCCCTCATTCTGCATCACCACGTGCTCAACCAAGGCCAGCAGTTGTGCCCTCTGGGCCTCCTGCTCAGCTCCCGTCGCCTTATTGTTGAACAAACAGTAGCGATCACCAAACTCCTTCATCAGCTCTTGAATGACTTTTGGAGCTACCTTTAGGTAATCGCGGAAGTGGGTCTCTTCCAAGTCATCTTTCCGGGTGAATAAGAGAATCATGTATCTCCTAGCTTTGTGTCCAAACATTTTCAGGATCTTCTCAGTGGCCTTCTGCTCTTCCTGCGTGTAACGGCCCAGCGAGACCACCAGGAGCAGAGCATGAGGCCCCGGGGAGGTCAGGAGGATGCAGCGAGCAATCTCTTTGCAGGTGTCAGCATCCTGTACCTCGGTGTCAAAAACGCCAGGCGTATCCACAACAACAATTGTTTTCCCGTGCCATGAGCTGCTCCCTTTCTCGCAGGACTTGGTGATGGATTTTGCTGCAAGGCCGAAATTAAACACTTTCTTACCAAGGATGCTGTTCCCTGTTGAACTTTTTCCTGCTCCAGTCTTACCCACTAAGACAAGTCTCAGTTGCAAATCTCTGGGGTTTTGGTCTCCAAGCCCTAAGACAACAGGGAACAAAAGTCGCAGTGTTATGATGCACCTCCAGCTGTTTCTCCCCCAGGATCCCCACCCACGGGCACCCTCCACTATTGCCCACTAGCATCCTCTCTCTTCAGTTATGTGTGCACTCACAGGAACTCTAGAGAAAGTCCTGTGGGCCTGATGTTCCTCTTGCAGTGCTTAGGGAAGGCCCAAGGACTTTTCAGGATTCCCTTGAGGTTCTTACTCTGACTTTTTTAGTTAAGTAGCCCACAGAGGAGGGAACAGGATGGCTCAAGAAGTGAACTCTGAGCTGCTGCTGGTAGCTGTTCCTCGTAAGATAATGCAGGAAGCAACACGAAATCTGACTTGGGGACATCGCAGTGGGAGATTATTTTCCCCCCAATTTCTATCCAAAATGGGACTTTTCTTCTTCCCATTAAGAAGTCAGGTAGGTGGGTATCCAGCCCATCGTCCCTTTATATTTCACACATGCAACCATTTTTTCAAGGATTATGACCCACAGGAGAACAAAACACCGAACATCGAAAGTTAACGACTTTAGCTTTAGCAAATCAGGAAGAGGCAATGCTAGATATATCGATAGAAATTTAGTGAAGCTTTTATATTTAAATTAAGAGGTGGAAGAATTATAGCCAGCAAATACATGACAGTTCTCTGGAGTTACTATAAAATCCTTTGATAGTTAACAAATGGAAAAAAAACCATACCGATTAACATCAGTAGAGTTATACTTTCTTAGTTTCATTGGTTAAGCATATTCCACTTTCTGGGGAAGTTGAAAGTTAATTTCAGAGCAGCATAACATGTCAACTGAAACTATGTCTCCCAAATAATTGTGCCTTGAGTCAGACAACAAATAATCTCTATGGCTTTCTCTGTATTTGTATTCGGTAATTCTCCGCATAGCTCTTTAATGTGGCTATAGAGTTGGAGTCTGGGGATTTGTTAAGCACAGACTGGGAGCAGACGGAAGGCAACTGATGAATGCATTTGAGAGCCTGTTTCTCCAAGAAGGTAGACCGTCCCAGTGTAGCCCTCGAGTAAGATTGGTTCCTGCATAAGGAATCCTGTGTTACAACCATTGATTTCTGCTTGGAGGAAATGCATACATTATCATATCACAACATTACAGACAATGTTATTAACTCCATTTTGATTTTTCGAGATACTTTAACATTCACTCACTTCCTCAGACAGAAAATCTAGGAATGGCTCTTGATTCCTCTCTTTCCTTTATTTTCCATTCCCAACCCATTAGTAAGTTCCCTTGGCTGCATCCATCTTCTCTCCATCTTGAAGACCATCATTCTAGCCCCAGCTACCATCACCACCCATGCCTCAGTTGTCTCCTAACCGGTCTCTCTACTTCCTTGTTGCCCCCTCAGTCTATTCTGTAATTGGAGCAATCTTTTAAAAATATCAAACAAACAGAAGAGAGATGTTGCAGAAACTGCCACTCTGGCTTCTGCAAAATCTGTAGCTAATCCCCATCCCTACACACTTTATGCTGAGGTTTTAGCTAATCCAGAGATTCACAAAACCATCCCTAAAGTAGAATTTCCCACATTTGACAGCCAGAATCCTGGAGTGAGAGAAGTAAATTTCCAGCAGCTGAGAATATTGCATGCAGGATGGCTAAGATTATCTAAGGAAAAATGTGGGCAGGACTTCAGATTATTATTTGGTTATCATCACCGTAGAAGACTCCAACCTAAGGCTGTGCTGAGGGCTCTGGTTGGCTATAGAGAGAGGGAGTAGGAAAATCATGAGAGGTGAAACAAAGGGCACCAAAGGCCACTTCCAACACTGCAACAATTTGCCAATGTGGGCAGCATGTGGATGACGATCTATGCGATAGATTGCAGATATGGCCCTGAATGATGCCCATCTCTCTGTACACATGCTTCTCTGGGATGTGGATTTGCAGCTCCTCCCATCACAATGCTGAGCATATTTCTCCAGCCTTTGAATCTGCCTGGGCTGTGATTTGTTTTGGACAATAGGAAAGTAAAAACGTGATGTAAGCAGAGACTTCAAAAGTGCTGATGCGTTCTGGCGTGCCTTCCCTTTGTTCTTCAGAACTCTGCAACTGCCCCATGAAGAGGCCTGGACTAGCCTCTCTGATGATGAGAGAAACAAGGTCCACTTATCTCTGTCACCCTGGCCCAGCCAAGAGCCTGCTAACTACCAAACATGCCCATGAGGCCGTGAAAAATTATCCAGTTGCATCCTGAACCACTAGCTTACCACAGGTATATGAGTGAGTCTGGCTAAGCCAAGTTGACCCAGACCCAAGAACTGCCCAGTTAACCCACAAAATAGAGAGCCAACTAAACGGTTGATGTTTTCTGTGACTTAATTGTGGGGTGGTTTGCTAAACCAGCAAAAGCTCAACTATTGTGGTTGATTTCCATGGCTAAGGGAGTAGAAGGAGATTATGTGACAGAACTGGATGAGGTTGTCTGTTGAACTTGTTGGTTATAGTGCGGCCACTAGAAGCAGGGAAATTAGGGACCTGAATGAGGAATCAATTACTCCCACGTTCCTCCTTCCCAGTCCTCTCCCAGGCTGAAGAGAGGGGCAGAAAATCAACCAGAGAGGCTCCACCTGGCTTGGTGTGTCCACATAGTGGGAAGTAGGACATCAGAACCCTCATCGAGCCTGGGATCAGTCCAGATAGTTCTACCTCTCTTCTTCTTTGCTGTTCTACTGCATCATGAGGAGAAAGCATAGAGGGTCGAGGGAGAAATGACAGAGCAGGGCGAACGAAGAGAAAATGAGAGAGGAGGTTGCAAATGGTTTGCTCTTGCTCAGACAGGAACCCTCCTGGCCTGGGGAGCCAGGGCACCCTCTCACCACGGCAGCTCCTGGGTTCGCTGGGGTTGGAACATGAGCTGTGGTATCGGGCTGCCATTGTAGTTTGAACTCCTGTAGATAAAGAAACATAACTATGTCATTTTAGGGAAACGGAGAGTGACTGGAAACCGCAACCTCCTGTAGCCAACAGTTTCTTTTTTCCATAAACTTGCTACTAGATTTCTTGCCCCTATTTCCCAAGATGTCTCCTCAACTCTCCATTTTCAGATTGTTCCTCTTTCTTTACACAAACATAAATGCTTCACGTGCTTCCTCAGCACTGGCTGTGCATGCCCTTCCCCCACTCTATTCAGTGAATTACTGCTTTGAACGCCATTTATACGTGGCCTGTAGCCTAGACTCTCCTCAGAGCTCTGAACTTTTATACCTCATGCAGCTTCTCCATTCGGCAATTCCACATGCATCTCAAACAGAGCTCAGCAGAAACGGAACCCTTGACCTCCACCTCCACCTTCATCACTGCCCATTTCAAACAGCATCACCATTCAGCCAGTGGCTCAGGCAGAATCTTGGGGTCACCTACAACTCTTCTGTCTTTACCTGCTCATCCATCTAGCTCCAAACCCTATTGCTTCTACTTCCAAAGAATGCAAAATTATCCTTTTCTCTTCATCTTCATGTTAATCCAACCGACTGTCATTTGTTTGCAATGTAACAGGCTCCTAACTGATCATCTCATCTTCAATCTCTTTTCTATTCTATGATCAGATGCCTTTTTAGAACTAAAATTTGATTCCTTTTCTTGTTTAAATTCTTTAATGGCTTTCTATTGCTTTTTTAAAAAAGTAGTTGAAAGTCCTTGGATGGTCCTAAGACCCTGCGTGATCAATTACTCTCTCTCAAAAGGCTTTATCACCACACTGGCCTCCTCATTGCTCCCCAAGCTCCTTCCAACTTCCAGACCCCTGCGGCCCCGCTCCCTCCCCCGGGAGCACTCCTGCTCCAAGCCAGTGCCAGCACACTCCTGCTCAGCACTCAGCCCTCAGCCCTCTGACACTTCTCCAGGGAGGACCACTCCAACTTCCCCACACAGCTCACCCACTCACCCATCTCAATCCCTGAAAGCTTCACATTTGCTTATAAATTCTATAAATGGTCAAAGGAATCATTTATTTGTACAAGTATCCTCTGAACATTGACCCTGCAAGAGGCGTTCATTTGTGAGGCTCAGCCTTGAAAACAGATTACAGCCTAAAATCAGCAAAGACGGGGAACAGGAACCAACAGGAAATAGATTCTGAGAGTAAGTCGGCCAGGAGGGTAGATACAGACCCAGGGGAGTGGTCCCCTCTCCACCAAATCACACATTCTCTTGCAACCCTCCACCCACCCACAAACACCCTTATTCTCTTACCTGGAAAATCTGGGTCCTGCTCACTCCTCTGACTTTGAAGGTGGTGCTAAGCCAGGACACTGAGACGACAGAGGAGAGAGGAAGTGAGGGGAGGAGCTGTTCAAACTTGTTCCTGCAAGAGACTGGGCACCCTCTCTTCTGGCAGCTCTAATAGAACTTTCTGCAATGATGGAATTGTATTGTGCAGTCCGATATGATAACCTTTGGCCACATGGGCTTTTGAGCACATGAACTGTAATGAGTGTGACTGCAGAATTGGATTCTTAATTTTACTTCATTTTAATTAATTTAGAGTTAAAGCAAAATAGGCACACCTGTCTAGTTATCTGAGATACTACATTTAGAAAATGGAAAAGGAACAGCAAATTGGACCTAAAGTAAAGAGAATGAAATAACACGGGGAAAAAATCATTGAAATAGAAAACAGGAAAATAATCATGAAAACACAAGCTGATTCTTTGACAATAACCGAGAAAACTGAAAAGCCTCTACCTACATGGAGAAAAAGAGTAAAAATATACAAATTACCAAGATCAGGAATGGAAGCGGGAACATCACCACAATCTCACAGACATTAAAGGGAAATAATGCACTGTAATGAGAAACTTTATGCTGATAAGCTTGACTCAAATGATAAAATGGACACATTCCTTCAAAAGCACGAGTTAACAAAAGTGACTCAAGAAGAAACAGAAAATTTGAAAAGCACTATATCAAATAATAAATTTAAATTGTAATTTAAAGCCTTCTCACAAAGAAAAATCCAGAGCAAAATGAATTCATTGGTAAATTTCATTAAATATTTAAGGAAAAAATATATATCATATCAATCAAACTCAGAAAATGAAAGAGAAGGGAACACATCCCAATTCATTTTATGAGGGCAGACATGTCGTGAAACCAAAAACAAATGCAGACATCACAAGAAAAGAGAACTACAGGCCAATATCCCTAATCAAAATAGACACAAAAATCCTTTAAAAATACTAGCAAATGAAATCCACCAGTATACATAAAAATGCTATATCATGACTGAGTGGGGTCAACCCTGAGTGTGCAAACTTCGTTTACCATTTGATAATGTACATAATTCACCATCCACAGATTGAAGAAAACATACACAAACGGTCCCTGACTTAAGACGGTTCGACTTAAGATTTTTCAACTTTACCATGGTGTGAAAGCAATAGGCATTAGTAGAAACTGTACTTAGAATCTTGAATTTTGGTATTTCCCAGGTTAGTGATACGCGGTACTATGTTCCCTCGTGATGCTGGGCAGTGGCACCAGGATAAACAGCCAATACACTTGCAACCACACTGGACCCACACAGCCATTCTGCTTTCACTTTCATGACTGTATTCAATAAATTACACAAGGTACTCAACGCTTGATTATAAAATAGGCTTTGTGTAGATGATTTAGCCCAACTATAGGCTAATGTAAGTGTTGTGAGCACGTTTAAGGTAGGCTAGGCTAGACTATGATGTTCAGTAGCTTAGGTGTATTAAATGCATTTTTGACTTGTGATATTTTCAATCTATGATGAGTTTACTGAAATGTAACCTCATCATAAGTTAGGAACATCTGTAATCATTTTAATCACTCCAGAAAAAGCTTTTTATAAAATATCACTTCAATTCATGATTAAACCTCTCAGCAAACTAGGAATAGAAAGGAACTTATTCAACCTTATTAAAGACATCTAGGAAAAACCTATCTCAAACATCATACTTAACAGTGACAGGCTAAGTGTTTTAGACCTACTATTAGGCATCAGGCAAGGATGTCTCTTCAGTATTATTTGGAGACCCAAGCCATTGAACAGGACAAGACAAAGAAATAAAAGGCATAAAGATTAGAAAGGAAGACGTACAACTGTCTTTATGTGCAGATGACGTGATTACGTATGCAGAAAATGTTAAGCACTCTATTAAAAAGCCAGTAGAACTAGTAAGTGAATTTACACACCTGCAGGATACAAGGTCAATATAAAACAGTCAATTGTATGTTTATTTACTAGCAATCAACAATCAAAAAATACATTTTAAAAATAATACAATTTAAAATAGAATATCACATCTAAGAATAAATTTAATGAAAGATGTGCATGACCGATACACTGAAAACCGCAAAAGGAAATCAAGACCTAAGTAAATGCAGTGTTTGTGGATTGGAACACTCAATATGGTTAAGGTGGCAATTCTACCCTACTTGATCTATAAGTTCAATATAATCTTGATCAAAATCCTAACACAATATTTTAAAAGGAATTGCTAAGCTGAGTTTAAAATGTGCACGGGGGGCCAGTCTGGTGGCGCAGCGGCTAAGTGTGCACTTTCTGCTTCAGCGGCCCAGGGCTCGCCGGTTGAGATCCTGGGTGTGGACATGGCACCACCTGGCAAGCCATGCTGTGGTAGGAATCCCAAGTAGAAAGTAGAGGAAGATGGGCATGGATGTTAGCTCAGGGCCAGTCTTCCTCAGTGAAAAGAGGAAGATTGGCAGCTGTTAGCTTAGGGCTAATCTTCCTCAAAAAAAAAGGAAAAAAGAAAAAGAAAATTTGCACGGAAAGGCAGATGACATGCAATAGGCAAAACAATTTCAAAAAGAAGAAGGAAATGGAGGACTTACGATACCTCATATCAAGATTTACTGTAAAGGTGTAATAATCTAGAGGATGTTCTGTGGGTGAAGGGATAACACAGAGATCAATGGAAAAGAATAGACGGCCCAGAAACACACCCATATTTAAATCAATTGATTTACAGCAAAGGTGCCAAAGTAACACAATTGAGAAAAGACAGTTGTTTCAACAAATTGTGTTGAAATCACTAGATATCTGTGTGGACAATAATAAACCTGAATCCTTTCCTCACATCACACATAAAAATTAGATCCAAATGGACTTAAACCTACACGTAAGAGCTAACACAATTCTACTCCCAGAGGAAAATATAAAAGAAAATCTTGGTGATACTGGGTTAAACAAAGATTCCTTAAACAGGACAAAAAAATAAAAAACAAATGAAAAACCTGAAAATATAGACATTATCAAAATTCAAATTTTTGCTCTTCTAAAGACACACTTAAGAAAATGAAAGGCAAGCCACAGACTGGGAGAAACTATTTGCAAAACAGATCAAACATAAACATGTATCAAGAACATAGAGAGAATCCCTACAAATAATAAAAAATCAAACAACCCAATATGAAAAGGGACAAAAGGTTTTATGAAAGGGAGATATACAAATGCCCAATAAGCACATGGAAAATGCTCAACTTGACTAATCTTTGGGGAAATGAACATTAAAAGCATAATGAGATACCACTACACACCTGTGAGGAGACTAAAGTTGAAAACACTGACAATACCAAATGTTGGCAGAGACGGGCTTTCATAGATCGCAAACAAGCATACGAAAAGTTACCACATTTTTGGAAAAGAATAAACAGTATCTCATAAAGTTAAACACACAAACCAGGAAGCCCGCTCCTAGATATTTACTTAAGAAAAATAAAAACATAGACTTGCATATGAATGCTTGTTATAATGTTTTGATAGTTGAAACTGGAAACACTCAAATGTTTATCAATTGGTGAATGAATAAACAAATTCTGGTATCTCCATACAGCTATGGGTTAAATTTTATCCCCTAAAAAGATACATTAAAGTTTTAATTCCTGGAACCTCAGGATGTGTTCTCATTTGAAAATAGAGCCATTGGAGAAATACTTGGTTAAAATGAGGTCATACTGGAGGAGGATAGACCCTTAATCTTGAAAGGGTTAGTGTCCTCATAGGAAGAGGAGAATGCCGTGTGACAACAGAGGAAGAGTCCTTGAGTGATGGGTCTACAAGTCCATGAACACCAAGGATTGCTGCCAACACCAGAAGCTAAGAAGAAGAAAGAAGCTAAGAACAGATTCGCCCCTAGAGCCCGCAGAGAGAGTGACTCTGCAGACACCTTGATCTTGGATTTCTAGCCTCCAGAACCCAGAGAATAAATGTCCATAAGTCACCCAATGGGTGGTGCTTTGTTATGGCAGCCCAAGGAAACTAATGCACATATCATGGAATTCTAGTCAGCAAAGAAAACGAACAATGAACATGCCAAAAAGAAAATGAACATGCCACAGCATGCAGGAATCTGAAAAGAAATGCTAGGCAAAAGACATCAACCACAGAAGACTACATCTTGTAGGTTACATTCATGTGAAATTCTAGAAAAGGCAAGACTGTCGTGACAGAAAGCTGATTACTGGTTGCTTGGGACATGGAGGAGAGGATTGATTCCAAAGGCCATGAGGAAAATTGTTAGGTGATGGAACTGTTCTGTATGTTGATTAAGGTGGTGGTCATACATCTCTGTAAAATTACCAAAACTCATCAAGCTGTACACTTAAAATGAATGAACGCTATTTTATGCAAGTTAACATTTGAAAAAGCTGAAACCTGCAGCTGTTTAGGTACAACTGAATGTAAGTCAGATAATTGGTCATGGTAGGATGATTATACAACTGGCCACCAGTCAGCACTCTACCGATGTCCACACCCTTTGACAACAGGAATTTGTCTCTCTTCCCATCCAGAGATGAGGTCTATGCCTGCACATCTTGAAGCTCAAAGCCTCAAAGACTTTGCAGCTGATTTTTGACAATTTCTGCTCTTTTGTGCATTTCCTGTTTCTGCTTCACAATTTGACACCTTTTTTTCAACCTATGAACCACCTTCTCATGCATATCAAAATATGTGTACCACTTTACTAGAAATTATATGGTAAAGAGACCAGAGGATGATTCTCACACATCACAGCAGGGTCCTCAGGAAGAATGTGGTCTGCAATGATGTTAGCCCATTTCTTAGAACCTTCCACAAAAACAAGAAAGGTCTTTGTAAATTTACCTCTGCAGAGCAAACTTCCTCCCTGTCTCCACCACCATTTCCTGCCTCATCACCTTCACCTTTTGTCTTATCTATCACATTGAGTTGTGGTGACGGCCCAGGACAGAAAGGTTAAGATGCAAGGTCCACGTCCCCCACTCTGTGTGGGGCGGTGCTCACAGTGGACTCAGACCTGGAGAGGAGGCCTAATTCAGGACACTCACACCCTGTCCTGAGCTGAGGAAAATGACCAGGGCCGTTAGTGGGTGCAGGTTGTTCTGCCTATCTCTGCTTTTAGAATCCTGATGATGGAGCTTAAAAAGCCTAAACTGTTTATATGAAATTTAGCAGGTCAATCGTTTTTTTATTATTCCTTATTTTAAAGTAATAGCAACTTGAAATTAGTATTTGAGTTTCTCTCTTTCCAAGTTGTGAATGACCACAAATCATTCTGTGTAAGGATAAATATGTCAAAGTCATTTGCACATTCTCTCTTATTATATTTTATTTCTACTTAACAAGAGATCAGGGATTTCAGAGTCAAGATAGCAAACCGGCCCTATGCTAACCATTGTGGGAAATGATTAACATAAATCATAGACCACAGACGTCCTCTCATTTTGCAACCCCTAATTAAACCACGATGTCATAGAGACCTTCAAAGTAGGAGTATCAGCGACAAGAAATTTCAACAAATCTCTGGAAGGCAGAGAGAGATGAAGGATGCATTGGGGCAGGACATCCGCAGTCAACACAATCCCAGAGACGCTATAGGTGAGGTGGGCTCACACGTTGCCTGGAGCACCTCGAGGAGGTCCGGCTTCAGAAACTTCAGCTACGTGGAATGGGGCTGTGGGGCTGAAAGTAGGGCATGACATGAATATGAGACAAGTGATTCTGCCATCATCCCATCACTTCCCCCTAATTCAGAAACCCACACTTCAAAGTCTCTCTTCCCCAGTGTGTAATTAGAGGGCTCTTCTCTAAAGATTAGAACATCTCCAGAGGAAAATCCCTGCATTCTGGCATTTAGGGTTCCCTCTGCATAGCAGCCTGTCCCGCTCTGTCACCTCAGGTGAAGCCTGCAGTCATGACCCTCACTCACCACATGGAACTTTCAGGTAGCTTTTGTGATGATTTATCCTTAAACATGAAAAGACAATCAGGGAGAACTCACATTTGAGAAAAGACTACAATATGAAACAGAGACAAAAGAGACAAAGATAAACAGAAAAATAACTCTAAAGGGAGCCATTAACTCAGGAAACGGAAATAAAAACAGGAACAAACTAACCAAATAAATCTAAAGAAACTTCTCTTTCAGGTATTTAGATTATTCATCCTCCCATTGAAATCAACTAAAAATACTAAACGATATTACATATATTTTCTGAAAAGCATGGGTGAGCAGGCAAGAAAATGAGCTTTCTCAGATGCAGAGCAAAGTGAAGGATGAAACCCAGACAGGTGAGTGAGGATGGCAGCTGGCTGTCATTCTGGGACATCTTACTATCCCTGAAGAGCTTTGCTTCTCCAAGCCACTCTGACATGAAAACGAGAGTCAAAGGCAATGGCTGGTTCAGGGGAGCATCTAATAGGGGGACTTTCACCACGAACCCCAAAGGGCACTCCCTCAGTGAAGGGAGATCTAGAACCCAGTGACTTCTACTTGGTGAGCTGGATGAGAGATTTGAGAAAGACAGGCCAGCATGCAATTAAACAGGCAAACGATGCTACAGAGAGAAAATAGAAGAGAATAGGGCAGAGGGAATGTTCATAGTGATGATGGCTGAATTGTTTGCTGAACTGGTGAAATTCACCAATCCACACACTGAAGAAATCTAATGAATCCCGGAGAAAATAATTAAGAAAGAATTCACACCTTCACACATAATGGTGAAACTGTAGGACATCAAAAGAGAATCTCTTAAAACTCACTGGAAAGAACAGACAGATGAGGTTTGAAGAAGAGATGGCTGGAACTACGCTGATTTCCTAACAGTAACAAAGGAAGCCAGAAAACAGTGGAAACAGATTTTCAATGTGCTGAGAGAAAGTATCGGTCAGCCTAAAATTTTATACTCAGGGAAAATAACTGTCAAAAATAAGGGCAAAACAAACACGCTTCAGACAACAAAGACTGAGAGTTCTTGCCTCCAGCTGTCATTAAAGGAATTTCTGAAGAATGTACTTGAGGCAAGAGGAAAATAATTCCAGAGAGTAAATCAGAAGTTAAAAAAAAAAGACTAAGTCTAAACAAACATAAAAGGTACAAAATAATAGTAATTATTTCTAGGGTTTAAAAAAGAAAAAAACAAAATTAAAATACACAACAACAATTATATGTAGATTGACGTGGAGAGTGGGAATGGAATTAAAATGTTCTAAAGTAATTTGTTGTACTAGAAGAATATAAAAATAGAGATGACCTTTAGACTTTGCTAATTTAAGAATACGTGTCGTGGGGCCGGCCCCGTGGCCTAGTGTTGAAGCTCAGCACACTCCGTTTCTGTCGCCCAGGTTCAGTTCCCAGGCGTGGACCTAGACCACTCATCAGAAGCCACGCTGTGGCAGGCGACCCACATACAAAACAGAGGAAGATTGGGGGCCAGCCTGGGGACATAGCGGTTAAGTTCATTCCACTTCTGCGGCCCAGGGTTCACAGGTTGGGAACCCAGGAGCCGAGCTATGCACCACTTCTCAAGCCATGCTGTGGCAGGCGTCACACATACAAAATAGAGGAGGATTGGCAGCAGACATTAGCTCAGGGCTAATCCTCCACAAAAAATAAATTTTAAAAAAGTAAAAATATGTGTTGTAATTACTGAGTGGCCACTAAAAAACTGAGAGAACTGTATATAATTTCCAAATTAGTAGAGAAAGAATATATAATGTGAAAAAATACTCAAAAAATCCAAACGAAACCACAAAGAAGGAGAAAACAAATTATGGAACAAGTTAGACAAGTAGAAAGCAAAAAATAAAATTTTGTATATGAATCCAAATATATCAGATATTATAACTATGATGAATGAACCAAAGTTTTCAGTTTAAAGAAATAAACATTTTTTTCCGTGGATTCAAAAAGAAATCCAAATCAAAAACATGAAACTAGAGAAAGGTTGAAATCAGAAGTGTAGGCAAATACAGCAAATTATACACAAACGAGAGCAAAATATCAAATGGAGTCGACTTTTCATTCACTATTTATTGAGAGCCTGTTATGTAGAGGTGCTGTTCTCGGTGATTGGATATGTCAGCAGATAATAGCAGGTAAAGATCCTTACATTTCCAGATCTTTCAGTGTTTCTTGAAAGGACAGAAAACAGACAAAGAAGGAATAAATTTGGAAATTATAAAATACATGAGAAGATGTTCACCTATGTAAGAAACAAAATTGTAGAGTACGGTAAAGAGGATCAAGAGAGGAGACAGCAGGTCACACATCACTAGTGTGGGCAGGGCACAGCTACAAAGTCCTATTCTTCAAAGTAAAACTGGTTCTCTATTTACATGTACCACATGAAGAGGCATCACACTTACAAAGGGAGTAATTGATTCATAAGAGAAAACAGACAAATCTACATTTATGATGACAGATTTTAACACACATCTCTCAGTCATTGCTAGAACAGCCAGATAAAAAATCAAAAAGTACACAGAAGATTTAAGCAACATGATGAATAACCTTGATCTGATGAACTATATAGATTAGTTCATAAAGTTTCAGTCAGTTGTTTTCAAGGACACAGGGAACATTTATTAATATCGGTCTTATGTTTGTCCACAAAGCAACACTAAAAATTTCATAGGATTGAAATTATATAGACTATATTTCCTAACCACAATGTAATTAAAAGATAAATAAATAAAATGCCATGTGTTTGGCAATTCGAGGACATAGTTTTAAATAACTCATGGAGCAAATAACATATAATAGAAATTGATCAATATTTACAACTAAAGCATAATTAAAATATTGCATTTCAAAGCTTATGAGATGCAGCTAAAGCAGTATTTACAGATCAAATTTCTAGCTTTAAGTGTACATAGTAGAAATGAAAAATAAGCAGCAAAATATATATCTTAAGTAATAAGAAAATATTAAAAATAAGAGCAAGCTAGAAACAAGGAGAGAATGTCAGCAAATCAAATATCTGACAAAGAACTTGTATACATAGTTGGTAAAGAGCTGAAAAAGAACAGAATATGCAAAGAACACTTACAATTCATTAACAAGACAACCCAATTTAAAATGGACAAAAGATATGAATAAGCAGTTTTGACATATAATAAACTGCATATAATTCGAGTGTACATAGGCATAAATTTTACCATATGTGTACACCAGTGAAACCATCACCACAACCAAGATAAAGAATACATCCATCAGACAGACGTCAGCAACAGGGTGGCGTGAGCTCACCCGGGACTCTCTTCCCTCCAAAGTACAACCAAAAAGAGCAACTGCTTTCCAACCAAAAAAACAATCCTAATAACAGAAATCGTCAGAGACCCACAGCAGCCAAACGACGGGAGGCAGAGAGGCTGCAGCCAGCCTTGGAGGAGCTGGAATGGGGAAGGAGAGAACTTCGCTCCCTCCCCTAGAGACTGGGATCTCTGCCACAGGTGCGGGAAGGAGTGGGGGAGGGGCCACATGTCGGGGGGGATGGTCCAGGACTCCCACCACCCGAGCAGCAGAAACCCTCCAACAGGGGAAAGCTTTTGCAGGGGGAACCCCAGCAAGCCAGGGCCCCGAGAGACCAGAAATTGAGAGCTGATCCAATACGGGTTGGCATGAGTGAAAGTGCCCCTCCTCCCCTAACCCACCCTGGGCGCCGCCATCTTGGCTGAAGGCTCAGGGCTCAGAAAACAACCCTCTCACCCCCATCTAGTGGTGACAGGGTGTAATTGCAGCCGAATAATAGCATCATGTGCAAAAACAGCTTCTCTACCATCCAGCAATTTATAAAAGCTCCAGTCCAAAAGGAAAACAATAAAAATACAGAAGTAGGTCCTGAGGGCTTGGAAATGGGTAAACTAAGTGAAGAAGAGTTCAAAATAGCTATCCCCAAAATATTCAATGAGGTAAAGGGAAATATAGAGAAACAAGTCAACAAGTCCTGGAGTTACTTCACAAAAGAGATTGAAATTATAAAGAAGAATCAATTAGAAATACTAGAGATGAAAAATACAATGGATCAGATAAAACAGAATACGGATTCCCTGAATGCACCAAAGATCGTAAAGCAACTATTAACAAACCTAAAAGAAGATATCAAAAATAAAACAAACATAGTAGGGGACCTCAACACCCCACTCACATCAATGGACAGATCATCCAGACAGAAAATCAACAAAGAAACAGTGGAGCTAAAAGAAAAGCTAAAACAGTTGGACTTAATAGACATATATAGAACACTTCATCCAAAAACAGCAGAATACACATTCTTCTCTAGCATGCATGGAACATTCTCAAGGAAAGACCATATGTTGGGAAACAAGGCAAGCCTCTACAAATTTTAAAAAATTGAAATAATAACAAGCATCTTCTCAGATCAAAATGCTGTAAAGCTAGAAATTAATTGCAAGAAAAAAGCTGAGAAAGGCACAAAGATGTGTAGACTAAACAATACGCTATTGAACAAGCAATGGATCATAGAAGAAATTAAGGAAGAAATCAAAAAATACCTGGAGGCAAATGAAAATGATAACATGCCATACCAACTCATATGGGATGCAGCAAAAGCTGTATTAAGAGGAAAATTCATTGCAATTCAGGCACATCTTAACAAACAAGAAAAATCCCAAATCAGCAATCTTAAACTACACCTAAGTGAATTAGAGAAAGAAGAACAAACAAAGCCCAAAGTCAGCAGAAGGAGAGAAATAATAAAAATCAGAGCAGAAATAAATGCTAGTGAAACAAAAAAGGCAGTAGAAAGGATCAATGAAACAAAGAGCTGGTTCTTTGAGGAGATAAATAAAATTGACAAACCCCTAGCCAAACTTACAAAGAAAAAAAGAGAGAAAGCTCAAGTAAACAAAATCAGAAATGAAAGAGGAGAAATAACAACAGACTCCACAGAAATATAACGGATTATGAGAGAATACTATGAAAAAGTATATGCCAGCAAAATGGATAACCTAGAGGAAATGGATAAATTCTTGGACTCCTACAGCCTCCCAAAGCTCACTCAAGAAGAAGCAGACAATTTGAACAGACCAATCACAAGGAAAGAGATTGAAACAGCCATCAAAAGCATCCCAAAGAATAAAACCCCAGGACCAGATGGCTTTCCTGGGGAATTCTACCAAACTTTCAGAGAGGATTTAATACCTATCTTTTTCAAGCTATTCCAAAAAATTAGGGAGGATGGAACACTTCCTAACACATTCTATGTGGCCAACATCATGCTGATACCAAAACCTGACAAGGACAGCACAAAAAAGGAGAACTACAGGCCAATACTGCTAATGAACACAGATGCAAAAATTCTCAACAAAATTTTTGCAACCCGAATACAGCAGTTCATCAACACGATCATACATCATGATCAAGTGGGATTCATACCAGGGACACAGGGATGGTTCAACATCTGCAAATCAATCAACGTGATACACCACATCAACAAACTGAGGAATAAAAACCACATGATCATCTCAATAGATGCAGAGAAAGTATTTGACAAGATCCAACAGCAATTCATCATAAAAACTCTGAACAAAATGGGGATAGAAGGGAACTACCTCAACATGATAAAGGCCATATATGACAAACCCACAGCCAACATCATTCTCAATGGGCAAAAACTGAGCGCCATCCGCCTGAGAACAGGAATGAGACAAGGATGCCCTCTATCACCACTCTTATTTAACATAGTTCTGGAGGTCCTGGCCAGAGCAATCAGGCAAGAAAAAGGAATAAAAGGAATCCAAATGGGGGGGAAGAAGTGAAACTCTCACTGTTTGCAGATGACATGATCTTATATATAGAAAACCCCAAAGAATCCATTGCAAAACTCTTAGAAGTAATCGACAACTACAGCAAAGTTGCAGGGTATAAAATCAGTTTACATAAATCCATAGCATTTCTATACTCTCATAACAAACTAACAGAAAAAGAACTCAAGAACACAATACCATTCACAATCGCAACAAAAAGAATAAAATACCTCAGGGTGAATTTAACTAAGGAAGTGAAAGACCTATATAATGAAAATTACGAGGCTTTTCTGAAAGAAATGGATGACGACATGAAGAGATGGAAAGACATTCCATGCACATGGATTGGAAGAATAAACGTAGTTAAAATGTCCATTCTACCTAAAGCAATCTACAGATTCAATGCCATCCCAATCAGAATCCCAATGATATTCTTTACAGAATTAGAACAAAGAATCCTAAAGTTCATATGGGGCAACAAAAGACCCCAAATTGCTAAAGCAATCCTGAGAAAAAAGAACACAGCTGGAGGCATCACAATCCCTGACTTCAAAACATACTACAAAGCTACAGTAATCAAAACAGCATGGTACTGGTACAAAAACTGGTGCACAGATCAATGGAACAGAATTGAAAGCCCAGAAATAAAACCACACATCTATGGACAGCTAATCTTTGACAACGGCGCTGAGGGCATACAATGGGGAAAAGAAAGTCTTTTCAACAAATGGTGCTGGGAAAACTGGAAAGCCACATGTAAAAGAACGAAAATTGACCATTCTTTTTCACCATTCACCAAAATAAACTCAAAATGGATCAAAGACTAAAGCTGAGACCTGAAACCATAAGGCTTCTAGAAGAAAATGTAGGCCGTACACTCTTTGACATCAGTATTAAAAGGATCTTTTCAGACACCATGTCTTCTCAGACAAGGGAAACAATAGAAAGAATAAACAAATGCGACTTCATCAGATTAAAGAGCTTCTTCAAGGCAAGGGAAAACAGGATTGAAACAAAAAAACAACCCACTAACTGGTAAAAAATATTTGCAAGTAATACATCCAACAAAGGCTTAATGTCCATAATATATAAAGAACTCACGCAACTCAGCAACAAAAAATTAAAGAACCCGATCAAAAAATTGGCAGGAGACATGAACAGACATTTCTCCAAAGGAGATATATGGATGGCCAATAGGCACATGAAAAGATGTTCACCATCACTGATCATCAGGGAAATGCAAATCAAAACTATGCTAAGATATCACCTCACACCCATTAGAATGACAAAAATAACTAGAACAAATAGTAACAAATGTTGGAGAGGTTGTGGAGAAAAAGGAACCCTCATACACTGCTGGTGGGAATGCAACAGGTGCAGCCACTATGGAAAACAGTATGGGGATTCCTCAAAAAAGTAAAAGTAGAACTACCGTATGATCCAGCTTTTCCACTACTGGGTATCTATCCAGAGAGCTTGAAGTCAGCAATTCCAAAAGTCCTATGCACCCCAATGTTTATTGCAGCATTATTTACAATCGCCAAGATGTGAAAGCACCCTAAGTGCCCATCAACGGATGATTGGATAAAGAAGATGTAGTATATATATACAATGAAATACTACTCAGCCATAAAAAAGAACAAAATCGTCCCATTTGCAGCAACATGGATGGACCTTGAGGGAATGATGTTACGTGAAATAAGCCAGGTAGAGAAGGACAATCTCTGTATGACTCCACTCATATGAGGACTTTAAACCTGTGGACAAAGAGAACAGATTAGTGGCTACCAGGGGAAAGGGGGGTGGGTGTGGGCACAAAGGGTGAAGGGTTGCACCTACAACATGACTGACAGACAATAATATACAACTGAAATTTCACAAGATTGTAACCTATCATTAACTCAATAAAAAATTAAAAAAAAAAAAGAATACATCCATCAGCCACAAAAGGTTCCTCACGCTCTTTGCAATCCCTCCCCATCCCACCACCCTCATCCCAGGCAACCATTTATGTGCTGTGCACCGACATGCATAGCAACTGTCCCTTGATGGGAACATTTGAGACACTGCCTGAGTCCCAGATTCAGAGCTGAGGTCGCAGATCTTTATGGAGGAGGAGACGAGGAGGAGGATGAGAGTGTGCATTGCCATCATTACAAACTTCTGCAACACGGCAATTTGCTGAGTCCAAATCCCAGAGAATGCAACCCAGAGTAGAAGGAATTTCAGGTCATCAAGATGCTTTCTAACAAGAAGAAAGAACTGAGAGTCATGGCCTTAGAGATTCCATCTTTTATATTTGTTTATAAACATAGATAAGACTGCTGTGTCAAAAGCATATGTTGGTTCACAACCTCCTCAGGAGCTTCCTGACCTCCATAGGTGGACGGCAAGGAGAGACGGAAGAAAGAGGCAGACCATGCTAGATGGGCGGGCGGCAGGTCGAGCAAGCCAGGGAGCTTACTTACGAGGCTTGTCTCAGGTGGCGGCAAGATGAGTAGTTTCCCCACCTGCTCGCCAAATCCTAAAAATGTATATAGAGCCTTCACTTGGCTCAGTCACATATGCCATCCAGATAGTCTCAACACCACATTTCCATCTCAAGGCTGGATCCTTGGGGCAGCTTCTGGGAATGGGGAAGGCATGCGGAATGCACATTCCAAGAACAGGATAGGAAGTGGGGAGCCTCCAACTGCCCAGGTCCAACTCTAGGGTCAACTGGCAGTCGTGTCCTCTCCATGACCTCCCACGACACTCCACCTCTTGTGACCAGCTCTTCCAGTCTCTCATGCCCCCTCTTCCCCAATGTGCCCTCAGCGGTCAGCAAGGGGTTTCTCTTGCATGGAGGTGGCTCGTTTGGCAGCTGTCTTGCTGCGTTGGAGGCAAATGCTACAGCAGCAATACAGGCACATGCAAGAGAAAACACAGGTCAAGACAATAATTCCCCAAATCAGGGACAACTTTTTCCACCAAGAGCCCCATGATCTGCATCGTTGATTTACTAAGTCCTCCAGGCTGGGGGTTGGTTCAGGGCATTCACTTGTGTCCTCATATGATTTAAGAAAGACAACAGATTAGCAGACGCACCAGGTATGAACACACAACATTCTGTTTGGATAATGGCACAGGTGCCTCCTTGCGAGGCAGTGATGTTTAAGGCCATTCTAAGTTAGAGGATGGCTTTTCTCATTAGAGACATTTTAGAGTTCAGTAAGGACCATGTTTCTGACTACCATTCAAAGCTTGCTTTATGAATTTAGTGAGGGCTCTGGTGTGGGGTACAACATCCAGAAATTGCAATTTTTACATCCATATTCAACAACTGACTATTCAAATGAACTTTTGGTCATTGTCCATGGACCACGTGCACAGCTCTTTGGCAAATGATTGCTACGTCTCAAACATGCCTCCTTTGACCTCGGAGGCTTATTACTCACAGCATCTCTGGAACTTCTCTGGTGGGGTGGTCTTCAGAGTTAAAAGTCACAGCAGAAAACAAGTCTCTAATTTATAGCATCTTCTTGTTTTCAACCATAAGCATACTTTCAAGTCTGATCATTAGCCCTATACACCAGATTGAGACTCTGTCAAAAACAAAATCCGCTCTCAAAAAGTTGAGTTGTGGGGCCAGGCCTCTGGCACGCTGTTTAAGTTCGCATGTTCTGCTTCAGCGGCCCGGGGTTCACTGGTTCAGATCCCTGGTGCGGACATACACACCGCTTGTTAAGCCAGGCTGTGGTAGGCGTCCCACATATAAAGCAGAGGAAGATAGGCATGGATGTCAGCTCACGGCTAATCTTCCTCAAAAAAAAAAAAGTTGAGTTGTGATCCCTAAGAATGGTCAGAACTTTTGCCACAGATGTACCATAAGCTTGCTGTGAAAGTCTCCCACACCACTGTAAATGTCTTGCCGGGCACCACACTGCTCTTTACTGCCTGTCCTCTCCTCAGCCACAAGGATGTGGAGACCCCTCAGCACAGATTTTTTGCTGGTCAAGGCTGGGCTCTGGTTGACCTTGAGTAAACAAGGCCCAGGGCTCACGGGGACGCTTCTCCCACTTCAGATACTGCAGGGCCGACTCCACCTATTTGAATCTCGTGACTCTGGGATTTGTACACAAACACCCCTCCCTAGTAGGAATGTGGCAGCTTCAAAACTCTCTCAGTAATCTGCATGAGCACAGTGCCTTCCCCTGACTCCTGCTCCTGCAACTCACTTGAATTCCCAACACCTCAGGTGCAGGACTCAGGATTGGCGAGATCCTGGAGTTCTTCTCTAGAGTCATCTCCCCCACAGCCAAGAAGGCAATCTGTATATAACTGTGTGGTTGCATAGGAGGGACTCCACAGGGGCATGGAAAGAAGACTTTTATTCTTTTCTCCTACTGCCCTTTCAAACTGGCTCCGTTAGTGCCTCAAGAGGAAAATCTTGGATGGCTTCTGCCCTTAGCAAGCACCTCTCCAATCACTGTTAGTCAGATTTGTGTAATTAAAACATCCAACCCAATCATCAAACTCTGAATTTCATTGAAGGGTAAAGTGGCTCCTTCCCCTGGCTGGTGCCTGCTTCAGCTGAAGGACCTGCCGTGTGGACAGGGCTTCCCAACGGTGCCCTTCTCCTCTTCCGCCTCCAGTCAGGCATCATAGGTCTGACTGTTTGTGGGTTGGAGGAGAACAGGAAGAGACACTGAAGAGAAGTCAGGTGTAATCTGGCCTTGGGGGTTGGAGGCACAGTGACTCTTTTCCTCATAGGGCACCATTGATGACTCGTCATAGAGTGTGCCCTGGAAATGTCTAATTCCAAGTCCAGCTAATGACCGCTATGTCCCCTCCAGCAGGTTACTTCCAGCCCAGTTCCCAGCACCTGGGCTCCCAGAGGTCTGGTCCATTCATCACTGATGGGATCCCTGGTGGACTCCAGGGCAAGTTCCCTTCTAGCTGGCTCTGGCTGGCTCCCTTCTGTGTAGCCCACATTTGATTTATGGGAAACACATACTTTTCCCCTCAGTCAGAGAAAGTTATGGGTGCTTCCAGTACAGGCTCCTCAATCTTTACCCTGCTCCCTCCAGCACACAGCAACATCCTTTCATATATTTAGAGCCACTAGGCTCCAAAACTAAACTCCAGAGGACAAAGCTCATGTCCTCAAAGGAATCTATTACCATACACCACTCACCTTTTCTGGCACCTTCAGAGTCCAAGAGAGCTCCGTACTATGTTTGAGGAGAGAGGGAACCATCATCCCACTGGGTAGGAGATGCAAGGTGGAGTCACTGTGGAGCCTCCCTTATCGTAACACATTGTTGCATAGAGATCACCTTACTGCTGGGAAGGCTGTTACTCTACAGAGGAACCCCGAGGTCAGTGACCCAAAATCCAAATGTCCTCTTTTACAAAGTCCTTTCCTCTTGACCTCTTCAAATACCTATCGAATTAGTTGAAGACTAAACCTCATATAACTGGTTTCTAGCTCCTTCCTTTGACAAGTCCTCCATAGATTTTCTGGCACACAGCTTTGGAATCTGGCCATATTGGCAAATACTGAGGACTCAGCTGAACTTGAGGGAGATATTTATGTTAATATCTTGCCACATTCGCCCCAGGCCTTTCACATCATCTTCAGTCCAAAATTTCAGGTTAATGCAGGACTCTTACACTGGACCCTCCCTTTGACATCTGATACTCAACTTGTCACAAACCTCACTGAATGCTGTTGCCACTGAGTCTATGCTTCCCCTGACAATGTTGCCTGCAGCCCCCAACTTTCCTGTTTCTGAAAAGAAGCAAGATCATCGTTCAATCAGCCACATGCACACATCCTACACTTCCTTCAGAGTAGACTTCAAGCCCTGAATTCTTCCTCAAGTCTTCTCCTAGAAATCCTAGTCTAATTCCCCACTATGGGTCATGGTGATCATATATTTCAACAACAGGGATAATGCACACATCAAATGATGGAACTTCCAGAGACCTCAGAACTCAATCAGAACCACTTTTGGAGAAAACTGAGATATAAGGATTGTAAAGATAATTGAGTGGGGAATATTTCATTTGTCAAACAAAGAGATAGTGTTGATACGATTTATTTGATTTACTCATTTCTCCTCTGGGTGTGTCTTACCTTCCAAAGCAGAATATAAGATCAGGAGAAAAGACATCACCTCACTTAAGTTGATCTTCAATAGACCCTAACACAGACCTAGACACACACAGGTTAATTGAATAAATAATGCTTCTGGAGGTCTCTGAGGGAAAATATCTTTTAAATGGTTCTTAAATGAAGAGTGTAAGGACTGTGCATGCATACTCTGCTCTCTAGAGATGATTCTGCACTGATGTGTCACTCACCAGAAACGACCTTTAAACAGGAGAATTGCATTATGGCAAATAGCAGTTGGGTCAGCCGTGCTGTTTCACATATATTATGAATGTGTTTTCTCACCACAGTTATTTCCTTCCACATTGTCTTGACTCCATTCACAACATTTGTAATGACCTTAGAATGAGCAGGTATTTGGGACCTTATTTCTCCCGACTTACTCTCTATTCCCTGTCTCCCTAAAATCCACTGATACAGTAAATACTCTCGGTCATGTTCACAGACCAAATAAAGGACAACTGGAGAAATCCCAACAACTTGAATTTGGCTTATCTGCAATCACTATAAATGATATAAAGTCATCCCTCTAACTTTGAAGATTCTCGATTATTTAAGCAAGACAGAACCTTTCATCTGCTCGCTGCCAATGTCACAGTTTGTGAGGGTAATCTTGTCCCAGAGATTTCAGCTATCAGGAGAGATTTTTCTGGTGGAAGAAAACACTAGAGAGAATTTTTTAAAAGTAAAGATCAAGGAATGCTCTGAACGAGAAAAAGAAGTGGGTGTCATACGATTGATCAATCCAGATTCTATCAGGAGAGATGGCCCGCTGTAATTTGGGACCTGGAGGAATGTCGAGTGAAGGGGTTTCCTACAAGCTGTGGATACGGGGTTTGGAAACAACCAGGGGGAGTACTGGTGACGGTGAGGAGATCACATCCTAACCCTAAGGGGTGAGTGAAAACTGGAGCCCAGAAGGAGAGTTGGGTGGAGAGGCCACCAGGGCAGGAGCTGTGACTTTGGGCTACGGGTTGCAGCTAGTCAGTGATGACCCTACAGGGAAAGAGGCAGGAGAACAAACACCCTGACCTTGTTTGCCCCCAAGAGACCCCCTGCCTGGACTTCCCATTGGCAGAAGCCAAGCAGAAGGCAGAAAGCAAGAGATCCACTGGTGGAGTCCACAGAGATCCCCTCCTAGGGAAAGAGCTAGAGTGAAGAAGGGTGAAGAGTGGGTCTGCAGAGGAAAATGGAAAGTATTTTGCACAGAAGAGAGTTTTAAGTCATAGTCAGGGACAGTTGAAGTTAGGATGGTGCCTGACAAAGAAAAGAGAGAAAAACAATAAGAGGACCTGTCAACCTCCAGAGCCCCAAGAACCACAGGACAATCTTGCCAGAGAAGCCTGATGCTTCACTAACAAAGTATTCACAGACGTGGACTGAAATAACACACATAACCAGTGGTGCTAACACGTAACTTATGCAGGATTTCTTATCTGAACTTTCCTAAATTGAGTCTTTGAATTCTAGTGATGGGTTATTGACTGATTTTGCCAATTTTGTAACTTCTTAAATTCGTTGGCACTGTGATGGGGGACAAGTGGGATCAGGGAGTGGTAGGGAATGAGCTGTGAAGATGTTTAATTCTGGTTAGCTACTGCTGCATAACAAACCATCCCACAACTTAGTGGTTTAAAACAGCAAGAATCATTTATTTTTCTCATGAATCTGCAATTTGGGCACGACTCAGTGGGAATGGCTCATCTTTGCTCTTTGCACCTTCCTCAGAGGTGGCTCAGTTGGCAGCTGGACAATCTACTTTTGTGTTGCCTCACTTGCGAGGCTGGCAGATGAAAGATCAGGCAGGGCAATGGGCCTGTGACTTGAAATCCTTGTATGTGGGCCTTCCCATGGGCAACTTGGGCTCCCTCACAGCATGGTGGCCAAATTCCAAAGGCAAGCACCCCAAGAGAGCAACGAGTCAATTCACTCTTGAACCTGAGCAGTCACATGGTGTTGCTCCAACTATCCACTATTTATCAAAGCAGTCACAAAGTCCGTCCAATTTCAGGGTAAGGGGCACAGATCCCATAACTCAATGGAAGGAGTAACAAGGTCAGATAGTAGAAGAATAAGTAGGATAGAAGATACTGGCATGGCCATCTTTGGAAAACATAATCCACCACATTACAAATCATAGCAGATTAAGAAAAAAATCAAATTTACATTACTTCCAAAACATATGCCATATTTTTGAAAGTGTCTTCATAATCCCATTTAAAACATCTTGGAATACACTACTCTCAGCTTCTTGCCTTATATTTTTTATTTTCTCATCATATTTCAGCTGTATTGATTTAATTTTTTCTTCTTTTTCTTTCAGTGTATCAGCATATTCCTTTTCTAGAAGTTTAATTTCATTCTCTAGTGGATCAGTGTAGATTTTCTTCAACTCCTCTGCCCATCGTTTCCAGATGTCCTCTGTGTCCTTGTATATGGCATCTGAAAAGTACGCCCCTCTGTTCTTCTGCACCATGTTCTCTATCAGCTCCACCAGCTCCTGCACTTGAGCTTCCTTCTCAGCTTTGTCTGCTTTGTTGTTGAAGGCGCAGCAGCGGCCCCCACACTCCTGGATGATGTTTCCTAGCTTCACATCCGCCTCTGCTATAGCGTCACTTAGGCTCTGATCCTCCAACTGATCTTTGCCAGTGAACAAGATGATCATGTACTTCATGGCAGCCTTCCCAAGGACAGCCTTGATCAATGTGATGGTTTTCTGCATTTCTACTGTGATGCGGCCCAACCTCAGAACCATGATGATGGCATGAGGCCCAGGGCAGGATAAGAGGACACACCGGCTGATTTCCCTCCAGGTGGTCTCCAGTCTCTCCTTGGTGTCAAAGAGCCCTGGGGTGTCAACAACAAGAAGGTTCCTCCCTTTCCATTCCCGGGATGCTTTTTGACAGGTCTGGCGAACAGCGTAGACAGAAATTCCATAAGCAAATATTTGTTTCCCAAGGATGGTGTTTGCTGTCGCACTCTTCCCGCTTCCAGTTCTCCCTACCAGAACAATCCTCAGAGTGTTGTCCTGAGCAGCAGCCATGTTCAGAGGATCTGGGACTTAGGTACCCACAAGACCTTGAGGTTAGGAAGGCTGAGAAGAAGAGAAAAAAGGTTCAATTTCAGTAAATAGGAACCATTCCCAACTCTCTTTTCTTTCTTCTCCTCCCTGAAAATTAGTAATAGTCTATTACCCATATTGATCCCAGTAGAGACAGAAAGATGAAACAGTTCAATTACTATGGAAGACACAATAGAGAAAGGAGTTAAAGAGTATCCCCACAGAGGAGTACCAGGTCCATACAGCTTCACAGGGGAACTCATTTAGACCTTTAAAGATCTGATCATCTTGATGCTACATAAACTATTCCTGATCATATCAAAAAGAACTAAAACTTTCAATTCTTTCCATGAAGCAAGTGTGATATTGATCCCAAAAGCTAAAAAAGATTTCACCAATAAATAAAGCTACAGACATGTTTCATTTGTGAATACTGACACAAAAATCCTAAACATATTATTAGACACTAAGAAGTAATACACCATGATGAAATGTGATTTATTTCAGAAACATTAGGGTGGTTCAATGTGAGAAAATTGATTGTTACAACACATCCCATTAACAGATTAAGAAGAAAATTACCTAGATGCAGAAAAGACATTTGACCAAATTCAATACAGCTTCGTGTTTAAAGCATTTCATAAAATTGGAATTAAAAGATATTTCTTTTTGTGTGTGTGTGAGGAAGATCGGCCCCTGCTAACATCTGTTGCCAATCTTCCACATTTTTGTTTGAGGAAGATTGTCACTGACCTAACATCTGTGCCAATATTCTTCTATTTTATGTGGGATGTCACTACAGTGTGGCTTGGCTTGAGGAGCCGTGCTAGGTCAGCACCCAGGATCCGAACCTACAAATCCTGGGCCACTGAAGTGGAGCATGTGAACTTAACCACTATGCCACCGGTCCAGCCTAACAGATATTTCTTTAATGTGATTTTATATAAACATAAATTTTGCAAATTTTGCCATACCATTTTTTTTTCCTGCAGCTAAAAAAGTTGATTATAAAGTTCATTTGGATGAAGAAAGAAGAAAATTTGCTTGGACAATAAGAAAAAGAACAATGAAGGAAGGCTAGCTCCACCAGAGGGGAAAACATCACAGTTTCTTTAATTAAAGCAGTATGATGTTGGTGCATGAGAATAGAGACAGAACAGAGAAACAAAAACAGAAAATTCACAAATAGACCGAATTGATCATACTATATTCACTCATATTCAATTCGATTATATTATGCTACATCTATATTCAATAAGACAACATCTCACACCAATGGGAAAAAAGATGGACTAATAAGCAACACCGGGATAACTACATAACCGGACAGAAAAAATGAAACTGCATCCGTTTCCTCATGCCATTCAAATTCCAAGCAGATCAGAACTGAAAGGTAAGACACAAATCCCTATAAATAATAGAAGAAACACGGATGAATTCTTTGTAACCTGAGGGCAGGGGAAATATTGCTAGGATTTGAAACAGAAAAAGGAAAAAGACTCATAAATTTGACTACATAAAAATCTAAAAATGTGAGGCAAAAATCACCACAGACAAATTAAAACACAAATGTCAAACTAGGGGAAAAAAATTCCAACGTAAATCCAAGAGGGTTAATTCCCCTATTAGACAAAGAAAATCGAAAAGGAGAGAAACAAAAGACCAACAAATGCATAGAAAATGGAGCAAGAGATATGAATAAACAGTCCAAAGAAGAAAAGAAACGTAAATGTCCCTTGAATATATAAAAAGATATTCACTCAAAATAGAGGAAAATAAGTCAAAACAGAAAAAGTAAAATAACTAAATTAAATAAGTTAGAATTACCCTGAGACACTACTTCTCACCTACAGCTTTGTCAGAAATCCAGAAGTCGGCTGGCACAATCTGTTGGTAAAGGTACAGGGGAAGCGGGTGCTCTCCCACACAGCCAGAGGGAGTGGAAAGGCAGCCCCGACTACAGAGGAGAAGTTAGCAGCATCTTGCAAAAGTCCATCTGCATTTACCCTTTGACTAGAAATCCCAATTTTAGGATTTATTCCAAAGCTACACTGACAAAAATACAGACAAACATTATGCACAAGGCTATTCACTGCACCACTATTTGTAATAGCAAAAGACCAAAACCCTATCAAAGGCCCATCATTAGGGCACTGGTTGAACAGACCTAGGTATTCACACAGTGAAGTACAATGCAACTGTGAAAAGGAATGAGCACTATCTCTATAAACCAGTATAGAGAGGTCTCCAGGATGTATCATCAAGCAAAAAAAGCAAAGTGAAGAAAGTGATGTACAGTTCACTACCGCTTCTCTAAAGGGAGGAATACGAACTACACATATAAAATATAAGATGTATATTTTCAAATATAGGAGAAAGCAACGCCAGGATAATCTGAAAACCTTGTTGTTAGTGCCATGGAGTCAATTCTGCCTCCTGGCGAACCTGTGGACAGCAGAGCAGAACTCTGCCCGGTCTTTCGGTGCCACCCTCACCTTCCAGCACTACATCAGACAATGCTCCACGGCGATTCTCAGGGTTTTCATGGCTAGTTTTTTCAGAATTAGGTGGCCCGGTGCTTCTTCTCAGTCTGTCTTAGTCTGGAAGCTCTGCTGAAACCTGTCCGCCACGGGTGACTCTGCTGCTATTTGACATGCCAGTGGCACAGCTTTCAGCATCACAGCAACATGCAGCTGCCACAGTGTGACACCAACAGACAGTGGTGTGGCTCCCTGACCAAGAAATGAACCCGCCGAATCTTTACCACTAGAGCGCCGGGGCTGGCTAATCTGAAAACTAAACAAAGTGTTACTTACATGAGTGGGAGGAACAGGGGGAGGAACCGGGATAAAAGATGAAAACTAGACTTTTTGGATATATTCAGATTTGCTACATTTGATCTTGAATCCACGTGAATAGTTTACATAATTATACAACAAAAATTACATTTAAAAAATACCAGTAAAAATTAAAAGCAAATGAAACGAATGAACCTAACTGTGTGTGTGTAGTAGATGAGACACAGAAAGAATTGGTCCAAGAGACTTGAAAATGCAGTAATCTCATTGTCCATCCCTAGTGGGAAATACCTTAAGGCCAAAAAACCCTGCATAAATTGCATAATTTGCAATTTATAATCATTGCATTATATAATAATTTGCAAAAATCATAAATTGTTTTAAGGAATCCGATCCTTAGTTGTCTGTGTGTGTGTGTGTCTAGTTTTGAAGTCCATTGTAAAGGCATAAAAATAACAATGAGCCCAGTAGCAACAAGTACCCTTAGTGCCCAGATTGTGGTCTTCAAATGCCATTTCCCACCAACAAAAAATTAGGGCTCTGAGAAGGAAGAACTGATTCTGGGTCTGGGCCAGGAAATGTACAAGCTGACCCTAGACCACCTTGTCATACTAGAAAGCCAGGACGCTACCAAAAATTCTGGGATCTTACCAAAGAGACTCAAGAGCCAACTTGAAGAGGCTCCCACTGGACAAAGATGAGACCATTTGAGCGTCAATAAGAATAATAATTCCAAAGGATTCAAATATATCAAATGTGTTGAAATCCATGAGTTGCTAACAGTTCCACCTTCGGAAAAGAAGTCACTTGCTCTCCTTGGAGTCTGCCAGGAGAGCATCTAATCATTCTGAACATTGACAAAAAGGGAAAGAATCAAGCACTTCTCTTGTCTTCCTTATAACAACTGTACCTCGTGGAAATGAAAGGATTGCCAAGGGGAAGTTTCATTTTATAGGATTATTCTATCTAATAAATGAAGAAAGAAAGATGGAATATCCTTATTTGTGACCCTTAATGAAACAAATTTACTCCAGGCAGTCATCACTGTCTGCTAACATCACAGAAGGAGAGACAACAGGACATCACGCATCTTCTGATGGAAGTTCACAGCTGCACCTCTGAAGCGGTCCCACCAAAACACCAGTCAAACCTGAATCTGATTAAGCCTCTCCCTAAATATAAATTCACACAAAACACTAGAACTAGAAGAGCGTGGTAAATGACATCTTGAGGATGTAATCGACAAAAAGTACACTGTCCAAGTCTGTTAGACAAAAAACTTCCCCTTTCTTAAAAAAAGATATTTTAGAGAAAGAAACAAGGAAGGTGAAAACCTAATATTAAGCTAAACTTAAGAAATATTGAACAGTTGCAAGTTATGGACCTTATTTACATCTGACATCAAACAATTTTAAAAATTATGAGACAATCAGAGGAGTCTGAATATAATCAGTAATATTTTTTAAAATTCTAGTTGCTTTCTGAAGTCTGATCATGGTAATATTTTTGACACAGCCCTTATCTTTCAGACAGACATATTCAAATATTTACTGATAGAGTGACGTCATGTCAGATATTTACTTGAAAATGATCTGAGGAGGATAGAGAGTGCTGAGTAATAGAGGAAACAAAACTGCATCAATTGATAATGGTTCAATCTTGGTATAGGCACAGGAAAGTTCCTTATATTATTCTCCTTATCTTCGAATAAGTTAAAACTTTTCCGTAATGAAAAACTTAACCCGTGTGCAGTATAACTACTCCCGAACACACACTGTATACTAAGCACCATGAAAAATATGTTTCGCACATTATCTCATTTACTCCCAAAATATGATCTGCAACGAAACTAATTTTATTATTCTAATTTTTTAAGTGAGGAAGTAGATGTGGCTCAAAAATACTGAGAAACTTGCCCAAGGTCACGGTGCTAAAGGTTGTGGGCAGAGGGGGATCCAGCTCAAAGTCTGTCCGACCACACCGCGCTCGCTCTTAACCACTGCACACTACGGCCTCTTCTGGGTTCCTCCTCAGGAGCACGGCTCTAAATTTCAGTCTGCATCAGGACAGAGAGAGATCAGGGCAGAGCAGGGAAGACAGTCCACGCTCTTTCCAGAAGCGAGAACTGGCAGCAAGGCTGTAATTAGGCAGGAACGAGGAGGGCGTCACATATATTGTTTCCTTAGCATAGCTGATCCTCTCCCCTCCTCACCTCATCTCTTACACTGCTGGGGACACAGCTTCTCTCTGTTAACTGCTGGAAAGGATTCAGCAAACCGAATTCCAAATTTCCTCTGCCGTTAGTGACCTGTGTAACTCCTGGAGAGTCACCACACTCTGGGATTCTGCTTCTTTTTCAGTAAAAAGAGGGATTTAGACTAGGTGGTCTCTAAATTGCTCTAAGACCTGCCCTGGGGACACTAACTTCCTAGTCAGGGAAGAGGATGGGTTATCAGGCAGCACTCATGTCCATCACAGGAGCAACTGGATGGAAGGAGCCCTACGCAGCACAAGTTTGTCCCGTTACATAGGAGATGGACAGATGCCGTCTCCTCACTCCCCACCCTACCCTCCACCACCACATCTCTCCCACCACTCTCAGACCAGAATCCACCCCCCAGGCAGTGCCCTGGATCCTACTGCCCCTCACAGCTCTATGCTCAGGGGGCCTCTTCTCAGCCAGGCTCACCGTCTTTTGAATGAGTTGAGTTCTCAAGTCCTCTCCAAAGAAGCTCTTTGAAATGGTGCTTTTGCTTTAACTTTGGGGAAAAAGACTTTGCACCCTCTGAAACCTCTGAGTGAGGAAACTCAGATTGGGTGGAGCCAGTGAAGGAACTCTCTGCCTTTAAAGAGACAGAAATATTGCCTCATGATTTGGTGGGTGCTTCAGTGTTCGCAAGTTGAAAGCTTTTTCTCCACGTGCCTGCTAGTGCACCAGAATTTCCAAAGCTACATTCGCTGTTTTGGGTTATAGTGGTGGAGCCAAAGGGACCTTATTAAATGACCCATATCTGGCCCAGGAAGCCAGGCACAAGGTCTGCTCATCTTCCCTGGGTGGGGTGGGAGACTGCAGGGTGATTCAGGGAAGAAAGAACTCAGATATGTGGCTTGGTGTTTCCAAGTTTAGAGCCTGGGGATGCTTCCCAGTGACCCGATAATGTGGGTTTTTACTATAGTCTTTCAGGAAGGTCTCATGTTACTCTTTCAGAAGTTAACAGCACTCAGAAACTAAGCCAAAGGGTCTAAACCATTGGGAACCAACAGAAAAAGAGGAAGACGAGGCCTGGAAAACATCTTCCAATGAGCACATGGGTTTAACCTACTAACTACAACTAGGCCTGGGAAGACAGAGATCGGGGCATTTCACCTTCCAACTGCGTACACTGCTCCTTGAGCACCTGTTAGAGGTTGCATTGTCTCCCCCAAAGATGGGGTCAAGTCCTAACCCCTGGTACCTGAGACTGTGACTTCATAGGGTCTTTGCAAGTAATCCATTTAAGATGAGGTCACTAAGGGGGGGGGGGCCCTAATCCAATGACTGTATCAATATGAAAGGAGGGAAATTTGGACACAGACGCACAGAGGGGAACAACAGGTGACAACAGAGGCAGAGATTGGAGTGACACATCTACAGGCCAAAGAAGGCCCAGGGTGGCCAGCAGCCTCCAGAAGCTTGGAGGAGGCAAAGGAGAATCCTCCCAGAGGCGTCAGAGACATCGCGGCCCCGAGAGCAGCTCGGTGTTGGACTTCTACCTTCCGACTGTCAGACGACCGATCTCTGCTGATGTAAGCCACCCAGTTCGTGCCCATTTGTGACAACAGCCCACGGAAACTAACTTAGGTTTTGGAACAGGAAGTGGGGTGCTGCGTTAAAAAATACCTAAAATGTGAAAGTGGTTTTGAAATTTGGTAATGGACATAAACTGGAAGAATTTTGAGGCGCCGGATAGAACAGTCCTAGATTGCCTTGAAGAGACTATTGGTGGACAAGCGAAGATTAAAGGTACTTCTGGTCAGATCTCAGATCCAAGAGAGGAACACGCTATCAGGCACTGGAGGAAAAGTGATACTTGCTATAAAGTGGCCGAGAAGTCGGTTGAATTACGCTCTACCACTGGGTGGAAAGCCTAACTCGTAGGCAAAGAACTTGAATATTTAGCTGAGGAGGTGTCCGAGCAAAGTGTGGACGGTGCAGCCTGGGTTCTCTTGGCAACTTACGGGAAAATGCATGAGGACAGAGACTGAAGTGACGCACCGACAAGGGGAGGAATGCGAAGGATTCCCAGCAACCACCAGAAGCTGTGAAGACGCAAGGAAGGGTCCTCCCCTGCAGCCTTCAGAGAGAGCAAGGCTCTGCAACACTCTGATTTGGGACTCCCGGAACTAACAGACAATACCTTTCTGTTGTGTTAAGCCACACGGTGTGCAGGGATCTGTCACGGCAGCCCTGGGAATCTAATGCACCACCTTCTCCTTCCTACACCTCTTCTTCTGCCTGCGGTTCGTTCCATCCTCTTAATGACTCAAAGATTTCCCCTTCTGCATTGCGCAGTCTGAGCGGTGCAACCTTACGAGCACACCTTCTCCCTCAGTCCCACCCACATGGTAGGCCCAGATGACCATGGAATCTCAGGGAGGAGAGACGCTGGCTTCCTCAGAGAATTTAGCTTTAAAATTCTCAGGGGAGTTTAGTTTTTGTCAACAATTTATTCAACACCAAAACCAAAACAAAAAACCATTTCTTTTAAAGAGGGACAGAGGGACTCAAGTCCTGAGAGTGCAGTGGAGGCCTCCTGACTCATGAGGGCACAGGCAGACTCCCGGATGGGCTGCGCTGAGGGTCATCAGACCACGTCCGCTTCCCAGCACGGCCCAGTCCCACCAGCAAGAGCCGAGCTCACGCTCTTCCAGGATACCAAACTCACACAAAAGAAGGGTTTTATCTAAAAGAAAAGGGGGAGGGGGTCATCGGCCTTTCAAAATAAGACAAAACAAGCTCTGATGAGTCTAAATATCCAGAAGCCTTCCTCCTAGGCTACGCTGGCTGCATAGGATTACTACCCTGTCTGAGTAGTTCAACCTCACTTGGGGTCCCTCTGTTCCCCCAATGGCGCCTGTATTGTTTCATGAGCTTCAGTACTGGAGTCGCATATCAGCCCAGCAGCACTGGGCATCTCCCGCTAATATAAGCTGCGCACTCAGGGAGAAAACATGTGGGTCTGATTCTGCCACTAGCAAGAACTATGGCTTTCAGCGAAAAAACTCATGAGCCCTCTGAGCCGCAGCATCTCTACAGATGCGAAGATGGGGCGGTGTTGCATTGTCTCAGACTGATGCCTGCTGTGGAACTGTGTCAGACAATAACATTCGGGCTTTGTCCAATGAGAACAAGTCCCCAGACTCTCCCAGTGGCACGATCACGAGCCCAGCTCCGCTCACTCACGCTACGTCTGAGACGTTGGGTGGTTATAGCTACAAACCTCCAGCAGTGGCATAGAAAGCAGTTGTCCTCAAAGGGAGACCACAAGGGCTGGGGCTCTTGGCTTAAGCAATCTGGTGAGAGGGAGTAATATGAGCACAGGCCCCTCTCCCAGGGCGTTTGAGTCCCTAGGGTCATCAGGGAAACGTATAGTTACAGACAGTGACAGAGTCAGCGTCATTTACCCTTTGGCACCAACAGCCAAGAAAGCAAGAACAAAGAATCAGGCATTTCCCCCACAGCTTCCTGCTGCTCTCAACACACCCCCGGCTCCCTTCCTCACTCAGCTACCAGGCTTTTTAGTCCCATCCCTCCAAAGCCCACAAGGTTTGCCTGCATATCCCTGAACTCTTAGCCATTCCAGGAACCTAGTAGAAGAAGAGGCTGCCTAGGAGGACAGGAATCGGGGAAAGGATTCAGAGGCCGCCATGACCACCCAACAGCGCTCAGTAACTTCCCTCCTTTCTGGGATTTGCAATTTGGTCTGCACAATTTCCGCTATGATCTTCATTTCTTCCTTTTGGTTTCAATCTGACGTCTTTTGTTGCTTCACTCCAATCCTTGCATTAAGAGAGTGTTCTTAAGTGTTTTAGTGCTAATGATAAATTCTACAAATAAAATTTAACAAGGAGTAAAGAGAACAATTGTAATGTATATCTCAGCATATCACAACACATTTTTGCTTCTCATAATCCCCTATATTTTCAAGAAATGAGCAACAGGATGATTTTTTGTAAATTCACTCGTGCACAGAAAAAGAGGCCTCCTGCCTCAGCCACAGCCACTTCCTGCCTCTCCTCCCCTGACTCTGTCTTACTCTGCACAGAGAGTTGTGGTCAAAGCACAGGCTGGAAAGGCTGGGTCGCAGGGCCATGTCCCCTTGTTTGTACCTGCTGCAGCGTTCAGCAGGAATGAGGGTAGAAAGACTGGGCCAAGGAGAAATTTCACCATGAAGGTCACTCTGAACTGTGCTCAGGCTCCTTTTCGGACCCTCTTCAGGCTGCTGCTGCCTGAGGATGAAGTGGCAGAGTTTTCCTGTGAGTCTCCAAACCCACACCAGGGCCTCGTTAAGAGCAGGCACAACAGTTGGCCCACACTCCAACTCCCTCCTATGATGGAGGTTCCACATTGGAGAAGACAAGAGACTACTGTCTTCTGCTCTGCGCCCACGGCTGTGGCTCAGAGATTTTGTTTAGGATGAAAACAAGTCCATAATAACAGAGAACTCTTAAGCTCTCCCCAAAGGAAATAACTTTATTAGAAACTGTATGGGAAGGTCAAGTCAAGGGTACTCTTGAAAACAATGAAGATTTTCATGGTAAGCAATTTAGAGGAGTCTGAGAGCCACAGGAGAAACCACAGGGCAGCAAGTTTGCCAGAGAGAACCAGGAAGACAGACAGGTAAGAACAGTCCCTCCAGGGTCAGAGAAAACCTGAAAGACTGACCACGAAAACTACCCCTGCAGAGGAAGCAAAATTTAATCAGATCAGATGGTGGAGCAATTTATGCCCAAGGTCATTGTCAAAAACAAGAGAGCAATCAGGGGGTAATTAGCAAGCCTAACAGCCAGGTGTAAAACCAACAGAGACACACAGGTTAACAGAGAGAGCAGGAAGGAGACAGTCAGAGAGAGCACTGCTTAAACTGCTCTCACTCCAGGTGACTGTGTGCAGGCTCCAGGCTGCACCCTCTGAGGACAACACCAGAGGCTTCACGCTGCAGGGGAAACAGACCTCACTGGAAGAGTCCAGCCAAGTCACCAGGCAAATACACAAACAGCAGCAAATCGAGCCCTAGAAAAGCAGAAGACGAATCAGTACCCAGAATTGCTACACTGTATTCCTTAAAATGCCCAGCTTTTAATGAAAACTATCGGACAAAGAAACAGGAAAGTGTAGTCTATACACTAGAAAAAACACAAGCAACAGAAGCTGCCTGTGAGATGGCCCAGATATTGGATTTAAAGATGGGGCTTCAAAGCAGCAATTATACACGTTTAAAGAACTGAAGGAAAGCGCACTTAAATAAAAGAAGTTACAATGACACTATCTCATCAAATAGAGAATATCAAGAAAGACATAGAGGGCCAGCCCTGGTGGCCTAGTGATTAAGTTCGGTGCTCTCCGCTTCGGCAGCCCAGGTTTCGTTCCCGGGCACAGACCTGCACCACTTGTCCATCAGCAGCCACGCTGTGACAGCAGCTCACGTACAAAACAGAGGAAGACTGGCAACAGATGTTAGCTCAGGGCAAATCTGCCTCAGCAAAAAGAGGAAAATTGTCAACAGATGTTAGCTCAGAGTGAACCTTCCTCAGCCAAAAAAAAAGAAAAAGAAAGAGATACAAATGTTTTTTTAAATGAACAAAATAGAAATGATGGAGGTGAAAAGTATAATTGAAAATGAAAAATTTACTAGAGGGGCTCTAATGGCAGATTTGAACCAGCAGAAGAAAGAATCGATGAATCTGAAGATATAACAATTATAAACATATATGAACTTAACAACTGAGCCCTGAAACACATGAAGCAAAAAATAACAGAAGGGAATAGACAATTCAACAATAATAGTTGTAGACTTCAATACCCCACTTTGAATAAAGCGTAGAGCAACTAATCAGAAGGTCAACAAAGATGTAGAAGATGTGACCACAACACTATAAATCCACTAGGTCTAACACCAGAACGCTCCACCCAACAACGGCACAATATACATTCTTTTCAAGTGCACAAGGAACATTCTCCTAAAGAGACTGTTTTTGTGAGGCCATGAAATAAGCCTCAATAAATTTAAGAGGCTTGAAATTATACATAGTATGCTCACCAGCCAAAAGGGAGTGCAATTAGAAATCAATAATAGAAAACAAGTTGGGAAATTCACTAATATGTGGATATTGAACAACACAATCCTAAATAACCAGTGAGTCAAAGAAGAAATAAAAAGGGGCAATTGTAAATGCATTGAGATGAATGTAAATTAAGAAACAACATAGCAAAACTCATGGGATGTAGCTGAAGCAATGCTTAGAGGAAAGTTTACTTCCAGAAGTACCAATATTAAACAAAGAAGAAAGATCTCAAGCCAATAATCTAATATTGCACATTAACACGGTGAGAAACTAAGAGCAAACTATACCTAAGGAAATCAGAAGAAGGATATAATAAAGATTAGAGTAGAACTTAGTGAACTAGAGAGTAGAAAAACAATATAGAAAACCAACAAAACCCAAACCAGCTTCTTCGCAAAGATCAACAAATTAACAAATCTTTAGCTAGTTTGACCAAAAAAATAGGGAGGAGAATTAAATTACTAAAATCAAGAATGAAAGAGGGGACCTTATTACTGAGCTTACAGAATTAAAACAATTATAAAAAAGTATTATGAAAATTTTTATGCCTCCAAAATCAGATAACTTAGAGTAAATGGACAAATTCTTAAACTACCAAACCAACTCAAGGAGAAACAGAAAGTCTGAATAGACCTATAACACAGAAAGGGATTCAAGCACGAATAAAAAAATTACCTACAAAGAAAAACACAGACCCAGATAGCTTCACTGATGAATTCTATCGAAAATTTAAGAAGAATTAATATCAATTCTTCACAAACTCTCCCAAAAAATACAAGAGGAAGAATACTTCCCAACCCATTCTATGATGCCAGTATTATCCTGATACGAAACCAGAAAAAGATATCACAATAGAAGAAAACTATAGACCAATATCTCTTATGAATATAGATGCAAAATCCTCAACACAATAATGGCAAAGGGAATCCAACAATATATAAAAAGGAATATACACCATGACCAAGTGAAATTTATCCCAGGAATGCAATATTGGCTTAACATCCAAAAATCAATTAACGTAATAAGCTATATCAACAAAGTAAAGGAGAAAAAAAAAAGTGATCATCTCAACAGATCCAGAAAAAGCACCTGACAGAACTGAATATCCTTTTATAATAAAAACACTCAATAAACTAGGAAGAGAAAGAAACTTCTACAATATGGTAAAAGGCATCTATGAAAATCCCACAACTAGTACCATACCTAATGATGAAAGACTCAAAGCTTTCCTGCTAAGATCAGGAATAAAACAAGGATACCTGCTCTTGTCACTTCATTTCAACTTTGTACAAGAGGTTCTAACTAGGGCAAGTAGGCAAGAAAAGACACTGTTGAAAAACAAGATGGAGCGGGATGCAAGGATGGTTCAATATCCACAAATCAATCAATGTGATACACCACATTAACAAAATGAAGGATAAAAATCATATGATCATCTTAACAGATACAGAAAAAGCATCTGACAAAATACAACATCCTTTCATGATAAAAACTCTCAACAAACTGGGTACAGAGGGAACACACCTCAACATAATAAAGTCCCTATATGACAAGCCCACAGATAACATCATTCTCAACAAGGAAATCTGAAAGCTTTTCCTCTAAGATCAAGAAAAATACAAGGATGCCCACTCTTTCCACTTTCATTCAACATAGTACTAGAAGTCCCAGCCAGAGTAATTAGGCAAGAAAAAGAAACCAAAAGGCATCCAAATCAGAAAGGAAGACATAAAATTGTCTCTATTTGCAGATGACATGATTTTATATATAGAAAATCCTAAAGACTCCACCAAAAAACTGTGAGAACTAATAAGCAAGTTCTGTAAAGCTGCAGGATACAAAATCAATATACAAAAATCAGTTGTGTCTCTATACACTAGTAATGATTTATCAGGAAGAGAAATTAAGAAAACGATCTCATTACAATAGCATCGCAAAGGATAAACTACCTAGGAATAAATTTAACCAAGGAGGTAAAAGACCTGTACATTCAAAATTATATGACACTTATGAAAGAAACTGAAGAAGACACAAATAAATGGAAAGATATTCTGTACTCACAGATTGGAAGAAATAATATTGTGAAAATGTCCATACTACACAAAGTGATCTACAGGTTCAATGTAACCCCTATCAAAATTCCAATGGCATTTTTCACAGAAGTAGAAAAATAAAACCCAAATTTGTATGTAAACGCAAAAGGTCTGGAATAGCCAAAGCACTCTTAAAAAAGTAAAAAGTTGGAGGCATCACACTTCCTAATTTGAAACTATATTACAAAACTATACTAATCAAAACAGCATGGCATTGGCATAAAAACAGAGACATAGATCAACAGAACAGAACAGGGACGCCAGAAATAAACTTATGTATATATGGGCAATAAATTTATGACAAATGAGCCAAGTATATATAAAACTTGATAGCCATGTTCAAAATAATGAAATTGGACTTCTTTCTCACACCATACAGAAAAATCAACTCAATATGGATTAAGATTAAACATATCACCAGAAACCATCAAATTCGTAGAAGAAAACATAGGTGGAAAGCTCCTTGAGTAGGGTCTTGGCAATATTTTTTTCCATTTGACACCAAAAGCAAAGGCAACAAAAGTCAAAATAAGGGTAACAATAATAGTAAACAAGTGGGACTAAGTCATCACCTCAGGACCCTCCCTCCCTGAGCTTCCTGAGCTCTGAGGGCTGAGAGGCAGACTTCCTCCTGTGCTGGGAGGAAACAGCCTGCTGGCCTCACAACCAAGGGAAAGCAGTAGGTCAGAGGCTCCCGGGAGCCAGCGTCAGAGCCCTTCACCAACTCTGCAGGAAAGGTGAGCCCAAGGGCAAGGGAGCCAGCTGGGGAGGAGGACCTGTGCGGAATGCGGTGTCTGTATGTCACCCGATGAGTGAGCTACGAGGTTGAGGGGTGGCGGGGAGCAGAGCCTAGAAAGAATCACTTCACACCTCCAGGTTTTAAAGGATGTGCTGAGATTCAAATTGAGTAAGTTCCCAAGAAGTGGGACGCAGCTTCTCCAGCTCTGGAGGGCACACAGTCTTATCAAATCCTCTCTCCTTCCCTCCTCCCCTAATAAATAAGGAAGGTGTTTGCTAGAACCACTACAGGGAACACAGCACACTCTAGAAGGCAGAAACACTCCCCAGATGCCCAGAAGCAAGGCAAAAAATATTTTTGAGGACATACATACAAATCTAAACTCGAGCAAGTTACAAAGTGAAAATTCGGTATAAACCTGAACTGAATCCTCGTGAAACGCTCCACTTTCCTCAGCTCTGTCCACAACCGGGTCTTGCAGGAGACATCTAAGGTTACGAGTGTGGTCTTCAGTCCCTCGTCCTAAATGTGCCCTTCAACACCTGCCCCCAATCTCAGCTGCCCAGGGCTCTGCAGGCTGCTGCGCGTCTTGACGTCCTCGCCTCCTCTCACCCGTGTAATGAAGGAGGCGCTGGGATAACTCACTCAGAAACTCAGACCGTGGACCGAATGCTTTAGAGTCACAGGAGGGGGGAACATATTTCTCAAAAGGACAGATATGGGAATCAAAATCTCTAAGAAATCTTCATTTTAAAGAATCCCCTAGACAATTCCAAAGACAGCAGGTTCAAGAAGCACTGGACTAGGTAAACAGACTCCGACCCTCGGAGCTTTCAGATGACAGGATTCTACACGGCTGACGTTCCTCAGCAACAATACGTCTTGTGCACCCCAGGTTTCAGCTCTCAGGAACTTTGGAAGAACTGTTCAAATCCCACTCCAAACTCCGCGGGAGGTTCCAAACGCCTCCCAAGGGCTCAGTGAATTCCCTGCAGCACACTTTCTCATTTCCATCTTTGACGAGGACTGCTCACTTTGGCTAAAGTCTTGATCTTTGTTCTAATCTTGTGGCTGTTTCCTCATTTCTGCTCTGCTGTCAATTACGGCAGCTTGTTGATTTCTACACACAAACTAATCAATCACAGGAGGCCCGTGAGCTGAACTTAAGGCTTGGGGAGGTGGCAGGGCACTTACTGCAGGAACATGAGCACTTTGGACTGAGGACCAGGCAAACCTGTCCTCTTGGTCCTTTGGCCAGAGACAAGGTATTCAGCAAACCTCTGCTTTGCTTTCCCTTGTGTGGTGCCAGTGGGAGAGAACACGGTCGACTGCAGTAACCAGGTGGACGACAGGGACAGGGAGAATTAGAAACGGACGTGAGCTCAGGCAGGACTCAGACAGAACGTGGGAGAGGATGAATGGTCACAGCAGGGAAAGCACAAGGTGGACTGGAAAGGCCCTGAAGTCTGCTCCTGGTGGAGCAGCTGATCGAGTCAGGGAGTGGCTGGAGATGAGGCTGGAGACCCAGACGGAGGAGAGACTATGCACTTGCGTCCGGGTACCTGTGGGATCCGGCAAACGTGCTCCCTGAACGTTTATTGTATTAAATGATGGTTGAACTGGGCATCATCAGTTTACTTCGAGAAGCCTCAGATCTGGGGCAGAACATCAGGAGATGGAGGGGAGCGCCCCAGTCTCTCCAGCACACAGACCACAGTTAGACACATTGCGAGCCATATTATCCGGCTTGCTGAGAGCAGAGTCAGAGGCTGTCCAGAGCAGCTTGCGAGGTATGTCTGTTTTCCAATTTCCACAAACAAAATTCCAATTTTCTTCTTGTTTGTTTCCCAGGCCAACCACCCTAGGGTGTTCCCTAAGTCACTGGGCAAATTTTGGGGTTCTCAGTGTTTTTCAAAGTCTCCTCTGGCTGCTGAAGCTCCTGGGAAAATTTAATATGTAAGGCTCATGTACTGATACAGAATTACCTGGGAAATTAACATCGACAGCCGCCTCACTGACGCAGAGTGAGTGTCACGCTCTGCGCTCTGCTGCTGCACTTGGAGTCCCTGAAATGACAAAGCCAAGTTCTCAGCCTCACTCCAACCTCAGCCCAGGCTCTTCCCAGGTTCCTCCCTAAACTCAGATGTTCAGGGGCAGGAGGGAACCGTGGCTTCCTCACTGTGGGGTCACCAGCTCTTTCCACTTTGCCTGACACATTGTGGGGAGTTATACCTATCTGATGAATAAATGAATGAGAAACGAAAGATCAAACTGTGTTTGGGACTCTTGCAGGTAGCATGGGAGGACGGAGGATGGTAAGAGACGAAGAAAATGCCTATGGTAAGAACACATCTCGCAAGGCGTTCCTGCCCCCAGGGGTGAGCTCTGGGTGATGAGGGGCGAGCCAACTCCAGACTGACCAGAGACAAGCCCCACCTGCACGTTAGCTGGACCTCTGCCCCTGCCCTGCTGGGAGACATTAAGTTCTGTGACTAGCCTGCGCCTCCAATCCCAAAGTGGGAAATGAGGACCATGGATCTACTCGGATCTCCGCAGAGGAGGATGGAGAAGGGATCCAATCATGGACTAGAGGGAACACGATTTGCCAGGCAGAAGGTGTTAGAGAACAGGATGGAAGGTTAAACTGCTGTCTTCTTAGGCAGCAGGTTTAAGAGAGAGGAGAGGGAGGAAGAGGAAAAGGAGGAGGGAGGGAAGAAGAGAGCTTGTCTCAGCTCAACCCCCACGACCCTGTGAGAAACAATCTATTTCCATTTTTACAGAAGACGTTTAACTCTTACAGTAAGCACCTTCACAGGTGACACAGCTGGCTGATGGCGGGGCTGTAGCTCAAACCCAGGTGTCTAGGGCTCTGGGCAGCCCTTCCACACGAGGCCTGCTGCCTTTCCTCCTGGGATGGCACCTGGGAGAGTATCGCAGAGGCCACTGAAGTCGTGAAATAAGCAACAGCTCTGCACGCTGTGGGTGACCAGAGGTCACGTCAGATGCAGCCCATGTGGCCTGGAACTGTAAAGGGGCGTGCTCTAGGGAAAAGCCCACGGGGTCTTGGAGCATCCCCAGGCGCATGTGGTGACGCCAAAGAGGAAAGACATAGACGGGTAAAGATCCCCGGGAGTCCAAAAGTCCCTAACCAGATCACCTCAGTGAAGGCTGGCCTTGAAAAGCAAAGGGTGAGGCACTATTGCTCCCCTTTGTTCGAAAGGCGTCCAGCAGGTCCAGGTCAGCAGGCTCAGTCGCTTCCAGGCGTGCGGCTCACGAATCATTGTCCGCGCAGGTTCCGAGGACGACCCGCAGGAGCCCAGGCTCAGGCTCATCCTGGCCGGGAGGACCGGGGCCGGCAAGAGCGCCACGGGCAACAGCATCCTGGGCCAGCGGCGCTTCCTCTCGAGGCTCAGCGCCGCGCAGGTGACCACCACCTGCGCCGTGGGCAGCTGCCGCTGGGCCGGCTGGCACCTGGACGTCATCGACACCCCGGACCTGTTCGGCGCCTAAGACCCCAGGACAGAGCCGGGCTGCGGCGAGAGGGGCCGCTGCTACCTGCTCTCGGCGTCCGGGCCGCACGCCCTGCTCCTCGTCAGCCAGCTGGGCCGCTTCACCGCCCAGGACCAGCAGGCCGCGCGCCGGCTCAAGGCCATGTTCGGCGAGGGCGCTGTGGCGCGCACGGTCCTGCTCTTCACGCACAAGGAGGACCTGGCGGGGGGCCTCGCTGCAGGACTACGTGCGCTGCACCGACAACCGCGCGCTGCGGGAGCTCGTGGCCGAGTGCGGCGGCCGCGTCTGCGCCTTCGACAACCGCGCCAGCGGCGCGGAGCGGGAGGCCCAGGTGGCCGAGCTCATGGCGCTGCTGGAGCGGCTGGTGCGCGCGCACGGGGGCGCGCCCTACACCAACGACGTGTACGGCCTGGCGCGCGCTCTGGGCCGCGCGCGCCCCGAGGAGCGGCTGCGCAGGGTGGCGGAGAGCGTGGCGGCCCGCGTGCAGCGGCGGCGGGGGCGCGGGCTGCTGGCGGCGCTGTGGGGGCGCGGGAGGGCACCCTGGAGCAGCCCGAGGCTGGTCGTGGCCGCGCTACTGGGGGCCCTGGGCCTGCTCTGCCTGCTGCTTGCCGGACGCTGGGCGGACGCCTTGGGGGAGGTCGACCCGGGCTAACAGACCTTATAGAGGACTTTGACCCATCCACTGATAAGCACATTCGTGCCTGGACCACTCCAGGGACCCCAGAGGGCAGGCACATCCCGCTAAGGCTGCGAGCTAGGACACACCGGGGAAGAGTTTTGGGAGTGCTGTCTATGTATATGTGGGATATATGCAAAAGGATTAAGGATGCCAGGAAAAGTACCTGAAACAAATTAATGGATAAAAACAATGTGTAGTGCGAGAATAACTGGACATCCACATGCAAAATGATGAATTTGGATCCCTGGCTCACACTATAGGCAAATATTAGCACAGTCACTGCTTGCTTAACAACAGGGCTATGTTCTAAGAAATGGGACGGTAGGTGATTTCCTCATTGTGTGAACATCATAGAGGGCACTTACACAAACCTAGATGGTATAGCCTACTACATACCTAGGCTGTATAGTACTAATCTTATAGGACTACTGTCACATATGTAGTCCGTTGTTGACTGAAACGTCATTATGCAGCATGACTATATAGACAATGGATCAAAGAGCTAACTATAAGAGTTAAAAGTATAATACTCTTAAAAGAAAATGTAGATATAAATCTTCATGACCATGGATTAAACAATAGTTTCTAATATATGACACCGAAATCACAAACAACCAAAGAAAAATAGATAAACTGGATTTCACCGGAATTGAAAACTTCTGCCCATCAAAGAACACCATCAAAAAAAGTGAAAAGACAACCCACAGAAAGGGAGAAATTATTTGCAAATCATACATCTGTTAAAGATCTAGTATCCAGAATATATAAAGAACACTTATAACTCCACAATAAAAATAGAAATAACCCAATTTTAAAGTAGGCCAAAGATTTGAGTAGATGTATCTCCAAAGAAGATATACAAATTGCCAATAAACACATGAAAAGATACTCAACACCTTTAGTCATTAGGGAAATGCAAATCACAACCAAAAAAAGCATCACTTCATAGTCACAGGATGGTTATCATTTTAAAAAGAAACAAAGGAAGGAAGGAAGGGAGGGAGGATGGGAGGGATGGAGGAAGGAGGGAGGGAGGGAGGAAGGAAGGAAGAAAGAAAGAAAGAAAGAATACCAGTGGGGATGTGGAGAGATTGAACCTGTATACATTGCTGGTGAGGATGTGAAATGCTGCAGCCACTGTGGAAAACAGTGTGGCTCTTTCTCAGAAAGTTAACTGTGGAGTTACCATGTGACTCAGTAATTCCATTCTTTGGTTCAGATCCAAGAGAACTGAAAACATATGTTCATACAAAACTTCCACATGAATGGTAAAACAGTATTTTTCATAATAGCCAAAAAAGTGGAAGCAACCCAAATTTACATCAACTGATGAATGGGTAAACAAAATAAGGTATATCATCCAATGGAATATTATTTAGCCATAAAAAGGAATGGAATACAGATATATGCTACAGCATGAACGAACCTTGAAAGCATTATACTAAGTGAAAGAAGTCAGACACCAAAGACCACATAAGGTATGATTCCATTTATGTGAAATGTCCAGAAACTGGAGTGAGCTCATGAGAGTGTCCTTAAAAGGGTTTTAGCTTTAGTTTGTAAACATTTATATTAAGCTTCACTTTTTAAGCTTTCCTCCCCTCTTCTGGGTTGAGTTGTGTTCCCCTAGAAAAGAAATGTTGAAGTCCTAACCCCCAGTACCTCTGACTGTGACGAATGTGACATTACTTGGAAATAAGGTCTTTGTAGATTTCATTGTTAAGATAGGGCCATTAGGGTGAGCCTTGATCCATTATAACTGGTATGTGTATCAGAAAAGGGGAATTGGGACACACACACACACGCATACACATACACACCCCCAGAGGGAAGACAGTCATGTGAAGATAGAGGCAGAGATTGCAGTTCTACTGCCACAAGCCAAGGAACACGTGGGGTCACCAGAGGCTGAAGAGGCAAGAAAGGACCCTCTCCTACAGCCCCCAGGGGGAGCATGGCCCTGCCAACACCTTAATTTTGGACTTCTGGCCTCCAGAACTGTGAGAGAACAAATTTCTCGCGTTATAAGCCACTCAGTTTGTGGTACTCGGTTACGGCAGCCCTAGGAAACTACCCCTCCTCCACGTTGTGATTCCCTCTGGTTAACCCTGGTCAACACGCTATAATTACACGTTGGGAGATGAAATGGCAGGTCATACATAGGTGTGGGTGGGCAGGGCAGTAAGAGGAGTGCAGGTTGCCCCCACATCACCCTCCTCTGAGGATGGCATAGTGGTGGCAGCAATGACCTAGGGAGGATGTTGGTCCTAGAGGGCCAGCTGCTGACCAAAACCAAAGCAAGCTGAGGCCCACTGTGGAGCTGAATGACAGTCAAGCACAGCGTGATCCTGGAGTAGTTCATGCACAAAGGCAAACTTGGAAGCACCAGGACACATATACTCCCCAACCCTGAATACATAGTGGGATGGGGAGTGGGGCGCCTGGATCCTACCATTTGGTAGAAAGGGGATGGAGAAGTGGCAGGCCCTTGAGAGGCACATCATGCTCTACTTCTATGGTAGTACAGGGTCATCTCCAGGTTTTTCGTCAGAAACCATGGAGCTCAGAAGGAAGTGACAACATTTTTCAAGTGTTAAAAGAAAAGGGCTGTCAACCTAGCATACTGTGGTCAGAGAAAAGATCCTTCAAGAATAAAAGGGAATCAAGGCATTCTCAGCTGAAGGAAAATTAATTAAGGGAATTTGTCACCAGCAAACCTACTCTAAAACAGTGACTAAGGGAAGTTCTGAAAAAGAAAGGAAACAGTAAAACAAGGAACCTTGGAACACCAGGAAGGAAGAAAGTAGCAAAATATGGGTAAATAGACTTTCCTTCTCCTCTTGAGTTTCTAAATTATGTTTGGTAGTTGAAGAAAATATTATAGCAATGTCTGATGTAGTTCTAAATTTATGTAGAGGAAATAAATTTAAGACAATTATATTATAAACAGAGAAGGTTAAGGGATGTAAAGGGAGGTAAAGTTTGTACACTTCAGGCAAACTGGTCAAACAATAGCCCCAGTAGATTGTGATAAGTTCTGTACATATACTGTAATACCTAGAACAATCTCCTGAAAAGTCATACAGAAAAGTACATTTTGAAAATGTTATATATAAATCAAAATAGAATTCTAAAAATTGTTCAAGTAACCCACAGGAATGTAGAGTGGAAAATAGAGAAATGAAAACCAGAGAGGACAAAGGAAAAAACAAATGAAAATGGCAGACTGATGCCCTCACATCTCAATAATTACATTAAATGTAAGGGATCTAAATACACCGACTAAAAGACAGAGATTGGCAGAGTACATTAAAAGACATGACCCAACTATATGCTGCTTACAAGAAAATCATTTTAAATGTTATAGTAGAAATAGGTTGAAAATCAAAGGATGGAAAAAGATAAATAGTGCAAATACTAATCATGCAAAGGAAAGAAGGAATGGCTATATTAATATCAAATAAAGTAGACTTCAGAACATAGAAATTACCAGCTGCAGAGAGGGATGTTATATAGTGATAAAAATGTTGATCCACCAAGAAGACTAAGCAATTCTAAATCTGTAATCCCAAACAACAGAGATGCAAAATATGTTTTTTTAACTGAAAGGAGAAATAGATGAATCCATAATTACAGTTAGAGACTTCACACCCCTCTCTCAACAATTCATAGAACAACTACATAGAGAATGAGTAAAGATATAGAAGAGTTCAAGAACATGGTCAATTAACAGTATCTAATTGATATTTATGGAACACTCCACCAAACAATCAACAGAAGACACATTCTTTTGAAGTGCACGTGGAACACCTGCCAAGATGGACCAGATCCTGAGGTTTGCATAGGTCTTGGTTACGGCAGCCCTAGGAAACTGCTAGCTCCTCCATGTTGTGATTCCCTCTAGTTAACCCTGGTCAACACGCTATAATTACATGTTGTTGGGAGATGAAATGGCAGGTCATACATAGGTGTGGGTGGGCGGGGACAACAAACCTCAACAAGTTTACAAGAATTGAAATCATACAGAATATGCTCTCTACCCACGGTGGAGTCAAGCTAGAAATCGATAGCAGAAAGACACCAGAAATGTCTTCACTGCCCCATCAGCAGCATCGTGACTCTAAACAATCATCAGAATCTGAGACAGGCCTTGTTGTTTTCCTGCCGCTGTCCAGTTCTACGTCTGGAAAGGGACTTTTCTGGTCTTGGGAAACACTCATGACACGGTCACAGAAGATGGAAAAGTAAGGGGTAAATGGCCATTTCTCCTTTCTTTCTCCCCACGGCTGAAGCCAGTCTCCTTTGTTGTTGAAGAAAGGAGGGGATCATATTCTCCCTACCACACATCCGTCTCCTGGCTCCACCACTCACCCACTCCTTTTCTACTATGAGTGCGGATGACTTTACTCAAGAAGAGGCAAATTCAGTCTCTACTCGCCCTTGGCCAGCTTCTGCCCACCAGTTACAGCATAGCTAACCCCGTGGGCATGATCAGCTGCAACTAGTATAACGTGGCCACTTGGTGAAAGTTATGAAAGCGACTACCTGGTCAGGGGTAGACATCTTCCAGGCTATGCTGAGAATCGGCCTCACAGAACACTGGGAAAACCACGGGTCAGATCCCTGAGGCACTGCGAGCAGCGTGCTCCTCGGTCCGCTGGTAGTGATTTCAGGGACTTCAGCTTTACTTGCAGACAGGGGAGGGACTGCTATCTTTTTCTGACAAAAGGAGAAACTGAGGCCCGGAAAGCTTAGATGACGTACGCTAAGCCGCCCACTGTGCTGGATCTGGAACCATAATCCACGTCATGTAGTTCATCCTCCTTCTGTCCTCCGTGCCCCTCTTGAGCCCCCACCCCACCCACCCAATGATGAGATTGTGGTAAATATGGAAATGAAACCACAAGTCAGAGTTTGGAGGCAAGAAATCTGAATAATGAAACATAATTTCTCTTCCCTTGTCTGTGTTCAATCTTAAGAAAAAAAGGAAATATACATTATTGAGAAAGGAGTGTTGAAATCTCCAACTGTAACTGTGGATTTGTCTATTTCTGCATCATTTCTCTCAGTTTTGCCTCTTGAATTTTGAAATTCTCTTGTTTTTCTAAAGGTCTGTTACTTAGGAGGTGATGCACAGTGAGCATTATTTTGTCCTGTGCATGAATTAACCTATCTGTCATTATCAAAGGTCCTTCCCTATCCCTGGTCTGGAGATGGTGTGCTTCTGACCCTGCTTCGTCCGAGATTCATATGGCCACTGCCGGTTTCATGTGCTTGATCTCTGCACGGTATCTTTTTATTCTCCTATTTTAATCTCTCTGTGTCTTTGTATTTACAGTGGGAATTCCTTTAGAAAGCATGCATTTGGGTCTTGCTTTTTTATCCAGTCTGACAATCTGTCTTATAATCGCAAAGTTTAGACAATTTACATCTAGTATGGTTATCAGCATTGTGTTAAAATTCATTTTCTTGCTATTTCTTTCTATTTGTTTCATCTGTTCATTTTTTCTGGTGATTTTTTAAGATTCCATTTTATTTCCATTACCGCTTTATTAGCTGCACCTCCTTTCATTTTCTTAGTGGTTTCTCCACAATTTACAATGTGCACTTTTAACTTATCGTATTCTACCTCCAGTGAATGTCACATCACTTCACATACTCTGTAAGACCTTCATAACATTACACTTCTACTTCCTCCATCCTATCTTCTGCGTTATTGGTGTTATAAATTTGACATTCACACAAAATAGAAACAATATATTCTTATTTTGCTTTCAAGAGTCTGTTATCTTTTGAAGAAATTTTTAAATGATAAAAAGAATCTTTTATATTTACCCATCTATTTACTATTTTTGGCCTGTCATTTTGTTGTCGAGATCCCACTTGTCATCCACTTTTATTTCCATCCACCTGAACCATCTTACAGATCACTCCTGAGCAGCCTGTTGTTCAATGTCTGGAAACAGTATTTTTAATATATTATATATGCATAGTTTTCCGGTTGTTTATGGAAGGAGGGTAAGTAACAATCCTCATTACTCCATCACGGCCAGAAACAGAAGACCTTTCCCTCATTTCTTTTCTTGCAAAATATTTATCAAAGACACTAGGCATCTGTACTATTGACTTTCCCACATTCTGAACTTTGCTGCTCGCATCCTCATGATATCATTTAATGTATTGCTCTATCTCATACTTTTCCTAAAATGGAAGTTAGTGGTGGTTAGTTTGATCAGACAGATAAGAATCAAGCTTAATTTTTTTTCACAATTTTACTCTTAGTTGGTGTTGTATGTTTCCGTCAGGGGGCCCTTTTTTATGGGAGCAGTCATTGATGATCATAGCATAGATGTATTACTTAATAGGTATTTCAAAATGGTGATATTCTATTCTAATATTTCTTTTTTCCTTTAGTATTTCTATTAGAGTATTCTTTCCCTCTTCACTTATTTAGTAACGTGAAGTAGTTCATGCAGGAAAGGCAGGATAAATGCTTGATAAACCCCAGGATAAATTACAAATGAATAAAAGGTTTAAATGTTAGCAAGAAAGGAAATCTAAAATGTTCTAGAAGGAAACAGAAAAGTATTCCACTATACACTACACATGTGGAAGGTCTTTCTAACTATGACTCAAAAGCCAGAACACACAAATAAATGTGGTTGATTAATTTGCCTACATAATAGTGATATACATCTATATAACAAAACAAAGTAAAATATGAATGACAAACTAGACAATAATATTTGTAACTCACATGATAGACAAATGCCTAATCTCTCTAATATGGAGAGTTCCCAGGAAATTGAAATGAAAAGACCAGCAACCCATTGTAAAAAATGGACAAAGGATATGAAGAGAATTAACAGAAAAAAACTGATATCGAACATAGGAAAACACGCTTAATCTCACTCATATGGACAGAAATGCATATCAAACTGCACTTAGACATGATTACTCCCCATTAGGTGTTCAAGACCCAAAAGTATGAAACAGACAGCTGCCTTCATACTTCATTAGCCAAAACACAGGATGGCACAACCCATGTGTAGCAGACAATGCAACATTGTTTGACACAGCAAAGGTTGGAAGAACCCCAAATGACCATCAACTGGGACAGGTGAAAAAGAAACTCGGGTATAGCTACACAAAAGACTACTGTGCAGCTGTACAGAACAAATAAGGAGGCTCTCTACGTGCCAATATGGAAAAACGCCCACGATGTGTTGTTAAGTGAAAAGAACAAGATATAGAGCCATAGAAATAGTATGCTACCTTTTATGCAGAAAAAGAATAAATTTAGATTATGTACTCAGACTTGCTTATATTTGCAGAAAGAAACACTGTAAGTATACCCAAGAAAGAAAGTGGTTAATTTTAGAGGACTGTGGGAGATTCAAGTGGACAAGGTAAAGCCAAGATCTCTTAATATTTGCTTCTTCATAGTCTTTTATTGTAAAAACACATAACATCAGACATACCCTCTTAGCAGATTTTAAGAGTACGGTCCAGTATTGTTAACTATAAGCACAATGTTGTACAGCAGATCTCTCGAACTTCTTCACCTTGCGCGACTGAAACGCTCAGTCCATTGAACAGCAGCTCCCCATTTCTCCCTTCCCCCAGCCCCTGGCACCCACCATTCTACTTATTGTTTCTGTGAATTTGACTACTTTAGATGCCTCATATAAGTAGAAAATGCAGTATTTGTCCTCTGTGACTGACTTACTTCACTTAGCACAATGTCTTCAAGGTTCATCATATGTTGTAGCGTTGACAGGATTTCCCTCTTTTTTATTACTGAATAATATTCCACTGTGTGCATGTGTGTGTAAATATATATATATCACATTTTCTTTGTCCATTCCTCCATCAATAGACACTTAAGCTGTTTCCACCTCTTGGTTATTGTAAAAAAACAACAGAATACACATTCTTCCCAAGCACACATGGAACACACTCTCCATCATAGATCATATGTTAGGTCACAAAAAAAGTCTTAGCAAATTTAAAAAGATTGAAAACACACCAAGAATCTTTTCTGACCACTGTGGTGTGAAACTAAAGATCAGTAACAGGAAGAAAACTGGAAAATTCACAAAAACATGGAAATTAAACAGTACACTCTTAAAAAACCAATGAGTCAAGGAAGAAGCCAAAAGAGAAATCAAAAAATATTTTGAAACAAACAAAAATGGAAGCACAATATACCAAAACTTATGGAATGCAGCAAAGGCAATTCTAAGAGGGAAAGTTATAGTGATAAATGCCTACATTAAAAAAAAGAGAGAAAGATCTCAAATAAACAACTTTAACTTACACCTCAGTGAAGCAAAAAAAGAGGAATAAACTAAGGCCAAAGGTAGCAGAAGGAATGAAGTAACAAAGGTCAGAGCAAAAATAAAGACCAGAAAATCAATGGAAAAGCTCAACAAAATGAAGAGCTACTTTTTGTGAGAAGATAAGCAAAATTGACAAACCTTTTTCTCTAGGTGAATTTTAAAAAAAGACAAATAAATAAAATTAGAAATGAGAGGAGAAAAGTTACAAATGATACCAAAGAAATACAAAGGATCATAAGAGACTACTATGAACAATTATATGCATCAAATAGATAAATTAAAAGAAATGGATAAGTTCCTAGAAACATACAACCTCCCAAAACTGAATCATAAAGAAATAGAAAATCTGAACAGACCAATAACAAGTAAGGAGATGGAAGCAGTAATCAAAAACCTCCCAAGAAAGAAAAGCCAATACCATATCACTCCACTGGTGAATTCTACCAAATATTTAAATAAGAATTAATACCAAATCTTCCAAAAATTGAAGATGAGGGAACACTTCCAAACTCATCTTATGAGACCGGAATAACCCCGATATCAAAACCAGACAAGGACACTACAAGAAGAGAAAACTACAAAGCAATATCTCTGATCAGTATAGATGCAAAAATTCTCAACAAAATATTAGTCAACCAAATTCCACAGTATATGAAAAAGTTCACACAACATAATCAATTTGGATTTATCCCTGAGATGCAAGGATGGTTCAACATATGCAAATCAAACAATGTGATACACCACATTAATAGAACTAAAGATAAAAATCACGTGATCAACCTAAGAGATGCAGAAAAAACAATAGACAAAGGTACAACATCTTTTCATGACAAAAACTCCCAATAAAATGCGTACAAAAAGAACTTAACCTCAACATAATAACAGCCATATCTGACAAGCCCACAGCCAACATCATACTCAATGGTGAAAGGTTGAAAGCTTTTCCTCTCACTGGAGCAACACATATATGACCACTCTCACTTCTATTCAACATAGTACTGGAAGTCCCAGCCAGAGCAATTAGGCAAGAAAAAGAAATAAAAGGCATTCATATCAGAAAGGAAAAAGTAAAACTGTCTCTGTTTGCAGATGATATGATCTGACATGTAGAAAATCCTAAAGACTCTACCAAAAGACTGTGAGAACTAATAAGCAAGTTCAGTAAAGCTGCAGGATACAAAATCAATATACAAAAATCAGTTGCATTTCTATACACTAACAACAAAATATCTGAAGAAGAAATAAAGAAAATAACCCCATTTACAATAGCATCAAAAAAAATAAAACACTTAGGGATATATTTAACCAAGGAGGTGAAAGATCTGCACACTGGAAATTATAAGACTTTTGTGAAAAAAATGGAAGAAGACACAAATAAATGGAAAGATATTTCATGTTTATGGATCAGTAGAATTAATATTGCTAAAATGTACCCACTACCTAAAGCCATCTATAAATTAAACGCAATCCCTATCAAAACTCCAGTGTCATTTTTTATAGAAATAGAACAATTCTAAAATTCATATGGACCCACGATATACTTCAAATAGCCAAAGCAATTGTGAGAAAGAAGAACAAGGCTGCAGGCATCACACTTCCTGATTTCAAACCATATTACAAAGCTGTTTTGACCAAAATAGTGTGGTACCAGCATAAAACAGACACATAGAGCAATGCAACACAATCAAGAACTCAGAAACAAACCCTTGCACATACAGTCAACTAAAATTTGGCAAGAGAGCCAAGAATACTCAATGGAGAAAGGATAGTTTCTTCAATAAATGATGTTGGGAAAACTGGAGAGTCACGGGCATAAAAATAAAATTGGACCCCTATCTTCCAAAATACTTCCCTACCACTCACAAAAATTAACTCAAAGTGGATTAAAGATTTAAAGATAGGACCTGAAACTATAAAACTCCTAGAAGAAAACATAGGGGAAAACTCCTTAACATCAGACTTAACAGTGATTTTTCAGACATGACATCAAAAGCACAAGCAACAAAAGCAAAAATAAATAAGTGGGACTACACCAAACTAAAAAGCTTCTGCACAGCAAAAGAAAAAAATCAACAAAATGAATGGCAAGCTACATAAATTGAGGAAATATTGCAAATCACATATGTGATTAGGAGTTAATATCCAAAATATATAAGGAACACATATAACTCATGGCAAAAAATAAAAATAAACAATCCAATTTTAAAAATGGGCAGAGGACCTGAATAGAAATTTTTCCAAAGAAAACATACAAATAGTCAAAAGGTACATGAAAAGATACTCAACATCACTAATCATCAGGGAAATGCAAATCAAAATCACAATGAGATATCACCTCACACCCATTAGAATGGCTATTATCAGAAAGACAAGAAATAGCAAGTTTTGGTGAGAACATGCATGTTGTTGGTGGGAAGGTAAATTGGTTCATCCACCATGGAAAATAGTGCAGAAGTTCTTCAAAATAGTAAAAATGGAAGTACCATATGATCCAGCAATCCCACTTCTAGATATCTATCCAAAGGAATTGAAATCAGGACCTTAGAAGAGATATCTGCACCCCCATGTTCATTGCAGCATTATTCACCATAGCCCAGATATGAAACAACCTAAGACTCTATTTACAAATGAATGGTTAAAGAAGATGTGGTATGTATATACAATGGAATATTATTCAGTCATAAAAGAGAAGAAAATCCTGCCATTTGAAACAACATGGATGGACCTTGAGAATCACGCTAAGGGAAAAAAGCCAGACAGAGAAAGACAAACACTGTATGATCTGACTTATATGTGAATCTAAAAAAGCCAAACTCATAGAAACAGAGAGTGAAATGGTTGTTGCCACGGCCTTGGGTTGTTCCACGGGGTGGAAGAAATGAAGAGATGATGGTCAAAGCATACAAACGTTTAGTTATAAGATGAATAAGTTCTGAGGATGCAAGTCCAGCATGGTGACTATAGTTACCAACACTGTAGTATATATTTGCAAGTTGCTAAGAAAGTAGATCTTAAATGTTGTTACAACCAAAAAATAAGAAATTGTAATCATGTGAGGTGATGGAAGTATTCACTAACCCTATTGTGGTAATCATTTTGCAATATATACATGTATCAAACCATCATGTTGTACATCTTAAACTTACACAATGTTATATGTCAAGAATAGCTCAGCAAAGCTGGGAAAAAAATTCTCTTGTATAAAGAAGAAGCAGGATTTCATATTGTTAGATTTTGGAATCATATGAATATATTTCCTATTCAAAAATTAAATTTAAGGGGCCAGCCCCGTGGCACAGTGGTTAAGTTCATACACTCCACTTCGGCAGCCTGGGGTTTGCCAGTTCGGATCCTAGGTGCAGACCTACACACTGCTTATCAAGGCATGTTGTGGTAGGCATCCCACATATAAAGTAGAGGAAGATGGGCATTGATGTTAGCTCAGGGGTAATCTTCCTCAGCAAAAAGAGAGGATTGGCAGCAGACGTTAGCTCCAGGCTAATCTTCCTCAAAAAAAAGAAGATTAAATTTAAAAGAGCTCCCAATCTTCCTTATACAGAGTCATAATATATTTTTAACATCTGAATATTTTGATTTTATTTTTTAAAGACAAAGGAGCTTGAATGTAAAATTTGTGTTATGCTGGAGTTATAAGAGCAGGCGGCCCCAACACCCAAACAGATTGCTCTCGTACCTACATATCATTATTCAGCCAGAATAGAATTCTCAGGCTGGACCTTATCTGACTTTCATGATGTTTTATTTTATCTCACAAATCTAAGGAAAAAATATGAATTTTCAGAAACTGTCATTCATTAATGCCTTAAGCTTAACATAAGTATTAGAAGCCCCAGAAATTGTTAAAAGATTTTTGTACTGGAAGGAATTAAGTAGTTGGTAGCTGGATGAATTCATTCATTTTTTAAAAAGGGGAACATATTGGGGCTGGCCTGGTGGTATAGTGGTTAAGTTCATGTACTCCACTTTGGCAGCCTGGGGTTCACAGGTTTGGATCCCGGGTGCAGACGTACACACCACTCATCAAGCCATGCTATGGCAGTGTCCCACATACAAAGGAAGATTGGCATGGCTCTTAGCTCAGGGCCAATTTTCCTCACCAAAAAAATAAATAAATAAGAGGAACATGTTGCAGGATACACAGTCAACATTAAGCACTGTTTTAGGAAGACAAATGTGATTGAAACATTTTGATAAGTTCTTGGAGTGCCTAGCCCAGCGACCATGACCTATGATATGCTTAGACAAAACCCTGATTTGCAATGATGTTGGATTTGGGCAAAACCACTTTTAAAATATTTGAATCCGAATGTTACCTTGATTTTCCTCTTTGCATTTCTCTTGTAACTAAGCCTATTTTATCTCTCCGAGGACAATGCCTCCAACAGACTTTAGCTACTTTCACATGCTTAGAAAGACAAAAGCACATTAATAGTTTTCAACTACTATTCACATTCCAGATGTCATTGCTTAGATTCACATTGCCAATGAGCCCCTTCTTTCCTCCATAGTTTTGAACAATAGCATATACAGACAACGAACGGAGTCAGTTGGGCAAACTATCACTTTTTCATCCAAAGCACAGAGCCTCCTAGTGAATTGAGATGAAGAAATGCAGCAAGAATCAAAGGTCCAAATGGGGCTTCCCAAACCTTCTCCCTCAATGGACGATGCTGGGTCTGGAGTGGGCCTCAGCTAACATCCTTACCATACTAGACTGAGAAGAGTAAACCTAATGAGGAAAGACTTGCCTGAGTCAGCCAGAAAAAGACCTTCTCTGGTCAGCTTAGAGCATGGAAACAGGAAGTACCGAGCAGGCTACACATGGGCACAGGGAGATCCAGGAACCCAAGGGAGGGGGCATGGAACCTGTCTCCTGGTTTGAGGCAAAGTAACTCCAGTCCCATGTCTGGAAACAGTGAGTATCAGGGTTTCCCTCTAATTCTTCCCCCCAAGTTACTTCTCCTTGATACTGTTCTCTTCCCAGGGAGTGGTATTTAAATATTCTCTCCTTTGGAAATTAAGGAGCAAGAGGGTCTCTCTGAAAAGACCAGAGGGTTCATGGAATGCTGCTCTTGGAACAGTCCCTCTCAGAACCCAGCCACCATGCTATGAGAAGCTCAAACTGGAGGAGAAGACCCCGTGTGGGCAGTGGAGTCAACAGTCCCAGCCAAGCTCCCAGCTGATAGCCAGCATCAACGACCAGCCATGTGAGGGAAGCATCTCATACACCGCAGCTCAGTTGAGCCCCCAGACAGCTCCACCTTGAGCCAAGGTCACATGGAGCAGATAATAAAATGTTGGAAATGTTGTAAATAAATTACAACTATATTAGATTATATATTACATATGAATTAATTGGCAAAAAAGATCAATGCTTTTGCATTATCCCCCAGGACTTCAACCATACGATCAAATGTGTATGTTCCTGAAAATAAGGGTGTACCTTCTTTTATTAAAGTAAATCTGTACCCTGCTTTGGGGGATATCATGAAACTTTAGCCACAAAAGTGTCTGAGGCCAACAGAGATTCAGAGCTATAGAATCTAAAAGCCACTGGTGATGTTACCGAAAGTTCGGTCTCTGAACCTGATGCCAATCCAAGTAACGAGAACAGAGTCTTGAGTGGAAAGGAAAGCCTTTATTTTTCTTTGCCAGACAGAGAGAGCAACGCAAGGGCTCACGCCTCAAAAATTGCTAGCTCCCTGTTAAGAAACAGGTAGGGGCTTTTATTTGGGGTTTTAGGTGGGGGAGGGGTGCTTGTAGCTTTGGCTGGCGTTTTCTCACCAGCCTGTGTTTGGCCTTGAGAGGCTGCTTGCAGGAAGGGGGGAATGGTAAGACAGGAGGATTGCAGGTGGATGTCCTTGGCTGTCTTGCCTTCATTATGGATGGTGGATTCTAGCATCAGGGAGCCAAAGAGTTGAGGTCTGGGAATCCTCAGCTTTCTGACATTCTCTAGACAACAGTTTCCCTGTGGTGCACTTTAATGTGAGCCCAGCGCCAGCCCACCTGAGCTTTAACAATTGTAACTTCTATTTGGTTGTAAAGGCTCAGGGAGTCAAAGGTTAAAGAAACAGATATTTACATGAGTGTAGCTAAAGAAGCAGGGAACTGGGAAAAGGTGCTTTTGCTTTTAACCCCATCTGTGCTGGGTTCACTGTAAGGGAACAAACATCAGGGATGATATTAACTAAGAACCAGTAACCGTGAGTTGATAATAGCTAGTACAGATGTCAACAAAACAATCGTTTGCTACTGTGGATAACAAACACTCTTCTACATTACAACACATGAAGAAGGTGCTATGGTGCAACTACCCCAAAATGACCCCAATTATTGAGTTTGGCCTTCTAGCCAAACTCTTGCTGAAGCAACAATTTGCTTGTTGCTACTTGCTATGTGGCTGTGAATTTGACTTTGGAACTGGCTCTCATAACGGAGTCTACAACGGCTTTCATGCAGCCATACTAGTACTATACGGGTGTGGGAATCAAGGAGACAAATGAAGATGTGGGGTATTTCAAAACACAAACTTATTCTAAAAACAGTGGCCTCTAATTTTACATGCTTTGTGTGGTGCCTGCATGAGGAGGAGCACAACGTCACTGCTACATGTGCTGCCAGGTTCCATGATAGTAACAGGTGCAAGATTTGCATTATACTAGCCTTCTCCTGCACAAGAATAATGTGCCATCGAATGCAGAGATATGGCCACATTCTTAGCAGAAATTTTCAGGCATAGTATTTGTAGTGAAATCAGTAACTTCTCGAGCAGTTGTAGGGTGAAGTGCCCAGTGAGAGCCAATATTGGAATGAGTTTTAGAACTCCAGTAAGAAACAAACAAGTCACTGATCTCAAGCTGCATGAGAAGCCACCTCAGAGGATGAAATCACAAGGGCAAATGAATAAGCTGTTATCAAAAACATCCACTGAAAAACAAAAGAAGGATGAGGCCAAAAGTGCCAAACAGGAAGCACACCACAAAACGTCTTCTCTCAGCAACATGAGACCCAGCATGAGCTAGAGGGGAAAAAATCAAGAACCTAAAAAAGAAACGGAAAGCAATCCAACCACTGAAATAACAAGCAGGAGGTAGCAAACAGCTGGAAGAAATGGCTGGAGAAAGGGGGTTATCTCCAGGAGCTAGAAGGGTTAGAATTGAGTCTTTTAAATAGTCCTAGAAAACAGGTTGGATACCAGAAATAAGTACAAATATATCTCTTTGTTAAACCTGTTGGAGGCCCTGACGTTCTCTGGTCCACTCTTGAGGTTCATATGTAATTTATTCAAAATTCTGAATATGTGGGAAATGTTTTGTTAAATTTATTTTTGTTACCTTTCAATATAATTTGGGAGAAGAGGGAGTAAGGTTTTGTTTGTTTGTTTGTTTGTTTGTTTGTTTTTGGTGAGGGAGATTGGCCCTAAGCTAACATCTTTTGCCAATCTTCCTCCTTTATTCTTTTTTTTTTTCCTCCCCAAATCTCCAGCACGCAGTTGTATATCCTAACCGCAAGCCCTTCTAGTTCTGGTATGTGCGACGCCACCACAGCATGGCTTGATGGGTGGTGTGTAGGTCCACGCCCAGGATCCAGACCTGCTAACCCCAGACTGCTGAAGCAGAAGGCGCAAACTTAACCACTGTGCAACCGGGCCAGCTCCATAAGGTTTTTGTTTTTTTTGTTTTTGTTTTTTTTAAAGTTAATTTTTATCGAGTTTATGATAGTTTACAAACTTTTGAAACTTCAAATGTACATTATTGTTTGTCAGTCGTGTTGTAGGTGTACCCATTCACCCTTTGTGCCCACCCCCCACCCCCCCTTTCCCCTGGTAGCCACTAATCTGCTCTCTTTGTCCACATGTTTAAATTCCTCATATGAGTGGAGTCATACAGAGATTGTCCTTCTCAGCCATAAAAAAGAATAAAATTGTCCCATTCACAACAACATGGGTGGACCTTGAGGGAATTATGTTAAGTGAAATAAGGTTTTGTTTTTAACCAAAGCTTGACAAACTAAAACAGAGACACCTTTATTATCCACTAAGGGACAGGATCTCATGTACACGAATAAAAGCATTTTAAAAGCTTTTTTAAATGAGAGGAGAACAAAGAGAAGAGAGTGATCAGAAGGGGAGAAAAAGTCTGTGTGCTGACTCTCGTACTCTGCAGAATCTCCAGTAAAGTTTCTAAACCTAGAAAAAGAAAGAAAAAGGTGATTATGAGCAATTATGTGTGAATACTAGTTTTTTTTAAAAAACAGTAAAAAACACTGTATTTTAGGTTTTTAGAGTCATAGGCTGAAATAGAAACAGTACGTAATTTCATAGGACTGAGGAAACAGAGACACGACTGAGGAAGAAGTAAAGGGAACTCTTAGTAATAATAGGGAGGACTCTGAATGCTTTCATATTGTGTAATTACAGCTTAGACCAAATTTCACCAATTCTTCAAGGAGTAGGGGATACTCAACTGAACTATGAGTGAAAAATTATAAATTGAGGGCCTTGGACATATCACACATTGGGATATAATTTAACAACAAGGAGTCTTCTGTCACCAAGGTTTCCACGATGTATCTGGGGATACAGACAAGAAATAGAAGCACTTGGCCTGTGTATGCAGAGAACGCGATCGAATTATACAGGAGGGGCACTTAAGTCAGCCTCAGGTGGGTCTGAAAACTTTCCTTAAGAATGTGACATTGAAGGTGAATCCTTAAACCCAAATGATGAGTTGGAGTAGCCATCCAGAGCATGTGTGTATGCCTGGGGAGGAGGGAACTGGCAGGGGGGGGAGAGCTGCTGGCGGAAGCAATGCAGGCAGGAGGGCAGGACCCTTGGGGGTGACATCTGAGTAAGCATAGTGATCGATGAGTGGAGATTTCAATGGATGCCTCAATACGAAGAGCCTCACTTAAAATACCAAGGAGTCTAGAACTTGCGAGGACACGTGAGAGCATAAAGGATAATAAGCTGGAGAACATCATGATTATTATAGTTCTTCCTAGTTTGTCGATTGTTTTTGTCATAAATGGGTGTTGGATTTTGTTACATGTTTTTTTTCTGCATCTATTCAGATGATCATGTGATTTTCTCCTTCATTCTATTAATATGGTGTAATACATTGATTGATATTTATATATTGAACCAATCTGTCATTCCCGGGATAAATCCAAAGAATCTATATTTATAAATGCTACATGCTTCTCATGGCATATACTTCTTTTCAAAAGTTATCATATTCGATTTGCTGGTATTTGTTGAGGATTTTTATGTCTATATTCATAAAGGATATTGATCTGTGGTTTTCTTCTCTTGTAATATCTTTGTCTAGATAATACAGACCTCATAGAATGAATGGTGAAGTACTGTCTCCTCTCCTACTTCTTAAGTGTTTGTGAATTATTCGTGTTACTTCTTCCTTAAATATTTAGCAGAATTCACCAGTGAAGACATCAGGTACTGGGCTTCTCTTTGGGGGCAGTTTTTTAATTACTAATTTATTCTCTTTACTGATAGACTGTAAGTATATTCAGATTTTATTTCTTTGTGAGTCACTTTCAGTAGTTTGTCTTTCTAGGAATTTGTCCATTTCACCCATTATCTAGTTTGTTGGCGTGCAGTTGTTCTTAGTATTTCTTTATGTCCTTTTTACTTCTGTAAGATCAGCAGCACTGTACCCTTTTTCATTCCTGATTTTAGTAATTTTAGCCTTCTCTCTATCTCATGGTCAGACGAGCTAAATGTTTATCAATTTTGTCAATTTTTTTCAAAGGACAACTTTGAGTTTCACTCATTTGCTTTGTTGCTTTTCTATTGTCTATTTCACTTGTGTCTGTTCTCATCTTTATTATTTCCTTCCTTCCTCTTGCTTTATGTTCAGTCCCTCTTCTTTTGCTGGTGTCTTAAGATGGAAGGTTACATTACTGACTTGAAATCTTTCTTCTTTTTAATAAAGGCCTTCACAGCTTTAAATTACCCTCTAAGTATTGTGTCAGCTGCATCTCATACATTTTGGTATGTTGTGTTTTCATTTTCATTCATCTCAAAGTAGTTTCTAAATTCTCTTGTGATTTCTTCTTTGGCCCACTGGCCACAGCAGTTCCCTCTTATCCACTTACCCATGAGGGATACATTCCAAGACCCCCAGTGGATGCCCAAAACCGTGAAGGGTATCGACACCTATATATATTGTGTTTTTTCCTATATATACAGACCTATGATAAAGTTTAATTTATAAATTAGGCACAGGAAGAGATTAACAACAATAACTAATAATAAAGTAGAATAATTATAACTGTTATAATAAAAGTTATGTGAATGTGATCTCTCTCTCACTCTCTCCCTCTCTCTTAAAATATCTTAATTGAATAGCACTCACTCTTCTTGTAATGATGTGAGATGATGAAATGCCTAAATGTTAAGATGAAGTGAGGTCAATGATGTAGGAATTGCGAGGTAGCCTTAGGCTACTATCAACCTTCTGATGATAAGTCAGAAGGACAATGATGGAGCCATGACAGTGTTGATGGTCGGATATGAGGAGCAGATGATGTTGACGGTTGGGGATACAACAAAGGGATGATTCACGTCCCAGGCGGAATGAAGCAGGATGGTGTGAGAATCCATCGTGCTACTCAGAATGGCGCTGCCATTTACAATTTATGAATTGCTCATTTCTGGAATTTTCCATTTAATATTTTCAGACCACGGTTGACTTTGGGTAACTGAAATGTGGAAAGTGAAACTGCAGATAAGGGGGACTGCTGTATTTGGGAGTGTGCTGTTTAATTTCCACATATTTGTGAATTTTATAAATTGCCTTCTGATATTGTTTTCTCATTTTCTCCCATTGTGGTAGAACATACTTTGTATTATTTCAATCTTTTTAAATTTATTGAGACTTATTTTATGGCTTAGCATATAGTTTATCCTGGATAATATTCCAAGAGCCCTTAGAAGAATGTGTATTCTGCTGCTTTTGGGTGGAATATTCTATAGATGTTTGTTCGGTCTAGTGGGTTTAGAGTGTTCTTCAAGTCTTCTTATTTCTTTCTCATCTCCTGTCTAGTTGGTCTTTCCGTTATTGAAAGTGGGATACTGACATCTCCAAGTGTTGTTGGACTGTATGTTTCTCCCTTCAATTGTGTCAGTTTTTGCTTCATGCATTTTGGGGTTCAGATGTCAGGTGCATATATATATTTATAATTGTTATACCTTCTTGATAGACTGACCCTTTTTTCATTATAAAATGCCATTACTCGTGACAAGTAACAATTTTTTTATTAATTCTATCTTGTCTAATATTAGTGTAGCCATTCCAGCTCTCTTTTAGTTATGGTTTACATGGTATCCTTTTCCGTCGTTAAACTTTTAACCTGTTTGCATCTTTGAATCTAAAATATGTCTCCTGTAGACCTCTAGAGTGTGTCTCCTGTAGACAGCATACAGCTGGATCATGGTTTTTTTGTAATCCATTCTCCCAATCTCCACGTTTTGATTAGAATGTTTAATCCATTTATATTTCATTACTAAGATAGGATTTATGTCTACAATTTTGCTATTTGTTTTCTATATATCTAATGTCTTTTCGATTTCTCTATTTTACTGCCTTCTTTTGTGTTAAATAGATATTTTCTAGTGTACTATTTTAACACCTTTGTCATTTCTTTTACTATATTTTAAATATTATCTTTTTACATCATTTTAGGGGCTGCCCTTGGGATTAAAATTTACATCTTAATTTATAACAATCTATTTCAGATTCATTCCAACTTAATTTAAACAGTATAAAAAACTTTGCTGTTATATCACTCTGTTCTCTCTTCTCCACTTTTGTGCTGTTAATATCATATAAATTACATCTTTATGAGGTACTCTTTATTTCTTCATGTGGATTTGAGTTACTATTTAGTGTTCTTTCACTTTAGCCTGAAGTACTCCCTTTAGTATTTCTTGTAGGGTAGATCTGCAAGCAGCAAATTCTTTCAGTTTCTCTTTATCTGGGAATGTTTTAGATTTCTTCACTTTTGAACAATTTAGGGTTGACAGTCTTTTTCTTTCAGCACTTTGAATGTATCATCCTATGGACCACTGGCTTCTATAGCTTCTATCTTTGTCTTTTGATAGTTTGAGGATGCTATGTCCAGGTGTGGGTCTCCTTGGATTTATCATAATTAAAGTTCATGGAGTTTCTTAGGTATGTAAATTAATGTTTTTCCTCAAATTTTGGAAGTGTGCGGCCATTATTTCTTCAAATACTCTTCCTGCCTCTTTCTCTCTCTTCTCTCTGTGTTCTGCTCTGGGGTTCCCTTTATGTGTATGTCAGTATGTTGGTGATGTTCCATGGGTCTCTGATGATCTGCTTATTTTTCTTCATTCTTTTTTCTCTCTATCCTCAGTAAAAAATAGGTAAGTGAGACCCTATCAAGCTAAAAAGCTTCTGCATAGCTTTTTTTCCTGTATAGGCATCATACATTCTTTTTCTTTGCCTGTTCAGTAATATTTTGTTGAATACTGGACATTTTAAGTAACAGAATGTTGCAACTCTGAAAATCACATCCCTCCAAGCCTTTGGTTAACATCCAAAGTTCTGAAAAAGTTGATTCTGACCATTTTTGAAAGTATTCCTTGTTTTTGTAAAGCTAAAGATTTTTGGAGGTCTTTACTCTGCCATTTCAACTATATCACCTCATAATTATATTTAAGCCCTATAAATAGCATTCTGGTTGCAGCATGAGGGGCAATTAGAGAGCAGCAATCCTTGAATCAAGTTCAGTCCCAGGAAACAGTTGCAACAATCCAGACTAGAAATCATGGTGACCATGAATGGGGTGGAGATGGGGGTGAGGAGTGAATGCTCTGGAGAGATACAAAGCCATTATAATCCACAATTTGTGTTTTTTATGGGAGAGATAAATCAAGGTTCCTGGTTCGGGCACCGTGACGGAGTGTGGCACCATTCCCAAGGTGGGAAACCCAGGGAGGAAAGAGATGCATGGCCCGCAGAGCCAATAGTGGTACCTACAAGACACACTCAGAAGAAACACCAGAGGAGTTTGGTGGATGCTCCAGTACCCAGTAGACCTGGAGGCTGACAACCTGAGACTTGACGACCAATAAAATTGAGAATTATGCCTGGTAATCAGTGGTGCCTTGTAGGCAGTACCCAGCAGAGAAGGATCCATATCAGGAAAAGCATGGTAAATACCACGTAGCAGGTGAAAGAAATTTTCAGGAGCTAACATAATTCATCCTCTGGGGAACCTCAGAAATATATCCAAGGAAAACAAGAACTTGTTGGGGGTCTGGAGTGCTGCAATAGCAGGTGGAGTGAAAGCTAAGAAAACATTCATGACCAATGTCAAAATGACCTCACTGTAAACTTCAGGTTACTGCAGCCTTATGAAAGACAACGGACAAATTACTTCCTTGGCCCAGGCTTGACCCCTTTAAACTAGCCTACACACTGTCCCATAAACTGGGGGTCAGGAAACACAGGGCTGCCACACTACCACCCACCAACATATGTGAGGACAGCATTAACGGAAAAGCAATAAACAGGAAAGGCTTGTAGCTGAAGAGACAAATGCGTCATGTTGCTCACAGCTAGACTTTACAACAACAGTCAAATGAGTACATCCTGTGTTCTCAGAGATAAAGGCAACAGCTAAAGCCACAGAGGTTTCTTGTTAGCATCTTATTGCCTCTCATGGGAAAATGGGAGGTGAGACATGCTGATGCCTTAGTTTGTTAGGGAGGATAACACTATGCCCACGGGAGTGGCTGGACCAATGGGTCCATGGTACAAACAATTGTAATGATGGGACTGGAAGATGAGTATTTTTTCAGATTTTCTGTCTTTTTGTAATCAGAAAACTTTTTTTTTCTTTGACTCTTTAAGCTAAATTCACCACAAAAGCCATATTCTTCAGGGCCAGCCCCATGGTGCAGTGATTAAGTCTGGCTCACCCTGCTTTGGTGGCCCAGGTTCACAGGTTTGGTTCTCAGGCATGGACCTACACCACTCATCAAGCCACACAGTGGTGGCAACCCACATACAAACTAGAGGAAGTCTGGCATAGATGTTAGCTCAGGGCTAATCTTCCTCAAGCAAAAAAAGGGAAAGACTGGCAACAGATGTCACCTCAGAGCAAATGTTTCTCACCAGAGGGGGGAAAAAAGCCATATTCTTCACTATGTCTTTCTCAGTGCAAAAACGGGAAGAAATGGAAGTGAAAGAAATTGCTGTGAGGAAGGGAAGGCTGTGCAGGGTGAGTCTGGGGGTGCTGGATGACCCAAGGTGAAAAATAAGCACATGCTTAGTGCGTTAGCAAAACTGAGACACTGAATAAGGGAAAACCACTTCCCTAGGAGTTACCTCTCCTGCTCTCTGATCCAAAGAGATCTGGACCATCTGGACATCTTGCAATATATCACATTGATGCATTGCATCAAGGTCTCACAACCTCAGCACTATTGACATTATTGGGTCAGACAACTCTTTAGGGGGCTGTCCTGTGCATTGTAGGATGTTTAGCAGCATCCCTGGCCTCTACCTACCACATGCCAGTGGTGCCCACTTCCCTGTTGTGACAACCAAAATATCTCGAGATATTGTCAATGTCCCTTGTGGGGGGAAATCATTCCCAATTGAGAACCACATCACATCAATGATATCACATTGAACAGGCAGGATGAGCAATAGATGGCCAGCATGCTAGTGGCCTTGGCAAGATACATATGCTTGAGAGACAGGAGGATAAATTCTGGACTGCCAGCTCAAAGGGGGGATCCTCAGTGAGAGTGGGCTGCCACCTTCTAGAATGCCCCAGACAAAGTGAATTGGTGATCTCCAAGAAGAAGAATACACAGGTTTGAGAACCAAGAGATAAAAGAAGCAGAAGAAGCCACACTTACCATTATTCCCAGTTACCCACCGGAGAGGGCTTTGTCTTTCTTGTCCCTGGGCTCTGCAGGGTTAGATTTCCCATCTGCAGCAAAAGTCCCACTGAACCATGACCTATGGCTGCCACCTGAACACTGTAGACTCCTTGTGTCCGGAAACCAGCAGCCAAGAACAGCAGACTCACCTTGGCATCATTAATTGACCCTGATGAGCAGAAGAAAAGGCTGCTGTTCACAATGGGGACATGGTAGAACCTGTGGAACTCCACTCGGGTGCCTCTGGGTACTCCTTGCCCAACTGAAACTATGAATGGGGGAGTACCACAACCCCAGCCTAAGAAGAGTACGGTTATTGAGGTCCGAGATCCCTCAGGAATGAGAGTTTGAGTCACACAAAAGGTAAGCACTGACACAAACAGATGAAATCTGAAGGTGAAGGGAATTGAGAATGGATAATGGAGAAGGAAGACAGTGAGCCCTAGCTGCAGCCTGGATTGAGGACAGCAACAATGGCTGCAGTTCATCCTAGAAATCTTCCACTTTTAGTTGCCTCTCAGGAAGAGAGTCCTAGGGGAACCATGAAGGAACAGATCTCTAAACATTTATGGGGAAGTGGATCCGCGTGGAGCATGCCAACCAGCCATGGAAGCCATGAAGGTGCATCACTCTTGAAGGTTCTCCCTCCAAGAAGAAAACTTTGTCAACTAATATTTGATGAGGGTGCTGAGAACACACAATGGGGAAGAATAGTTTGCTCAATAAATGGTCCGGGGAAACTGGATGCCCACATGCATAAGAATGAAATTGGACCCGCACCTTATATTACTCAAAAATTAATTGAAGACTTAACTGTAAAACTACCAGAAGAAAATTCAGGGAAAACACTCCTTGACACTGGTCTTGGTAATGACTTTTTTGGGTATGACACCAAAAGCACAGGCAGCAAAAGCAAAAACAGACAAGTGGGATAACGTCGATGTAAAAAGCTTCTGCACAGCAAAGGAAACCATCAACAAAATGAAAAGGCAACCTATGGAATGGGAGAAAATATTTGCAAATCATGCATCTGATAAGGGGTTAATATCCAAAATTTATAAGGAACTCATAAACTCAATAGTAAAAATAGTAAATAATGATGGTAATAATAATATGATTAAAACATGGGCAAAGGACCTGAATAGACATTTTTCCAAAGAAGACATACAAATAGCCAACAGGTACATGAAAAGGTGCTCCATCACTAATCATCAGGGAAATGCAAATCAAAACCACAATGATGTTTGAGGCCAGCCCCGTGGCCGAGTTGTTAAGTTTGCGTGTTCTGCTTCAGTGGCCCAGGGTTCACTGCTTCGGATCCTGGCACGGACCTACACACTGCTCATCAAGCCATGCTGTGGTGGCATCCCACATAGGAGAAATAGAATAACCTACAACTAGGATATACAACTATCTACTGGGGCTTTGGGGAGAAAAAAAATTTTAAGAGAGGAGGATTGACAACAGACGTTAGCTCATAGCCAATCTTCTTGACAAAAAAAAACACAATGAGGTATCACCTCACACCCACAGAATGACTATTATCAAAAAAACAAGAAATAAATGTTGGCGAGGATGTGGATAAAGAGGAACCCTTGTGTACTGTTGGTAGGAATATAAATTGCTGCAGCCACTATGGAAAACAGCATGAAAGTTCTTCAAGAAATTAAAAATAGAACTACCATGTGATCCAGCTTCCCCTTCTCAGTATCTATCCAGAGGAAATGAAATCAGGATCTCAAAGGATATCTACACCCCCATAGTCACTGAAGCATTGTTCACGATAGCCAAAATATGGAAATAACCTAGGTGTCTGTCAACAGATGAATGGATAAAGAAAACATGGTAATATATACAATGGAATATTATTCAGCCATTAAAAAGAAGGAAATCCTGCCATTTGCCATGACAAGGATGGATCCTGAGGGCAATATGCCAAGTGAAATAAGTTAGAGAGACAAAGACAAATAGAATTTCACTTACATGCGGAAGCTAAAAAAGTCTAACTCATAGAAACAGAGAGTAGAATGATAGTTGTCAGGTGCTGGGGCCGGGGGAAATGGGAGATGTTGGTTAAAGGCTAAAAACCCAGCATGAAGATGAATAGTTTCTGAGGATCTAAAATAAAGCATTAAAAAAGAGAAAAGAAAAGAAAACTTGCCATCTGCTCCAAGGAGTGCACTTAGCTGACAGCCCCCAGCTGCAACACTTTCAGGATCTGCCTCAGCTTTTGAGCCAAAGCCATGTTCTTCCCAGGCATTTCCAGCCAAAGCTGAGCCCAGCAGAGCTACCAGCTTCTGCCCAATGCAAGACTTCCCTATTGGTCAGCCTTCACCCCAGAAGTCTCTATCGAGATGGCCCAGGCTTTGTCAGATCTGAGGCTCTCCCTACCTAACTCAGCACCTTCCCCCTTTCCTCTTGCAGGGGTCAGATCCGCATCATGGTCTGAAGACTTTCTATGCCCAGTTCTGCTTCCTCCCTTTTATCTTTAACAGGCATTACTCTGTTCCCCACCCCCAGTAAACCTCTTGCACTCCTAACTCTTTCTTGGCAGTGCTTCTCAGAGGAACTCACACAGCAGTATTGTCACCTGCCTCAAGAGTGGTCCTAAGGAAAGTGAAGATGTATGTTAGGTCCTACCTGGGAGAGGATGCCACGTTGCTTAGCCCTCAATCCCCCACCTCATGCAGCTCCCAGTGTCGCCTGCTCAACCTTGGGTAGCACACTGGGATTTGTTCTTGCCTGCAGACAGAAGGGAAACTCTAGGAAGAGGCACAAAATGCCTTCTAGACATTATTCCTCCCATGTTCCTGGTTCTAATACGGTTACATTTATTTGTCCTTGCTATGGTGAAATGCCCAGAGTGGAAGTGTCTTCAGCTGGCAGCGACCCAGTAAAGTGGCTTTCACCCAGTCTAAAGGTCTTCAGGCACCAAAGATGCAAAACCTCACCAGAGTCAAGGGATCTAAACATCTCCATTGCCTCTCCATGGAGGCATGCTCTTCTCCCAAGTCAGAAGAATGGGAATCAGGAGGCCGGGAATTTATAATATAATTCATCTTTATTATTTCACTCAACTGAATATATTTACACACATATTTTCCAGAATTTGTCATATTAAGGGTTATATAGGGGACAAAAGTATTAATGATGACTGTCCACCTTCTTATAAATGGATTAATCTTGAAGGTAACCTGCTTTCAAAAAACAAAAGCAGGTGACATAGACTCTGTCCTCAAAGCGTGTGTAAAGTGGCTAATAGTGAACACATCTGACCAGACATCAACCAGGAAGAAGACTCCATCATTCTCGTCTCATACACCACCACATCAGGCAGCTCTCAGTATAATCGGCTCGGCCATGGGTAGAACACCATCATCTTGGAACCAAGAAGCAGCCTTCAGTATGGAGGCTGCATGCCAGTGAAGCTAGGGCAGAGAGATGGAATGAAGCTGGAATGTTGATACTACACTGGCCTCAGACTGCCTACTCCTGGACTTCTTGACATGAACCACAAGAAGCCCCTAATGTGTTTAAACCATCATCGTTTGAGTTCTCTGAGTTTTAACCTAATTCCTAACCCTCAGGGATAAAAAAGGAGAAAAGGGCAAAAAGGTTTTCCATAAGCTTTGCTTCAGGAAATCTAGAATTATAGTTAGAATTTTAGAACGTTGCAAGATTGTCTAATCTTGACAATTTTACATGCTTCTGATTTTTGTGTTATTGTATTGCACTGTGATGATTAGCAATAAAATCTTTTGAAACCTCACAGTCTTGTGTTCATTTCCTGAGAGACAACAAGGGAGGGTAGGCTGGGTCCCACTTTCCATTCAGGCTTGGAAGGAGAAGAGCACTAAAGAGTGGCCACCACACGCGGAAAGGAACCTGCTAACCATGAGTCCTGCCCCACCGGAGACAGGCTCAGGGGCTAGCGGGCCTGGCAAGCAGCCCTGGGAACCGGGAGGCCCACAGGAGTCCAGCTTCTCCGGCTTGTCATGCCCAGGAGTTGGCTGGACAGTGCCTTGCTGTGACATACCTGGATCCCCTGGTTCTTGAGTAATGATCTGTGTTCTGCCGCAGCCTGGCCTCGGCCTTGGTCACAGTGTCTGTCCTGACTCCAATCCACCTACACGGGTAAAGTGACTCGTGTACCTGATTCTGACCCTTAACATCAGCCTCGCCTCAGAAGCCTTTTCCAGATTTACCCACGTTATCTCTTCTTTCTCCTTTATAATCCCCTACCACCTGCAGCAGCCTGACAATTTATTTACGTACAAAGAGCTGCCGCCTCACGGGTGAGATGCACCTACCTCCCCAGCCCTCCAAGTCATGGACCCTCTTCCCAGCCTACCAGTCCACCCATGCCCGCCCTCGACCTCAGATGTCTCTAAGTGAAAGAGACCCTAGGCATTTCAGCTACCTATAGTAACATATCTTTTAAATTCTTTAGTAATTTTGAGGTGTTGGGCTTTGCCTGGGCATTTTTCATTTTTTTGCTGACTGTCTCCCAGTGATGAGGGTAGCCCTGCCCTTCACGTCTCCCTATCAGCTCGTTGGCCTTTTGCAAAAGATCTTTTGCCTGGTCTTCCCTGGCTTGGCCAGTTTCATTGTTATTAAAGGCACAAACTCGCTGCTCACACTTTTTAATTATCTTCTTAAGAGCTTTGTTGTCCGTGTTCTTGAGGTACTCCTCAAGTTTCTCGTCCGCTAGATCTTCCTTCCGGGTGAACAGCACAATAGTGTATTTCATAACGTCCTCTCCAAAGATGGCCTCCAGGTCCCCCACCACCTTTTCATCCTCCTGAGTGAATCGTCCCAGCTGGAGCACCAGGACCAGAATCTTGCTCCCTTGTCCACAGCAGGACCAACAGCGTTCGACCTCCTGCTCTAGCTGGGACGGACCTCCTTCAGCAGCGGGCATCAGGCAGAACATAGGAGTGTCCACAACCACGACCTCCTGCCCTTGCCACGTCCTCCTTCTGCTCTGGCACGTCTTGGTGACAGGCTGCGCTCGAAGCCGAGACAAGAATTTGTCCTTCCCGAGGACGGTGTTCCCCGTCGCGCTCTTCCCACTCCCACTCTTCCCCACAAGGATAATGCTCAGGGCCTCTGTTGAAAGGAAAATGGGAAAGATTTGTGAACCATGGGCTGATCTGGGTATGACATTCAGAGTTATACCATACATTACAGCAGAGAACCCTCCGAGAGCATCAGGGCCGCCCTCTCACCTGACAGCTCCATCCCCAAGCACAGGAACGGCTTGTTCCAGTCATGCAGTCTGTGAACTCAGAAGCAGGACTTGACCATGGTCTCTGCCCAGTGCTCATGCACTGACAGGGCACTGTTCCTATCTCAGAATCTGCTCTGCTCCCTTTTTCTGCTAACTTCTCTGACTCCCTGGCACCTTGTGAGTGCCACTGGCTTTATTACTCTTCACCTACTCAGCTGGGCCTGTCTACACATCTCATCTCTTTGTCTTCTGTTCCTACTGTGACTATGTCTTCCTACTGCCAACTAATGCTAATGTAGCAAAATCTCCTTGATGTATTTGAAAAATTATTCCCTAGAATTGACTTTTCATGAAAAAGTAACAACATACACCCTTGATGGATTACCAGTTCCCTTGCCTGAGTCACACTAAAATCCATTTCTCATTAAAACCATGTTAACCTTAATTGTGTCTTTCATTGATGAGTCACAAGGCACTTCATGGTTATCATAATGAATATCCACTAATACCATTCTGTGTGGTGACAATGATGGAGAATAAATTTTCCTATAAATGGAATTACAGATGCATAGAGATCTTACAAGGTGTATTACTGGGGGTTTCCTTATGGCTTTGCACTTGTACTATGACCTCTCTCTCTTTTCCATTCAGGTCTCTTCACATTCAATTATGAATTCCTTACCAAATTACTAGTATCTGCCTCAAAACAAAGAGGGAGGAAAGCCCATCCTGTGCTCTTCCTTCCAGGGGAAATTATTGAACTGCTTATGCTGAACACAATCTTCATAGTTATGCTTTCAGGATGAAAAATAGATTAATCTTCTGACACCCCCATATTTGCCATGTATTTCAGTCCCTGCTTCCACACCCTCAGAGGGTGTGCTTCTCAAGTCCTCTCTAATCTGGTCTAACCTCCCCATCCCACGTTATCTAGAGGTGTGAACCCTCCATTTCCATCAAGACCATTCCCTTTGATTCCCTCACAAGTGGCATGCTTAGTCCGACCTCCTTGCTTCAAATTGCTTGTGCTCTCTGGAATGACTTCCAGCTTCCTTTTCAGTCATCCAAACTCTACCCATTCTCCAAAGTCCATTTCAAATGGGGCTTTCTCCACACAGCCTCCCCTAGTTTTCCCACATGGCTATAATTCTTCAGGAGGCTCCCCAGCACCTGGATCTCATGAGGAATTGAAGAGACTCAGTAAACAGATACGCTCCTGGTCTGATGTTCTTCCCAAGTGAGGACATTTGAAGCAGAACAGAATGGCATGAGTAGGCGTGGGCAGGAAGGACCTCAGTTCAGGTCAATAGAACATGGAGCACTGAGCATATGGGGACTTCTGCTTTAGCAGTAGATAGAGTAGTGTGACTGGGCTAATAAAACCCATCTACTGCCATGTGGAGGCTGCCCATCAGAGCATTCAGGCTCCCTGTCCTGGCCAGACAAAATGGCGTCCCCTCTCTAACAGAGAGAAGAATAAAGAACCAAGAGAGTGGACAAGGAGGTCGAGAGAGAGAGTTGGGCCTAAGAGAAAGAGAAGAGTAAACCAATGACCAGAACTTTCTCATCACCAGCACTGAGTGCTGAGCCCTGGACAACAGATACACCGAGGGAAACAAGAGATTACAAAAGGTCAACCCCTTCCCTAAAGACCCTCACCATCGAGTTGGAGAGATGGGATACGGGTCATGAAAGAATTAAAGACCAGGTCAGGACACTGGGCACAGAAAGGACATAACTTTAGTAAAATGTGAGAAAAGAACAAGGTAGAGAAAAGAGTTAGCCAATGAATGGACCTGTCTTTTTTATCTTCTCTATGCCCTTCAGAAAATGAAAAGTTCTCGTACATTTTATACGTGTTTGTAAGTATATGTGAAGTGCTTTCTATTCGTTATTTACCTCTTCCTCTGAGGAAGCAGGGCTTGTTCCCGTTCCGCTGCACCATGCCCACCATCATTTCCAGGAGCTCGTCCACCTGGCGTTGCTCCTCTTCTCCTGTCGCTCTGTAGTTGAAGGCACTGTATCTCTTTTCACATTTCTCGATGACGTTGTTGAGGTCTTTATTTCCGTTTTTTAAGAACAGCTCTAGATTCTGATCTCCTAGATCTTCTTTCCTGGTGAAGAGCATGATCATGTACCGAAAGGACTCTTCTCCAAAATTGCTCTGGGTGGTGCGCAGCACTGCTTTATCTTTCTCACTGAAAGAGCCCAGGGGGGTCACCAGCAGGAAGGCGTGGGGGCCTGGAAAGATGAGTTTCGAAAGCTCTGATCCAACATCCTTTGAAGATGAGATGTCTGGAGTGTCAATGATTGAAATCTTCCTCTCTCTCCAGATTCTGCTCTCAGACCTAAACGTCTGGGTTACTGACTGTTCACTGAATTTGGTCTCAAAAACTCGCTTCCCCAGAAGGCTGTTCCCAGCAGCACTTTTTCCAGCCCCACGTTTCCCCACAAGCAGGACCTTCAGTTCTGGCGTTCCAGGGTTGGGCTCACATCCTGTAGCCTGCAGCTGCTTCTCCCCTGGCCCTGTGGGAGAAAAGGACAAACTCAGAGTCTCTTCTTTTTTTTTTTTTTTTTTTAAAGATTTTATTTTTTTCCTTTTTCTCCCCAAAGCCCCCCAGTACATAGCTGTGTACTCTTCGGTGTGGGTTCCTCTAGTTGTGGCACGTGGGACGCTGCCTCAGCGTGGTCTGATGAGCAGCGCCATGTCCGCGCCCAGGACTCGAACCAACGAAACACTGGGCCGCCTGCAGCGGAGCGCGCGAACCTAACCACTCGGCCACGGGGCCAGCCCCTCAGAGTCTCTTCTTGCAGTAGACACAGATGTGAATAGCTTTTATGATTTCTCGTCCTTGTCAATTTTTATAGAGAACGGCAGTAAGGCACCGAACCAGGAGAACTCTAGTCCCAGTCAGAAGCGACCCATCAAGGTGAAAGCCACAAGAGGTGCCAGGAACAAATTAAGAGATACGTAAAGGACTTGAGGTTGCCCAGGAAATGACAGTGTTAAACTTGGCCTTCACTGGTCTTGGTCCTTAGGGCTCCTCTCATTTTGCTACCAAAGGTAAGTAGTGGGGCCTGAGGTCAACGGGCTAAGGCAGGACCAGGGAGAATCTGAGTTTAAAATGCCCCTTAGTGGCATATTCATAAAATAGAACAGAACTCAGCAATTAAAAAAAAAAAAAAGGAGTGAACTACTGATATGCAACATGGATGAATCTCCCAAACATGCTAAGTGAAGGAAGCCAGACACAAAACCACACGCTATCTGATGGCAATGCTCCATATCTTTATCTAGACGGTGGTCATATATGTGTAGATACATAAGATGTCATTGAGCTGTATACTTAAGACTTGTGCATTTGACTCTATGTAAATTATACTCAATGGATTTCTGTAAAACCCTGCACCGCAAAACCATCCCTCCACACAGCCCCGTCCCCAACACTTCTCCCGTGATCTAAGCTCAACAACAACCCACGCGTTGAGCAAATGGCAGAGTCAGAACTACAGGGAAGATTAAGTCTGAGTCCTCCAGGGCGCTATCACTGTGCATCCTGTGGACTACCACGCAGCATCTGAGCGGCAGGTCTGGGACGGAGAGTAAACAGGGCGTCTAAAGACAGCACCTGAAATGCTGGTGATGTTGTGTCCTTGTTATGTCCCCTTGGGAAAGTTACTACTTCCCCCAAACTCACCTCAGACAAGCCCATGCTCTATAAAAAGTCCTTTCCAACACCCTCATTCTGGATGCCCCATGGTTCCCCACAATGGGCTATCCCCTCACTGCAATGAGTCAATAAACCCAATTTTGTTCAGCAAGAGGTATGTTCCTGGGGGTCTTGGCTGAAGGACATTGACAGAATTTTAAATCCCTACTGCTGCCTGAGTTCGCATATTTCTGGCTAAGTTTACTCATCTATAAAATGAGAATAATGATAATAACAACTTCTTTATGGGGTCGTTATGATGGAAATATATATATAGCGTTATGAGGATTATATATTATATCTTATGAGGATTAAATGATTTCTATATTTCCAAACACATAATAGCTGCAATATTATCATTATTAAAATTATAATTATAATTATTATTTTGTGGAATTCTATGAGGACAGAGATCTCATCTATCTTATTCACTGCTGAATATTTGGCTCTTGCACAGAGGTGGCCCAGAAATAACCTGAAAGTCCATCAATAATGGGATGGTTGAGGTAGTTGGTATGCCCGTTGCATCTATTAAGCAGAACAAGGGAGAGCTATGTGTACGGACTTGTGCAGTGTGCAGGGCATATCATTGGTGGCAATCATCACATGGATACTGAGCTCCATCACTGAATTCTGCAAGTTAGTGTTATCCATGAAGGTGTGATTTCTGCTTTCCCAGTAGGAGTCAAAAATTGGGTAGTGACGGATTCAAGGCCAGAAAGAAGAAACTGAGTCAGGAAAGAAGCCGTAAGAGGCAAGCCCAGTTCCGTAACATTTCAGAGAAGGCCAGGGACACCCGCACCGTGTCCAGGACCTTTGCTGGCACTGCACCTACTCATAAGTGTTAGGAGTTCCCTGGGAGACAGGTGGTGGGCACTGACCTGAGCTAGGTCTCCAGGGTGCGTTTTTGTTCTGACTCATCTAGATAATTTTTCCACTTCACTTTGACACATCATGCATTCAAAAGAATACAAATATGAGCTTAACATTTTTTAAGGATCATCTTACCATGTGGATTGTCCTCCTTCTGAGATGTAGCTTCATTCCCACAATCCTAGAAAATAACGGGGGAAAATGATGTACACAGATCTAAAATCTCATCTTTTTGCAAAGTAAAGAAATGGAGACACAAGTGCAGTCGTGCATCGCTTAATGACGTGGATATGTTTGGAGAAATGTGTCATTAGGCAATTTCATTGTTGTGCGAGCATGATAGAGTGTATTTACACAAACCTAGATGGTACAGCCAACTACACACCTGGGCTCTATGGGACTAATCTTACAGGATCACCATCGTATATGTGGTGTGTCATTGACTGGGATGTCGTTATGCGGTGCATGACTGTATATAATTCAGAGTAATCCGATCATTAGGACATGGTCAAACCAAAGCCATGGTCAAGGTTCTTGCTGGCCTTTGCAGACCTGTTCATAATGACAGTAGATCTTGAGACCCCACTGCACTACTGCAGCTGCTGCCACTGCAACAGTTTTCCCAGAATAGGAAGATGGGTCGTGTTCTCACTCAGAGAAGCCCACAAATGCCATATAACCAAGGTACTGTTCCTGAAGCTCTCTAACTGCTTCTCCACACTGCCTAAGAGTGACAGCAATTCCTTCCAAAGTCTTCCAGAGTTTCTGCTATTCCTGAAGAAAATCCAGAGGCTTAGGAAGAGCTTCTGGACTCCCTGGGAGAAGAAACTAGCCTCATAGTGCCTGTGATGTGCATTTGAGGAACAAGGGGAAGGAAGGCGGTTGGGGACCAAGCTCCCCACGTAGCTCCAATGTCCTCTTCCCTCACTGCACCCCCAGTACAGAGATGAAGCTTCTTCTAACATGAGATCAAGTAAAATTTGGAACTTTCCCCATCCAGGTGGGCAAATGGAGACAACAGAGGATGGGGGGGCCAAACACACAACTGACATCCCCTCCACCTGCCTGGTGAAGCCTTATACTCGCTCCTGAAATTTAAATTGTCATGGAACCAAAAGAGAAGGTGAAAACAATGATATGCAACCTTGATGAATCTGCTTTTCACAGAAACTTCCTATACTGTATTTTAGCGTTATCTTTGTTAAATCTCCATGTCGGCCAAGGAAATTTTCCCTCTGCTTTCATACTTGGCCTTACCCCGAACCGCTGATACCATCGATCGCCTCTCTCCCTGGGTCCTCTCCGGTCAGCGGGGATTATCGGACTTCTTTCACCCTACATAGCCCGGTTCAAATTCTTTCGTGTTTTTTAAATGCAGAAGTTTGTTACAATGCAAATGCGTATGATCTAAAAATTAATAATTTTTCCATCTCCAATCCACCAGAAAAGTAACAGTTATATAAATAGATGATAAATAGATATACATATCATATGTGTAGAATCATACATATATAGACACATAACAGTTATATAAACAGATATATACCCTCCTATGTTTTCCTATGTTTACACAAATACATATGAACATATAGAGAATCTTCCTAGGCTTTTGTTCTGCAATTTGCTTAATAATATGCCCTGTACATCTGCACAAGCCAATTTATACAGATCAGCCCCATGTTTTTAGTAGCTGCTATTTGTTCCATAGCATGAACAAAGACAGCTAACGCAACCATTGCTTTACTGGTAGACCTCAGGTTATTTCCGGCTTTACTATTTCAAAAGATGCTGCGATAAATATTCTTGTAAGTGCATCTTTATACATACAAACGTTTTTGTTTCTGGGTGAGAGTCCTAAAAGTGGGCATCTTGCTCAGTCTTTAGATGGTTAAAGTCCTTAATATCTCCATAATTTATTTGACCCTCATATACTTCTATAATAATAACAATAACAGCTAATAATTATTGAACACTTACCAAGTTTGTAGTATTTGCAAAGAGCTTTGAAAGTATTTCATTTAATCCTTAATATATAGTATTATTACCTCTGTTTCACAGAAGACAAAACTAAGATGCTGTGATCAACAAACAGATACAAGTTCTGTCATCGTGGAGTTTGTGGGGAGGCGCCCATCACAGATCTATTCACAGGAATCACCTGGTATGATGATGACCATGTGAGGAGCACCTTGCGGGAGGAGAGCTGCGGGGGCTCATTCCAGGGGACAATCAGGGAGGCCTCCCTGAGGAAGTGAGTTTAAGCTGAGGCAGATGGACACATAAAAGCAGATCTAGGATTGGCGGGGTCGGGGGGGTGTGGATGGGAGAAGGGAAGTGTCAGGCAGAGCAAACGGCAGGTCTGAGGATCTAGAATCGATATGAGCATAACTCAAGGACCAAAGGGAAGGCCAGTGAGACCAGCACATGGAGAGCAAGGTAGGGGGTGAGGACCAGGTCAGGTCAAGGCCTCTGAACTTGATCCAAAGAACAGCAGGCAGTCCCAGAAGCATTTTAAATTAGAGGGTATCGTGTTCAGGTTATACCATAAAAACTCATTCTGTGCCCCTTCTCCTCTCTGCTGACATCCCTGTTACAGGCAGCCTTCAAAGGGGAGACAGATGGTCATAAAGGGGAGAGAGAGCTCAGGCCTAGGAGGTAAGAGAGCAAATGACTTCAGTTCTCTTGAGCCCCGGGGGCCTCACCTGCAGAACATTAGGACACAGAGTTATTGTGAAAACTTAATCAGTTCAGGTATGTGCCTGAAACTCAGTATGCCCTCAATGAATATCCATTTCCCTCTCATTTCCATCCTGTTTGGGCTCAATACTCAGCAGCTGTAAGAAGATTCATTCTGACCAGTGCTGCCCCCATGCTGGATTCTGGCCTGCTTCACATTCTCTGGCACTTAGATTTATAGAATTCTCTATACCAACATTTGTTTGCCCACACTGACTCACTGCTTTGTTTCTTATCCATAAGTCACTCCATCTGAAGGGTAAGCTCCTCAAAGGGAACAGCTTGCATTTTTGTATCTTCCTTAGTTACAAATACATTTTGCATTCCCATTTAAAAATTAAACAAAATATCACTCTGGCTGTTGTATGTTAAAGGGATTGGAGGGTAAGGCACAAGAACGAATGAGGGGAAAGTTGGTATATTATCTATAAACTAGTACAGGCAAGAAAAGAGGCTGGCTCGGACCAAATGGTGGTAGTGGAGATGGAGAAAGGCAGGTGGATTCCAGGTGCAGCGGTCACACCTTGGGTCAGATGCAACCTGGCAGTGGATTCAAAGCTGACATCTGGGTTTAGGTTTCAAGAACATGGTGAGCAGCACAACCATTAACTGAGTTGAGAGGAAGGCTGAAGTCTTATAGATTTAAGAGGGAAAAGCAAAAGTTTGGACATGTAAAGTTTGAGATCCTATAAAAAAAGCCCAGTGGAGATAGATGTCAAGATAGCAATTGGAAAAAGGAGTCAGAACTCAGAGGGCAGACCTGGACTAGAATTACTAACTTAGAAGCTGTTAGCAATAGATGGAGCTCAAAGCGATACCAATATGCTATCACCTGAGGAGAGAGTGTGGAGAATGGAGGAAAGGCTAGATCCAAGACCCTGAGATGCCAACTTTTAGAGGTCATTAGAGGAGGACTCAGCAATCTCTAGAGTAGCCAGAAAGAGAGAGGGGAAACAAATAAGAGGGTAGTTTTTTTGAAGCCAAGGGAAAAGAGGGTCTAATGAGTCAACTTGTGTGTCCAATACTATGAAAGGTAAAGTTAGGTAAGGACTTAAATGCATCCAATAATTTGCCAATAAAGTCCAAAGTCCAAAGGGTAATACTCAAAGTAACCTACCATCTAGTGCCTCATCTTTCGAGATAGGGATAAATATCTCCTTACGCAAAGCCTATGTTCCATCGCACCACGCAACATTTCACTTATTTGTGCCTATTTTCATCCCACTAGCTCTAGCAACATAGAGATCTTTGGAGACCTTAACAAGAATTCTCACCTGGAATCCATTGCCTTCATTTCTGAAGTTCACGCAAAGTGGTCCTCGGTTCTCATCCACCAAATTCTTGACCTTGCCAAGGAGCTCCCTCACCTGGGTGGCCTGATCCTCCTCACTTGCCTTGTTGTTGAAAGCGCAGTATCGGTGTCCACAGTCTCGAACCAACTCCCTAAGAGAACTGTCATTCTCAATGTAATCTTGCAGGGAGTCATCCCCCAATTCATCCTTCCGAGTAAAGACAATCATGATGTGCCTCTTGGCTTCAGCTCCAAACAACTTCCAGATGCCCTCGACTGTTTCTTTGTCCTCCACCGTATAATTGCCAACGGAAATTACCAGAAGCAGGGCATGGACACTGGGAGCAGAGAGCTTCAAGCAGTGTTCAATGTTGCGTTGCCTGTCATTGGTACCAGCTACCGAAGAGAAAAGGTCAGGAGTGTCGATGACCACAACCTCCCCCCCTCCTGTGGCCCCCTTCTCCTTCCGGCACATTTCAGTCACCATCTGCACACTGAATTTGGACTCGAACACAGCTTTGCCCAGAAGAGTGTTTCCTGTGGCACTTTTTCCTGCAGCACGTTTCCCTAGGAGGAGAAGCCTCAGTTCCGATATGGAGCAGCCCTCCTCTGACTTGCTCTCCAGACACAGGTCACTGCTTATTCTGTTGGGACAAAAAGCAACACATCAATGTTCAACTCACACGCAGAGGGGAGAGAGGAAAAGCAAGAAAGCACATTTTCTTTTTGACTCAAGTTTTTCCCCAAGGATTTGGGCTACTGAATTCCTAGACTTAGACGAGATTGGGACAGGAAACCCTGTTTCCCAGGATCTCTCTGGGCTCTTGTCTCTAAAATAAACCCATATTGGTAAAATGTCAAACGCTATTGATTGGCTAATCCAACAACCCCCTTCTCTGCACACATCACCCACTATACACACTGGGGGAAGCTGGACATTCTCTGTGACAGAGAGAACAATGCCCCCACAAGATGTCTGTGTCCTAATCCCCAGGATCTGTGATTACGTTACCTTTCACGCTAAAAGGGACTTTGCCAATGTGATTAAGGATCTTGAGATGGAGAGATAATCTTGGGTCATCCAGGTGGGCCCAATGTAAGCACATTGGAAGAGGTCCTTATAAGAGGGAGGCAGGAAAGTCAGAGTGAGAAAGAGGAGATGTGAAGACAGAAGCAGAGGTCAGAGAGTGAGAGAGATCTGAAAATGCCACACTGCTGGCTTCAAAGATGGAGGAAGGGGCCACAAGCCAAGGGGCATGCAGGTGGCCTCTAGAAGCTGGAAAAAGCAAGGAAATGATTCTCCCATAGTGCCCTGAGAAGGATCACAATTCTGCCCAAAACCTTGATTTTAGGACAACTGACATCCAAAACTGTAAAATAATAAATTTGTGGGGTTTTAGTGACTAAGTTTGTGGCAGTTCGTTACAGCAGCAAAACGAAACTCATACACTCTCTCTCCTAGCTTCCCTTCCAACCAGGGTTGTCCATGTGACCTGGTGACAGTGGAGGGAATGTTGGCTTGGGCCTGCTGGGAATGCTGTTGTTCTTGATGATGGGGCAGACTCAAGTAGAGAGCTCCTGTTGTTGCCTCTTCCCCTGTCTTATTTGGAATTTAAATGTGATATCTGGATAGATATCATGGGGCAATGAGGTAACAAATGAGAGAACAAAAAGTCAACATGCACCATCAAGCTAGCTGAAGGACGGCAGAGTAGAAAGATAGAAGGATCCCTGATGACGTCACTGAGCTGCCCGAATGTCCTTGAGATCACCTCTTTGTTAAATAAACACTTAATATTCTTACAATGTAAGCTGTTGCTACTCCAAGAGTGATTCACGGACTAGCAATATTGCCAACAACTGGGATCAGAGTAGAAATGCCGAATCTCAGGCACCGCCCCGGACCTGCTGAATCAGAATCTATAATTTAACAGGTTCCAGTTGATTCTCATGAACGTTCTAGTTTGAGAAGCACGGTGCAAGCCGCCATCAGTTACAAATTAGCATTCCCAACTGAATCAGAATCCACAGGAAGAGCCAAATTTCCCAACACCATTGGTTGAACAGTCCATCCTTTCTCTGATGATTTTGTCGGACGCCAGGTGACCCTATTTCCACGATAGTGACCCCAGGTTCTCTTTGTCCATTGGACTCTTAGTCTATTCCTGAACCAGAAGGCCCTAATTACTAAAACCAATATGACTTAATTAGTACAACTTTAAAATAAGTCTTAGTTCTCTGTTGAGCAGGCCTTATAACCTTGCTATTGTTCAAAATTGTCTCACTATTCTTGGCTTTTTAGTCATCTATAGGACTTTTAAAATCAGGTGTAATTTTCTTTAGGAAATCCTGAAGGCCACTGCATTGAACTGATGGCATAGTTCGAGAAGAACTGTCATCTTCACAGTGTTGTCATTCCCTCCGTTCTTTTCATTGATGAGTTTTAAATACATTTGAATTTCAACTGATTTCTATTTTGATCCATAAATTAAGAGAAGAAATTATTAAATTTAAAAATATATTGGGAGACCGGCTCTCTTTTTCTTTACTTCCAATCTTACTGCACTATGGTCAGAGAACGACATCTGTATAAAGTATTTGTCCTTGGTTGAGTTTTTGGCCCAATAAAACTCTTGCAAATATTTCATGTGGGCTTGAAAAGAGTGCAGAGCCTGTAACTGTGGGTGCCTTTCACACTCAGGGACCCCCCATCTCTTCCCCCTCAGCTCTAGTCCCCAGAAGGCCCAGCATGCCCTACCCTGCACTCCGCCACCCCTCCTCCTGGAAAATTCCTCCCCGTTCTTCACCACGTGGCTTACGTGGCACCTCCACCTCAAGCCTTTCCTGATTCTTCCAGATTTAAGCAATCATCAGCTCTTTCCTTGACTCCTGCAATAATGTTATCACTGGTCTCCCTTCTCCCTCCCTCCTCCTAGAGTCTATCATCCATCAAGAGCCAGGGTGCTCCTGCTAAAACGAGACAGATCATGTCACGCTTCCCTCCAAAATCCCCCAATGGCTTCCCAGCCCCTCACAGGAACAGGCAACGCCTTTAGAGCAGTCTGCAAGCCCCTCCGCCTCCCCAGTCTGGGCCCTGGCTGCCTCTCTGACCTCATCTCCACCCTCCCCACCTTGCCTTGTCTGCTAGAGGCACATCGGCCTCCCTGCTGTTCCCCAAACCTGCAACCTTGGGCCTTTGTGCTGGTTGTTCCTCTGAGCTATGACATTCCTCCCCCGGGTTTGTGCAAGGCAGTGGCACTTTTTTCAGGTCTCTACTGTCTTGTCCTCGTGGTGCAGGAGGCCTTCTTCAGTCACCCTGCATTGAAGAGCAGCCGGGCCGCACACTGCCCTGTTTTTCTCCCCAGGCCCCACTGCTACCACCTTTCACACCATGCATCTACCTGCTTACCGCTTTCTCTTTGTCTCCCCAAAAGATAAGTCCCATGAGAACAGGGACTTGTTCTGCTGTGGTCACCTCCCTCCCTACAACATGGAGATGGCGTCTGATAAACCCGCTTACGGCTGAGGAGATGCTGACTGACTTGAGGAAGAAAGAAACTCAGCTGAAGACAGTGAGGCTGAGAAAAGCCCCTTTCCTGAGTAGCCATTTGACAGTTCATCCCTGTTAGGAGAACGGTGTCGTGGAATGCTCAGGGGAGAAACCTAACTGCAAGGAAGGAGCAGGGGAGCTGGGAAAGAGAGGGCATAGACCCCTCCTTCGAGAAGCTTCGCCACCCAAAAAAGGAAGGAAACGACTGGGCTGAGGGGAGGAGAGCTCACCGGGCCGCACACAGAGGCCTGGGCTCCTCTCTAGAACGGCCTGGATCTCCACAACCCAAGAGGCCAGCCCCAGCCTCAAACACTCGCCCCAGAAACGTCAGGCCAAGGAGAAATGGACTTCTCCATTGCCTAAGTCCAGTCGCTGTTGGGACTCTTCGAAGGGCATCCTGGGACCCGGACACATCCCTTTACAGAGAAACCCTCCCCCAACTCCTCATCTCCTTACTCGCCTTTATTTTCTTCATAACGCTGTTCTGCCTGATGCTGTCTGTTGTGTCTTTTTATTTTCTCTCTACTGCCCTTAGTGTGAAACTCCATAAGCGCAGAGACCACGCCTGTCTTGTTCTGTGTCCCTAGGCCCTAATATTGTCCCTGGCATACAGTATATGCTCAAGAAATGGTGTCGAATGAATGATCCTGAAAGAGAGGGATGTGAGGAAAGGAAGAAAAACAGTTTTCAGAAGTGGAGAGGAAGATTAAAGTGATGTCCTTTTGAAAAGTAAAAGACAAGTGACTTTATTTTGTATCCTGAGCCAGCAAAGTGGGATGTTTTTGTACATTAACTTAAAAAAAGACACTACTGAGTAAACAACAAGCTAGAGGAAGCAGAGACCTCCAGCAGGTCTGAAGAAAGGAATTTATTTCCCTAGAAAGCACCTCTGTTTACATGGTTGCCCACCCTAGTGCACAGTGTGATTAAATTAATGTCTTTGCTGAACTCCTTCCAGCCAGTGATGCCATATTGAATCAGCATAGTTCCCCCCCATACAGTTGCCCAACCTGTACCATTTCCTCCCAAGCATATAGAAAATACCTTTAAAGACAAAAGAGAACCGAACCCCCGTCCCTCGCCCCGTCTTTACAGCTGCATTTCCCTGTGATCATCTCCCAGGCCACTCTGTAGACTCCAGCAGGGCCATGGGGAAAAAACAGAGCTTTGTCTCCAGAACCCTAGCTGAGACGCTAAAGCAGGCTCCCCCTTCTCAGGATGTTCCCGAGGGGGACACGGCTGCGGGCACCCAGGCAAAGTTCCAACGGTGCAGGGATTCCCCCATATCACACCCACAGAAAAAGGTGGTTGGAGAAGCTTGCAGAGCCCAGCCTGGGGAGGACTCAGTCCCAGCCCAGCAGGTCAGTCATCAGGAGGAAGGGGAAGAGCTCATGGGTTGAGGGCCCCGGTGGCCTAAATGTAGGGAAAATCAGAACCATCATTTTTGGCAAACACTGACCACCTTCAATGCTCAGCTAGTGGATCCTAAGTGCGCAAGGTTGGGAATATCAGAAAAGTGAATATGGAAAATCAGAGTCCAAACAGCGAGCCCCCTGTGCCCTGTGGCCGGCAGCCCCAGTAGGTCCTGCTGACCAGGGGCTGCTCTGGGGCACAATCAGAAGTCCAGGGGTTCCTGGGAGGGGGACCCTCCCCTCCCGCCTTCTTTTTCCTCCCCCTGCCCCCGGCCTTCATCTCAGCCCTGGCGGAAGGAAGCACAGTCTCCTCCTGAGAGGGCTGCCGGAAGGCTCCACTCCCCAGGGGTCTGAGCCTCTGTGCTCCCTCCCGACCAGCTTGCTCTCCCAGGCTGGGGAGACCCGCTGCATCAGGAGGAACCGTCCCAGGGCCCCTGGAATCCGGCCCTCCAGGCGGTCCTCTTCCCTCCCCTTTCACATCCTCGCCCCACACATGTCTGCACACCACACACACGTACCTCGGTCCTGTCCCCTGGCCTGTGACCGTCTCAGAACCCCCACACTCCGCCTGCTCCCCTGGCTCCACTGCTGGCCCCATGGAAGCAGCTGCGAGCAAACGGAATCCTAAGGGGGCTGGGGGCCGCGGAGAGGAGAGGCAGCGGCGGGCCCGCTTGACAGGCTCTCGGTCTTTCTGTTTCTGAGGAGGAAGAGGTTTCTAGAAGCAGTTTCGATGACAAGAGAGGCACAGACGCAGTCGGACGGGAAGTTCACAAGTGAGGCCCCGTCACACGGTGAGAACCTCGGGCGCAGCCGGGATTAGGAGGGACACGCGCGCACCTTCCCGGGGGCCGTCCCCTCGGAGGGTCACTAAAGGGCGCGGCCCCTCGGGCAACTGCTTACTGACAGGACGTGGGGAAACGGGAGCCGGGGCTCGGCTTGAGGCTGGGGGGCCGGGCTGCAGGAGCGCCCGTGGGAAGGACCCGTGAGGAGGGCGCGGGCGCGATGGGCAGGTTGCTGGCGGTTCCCCAGGACGCAACGAGCGCCTTCCGCCTCTGAGCGCGGCCCGCGAGGCGGGATGGGGTCCTCCCCTTCCCGCTGCCCTCAGCTCCGCCCCTCCCGTACCCGAGAGCCTTCCTGAGACCGAGGCAGGGGCCCGAGGACACTGTCCACCTTCGCCTGCCCGCCCCCCCCCCGCCCCTGTCCTCCTGCAGCCGCCCTTAGGGCATCCTTTACCGGGTCGCACATCCCCTCCGGGGGCTTCCCTAGCCCCGCCTCAGCAATTCAGGCCGCAGACTGACGCTGCTCCCCGGCCAAAGAATCCTTTCCCCGGGCTAGAAGTCACTTGAAATGCTTTCAAATAGCTATTTGAAAACGAGAGAGAATTTTATTGTGAGAGAGACTAGTGTCCAAAGTCCCTGGTCGCTACTGCAGAAGGAAGTTGAACACTGAGAAAGACTTACGTTAATTTGTTTTATTTTATTATCATTTAAAAAAAAAACCCATAACATTAAATTTACCATCCAGGCATTTTTAAGCGCACAGTTCAGCAGCGCCAAGCACGCTTGCATTGCTGTACAGGGAGCTCCAGAACTTGTCCGTCTCGCCCCACTGACGCCCCACGCCGGTCCCGCGCCCGCCCTGTAACCCCCGTTCCTCTTTCTGTTTCTATGATTCTGACTTTAGAAGCTTCGTACCAGGGGACTCAGACAGTTCGCCCTTTTGTGACTGGCTTTTCTCGCTTAGCGTAAGGTCCCCGCGGTTCATCCTTGTGGGAAGATGTGTGGTCAGGATGGAGAACGCGGGCCCACGCCGGCACACCAGGCTTGGTCTTCGACCGTCTGAGGTGGTGCCGAGCCTTCCAGAGACCCCGCGGAAGGAGCAGTAGCGGGGGTCCCAGCAGGCTTCCAGGGCTGCTCTGTCCAGAGGGGCCCACCTCCCTCTGGGCTGGTCTTCAGGGTTAGCCTCTTTAGGAAGCTGAGAGAAAACCGGGTTATGCTGGCGCTGCCCACCGAGGGCTTGGGGCTGCTCGCTGGTGGGAAAAACGACAAAGCCTCCCCGTCGCCCACCCAGTGACCCCCGCCCCGCACCCCCCCTAACGAAGGAGGACCAGCTGCAGGAAGATGCCCCACCCCGCCCTCCTTTGGACGCTAGGTCACGTCACATCAAATCAGCTCATCAAAACAATCAGACGAGAGCCTTCAACCCGGTCGGTGGGGGTCATCCCAGGTGTGTTACTCCGAGAAGTGGGGTCAGTTCAGGGGCAGCGTCACAGACCTCGAGGGAGATCATTTCCCCGAAACAGAGAACAAGACAGCAAACCGAGTTAGGAAACAGCTCGCTCATTCTTCAATGAAATATTAAGCACTTGGGGGGCACTCTGAATAAAACCAAAGCTTCAAATGCCTCCTCAGCGTTTTAGCAAGATGATCATTTGCTGAGTGGACCATTTCTCGCAAAATGGTCTTTCAGCAACTCGGCTTTTGGAGAATTGATTTCCGTGAGGAAGGCTGCCCCTGATGCTGCCTGGGCCCTCATCTAGGGAACGGTGGGGGTTCCCTGCCCCCTAGTGGCTTTGTGGCTAATGACATGGCAGTAAAACGCAGCCCCAGGGACTGACAGCTCTTATGCTACAGATGAAACACCCCTCCCCGATCCTCTCCCAGACTCTCAGAGAGGGTAGGCGGGGGAGGGGCTGGACGTCCAGAAATGGAGTCAGCCAGGATGGCAGAGTTATCAAGCAAGGAGGAGTCTACCAGGACCAAGCACCATATCAGACACAGGGGATGAAAAACTCGCAAGACAGATCCCCTACTCACGGACCTCAGTCAAATCATAGGAAAAGAGACTAAAGCTAAGATTATGGGACAGTGTAAGGTGTGCTGTCGTGGAGACGTGCCCAGGGTGTCATGGGAGCAAAGGGGGAGCACTATTAGCCACACAAGACTGAGAAACAGCCAAATGGGATACAAACTTAGAAACAAATCCATGAGCCGACCTGACTGTGGCAGGTGCTCTAATGGAGGAGATGACGAGGGACAGTGGAGGAGGAAGCAGTGCAAGGAAGCTGTGTCTGCCCCGAGTCTGGAAGGGCATGTCAGAATTTCCCTGTGAAGGACACTCGGCACAGGGAGAATGGCCAACGCCACAGGCATTCCAGGTGCTGAGGGCAGCTTGGGTGTATGGGGAAACAGAGTCAGGCTTGAAGTCAGAGGACTAGTTAGAAGCTACTGCAATAGTCCCAGCTAGAAGTGAGGACGTGGACTGCCAGTGATGGTGGAAATGGACAGTGGAAAAGAGAACAGATTTATGATACATTTAGGAGATGGAAATAAAAGAATTTTAAAAAGACAAATTCAGGATTGCTATTACATTTGCTCAGGTTGCCACATCAAGGGGAGTGCTATTCACAGCACAGACATTTCTTAATCTGAAAAATTGTATTATATGTTGTTTTACTTCAAAGTCAGAAAATGTGTGTTTACTACAGTTTTGGCAGATGGCAGTAAAGTGTCTTGTAACTAAATTTGTATATTTTGACAATTTTCTGATGGAATTAAATGTCTTATTCAAACAATGTTCTTGTTGGTACAGTAATTACTATTAAGAAATAATATGTTTATTTAAAAAGTTTTAACTTGAAAAAGGGACACCATTTTCTGATTCACATAAAGGCTAGTGGTCATCCCAGGCTAAATGGCTGTGGAATAGTCTGGAATCCCAGTACTTTCTAGTGTCCCTTGTGGAGATAGGGCTGTGAGATGAGGACTTCAACTTGGGGACACTGCATCTGAGCTACTGGGGACATGGGCAGGCAGAGAAGGCCAACAGGTCATGACAGATACCTGTTTCCCATAAGTTTTTCACACCAACCTTCCCACTGAACACTAAAATTAAACAGGACAAAAATATGTTTGTCTTCTCAAAAGCATCCAAGAAGCTATAAGGCAATAAGGAGCTACCAGGCCAAAGTAAGGACCCGGAGCCCTGAGCACCTTTTCCCTGAAGGCAGGTGTCCGTCCCGGAAGATGACAACCTTAGCTTCCCTGGGAGAGGGGAACAGTAGGAAAGCCCAGTGGGAGGCGCCAAAGCCAAAACTGCCCCAGACAAAGCTACCCAGGCAGGGAAGGGTCTATGCAAGGCTCTGATAATGCAGGAGAGGGCCCAGAACTAACAGTGGACTCAACCGCTGGCACATCGGACGGGATTTGAAGGGCTGGGGTGAGCTGGTGGAAAAGTACTGCAGGACATGGTGGGGGGTGTCAAAGTAATTAGGTCATGTGTGTTTGCTAATTGGCACCCATCAAGGGTTCTTACCCTCCCATAGAGACTGGGAGATGGGGATGGTATCTCCCTTGATGGTTAGATTTCAAAAGAATCGCTCCCACATCCTTGAGAAAGACAGTTCTGGGTTGTAAAAACTGGCAGGAGGCTTTTTAAAAGATTTACATCTCAAAGGGGCAGAGAAAGAATTTGCAATTACAAGTTTTCTAACACGGATGGCTCTAAGAAAATGTAGGTTGGGAGCCAAGGGTCAGAAGGAGACCAGTCCAAAGTTTAGTCAAGCTGAGGGGAACATGAACATAGTTGGTTAAACACGGTCCTGGTCCACCCAGCTCTCTGTCAGCACCACGCCTGCACAGCTGAGACCGGCTGATGGAAAACCTCCAAACCTGCTGGCTGACTTCACTTTACCTTCATGATCACTGTCCTCAACCGGCCTCCCAGCGCTGGGCGTCATCCCTCTGTACTGTGGTCCATTCACTCTCCCACTCCCCTAGTCAACTATTTCCTGCCTTCTCTCTCTAAACCCTGACCACCCTCCCCATCCCCACTCAGTGGATGACCTCACTTCCTCTTTCTCTAGGAAAGCAGAAAAGAGGAGAAGAGAACCTCCCAAAGCCTTGGCAGCTGCATCGCCCCATCCACTCAGGCTGTGCCCGCAGACTCCGCCTTCCTTCCTTCCTTCCCCTTACGATGAATGACCTGTCCAGACCCCTAGCCAAGCCCCGCTCCTCCGATTGTGCACCAAACCCCATCTTCCCATCACCCACTTGCTCCGGTGAGCCATCCTCCTGCCCTGTCCATCCACACCCACTCTCTCCCGGACCACTGCCGTCAGCATAGAACACGCTGTCTTTCTCCCATCTTAAAAAAATATTCCCTCACTCCACTTCCTCCTCCAGCTACCTCACTTCCCTCCCTTACTGCATATTTTGCTAATGTTTGTGTCTAGACTCAGGCTCGCCTTGGGAAAAGGTGGTCTCTCCAGGCTATAATCCCCTAGCCCCGAGGTGTTGGGGAGGGAGGGCTGGACATGGATCACAGAGGGCAGCTGCTCCATCTGCAAATGTTTTCATCAGCACCTAGCAGGACTTTGATATTATCACAAGGACTTCTGCCCCTGCCATCCAGGCTGCTGGTGGAGCAGCGGCAAGAGCAGGATTTTTAGTAAGCTGTCTTCCGACCTTCCAACCTTTACCTGGAGCCTCTGGGCACCCTGCGTGGGCACCCTGCGCCCAGGCTGCAGCCATCAACTCTGCTCTGCACCTACCAATTCAAGACCACTGGCAATTCCCTTGGGGTTTTCTCAAGTTTTTCTTTTTCTTTCTGGTATGTTTTGGTGTGGGGGTTTCTGGAGGGTTTTCGCTGCTGCTGCTGCTGTGGGTTCCCACAATCCTTGTCTGTCTCTCCCCTCTGCTCCAGAGGAGACAGGGCAGAGGGAGCCGCACCAGGCTCCCACGGCCTCTTTGCAGGACCAGGCTGACCTTGCTCTCTCTCCCGGAGAAGCAGGAGGCTGCCCCATGCTGCCGTCAGGTGCTGAGCAGGGGGAAGAGTTTAGAAAGGAGCCCTGGCAGGCCGACAAGAAGAACCCCTTACCAGAAACCCGGTGGGCTGCTACCCAGGGGCACATGTGGTTTTGCTCCTGGTTCCCCACTTCCCAAGAGAAAACAGTCGTGAGAAACTTTTCTCTGGTGGATGCAGCTGCGAGAGCCCCCTTTCCACACCCTGTAGGACCCGAGACAGCCTCTCCAAGGACAGTTCTCGGCACCTGGGAGAAGGGTCACAGTGCCCAGGGTGCCAGGGGCAGACTCAGAGGAGGGCAAATGGCCCCTCACAGTGAAGGACACTGACCAGCTGTCCTGAACACTGGCTGTGCCTCACTGTGCTGACTGCTAAGCCAGACAAAGTGCTCCCTTGTTGCTACAATGATGGTGGTCATTCTCTCACCTCCTTGGCTGGCACCAAAGGTATAAAAGAGTTGAATTGCTTCTGGAAGATTCTAGAGAGACACAAGCTAAGCACAAGAAGCCTAGAGACCTGAATCAGGAGTGAAAATAGAAAGTTCTTAAACCCTAAGTGACAGATACTGGAAGCCTTGGGTGTCGTGGGAGGGAGTTATGGGGCAGGGGTCTCCTCGGGCAGCACAGGCCCCATAGGCCCCTCCAAGGCGAAGCCAGTGGCTCCCTCTATCCTCCTACCCCCAGCTGAGTGTGGGTGATGACAAATAGAAATGGCAAGCAATAGGATATATTGGCGTATATGACGAAGCCATTTGTTGTAAACCTAATTCGGCCTGACTTTGTTTTTCCAAAAGGGGCTGACATAGCTATTGAGCATGCGTTGTATATCTGCTTTAAGCATTTGCTGTGTCCCAAAGACAAGAACAAATGCCCTTAAGATAAAGGTGCAACTTCCCCCACATTGGCATTTCCGGAAGGATAAGCCTCTCCCTAGGCTAGGAACTGATTGTTGTGCTCACCTGTGACCACCCAGCTCAAGACAGCAGACCTGCTACCTGCTGTGTCCATCAACCACTGTGCACAGAGCAGTCTCGTGACTATTGTAAAAGGGACATTTCAATCATACGTGAAACATCCTCTTTGAGGGTATATAACCACTCTGCACACCCCACTTCTTCGGTGCCCTTCCTTCCTTAGGGAAGGAAGACCCCAGGCTAGTCCTCAGATCTAGCTCTGAATAAATTCACCCCAATTTTCATTTGTAGATTGGTTGTGGATTATTTGCATCGACAGTGACAACAGGCTCCAGGAGAAACCCTGAAACTGGACCTCCCTTGGGCCCATGGCCACACCTCAGGCCACAGCCCCTGGATGCAGGCCTTTCTCTCCCTAAGCCCCAGCCTTCTCTGCAGGTTCCCCACACCCACACCTGGAGAGAACCCACTCCATGTACCCCTCTGCTCGTGTACCCCTTTGCTCCATGTACCCCTCTGCTTGTGAGCCCTCTGCTCATGTACCCCTCTGCTCCATGTACCCCTCTACTCCATGTACCCCTCTGCTCGTGTACCCCTCTACTCCATGTACCCCTCTGCTCGTGTACCCCTCTACTCCATGTACCCCTCTGCTCCATGTACCCCTCTACTCCATGTACCCCTCTGCTCGTGTACCCCTCTGCTCCGTGTACCCCTCTGCTCATGTACTCTGCTGCTCGTGTACCCCTCTGCTCTGTGTACCCCTCTGCTCCGTGTACCCCTCTGCTCGTGCACCCCTCTGCTCCATGTACCCCTCTGCTTGTGAGCCCTCTGCTCATGTACTCCTCTGCTCCATGTACCCCTATGCTCTGTGTACCCCTTTGCAATCCCCTACAGGGAGAGGAATCTTGGGGGTGCACACTGGGGTGTCCAGCACAGAGCAGCCTCGTGTGTGTCTTTTGAACACTCATAGGTTGGCATCTTAGAGGAACACAGCCTTTCAGAGAGCTCAGCCTGTGGGCGTCCCAGTTCACACGTGTGTGCGTGTGTGTATGTGTGTGTGATTATTACCGACTAATCAGGTCTTTTTCCGGTTCATGTTTGATTCTGTTTCTCTTCTTAGCTTCTCCCTGCTGAGCTGCCTCGTGCCTTGCCCCCACAACTCTGTCCATCCCTCCCCACGGGGAACGGCCTTCCCGGGCACACTCGGTCTGACTCTGTCCTTCTGTCCTCCCTCAGTCCCATGCCCAGAAACTCCTTGGCCTGGGCCTGTTTCCAGGGTCTGGCCTGGGCAGAACCGTCTGTTGGGTTGGTTCAGGCCGTCCCGTGGGCGTGCAGCCCTGGGCTCTCTCCACACTCCCCTCCTGAGTCCCACCCTCCATCTGCTCAGCACCAGCCTGTGTTGGTTTCACTTTGTACCATGAACTCGCAGCACCTCCCTCAAACCCCTTGCTTGCTGCCTTTCACACACCTGCTCCAGGGCCTTCCCAGCCCAGCTGGACTTCCTCAGCTCCCCGGCTTCTGGATGGCACAGTGCCCACTGCAGCCCACAAGCTTCCTTGTATCTCATCTGGTGCCAGGACTAATCCCAGACGGAAAGGATGATCCAGGCCTCACCAGGAGGCGATGCAGCATCTTGTAGGGGAAGACAAGGCAGAGGCGTTCAGATTCCGCACCCCACTCGACGGGGAGATGCACAGCTAGAAGGTGGCACCAGCAAGGTTTTAGGCGTTGAGTTCAACCCAAGGAAAACTCCCCTCCATTCTACTCGTGGTGGAAGGGAGGAAATGCATGGCTGGAAGCAGCGCGGAGGACCAGCAGCGGTTTCTAAAACCCCCAGAGTCAAAGAAACAGAAAGCTGCTCATGTTAGTCTTCCAGCCTAAAGGAGTTCTGGAGCTTTATTGGGAGCCTTTTAGTAGTCCTGGAAATCTCAACCTACTGATGATTCCATTTCCATACCCCTACCCAGGTACAGACCCCCTGAGCCAGCCGCTCTCCCTCTCGAGGGTTCTCCTGCCCCTCCCCATCATGCACCTCCTCCACCTGCCAGG